>NW_026294606.1:22437594-23637594 GCF_007827085.1 Peromyscus californicus insignis | reverse complement strand
AACGGAGTAGACAGCAGAAGTTGTCCTCTGATCTGACTGGGAGCCAATCCACCTGGCAGTTTGATCAGACCAGGAAGTAGGCAGCAGGGAGAAGGGGCCTGTGGCCCTTCTCCCTTTCTTTTTAAGAGGTCATGTACAATGGCAAGAAGCACCACCTCCTTCGGGCCCTATAGCCCAAGGTCATGGCCAGAGCAAATACCACTGTACTCTTGAAGGAGGGAGCTGCACTTGCTAGTTTTTGCACACACTGATCAATCCGTGGTAAACACTGGTACTTGCACACACTGTCAACATTTGCACTCAGACTGGAGGAAGTCTGCTGCGGAATATTCCTCTGCACTGTGCGAATATATGTTGCTGTGATTGGTTTAATAAACAAGCTGACTGGCCAATAGCTAAATGGGATACAGTTAGGTGGGAAAGTCAAACTGAGAATGATGGGATGAGGAAGGGCAGAGTCAGAGGAGCTGCTGGCAAAACGGAGAGAAGCAAGATGAGAATGTCGTACTGAGAGAAGGTACCAAGCCACATGGCTAAGCATAGATAAGAATTATGGGTTAGTCTAAGTGTAAGAGCTAGTAGTAACAAGCCTGAGCTATCGGCCAAGCATTTGTAATTAATATTACATCTCTGTGTGGTAATTTGGAAGCAGCTGCCAGGACAGGAAACAGGTGGTCATGACAGGAAACATCCATTTACAGAAGTCTGCCAATTCTGAGCCTGACTGTATGGAGAAAGCTTTGGCATACTGTGACTAAATACAGAAGAGCTCTGGCATGGTCTTCCTTTGAGTCTTCAACACTAGTAAACATGAAAATACACCAGAATTTTCTTTTCTGATGCTAATGTCTAAAGTAGAGCAGATGGCCTTGTACATGCTAAGCTCAAGCTCTACCACCCAGTTAGATCCCTAGTTAGAGTACTGGGATACAAATTACTCCTTCCTTTGTTGTGGGATATCTGTACACTGTGTGAAGGTATATTGCTATGATTGGTGTAATAAAAAGCTGAATGGCCAATAGCTGGGCAGGAGGTATAGGCAGGACTTCAGGGCAGAGGGAGCTCTGGGAAGAAGAAAGGAGAGAACACAAAGAAGACATGGAGGGAGTCAGACATATAGAATGAAAAACAGGTAAAAAGCCACAGGGCAAAAAATAGATTAATAGAAGTGAATTAATTTAAGTTATAAGAGCCAGTTAGGAACAAGCCTAAGCTACAGGCCGAGCTTTCATAATTAATAATAAGTCTCCATGTCATTATTTGGGAGCTGGCTAGTGGGACAGAGACAGAATCATTACATTCCTTAACATACTTCTTTTTCTACAAAGTCCATTGAATACTCTTCCTTTTCTCAAAGCCAGAGACTGACCAAAAGGTTGTCTCAAAGCTAGGTAGAGACAATTGGACACTCTCTAACATATCTAGAACTCCAGAGATACCTTGGGAAGAAAGAGATAATAAAGTAGAACTCGTTAATGTCTCTGTGATTGTAGAGATGGGGGATTCTTGTTGGGACTGTTATCAACCAGCTGGCTGGGGTCACTTTGCTCTACCCAGATGGAAACTGTGGGAAAGCAAGGAGAAAAAGTTCAAGTGGTGGTAGGTGGCAATTTTTGTAGCCCTGGGCATTTGAAAGCAGTGAGTAATTGGCAGCAGGTAGGTGGGCACAGCAGCAGGTGGAGCCCTCCAGGGTTGCAGTTCTCACATAGGTCGCAGGTAAGAGGATTCTGCTCTCCCGGTGCCATAGCACTTGTGTGGATCTATGAAGTTTCGACTGC
Organism: Peromyscus californicus insignis; assembly: GCF_007827085.1. NCBI lineage: Eukaryota > Metazoa > Chordata > Mammalia > Rodentia > Cricetidae > Peromyscus > Peromyscus californicus. The sequence goes on along the minus strand of NW_026294606.1, from coordinate 23,635,816 downwards.
TCAACCCTTGACAGTGCCCAGTGTAGCTTTCAGGCCAGAAGTACCCAAGAGCCTTGGCCCTGAAGATCTGACAGATTTTTAGAACTCTTTGAGAGACCAGGGCGTGCAGTTTCTCTTCTGTTTATTTGTTTGTTTGTTTGTTTGTTTGTTTGTTTGTTTGAGAAAGGGTCTCGCTGTGTAGCCTTGGCTGGCCTGGAACTCACTATAGACCAGGCGGCTCTAACTGATAGAGATCCACCTTTCTCTGCAGAGACCCCTAGTGCCGGGATTAAAGGCATTTGCCACCACACCTGGCTCTTTACAGTTGTCTATGCTTTCTCAGTTTCTGCTGTTCATCCTCTCTCTGCCTCCACTGTTCCCTTTGATCTCACCTGGTCATTTCCTCAGACTGTTCAGCTGCCTTCTCTGCAGCAGTCAAATGTCTGGGCCTCTCCAACTCACCAAGTGAACAGAAGTTCTTATATAACTAGAAAGGGGAAGGGGAGTGTTCTACCAGTCACAATAAACCTCCCATGCAAATGTGGGTTTGTATTTGCACCATTCACTACATTCTCCTTTTAGTACCAGTTGCAGCGGTATGGAAAGCACTCCTGCTCTGGACTGAGTAGACATGGTTACAATGTTATTCAGAGTTCCCTAAGGCTTGGTTGCCACAGCAAAACTTCTGGTGCTGTTTAAAATAGCTAGGACTGCGTTTCCCACGACTGCTCTTCCTTCAGGAGCCAGAGCAAGCAATGGTGTTAGCTGCAGAGCGTTTCTAAGTGTCCATGGAGTGTTCAAAACAGCTGGTATTGGCACTAAGAGTAGTCAAGCTGGATGTTTAATGGAAAGTTCTTTTCCTGAAGGCAATCAGGGAAGCAAGACACAACCACCCATTAGGAAATCATAGCCCTCCACCCCACCCTACCCCACCACGAATATATAAAAATGAGAATCAGAAGGGGTATTTACAAAAATCCAAGTTACTGTGATGCTGGTAGGGATTTAAACAGATTTTTAACAGTGATTCCATCGTAGTAATGCTAACACCTGCCCAGTGCCCAGGGAGAAGTGGGTCCCTCTATCTCAATCCACCCATCATCCTCTACAAACACTCAGCTGTGTACTGCATGACTATCAGTGGGGGGCATTTCTTGCTCCTTGGCAGTCCCCATGGTGTTCAACATGATTCTGGAACTCGTAAATGCAAATTCTGGGCCTTCATCTGAGACCTACTGAATCTGAACCCCCACAGGGTAGAGAAGTGAGGAAGACACTTAGGTTCCTCTCACTGTGGGGGTGATCCTGATGTGTCCTCACCTTTAGTAATCCCCACTAACAAGAGGAAATGCAGGAGTTTTAATTTAATTATTAATCTCTCTCTAGAAATTTAGACAAGTAGTTTGTTTGAAACCCTCCTATAAATATGGAATGAGCTGGGCCTAGTGGCATAGTCTTGTAATCTCAGCTATTTTGGAGGCTGAGATAGGAGGATTACAAATTCAAGGCCTATTTGGGCTAGCATAGTGAGTTCAAGACCAGATTGGTCAGTGTAATAAGATCCTGTCTCAAAATTCTTTTAAATTTTTTTTAAAGGGCTGGGGATCCATCTCAGTGGCTGAGTGTTTTTCCATCAGTACAATCAGTACATCTCTAGGACGCAAAAAAGGAAATAGAATAAATGCCAGCCTGACAATGTTTTAGACAGGCAGCTTCCACACCATAGAGTCAGCCAGCTATGGACAGGAAACAGTCAAGAAAAAAACATTTTGTCTGTACTGAACACGTGCAGACTTCTGGTCTTTGTTCCCAGAGCCAGACAGGGTGGTGACTATTTACAGAGCATTTGCTCAGCGTTAGGCAGTACACACGACTTCAAAATTATTTAAAGTGCACAGATAACAGTACTTGTGGGTAGAGGCAGACGGATCCCAATTCAGAGGCTAGCCTGTGCTATGGAGCAAGGCCGTGTCTTCACAGTGAATAGAACATACAGGCGAACACTCCAACTGTTCCATCTAGTGCCCAGAATGGTCTAAAAGCCCCATTTGTGACTCACATGAACACGTTGCTCTTGTCTTGTTTCTGCGACTTTCAGAGAACAGTGTGTGGGGAAATCTTCACTTTCTCATTCCCTCATGCCAGCAGCCAAGAACTCAGTCTTTGCCATCAGCACTTTCCCCAGCTTCGGAGGAGGACCATAAGGTGCCACTCTTACAGGCTGTGGTAGTGACTTTTCTTGTTGCTCTGAGTGAACTGGAGGCCATTTAAAGGAGCAGGGGTTTATTTTGTCTTATTGAGGAGATACAGTCTGTCGTGGTGAGGAAGGCATGGCAGCAGAGTCATTAGCAGCTGGCCACACCGGCTCTTTAGTCAGGAAGCAGAAAGCAGGGAGGACATGGGGCCTCAAACCCACCCCCAGTGACCCATTCTTCTAGCCAGGATTGACTTCCTAAAGGTTCTAGAACCTTCCAAAAGAGTGCCACCAACTGAACTGTGGACCGAATGTTGAAACACATGAGCTGGTGGGGGACATTTAACATTCAAACTGCAATATGAAACCCTTGATAGAATGAAGCAAGGTTTCCATAAAATGGTATTTCTGAAGTGTAAAGGTCTTATGCTGTTAGGAAATGAAGTCTTTCTTCCTTTTGGCCTCGGTTCTGGAGATTTGTAACTCTGGGGAGTTGATTCTCTCCCTCTGCCCTATAGGGTCGAAGGATCAACTCAGGTTGACAGGCTTGGTGGCAAGTACATTTACCTGCTGAGGCATATACCAACTCCATAGATTCTCTTTTAAATGTTATTTACATGGTACTGGGGATTGGGCGCAGGGCCTTGATGACATACTAAGTCCCCAATCTACCACTAGGGTACACCCTTGGCAAGCCTATGTCCCATTTTTTTTTTAATATTAAGATGTCACATTTAGCCAGGCAGTATTGGCACAGGCCTTTAATCCCATAACTTGGGAGGCAGAGACAGGCAGATCTCTGAGTTCGAGGCCAGCCTGATCTATAGAGTGAGTTCCAGAACAGCCAGGGCTACACAGAGAAACCCTGTTTTGAAAAACCTTTTTTTAAAAAATGTCATATTTAAATGTAAAATGAAATGAACAGAGAGTGCAAGTCTTAATTAGAGGGAAAAACAGTTGGCCACTATATATTAATGGTTGTCTTCTTTTATGGTTTCCAACCCATGAAATTCAAATGTCTGCACATGTCTCTAGGCCGCTTTCCTCTCTGAATAGGGCTTCTCACCATCAGTGATGGAGAATTAGTATTTTCTTTGAATACAGTTTTGGAGTTGTGCTGTTTTAAAACATGATGGAGTAAATTATTAGAAACTACAATGCTGCTTGGACTCTGTGGTGTTGTGGAATATTAGTTCAAGATGTGTTACGTTTGTTTATTCTGTGGAACACTTATTTAATGATGCAAAGATGTGTTGCATTCTTTTATGTTGCATTTGTTTAACTCTGTGAAGCTGTGTTACTGTGCCTGTCTAAAACACCCGATAGTTTAATAAAGAGCTGAACGGATGACAGCAAAGCAGGAGAGGGAAATAGGTGGGGCTGGCAGGCAGAGAGAATGAACAGAAGGAGAAGAATGTAGGAGGGAGAGTGAAAGGAGAATGAGAAAAGGAGAGGAGGACACAAGGGGCCCGCCACCCAGCAATATAGCCAGACAGAATAGGAAGGAAAGAAAAGACAGACAGAAATAGAGAAAGGTAAAAGCCCAGAGGCAAAAGGTAGATGGATAATTTAAGAAAAGCTGGCTAGAAACAAGCCAAGCTAAGGCCAGGCAATCATAAGAAAGAATAAGTTTCCATGTGTTTATTTGGCAGCTGGGTGGCAGGCCCCATAGAGGAAAGAGTCAAAAAAACAAACAAACAAACAAACAAAACCAACCACACTGTGGTCCTGCCACATTGTTAGAGGGGTTTCTACTCTGGCCTGATTTCTACATTCAACTTAATGTTGAGTGTTAGCAGTCAACAGCCATCCCATGTGCAGAACATACATACCTTTAGTGCATGACTTTAGCATACTCTTGCCAATGTCAGCTAGGTGTGTCGGGTAAAGGGGCTTATTCTATGGTCTGGTCCATTTGGGAAATGCTTAGAAATGGCACATTGTCAGAGCCTTTCATCTGAAAACATGGAGAGGAAAAACACAGCCTTTCTGGGATGAATTTGAACAATTCAGCAGCCTCTGTTTTGAGCTGTTCATCTCTTTATAGAACTCAGGTGTTCTATAAACCACAGTTTGGAAAGTCATGGCCTAACACACATCTGCCTGGTCCCTGAAGACAGTTCATGTCTTCTCACTCCACACACTGGTTTCTACCAGACATCAAGGGTAGTCCACACTGGAATATGGGTGTATTGCTCGCCCACACATCTCAGACTTTAAGAAGCCCATCTTAGGCACCATGTCTAAGCATTTATAGCAGCATCATTCATAATTACCAATGGTTAGAAACAACCCAAATACTCACCCATGGATAAATAAGTACAATGTGGCAAGTATAGTCACTGGAATACTATTCAGTCTGAGAAAGTAAATTCCCATATGCTGCAACACGAATGAACTTTGAAAATATTATACCAACTGAAAACGCATCAAACACAAAAACAGCAGCTTGTATGATGCTATTTGCTTGAAAAGTCCAAAGTAAGCAAGTTCATTATTACAGGAAGAGAATTCTGGATGTCAGGTGATGAGAGAGAGAAATAGAGAGAGAGAGAGAGAGAGAGAGAGAGAGAGAGAGAGAGAGAGAGGAGCTACTGTCCAATGGATACGGAGTTTTACCATGGCAAGAGGAAGAACTCTGGATATGGATGGTGGTGATAATTACACAATAACACATGTATTAAAACTATTAAAATGTATCTTAAAATGGTTAACACAATAAATTTTACCTTATGTATTTTTACTGCCACAAAAACTTTAGTGACATGAAATCCTGTAATCCCAGCACTAAGGAGGTTGAGGCAGAAATACTAAGAATTTAGGGTCAACCTGGAACAAAAAAAAACCCCAAAAGACAAGATAACTTTTTTCATGCATTCACTTATTTGTGTGTGTGTGTGTGTGTGTGTGTGTGTGTGTGTCCCACTACAGTGTTTGTGTAGAGATCAGAGGACAGCCTTTTGGGAGTGGGTTCCTGCAGTCTTAACATACAAAAATGGTACCTACTGCTGGCTGAGGCTGGGCAGTAGACATGATCAGCTTAGGGAGTCTTCTGCTGAAACCCGAATGACAGCCCATTGAGGGGAAACGGAGACGTAACATTAGATTTCTGCAATGGGTCATTTTCATTGTCGAATTGATTGGATTTAGAATCACCATGGTAAGGCTGTGAGAGTATTTCCAAAAAGGTCTAATTGAAGATGGGAGACCCACACTACACGTGGATAACACCATCCTATGGGCTAGAATCCTGTACTGAAGAAAGGGGAGAAATCCGATTGAGCACCAGCACCCCTCCTCCTTCTCTTCTCCTCTCCCTCCTCCCCCTTCCTCTTCCTCCTCTTCCTTCTCCTCTTCCTCCTTCACTGTGGACATGATGTGACTGACACCATGATGGATTATATTCTCTAGAAGCAAAAACTCAAATAAACCCTTCCCTCTTTGTCTGTCAGTCATTTTTGTCATATCTATGAGAAAAGTAACTAATGCAGTCTCAAGGCATCCAGCCACCCTGATGATGCAGCAGTCACACCAGAGTGATGGGGTGGCTCTCAGGAGTCTCCCCCTTCCATCACCATGTTATGATCCAAATGAACTGTCCTCCACAGATTTGTGTGGTTGAGGCTTGGTACCCAGACAGTAGTGCTGCTTGACATGGTTCTGGAAACTTTAAGAGGTAGCACTGGAGGAAGTATGTCACTGGGGACATGGCTCTGAAGGTCATCCTGGGTCCTTATTTCCTTCCTCATTCTCTGCTTCCTGTCTGGCCTGAGGTGATGAACTTCTCTGTCACTTGCTTTGATCACCATGATGTTCTGCTCAAGCACATGGAGCTGACCAAGTGTGGTCTGAACCCTCTGAAACTGTGAGACCAGATGAGCCCTCTGTCCTAAAGCTCTTTTCTCAGGCATTTTGGTCACAGTCACACAAAAAAGTAACTCCAGCTCCCCAAAGGGAGTAAACAAGGACCTATTGACTACTACTAGTCCAGACCTTCCTAAATTTACCTCATCAGATACCCGGGATTTCCATCCTATTGTCTCAATGATTTCCTCTTTCTTAATATAGCAAAACATGTCCGCACTAGAAAAGAGCAGTTGTCCAGGCCTTGGTCATCAATGACGATGAATAAGATAGCCTCTGCTTTCCCTCTCCACTCACACAAAAGCACTGCCTGCCCTTGATCTCACGGATGAGATAATTACAGGCAGAGTAATGGCCTCCACAGCTGGTAATCTATGACCAACCCTGCTTCCAACGTAAGAGTTTGTCACCATCAATTAGGTAGGTACATGTTAATTTGCCACAGAAGGACTCCCCGCAGGCCCAAGGACTTGGTAAACCTATCAGTGGTTCATAATGTGGCCAGTCAGGTCTCAGAGTCCTCCCCTCTCTCCATACCAGAGGTATTCACAATCTCAACACCACAAAGCACCTGAGCTGGGGTTCATTTTTTTCCCCTAGAACCATGGGCTCCTTGACTTTTCTTTTCCTTTGCAGCCAAGTATGTTTAGCTGAAACTGTTCCTTCTCATAGTCTGTTGCTACCGTTCGGCCGGCCACTGCCTTTCCAGGGAGCCTCTCTACCCACTCCAGGCTTTTTATCTTGGGAACTAAATCTGACCTGCTTATGTAAGTGATGTTTTACTAGAACACAGTGTGGCTCTGTTGTCTCCTTAAACGCTTGTTCTTCAAGAGCAAAGCTGGATCCCTGCGAGAAAGACAGGGCAGCCTACAAAGGAAAAAGTACTTCTCTGGACCCAGGTGTCGGGCTTCACACCCACAATCCCAGAGGGGTGAGGATGGTTTCTAGCTCCAGGCTGGCCTGAGAAAAAACAAAAAGTATCTCCTTGTTCTAACTTCATTTAGCCACATTTTTTAAAGTTCCATTTTCTAAGCTCTTGGGAGCCCAGGGCAAAAAGATCATGACCTTGAGCCCAGCTTGGACTGTATAGGGAGACCATGTCTCAAAAACCCAATTCAACCCAAACAGCAGCAACCAAAAGAGTCTGCTTGCCTCATTTTCCCCTCATCTCCAGGGCTGGGATGTAAGTATGCACCATCATACCCAATTTACAGGATGCTGAGGATCAAGCCTGCTTCATGCATGCTGGGTAAGCATTTAGTCCCCTCCCCCCGCCTTTATTTCTATACAAGATTGATGTTAATGAGATCCAATTGGTTGTCCCTTTAAAACAAATATGCAAACAGTATGGATTTGTGGTCATTTCTCTAACAAAGGATTACTTGACTAAATTTAAATCCTTGCCCTGCTGATTTGTATCTGTGTTTTTTTCATTTCACTATCAAATCCTAGAGCAAACTTTCTGATTCAGTCTCAACACACCTTCCTGGAGCCTGGTGATCATCACTATAATCTTAGGTGAGGGCACGATTTCTCCCCTGGAGGGCATATGGCTATGTCTGGGGACTCTTTAGTCACATTACGGTACAAGAGTGCTATGGGTATCTTATGGCAGAGGTCAGGAGAAATGCTCAAGATAATCCTTATGGGAAGGAAAGTCTGGGCTCAGATGGCAAGTGGTGACAGGGTGGGGTGGGGAAGTCCTGCTCCCTGCCTTAGTTTGCAGCAGCTACAGCCCACCAGGCTTTCTGAGGGTCTTTCGAAGGCCTGTGCAGCAGGTCTTTCAGCATGAGCTAAGTACCTTTGCAAAGGTCATGTCCGATCCCTTTGCTTGTGGTCTGATCAATCCTCCTAAACATATGCTTTTAGCTTTCAAGTCTATGACCTCAATCCAGGGGTCTCCCTGAAGTGTCTATTTGAGGCAAAGCAATAAACCAGAGCACAATAAAACCTAGTTGGGTTTTTATAGTTTGTTATTTTATGACTATCTGTTTTTTCCTGCATGTACATCTATGCACCATACATATATGCCTGGTTCCTGTAGGAGGCAGAGGAGGGCATCAGATTCCCTGGAACTGAATTACAGGTAGTTGTGAGCTGTCATGTGGGTGCTGGGAATTGAACCCAGGGTCTCTGGAAGAGCAACTAGCACTCTTAACTACTGAACCATCTCTCCAACTACCCCACTCCCACTGCATAAACACAGTTATGATGCACACTGAAGCTTCACAACTGGCTTGTATAAAGTCCCAATTCCTTGATCTTAGCAAAACCATCAGGCTGTATGGATGTGGTGAACATTGTTCATGCTTAGGAATCTTCTTGTTCAACTGAATGACTCTTTGTTGTCTTCTATGGTTAAACCAACTTCCTTAAACAGAGCCTGAGGGCTAGTGAAGATTGAGCATCTAGCTCTAATTGACATTTGCCAGACAAGATGCCAAGGGAGATTTTATATCCCATGTGCATCTGATTTCTCCCCATGAGAGTTTACTGTTACAGGAAGTCAGCAAAACACAGTAGCAAAGGCCACCACCCTTGAGCGCAAACCCATCTCTATAAAATCTGTCTTCCAATGTCATCTTTTAACTTCTGCCTCGTCAGTCATGTGAATTCTTCTGGAACTGACTTGATAACACACTTCCTGGAATAACTGTGCTGGTAATCTTTATTTATATCATATCATCATGTTATTCTTACTGAAGTCCCAGAAGTTTATATTTCCATACAGTTTCTGAGGGCTGAGGGCATAGCTCAGTGGTACAGTGCCTTCCTAACACATGCAAGACTTTGGGCTCAATCCCAGTCAGGAAAAAAAAAAGTTAATAATATATTCAGAATCTAATATATTCCTGGAATTTTTTTCTCCAAAGCCAAAGCAAGACACAATTAATAGGCCAGTTGGAGGACATAGTGAATACTTGTTTCATATTGGGGAGTGGGGGTGAGGCTCACCAGGGACATTAGACAGGACGGTGTCCAGAGGCTGCCAGTGACAGCTCATGAGGGAGTTGTACAGTTCTTCACTTTCTGACATGAACTTCTTGTTTGATTCTTCAATATTCAAATGAAGGTTTGGGTCTGCAGAAGCCATTACAGACAGGAGAAAGACAGTTTCACACAGGGCTCTGCAGGAACCTAGACAGTTGGAGGAGATGGAAGGAAACAGAAATCCAAAGGTGTTTGGAAGAATTCCTTTTAGGAAAAAGGGAAAGCCAAGGATGAGACTGGAGCTTCTGGCCTGAGAACTCAGGAGGATGCTTTGTAAACAGCATCTCTGCTTACTAAACAGACCTATGTAAATGAACAAGATTCATGTATCAAGTAATTCCAAAGCAGAGAACCTGGCCTCCACTTCGAAAGCCTGGAACCCATGATAAGAGGTTACACCATGACCATATATAACTATATCTGTGCTTTCCATCCAAGGTGTCAGGCTTCCCGAGGTTCCCCAAAACACCAAGTTCACTTTTTTTTTAAACTAACACATTTTCTTCCTCCTTGCATTGAATGTAACAGAAGAAGCTCTTTGTAATTTTTGCAAGTCTAAATGCATCTAGCACCATCATTTGCCTCCCATGGGTTCATATTCCGTGGCAAGGATGTCAGGGACTGAACGTTGTGCCCCTCCCCAAGTTTCATATACTAAGTCTCAGCACTCATTTTGAGAGTCTTTGGAGCTGGGGCCTTGGGGGGCGGATGATCGATGTTGGAGGGATCATAGGGTAGGATCCCGGTCTGAGAGGATTAGTGATCTTAAGTGAGAAGGCAGCAGAGCTTACTTCTTCAGATTTAGTATCAACACCAAGAAGAGATCTTGTGAGGGCATTCAGAGGAGTACATCTACATGCCAGGGAGAGAACTCCTGCCAGAACCTCCTGGGCCTGGGTCTTCCAGCCCCTGGAGCTGAGTGGCCAGGGCCTGGGAAACTGGGGGAGGAGCTTCTGTTGCGTCAACCGCCCTGTCTGAGGCACTTTGTTACAGTAGTTCTAGCAGACTCATACAGTCCCCTTTTGCATTAATTACTTTGAAATCACCTGCATCAGCCATTGGTGGTGTGTTGTCTGAACCTTAGTCTTTTGAGCCATATTTCTTTTGAGAAACCTGAGCTTGGGACTTCCAGCCACTAGAGCTATGTGGCCAGGGCTGGGAAATTCCAGTCTGGGTCAGGTAGCAAATGCCTTTAATCCCAGCACTCAGGAGGGAGAGGCAGAGGGAAATCTCTGTAGTTTGTAGTTTCTGGTCTACAGAGTGAGTAAGTTCCAGGTCAACCAGGACAACAGAAAATGATCCTGTCTAAGACTCTATCTTTCTACCTTTTCTCCTGAACTTTCTGAATTTTTTTTTTCTTAAATTCAGTTCCAGGTGTCTTTCCTGAGCAGTTAAGCACAGTTGGGGGGGGGGGGGGGGGGTTGTGTTGTTTACATGTTGTGGTTGGAGGAGAGGTATTGGGTTGACACAACACCCATAGGTGTGAGCACGCCCTCTCTCTCCTGTAACCTGTGGTCGGGAGTGTGATGAGTAAGCCTATTAAATGCAAAGGCAGGGAGATTCACAGGAGCCAAGGTAGACAGCTGTATCGGTGCACACTGGGAATGTCATGTGGAAAACAGTGCATGCCCAAGTTCCCAGTCTCTTCAGTTTTCTCCTTAGTTTCCCTACTAGAAATTTAAACTCATCTTCTTGGGCAGCTGGTGTTTCGTGCTGAGTTCTAGTCAGCTGTGCTTCTCCGGGTCTATGACCCGGCTGTCCATTCTTGTGGTGATTGTATGCCAGGTGCTGTAAGGACACACAGGAGCTCTTTGGATGTCACATTCACATAGCCTCTGAGCTAGAGAGGACAATCCACTTTACAGAAAGGAAACCAACTAGACATTAATCTGTCTGGGGTAGTAGAGCTAGTAGGCAGGATTGGAACCCTGACAGTCTGTATTGGGAAAGTAGATCTTTGGGGGTGTTGTTTTTATTTTTGGAGACAGTGTTTTTGTGTAGGCCAGGCTGGCCTCAGACACATCACTTTTCTGCCTCACAAGTGTTGGGATTGATGATACACACCACACCTAGCTTACTGCCATGTCCTCATTGTGTGTTGCATAGCTCACGAAGGCAAGAAGAGCAGGCTCACATTTTAACCCAAAATAAATCCCCTGAGAGCTGAAATAAGCACCATTTGTTCCTACGTAAATCTAAAGACTGACATCTAGAACAACTGACTGATACAAATATTTCATGTCTCTTAAGGGAAAACAAGAAGCATGCAAACTCCATGATGGCCTCCTGAGCACAAAAGCACAATCACCTGCTCCCTTCTTTAGGATAACAAAGGATGGGTCTGCCCAGCCAGGGCTCAGTAGGACTTGGTGCCTATCTCTCCTGTGAACACCAATAAGCAATGGTGCCCTTCTTTTCTCCATCTCTCCTGTGAACACCAATAAGCAATGGTGCCCTTCTTTTCTCCATCTCTCCTGTGAACACCAATAAGCAATGGTGCCCTTCTTTTCTCCATCTCTCCTGTGAACACCAATAAGCAATGGTGCCCTTCTTTTCTCCATCTCTCCTGTGAACACCAATAAGCAATGGTGCCCTTCTTTTCTCCATCTCTCCTGTGAACACCAATAAGCAATGGTGCCCTTCTTTTCTCCATCTCTCCCTTTCTCTTTTCTGTGACAAAGTATTTCCTCCCCTTCCTCAAATATGACCCATTCAAAAACTTTCTGTGGGCCCAAGTCTGTTCTTTTCAGAACAAATGAAAACTTGAGAAAATACCTCCAGCCTGTCACTCCAGAGCCACCTCTTGGGTCCCCAGTAATCAGTCAATGGCCTAGAGGGAAACCAGGAAGCCATAGCCACAGAAACTACCTCCTGCTTTTTCTCTTTAAAAAATAAAATGTGGGTGTGGGAAAGGTCCTGTGTTCCATCTCAGCCCTCACAGACAAAACTGAAGCATAATTAATCCTTAATCCATTTGCACTGACATTCATGTAATAGGTGCAATGTATTTGCCCTAAGTCCTAGAAGCCCAAGATTAAGGGGTGTGTTGACCCCTTATAGATGATAAAAGCTAGAGAACACAAAAGGACAGAGAGGAACCAGTCTTCACTGGAAATAAAGCGTGCTCTCTCTCTCTCTGTCTCTCTGTCTCTCTCTGTCTCTCTGTCTCTCTGTCTCTCTGTCTCTCTCTCTCTGTCTCTCTCTCTCTGTCTCTCTCTCTCTCTCTCTCTCTCTCTCTCTCTCTCTCTCTCTCTCTCTCTCTCCCTCCAAATCCTGCCTGCTCAGAGAGTCTCCAAACAAAGGAAAGGCACCAAAAAGCCCAGTCCCACATTCTTGGTGACTATTCAACTTCTTCCCTTGATGCTGCCCCAGTGGCCCCTGTCCCCTCCTAAGCACTCAGCTTTTGACCATACTTGGCACAAACCCAGCTTGTGATGGACAGGTCATCACCCCTGGCCTACAATCTATAAAACTTTCCTGCCCTGGCCTGGGCACTCAACTTCTCTGGCCTCGATCTCTAGGACCAGAGAACCTGCCCAGGAGTCGCTTTGCTCAATAAACCTGTTGTTACACCTTTTCAGTTCTACTTGATCTGGCTTAGTGCATCAGCAGAGAAACTCATTTTTGGGTGGGGATGGGGGTAGGGGAGTGCACAGAAAACCTATTAGACCCCATAGAAACAGTCTCCCCAGACATGACAATTCTCCAAGGAGAATTTTTAAGCAAATCTACAGTGGAATTTTCCCATCAGATTTCTCAGTTTCCAGCAACTTGAGAGACTGAGGTACCTAGGAATTGTTCTTTTTCTTTTTTCTCAACCACTGCAGCTCAGGGTTCATATTACCTCCTAGAAGTTCTTCACCTTGGTTTCCAGATGGGGTTGAGGTTTCCTACAAAGAAAATGAGTATCTTAAGAGAAAAGATGCAAAGATTTAACATCATACATGCCTTCTTGGGATAGAAAATCTAGCTCCAAAAAACATGAAACCACTAAACCTCCCCAAATCATGAGGTAGGTGAGCTGGACTGCAGAAAAAATGTTAGGCAGGCCATGAGGCTGACAACGGCTTCTGGGAACTGTTAGAATCCCAGGGCCCAGGAACTACACAGCAGAGGCTCCCGGCATTAGGCTCTTTGTGTTGTCTTGCTTAACACAGGATTTCATTGCGTAACCCAGGCTAGCCTCTAACTCTTAATCCTCTTGCTTCATCCTTCCTAGTGTTTACCACCATGCCGGACAGACTTCCTATTTCTGTATCAGGTGGCCTGTTCTCCACCTTTACACGGGCCTCTCTCTCCCAGAAGTCAATTTGCAATATCTCCAGGAACACAATCTCCTTGTGCAGACCCAAAACTCCCCTCCACCCCCACCCAACAACCTAGGGCTAAGCACAAAACCAGCCCGTTAGGTACCTACAGAGTCACAGAGGATGCAGAGCAGTGAAGCAATGAACCACATTTTTACCAAATGAAGAGAGTAACTTCCAGAAGCACCTCAAGCATAAATTTTGGTTGATTAATCCAGACTGTGTTGGCTCTGGGGTGGCACACATGTAAATGTCCCCTTTACACACACCTGCTCAACACTTTCGTGTGTGTGTGTGTGTGTGTGCGTGTGTGTGTGTGTGCGCGCGCGCATGTGCACATGCATGTATGTGGAGGCTAGAAGCTGACATTGGGTGTCTTCTTTGATCACTGAACTTCATTTTTTTAAAACGTGTTTAGATTTATTTTGTGTGTATGAATGTTTTACCTGCATGTATGTCTGTGTACCATGTGCACGCCTGTTGTCCATGGAGAGGAGAAGATCCCCCGGAACTGGAGTTAGAGATGGTTGTGGGCCACTATGTGGGTGCTGAGAACTGCACCCACGCCTTCTGCGAGCGCAAGTACTCTAAACTCCTCAGATGTCTCTCCATCCCCTCTCCCCGCCTTATTTTGAGAGATGAAGTCTCTTACTGAATCTGGAACTCCTTGGTTTGGCTGGAAGGACAAGCCAGCAAGCCCCAGGGAGCCTCCTGTCTCTGTCTCCAGAGACGCTGGAATCCCAGATGTGCGTCACCATGCCTGGCTTTTTATGTGGTGCTGGGCATCTGGGCTTGTGTTCTTGCTTGCCTGCCCTGTGCTTTATTCAGGGTCGGGGGCCATCCCAGCTTTAGACACCGTAGCAGAAATCTAACAGAATCCTTGTATCTAGGGCAACCACGAGAATGAAATAGCTGTTTTTCACTGTATCTAGGGTAACCATGAGAATGAAGTAGCTGGTTCCTATAAGTACTTAGACCTGGAAGAAATCATTGTGGAAAACAGTGATTGTCTTCTGTCATCTAGAGAGCTGTTTTTCTGCAGGAGCTTTACAGCCTTTGTATGACCTTGGTCACAAGGCGGTCCTGGCGCACCTGGATCGTCCCTGACCAGGAGTCGCCAGTAGTCCTTAAAGGAAAGGTTTCGACCCCCAGCATCCACACGGCAGCTCACAACACCTTCTGTAACTCCAGGCCCGGAGGATCTTGCACCCTCCTCTGACCTCCATGGGTACCTGGCACACACATGACGAACAGACATACATGCAGGAAAAATACTCAGACACATAAAATAAAAAATAAGCCTAAAAAAACAGAAATAGCTGAGTGTGATAGCTCACATCTTTAATCTAATAATAATAATAATAATAACAATAATAATAATAATAAATAACAATAAAAATTAACTGTTAGAACAGAGGGAAGGGTTAATAAGGTGGAGAAAGAATCTGTTAATTATTTTAGTGCTCTCATGAGTAGAGAGAAAAAGTATTTTCTGAGGTTGATTAACATGAATACCTACATTTGTCTCCTTAAAGATATACAGGCGATCCCCAAACAGAGGGTAAAAGAACAAAATGTGAATTCAAACCTCAGACAACAACTTTCTTTTAAAGATTTATTTATTTTATGTATATGAGTGCTCTATATGCATGTACATCTTTATTCCAGAAGAGGGCATCAGATCCCACTATAGATGTTTGTGAGCTACCATGTGGTTGCCGGGATTGGACCCAAGACCTCTGGAAGAGCAGCCTGTGCTCCTAACCTAAGGCAGTTGTATACCCTGGACAATTAATAGATCCATGCTGTCCTTGCCTGTTTGATTGGTTTCTCACACAGACAAGAACCCAAGAGCCATTTCTCAAGCCCCAGAGGGCGAACTTTTTAAAAAACATACAGAGCATCTGTTAAAAGGATGCCCCCCTCCGGGGTGGGGGAGAGAAAACAAGTTATCTTATATAAAAGGCACACCTGAAAGACTTTAACAGTTGAAGGTGAAAACATTTGTCAGAAAATTGAATTATCAAAATGAAATATACATAAACAAAATATTATTTTTTAAAAAAGTTTTAGAAACCAGAGGCCAAGGTATTAAGTTCAACATTGGTGTTAAGAAGAGGCCTTCATCACTGTGCACGTCAGGACACAATTCAAGTGACAGCCATCGCCTTTCAATGGCAAAGCTTACTTTCCTCTGCCTGATCACTTATGTGGTTAAGCAGAGGACACCACCCAAAAAAGAGAAAATTGACAGGACAGCATGGGACACGGCACAACGAACATTTATTTATTTATTTATTTATTTATTTATTTACTCACTTATTTGAGACAATAGTCCCCTGTGTAGCCCATGCTGGCCCCAACTCCTGTTCCTCTGGCCTTAGCCTCCCAAAGTGCTGGGATTACAAGTGTGCACCATCACTTCTGGTTCCCAGTGAACATTTCAGCAGTTGTATACCCTGGACAATTAATAGATCCATGCTGTCCTTGCCTATTTGATTGGTTTCTCACACAGACAAGAACCCAAAGAAGCCAGCACTCCCCCCACAGACAGTAATGAAGTGTAAACTCAAGGGTTTTGGTGAGCATTCTGTTGCTTAACATTATTATTATTTTATATTTTTGAGATTATGATATAATTATATCATTTCCCCCTTCCCTTTTCTCCCTCCAAATCCTACCATATACTCTTCCTTGCTCTCTTTCAAATCAAGGCCCTTTTCATTAATTGTTGTTACAATTACATGCATGTTACATATCATATGATCATATGCACACACATACACACACACATACACACACACACATACACACACACACATACACACACACACACACACACACACACACACACACACACACACACACACACATCCTATTGCTGAAGATATACTTCAGACACAGGGCCCAGAGGCCCCTGAGCTAGAACTGCCCTGAATGTGTTCTCTCTCAGCACATGCTTTCAGGGTACCAGCAGATAACACACACACAAGCTTCCAAAGGAGGGAAGCAACCAACGTCCTACCCAGTTTGGGTGGGTATGAACCACAACAATGACCAGCTTGGCACAATGACTCTAAGGGGGCAGTAGTGGTACGCACACCTTGGTGGTACCAACAGCTCTCTTACTGGACTTAAGACCCACTCAACAAGAGGGAAACCACGCCTGGTACTGGAAACCTAGCCAACTACCCAGGGCTAGTGAAGGCATGGATCTTGGGAGAGAACCTTCAACCACCACTTTACTAAAACAGCGTCATCCCTAACTACATTTTAAATGTTGCTTAACATTTTAATTCAGCCCCTCCACTCCCGGAAATGTACTCTCAAGAACAAAACAAACAAACAAACAAAAAAACAAAAACAAACAGCTGGGCGGTGGTGATGCATGCCTTTAATCCCAGCATTCAGGAGGCAGAGACAGGAGTTCGAGGCCAGCCTAACTACAGAGCTAGTTTCAGGACTGTCAAGGCTACACAGAGAAACCCTGTCTCAAAACAAAACAAACAAACAAATACCACAAAAAAATCCAGGCAAACACCTGAAGAAAAGTAAAAGCTGTTCAGATACCAAAAATACTTTGAATATTAGGAGAAGATGGAATAAAACTCATAACTTCTCTAAACAGGGTTAACTGAGCTGTTTGAGACAGAATCTCCCTCAGGAGCCCTAGCTGGCCTTAAACTCAGAGAATCTACTGCCTCTGTATCCCAAGGTTTTAGGGATATTGGTTTTGCTTGTTTGATTAGTTTGGCTTAGGCACTGGGCTTTGTGATGCTTGGTATCAGCTCTACCACTGAGCTACAACCCCCAGGTCCTCGAGGGGCAAGTTTTAAAGAAGGTTCTCTTTAAAGAAGCTGGAAGTACAAGCGAGTTGTTTTTTTTTTTTTTTTTTTTTTTGGTTGTTGTTGTTTTTTTAAATGAAACCCCATCCCCATCCTCAGCAGAAAGAAAGCTCAACCAACTCTGCTAGCAGGCGTTTGGAAGAAAGATGTAGACGACAAATCATTCCAAGGATACTTTCCTCCAAGCTGAGAGGGAATGAGAAGAGAGGTGCAGGTACATCTTCAGGGGACTTAGAAACACATCACTGATCGGTGTTAAAACATCTTTCTAAATGGTCTTCATGTCTCCTTCAGCTAATCAAAGTTCTTTCCAGTCCCAGTTTAAGGGGCAGCGAAATCTACTTCCATGGTCATCTAAAATTTAGTAGCAAGCAATTTTAGGTCAAGATTTAATCAGTCTATTATTTCACTTTCTAGAGGAGTCAGAAAGAATTTAAATCATTTTGTCTAAAAAGAAAAAAAGAAAAGAAAGAGAGAAAATAGGAGTGGAGAGGGAAAAGGTAAGGAAATGATGGTTACATTATCAGGCACATAGATGACTAAGAGTTATTTCAACAAGGGTTACCTCTGGAACAGCCCAAGGTCCAGCTAGGGGTTCAGGCTTCTCATACACAGGCAGAGGGCTGGGCCCATTTCCATTCACTGTGGAGTCATCGCTGTGGCAGGAACAATGGTAAAAGCTGTGCGGCTGTTCACTACTGTTGCCACAGTGGCAACCTAGGCTGTCATGGGACCCCAGCTGGTCCCTAAGGACAGATGGAAGAGGACATGGAGTGACAGTCATCACCCACAGTGGCAGCACCACACATTCACTCTTCCAGAAGTTTCAAGTCAGGATGGTTCTGCTTCAACCATTAAAAATGAAATTGCCTATGTTCCAAGGAACAGGCTGGCGCTTGGCAAAGAACTTGCATTAAATAACACTGGGGCTTTCATTCGAAGTATAAAATAAATAAAACCTCACTCACCTTTGCCAGATGAAGTAATAGTTATTTTATTGAGCCATGCCAAAGCCTACAATATCCTCCCATCTGGCCATTTCTCCAGACACTGAAGAAAACAACTTGACCACTTTTATTTCTGGGTCTGAAATTACATCAGCTGGATCAACCCTTACAAACACCTCTTATAAGCAGCCATGAAACAGGGCAATTACATTTAGTGGCAATTCCTGCTAGGCAGTTGTTTCCTGACAGAGGCAAAGGCGTGGGAGGAGGCAGGGGCGCATCTGCAAACACCTGGGGAAATGTGTGCAAACATCTCTGGCTTCCAGCTGCCAGTACCTCCTAGAATTGCTGGGACTGGCAAAGCCTGCAGAATTCTCTGTGTATTTGTGTTTTGAACCTTGAAGAAGCCAGACGTCTACATTGCCTGCTCCTCACAACCCCTTAGTAGATAGGGTTGTCACTTTCAATATTGACAATCTAAACAAATACCACAATCTGACCGGCTCTCCCCTCAGCGATATGCTAAGAATAACTCATGGAGTCAACACCTCATGGCTTTCTCTTTAGATACCTAAGTAAAGAAACCATTATTTCAACCAGCTGCAGAATTATCAAGAGCGAGCTGAGTATCACATACACTTTACACTAATGCAGGTCCAAGCAAAGAAGACAGGGTCTCTCTGTGTAACAGCCCTGGCTGTCCTGGATCTCACTCTGTAGACCAGGCTGGCCTCAAACTCACAGAGATCTGCCTGTCTCTGACTCCTGAGTGCTGGGACTAAAGGTGTGCAACACCATGCCTGGCTAGATTTTAAATTTTTAAGACAGGATCTTTGTATAGGAGGCTGGTCTCAAACTCAAGAGCTTCTGCCTCAGTGGCCTGAGTGCTGGGGTTACAGCTGTATCCATATTTTTTCTTTTAGAATGAAAAGCATGATACAGCAAGCACTATGCAAGCTTTAATGTGCATAGGAACCCTCTAATGTTTTCTTAGTGATTAAAACTATTTATTTTAGTGTATATGAGTGAGCCTGTATGTTTTTATGCTCCATGTGCATACAGGAGCCAGTGGAGTCAAGAAGAGCACAATGGACCCTGGAACTGGAGTTACAAGTGGTTGTGAACTATCTATCATGTTGGGGCTAAGACAGCAAACCTGGGTCCTCCACAAGAACAGCAAGTGCTCTCAACCACTGAGCCATCTCTTCAGTCCCCTCTTAGTGATTTTCTAAGGATGTCCTCACAATTTCTCATTTGCCAAGGCAGTATTAATTATCGCACCCAGTCTCATCTGCCAAGGCAGTATTAATTATTGCACCCAGTCTCATTTGCCAAGGCAGTATTGATTATTGCACCCAATCTCTACAGATGCAGTGGTCTCTATGCCACTGGCATGGCCCTGAATAAAGGTCACATTACCCCACTCTGGTAAGTATCAGAGAATAACCTTTGCTCTAACCTTATGAAGGCTGGGTCTGGGTGTCTGTTGACTGTGGACGCCTTCTACCAGCGCTGAACTGGCCTGCTCCCAGGGTCACTTGACTAAACAGATGTCTGTGTAAGCTACTGGTGCCTCAGTCTTAGTCTCAGGCTAACAGGCTGCTCAGTCTTCTCTCAGAGATCAGGCCTCAATTTCAGTTTCCTGAGACTTGAGCAAGCAGTTTCTGGGAGGGCCGTGAACAAAAGACATAGTCCTTGCAGTAGCTCCCATTCTGCACGTACTCTGACTGCTCAAAGTTCAGTCAATTGTTTATTGTCTGGGACCCCTCACCAACTTAGAGCTATGTGCATGGGTCAATGTGGACGTGCTAGGCAAGCCAGCCTCCATGGCAGCTCCAGGACAGAGCCTGGGACTTGTCCGGGCCTGCCCCAAAATGATAACTGTAACCCCCAATTAACCCTAGCCAATTAAAAGTCACTAACATGATTGCCACTAGCATAAACCAATCTTGAATCTGTTCCTATGTGGTCTGTAGACTCCAAGCCCCCCTTGCTTCAAAAACCCTGCCCCATTGCTACTCAGGGTCTCTCCTGCTCTGCTGCTGCATCAGACGGACAGAGTCCCAAGTTAACTTGTAGTAAAGACTCTTTGACTTTGCATCAGATTCAGTCTCTTGGTGGTCTTGGGGGGACTCTGGGAATAACACTTGTAGGTGAAAATGACAAGGGTGGGTTCAAAAGTAATGCTTTGTGATTTTCCCAAATGCAAAACAAGCCTAGTTCAGCTGGATTGAGCACACAAAGCAAGCTGTCCGTGCCTGTTAGTGCCCAGGGAAGTTGACCGAAATCTTGGCTTGCTTTAGAACAGAAATGCAAAGGTACTAAACACCTCTGCAAATACAGCTATCCACAACCCCAAAGTCCTAGAATCTAACAGCGTCGCCACTTTCCACGTGGAAGAAGGATGGTGAATGAGTGGGAATATTACACCCTTGGGATTTTTCTGAACGGGGCTAATTTTCCTCCACTTTATCTTACTTAAGTAACCACTGCTATTCAAAAAAGAATAGCTGCTGTTCAAAAAGGAATACAGCCAAGAACTGTACTATAGTTTTTTTTTGTTTTGTTTTTTTGGTTTTTTTTTGGCAAATCAAACAAAGCCAGGTCCTTAATAGATATTTACCTGATGGATGAATGAATGAAGACATGGCTCCATGGCTCAAGTGTAAAAAGCTTTGCAATCAATAACTTTAAAGCACAATAAAAATCCTGTTAGTGTGTTATTGATTGCTCAACAGTTGTTTTGGTCCTTGGCAACTTCAGTTTCATACCGAGATTAAGTGGCCTTTTACAGCCTGTTTTGAGAGAACAGGAAGTCTTAGAAGTATGTCCCGTTTGAATCTAGTTGGACAGGTATATAGCTTCACAATAAGTCCTGCAACCTGAGCTAGTTAAGACGCTGCTGATCTGGCTGGGAGTGAAAGGAAAGGCTGCAGCTTTGTTCTTTGTGAACCAGAAAGTTGGAGGTCACAGGAGCAGTAATGGGCTGCCACTTAGCTGTGTGGCCTTGGAAACATCACTTTCCTGGGTGTGTTTCAGCATTTTTAACCTAATACCAAGTTAGGATATTTTACTCTGGGCTTCACCGTTTTTCTAGTTTTAACTCTATCACGGAGTTTTCATTTTTTGATGACATGTAAGTACAGAAAAATAGATCTAAAAGTGTAAAATCCGATTTTACTTCATTGAAACAGTAATCCCCTTAATTAAAAAGGTTAATTAAATTTTATTTATTATAAATGTTCTCCAAAAATTTAGATCTACAGATTTTCACATATTTTTAAGGAATGAAATACCCTTGACATTTATCAATGTGCCCTCATCCACCTATTACTTAACTTTTGGCTGACATACAAAGTCTTCTGAGCTCTGTGATTAGCTTGACTACTTTCTAAGGTAGTTTTGTTTTCTTTTGTAAAATCACTATAATACCTACACTTAATGATTTACATTCTAGAGCCAACCATATGCTATGATTCCTGGTTGGAGCAGAAGACTTTGTCAAGTCACAAAGCTCTCCTCTAAAACCTATCAAATGTAAGCAAGCAAAGTGTGATTGATGGTCTGGTACTACCAGATTCCAGGACAGGATGACATTTGTAGGAGCTGTAAGAGCTATGCATTTGGACTCGGTGCCCACACTAAGCCCAGCAGGTCAAAGCAGTGTAGATTTCACTCACAGTAATCCAGCCTCAGTTGCTTACTAGATGCCTTGTAGCCAATTAAATGACACTATTGTTATTTAAAGGACTAAGCTGTAGCTAATTACACCACTCTTCCATTTTTCTGTAAAGACCATTTGATTACAGTATTCTGGAGTTCCCAGAACCTGCTCTGTTTTTGGAAGCAGCTCAATTTGCAAATCATGGTGTTTAATATTTTTGTTTTAATTTTGTTGTTGTTGTTGTTGTTTTGTGGTGGTGGTGATGGTGGTGGTGGTGCTGGTGGTGTGTGTGTGTGTGTGTGTGTGTGTGTGTGTGTGTGTGTGTGTGTGTGTTGGAGGTACTGAGACAGACTCTCCTATCAAAGCCGGTTTTGAACTCCTGACTCTCCTGTTTCCACCTCCCAAATGCTGAGATACCAGGTGTTTCTGTTTTGTGGAAGGGAGTGATGGCTAAGACCAGATCTCCTGGAGCCTGGGCTGGCCTGGAACCGTGTTCCTTCCACCTCTGCCTCCTTCATACTGGGCGACAAATCATGGTTTGCTTTGTTCACATAAACTGCTTCACTTCACTGATCTCAATAATTGCTGATTTTTATTAAAACTTTGATATAAAGAACTTGCAAATAAAAAACAAGCAGTCAAATTTACCAGGTCCAAAGTCTATATACCTCAATGGAACTTCATATTGGATTTTACAGTTTTAAACACATTTTTATGCACTTACACGCCACAAAAAGTGAAAAAAAAATTCATGAGAGAGTTAAAACTAGAATAAACCCACACCTCTAATCCCAGCACTCAGGAGGCAAATGTAGGTGGATCTCTGTGAGTTAGAGGCCAGATTGGTCTATCAAGCCAGTTGCAGGACAGCCAATGCTACCAAAGAAACCCTGTCTCAAGAAGCCAAAACCAAAACAACAACAAAACCAAAAAATCCCAACTAGAAAAACAATTAGTTTCATATCCTCTTTTATGACTCAAATGTCCATTCTCCATTATCTGCATTTAGTCTTTCCTCATCACCTGCTATTCATCCTTTCTTGTTTTCCTTTCTACAGGCTATACTATATCTTCATGTACATTTGTTTATATGATACATACATTCTTATGTGCTATGATCCACATGAGGAAGAACACAGTTTTTTTTCCTAAGATTGTGTGACTTTGCTTAATATTCTAAATCCATTTTCCCTCAAATTTTAATTTATCTTTTTTAGAACTGAATAGTATTCCATTCTATGTATGCACCAGGTTTTCTTTCTTGATCCATCTGTTGATATAGACAGCTTGGTTTCTTTGCTATAGTGAATACAGCAGCAATAAACATGTGGGTGCCAATGTCTCTGTGGTAGGATTGGAGATCCTGGCTATATCCCCAGGAGTGAAATAGTGGGGTTACATGGAAGTTCTATTTTAATTTTTTGAAGAACCTCCAAACTGATTTCCAAAATCACTGTATTAATTTGCCCCTCCATCAGCAATGAGTAAGGCTTCCCCTCTCCTCATCCTCTCCAACATTTGCTGTCCAGTTTCTTGATGATAGATATTCTGACTGAGGTGAGGTGGTATCTCAAAGTAATTTTAATTGGCATTTCCCTGATGTTGAGCACTTTCAAAAATAGTTATTGGCACTTGTTTCTTTCTTGAAAACTGTCCATTCATTAATTTGCAATTGATTAGCAGTTTTATTTCCTTGGTATCTAATCTCTACAATTCCTTGTAAATTCTGGGTATTAAGTCACCTGTCTGGAGCGTAGCTGGTAGATTTTCTCCCATTCTGTGGGCTGTTTGCTCTGATAGTTTCCTTTGTTGTCTGGAAAGTTTTTATTTCTAAGTAGTCCTAACTGTTGGTAAGTAGGGAGTTCCTATTCTATTGGTGTTCTATTCAGAAAGTTCTTGTCTACACCAAGAACACTTGAAGAATATTCCCTATGTTTTCTTCTAGATGTTTCAGCATTTCAGGTTGTAAATTCTTTAATCTATTTTGAACTGATTTTTGCACAAGGTGAAAGATATGAATCTAGTTTCATTCTTCTGCAAGTAGATATCCAATTTTGCTTGCACTAATTAATGAACGTATTACACCCCGCCCCCAAAGTGTGTTTTTGCTTCCTTTGTCAAGAATTAAGTGGGCATAACTTTGCCATTTTATTTCTGGGTCCTCTATTCCATTAGTCTGTTTTTACACCAGTACCAGGTTGTTTTTATCACTATAGCTCTATAGTATAATTTGAGGTCAGGTGGTATTCTTACTTCTTAGAATTGCTTTGGCTATTTTTTTTGTACATGTGGTTCCATATTAATTCTTGCATTGTTTTCTAAATTCTTCAACTATGATATTGATATTGTATTAAATCTGTAGGTTAATTTTTGTAATACAGTCATTTTTACAATACTAATTCTACCAATCCAGGAGCATGGAAGATTTTTTTTCATAACTTTCTCTAATAAAGATAGGGAAATTAATGAAATAGAGATGAAGAACTTTTAACAATCACATTTCCTCTGTGGTATTTCAGAAATACCCACACATATTTCTCCAACAATGACTGGTATTTCCTTGAAAATAATGAGACAAAGGGGAGGAGGGGCTTCCAGGAACAACAGAGTAAACAAAGCACACAATTCTGAAACAGTTTTACTCATTTCCCCCCAATTTTGGATACTATTACTATGCATTAAAATGAGCATGATCTGAAGTTAAATGTAACAAACCATGCATAGTGCGAAATGAGACTTTCTCACTTTGTTCCAAGCTAACGGAGCATATTCCAACTTTTGTGGTTCTCCGGAGAAAATGATTAAGTTTAAAAAACATCCTCAGTGGCCGGCGGTGGTGGCGCACGCCTTTAATCCCAGCACTCGGGAGGCCAAGGCAGGCGGATTTCTTCATTCAAGACTAGCCTGGTCTGTACAGAGCTAGTTCCAGGGCAGCCCAGGGGCTATACAGAGAGACCTGGTCTCAAAAAGAAAAAGAAAAAAAAAAAAAAAAAGCAAAACACCATGCTCAGGAAAATTAGCACTAGCTGAAGATACATAAATTAGTTAACACAAGGGTTTCGACCGGACTGTGTGCAAGTGGAGTAGTCCAAACTGGAAGAACACAGTCTTCCCACAATTGAAAGATCATCAGAACCTCCAAAGTGAAATCGTTTCTCCATACTCAAACAAAACCTTACCCGTTAACTATGTAAACAATTTGTAGCCTTAAAGAACAAGTGTCTCAAAGAAACATAAGCACCAACTAACCCACCCGCAATGACGTAAGCTCTAGATCTTTGAGGTTCTCGGAAAAACTCATTTCTAAAATATCCCTGCCCCTGTCCGAAAGTTATGGAAAACTCAATATATTAAAAAAAAAAGCCTTTCGGGGCTGGAGAGATGGCTCAGTGGTTAAGGGCACTGACTGCTCTTCCAAAGGATCTGGGTTCAATTCCCAGCACCCAAATGGCAGCTCACAACTGTCTGCAGCTTCAGTTCCAGAGGATCTGATGCCCTCATACAGCCATACATGCAGGCAAAACACCAATGTATGTGAAATAAAAATAAGTTTAAAAAAAAAAAAAAGCGTTTCATTAACCTTTGCTCTTTGCCTCTTAACACTGGTGGAGGAAGTGTACACTAGAGTAAACGCCAGTCTTCCACTTCGAACGTTACCGTCCTCCTCCCTCAAGACAATCTTCTATCTCGTACCCGGCGTGTACCCTAACGCGGGCCAGTCTCGCTAGCTATGAGATCCGAGAGCCCTGCTGGCAAGAAGCGCTGAGCGCGGCATGGTCTGGCCTGCGGGCGGGACACGGACTGGCAGGACCGGGCGCCCAGTCCAGCGAGGGGACACCGCCAGCTCCGGCACCCGGGAGCCCTGACCGTCACCGTGCCGATCCCACAGAAAGGTCCCTACTGCTTTCTGTACAAAATCGAAACCCTTCGCTTTGTCATCCGAGGCACCGGAAGCTGCCGGAGGAAAGCAGGTGCAGGGAGGCGGCTGGCCTGGGCGAGGGAGCGAGGCCCTGCCTCCAGACGACGAGAAAATCGCAGACCGAGGAAACCTAACTCCTGAACCCATAACCACCGCAACAAGCCGGGAGCCTCAGCCACGAACGCCCAGCGAAGCCGGAAGTGGCTCCGCCCCTTCCATAGACGCACCGGAAATTGGGGCTTGCGCGGAGTCTTTCCCGCCCACTTCCCAAGGCCCGCCTAGCTCACAGCTTCCTAGGATTTGCCTGCTTGCCACAACATTTTTTTTTTCCCCTCTGTTATGAGACCCTCTTCCTGCGGCTTCGTTCCTCAAGCTCCACGTAGAAGGACCACGTGACCTTCGAGGACCTACTCAGTGGCTGCAGATGCAGGCGCCTAAACGGGGGGCCCCTGAGTGATGACGTATAATCCGCGCGCCGAAGCCTAAAGAGCCCGACTCCACGTCCCCTGGGTCCCCACGCCGGCTTCGCCTGCTAGGCACGTGTGTTGCTGAATGGAGCTGGTCGCTGGCAGCTACGAGCAGGTCCTGTTTGGATTCACAGTGCGCCGCGAGCCCGCGACGAGTGGCGACCGGGAGGTGAGGCGCGGCGATCCCGGGGCTGCGGGGGGCGGACGGGGAGGGGCGGGCTGGTTCCCTCCCTGGCAGACACTGCTGGGTCTTCATGGATGGAGGACTTGCGTGGAAAACCGACAAGCTTATGCCGGTAATCCCAGCTCTCGAGAGATTGAGGCAGGAGGATAGTGAGTGCAAAGCCTGTGTAGAAAGACACTGCTCTGTACAGAGTAAAGGCTTTTCAGAGTGAGAGTATCTACTTGTTATAGTAGATAAAAATGTCTGTAGACGGGAACGAAAAAGTTGATCTCAGTGTGGAAAGTAGATGAGTGGTTGTCAGAGTTTGGGGCCAAGGTAGGGAGGTGACGGAGAGAAGGTAGCTAATGCTGGCAGAAATGCAGTGGATGGGAGGAATGGCCTTTCCTTTTTTTGCCTAGTAACTAACTATACCTGGTAAAAGGCAATTGTATATTTTAAAGTAGTTACTAGAGAATATTTCGATGTTGTCAACTCAAAGACATGACACATGGTTGAGGGGATAAATTGGTGTTTTTTTTTTCGGATCTGATCTATGTATGTATTTATTGAAATATCACATTACGCTCCATAAATATATGCAGCCATATGTTAATTAAGGGGGAAAAAACTTGCGCATTCTCAGGGTATGAAAAAGCTGCCATTTTTAACACACATGTAAATGTGAGGTGTACATTTAAGCTGGCTTTAGCTGTTCAAGGTCGAATGTAAAAATAAATTTATCTCTCACTGAGTTTCTGTCCTGATTAATAAAAAAAATTACAGCTGGATTGGGACCAAGAAAGTGATACAAATTCACTATTTATTGTGAATTTACTGTGGATAGGGAGGCAGGGTGAAAAGGTGCCAGAGGTATGGTTCCTGCTCTAGTAACCTTCCTGATTGAAGGGCTGGTGAACAACAGAGAGAAATACATGGAGTGTAGCACAGTATGAAATTTATTTTTATTAGGTATGAAAATAAGAAAACAGGTAGTTGCCAACGTGGTAGTTAAACAGTAAACAGGGCCATATTCAGGACTAGAAATGTCATCTCCTACTATTCCAAGGTGATTACGTCTGGAACAGTTCCACTCATTGCAAACACATCTGTTTTGTTGAGTACTTCCTTAGTGTCTTTTCTTTGTAGTGTACTTTTTCCAGATGCACAGCTGCCCTGAGACAGATGCAGCCACTTTACAGATGAGCAATTGGGAGATTTCTCACAGGGCAAGAGACTGCTCAAGGCCACACGGTTTACAAATGCCACATGTCAGGGCCCACCAAGTGTTTCCCAGGCTTACATGTTTTAACATTACCAGATGCTGCTTCTAAATCTAGCCAGTAACCAATGTTATTTATGTCATTTGGATAAACATGTAATAGTTTGACATAAAGCTGTAGTGTGGTTGAGTCAGGTGGCTCATGTCTGTACTCAGAAGGCTGAGGCAGGAGAATTAAGAGTTTAAAGTTTGAGTCAGCTGTGGTGGTGCATGCCTTTAATCCCAGTACTCTGGAGGCAGAGGCTGGCAGATCTCTGTGTCTGTGAGTCCCAGGGCAAGTCTGGTCTACATAGTGAGCTCCAGGACAGCCATAACTACACAGTGAGACCCTGTCTCAAGAAAAGAAGAAAAAGAAAGGGATAAAATTTGCCTGAGTTACATGGTGACTTCAAGACTAGCCTGGTCTACATAGGGAGAACTTTAAAAAAGAAGAAAGGAAGCCACATGCCCAGGTCTACTGTGCCTCAAAGGAGGCCTGTTGCTCCTGACTGATGGAAGGACTGACTGTTGCTGTGGTCCTTTAGGACTTGATGTGTGGTGATTTAGCTTAGTCATATGCAGAGAACTTTGCTGGGGTTTTTTGTTGTTTTCTTCTTTCATCCTTGGCTAATAACACTTTTCCACATAGCTCTTTCAGTTTGAAGAATACTGTGTGTGTGCACATGTGTTCTGTACTTTGTACTCATCCAGTCACATTTATCATATTTTTATCTTCGTGTAACATCACAGTAATTTGTTTTGTATTTCTTTCCTTGGAGTGAAAGTTGTATTTGAATACAGACCCCTTTGTTCGTTGTTATTTCTACTGCCCACAGTGGTGTCGAGCATATATAATGGAATAGTTACATAGATACAGATGAGAGAGAGTAGGCAGTTGTTACTGAAATTAATTCACATAAAAAGTTGAACATTTGGATGAATTACTGATATGGAAGCCTCTATATAAGTCTCCATTCCTGAGATCTGGAGACCTGCTACCAAGCTTAACTTCCCCTCCTTACACTCCTTATTCAGGTCTCCAGGCCATTTTTTTTGCTTTAATCTATGTATTATTACCTAGTTTTTCACCATTTGCAGGATCCACTAGTTGATTTTATGGATCGTGGAACTCTTGTTTTCAGAGAACTGTGATGTGACTATGGTGTTGACCTTGTTTCATTCTTAGACATGGACTCCTGTGGCTGACTTCACTCACCATGCCCACACCGCCTCCTTGTCGGCAGTGGCAGCGAACAGTCGCTTTGTAGTCACTGGGAGCAAAGACGAAACGATTCACATTTATGACATGAAGAAGAAGATAGAGCATGGGGCTCTGGTGCATCATAGTGGTGAGTCTGTCGTCGTCACTGTTCTATTGCTGTGAAGAGACACCATGACCAAGGCAACTTTTACAAAAGAAAGCATTTATTTGGAGCTATTTGGTTCATTATTGTCATGGCAAGAAGCATGGCAGCGTGCAGGCAGACATGGTGTTAGAGGGGTAGCTGAGCGTTCTACATCTGGACTGGCAGGCAGCAGGAAGAGAATGATACTGGCCTGGTTTAAGCACTTGAAACCTCAGAGCCCACCCCCAGTGGCACACTCCCTCCAACAAGGCCACACAAAGTGCTACTCCCTTTGAGCCTATGGGGCCATTTCCATTCAAACCACCACAAAAATGGAGGGAAAAAAGATGTTCCTTTTCCTTAGGTTGCTTTCCTAGTCCTATAAGGCAGGGTAGATGGGCTTCTCTGTCTTGAGGCTCATACACCTATAGCCTAAGCATGGTTAACACAGAAGACTGTAGGTGTGCCAGTGTAAAATACAGAGGAACTCCCAGAGAGCCACCCGGGGCCTAGTCATGGATCTCTGCATCCAGATCCCTCAGTAGTTGGATGAGGTTTCTAGCACAACAATTAGGGTGTTTGGCCATCCCATCACCAGAGTAGGTCAGTTCAGGCTGTCTCTCGACCATTGCCAGCAGTCTGTTGTGTGGGTATCTTTGTGGATTTCTGTGGGCCTCTCTAGCACTTTGCTTCTTCCTATTCTCATGTGGTCTTCATTTACCATGGTCTCCTATTCCTTGTTCTCCCTCTCTCTCTGGGAGTCCAATTAGCGAGAATGAGGAGGGTTTATATGAGCGAGAATTGTTGAGACCAAGGTTGGATAAAGCACAGGGACAAATAGCCAAATGAATGGAAACACATGAACTATGAACCAATGGCTGAGGGGTCCCCACTGGATCAGGCCCTCCGAATGGGTGAGACAGTTGATTGGCTTGATCTGTGTGGGAGGCATCCAGGCAGTGGGACCAGATCTTGTGCTCATTGCATGAGTTGGCTGTTTGAAACCTGGGGCCTATGCAGGATTGTTTGGCTCGGCCTGGGAGGAGGGGACTAGACCTACCTGGACTGAGTCTACCAGGTTGACCTCAGTCTGTGGGGAAGGCTTTGCCCTGGAGGAGATGGGAATGGGGGGGAGTTGGGGGGAAGGTGAGGGAGACGGGAGGGGGGAGAACAAGGGAATCCGTGGCTGATATGTAGAACTGAATTGTATTGCAAAATAAATTAAAATAAATTAAAAAAAAAACAAACATAAAAAAAAATACAGAGGAACAAAGGCCATTGAAACTGAGGCCAAGGAGGAGTAATGGTACACTCATAATTGGGTTTCTATTGCCTGTGCAAAGTTGCCCAACGTAGAGGCAGGTCAAGGGGATGGAAAGACTGGTTATTTGGTTATTTTTCATTCAACAAAGATGAAGGTAAAGGCAGGGGAGAACTCAGAATTAATTCAGTATGTACTGAAAACTTAGCCAGAGTTTCTCCCATAGAGAAATGTAGATTAAAATAGGGCCCTTTCTCCCCTCTTCAAGTTTGAGAGGCTGTGCACTGAGTATAGTTTGTGGGATTTAAGTTAGAATGTTAGGCAGTTGCTTCTAGCATAGTCCTGAGCGCCTTTGCCAAGTGTCTTGCTCTTCAGCTGAAGCCAGGCTTTAAGTGATCTCAGTGTACAAGGTGTTATACATTCAACAGTTAGAAAGGACTTAGAAGTGTAGATGGGATGAATGAACAAGGGTTCCTGCTCTCCCCTCTTGCTTGTGTAAGTCTTGTTTTTGTTATTATTGTTGTTTCAAATGGTTGACAATAAATAAGATCTTTTCTAAGGAGTGGGTGGAGTCCTGGGCAGAAGGACCAGATGTTAGGAAGCAACATTGCTAGAGAGGATATTATTGATAAGGTTGACTAGGAGGTGAATAGATGGAAATTGTGGCCCAGGGGCTTTCAGTTATATTCTGCAAAGGACCAAATGGTCAGTGTTGAGGCTTGGCGGACCATGTGTATGACCTGTGTTACAATCTCTCAGCTCTGCAAAAAGCAGTCATGTGTTATAGGGGAGTAAACTGTGGCTGCTGTCCAGAAGCACCAGACCTCTAGCCAGTTCACACAGACTTGAGAGCATCACAGAGGTAAAGGTTTGGTTCAGACTGCTTTGTGGCTAGGAGGATGTCGGGTTCTTCCATCCCAGCGCTCCTTGGCCTTTAATCAGGCAGAGGAAGTCTTGGGAGAACAAGGCTTCAGTTGGTAGGGGGAAGTGAAGGTTCTGAAGTGATGAAATGATTAAGGAATATTTGTTAGCCACTGAGCTGGAAAAGTACCATTTTATAGCATTGTTAACAAATTCTGATGGCAGTAACTGAGAACATAGACAAACCACAGCTCTGCATTAGTGATAACTGGATAGGTGGCTCAATACTTAGAAAGGAAGAGTCATGGCACACCATGCTGAGAACATTTGCATTGGTGTTTTCCCTGCATATATCTGTATGAAGGTGTCAGATCCATTGGAACTTGAATTACAGACAGTTGGGAGTTCCTATGTGGGTCCTGGAGTTGAACCTGGATCCTCTGGAAAAACAACCAGTGGTTTTTTAGCCTCTGAACCATCTCTCCAACCACTAAGGCTGCATTCTTTTTTGTTGTTGTTGTTGTTTTTTCAAGACAGGGTTTCTCTGTGTAGCTTTGCGCCTTTCCTGGAACTCTCTTTGGAGACTGGGCTGGCCTCGAACTCACAGAGATCCGCCTGGCTCTGCCTCCCGAGTGCTGGGATTAAAGACGTGTGCTTTAGTTTAAAGCTGGCTTAAAGCTGCATTCCTATAGTTCACAGGTAAGGCCCCTGCTTAGCATGCACAGAGACTCTTGAGTTTAATCTTCTAGAGCCACCAGAACAAATGAAAACTGTTAGTTTTAATAAGAAAAACTTAAGTTCCTTCACCTATAACTTTTAAGGTATGATTCAGTAGTACCAAGGCACTGGCTTTCTTTGCTTTTGTGGGATTGAACATGGATCTTGTATGTGTTAGGCAGAGCCACTTCCAGACTGCATTCATCCTCCTGCACTTCCAACCAGAAATAGAATTTGTTTTCAAAGTGAGTATACTTTTGCCTGTCTTACTTCTTCATAGGCACCATAACTTGCCTGAAATTCTATGGCAGCAGGCACTTGATCAGTGGCGCAGAAGATGGGCTCATCTGTGTGTGGGATGCAAAGAAATGGGAATGCCTGAAGTCCATCAAAGCTCACAAGTGAGTCCACTTGGTCCTGTCGGCATTCTTACTGTGCCAGCCAAGCTGAGGGCTAACTGTCCGTTTCCTTTTAGAGGACATGTGACTTTCCTTTCTATCCACCCGTCTGGCAAGTTGGCTCTGTCTGTTGGTACTGATAAGACATTAAGGTAAGTTATACATTCCCAAGGATATCTTTACTAATGTATTGTTGTAGAGTATTATTTTAAGGTGTGTCACTTTTATTTATGTTGCATTTGTTTAACTCTGTGAAGCTGTGTTACTGTGCCTGTGTAAAACACCTGATGGTCAAATAAAGAGCTGAATGACCAATAGCAAGGCAGGAGGAAGGATGGGGGGTGCGGGGCTGGCAGGCAGAGAGAACATATAGAAGGAGAAATCTGGGAGAAAGAAAGAAGTAGCCAGAGAAGGAGGAGGACTCCAGGGGCCAGCCACCCAGCTACACAGCAAGCCACCGAGTAAGAAAGAAAGGTATTTAGGAATAGAAAGGGAAAAGCCCAGAGGCAAAAGATAGATGGGATACTTTAAGTTAAGGAAAGCTGCCAAGAAACAAGCCAAGTTAAGGACAGGCATATATAAGTAAGAATAAGCCTCCAAGTATGATTTGTTTGGAAGCTGGATGGCACCCCCTCAAAAAAGCAAAAACAACCAACAACAATGTATCTTTTACTTAGCAATAACAAAATACTGTTTCCATATCTTTCCAAAGTTTTCAACCATTTTAAGTTATTGTGATAACAAGGAGAACAAGAGCAAAGCAGAAAGTCAGTGGAAACTATTTCATAACACTGGTGTAAAAATGATCTATATTGGCCAGGCAAGGTGGTTCATGCCTTTAACCCCAGCACTTAGGAGGCAGAGGCAAACTGATCTCTGTGAATCTGAGGCCAGCCTGGTCTACACATCAAGTTCCAGGCTGAGACCCTGTCAAAAAATTAAAAAAAAAGAAAAGGCCCATGTTTCAGTTACTGTAAAGGGAATGGAAGAGGAGAGTGATCTGAAGAGAAATGTTTGAACAGATGAAAATGTAGTGGATAACATGTTTAAAGTTTCAGGAAAGGGCTAAGCTTTAGTCATACTTGAAGAAAGACATTTATTGACATTGCTACAAAGTAAACAGCAGGTGCTTTAAATGTATAGTGTGTAGTGACATTGTCCTGTGTGGAGGCCTGTGATGCATTTTTTTTTCATTTAGTGACATGATGATCATGCTGTAAACAAACCTCCTGTTTTGCAGAACGTGGAATCTTGTAGAGGGAAGATCAGCTTTCATAAAAAATATAAAACAAAGTGAGTGTTTTGTACATTTTATAATAACTAGCCAGACTATGGATGTATGCAGATACATTTTTCATATATTGATTATTTTATGTGTATGGGTGTTTTGCCTGCATGTATGTCTGTGTACTGCTTGAATCCTTGGTGCCCTTGGAGGCCAAAAGATAGCATCAGATCCCCTGAAACTTGAGTTACGTACAGACAGTTGAGAGCTTCCATGCGGGTGTGGGCATCAAGCCCAGGTCTCCTGGAAGAGAAGTCGATGTTCTTAACTGCTGAGCCATCTCTCCAGCTCCATTTTTTAAACGATGTATATGTTTCTATTTAATGTGCATGAGTAATTTGCTTGCATGTAGATATGTGGACCTGGTGTTAGAGGCCAGAAAAGACTGTCCGCTCCCCTGAACTGGAGCTAGAGAAGCTTGAGGAAAGCCGCCATGTGGGTGCTGGGAAATGGACCTGGGTCCCCTGCAAGGAGGAGGCGCTGCTAACTGATGAGCTATTTCTCCAGCCCATGCTCACATGTTCTCTGTACATGTGTGTACATGTGTGTTTCCCGCTTAGATGGTATGGCCTCTGAGAACAAGAGTTTCATGTTCCTTTCTCTTCTTATGTTAGATCTGCGTTCTGCCACACCATCTTTATGACCTTCAGTAATTCCTTAAACTCTGTTTGTCTGCAGTTTAACTTCTGAAGTATGTATTAGGAATTTGTTGTGAGATTGAGACCATTTTCCCTTGGGAAAAATGCATTTTTCCTGTTTTTATGATCTTTTTTTTAAAAAAGGTTCTTTATAAGATGGGGCAAGGCCGTTGAGACAGAGTCTCTATACTAGTATGGCTTCAAAATTGCTGTGTAGCTGAGGCTGGCCTTGAACTCCTCAATTCTCCTTTCTCTACCTCCTAAGTGCTGAGCTTACAGGCGTGGGCCACCGCAAGATAAAAATAGTTTTGCCTTACAGATGCTCACATAGTGGAGTGGTCCCCAAGCGGAGAGAAGTATATAGTAGTTGTGCTGAATAAGGTGGATGTCTATCAGCTGGACACGGCGGCCGTGAGCGGCACCATCACAAATGGAAAGAGGATCTCAGCAGTGACGTTTCTTTCAGTGAGTTCCAGAAAGCAGGGTGGAAGTTTTGAGGTGTCGTAGTCCCTGAAGACATTCTGAGTGTTGATTTTCTGTCTCCTAGGACTCTGTCCTTGCAGTGGCTGGAGATGAAGAAGTTGTAAGGTTTTTTGACTGCGATTCACTAGTGTGCCTCTGTGAATTTAAAGCTCATGAAAACAGGTATTTTTTTTTAAAGCAATCTGTAGTTTTACTGAATGTTAATAGGCAATATTTCATAAATCTGTGTGTGTGTGTCTGCTGTCTGTCTGTGAGCAGACAACACTGAGACACGTCACATGTCTGTGATACCTGGCATGTAAGGAGATGATGGAAAGTGTTATTATTTCCCTGGATTTCATAATGCAGGAGGGGTGAAGTGACTGCGGCCAGTCAGTTTGCACTTTTAAAATAACTCTTAGACTTGGGGCCGAATAGCAAGCATATTTGAGCAAAGCAAAAATTAATACTGAGCTTTCGTTCCTGACTAAGCTTATCCTTTTTCTTCCTCTCTTTGCCCCTCCCCCTTTCCCTGATATTTTCCTCAGTAGGAAAAATGAAATCACATTATTGTGCTCCATCTCCATCTCCAAGTGCTTACAGTGTGTATAGAAGGGATAGATAGTCTCAGAGTAAGTAGATCATTAACTTGGCCAGGATCATTCCACACTTACTTAAGAGATCTCTCAAATCCAGGCCAGCTGATGCTTAATGTGCTTGGGTTTTTTAGTATAATTTTGAGAAAGGCAATAACATACAGCATTGCACTCCAGTGTGGTTCATCAGTGTGTTCTTCTATGTCTCCAATAAGTCTTAGTTCTTGCTTTCTGGGAATGGTTATTTTGAGAAACCTGTCTTTGTAAACATTCAGTCCTGCAGTTGGTGTATAGGCAATGCTTTCCCACAGTATCAGGAAGTAAACTCATTTTAGGAAAGCCGTTTCAAACGTATTCCTGACAGTGCTACTTCACCATTCTTTTCCAGTGATGAGCAGAACATCTGGGAGCTCTGCCCACGATGAGTGCTGCCACAGCTCACACTATAGTAAGGCAGTGGGTACCTGGGCGGATGCTCCGGCTGAGCTTCCTTCCCAGTCTGTTTGGTTGACTTACAGGAAACAGGCTGACAGGCCAGTTGAGGAGCCTGTCTGTAGAGCCACCACCAGCTCAGCATTGCCACCTCAGGACTAGCCTGAGGGGCTCCATTTTTACCCCAGGCACTTCCTCCTCTGGAGTTTTAATTATTTATTACTGTTTAATTGTGTGCTGTGCATTTGTGATGTGTGGGGTGGGGTGTGTGTTTGGAGGTCAGAAGACAACTTTGTGGAATTTAGTCTTTCCTTCCACATTTATGTGGATTCTAGAGCTTGAACTCAGCCATCGGGCTTCCCTGGCAGTTACTTTACCCACTGAGCCTTCGTGCCTGGTCCATCCATGTTATTTTAAAGTAAATCGTAGTTTGAGGGCTTTTAGGCCTGGTGATAGCATGATTTTCCTTCCATTTGAAACATTTATCCAGCAGCAATGGCAATGGAAGGTGAGTGGTCTCTTGGGCAATAGCCACAATCCAAAAACAAAAAGGCAGCTTAGACTCGAAGTGGTGGCTGCCCTGGAGTTGGAGAATTTTCCTCTTCTCTTCCTCTGAGGGAGCCTGAAGTCAGCACCTTTCCTTTCTGGATGTGCATTTGCTTGAGTTTCCAGGCTTCACCTTGCACATTCTTGTCTCCTAGATACTAGGACCTAGACGGTAACATGAGTGTCTGTACCTGTCAATTCAGTTTGTCTTTATGATACGGACAGTTTTAGCCCATAGTCTGGCCTGAAAACTCACTATTCGATGGGAATATGTAGCATTTGTTATATCGTAGCTTACTGTGTATTGGAAACTTTGAAAACACTTCAAACATTGAAAAAGCATGAGACTGTTGTAGTTTTATGATACCATACCCTTTGGAAGAAATGATCTCTGGCATTTATGTTTCTACTCTAGGGTAAAAGACATATTCAGTTTTGAAATTCCAGATCATCATGTTCTTGTCACAGCATCAAATGATGGTTTCATCAAAATGTGGACGCTGAAGCAGGACAAGGTCAGTGTCTTCTCCCAGGGTCAACACGCTGCAGTACAAGCTTGACTGTGTTATATTACTATGTGATAATATAATGTTACTGTATTAAAGTGTTACTTTAAGTTAACAGTGTTTGTTTGTTTAATGAGATTCGTAAAACATAGATCCTTAAGCTTTTAAAATCTCTTCTAGTCATGATCTGTATTGGTAGTTTTAAAGTTGGGGTTGCTGCGAGCTGCCTGGAGGCTTTAAGCTCATTAAGATCGGCTCAGGCCTCCTATTGCCCTTCCCATCATGAAAATGTGGCTTGCTTTTAACGCTCCTTGCTTTTTTTGTGTGCATTGGATCGCCTTTATCTTTTAAAAAAAAAAAAAATACTAGAGAAAAAAAAGAGTGCCATTAGAAACAATTTGAAAGGTCTTGATCAATTATGGAACTACCAGTAATTTTGAACCAGATAATCAAACATTAAATTCCCTTCTTTAGTTTCCTTATAGTCTTAGTTTAGTATTGTCTATTCTCAACTCTGCAGATTTCTCTATGTAACACACAATTTGTGTCCTTAGAATTTTATAGTTTCAAGAAATTGGCTGTGAACAGCCTAGTCAGATCAGTTATTAACCATGGTAGTCAGCTACCTCTAAGTATTGCTGTCGCATGCTCAGGAAAATACAGGCTTATGTCACCTGACAGGGGCTGTGTTAGGAAAGATTCCTCGCTGGGCAGTTTCGTCAGTGCAGTCACAGAAGCGCTGGTGGACCACCTTGCTGTGCATGGATACTGTGACACCCGGTGTGGTACACTCCTTCTGGCACTGACTGAAACATTCTTTTGTGGTACATATGGTATAATAAAACTTCAATTAGGATTATTTCAGTATGGAGAAAGAAAAGCTGTTATCCAAAAATTCCTCCCGGTTAAGTATAAGGTTTTTCCCTTCTGTTTCAGAAAGACCCCCCCTCTTTGCTGTGCGAGGTGAACACTGGTGCCAGGCTGACGTGTCTTGGAGTGTGGTTAGACAGAGCGACAGATGACAGAGCGAGCCTTCCTCCAGCAACGGAGCCCTCGCCTGGTAAATTCAGTCAGCCATTTGAAAGACTGAGCAGTCTGTTCTCTTGTTAAAGTTCACTGGAGAGTGAGAAACCGCCCTTAATGTGCCATCTCTTGTGTCTCTTGTGTTTTAGTACATAAAGAACAACCCAAAAAGATCAAAAAGGAATCTGGTGACATGATTAAGGAAGAAGAAACATCAGGACCTAAGTCAAAGAAATCTGGTTTAACTGGTAACAGCAAGGAGCCAGCAAAAGGAAATAATAGCCCAGTATCAGCCAAGAAGAGGAAAATGACAGGCGTGTTGGAAAAGAAGAGAAAAAAGACAATGTAACTCCCATGGCACATCCCAGACAGCACCTCCCTAAGAGAATGTCTTTGACAAAATTCTCCTTTTCAAATATTATACCTAACTTTTTCCATGTGAGAAACTAAAGATTTTCTCCTTCTGGAGAAAACATGTAGCTTAAAAAAGAACCACTTTCAGGTGGTACTTTGTTTTGTTAAATAGTAAAATTATTTTTGGCAGATGGCATTTTGTTATATATTGTAGTATATCATAATTGTAATGTACACTTTTTACTGTTTACAGCAAGTAAAGGTCTGAAAATACTGTATTTGAAATAATAGAGTTTTTAATACTTTATTTGGTAATGCTTGGGATCAGGCCCAGGGCCTTGCATGTTAGCAGGCTCTGCCTTTGCACCACCAGCCCCCAGCCCCCTCTTCCTTGCACAGACCTGTCATCAACAACTCTTTACCAGAAGTGGATGAAGGGGATTTTTCAGAATTCTGCTTCTAAGCACCTTAAATGCCATATCCTGTAGGTCTGTCTTTCTAAAATATATCTGTTTAACCTTGAAAACATACCTAACATGACTACAAGTTTCATTGTTATAGATGCCTACAAACCTACATTTCTTAATTATCCTAAGCAGTTTATAGTAATAGCTTTCAAGAACTAGAACTTTACATTACATTTTTAATGAGCTGCATTGGTATAATACCTTAAACAAGAGTAGAAACATAAATCCCTTATAACAAAAGATAACCTTAAATTTGTGTCAGTATACAAAAATCCATGCCAATATAAAATATTTGAGACTAGTAGTTGCTTTTTTCAGTTTAAAAGTAGATTCAATAATCTACCTTTTATCATTCCTATATCGCCTTTTTTTCTTTTCAGAAAGAGATTCCTGAATTTAACCTGCTTTGCTTAGTTTTCTCCCTGCCTGACCATGACCAGTAACAATTTGCAAATAACTCCCCCAAATGATGACAAACACCCATAATTGACTGAATGGCCATAAAAACCACTCACTCCACCTCTTGGGAATGTGGGCATCATGTTCTCTAGACTTCCTGTTGTCTGGGGGTGATGACATCTTTAGGGGACACTGAGACAATTGGGATAATGGTCAGGTCCTGGAGAGCTAGCTGTGTCATTTGTTGTCCCGTCTCTGTGTGATGGGAAAGTGCAGAGCTTATCTGAAGTCCTGGCTGGAGTAGTCTGTGAGGCTGGACAATCTCAGCAGCTTTGAAGTTGTTCTGGATGTAGATTTTTGGGGGAAACTGCAACAGAGGCATTCTGAGAGGCTGGATCACCTGGGCAACTTGCCTTCATTGGTGTCTGATCCTTTTTGTCTGAAAATACAGAAACTTTTAAAGGTAACATCTGCATTAACATAAGTATGGAGTGCCTGGTATGCTCAAGTCAGCTAAAGATGATTTTCTGTTTTATGTTTGAGCAGGTAAAAGACATCTGTCAACTTTAAAAGTCCATTTGCTGAATCAAAATCTGTATATTTGCAAAATTCTCAAGGTGATTATGAGACCCAGTTCTGAGTACTGGAGATGCAGACACACTAATCAGACTCATCTCTCATGCATTGCTGGTTCCCTTTATTGACTGCATATTTGGAAGGACAGACACTAAAAATTCCATTTAATTTCATTGTAGAAAATGTAAAATAAGCATCTTCTACCTCTCAGAAATACATAGATTTGAGAGAAGAAATTAAAGTCTTATCTAAATGGCTGTTTCTATGACGAAAGGAAAATGCATCCATGTTTATTTAACCTTTTATTTGTGTGTGTGTACCACAGCACACATTTGATGCTACAGGACAACTTTCAGGGATCAGTACTCACTTTCTACCTTGGCAATTTGGGGTTTCTCTTGTTTTTCCAGGGTACATGGCCCCTGAGCCAACTCCTTTCTCTACCTCCCATTTCTGTAGGACTGCTGGGATTTCAGAGGTCCACCAGCACAGCTGACTTCTCATGTAGGTTCTGTGGATCTAACTGGTTATCCTGCTTACACAGCAAGCTTTTACCTTCTGAGTCACTTCTCCAGCCCTTCCTTCTTGTTTTCAACATATTGCCATGAAGGATGGTCAGCCTGGTTTCTTCCAAGTGCAAAATTGGTCTTTTACCATGTTTGTAACTCAAAAACATTCTTTCTCAAACGAATATTTATTACCCAAATGGTAGTACCATATCTATACCCATAAAGTAGAAAAATATTAATTCTTTTGGTGTTTTGCTTTAAAAAAAAAGACATTCTTAAAATATATAGGTTAGTTTAATTTAGCAGTTTCCATAATCCAATGTCTCTCAGCAGCTATGGTTTTTGTATTATAGCATTTAAAAAATTTAAAGTCAACAAAGCACTATACAGGATCCAGACACTTGTATGTTTTTATCATTAACATGTCTTATTTTTATATTACTTCACTCTCTTTAAAGACTTCACTTTATTATTTTCAAACTATTTTTTAATGACTGTCTATACCCATTATCTTTTTTCTTCAGCACCTAGGCATATTAAAAATATCATAACTGTTCAAAGGTGTTTTGGTTTTGTTTTGGTCTGGACTTGACTTTTTGTGAGTCTGCAGCCTTCTCTGACCGTGTGAGCCAAACCTTAAAACCTCAAATGGCTAGGTTCCCTCTGCACAGCTAGCTCTGCCCCCTTGGTTCATCAAGAGCCTCGACTCATGCTGGGAGCCGCATTTATTGCCCCAGCTCTGAGAATTTCTGTGTTCGAAATGCAGCAGGTGTTGTTGCCTAGTATATCAGCTGCTCAAGTACTCTGCTGCACAGCAGAGTCTTTTAAAGGAGCTATGTCTCTGTATGCCATGAGCAGTGAGCCTACCCGAGAGGCGGAGGTCGCCAGAAATCTTTCTCAGGTCTTATGTGGATTTATGTGCCCCATGTTGGGCACCAAATGTAGCAAGCTTTCTTGTTGGACTTTCTTGGACTGCCAGCCTGCAAAAAACGACATGGAGACTCATTATGAAAGCTTGACCTTAGCTTAGGCTTTTCCCCAACTAGCTCTTATAACTCAAATTAATCTGCTTCTTTTAATCTATGTTCTGCCACATGGCTTTTACCTTTCCTCAGTACAGCATGTCTGACTTGCTCCAAGTCTGCTGGCGAAATTTGTGCACCTAGATTCCTCCTCCTCTTCCTCTATCCCTGGAAATCCCGCCTATCCTCTGCTGCCTACTTATTGACCATTTAACTCTTCATTAAACCAATCAAAAGGTGCCTTAGGCAGAGACACATCTTTACAGTGTAAATAAATATTCTGCAACAGGGCTCTATCTATGCAGCTATAAGGAAGCCATTCATGCTGGGTGCGGGCCTTATAGTGTGACTGCTTTAGGGCCACTCACACTCCTGTCTGTAACCCCTCCGCCATTCTCTGTAAGCAACCGTAATAGATTCATTGGTTCCTCAGGGTGAGCTTTGGCTTGTATTTGAGACCTTTTGAGGAGTAAATGTTGCCTAGTATCCCCAGGGCAGAAATTCTTGAAATAGATTGGCTCACTGTGTGGTGGTATTGTGTTCCCCAAAATATTGTGCACCCTAATAAACTTATCTGGAGTCAGAGACAGAACAGCCACTAGATACAAAGGCTAGAAAATGGTGGCACACACACCTTTAATCTTAGCACTCCAGAGGTAGAAATCCCTCTGGATCTCTGAGTTCAAGGCCACATTGGAAACAGCCAGGCATGGTGACACACACCTTTAATCCCAAAAAGTGAGCCTTTAATCCCAGGGAGTGATGGCAGAAAGGAAAGATATATAAGGCATGAAGACCAGAAACTAGAAGCATTTGGCTGGTTAAGCTTTTAGGTTTTGAGCAGCACAGTTCAGCTGAGAGCCATTCGGATATGAGGACACAGAGGCTTCCAGTCTGAGGAAACAAGATCAGCTGAGAAGTTGGCCAGGTGAGGTTAGCTGTGACTTGTTCTATCTCTCTGATCTTCCAGTTCACCCCAATACCTGGCCTCAGGTTTGATTTTATTAATAAGATTCTCTAAGAT
Organism: Peromyscus californicus insignis; assembly: GCF_007827085.1. Taxonomy (NCBI): domain Eukaryota; kingdom Metazoa; phylum Chordata; class Mammalia; order Rodentia; family Cricetidae; genus Peromyscus; species Peromyscus californicus. Next base: position 23,593,796 of record NW_026294606.1, on the reverse strand, counting down.
TCATGCTACATCACTGTTTAAACATCTCCACTTAAGATCTATCCCCAGCACAGAGGCTGACAGATGTGGGGTAGGTGGGTAACAGTATATAAATACTGAGTCACTTTGACATGTGGCTAACATGCCTCTTCTACCAGGCTGGCGTCCTCTCCTGATGGCTCTTATTTATCCTGTTTTCCCTGTTTGATTTAAACTGATTTTAAACTAGGCACCTCAAATCTAACCTCCCCCAACCCCACCTGTGCTGGGAACCTAACCCAGAGCCTTGTACTCTACCACCAAGCTAAACCTTCAACCTCACCTTTCCAGCACTGTGATTTGGCCTGTGGCCTTTCTTCTGTGTGGCTTGGGGAACTTCCTTTGGATACCACAGTTTGCTATAAAATAAAGAATCTAAGAGATGAGATTGAATTTTTAGAATATAAGAAGGGCATTTCCAGCAGAAAGGGTACGATGAAAGACCTTTACCTAGAAGGAGTAAGAACAATTGGCTAGCCTTGAACCCAAGAAAGTAAACGTGTGTGTGTGTGTGTGTGTGTGTGTGTGTGTGTGTGTGTGTGTGTGTGTGTGTGTCTGTGTGATTATACAAAGAAACAGGTTTGTCTGATTAAGACCAATACTATTCAGAAGAGAATTTGGAGAGCAGATGGCAGTGAAAGATAAGACAAGGCCACTCTAACCCACAAGCTACAGTAATAAAAAGAAAAACAAAACAAAAAACAACCCACACTGTAGCTGGAGTTTTCCTGCCTGGCCCACAATCAGGACAAATCTTTGTCACCCGCCAGTCCCACAGCCGCTCAGACCTGACCAAGTAAACACAGAGACCTAGCTTGGTTACAAACTGTATGGCTGTGGCAGGCTTCTTGCTAACTGTTCTGACAGCTTAAATTAATCCATTTCCATAAATCTATACCTTGCCACATGGCTCATGACTTACCAGCATCTTCACATGCTGTTTCTCATCCTGTTGGCTGGCAGTGTCTCTCTGACTCAGCCTTCCACTTCCCAGCTTTATTCTCCTCCTTGTCCCGCCTACACTTCCTGCCTAGCCAATGGCCAATCAGTGTTTTATTTATTGACTAATTAGCAACACATTTGCCATACAGAACATCCCACAGCACCACACTCCTGTGTGAAGGCACCAGTAGAGGCCACACCCTGCACTGCTTTTGGAACCATCCAGCTAAAGAATAGAGAGCTCCTGTGGCTTATGATGCCCAAGCCTGGGACTCTGCCTGTTTCCTGTTGCCCTTCCTCTTCCTCCTGCAGTTTCTATAGCAATTGTGGGGGCAATGTGAAGGATTTTCTTCCTTCTTTGGTATCCTGGGTATTTTTCCAGCTGCTATCTATGTTCCTGCTGGCTGGAGGAATCATCCCAAGGGCTTTCATCCTGAGGCATTTATGCAGATTAAAAAAAAAAACTCAGATGTAAACGTTTGATTTAATAACAGAGACCCTGGCCACTAATTTTGGATGTTGTCTTGACATTTCTCTTTGCTGACCACCCCACCATCTCATCCTCCCAATGGCAGCTTACATGCCAGGCACTGCACCTCCCTCTCGCGCCCGCCTTGCCAGGTCCTCAGGTCTCCTGGCTCATCAGCTATTGAGGGACCCAGACCGGGAAGAAGAACCCGCTGCTCAGAGGAAGGCAAAACACAACCAGCCCAGGACCAAGCCCCGCCCTTCGCCTCTAAAGCCCCGCCCTAGACGACGCCCAGCCCCTCCCCCTAGGCTCCGCCCGTCGCCTTAAGCCCCGCCCTTCCCGCGCGGAAGCGGCGCGCGCCGTGACGTCTCCAGACCGGAGTCCTGACCGCCCTTCATCGCTGTGTGCTCGCACTCGGTTCTCCAGCGCAGGCCTCCAGGCTCCGACTCCGGTGGCGGTGGGTGTGTCCTTACTTTGTGTATGTTGCCACTCGGGAATTGTTCCGCACGCGGCCTTCCGGCCCGCAGGCGCGCGGGGCTCGCCGGGGCACTCTGCTGAGCCCGCTTCACCGGCCCGCTCTCCGTGCCTCTAACATCCTGTCACTCCGCGGTTCTGACTGTCGCCGGACCCGGAGGCTCCGCGCCTTCCGAGAGTGCAAACGCGCTTGCTTCGGTGCTGGTGCTGCGGAGGGCTCTTCTGTAAGACAGCCGGTGTTAGTTACTTTGTAGGCGTGTCGCGTCCAGTGCAATTGTGACTCAGGTTCCCCGGGCATTTTCTGGTCCCTCGCTCCAGCCTAACAGGAGTTGAGGGTCGGATCCAAGCGTTTCTAAAAGTTCGTAAGTTGAGTGTTGACGTTTGCGAGGAAGCAGCACTCATCCTGACCCTCGGAGAGGATAAGCAGAGTTGAGTTGAGGCATAAGGCCGTTTGGTTTCTGAATCAGCAGCCAATCAATTAACTGATGAAACAGCTCTGGACAGGTGCCAAGCAGGAGCAGGAGTCACTTCTGTGGGCCCGTGCTATAGCGGAAGTTGTAGTAAAAATGCTAGATGCCTCTCCAGCATTTCTGTACATACAGTAGGAAGGCTTTGTTACTCAGTTACGTTCACTGGGTAGCAGAGCTAGGGTGACCAGAGGCTGCGTGCCCAAGGACCTCTTGCACCAACACCGAGAGCTGTACTTTGAACTCATGTCTTTCTGACTGCTAGAGGCCTGAGTGTTCTAACTGCTCTGACCACTCCTCCACAGGTGCAGGCCTGGTTGGTCTCCAAAGTGACTGAACAATGCAGAAGGACAGTGGCCCCCTGTAAGTGCCCAATGCGTAGGAATAGAATCACCTGGAGCTTCTAAAACCAGAGCATGTGACAGGAGCCTTCAGCCTGGCACAGCCTAGGGGCAGCATGGGTTGTGGCATGATCCCTGGACTCGTGGCCTGGGACCATGATCCCTGAGACCAGTGGCCACTGGCTAGTTCTGTGAGTAGGCATGTCACCCAGCCTCACTTTATTCCTATCCGTACAGTGACAGGATTTGCTGGAAATGACCCTTTTGTCCCAGCCAATAATTTAAAAAATTACGTTTCTTTGTGTGGATGCATTTGTGCCATGTTGCATGTGTAGGGTCAGAGGACAGTGTATCGAAGTTGGTTTTCTCCTTCTGCCCTGTAATGTAATCAAACTCAGACTGCCAGCCTTGGAGGCACATCATTACCAATCCTGAGCATCACACTGGCCCCATCCCATGATTTTGTGCTTCGGGTTTTAAACTTGGTTGGCACTGGCTTCTCTCTTTTGCCATTTCAGGGTGCCTTTACATTATCTCGGCTTCGGCTATGCAGCCCTGGTTGCTACTGGTGGGATTATTGGCTATGCAAAAGCAGGTAAGCCTTTCCTGTTACTCTTAAAATTGTCACCTTAGTCCAGTGAAATGTGGGTCCCCAGGGTCCTTGAAGCTTAATTTTGCTTGACTCAGGTTTGTTTTAGGCCCCTGAGTGCAGCCTGTATAGTCAGGCCCCTGGCTCTTCCTGCCCTGGCCTTTGGTTATCTGGCCAAATTGAGCCAGGCATCTTTCTTTTTTTTCTTTTTTCTTTTTTTTTTTTCTCTTTTTTTTTTTTTTTTTTTTTTTGCCTGTTTACATACAGATAGGCAGTGGTGGTAGTGATGGTTGTTATCATCCATTGCCATACACCAGATCCCAATGTGCGCTCAGCTCCTCAAGTAGGAAACCTCTTGTCTCTCTGTATTATCTGTTTAACACCAGCCTCAAGCCAGGGCCTTCCTTGTGTGGGCCAGACAAACACTGTATTGAGTCATACCTCCTAAAGGAGAGAGGGCTGGGATGGTAAGACCCTGACTTCTCTGGAAGACTCCCCAGACTCCCCCATGCTGGGAACCCTGTGGCTATAATCCTCTGGGAACTCTCATTTGCAGTTTTTCTCTGCAGGGGAGGGCGGTCTTGTAGATTCCATATGTAATGTCTGACATTACAACCCAGATGTGTGCCTGTTTGCTTCCCCAGGTAGTGTGCCGTCCCTGGCTGCTGGACTGTTCTTTGGGAGCCTAGCAGGCCTTGGTGCTTACCAGCTGTCTCAGGATCCCAGGAACGTGTGGGTTTTCCTAGGTAGGTTTGCCTCAAGCTCTGCAACTGTGTTCTGCTTGGCCGTGAGACTCTGGTGGGCATGTGTGGCAGGTTCTTCTTACTACCAGGTCACCTGCTTCTGCCAAGGTATAGGTGGGTTTCGTCGTGGAGAAGCCTGGATTGTGTCCCTTCTGTACAGAATGCAGAAGGGTTTCATACAGCATGGATTTAATTTTCCCGGTGAGATTTGTTTGAAACTGGACTAGACAGTGTGTGTTAACTATTGAGGTTTCATACTAAAGACAGCCTGCTTGAAATGTAGAGAGAAATCTCACATGTCCCACGAGGTCCTGAGTCCATGTAACCTTTTCCCCAGTTGGACATCTCTCCCCTTTTATAGTCAGTTAATTGTGTAAGACACAGACCTTGCCTTTGGGGACCATTCAGGTTCACTGGGAAGTCGGGTAATGTGACTCTGTGGAACTGTAGATAAGAGCCCTGGTGCAGCCCCGGGTGGGGGGCAGATGATGGGGGGCTTCTTACGGTGATCTTTGGCACATTTTTCTTGGACTCCACCCTGGTGCCGGCTTTTGCCAGGGGTGAGGCACCTCTGTGCCTCTCATACCCACGTGCATCTCGAACCCTCTCCAAGGTGTCACGGAGAGGACTCTGCACACTGGCTGTGGGATAGGAGGGGAGGCCCTCCTTGGGCAATCTGAGGGGAGGATGAACTGGGCTGTCAGTTCTTCCCAACCGCTTCCTCGTGGTTTGGAATGGCTGGTAGACCGCTTCTGCCCCTCTCATCCTAGCATTTTGCTCTCAAGTGATCCCACGTGTGCTTGATTGAAGAAGCAGCAGCCTCTGGTGTTGGTTACAGACTTCAGTTTCCAGGCCATCCCTTTATCCATTTCCCTCCTCCAAGGCGACTCTTCTATCAGGGCTTTGGCTCCTGAACTGTGAACTGTCTAGGATCCACCATTTGTTTGTATCCCTTCTGTTGCGGGATCCTACACATAAAGTTCACATGCCGTCAACTTTGACTCCTTTAGAAGAGGAAGGAGCTCTGAGCCCACTTCCTCTTAAGTCACTGGCTTTCCTTCTCCTTTTCAGAAGCTTTTCCTTGTTTCTTCCTCTCTCAGACATCGTGGGTCCACTCAGGCTTCGTTTTTGTTCCCTTGACTGTAGAATACTGACCCCCCCCCTCCCCGAGTCTCACAGGCCCCTGTGTCTATACAAGCCTCGCTGTTCGCTTTTCAGCCTTTGTTTTATGGGTCTGGAAAGGTGGGTGGGACTCCTTCCTCCCCTGCATGTAGGAAGGATGTGCTGACTTTTTTACTTCTTTTTCTCAGCTACATCTGGGACCTTGGCTGGCATCATGGGCATGAGATTCTACAACTCTGGGAAATTTATGCCTGCGGGTTTAATCGCGGGTGCCAGGTACTTTACATTCCATCTCTCTTTACCCAGACAGTGGATAGTTTTTCACTCCAGACGCTTCATACAGTCAGAATTTGCTCACTTCAGTGTGCCTGATCCTAGACTTCAACCGCCATCCTTTGAAGGTTGTGTATAAGTAGGAAAGGCTACAAAAGCCTTTGTGGTTGATTTAGCACTTACGTTCGTTCCTTGTAGACATGATCTTGGATTTGCTCTGAGGACTGTCCCAGACTCTCCTGCATTACTACACTGTCACAGCCTCTGTCCAAACCCTTGGGTGTGGCTGTGTGAGAATGTCCGTGCTGGTTCCCTGTTGCTTAGTTATTTGAGTGTCCTTTATTGAAAGTTTTGCTAAAAGAGAATTTTCTAGTTTTAATTGTGAAACCCAACCCAAACTGTCTTAAATTGACACGTTGTTAAGTATAATAAACACATTCTGGAGGTAGGAGAATTAAAAAAAAAAAAAAAAGGAAACAATAACAAAACCTGTAGATGTAACCAACGGTCTTATAAAATAAGAAACACAGAGCCAATTCAGAGAAGAAAGCCAAGAGGTCAGAGCTAAGAGCCTCACCCTTCCTGATTCAGGGATCCTCTCCAGCCAAGAGAGCTCTCCGAAAAGGGACCTACTTCCTGTGTGTGTATGTCTTTATAGTCTTTCTGTTCTGTCTTCTCATTGGTTGTAAACCCAAACATGTGACTGCCTCGTCACTGCCTGTATGTACCGCCCTCCAGGTCCTTAAAGGCGTTCGCCACCGCCGCCACGCACTTGCTATGGCTCCAATAGCTCTGACCCCCAGACAACTTTATTTATTAACATACAATTAAAATCACATTTCAGTACAAGTAAAATACCACCACAAAAACCTGTCTCAGAAAAATAGATAGTTGCTTGTCTTTGCTGGTTATGCTGTTTATCTTTTACACTGGAAACCAAACAGTCCGTAGTAGGCCAAGATGACGACCACTAATTGGGAGGCAGGATTCCTGCATTAACCGGCCTGTGACCTCTGAGGCCTTGGTCTCTCTCACCCTCATTTCCTCAGCCCTGCCAAGTTGTTGGCATTGGGCGAGGAGTACCATGTGCCACTGTAAGACCTGCCGTGGTTTTTCTGTGCCTCCTCGGGGAAGGGTGTTTTCTTCCTGACTGCTCTGCTTTCGAACTTCCCTTCATACACAGTTGTGAGGGCTCCACAGGCTTTGATCCTTTTAAAAAAAAAAAAGTCACCTGTGGTGTCCTTTTCCTAATGACTTGTTTTTTCTTTAAACAGTTTGCTGATGGTTGCCAAGCTTGGAATTAGTGTGCTGAGTTCTCCCCATCCATAGTAGCCACACCCCTGCTCGGGCTCACGAAGAATTGAAACTCTCCAAAAGTCCACATTTATAATGTCTGAAGAAAAAATGCAGCATATTTACACATTCTGACATTTTACAAACATAACCCGAGCTCCCTGAGGTAGAGGATGAGATTTCACCCGGGTGGCAGGTGTTGAACCTGAGACCAGCTGCTGCCTTCATTCTTGTGTGATGACATCTCACCTTTCTGTACTAGTAAACAAGGGGTAAAATGTTGGGTGTCAACACAGGGGGCCCCGGAGCCACATGTCCTGCCCGGAAGTGTGTGAAACCTCTTGGTGACATTTGTGATGTGGGATCTTTTGCGTAGGTCTACTATGAAATTATGTCGCAATGAAATACCGGTGAAAATAAAGTTTGCTATGAAGAACATTTCTCTGGTGTCTCCTTTGTCAGAGTGTCTGGGATGTAGCTTGAGATGTGGATGGCAGGACAGTGCAGAGCTGTGAGGGGATCCCGTGAACATCATAGTTAGGGACTCCCCATTTGGAATGACCAAGGAATTGTTTGACTCTGCATTGCCTGGAAGCTTGTTTTAAAAATTGTGAACCGGGTGGTGATGGTGTACACCTTTAATCCCAGCACTTGGGAGGCAGAGGCAGGCGGGTCTCTTGAGTTCCAGGCCAGCCTGGTCTACAGAGCGAGATCCAGGACAGGCACCAAAACTACCAGAGAAACTTTGTCTCGAAAAACAAAAGGGGGAAAAAAAAGTTGTGAACTACGTGGATGTAGTGGGACATGGTTGTAGTCCCAATACCTTGGATGGAGAAGCAGGAAGATCATGAGTTCAGGGTCATATTTAGTTTTGTAAGTTTGAAGCTAACCTGTCCTATATGAAACACTCTCAAAAAACAAAAACGAACACACACCCAAAATCCTTTGAGAATTTCTAAGATAGGACTGTAATGGAAACGGACTTAATGTCACATCTGTGCTTAAGTGTCTTCAAATGCAGTCTCCCTTTGTAGCCTGAGCTCCTACCTCTGCTCACCACCTTGCATCTATCTTCCAAGTGCTAGAATTAGAGATGCAACTCCCATCCAGCTCATCCTTGAACATGATTTTGAATATTTGCACCATGTTCATAACAGATAGGATATGTCTTGACATGCATATCTTTTTTTTTTTTTTTAAGGCAGGATCTTTCTATATACTCCAGGGTGGCCTTGAACTCACAATTCATTTTCCTGAGTGCTAGTGTTACAGGTATGCTGGTGTTAGAGGATTTAGCACTCTTGAATTGTAATGCCCAGAATTCTGTACAGCCGACCAGGGTACTGTATTCTGGACTGCATGCTTCTGTAACGGAGCACTGACTCATTTTCTCATCTGAGACCCCAGGTCTGTTTTCATGGCCTGCTGTAGAGTCTGCTGTAGTGAAAGGACAGGTGCTTGATGATCTGTCTTAAACACTTTAATTAGATCTGAAATGATTCGGTGGCTCCTTGTCATAGTGATGCCTTCCACAGGTAGTTGTACCAATCCGATGGTGTTAAAAAAACAACAAAAAATTGTTTACAGTTGAGTGGTGTGCTGTGGGATGGTCTGTATGTCAAATGTGTTGCTGATTGGTCAATGAATAAATCACTGATTGGTCAGTGGCCAGGCAGGAAGTATAGGTGGGACTAACAGAGAGGAGAATTGAGAGAACAGGAAGCTGGGAGAGGGAGACACTGCGGGCCGCCATCAGGACAAGGAAGATGTAAAGTACCAGTAAGCCACAAGCCACGTGGCAAGGTATAGATTAATAGAAATGGATTAATTTAAGCTGTAAGAACAGTTAGCAAGAAGCCTGCCACGGCCATACAGTTTGTAACCAATATAAGTCTCTGTGTTTATTTGGTTGGGTCTGAATGGCTGTGGGACTGGTGGGTGTCAGAGATTTGTCCTGACTGTGGGCCAGGCAGGAAAACTCAAGCAACAGTGGTGTGTGGCATAGTTCCATTCTCTGGAGAATCAGATTTAAATAATTTAGTTTGAGATCTGGTTATACCATGTTGCCCAGGCTGGTCATGTTCATTTAAGCTCAAGTAATCCTCCTGCCTCTGCCTCCCAAGTACCTGGGACTACAGGTGTGTGCCACCATTCCCAGCTTGAATATTGTGGTGCTGAGGATCAATTGTAGAGCCACGCATGTCCTAGGCAAATCTTAGCTATACATGTATGCTTTTCATTTCATTTCATTGTGCTTTTGATTTTGTTTAGCAGTGCTGAGCATTAGACCTAGAGCCTCACACATGTTAGGCAAGTATTCTACTGCACCTCCATCTCCATTACCCAAACGAGTCTCAAAGCAGTGGGGCTGCTGGAATTTGGGTCAGTACCTCCAGAACAATGAGCCAGAATACATCCCCTCTGTGTTGGATGTTCTTGTAAAGGAAAAGAAGTAAGGTAGGGAATTTTTGTCATTTTGTGGCACTGGTCTTGAATCCAGAGCTCCGTGCATGGCAGGCAAGCGCTCTGCCATTGGCCAGGCTTTTGCTGATTTTGAGGCAGGGTCTTGCTAAGTAAGTTGTCCAGGCTGGCTTTGAATTTGTTGTATGACCCAAACAGGACTTGAACTTGCAATTCCCCTGCCCAGATGTGGAATCATTGAAAATGTCCTTTAGTATGTGACTAAATACTAATCAAAATAGTTTCAGACATAAATATAAAAATAGCTCTGGAGGAACTTTAAATGCACAATTGCTAAATGAAAGTAGCCACTATGAAAGAGTTATCGTATTCTGTGATTCCAGCTATGGGGAGTTCTAGAATAGAACAATTAGAGATGTTATAGATTCTAGGGACTGAGAGTATGACTTAGTGTGGCCTAGCATGCATGAAGCCCTAGTATCCATCCCCAGCATAGGAGAGGGAAGAAAAAGGAAAGAAGGGAAGGGAAGAGGGAGGGAGAGAGGGAGAGGTCCCACAGCAATTCAAGATGCTGATAATAGGGAAAGTTGGGGGGAGATGATGAAAGGTCCATGGGAACTCATACTCTAAACCTGAAACTGCCACAAAGAAGTTGAAGCAACAACCCCTGCGAAGGACTCATCCCCTGCCAGGGACGCTTGCACACACATTTACTGCTGCTACACTTACCATAACAAGGGATGCTTGCACATACATTTACTGCTGCTGTACTAACGATAGCAAGGGATGCTTGCACACACATTTACTGCTGCTATACTAATGATAGCAAGGGACGCTTGCACACACATTTACTGCTGCTATACTTGTAGCAAGGAAATGAAACCAGCTTAAAATAACCATTAACAGATGAATGGATAATGAAAATATGCTGCAGATATGAAAAATTAAAACAAAAAATGAAATGACATTCTTAGGAAAATGGATGGATCTAGAAAGTATAATATCAAGCAAGGTGGCCCGAACACAGGCTAAAACTGCATGTACTTCCTCCGACGTGGCTCCTAGCCTATAATGTGTACATGTATGTATGCAAAAAGAGCAAGGGTTGGTAAAGTCTACAGACCTGGAAAAGAGACCGAGAGAGGGCACTATTAGGTGAGGAGGAAGGGTAGGAGTGGGCAGATGGGACATGACAGGCAGGGAAAAGGAGCAGCAGAGCGGTGGGGGAGATGGGAAAAAGGAGAGCCACAGAAACACATTCTTCAAAAATGTCATAATGATACTGAACATATTATATGCTGATTAAAAAAATAAAAAGATGAAAAATAACAACAAAAAGGACCGCAGAATATAAAGTTTAATAGTAGAAAACCACACTAGTTAACCATATATCTATTCAGAGTCCATGTTTCTCAGAAATGCCAAGGAATTTTTATTAGCTTTGAGACAATAAAATTGTACAAATACACATAACCATCAGGACTAGGATAAATTACTATTTCAAGTTCAACATTTTAAACATGTAAAATATGAACAGCTATATCTTCTATACAAAAATATATGATTTGATAATAATGTGCCTCTGGGCAATGCCCACAAAACGATGTCAATTATATCAGCATCTATTACAAAGCCATAAATACATAAAAAATATCAGCAGGCAATAACATTATTCTTTCAAAAGAATGTACAGTACTAATCATGTCCAGCCCAGCAAGTGGCAGGTTTAAAGTAGCCCTAACTTCAAAATATCTATTTAAAAAAAATTTAGTAATAAAAAGTAAGAAGAACGGTGGACTACATGAAACCTTGCCATGGCAACTGAGCGTGTTTGCCCTGTGGCTGGAACATGAAGGTCAGAACCCAGTTAGTGACCTGCAGCAGCAAGCGTTTGTCGGGGACCAGCTGGCACACTTCACCTTTGTGTCTGGTAGGAACACAGAGACAGGAGTTGGAGAGTGAGATGAACAAGCGTCAGATACGGTTTCAGAGATGACGAGAACCCTGGCGTGATTAATGTAGAACTTACCCAACTACAGAGTCTCACAGTCATCATGAGAGTTCAGTTTATCAACAGGCCTAAAATCAGACTGGCACAATCTGCTGATCTCCAGAGGCTGGAGAGAAGTTTATTTTCTGCTAAGATGTGTCCCTTCACTCATCTCATAGTTCCACATGTAGAAAACCAAAAGGTAGTTAGCATCTTTCTGACATTGCCAAGGTGGAAGGGCAGAGCCTCTGCCAAGTCAGCCCAGAAGCTTGCCTCCCGCTGGGCAAAGTGAGCAGAGACAAACCGCTCAGGCCATTTGGTCTCTGCAGTGACCAGAACCTCAACAGCCTAGGCTAATAGGCAGCAAGCAAGAGTGAAACTCTGTTCCCTTACTTCCCAGAGTCCTATCTTTAAAAGCTTATGTACTTATCTAGTAATTTGTAGATCAAATACTTAATACTTTGGCAAATAGTTTATTCAATACTCTGTAAAATCCTGCTCGAAAGTCTCAGCATGGTGCTGCACCAGCACTGCGGGCCACGAGTTAAGGAAACGCATTGCATTTCCCGGAAAGAAAACCGGAGCAGACTTCTGCTCTTGGAGGTACCCACGATCGTGTGTTTCTTGTGGAACTCAGTAGAAATAGACTGTGTAGACGTCTCCCAGGATCAGGGGCTTGACAGTCCTCTGCGGAGCAATGCTGCAGGGTTTCCACCACTCCTACCGGTGGCCTCCGTACTTCGCCACCCAGTCTGTCCTCCCGTGCACCGAGGGGACCGGCTGTGTGCGGTTCACAATATTGAGATTTTTTGCTGTGGGATTGTAAGTTCGTCCTGAAAACTGGCCTCGGCTAGTTTTTGTGTTCCAGGTATATTCTGAAAGAAATCAGAATTTCATTTATTTGGTTATCGCATTCAAAATAAAGCAATTCATTTTCATTTTGCAGGGAAGTGTGGATTTATCTTTAAAAGCTGTAGAGAAATGTGAAGGCTTGCATTTAGTTTTCTTTCTTTTTTTGGGGGGTGGTGCGGGCAGGAGAGCAAGTTTTTGCTATGTAGCTCAGACTGGTCTGGAACTCACTATGTAGCCCAGCTGGCCTCGGTCAAGGTCAGTTCAGCTTTCCTCTCCCAGTACTGATTACAGGTGTTCACCATCATGTTAGCTAAAGCAAAAACTCTAGTGGAGTATTACACGGATATTTACTAGAATTTTCCATAGTGTGATGATATGCCATGCAGATGCTGCCACTCTTAGTTAGATAGTTAAATGGGAGTAAAATGACCAGGAGACATTTGTGGTTCCTTAGTCAGTGAGCAGAACTCAGTGTGGTAACTAATCTCACACTGTGGTTACATCCTAAATAACATTCACACATGGTATCAGTACTAAAGACATACTTGGAAGGGTGTGGAACTCAGGCTTCATGGAGCTGTACATATGGAGTTCTGTAGTCTAATTTTTTTTGAGTGAAAATGCGCTGTCTAGAATTTAGATTTCTCTTAATATTTTAAAAAAGATATTACTATATAGCTCTGGCTGGCCTGGAATTCACCATGTAGACCGGGCTGTCCTAGAGCTCCCAGAGATCTGCTTGTCTCTGCCTCTTGAGTGCTGGGATCAAAGGTGTGCGCTATCACACTGGGTTCTATCATTTCCTTTTCTTTTCTTCCTTTTTTTTAAAAAAATTATTATTTATTTATTATGTATACAGTGTTCTGTCTGTATGTTTTGCCTGCACACCAGGAGAGGGCGTCAGATCTCATAATAGATGGTTGTGAGCCAGCATGTGGTTACTGGGACCTGAACTCAGGACCTCTGGAAGAGCAGTCAATGCTCTTAACCTCTGAGCCATCTCTCCAGCCCCTCCTTTTCTTTTCTCTTCTTTTTTCTCCCCTGTCCTTTCCTCCCTCCCTCTCCCCTCCCTCCCATCCTTTCTTTCTCTCTCTCTCTCTCTCTTTTTTTAGTATTAGGAAAAGAAGCCAGATAGTATGCATCTAGATAGACAAGAACTCTACCAGTGAACCATAACCCAGCCTCACAAACTTCTTTTTTTTTTTTTTTAATGGTAAAACCATGGGTGATAACACAAACCCTTAAAGAGCATCTTTTTAAAAAGATTTGTTTTTGTTTTATGTGTATGACTGTTTTGCCTGTATATATATATATGTACGTGTATGTGTACCATGTGTGTGCAATGCCCAGAGAGGTCAGAAGGGGGTGTCCGAATCTGTGGAACCTGAGTTACAGGCACTTGTGAACAGCCATGTGGGTGATGGGAACTGAACTTGGGCTGTATTCAGTAATTTTTAGAGGAGCCCAAATCTTTAAGCACAAAGCTTATTTTATTCATATATTTGACTGTGTAATGATTTGTGAGAGAGGCTGGTCCAATGTTAGCCCATGATTTGAGAAAGATTTTAAATTTGTTAAACATTTGATATCTGAACAAGCTGAAACTGGTTAAAGATCTCCACGAACCAAGGCACAAATCCTTATCCAGGGGACTGGAATGTCTTCTTCAGTTCCTCCTCACGTCCTGCTGAGTCAGGCTGCACAGGCAGTCTGCAGGGGAGGGTACCAGTCTTTGCACTGGATTTACCTATCTTTTCACACTGTGCAGCTGCTGATGCTCTTAGAGTAAACTCGGCATCAGTGCTGAGATGCACCTGGCCATTTCATACCTTCCTTAGCTATGATGGATTCGCTGGCCTGGTTTCCCACCCTTTCTTACATTTGGCACTGTGATGTTAAGAGTGAAGGAGGAAACCACATGAGCCTGTGGTCTACAGGTGCTGACCTCCATGTACATGAGCAAAGCTCTGGGCCAGACTGGCATCCTGGCTGCTATATTTGGGGTTTGGGGTTTCGGGGGGCATGCTGTCAGTGGTCTGGCAGGTCACTTCACACTGCTCTTACGGGGCTCAAAGTGAATAAGCTGCCTAACAAGTCAGGGCTATGTATCTGGAAGGGCCCGTGAAGGCACCCCGTTTTCCAGAAATAGCTGTAACTGTTGGAATATGGAAATCTCCGGCCGTGAGCGAACGCAGCTGGCCTCAGGTCCAAACGGAGCCATGAGTGGAGTACAGAGCCGGTGCAGGGGTAGAGGGAGAGGAGGCTCAGAGAGGTCCTTCCCAGAGGCCATGGAAGCAAGAGTTGCGGGGTGGGCGGATGCTAGTCGGGCAGGAAACCCAGAGATACAGCTTTTGTGACTTGTCACCACCTATGCTTGGGTGGGCTTCTCAACAGTCCAGGTGCGGGGGTTACCCCTAGTAAACTCCCCAAGCTCAACTTGGATGGAATCACTTCCTGGATCTGTGGCTGCCCTCTCTATCTGGGGCAAATAAAAGAGACTCCTCAGGAAAATCACCCAGCCCTGTGGTTTCTGTGGGTGGCTGGATACATAGGCCATGCCCTCTGGTCTTGCTACTGTCAAGGCAGGGGATGATGAAATACTAGGGGCTCTGAAAGGAGAGGTTAAATGGGAGAATATGAAGACATTAGTTTGATTTTTTTTTTCTTCCAAAACTTGAGGGTGAGGAAGGAGGGCAGAGAGGGAGCCCATGAGGGGGAGGGAATAGTCGAGTAAATATGGTAATGACCTGGTGGCAGTGTTTTCCTAATGGGTTGCATGCAGCACTTGGGAGGGAGCAATGTTTACTTCTTTTTTTTGCCTCTCCTCCTATCACCACCTCGAGGGAAATCTGATAAGCAGAGTAAACGAAGAGATGAAGAGTTATGAGAGCAATTTACTTAAAAAGGGAAAGCAGGAATATGCACGGTAATCTCAAGACTGGATACAGAAAAGCCTTAGGTAGTTTCATTTTTATTTTTAATTTTTTAAATAAAAAGACCCACTCTCAGTTTTCTAAAAGTGAGTACCCAGATAGTGAAGTACTTCTAAACATCACGTTTTGCTTTTGATATTAAAAATGGATGTTTAGTCATGATAAATGACACATTGTAAAACTGGCCTAAAACTTCTGAGGCTTCCTAAAATCCACTGCTGTCTATAATGTACTTGCCTCCATGGATGCATATTGTTTTAGAAGACAGACACTGGAACAATCGTTTTGTTTAGGACAGATACAGCGAATGAGCGCCGTTTAAGCAGCCTACTGTGAGAACAGGTAGAGGCGACCCTGTTGCCCCTGCTTTCTCTCTTTCCAGCTGCCTCGGTGGTTTGTCCTGTAAAAGGTGGGCAAATCTAAACAGCCATCGCAGCGTGAGGACCTGGCCGGGCAGCGAGAGAGCATTTGGACTTAGGAATAACAAGGAATCCTAAACCAAACTTTAGATCATCTGCTTTGCTCTTCATTTTAGATGCTTCACCAAGGATATCTATTTTAAATTCAAATCATTTAGACAATGTTATTCATCATCAAATCTGGGAGGCTCAGAACCGACACTTCCAATCTCTCTTCTCTCTCTTACTACACAGCCCAGGCAGGCTTCGGATCCTCGTGCCTCAGCCTCCTGAGTACTGGAACTCGAGACAAATATCACTGTGTCTGGCTTGTTCACCCTTTACTTCAGGAGCACACCTCTGCATGTGGTCTTCATGCCTTGTGCTGTTAGAGCACAAGCCGACCCCAGCTAACCATGACCTCAGAGGTGGAGGGAACAACCGTCCTGTCATCTGATATAGTTTCTTTTAACGAAAGCCGGGGGTTGGGGGGACTATGTCACGGATCCCACCTCTTAAGCAGAACCCCTGAGACAGCACCGCAGGATAACTCACAAGTAAACCATATTTGTCAAGATTTTGCTGTATATGAGTATCAGGCAGGAAGCTCCGAAGAACACATCTTCTCCCATCTCACTAGAGTAAGGTGACTCTTAGGAGGGGATCAGCTAGTGTGTGTCTTCCCTGGCTCTACTAGTTCTGTGGCCTCGGGTAACATGACTAGATGTCAGCTTCCTCCTCCTCGAAGGAGAGTCTCCGTCATAAGGCAAGTGTGAGGAGCATGGTACCCACGCCATTCACTCTAGACCGCTCTTGAAATCACTAGGTGTACGAGCTGTATTTTTGTCATAGTCTGTCTCGTGTCACTGCTGGATGCTGCTGTGTCCTGCGGCTGTCTGGTCGCCATAGCCCCAGGGCAGTGCTAGGCACTTGAGGCTCCTCTGCCTCACTAGCTGCTCCTTGGCTGCACTTCTGAGCCCTCCTCTTTCACTCTCTACCTCTCTCCTCACAGGGCTCTGTGCCTTCCTCTCTCTCTTTTTTTTCCAGAGCTGAGGATCGAACCCAGGGCCTTGTGCTTGTTAGGCAAGCACTCTACTACCGAGCTAATCCCCAACCCGCCTTCCTTTCTCAATGCTGATGCTCCCTGGGGTCTACTCTGGGGCCAAGCCCTAGGCACAAACTATTGTGGGAGGGAACCACTTTGAAGTGTTAATAACGTGAGACTAATTTAAATGTCTTCACTCAAGAAGATGGACCTCATAATCTCAGAAGGGCAAGCCTCTTCCAGGACGAAATCTCAGACTGTATCAGGAGATCACTCTTACCCGAAGCCGTCGCACCAAGAGGTGCCAAGTGGATCCTCTGGCCAGCAGACCCCACTTCTTTCTTGAGAAAGGAAGGCATGTATCCTGTCTGGTTGTAAGTGGTGTAGCTTCCAAGGTTTCCTGCTGATGCATCAGGGGTTTGGGTCAGAAGGAGGCTTTTAAGGTGCTGTAGAGTGACTTTGAATACTACCCTTCTTACTTCAAAATACTGGTTTATGAGCTACTGTGTTCTAGGCACCATGCTACGCCAGTCACAGAAACTCTCACTCCGTCCCTGGAACAGGCCAGAAGCACTATTTTGGTACCCCTGTGGTTCTGGTAGTGAATGACTTGCCTGAGCTCCCACAGTTGGTAGAGAACCGAGCCAGGATCTGAACCCTGAACACACTAGGCTTTTGGATGACACCAGTTCTTAATGGTGTGTGTGTGTGTGTGTGTGTGTGTGTGTGTGTGTGTGTGTGTGTCTGTCTGTGGGGGGGGGCAGCGGGAAGGGGGTAGGAGGAGGGGTTAGAGCCTTTGTGTCTGTAGCCCAGGTGACTGGACATTAGCAATATTAGCATTAGCAATCTGGGAGGAGATTGTTTGGGGGAAGGAGGTGTAGGGGAGGATATTCAGGCCAGGATGAGGATGCTGGCTTGGAGATGAGTGACGTCCAGAGGATGTGTCGTCAGTCCTGCGACTGTTCCATCTGTACAACTTTTAACACTAATGCATTTGTGCAAGTACAGTGGCCTACACTGAGCAGCCTTCTCACCCCCAGTACTCACTAATCCATCCTGTTACTTCCAAAGGCTGGCCTGATACAGTGCACCTAAGGATGACCTTGAACTTCTGATCCTCCTGCTTCTACACTCCTGAGTGCTGGGATTACAGGTGTGTTCCGCCACCCCTGATTTATGACGTGCTGGGGCTTGAGCCCGCAGCTTCATGTATGTTAGACAAGCTGAACTAGGTCCCCCAAAGCCTCAAAAGACTTGGAAGGAAGTTCAAAGCCACACTCACATCCCTTGCTCACCTCCTCTTCACCATGGCAAATGCAGGAACTACTGGATGACATAAGCACTAGGCAGAGCTATGAAATGATAACTAAGCAAAGATTATCTCTTCCATCCTGCAGACGGAGAAACTGGCCAAAACAGCTAACTGAAAATAAAACAGTAGCACAATGGCAACAAGGCAGCTACTAGAAGCCATGCGCTGGGCAGCTAAACCATGGTGTCTTATTGCCAAGACTTTATTAGGAATAGACAGGCCTGGCAATCAATTCTTAAGTTCTTTTGGATTATTATGTGAGGTGTTTGCGGCAGCATTGGATGTTAGACTGGAAAGTTTTTAGGCTGGAAGCTAGTCATTGGCATTTGTTGCGGAAACCACGAATGTCACCCCCACCCCAAAATCCACCCTTCTTTGCAGTGATTATGGATGTGTAAGAAAAGGAACACCAGAATTTGTTTTCAAACTCCTAGGAATATTAGTCACAAAACAAGAAGTTCTTCTCTACCTTCAGTAGAGTGATTTTTTGTGCTTTCTAGAAGTTGCCATAACTAATTTATGGCATAATTGGGAAGGCAGGCATAGAGCATTTTGACAGGGAGGAAGACACTCTGCACGGCTTGAAAAAGCTGCTGTTCCCACCAGCCCTGACCTGACTGAAGCAGGTCACCTTGGCCTCCTGTGAGAGGACTGGGCCTGAGGCCAAGAACCGGTGATTCAAAGCAGTCAGCTCATTTACAGTGCCCAGAAGTTACCTTGTGGGTCCTCTAGCTTCTCAGCCGACTTTTCAGTGCATGACAGTTTTTCAATCGGTTTAATTATGCTTTCTTCTAAAAGAAGGTGGGTGAGAGAAAGAGCCGCAGGGGAGTGTTAAAGGAGGGAAAATGGGTTAGATGGTTAGTGGAAAGATCCAGAAAAAGCTCTACAATGAGAAATGTCTCCATGTGCCGCTACAGCTTCCCTGTGGTGCTGCTGACGGTTAATTACAACACTCAAAACCATGGCACCGTCCTTCGAACCAATCTCTATAACTCACAGCCTCTGGAAATATTCTCTGGAAATAGCTGAGATGAAATAATTGGGTGACAAGAGGTGTAGTCTGGTGCTCCAGCCTTGTTAAACGGACAAGCTGAGTTCTTAGAGGGTCTGAAGAACTTGTCAGAAGTCTATAAAGTTCCTCCCAAACTGGAAACCCAAACCACACTTATGGCAAAGAGTCTACGATGAGGGATGACTGACTAGAACTTCTAGAGTTAGAATGTCCCAATCCAGAGCCAACGATCTTTGTCTTTTTTTAGTCCATTTAAAAGCCATTTACTGCTCAGCCCCAGTGTCTGACCTAACATCCTTTGAACTCAACCAAACCTATAAAATGTATTCTTCCCAGATCACAGGTGTCTACCAACCCCAAAGCTAAGATGTCATCGACTTACTGCAGAGTTCTGTCCCCCGCCTCAGCTGCCACCACACAGACAGACAGACACAGACAGACAGACAGACACACACACACACACACACACACACACACACACACACACACACACACACACACACACACACTTGCTGTCCCATCAATGTATTTGGCAAATGCCTTGACTTATGAATTTCTTCTGTAATTGATGAAATCTCCTGTAACACTTTTAGGTTGGAACATGTTACCCAGGGCAACCTGAATTTGTTTCCCAGCCATGGTTACTCCTATGTGGCTCAAGAATAAACTACCTCTTCCTTCATCTGAAGTGAGAGCAGAGTTTTATGTGAACAAGTTCAGGGTGGTGATGTGACATCAGAGTGTTATTAGACAGTTCAAGTGCTGTCACCACCATCATCAAACTTTTCTGACCAGCTGTGGTGGTTTGAATGTAATTGGCCTCCATAATTGCATAGGGAGTTGCACTATCGGAGATGTGGCTTTGTTGAAATAGGCATGGCCTTGTTGGAGGAAGTGTGTCACTGTGTGTGTGTAGGGGCACTTTGAGGTCTCCAATGTTCAAGCTACACCCAGTGTCACAGTCTACTTCCTGTTGCCTGCATATCAACATGTAACCAACACCATGTCTGTCTGCACACTGCCATGCTCACCACCTTGATGATAACGGACTGAACTTCTGAAGACGTAAGCCACCACAATGAAATGTTTTTGCTTTATAAGAGTTGCCATTGTCATGGTGTCTCTTCACAGCAATAGAAACCCTAACTAAGCCACCCATACTATTCACATTTTTAAAAACTCAACACTTCAACACTTTTCAGTTGATATCTAAAATTTTTCATCATCATCATGGACATTATAAACCAATTTTATCTCTCTCTTAAATGAAATCTAAATGTCCATCAACACTGATGGAAAAGCACATGAGCTAGCACCTTTTCATGGGTGAAAATTTCACATTCATCCCTTACCCCTAAATCATACTTTAGCTTCCAGATTTATCCAAATAGAACTTTCAGCTTAAAAGTAATAAACCCATCACTCAAAAACTGTGTATGTTAAAAAAAAATGTAGATTTCTGTAACCATAGTAAATACATTTTCTATATTGTTAAATTATAATGATTCATTGCATATAACTAATAAAAAGATAAATATTATACATTTTGATTACTAGGCATGGGAGGTAAATATTGTTGGGAGCACAGTTTAATGAGGTGCGCTCTTTCATGTTGTCTGTGTTCCAGGAAGTGAGTGTTTGTTAGAGGAGCAGGCGAAGCTCAACCCTAGCTCTCTTCTCTTGTCTTGATTTTCACTTTTACAGACAGAAGCCTGGGGAAACCTTGTTGATGGGAATACTTTGCTGAGAATCATTTTGTTACTATTCTCTGCACTGGAGATTTATAGACCATAATTTGTAGTGCTTTATGACAATGGTTTCTAATTCATTGTCAGCAAACAGTTCAATGATGTCCTCTTTTAATTTTCTAAATGCTAAAGACTAGAAACCCCTTGACTTTGGAGGGGAAGGTAATGTGTTCTCTGTGTAGCCCAGGATGGCCTCAAACTCTAGATCTTCCCAGCAGCAATCCAGCTTTCATAAGGATTAGCTCCCCATTCATGAGGGTTACCTCATTTTTCAACATATCCAACTGTCCCTTTGACTGGGACCTTGAAGAGTTTTATCCACCTTAGCCAGTGAGAAGTCTTCTCCATTTGTGAAGTGGGAGAACTAACATGGTCTGCTAAGAAGGCAGAGCCACTTAGGAAGGACCCTGGATGAGGGGCTGACAAACTGAAAACTATCTGTGCTCAAGAATAATTTGGATAATTTTGCGTACCCCATTATCCCCCAGGGTCACACCAATCTCCACTGGACAACAATGCCTGTGGTATATTTACAACCAAACATCTGACATTGATAGGTTGCATGCATGTATCTGTTACCTGCATTATTCCTCTTGAAAGCAAGATCCGCTCCCATGGATCCCAATGACTTAGGAAACAGTTGATTGTTCCAAGCGTGTGAGTTTATATCCTTGCCACTGGCTACCAAAGATACATTCTTGGGGTTCACACCTAAAAAGAACAAAGCAGTCATTTTCAAGGTTAGAGTGTGAATGTGAACTCAAAGGAAGATATGTTTAAACACAGTCTAGACATCCTGGGGATGGGAGGCTAGGGATAAATGTAGGTTAAAGCATAGCCAATGTTTGCTCCTTTTAGTGAACTCTATCACGGTCCTGAGCCCTGAGCACAAACCTACAATACTGACAGCATATACTTCACCACCTGCAATATACATAGCAATAAACACTGGACACTCCTGTGAAATACCTCATTAAAAGAAAGGAGGAACATTTTCCTGCAAAACCATGATATCTCTTACTTGCTTCAAATGCACATTGGGCTAGACCCTTGGTAAACAGTTGGTACAGCAGGGAAGAAAGATGTGCGCTGGGACTCAGGGAAATCCAAGAAGTTCTTACTACAGGATATAATAAATACCTACAGCTCATCTCCTGGGGTTGAAAGGGTGTTGAAGATGCACTTGGGAAGAGGATGGTTTTTGTTTTTTGGTTTTTTGAGACAGGATTTCTCTGTGTAGCCCTGGCTGTCCTGACTCATTCTGTAGACCAGGCTGGCCTCAAACTCACAGAGATCTGCCTTCCTCTGCCTCCTGAGTGCTGGGATTAAAGGTGTGCACCACTACCAACCAGCTGTGAAAGATGGTTTTTATTATGTTTTTCTGAAGTCTGAAATGTCAGTTCCGTCTTGGGCTTTGTGCTGTCGGTCAAAGGGAGTCTTTTCAACGTGTTTCTAAAAGGTCTGAGCACATCCTGAGTCTGTTTGTTTTTGACTGATTATTACTCAGCTGAACTGGAATTCAGACACTTTACACGATCTAAGCCTGTGGGTTACAAGCCCTTACTAGCTAATGCTGATGTCATCACTGAAGGAGTTAGAACTGTTCCCTGGTAGGTGGAGCTTCCCCGCTCACATCCTGACTTCATTAGGAAGACTTCCTGTGGATGAGACATAAATTAGTGTTTCTTCTGAAACCAGAACTAAGGAGCTTGAAGAGCACGTGATTGGTTCTCAGAGGAAGCACTAGTTGAGTAAATAGCTTCCCTTTCTTACAGGACTAACCCCTGTGGATCCAGCTTCTGACAGAACACTTACAAATGGAGCTTCGATGGGCCGTTACCTGAGGAAGAAGTTGCAGTACATGAAAGGGGAGGACAGGGCTGACAGGAGGAGTCAGGAGCAAGGAAAGGTTAGGAAGGAGCAAGGCTGAGCAAGGCCAGCCTTGGACATGCATGGAATGTCATATTTTTATACAAACTAAAAAAATTGAGATTGAAAAGGAAGGTGCAAAAAAATACATTTTTTTTTGTATTAAAAAGTTTACTCAGCCAGGCGTGGTGGTGCACGCCTTTAATCCCAGCACTCAGGAGGCAGAGGCAGGCTGGTCTCTGTGACTTTGAGGCCAGCCTGGGCTACAGAATGAGTTCAAGACAGCCAGGACTACACGGAGAAACCCTGTCTCAAAAAAAAAAAAGTTTACTCAAAAGGAAGTGTGGTCCTTGGAAGGTGGCTTAGTGGGTAAATACTCTCTGTACAAGCTTGAGGACCTGGATTTGGGTCCCCAGCACCAAGGTAAAAAGCTAGTTGCAGTGGTGCGCACTTGTAATCCTAGCACTAAAAGGTGGGTTTAGGAAGGTTCCAGAGCCTTGCTAGCTAGCCAGTCTAGACAACCTGTGAGCTCGGGTTCAGTACCTCCAAAAATAAGATAGTGAGAGAAGAAACCCGATGTTGACCTCTGCCCTTCACATGTACATACATAGGTACATGCACCTGCACAAGCATAGACATACACCACACATACTCACACAAGGAAATGTGAGTCGGGGAGATTAGAAATCTCTTTCAGTGAACATAGTGTTCATAAATGTTGTTCAATGAAGAATGGCTTATGAATATTTCAAACTCTTTTGTTAATACAGACATGGCAATAATCTTAAATGGGTACATTTTTGGTCTGAAAACTTTCTATTTATAAAAGTGAGCATAGTGGCACACGCCTTTAACCCAGAATTCGGGAGGCAGAGGCAGGCAGATCTCTGTGAGTTCGAGGCCATCCTGGTCTACAGATCGAATTCCAGGACAGCCAGGGCTGTTAAACTGAGAAACCCTGTCTTGAAAAACAAAAACAAAAACAAAAAACCCAAAACCCAAACAAAGAAAAACAACCTTTCTACTTATATAAATTTTTGTGCATTCCAATAATTAAAATCATTTGAACAAAAAAAATGGCACTCTAATTAAACTGTATTTTACAGCCTGTAGGATGTCTTGAACCATGTAGAATTTTACTCTAGATTTCAGGGAAAAAAAACCATTTTTTTTTTACATTTCCTTTTATTTTTGCTAATATAATTACATCATTTCCCCCTTTCCTCTCTCCAAATCCTCCAATATTCCCTCCTGTATTCTTTCAAATTCAAGGTCTCTTTTTTCACTGTTACATGCATTTATGTACGTGTGTGTGTGTGTGTGTGTGTGTGTGTGTGTGTGTGTGTGTGTTCTTAAATATATCCAGCTCAGTCTGTATAATGTGATTTGTATGTTTTCAGGGCTGACCATTTGGTATTGCATAACCGTTTGGTGTACTTTTCCCTGGAGAAGACGATTTCTCCCACTCTCCACATCCCTTAGTTGCCTGTGGTTCTTTGGTTGCGGCCTCAGGGTCCTCCACCTGCCCCCACCCCCCCCACCCCCTTCTGGTATGTCTATTGTCCTTCTTCAGCTCATGGTTAGGCAGTCACGTTGGTGAGACTTTCTGGGTGTAGCTTCTGACATTCCTAGGAGACACAGTCTCCCAGCAGACTCCCTGGTCCCCTGGCTCTCACAATCTTCCCACCCCTCCTACACACTGTTCTCCGAGCTTTAGGTGTGGGAGTTGTGTAGCAGATGTATCCAGTGGGACCGGGCTCCACAGCTCTGCATTTTGATTGGTTGTGGTTTTCTGTAGTGGTCTCTGTTAGTTGCAAAGAGGTTTCGTTGATGAGGGGTGAGGACTACACTTATCTGTGGGTATAAAGGCAAATATGTAGAGTGTAACTAGACATCATGCTGGTTTAAGAAAGTGGTGGTTTTAGGTTCTCCTCTTTGACTTCACTAGCCCCAGGCAGGTATTTTCCTTAAAGTGAATACATCCACTATTGAAGATAACTGGTTTTGTGTTTTGTTTTTGTTTTTGTTTTTTTTTTTTTTTTTGCCTGCATGCATGTCTGTGTGAGGGTGTCAGATCTCCTGGAGGCAGAGTTACAGGTAGTCGTAAGCTGCCATGTAGGTGCTTGGAATTGAACCCAGGTCCTCTGGAAGGACAGCCAGTGCTCTTAACCACCGAGCCATCTTTCCAGCCTGAAGATAACTGTTTTAATTCAAGTTTTTAAGACAAATATTCTGATTTTATTGGAAACAGATACAGGCTAGAATTGTCAATTGTGAGTGGATGAGCCTTGACTGGACATCTACGGACCAACTAGGACGAGGTAGAAACACAGTTCGATTTCTTTCTTTTTTTTTTTTTTTTTTTTTTTTTTGGTTTTTTGAGACAGGGTTTCTCTGTAGTTTTGCGCCTGTCCTGGAACTCACTTTGTAGACCAGGCTGGCCTTGAACTCACAGAGATCCGTCTGCCTCTGCCTCCCGAGTGCTGGGATTAAAGGCGTGCGCCACCACCGCCCGGCCACATAACGATTTCTTGCCTCGAGGATAATTTAAGAAGTCTGTTAGGAAATACTGGCAGAGCACCTACTGTGTGCCTAGCAGTGGACAGGAGAAAAGTTCTGAGCATGACAGACCAGTTTCTGCTCTTGGGCTCTTACAGTCTAATATGGAAGGCAACACTATTATTCACTGGATGATTAACAGTGCCAAATTGCTTAGAAAAATATGGTCTCAAGAAGGCCAATAACAGAAGCAACCAAGTCTTCCTTTTCAAAAAAGCAGTTCTGGGCCAGCAAGATGGCTCAGCAGGTAAGGGTGCTTCTTGTGTTAGCTGAGAGAGCTGAAGTTGACCTGGGTGGTCCTCGTGGTGGAAGGTGAGAACTCACAAGTCATCCTCTGCCCTGTGTGTGCACACATGCACACTCTTAAAAATCACACTAACAGTGAGAGAAGCAATTTTCAGCTAAGCCACGACCACAATCAGGTTTAGAGGTGTGCTCCTGGGTGGGGCATCAGGGTCAGCTAAGGATCTATCTAACCAGGGAGAGGGCTAAGAGATGCACAATGCAGAGGCGGCCGGGGCAGAGTGGTGTAGAGGGAAGCAGGGAGCAGGTTCTGTGGCACGTGTTAAACTGGGTCAAGGGGGGCTGACCCAGGAATGTCAAAGGGCACAGACTTAACAGGCTCCTAGGGGCGATGGAGAGTGATCAGTGGGAGAGAGACAGTTCCACGGAACAGGATTTCAAAGGTGCTATGGAATGAGTCATTCCAGTGTCCCGCTGTGGTGACACTGGCTCCTGAAGCGAGTCTTAGCTTTAGGGTGACACCAGGGGGCACCACTGAGACTGAGAAGTGTTAGTGTTTTTGCTACACACTTTATCTGCAGCCATCTTTCAGTAATTAAGTGCCTAAGGCTTACAGGGTGAGAGGTCAGGCGACTTCGGTCCCATTGTGAGCAGTACACACCGACCCTCAAGGCCTCACTCCAAGTGCACACGCTGGTCCCTAGCAGGTCACACCTACAACACTCGCATCTCTTTCCTGAAGGCCAGTGCTACAGACCCATCAGTCCTCGGATGAGGTCAGGCTTTCTCACAACCATAGGGTACAACTGACTCCTATAATCCTGAGGGTTGATCTAAGGCAGCAGTTCTCAATCTTCCTAATGCTGCGACCCTTTAATACAGTTCCTCATGTTGTGGTGACCCCAACCATAAAATTATTTCGCTATTTCATAACTAATTTTGCTACTGTTATGAATCATAATGTAAAGATCTGATATGTAACCCCAAAGGGGTCGAGACCCACATGTTTGAGAACCACTGATCTAAGACTTTTCATGTACTTGGCTTTAGTGTTAAAAAGTAGGCCCTCGATGTATTATTCTTTTTTAGTTATAAAGATATTCAATTATAAAAATAATTATGGAAGTTGGGCAAAGTGGCACATGCCTTTAATCCCAGCACTCAGGAGGCAGAGGCAGGTGGATCTCTGAGTTCGAGGCCGGCCTGGTCTACAGCGTGAGTTCCAAGACAGCCAGGACTATTACACAGAGACACCCTGTCTCGACAAACCAAACAAACAAAAACTATGAATCAACATTGGCACCAACAATGGCCTTCTCTCCTGTTCCTTGTCTGCTAATTCAGAGTCGCTGGTTCAGACCAGATAATCATAAATGGTTGTCCAAATGCCTGAACTTAACCCAGTCTCATCCAGCCTGAGGGAAGATCTCAGGACAGAGTCCAGCCTGTTCCAGGCTCAAGTTTAGTTATAAACAACCCTTTGTCATCGAGTCCAATTTTCAGGTCTCATTTACAGCTATACTTCCCATCTGAAGTAACTTGTGGAATCTGTTAGGTCTTTCTTCACGAAAAGGAAGTGATAGGACATATCGGACAGCTTGACCTATATTCCTAAAAGCCATATTGGGAAGTGGAACATGAAAATGGGGGTGCTTTGAGTTCTTAATCCTTTGCCAGTGACTTACGGTAGGTCATTCCTACCATCAGAGACCACTAAACTTCATTGAAATGTCCCTTATAATGTTTTTCTTCCTTTTGGTTTTTCGAGGGTTTCACTGTACTGTAGCCCTGGCTGTCCTGGAACTCACCCTGTAGACCAGGCACCCACCTGCCTCTGCCTCCCAAATGCTGGGGTTAAAGGCATGTGACAGCACCTCCTTCCTGTGTATTTTTCCCAACAGGGAGTAGCCCCCCTAAATCTGTTCTGGGACGCCTGAGTGCTTGCTCTTGACTCCTCTCACTTTCTGAAGGACTGCAGCCCCTACTCGTCCCCTCCTCTCCTGAATCATCAGTTTCTACCATCCACAAGGGACCGCTTCCTCCCACATGTAAACCTACTCTTTCCTGCTGTTCCGCATCTTCACCCAGGCTTACCTATCAGCAAAGCCCATTGTTCACCACCACATCTGCATCGGACCCACTTCCACCTCTGCTGCCTCTACTGTGGACACATGCAATACCATCTTGACTGTCTCTTCATCTACTTGAGCCTCTAGCCTGTTCTTCCCAGCAGCCAGAAGCAGCTTGTAAACACATACAGCATGTTGTTTAGGACACAATATTTTTTTAAATTTATGTTTTGTAAAAACTTGTGATGAGGGTGTCTAATTACTTTAATAAAATTGAACATGTACTAAATAAATGGACAGCATTGTTCAGAGAGGCTTTGGGGAAGCAGGCCAATCATTTGGTGTTCTGCATTTTCTTTTTCTTTTTTTCTTTGATGGTGCTGGGGTAGAAGCTGGGCCTGTGCATGTTAGGCGAGTGTACTGCCACTGAGCTGCCCAGGAGTCCTGGGACTCTGCTTCTGCTTCTCTGGAGCCCCCTTCCAGAGATACCAAGGCACTTTACCCTATCAAGACTCTGACTAACATTAAACATTTTTGTTGTTTTGAACCAGGGTATCAGATAGCTCAGGCTGGCCTGGAATCCCTAATCCTCCTAATCCTCCAGCACCTCTGGGTGCTAGGGATTAAGTGGTTAACTATTAAGTGGTAAATTTTCTCTACTTACCTGGAAGGTATCTTGATTGTTTCAAATAGTACTGCTTAGCTGTTGAAGCAGTTGACAAGTCTGTATCGGACTTTAAGGAAACAGCCGCATGTAAACTCCTGTTTTCCCCCTTGTTGTGTGTGGAGTCTGGCGGTCCTGACTCTGGAAACCTTGAAAGTCAACACAAAGCACCAGTCAGAGTGTGAAAACCAGCAGTTCTTCCCCATCTCCTTCAGTGACTCAAATGAGTTGATGCAAAGCATGAGGCCGTCTGCTGTCGGGATTGCTGAATGCCAACTCCCTCCATATCTCTGCCAGCACAGGGCCCATTTCTGACATTGGACAGGATGCGGTAGAACCTCTATAGCAGTTTATGGGTATGTAATCTAGTTGAACTCTTCTGGAATTGCTTCAGTCATAATGTTAGAAGACCACACAGCAGCCACGGCCACCTCTACCTGCCACTAAAGTCATTTCTATCTAGGAAGGTTGTTTTGGGCAGGACACTAGCCGCCCACTCTGGGGGAGCTCTAGACACAGTAGCACTGTTTGATTGGGGATGGGTCACCACATCTGGCTTCTTTCCCTCTTATTCCCCTGTAGTTTTACTACTTCCGGAAGTTCTCCCCATGCTTTATCCTCCACCCACCTCTCCCAGGGGACTGAACTAGGCTCTCATACATACAAGGCAAACACTCTACACTGAACTACACCCCCAACCCCTTTCTCATTTGGAGACCAGATGTCCCTAAGTTGCCCAGGTCAGCTCTGAACTTGTGGGGTTTTTTGTTGTTGTTGTTGTTTTTTGGTTTTTCGAGACAGGGTTTCTCTGTGTAGCTTTGCGCCTTTCCTGGAACTCACTTGGTAGCTCAGGCTGGCCTCGAACTCACAGAGATCCGCCGGCCTCTGCCTCCCGAGTGCTGGGATTAAAGGCGTGCGCCACCACCACCCGGCAGAACTTGTGGTTTTTATCCTCTATGGTAGCTGGAATTACAGTGTGTGCTACATGGAGGCTTGCTCTGTGTGTGTGTGTGTGTGTGTGTGTGTGTGTGTGTGTGTTGTTATTTTAAGATGTGGCTTTTTATTTTTTATTTTTGCGCTGGGCAGTGGTGGCGCGCGCCTTTAATCCCAGCACTCAGGAGGCAGAGGCAGGCGGATCTCTGTGAGTTCGAGGCCAGCTTGGGCTACCAAGTGAGTTCCAGGAAAGGCGTAAAGCTACACAGAGAAACCCTGTCTTGAAAAACCAAAAAAAAAAAAAAAAAAAAAAGGCGTGCGCCACCACCACCCAGCAGATGTGGCTTTTTAAACTCACTATGTGGGTAAGTGGCCTTGAAGTTCTGATCCCAGATGCCCTTGTCACTGGTCCCAAGTGCTGGAATAACAGGTATGTGTCATCAAGCCTGTTTTGGTTTGGTTTTGTTGTTGTTGTTATTGTTTTGACCTGTTTTTATGGGGTGGGCTTTTTGTTGCTGCTTCATTTATTTTTTGAGACCAAGTATCAACTGTATAATCCAGGCTGGCCTTGAACCTTTGTATCTTTTTTCCTCAGACTCCAGAGTAGCCGGGACTACAGGCGTCAGCCAGCGAAATGTCCTGCGGTTTTCTCCTTAGAAGAAGGATGCACACAGAGCTCCAGCAGAGCCTCTGGAGCGGCCTATGCCGACCTCCTCAGTTCTGCCTTTGTTTAGCACCTCAGATTCTATCCGAGAACCACACAAAACCTACATTGGCGGAGTAGTATGGCTCCTGCCTAATGGGATTGAATGGGGTTCTTTCCAAGTTCAAGTGCCGTAGGGAAGGAAATGTATGAGTCTAGATTAGGAGCTAGAGTGGTCCACACATGTGCTCCCTTGACAGTCTTTATGTGTCTTCAGAGGAATGACGCACCCGTGTGTGCTCTTGACAGGGTTTTTATGTGTCATCAGAGGTATACAAACTGCAAAGAGAAGATGTCTGCGCTATGCAATGCCAGCGTTCCTCTGACTGGTAACATGGCTGCCCTTCTTTGTTTTTGCTCCAGGGAGAAACGAAAATGAAAGTATGTTCCCAAAATGTTCAACAAAATTTAGCCCCTCCGTAATCAGAGCCGAGAAATGCAGGAAGGATGACCTAACTCCTGACAACAAGGACCTGCTGAGCTTCTGGGAAAGGTTCAGAAATGATTTTCCAATGTTTTAACAGGAAGCAATCTAATAAATAACCCTTAACATCATCAGAAAATCGTGTATGTGGTGTTCTGCATGCTGTACACAGAAATGTGAACTTTAGGTGGGAATAAAGACATTCACAATTCACTGGAGTGAGCTGGGTGTGGCTAGCTTGTACTTGTGGTCTGAGCTACTCAGGAGACAGGGTGGGGGACTACTCCAGCCTACAAGTGTGAGACCTGGCCTGGGCAGCATAGCTAGACTCTGTCTCAAAAACAAAACGAAACAAAAACAAAAAACCCACAGAGCAATATAAAAGCTGAGTAAGGACTTTGCCCTGCACACACATGAACACACGGATAATTCATTACTGTGAAAAGTCAAGGTTCTCACCTTTCTGGATGTATGGATTAAGATTTCTGCAGTTTGTAGAAGAAAGTATTAATCTTTGTTGTCATATTTAATGGGTGAAATAAGGTTGAAGCATGGTGAAATAAAGGTGATGCGTGGTAAGATACATTTCCCTGGAGAACGTGCAATCTTACCGAAATGGAGACTCTTTCTTCTTCTTTTCCTTGAAGGCGCCCATGCTCGGCTTCTTGGAATGGGAGGCTCCGAAGTCGCAGTCCTCAAAGTCATCACAGCTGTCCCCCGACTTGAAGACAGTCTGGCCCCAGCGTCTCCGGGCTCCTTTATGGCCCAGTGTGTTGATTGGCTTCTGTGGTGAACAAGAGTCAGCCGCTGAAGTCCTAGATTATCTAAGACTCGCACAAGCCATTAGACAGCGAGGCTCTCAATTCTCAACTCCTCTTCCCTTCACAATTAGGAGTCACTTAATGAAAGGACATGTTCTGAGAAATGCATCCACTGTGACTGTCATCGTGTGGACATCACAGACTGTACTTACGAAAACCTAGATGCTCCAGGCCCCCAGTGATGCTTTCTGTTCATTGGCAACAAATATGTTCACATGCTATTATACTGAATACAGTTGATAACTGTAGGGGATGGTTACTACTTGTGTATCCAAGCGTATGTAAATGTAGACAAGGTACTGTAAAGAGGCAGTGGTAGAACACACTTGTAGCATGCACAACGGCCCAGATCCAACCCAGTTACCTAGTACCACACTCCCCCACCCCCCAAAGAGAGAAAAAGGGCAGCAGGCACCTGAAGCAGCTAGCTGCATTCAGTCAGGAGTAGAAAGAGAATAAATACATGTCCACCTACAGGCTGCTCGGCTTGTTTCCTCTGTTTCAATACAGTACAGGACCCTAAGGAATAGTACCACCCAGTTTCAGGCTGGCTCTTCCCACATCGATGAACATGATCAAGATTATTCCCCACAGACATACTCGCAGGCCAACCTGATCGAGGCAGTCCCTCAATGGAGACTCTCACCCCAGGTCACTCTAGAGTGTGTCACACTGACAATTCAAACCAACCATCACTGGGTACCAGAGGTCTGAGGTTCTGGGTTGACCTCTCATAGACAGACTCTAGAAAACTGAGACTTGGCTGGGAGCCTCCCTGCCCTTCTCCTTAAGTGGAAATAGCCTTATGGAGTAGACTGTGGTTGTCAAGTCCCTGTGTCTTTCAGCTGGGGTGATCTGGAATGTAAAGTCACTTGTTGAAAATCCTGACAACCCGAGTTCCATTCCAGGGACTGCAGGATGGAAAGAATGAACAGATTCCTGCAGGTTGCCCTGGAAACACCACGAGTGCCCCTCCCCAAGAAATAAATACATATATTAAAATTTAAAATTTAAGTCTAATTGTCTTTGAATAGTGTTCCTGCTAGCAGGAACAAGGAATGAGGAAGTTGTGGCCCAGGACAGACAGTGAGCTGCTTCCTATAAACTGATCAGAAAGTGGTCTGAGGCATGTGACGGAAAAACACACATACAGTTCAAAATAAGGAACGGAGCAGGGAAGGAAGGCTGGCCGCGTCGTGGGCAGGGGGATGCTGGAAGAACGGCTCAGAAGTGCACGGAGCTGGTGACATCTGGATGGGATGGCAGGAAATGATGCCTGCCAACCTCTGCACCACCATTTACCTAGCCAAGAGGAACACTTTCCAAAACAAACAGGGTTAAAAGATCCAAAGCTCTGGATGCACAGAATCAACACAGCTGAGCTTCGACTGTCCTCAGCTGGACTGCCTCTTAGTGTGAGCAGAATGCCGATTCTGCCAAGCCATGGCAGGAAATACAGAGTGATCCTGCACATCTGGGGAGACTGGAAGGGGGCAGATATAAGTAATGCCTTTAAAAGAGAAAGTGAAATTTTGTAATCCATGTCAATACTTTGTTACAGAATGAGGACAAAAATTCTAGGAAATTGGTGGGTCATACAAGCCACCATTTTTCATAGAGCTGTGACTCCATCTGATGTGGTGGGAAGTACATGTGAGCACTGGTCAAACTGGTTTCATGGGTTATCACAATCCCTTCAACCATGGAACAATCAGAGGCCAGTGAATGTGGATCAGTACGTAGTTTAATAATTTAACCAATGATCAGCAGATCTATGCCTACCTAGAAGGTTCTAGCTGCTGCCCAAGAGCATCCTGCTTTTCTGTTCATCATGTGGATACAGGAGAAGAAAGAGACAACTAAATAAACCCACAGATGTCAAGACTATTAAACCCAGGAGAGAAAATCAGCATTCAAGAATAGCAAGTTTGGGAGGTAACTGAGATTTTAAACTCTTGAACCCTAGAGATGGAATATGCAAGTTGAAGTACAGAATATGTGATCTGCAGAAACATTTAGTAACAAAACAGACTCGGAAATTCTCATGGATAGAACATTCCATCCCAGTTCTGGAATATGTTAGCTATATAATGATGAAGGGCTACTTATTAGGTACTATAACTTGGTGAATAAGCCCAGGGGCTGGACACAGTGTACAGTTCTTAGAAACTGCTTAATAAAAACGAACTTTCTTTTCTTTATTCTCAGTGTGCACCAGCATACGATGGCCTCCTGAAGGGGGCAAAGGAAATGCAGCCCTCCATGGCCTGAGTGACCCTTGGGTTTGGGAAGCTTGGAAGCCATTCCTCCTGCTCTACCCCTCCTGGTATGTCTGTCTGCCTCCAGTTCGGACAGCTTCATTCTGAGTGGCCAGCAGAGTGAGGAGGGGCTTGGAGGCCTGTCAGAACAAGAGTCACGAGGGAGTTGGGGATGTTTCACCCAGAGGACAGATGATACAAGGGCTGTTTGCAAATACCTGCAAGACTGCCTCTCTGGAAGAATGATACCTTCCATTATATGGCATAGAGAACCACACTTTCCCTATTACATACCACAAAGAACCACATTCTCCATTCTATTACATGCCACAGAGAACCACATTCTCTCTTCTATTACATGTCACAGAGAACCACATTCTCTCTTCTATTACATGTCACAGAGAACCACATTCTCTCTTCTATTACATGCCACAGAGAACCACATTCTCCCTTCTATTACATGCCACAGAGAACCACATTCTCTCTTCTATTACATGCCACAGAGAACCACATTCTCTCTCCTATTACATGCCACAGAGAACCACAGTCTCCCTTCTATTACATGCCACAGAGAACCACATTCTCCCTTCTATTACACACCACAGAGAACCACATTCTCTCCATTACATGCCACAGAGAACCACCGTCTCCACAGAGAACCACATTCTCCCTTCTATTGCATGCCACAGAGAACCACATTCTCCCTTCTATTACATGCCACAGAGAACCACATTCTCCCTTCTATTACATGCCACAGAGAACCACATTCTCCCTTTTATTGCATGCCACAGAGAACCACATTCTCCCTTCTATTACATGCCACAGAGAACCACATTCTCCCTTCTATTACATGCCACAGAGAACCACATTCTCTAATATTCAGAGCTGGATGGAGAAGAGTCTGGACCTTGGAGGTTGTTCACTTATTCAGTAAATATTTATTAAAAATCCTCTCCATGATAGGAACCTTCTAAATTCTGGAGTTATGTTGATAAACAAATCAGACATATTTCTGATGTCACAGAGCTTACACTCCAGTAGAAGGGGGAAATGCTATACAACAACACTAGAAACAGAAATTAGCAGTGTGTTAGGATGGGTTTGGTATTAGTGGGAGATGGGAGGGCTCATCTAAAGATGGTGAGAGTTAGGAGTGGACCAGGAATTAGATACAGTATTTGAAAAGATCTGTGTGGGAAGAAGTCCAGTGCCAATAGTCAGCCCTGAAAACAAACATACAGGTACAGACTGCACAGGCTGTATTTCTATATTTGGGAATACACACACCCACACCCACACCCACACCCACACACACACACACACACACACACACACACACACACACACACCCCAATAATGAAAAAGAGGCCATGATTTTAAAAGATACTAAGAAGGATACAAGGAGGTTTGGAGGGAGGGAAGGAAGGAGAAAATAATGTAATCATATTATAATCTCAAAAATTTAAAAATATATTAGGACAATATATTTTTTAAAACCTTCCAGTCTGTTTGTGTTCATTATCAGTGAAAAACAGGATGAAATCCTTGGGAAAATCCTTAATATTTAGGATCAGTGCTCTAGAGTGTCCAATTCCTTCTATGAATTCTTAAAAGATGCCTGCAGCATATGAATATTACTCCTTTATTCTGGAAATTTCTCATCATCATCTTAAAATATTACCTTACCTCTTGCCAAACCTCAACCAAGAAAATCAAGGGCTTCGACCCAGAACAAGCGCCACACATACTCCATAGTTAGAATTGCACCAACAATCTAATGTGTGGTTCTTGGCCACTTCCTACCCAAACTGTAGGCCATGCCATCTAAGGCATCCTTCCTGGCTACTCACCGTTTGCATGGTTTTGATGATACTTGGAAACATCACTGGTGGTGGTTTCTGGTGACCCTGCTGCTTTGGAGGTGGCTGGATTGCTGTGTTTTGTGGTGGCTGAATGGTCTGCAGTGGCTGGTGGCCCTGTTTTGGCTGCGGCTGCCCGGCAGGCTGATCAAGTATGTTTGGCAAAGGCTGAGGATCCCGTTCAGAGAAAGATGGCTTTCGTTCCAGTGGCTGTAGCTGCTTGTTTAAAGTCTGTTTTGCATCCAGATGGTGTGCGGAAGGGCCCAATACCTGACCGACTTGAAAATATGGGTGCTTCAATGCCTGGAAAAGCATGAAAATAACATGCAAAATGTCATACTAATCAATGTTTCCAAGTTTAAATCATGTGCATCCTTAATGTAGGACATACTGCTCATTATTAACAATGATTTTCTTGGTGGGAGTTCTGGGTATTGAACCTGTGGTCTTATACATGCTAACCATGAACTCTGCACTAATGAGGCCCAAGTGAGTAGGATCTGTGTAGGAAATACAAGGTCCGGCAATACTGAGAACCCTGTAGCCAAAAGACAAACTTCCCAGGAGAAAGTGCCTTCCAGAACTGAAGCACACTGCTAAATCCACAGGTGCACATTCCTTGGATTTTGTCTCATCTTTTTAAATAAACTATAGGCAAGGTGAACACATTGAGAATTTTTCTCTAACCAAATTATAAACAACCGCATGCAGGTTCTCGGGATTGACCTCAGGACCTCAGTAAGTACCCGAACCTGCTGACCCATCTCGCTGGCCCCTCTTTCTTGCTTTCATAGCCACATTTTTCTCATCATGGCATCAAGTATTTACACATGTTTTCTGTTGGTTTTAATGGCTTGGTTTTTAAGTAGATATGCACAATCTCTAGTGATTTCTTCCTATGCCAGGACCATTGCTGTGGTGATTATCTCACAGGGCTCTTGTTGGAGGGTTTTGCTCTTTTGGGGGCCTGCTACCCAGCTCCCAAATAAATTCACACATGGAGGCTTATTCTTAATTATGAATGCCCGGCCTTAGCTTCTTGTTTCCAGCCAGCTTTCCATAGCTTTAAATTATCCCATCTACCTTTTGCCTCTGGGCTTTTCCCGTTCTCTTACTTCTGTAAATCTTACTCTTACTCTGTGACTGGCTGTGTAGCTGGGTGGCTGGCCCCTGGAGTCCTCCTCCTTCTCCGGCTCCTTCTTCTATCCTCCCAGTTTTCTCCTTCTGTATGTTCTCTCTGCCTGCCAGCCCCACCTATCCTCTCTCCTGCCTTTGTATTGGCCGTTCAGTTCTTTATTAGACCATCAGTGTTTTCTACAGGCACAGTAACACAGCTTCACGGAGTTAAACAAATGCAACATAAGCAGAAGTAACACACCTTAAAACAACATTCTACAGCACAGGGCAACCACACTCTAGCCACCACTCTCTCATTACCTGTCTGTGCTCAGATACGCCTGGATTACTCTTGCTCTTTGGTTGTTGTAGCTAGTCTTTAGGAAACACATTAAGTTCATTTTTTTTTTAAAATGAGGGAGGGGTAATTTTCACATGGAATTTATGCTAAATTTAAAGAATATAATAAAATTCATCATCTTTCTTTCTTTTTGGGGGGGGTGTTGTTAAGCCTTCGGCAAATAAAGGGATGACATTTTAAGGATCATGAGATTTGTGGCACAAAGTGCCACAATGCTACCCTCTTGTGGGAGTCAAAAGCTAAACCCCAATACTGCGGTCTTATTTTTTTTTTTTGTTTTGTTTTTGTTTTTTTGAGATAGGGTTTCTCTGTGTAGCTTTTGGAGCCTGTCCTAGAACTCACTCTGTAAACCAGGCTGGCCTCAGACTCACAGAGATTCACCTGCCTCTGCCTCCTGAGTGCTAGGATTAAAGGTACACGCCACCACCACTCGGCCACATCTCATTTCTTGATACATACCGTGAACAAGAATCCTGCCCCTCAATCAAAGAAGTCCACAGTGTGCTGCTGAGAACAGGAATCTGCCTGACTTGAAGGTCACACCAGACTTATCATTAGTTCTGGCCTCCTTTCTCGCTCATTGGGACCACATGGCACCATCATGCTGTGGCTCCATTTGCAATACTCTCCAGACTTCCATGGCTCACTATTGCTTTGTTGCATATAGTGGGTGTCTTGGGTTTCAGTGATTATTGATCTCAGTAAAACATGGGTCAAGAATCAATGCCTTTGTAAAATTGCAAATGTGATTGCAAATGTAAAATTCCAAAACTTCACAAATTTAGAGGTTGGAGAGATGGCTTAGTGGTTAAGAGCACTTACTGCTTGTGTAGAAGACGTGGGTTTGGTTCCCAGCCCCTGCTGTGGAATATAATATTACTTTAACTATGTAAAAGTGTGTTACATTTGTTATGTTTTGGAATATCACTTTAACTATGTAAAGGTGTGTTGCATTTGTTTCTGTTTCAGAATATCACTTTAACTATGTAAAGGTGTGTTGCATTTGTTTATGTTTCAGAATATCACTTTAACTATGTAAAGGTGTGTTGCATTTGTTTATGCTGCATTTGTTTAATTATGTAAAGGTGTGTTGCTGTTTTACATTGCCTGCCTAAGGCACCTTATTGGTCTAATAAAAAGCTGAATGACCAATAGGCAGTAGAGGGATGGGCGGGGCTGGCAGGTAGAGGGAATAAGTAGGAGGAGGAATCTAGGAGGGGGGGGAGAGGGGAGAGGGGAGAGGGAAGGGGGGAGGGGGAGGGGAGAAGGGGGAGAAGGGGGAGAAGGGGGGAGGGAGAGAGAGAGAGAGAGAAAGAAAGAAAGAAAGAAAGAAAGAAAGAAAGAAAGAAAGAAAGAAAGAAAGAAAGAAAACAAGGGAGAAAGAGAGGGAGAAACCCAGGGCCAGACAGACAGACATGGAAGAAGCAGGAAAAGTAGGACATACAGAATGAAAGGTAAAAAGCCCTGAGGCAAAACGTAGATGAAGAGAAACAGGTTAAAATAAGTTATAAGAGCTAGTGAGACAAGCATAAGATAAGGCCGAGCATTCAGAACTAATAATAAGTTTCGTTTCCATATCATGATTTGGGAGCTGGTTGGTGGCCCAAGGAAAAGCCTGCTACAAGCCCCTACATGGTGACTCATAACCATTTATAGCCCCAGTTCCAGGGGATCCAATGCTCTCTTCTGGCCTTTGTGGGCTTCTGTACATACGTGGTGCACATCCATATACTGAGGCACACACATATACACATACACATAAAACAAATACTTTTTAAAAACCCTCACAAGTTTAAAAAGCTGTCCCCGGGAACTCCTCACCTGGCTTGCAGTTGGTCGTTTCTTTGGATCCCAGCTCAACATTTCTGTCATAAGCTGAATAGCCTCGGTACTGGCATTGGGAATGAGAGTTTTCAGGTTTATAGGAATGCACTGAGGAAAGCGGAAATTCATGGAGGAGGCAAGCTGGTATCCTTCTGGCCAATCACTCTGTTTAAGGATATATGCAAAGAGAAAATCGATTTTTGTAATTAATATAAAAACACAGGAGTGACATAGAAACTGTTCATGTGGGGAAACTTCAACTCTGAATCAGATAAATAAATGTGCAAATAAAATACCAGACTCTATGCCTTATGAAAAGAACATGGAACTGAGAGGGGGTGAAAATGAAAGAGTACATCTACAGATTTCCAAATATCAAACTCTTTCTGGTTTTTAGTCTCAGTGACAACTTAGTGACTGAATAAATAAGGACAGAAGCGTTATAAAGAGGCTGCATCCTATGAAGATCCCTACACATCAGAGCAAGTCCACTATTAAAGCACTTGGAGCTGGAAAATGGTCGTCAGCTTCATGCCTTAGCATCTACATTTATCTGTCAACTGAGAGGCCAGTGCTGGCTTCATTAGGCTATAATTCCACATTATATTTATTAATTGCATCTTAGTAAGGTCTACCCCAAAGGCAATAGCCATGGAGAGGTACTCAGAATTCAGTAGACCTAAAACCATAGCAGAGATAGAAATGGAAACCAGAAAAAAGGCTAAGAGAAAATAAGGTCTAGGGTCCCAAGGGTTAATGAATGAGGGATGGGCATTCACAGAACAGGCAGCACAGTCTCAGTGGGCTATCCTGGAGTCAGGATCATCAGTCCAAACTTAAGCTCTAGGCAGACTCTCCCCTTACATTTCTTAAGGAAAAGCAAACACTTTTTCTCCCTTCAAATCTGGTGGGATTCTGACTTCTTGCATTCCTTATTGCTCCCCAATTAAAAAAAATGTTTGTAAGACAGCCATTAACATATAAAGCTATTTGAAACTGAAAACATCACACATCTCTGCTAAAGTGAGAAACAGAAGTCATAAGATGAAAAAGCAAAGTGGCAAGGAGGGTTACTCAAAGGTCGTGAGAACTCGGAAGCTAGAGTACTTACTTTCTTGGGAGTCCCTAACACTTGGCAAATTTTAAAGATTTCATCAACCTCACTTGTCCCTGGGAAAAGCGGTCTAAAGGTATAGAGCTCGGCCATTATACTTCCCACAGCCCACACATCAATGGGAGAGCTGTACACCGACGATCTTAGTAACACTTCAGGAGCACGATACCTGTGAAAACAGAAAACAACATGGAAAAGGCTGTTTCCAGGGTAATGTTGCAGGTGAATGGACAGCAGGAGTCAACTGTTTGCTCAGAGCTTCCGTCAAGGCCCAAGGACAAAGTGCCTTCTGTCTACCAGGGACTTGGTGTGACCTATTTCCTGACCACAGTTTTTGGGGCTGGATACAAATGTAGAGGAAATGTCCATGTGGCTTGACATTGTGCTTTTATATCCATTGAACCACATCCATTGTGGTTTTCATATGGATAACCGGGAAGGTAAGTACTCTCTGAATTATTCATAAAGAACCGTGGGCAAAACCATCAGGTGTTCATGTAGGTTAGGAAAGGAAAGGTAGAAGAGTTGTCCTTGAATAGTGGATTTCTTTTCCTTTTTTAAAAATATGATTGAAAATGCTCATACTACCATTTGCTTCCTTATGTAGATAACACTATTTTCAATTTACAAGAGCAAAAGCAAGTGGCAACGCCCTGCAACACTTCCCCAACCCTCGATGATCTCCTCCTACGCAACAGCTGTCTTCCTGCGTCTGGCTTCTATCGCTTAATGTGATGATCTCCAGCTCAATCCATTTTCCTAAATGTGACATAATTTCATTCTTTTTAACAGATGCCTACAACTCCACTGTGTATATATAGTTTATTTCTCCATTCACTAACTTTTCAAATGTATCCTGACACTACCTGGGACATTGGTGTATTCTGGTCTGCCCTATATCAGCAATGATGACCCCTTGTGGTAGAAAGCAAATGCCAATGAGTATTTGCATTTGCTTCTCTTGATAAACAGAAAAGTACCAGTTTTTCACTAAAGATACACTTTGTTTTTGGAGACTGTTGTTGATGGGAGAGTTCCTTCAAAATAATTTCTTCAGAAAGCATGCATTCCTCACTACAAGGCTACTGCCGCAAAGTACCACAACCTAAATGACTGAAAACACCAGTTTATTCTCTTAACACCTCCAGAGCAACAATTCTAATGTCAAGATGTGGTATGGCTGTGACCTTGGAAGGGTCTAGGGCAAAGCCAATTCCAGGCTGTGATGAAGACATCTTATGCCTATCTGACTTTGGTCTAACTTACTTACATCTACAAAGACTTAATTTCCAAGTGGGGTCATATACATGGGGTTCAAGGTTCAAAATATCATTTAGAGGAAACACAACTTAACCTACAACATCAAACAATGAAATTGCTGTAGGTTCATATGATGTAATAATCCTCGAAGACAGAACATTCAGGCAGCACTTAGTGCTTAGTTCCTGTGTGCCACGATGTCACCAACTGACATTCCAAAGGCTTGTGGCATGGTGGCTGGCATTCCCTATGCCTGCTAGAGGGTAGCAGTATCAAGCGCTTCTGCCAACACTCCAACCAGAGGAGCAAGTGGAGGACCACTTCTGTCTCATAAACTTTGTCACATGATTTTGGGAAAACGTTGGATAAGGGGAGATGGGAAATTGCAGTCATCTTTTATATTTAACCATGTGTCAAGGTGTAGGCTTGGTTCATGTCAGGCATGTCTCTAACATCACCAGGTTAGATCTTCAAGGAGCGCTCTCTCTCTCTCTCTCTCTCTCTCTCTCTCTCTCTCTCTCTCTCTCTCTCTCTCTCTCCTCTCTCTCTCCTCCTCTCTCTCTCTCTCTCTCTCTCTCTCTCTCTCTCTCTCTCTCTCTCTCTCTCACACACACACACACACACACACACACACACACACACACACACACACACACAGCAGAGGTCTACCAGGTCCACCCCAGCTTACTTCAGTGAAGCAGTTGCTAATAACACTGGCTAAGACTGACCTGGGCAAACCAGGACACCCAGTTGCTCTCTTTGTCTAAACTCAGTCCTCAGATCTCCTCTCTTCTCCAACTGTACCATTTCCTCAGCACTGAGGACTCATAAGCATATGTCTCCAGTCCAGCCCTTGCCCAAGCTCTCAGTCCTTAATCCAGAGGTCGGCTTTCAGATCTTCATCTCAGTTTTTAGCAGTGAGTCATCTTTTTAGATCCTTCAGACAAAAACCTTTTGAGTCTCTGATTCCTTTCTATCAGCACCCCCACCCCACCCCATCTGATACAGACTCAGAATCCCATACACTTCATCCCCTCCATGGCCAGGAGGTCCAGCTCGATACCATTTGCTTTCTGATTGAGAGTCTCCCTACTCCTGTCTTTGATTTCCTAAAATCTTTCACTGTGGCAGCCAGAGGAATGGCTGTAAATCCCAGCCAAGCACAGCATACTGCTCCACACAGCTGTTCCACGCTTCCCTGCTTTGTGTAGGTTCAAAAGCCAGTCCTCGGGGCTGGAGAGATGGCTCAGCCATTAACAGCTCCAGCTGCTCTTCCAAAGGACCTGGGTTCATTTCCCAGCACCCATATGGCAGCTCCCAACTCTGTAACTCCAGTTCCAGGGGATCCAACACTCTCACACAAACGTACATGCAAGCAAAACACCAATAAAACAAACAAACAATTTTAAAAAGCCAGTCCTCATATGGTCTACAAAAGGCCCCATGTGACCAGACACCCCTCAGCTGCTCTGACCTCACTTCCCACAACTGCTTTTCTCACTGATTCTGCTCTCTGCAGAACTTGTTAAGACACACTCCTGCCCCAAGGCCTTCACTCTCAGCATCTGTTTTCAGTATCTCCTTTAGGGCTATTGTCAGCGAGACTCCATTATAACAGCAGCATTCTTTCCCTCCTCACTGGCTCCACTTCCCATCCCTTCTCCATATGTTATTTTGTTTATAATAATGTATTGCCATGTGATATACATGCACACTTGCTTTTACAAATATATACAGGAAAACACACTTAAACTCACAAGTATAGCTTGATGAATTTTCCGCAAATAGAACACACTCATGGGTCCAACAAACATATCAAGAAAGGCATGCTACCGGTATCCTCAAAGGCTCATGAAACCACTACTCTAACTTAAACTGGCAGCTTTCCTTAGTCTTGTACGTTGTACAAATGATGGTATTCATACAGAAGCTCTTTTTCTGTGTGGCTTCTGAGAAGCAGCCA
The DNA here is from genome assembly GCF_007827085.1 of Peromyscus californicus insignis. Taxonomy (NCBI): domain Eukaryota; kingdom Metazoa; phylum Chordata; class Mammalia; order Rodentia; family Cricetidae; genus Peromyscus; species Peromyscus californicus. The sequence continues at coordinate 23,551,314 of NW_026294606.1, read as the reverse complement.
TGGTATTGTATGTCACTGTAGACTGTCCCTTTCTCCTGCTGAATAGCTTTCCATTGAGTAGAATGCGCTGTGTTGATAGGCAGTTGGGACCGTGACAGGGTTTTGGTAACTCATACTATTTAGCATATTTGTGCTTGGCTGTCACGTAAGCTGCACGGGGAAGAGACTTCTCTTCTGTTTTGTTCATGGTCTTGTATTCCCAGTGCCTACAGTAATGTGTAGCACAGAACACAGTAGGTGTTCAGTGTTATTTGCTGAATGAATGAATGAGTGAAATCTTATTTCCTTCTCTTATTTCATTATCGGAATAGCCATGAGCCAATTCTTCCCTCTCTGTAAAGAACATAAAATCTCTACATTTAATTTTAAATACCAAATTTGGACCCTCTGGAAAGATAATTAACTATTTAACATAGGAAAATTTAGACATAAACGTTACCATCTGGTAGACACATAGTCAGTATATGGCGGCTGTGATCTTAATTCTCTTGCAAGTCCAAAATCAGCAATTTTCACCAGCTCTGGACCCATACAAAGCAAATTTTCCGGTTTCATGTCCCTGTGAAAAAAGCCTGTGCAAGCAAGAGAGGAAAAATGCAGTAAGTTATCTTGTTTATTATCATCATCATATGACCTTTTGGTTTGTATAAATAGAACCAAGTCCTCCTACTAGCAACATGGGGTTAGGAGAGGAAATGCCTTCTGTGGAAGAAGTAACAGGGTATGGGAACCTGCACACAACATATAAGGTCATTAAAAACAACTGCCCATTTGACAAGTATTTTTAATTTGTGACTTTAGTAGATGTATATGAGGGAGAGATCCTGACACATTGGGACCGGCTCCTACTGTTCCACAACCTTATGGACTTTGGATGTGTTGTTATCACTACTGTGTGACAAACGAAAAGGAAGAGGCACATGGAGAAACTTGGCCATCGCTTCCTGACTCAGCTTGATTCGGTGTGGCTGGTCTCGTTCCTGCGGCTTAATACAGGACTTCCTGAGTTTAATCACACATTTGAAAAGTCCACTGGACAAAAGAGACCCCGACATTTTAACTAATCTCCTCATTTATTTAACAGTTTACTTTTCCCTGATGGCTAAGTCTTTGAAAAACCCGGTAATGAAAATGTTCATTATTACCAACTCTGTATATGAAATAATGGTCAGTTACAGAGGCTAATGGGCAGCCCGAAGGAAATGGGCAGGAAAAGGAAAACTGTGAGGGCTGTCCTTGAAAGTAAGCTTTAAGGGGATTCTTCCCTAAGGCGGGCTCAGGTGTTCGATTCTGAAGACCCCACTAGGGAGAAGAACTGTGGTTAGGACCAAAGGCATTCCGCAGAGGTTTGAGTCGGCTCTCTAAGCGTCAACATTTTAAACCACTGCCCGCCTAGGTTCCAAGTGCAGCGATACTGTGACACAAACCTACAAATCTTGTCTAACTAAATATCCAAATGGCCAGTGATTCTAAACAGACTCTCATTAACAGCAAACATATTCGATTTCTGAGCCAATATTTATTTTGGTTCCATAGACAAACAAAATCACATAAACTAAAAGTAAATGAGTAAGAGATTCATAGAACATAAATATCAGTTTCCATTAATAGACGTAACTGTAAACTATAAAAAATGTAAGCGCTCATGACACTATGAAACATCACACACAGGCACGGCACATTGTTTACATCCCCACGGGGAGCCATGGTTGATCAAAGGCGTCTAATCTTTTCCAAAGTAAGTTTGGATGGAAGACGGTCATTGAGAGAACAGAAAGGGTACAGGTCTCCCAAGGGCAAGTCTGCCCCAGAAAGCTTCCCCCACACAGAAGAAAAATAACAACAACAACCAAAACCAAAACCAACCAAACAAAAAATAAAACAAAAACCTCACAGCTCTATCCTGTCCAATTAGAATGATGGAGAAAACAAAATCAGCCACAACCCCAAATCCCAACCCCAAATCCCAACCCCAAATCCCAACCCCAAATCCCATTGCTGCCCTCTTTCCACATCAGGAACGGCCGGCACATCACCCAGGGGTTCTCCAAGATGGGTCCCCTGTAGCCTAGCGCCATACATGTGATCGTCATGCTTGCTGTTCTCTGTGTAGCCTGTCAAATAAAACTGCTTACTTTCTACTTCTGTCTAAAAAGAGAATTCCTTCACTAACCTGCCCCAAACCCCACAAGAGAGAATTTGTTGTTTTCTTTTCTTTTTTTTTTTTTTCAACTTTCTCTGAGTTTTGGGGGAGGCAAAGGCAGGAGATTGATGATCAAACTTCTTAAAAGTCTGTTATAGATAATAGATATCTATACACAATTATAAAAATTATAATGTTTAGATGACAACCTCAGTGTGTTTAGCTTAACTTAGCAGATGACAGTACTATTCCTATGTGTGGTCTTGATAATACCCTACAGGCACAGGGAAATGCGACTACAAAGCAACTTACCATGTTTATGGATAAAGGCCAGCCCCTGCAGTATTTGATACATAATATTTCTGATGACTGACTCAGGGAACAGTTTGTTTCTGGAAGAAATGAATATCTGTTAACCAACCAAAAATGAAGATGGCTGATACTCCTTTTGCCTTGTAGCCTCTGTTGGCTAACGGTATAATTAACAGAGTTGTGCTAAATGCTGTAGGTTCAAAATGTGAAAATAACGATTTGTTTGTTTTGATGTTTCAGAAAACCTCAACTCCAACAGCAAATGTCTTATACAAATATTCAAGAGTTAAAATCTAAACTGTCTCAATAAGAGCAAACTACCCTGGAAAACTAACAGTATCAGGAAACAAGTAAGTAGACTTTGAGAAGTAGGGCCTGCATGTTTTAGGTCCTCATTGTTTTGACATAGGGTCTTGCTGTACGCCTGAGGCTGGCTTTGAACTTACCATCATCTTGCCTCAACCTCCCGAGTGTTGGGATTACAAGCTTCTACTACTACGTCTCACCATGCTTCAGTTTTATGCTGCATATCAGTACTACCCAATAAAAATACAGTTAAGAGCTAATATGAGCCCTGTTTAATTTTTCTAGCAGCTACATTTAACAAGGAAACATTTAAAAATAAAAAATTTTATTTTTAAGTTTATTTTGATTGATGCCTAAGTATTACAAATGCATATTTATATAAATATAAAACATATAAAAATATGCATATAATGTGATATTTTCATGTATGTATACACTATGTAATGTTTAAATCAGGATAAGTATTTATGTTTCTTTACGGTAAAACTTCCAAATTCTTTCTACTATCTTTTGAACTATGCAATTTGTAATTGTTACCTAATTTATTATACAACTATTATTATACCATGGAACCTCCAGAACTTTTCACTTCCTAGTGCCCACTTATTGGCCTCCCCCATGTCTATCTTTGCACTTAGTTTAAAAAGTGTGTTTATTTAAACACACAATCAATACGAAGTTGTTACTGCCCTTATTCTTAGGCTTGTGAGACCTGGTCTTATGAAGCCCAGGCTGTCCTTGAAGATACTACATAGCTTAAGATGACTCTGCATCTTCTGGTCCTCCTTCCTCCATCCCCTGAGTGCTGGGATTACAGGTGTGAAGCTACCATACCTGCCTGATATAAAATTATTAATGATTTTTATACTAAGTTTCCAAATTTGGTGTATAATTTATTTTGCATTATAGCACAGATCAATTTAATCATTTTAAGGGCTTGAAAGTCACACGAGGCCAGTGGCTACTACCTTAGATGTGGTACTTAGATAATATCCATGATAAGGTCCCAATGAGAATTGAATTAAGAGTGCAAAACTTAGTCAGACTACCAACTAAAATTATCAACAACTGAAAATTAAAGTGAGAATCTCCTTTGGGCTGTACCATTAAGTTTCATCACTCTTTTATCTCTAATGAACGAGCTCATCAGATCCTCTGGGGCAGGGTGGACTACGAACGTGTGCATTTATCCTTTGGAAGTATGAATGTGTACATTTATCCTCTAGACGTATGAATGTGTGCATTTATCCTGGGGGAAGGCAGGGTGGACTACGAACATGTGCATTTATCCTCGGGGGGGGGGGGGCGCAGGGTGGACGTATGAATGTGCGCATTTACTTGGAGAGGCTGGAGGTCAGTGTTGGAGGCTTTCCTCCATTATCTCCTCCTTGCTTCTTTGAAACAGTCTCTTTCTGAATTAGGAGCTCACTCATTGGCCAGACTGTCTAACAGATGAGGTCCAGGGCTCCACCTGTCCCCCTTCTCCTATGTTGGGGTTACAGCCATCCACCTGGCTTTTCTGTGTGGCTCCTGAGGATCAGACCTCTGTCCTCACACTTGTCCAGCGGGGCCTTCACCGACATTTCCCCAGCTCCTGTCTCATTGTTTCTGGAAAGCTACTTTACTCTTCATTTATTCTCAACTCTTTCATAAGATGCTTGAAAGGATAATGAAGACAATGTCCTCATTTTTGCCTAAAGCCAGCTTTACTTTTGAATGTAAAATTACTGATTCCCTTCGTTCAAAAGGGGAGGGGTGGTTGGTAAGTTTATATGATGTCTTTGTATTAATTAGCTGCTAAGGAGTTACAGGGGAAGAGTGGTAGTGACGTCATAGCTGGTTCTTCAGTGTCAAATGCTACCATTTGATGAAATAACTGTATCAATTCATTTAAATCTGCCTCTTCGAGTTATAAACCAGCATATCATCAAGTGTGATTCACTGATGGAATTCATGGGAAGAAATGACAGGGAAAATATAGTGTTCATAAAATAAAGACATACCTGTCTTTCATTAGCTGATAGAGGTTTTCTTTCATATATTCAAATATAAAATAAAGATGGTCATTTTCTCTGATAACTTCTTTTAGTTTAATCACATTAGCATGATTGAGTTTCTTCAGGGACTGTAAAACAGGAGAGCAGTACTATTCTTAAAGCAAATTTATAAACGTGCAGGACCTTATTTGTGCTAGCTAGTTACCTCAAGTAACTGTTTATCTCCTTTAGATTCATTAATAAATTACATGTGACTAGCTACATAATTCTAAAAGGTCTTGGAGCATTAATTTAAAGCAAATATTAAATGATTTAAGCAATGAGTATTAAGGGAAAAGAGGCAACCAACTGGACAGTAGCTGCCTGGAGTGTTAACCGGCCACTTTTCCTCTTCATATTCCAAAGCAGGGCTAACTGTTTCTTTCTGACTTACCCACATCAGACTCCACACAAAGTATCTAAAAACTCACCCAAGCCACACAACATAAAACACAAGAGAACGGTACTACGTGCCGATTTAAAAAGCTGCCTTTCCCCTTGATATGTGAGTTCTAAGGTCATTGTTAAGGAGGAGGAGGCCTGGTTATTGTCTGTTCCCCACTAACATGGGAAAAAGGAGGAATGGAAAGGAAGGATATCTTTAGGAGGCATTTGGAAGAGTCTAGAACAATGGTTTTCAACCTGTGGGTCACAACCCCTTTAGGGGTCACATATCAGAGATACTGCAAATCAGGTAATTTACATTATGATTCATAACAGTAGCAAAATTACAGTTATGCAATGGAAATAATCTTATGGTTGGAGTCACAACATGAGGAACTGTACTAAAGGGTCGCCGCACTAGGAAGGGTGAGAACCACTGTCTACAATAATCTCAGGTGCTGTCCTTGGACATGGTGTACTGTTGGGGCCTTGACTTCTTTACCTTAACTTCTCGCAAGTTCATACACTCATCCCAAGAATAGAACTTTCTCTTCATCCTGAAATAAATGAGGGAACATTTAGTGTTCAGGACTGAAGGCCCCAAGAACCGAATTTCACCACCTCTGGTGTTCTTGATTATGGCTTCACTTTGGGGACCACCCTTCCTCCCCAGAAGGAAATCGCCTCCTCTGTTGCTCATGCCTCATGGTGCCAAGTCTGGACTCAGGTGTGCCGTGTCCAGCTGCCATTCTGCCAGCCGTCAACACAAGCATTGCTGCCCACCCCCAACTTCCCTCCTCAGTGAGTTCTTAACCGTTTTTATCACTTTAACTGTGACTTTCCTTTTAAAAGTCCCCCATGCATATTTCCTTTCTGTAGCTTAAAAGATAAACACAAGCTGGGGGGTGGTGGTGCATGCCTTTAATCTCAGCACTCAGGAGGCAGAGGCAGGTGATCTCTGAGTTCGAGGCCAGCCTGATCTACAGAGTGACTTCCAGAACAGCCAGGGATACACAGAGAAACCCTGTCTCGAAAAACAAAACAAAACAAAAAAGCAAAAAAAAGAAGAAGAAGAAAGAAACACTATACTTCAGAAGTGGGATAGGGTGACAGTTACAAAGTTTGTTAGGAAATTCAGCAAAAGACTTAATCTAATAACTTCTACATTACAACTTCATCTTTGGGTAAGGGGCCATGAAATAATTTAAATCAGGGAAAGAAAGGAAAACAAACAAAACAAAACCCACGGGTGATCCAGACTTAGAGTAGTCTTTCTGTTTGCCTTGTTGGACCAGGGATGGTGGGTGGGGACTGACCCCAGAGTCTTTCTCCCATTCTGCCCTGTACTTACCCTGTTCCCCATTAGACACAGCAGAACTCTGTTTAGCATAATAAAGTAATTGTCCTACTCATACAACAGATGAGTATATTTTCATGTAAATGGAGTTTTAGTCACCAAAAGTAACAAGAGACAAGAACAACTATGTGCCAGGTGGAGAGGTGTGTACCAGTGCTCAGGGGACAGAGGCACGTGAATTTCTGTGAATTTGAGGCCAATCTGGTCTACATAGTGAGTTCTGGACAGTCAGGGCTACACAGTTAGACTTTGTCTCAAAACAAAACCCTCCCCCAAACCAAACCAAATCAAACCAAACCACCCAACGATGTCCATGACTGCATTTAGTCATGTGACCTCTGTGATAATTAATCGTCATTGTCAACTTGTCTGGCCTTAGCATCACTAGGAAACACACCTCTGGGTGCGTGTATATAATAAGGATGTTTCCAGAAGAATTTAATTGAAGAGGAAAACGTATCTTGAATGTGGGCGGCCCCAACCTACAGGCTGGGATCCTGGGCTGAATCAAAAGGAAAAAAGGTGAGCTGGGCGTCAGAATTCATCTCACTCTACTTCATAACAGCTGAGGTAATATGAGCAGCCTGTCGGCACGCCTTCCCTGCTATGACGGGTTGCATTCCTTCCCCAATCATGGGGCACAAACAAGCCTCTCCCCACTAGTTGTCTTCCTCTAGCATTTTGTCACAGAAAAGAGGAAACGATACCATCTCCTGTTGAAGATTTATAGATCACCAGGAAGCTTGAAGTTCCTTGATTGAGTGGCCTAATTTCTATGATGCAGGGCCTCATAAAGCTATAGTGCACATGTGAGGAATCGGGTAAGGAACTGACAGTTAGAGGGAGGTCAAGATGTGGGCCGTAGAACTGCGCAGTCTGGGTGCAAATCCTGGCTCAGCTGTTCACGGGTGGATGGCCTTGGTGGCCTCTCTGTGGCTCAAATGCCTTTCCATCAAGTACACACGACTGTACTACAATGCATATTGAAAACTTAGTGGATATTCTTATTTTTATGAGTTATCTATGACCCAGCATGAGACATGAAGGATGTCATGGCTATTATTTTAGAAGGACCCTTATGGAATTAGAATTTCATTAGTCATTCAGACTCTATAAGGAAGCTGAGGACGTAGCCTGATGAAGTTCAGAACTTACCCAAAGGTACTTTTCAGTACGATGGGTTTCTAGAAAGTTGTTACTTTCCAAAAGATAAATAACATGATGATGGCTTTAAGGTAAAAATCAATTCAAATAAAGCCATATAAGAAAACTAGTTTAATAAAATGATTACACTCATTCCAACGTGTAAATATGAGATGCTGATTCTTTAAAAATTGATTTCAGAATTTTAAAAGTGTCTGCTCTTGAGAATGGTGACATGGCATATCCTTTTCAGGATTCAATTTGACACTATAAGTCCAACCTTATCTTGAAGACAATTGTTTTTAAAGAAACAGTAGGTTCTAGTTTGCTCCCCATGTTTAAACTAGAGAAACATCCACTACTTCCAGTTTTATTCCAAATGTATCAGGCATAAAAAGCAGAGCACTCAGACTTACGTGGTTTATTAATGTATCTGAATAAAGCAGAACTTAAAAGTAATACGGACTTTTCCTTCACGTAAGTATATTCCTTTTCGGTAATTTTCTGTTTCCTAGAATAGCGTTCCTCATCAGGCAAACTACTTTGTGGTCTGAACTGAACCTCTCTCCCTGATGTGCAGGTGCTCAAGCAAAGGGAAACACCAAGACCCGCGGGGAATCTCCGCAGTGCCGCGCATGCGCACGCACCTCTTGATCGCCACCAGCTCCCCAGACTCGTTGCTCTTCCCCATAAGCACACTCCCATACGTGCCATCCCCCAGCTGCCTCATAGTTGTGTATCGGTTCATCTTGGGAAAAGGTGACGCAGCAGGGCTGTTCACGGAGATCTCTTCCTCGTGGAATAGAAATCTAAATACTTTATTTGTGGTCCTTTTCCTTCTTGTTGCTACACTGGCGACAGGCTTGTCATCATTAAATATGGCTCTTCCTTCAGATCAGGCAGACTCATGAGATACAGCGATAAGGAATCTGGCAAAGAGACACTGCTTCCATTCTTATGGACACCCTGCGGAAAAACCACACCGAAAATGTTTTCATTAGAGAGGCCCTACACCACATTTATTGGCACCCTAGATACAGAAAAACTAGAGCTGATAAAAAGGCCATTGTCAGAGGCCATTTGTGCTGTGTGGAAGGAAGTCTACCCACACAGATTCACAGTGCCCGCACTGGGCAGTCTGTCCATGGTTGATCAAGGTGGTCTTAATGCTCATGTGATTCTCTTTTTACTGGCTATAATCTATGTTGTTCCAAAGGAGCCAGGGAAAATCAGACATCCAAACTACATCCATTCTTTGAAGCAATTTTTGTATCATTTAATCTAGTCTGTTAAATTCAAATTATATTATTTACTTAAAAATTTCCAGTAGGCTACAACTGTCCAAATTAGGTAAGGTAAATATAAGACAAGTTAGTTTTATATGAAGAGAATGGTAATATAAAGGAACTTCTTACTTTATTTAAATAATATGCCACTTTCTTTTACATTAAACCAAGAAAAACATTCATACAGAAAAATAAGAGCCAGGTGGTAGTGGCACACGCCTTAATCCCTTCACTCAGGTGTTGCTCGAAATCCTAACCAGTCTTTCTAATAAAAAATTAGATATTGGGGTAAATGCTCAAAGATCAGACAGACAAAGGAACAAGCCACAGCAACGTCTCACCTCTAGGACTCCTCAGCCTGAAAAAGCCTCTAGTTCCTGTCTCCTCACGTCTTATATACCTTTCTCTGCCCAGCCATCACTTCCTGGGTTTAAAGGCATGTGTGCTTCCCAAGCAAAGGCATGAGATCTCAAGTGCTGGGATTAAAGGTGTGTGCCACCACTGCCTGGCTCTGTTTCTCTCCTAGACTGAGTCAATCTCATGTCGTCCAGGGTGGCTTTGAACTCACAGAGATCCAGATGGATCTCTGCCTCCCGAGTGCTAAGATTAAAGGTGTGTGCCACCACTGCTTGGCATCTAGGTTTAATCTAGTGGCTTGTTCTGTCCTCTGATCTTCAGGCAAATTTTATTAGGGTGCACAATATATCACCACGCTCAGGAGGCAGAGGCAGGTGCATCTCTAAGTTTGAGGCCAGCTTGGTCTACAGAGTAAGATTCAGGACAGTCAGGGATATACAGAGAAACCTTGTCTCGAACAACAAACAAATAAGAACAACAACAAAAACAAAAACAGAAAAAGAGAGAAAGAGAAAAAGAAATGCAAACCCTATTTGCACATATGTATGTAAGGCAGGCACGCATAGACAGACTATGCTGTTTAGCCCGAGACTCTATTTGACTTTGGGTTACGCACACTCAAATGTACTCTTTTAATAATGTACTCGGCACCCCAGTTCCTTCCTTCACCTGCATGTATTATGCACACACACCCTCTCCCAATCATGAATCTAGCAGACTCAGAACCCCCTTGGGCTCCCACCTGTACCAGGCAGGCTACATGTATTTCCATTTCTGAACAACAGTATAGATTTCTCCACCCCTATTAAGGATCAAACTTAATAGTTTCTGTTGAATTATATTCCCAATTTATATCGGGTATAAAGAATAGGAGGGCTGATGTAGCCTGTAGTGGTGTGCATGCACAGGGAGGCAAAACTGTGGCCTCAACTTTTAGGGTGAACCCACTACTTACTATCTCATGCCTATGCATAGTTAGACATGCATGTGTGGTAATCTGAATGTAACTGGCCTCCATAATCTCATAGGGAGGGGCACTATTAGACTCTGTTGGAGTGGGTATGACCTTGTTGGAGGAAGTGTGTCACCGTGGGGGTGGGCTTTGAGGTTTCCTATGCTCAGGCTACCACCCTGTGTCTTATTCAGCTTCCTGTTGCCTGCAAGATGTATGACTCTCACACGATCCGCCAGCTCCACCCTGGCCTGAATTTGCAATGGACACAGATGCCGCCCTCCTCCCCAGACTTTTGGGTCTGTGGGGGCCACAAGCAACCAGAAGCCAAAGGCACCAGGCAATCAGTTACCATCATACCAAGTACTACCTAAGGTCTCTAGGCCCCAGGCACAAGAGAGAGGAAAGGCAACAGCTTCGTGCCATCCCTATGGCTGGGGCAGGCAGTACTGAACCAGCCGCCACCTGTGACCCAACCAAGAGCCCTGACGCTGGGCAGTTGGGCACCACTGTGGTAAGAGAGTACAGGGTGGGGAGGTGGACAAGAGGGAGAGACGGAATGGTCTGTGGGCTGGGGAGAGAGGAGGATCCTGAAAGAGGAGGGTGGTGAGAAACTGGCTGACAAGAATGGCCAGCTGGCCACCTGAGTCCAGGGAGATGTCTGGGCCTGGACTATGACTAAGGGTTAGGTCTTGATCCAGAGCCCTGGAGTTGCTGAGGGGGCCTGAGTTGATGTCTGTAGCTCCTGTTGTCACTGGAGGCCGTGCAGAGGCCTGTGGTGGGGTCACATTGGTGTCTGAGTGCCACACTGCCGTGGTTCAGGCTGCTGCCAGGGCCCACAGGGATGCCCTGGGTCTGGGCTACAACCTGTGACCATGTTGGTGTCTGAGGGCTGTGCTGCTGCTTCGTTCCAGGCTGATTCGGGTGGCCAGGGCTGTCAACTGGGGTGGCCGGGGCTGTCAACTGGGGCCTTGGTATTGTCTGGACCAGGGTTGTGGCTGAGGGCCATGTTTGGGTCTGTGGCCCTGCCATATCCAGGGTCTGTCTGTGTTGATGTCTGTGGCTCCTGAGGCCACTGAAGACTGTGCCGATGCCGGGGGTCTAGGCTGCTACCTGGGGCCATGTTGGTATCCGAGGGCCATACGGGTCTGGATGGCCACCTGTAGTGCCACCTGGGACCATGGTAACGACATGACTGGGTCCATGGTCCTACCACAGCCAGGGTCCGTACTGATGTCCGTGGCCCATGTTGCCACCAAAAGCCACATAGATGCCTGAAGTCTGGGCTAGAACCTGTAGCCATGAGGGTATCTGATGGCCATGCTGTCACCAGAGACATCCTGATCTGAGTGGCCTCCACTGTCACTCGGGACCATGATGTCATCTGGGCCAGGGCTGCTTCGGAGTGCCATGTCTGGGTCTGTGACCCTACAGCAGCCAGGGTCTGAGCTGATGTCTGTCTGAGGCTCCTCTTGTCACCGAAGGTCATGCAGAGGACCAGAGTCTGGTTGGCCACCTTGGACCATGTCAGTCTGAGGACTACGCTGTGCCAGGAGCCATGCTGATCTGAATGGCCAGTGCTGTCACCTAGAGCCATGGAGACTTCCAGGCACGAGTCACTGCCTAAGGCCATGGCTGGAGTCTGGGTGTGGTGTCCATGGCTCCAGTTGCCACCAAGGGCTCTGTGGATGCCCGGGGTCTAGCCAGCCACCTGGGACCATGTTGATGCCTAGGGGCCATGCTGCTGCTGGGGCTGTGCTAATCTGAGGTGCTGTGCTGCCACGGGGGCTGTGGTGGTATCTGGGCCCCCAAGCTGTTGCTGAGGGCCATGTCTGGGTCCGTGGTCCTGCTGCAGCTGGGGTCTGTGGTGATGTCCATGGCCAGTGTTAGCATGGGGATCACTGGAGCCATGCTGTGATGAGCCGCCCTACCCTTCACTGACCCTGGGATAGTTGGTCCTGCCCCTCACTGGATATTGCAGCAGGTGAGTTCGCCCTCCCCCTCAAGGAAGATCTTACCCTGCACTCAGGAAAGATGGCCCCACCCTTCATCATAGGCATGCATTTCACCTGGGAAGCACACTAGAGCTGACTCTGTGGTCGGGGACACAGGTGAGCTGACCCTGAGGGTATGAGAACCAGAGAACTGACCCTGCCCAGTCTCATCTGCCATGTGGTGGCATGGGTGAGGGAGCGATGCCCTCCTACACCCATTACCACCTGCAGCAGGTGAGAGAGCTGGCCCTGGGGTCACAAGAGCAGGAGAGCGAGTCCTGACCTTCACGGGCTGCAGTGCATGAGAAAGCAGTCTCTGCTTCCCGTCTGGGCAGCACACTGGAGCTGACCCTGTTGTCAGGGATGCAGGTGAGCCAGCCCTGAGGGTGTGAGAGCAGGAGAGCCAATCCTGTGCCCCCGCGTATGTTCCCTACAGCAACCAGGAGAGAGGTCCCTGCACCTTGCCTGGGCAAAACAGTAGAGCTGGCCTTGGTGATGTGAGTGAGGGGAACTCAGATCTGAGGGCCCGAGAGCAGGGGAACTGGCCCTGCTCCTTGCTGCAGGCTGCAATAGGTGAGCTAGCTGAGGCAGTGTTGGAGAGCTCATGGGGTGGGGAAGGTGAGGGAAAAACCAGCGAGCTGACCTACTCAGCTACCACCCAGGCCCAGAACCAGGGCTATGAGCTGGCCCACCCCAACATCCAGAGAATCTATGAACTGTTGGAGTATGTGAAGGGCCCGAACCTACAGATCCAAACAGCAGGATCTCCATGACACAGGACAACAGGATATCCAAGAGGAGCCCAGTGAGAGCCCATTATCGGTGGTGTAGCACAAGTCAGAGGCCCCAAGCCAGACCAATGACTCGTGGTAACGAACACTTGTGAGCAAAGATGAATGGGCTAAAGGGTAAATTGTGTGACTCAATGGGCCACACTACAGCTTCCACAATAAGAGTCTTCTTTTTTTCTTAATTTTTCGCTGTTTCTTGGTTTTTCTCTTAAATTTGGTTTTGTTTTGGTGGGGAGGTTGCAAGGACAGAGGGTGGATGCAAGGATACAGGGAGATAAGTGGGATCAGAATGCATGATGTAAAATCCACAGAGGATCTAAAAAAAAAAATGAGATGTAGGACTCTCAGCTACTTCTCCAGCACCATGTCTGTCTGCACGCCACCATGCTCCCCACCATGACAATGACTCAACCTCTGAAACTGTTAGCAAGTCACCCCAATTAAATGTTTCCTTTATAAGAGTTTCTGTGGTCATGGTGTCTCTTCACAGCAATAGAAACTCTAACTAAGACAGAAGCTGGTACCAGGGACTGGGATATTGCTGTAATAGGCCTGACCATATTTTTGCTTGGAGGAATTTAAACTTGGGGACTTTGGGTTTGGAAAGTAGTAGAATGTTTTGAGTGTTGCTTTATGAGCCATATTAGTAGGAAACTTTCTGGAAAGGAAGGGAACTCAATTATTTGAGAATTCCCATCTTCCAGGTATCCAAGTCATAGAAATAAAGCTATGAGGTCCCTCAAAGTCGTTATGTCCTTCATTGATGGCAAGCGCTTTCGTCTAAATGATTGCTAATCTGCACTGAAACTAGTATAGTCTGTACCTTAGCCAAGAAACAGGATTAACACAGGGTGGGAGAACCCAGTTCTACACTTTCTGCACAGAATCTGACAGCCCTCCCTTGACTGGCCACAGCCCATATGGCAGAACAATGTATACACTCCAGGCCCCACTTGGTCATGTGACTTGTTCTGGCCAATAAACTATGAACAGAAGCAGTGTGGTCAGGAATGTGCAGCATCCCAGCAAATCGCTGGGTCCTGGGTCCTGGCATGAAGAAGAGGCAGAATGCAGACAGCGCCAGGCCAAGTGCAGCTTGTGAGGGATGGGAAGGAGAAACAGAGCTTCACAGTTGCATCATGTGTCACTAGAGCAACAGTGACCAACTAATAATCCAGGATCACAATTGTCTTTTCCTCCTTTGACTAAAATGGTCATGTAATTAATAGATGGGCTAACACATGAGTATCGAAGCACTTTCCTTCCAGGGGAGATAACATAATTGGTGTTAAACAAGAGATGACCGTTCATGTACCTCAAGAACAGAGTGACTATGTATGCAAACCCTACGGAAGCAGATAAGCCGAATATTACCAGCACCCAGTTATTTCTGCTTTTTATCTCTGAAACATACTATGTAGATCAGGCTAGCCTCCAACTTACGGGCAATCCTCTTGCCTATGCCTCCTGAGTATTGGGATTTACAGGTGTGTACTGCCAAGCCCAGCTATTTTGACTTTTCTAGTAACAACAGTATATAGCACATGGCGAACTCCCAGAGCACTCTCATACAGGTCCCCCAACAGCTCTGTGATGCAGATGGGACAGTTGATAAGTCTAGAAAGCTTGAATACCTTGTCCTACATCACAGTGGAGGCTGACCCAAGAACCACAGGTCCCCCCACTAACCATGCAGAAACTCTGAATGATAGTGTCTGCACCAAAATCACAGAGAGCTAAGACCACAGATTCACCTGTTCTGAGCTTTTAACCCCACCTTACTATCCGAGTGCTCTCTCCAAACACACATGCTGGGTGCACACACAGACCTTTCTTTCTGAAATACCTAAGGTTAACATACCATATATTCTAGCTCCATATCCATACTGAAGATGAACACCATACTTCGGCGAGTCCTATTCTAATGCCCTCTGCTGATTCAATCATGACCTTTCATAGCACCTCCCCTCCCTAGTAGAGAATCCAGAGTATGGTCACTTCCTGCATTGAGTGGCTATGTGGCTATAGAGTTTTTCAAGTGACCAATTGGAAGTAGTTCAGAAAGGAACCACTCTCAGACACGTGGTGACTGAACTTGAGTTTTTCATTACGACTTGAATAACTGAAATTTACTTTAAAACTGTTATTTGAAAAACAAATTCAGGCTGTGTGGTGATGCCTTTGATTCCAGCACTCGGGAGGCGGAGGCTTGCAGATCTCTGTGAGTTCAAGGCTACCCTAGTCTGCAAGGCGAGTTCCAGAACATCCAGAGCTGTCATCGTGAGCCAAGATGTAGGGGAGAGGCTGGGCTCAGGGGTGGTGTCCAGGAAGTAGAAACAGAAGGTAGGAAGGTCCCTGGACACTCTGTCTCAAAAAACCAATAAATAAATATGTTCAGAAAATGAATTGCTTTATATTACTTTTTAAAAAAAATCTCAAAAATACAGAAATGTATTAAAACAATCCAAGGGGCAGAGTGTAGCCTCAGACCAGGTGTTCTCCTAACAAGGTGTAGGATCAGAAGTGATACAGGTTTTAAACGTTTCTGGACTTTGGAATATTTGCTTATTTATACTGAAGTAGCTTTAGGATGGGACCCAATTCTAAACCTGAAATGCATGCATGTTTCACATACACCTTCTACACATACTTTGAAGGTAACTTTATATGAAGTTTTGGTGAGCTTGAGGTTTGAGTGTGGCCTGTCACACGAGGGTAAGGTGTGCAATTCTCTACTTTTGGGATTAGAGCACAATGCAAAAAAAATGTTGACTTCCTACTTCTGGATTATCTGCTAATTTGTATTTATTAAGCAGTCAAATGAGAACAGTATTGACATACATAAACCTAACAAAAGCTCACCAATACTTATGTGAAACTCTTGGGAGAATATGGAATACAGACATTTTCATATTTTAAAAAAGCAATATGGTGGTCATATCTATGTTACTGATGCCTTCAAGAAGCATCCTCACACACCTGTCGATTGACAAATATATGGAAAGAATAACAGCAAAACAGACGGAGATTGGAAGGGCCTCATGCCATGCAGCTCCTACTGTTACGACTGAGTTTACACAACCTTATATTTAAAATTTCATTTTCCAGACCTTTGCGGGCTTCAAAACCACAGATGTGAATATATTAAGATGGTTCTGTCAGAGTCTTAGTAGATCTTGATTTATAACTGTAATAAGCACAACAAGGTACAACCTAACTGTACACTATGTAGCAAGGATGCTCACTGATTTCCTCCAGTGTTCTACCTTCAGCCTGCATTTCAAGGAACTGCTTTTCAACACGTGTCTCTAGATCATTCTTGGCTGTTAGAGGTCTCTCCCTATGCTAGAGGTTTTGTGCTTTTAGTTCCCAAACAGCACCATCAGAAGACAGTTCGCTTTAAATATCCCTTCCAGTTTGGCCCTTCATTCCAGAATTACTTTCCCCCCAACTATGGCACTTTGACTTTCATGAGGTAAAACTCAGAGATGCTTCTCTCTGACAGGCAGTAATGGAGGCCCAATGAGGACGTGTCATAGCTGTCAAAGTCCCCAAGGCTTCCCAAATCACCCATGAATGCACACACGCACAGCAAAACCACACGCTTCTCTGTTTCCAGGGATGTATTAGAAATGCTACAAGGCTTTGCGATCACAGGAGTATCTGTGAATTTAACACTTCTTCTTCCGATGGGAAACATTTCCTTCAAAGACACATGGAAACAGTTAGGCTGTGCAACTCCATGATAAGACCTTGCAATTGTAAGATGCCTGTGGTGGTTTGAACAGGAATGGTTCCCATTGACTCATATGCTTAGCCCATAGGGAGTGGCATTATTAGGAGGTGTGGCTTTGTTGGAGTAAGTGTGGCCTTGTTGGAGGAAGTGTGCCACTGTGGAGGCGGGCTTTGAGGCCTGTGGATCAAGATGTAGAACTCTCAGCTCCTTCTCCAGCACCATGTCTGCCTGCATGCAACCATGTTTCCTGCCATGATAATAAACTAAACCTCTGAAACTGTAAGCCAGCCCCAGTGAAATGTTTTCCTTTATAAGAGTTGCCATGGTCATGGTGTCTCTTCAAAACAATAGAAACCCTAACTAAGACAATGCCATTTACATTTAGGGTTTCTTCATCTTCCTCATTGTATGCTTAGTGAAATGTCTTAAGGAATGCCATCAAATGGCTTCTGGTTTGCCTGGAAAAAAGTGAGTTTTCCTAAACAGTCTTTATGCTATATATACAAATATCAATCAAAACATCAAGGTATTTATGTAGAAAAACATTATTGTAGATGGTTCTTAATTGAAACGTATTTTTCTTAATTTTTCCTTTTCCTGCATGAGCAAACACAACTTGGAAAGGTGTTTGGGGATGCTTGTTCTGTTTAGTGTGCTGTGCTGATTTGGCCATCCCACAGACTAAAATACACTTGTTTCCGTTCAAGCTGCTTCTGTGGTTGATCAGAGAACAGCAGATCGCTGCCCTGTCTCTCAGCTACC
The DNA here is from genome assembly GCF_007827085.1 of Peromyscus californicus insignis. Lineage (NCBI taxonomy): Eukaryota > Metazoa > Chordata > Mammalia > Rodentia > Cricetidae > Peromyscus > Peromyscus californicus. The sequence continues at coordinate 23,533,755 of NW_026294606.1, read as the reverse complement.
CCTGCTCACAAGTGCATGCCTGTCTCCAGGAAATGAGCTCTCCAGAGAGGTTTACTGATCCTTTCTGGTTAAGTAACAACTAGAGAATTTACTTAGGCAGAAAGCTGTATTACAGCATTCCTCCGTTAGGAAGAATGTAAAACCAGCCCACAGGGAATTAAATGAACTGTTTAGGACGGAGTCAGTCTGATACTCAAGTCAGGCTCGAAGCTCTGGTTTGAGTGTGATGTCCAACTTATAACCTCCATTCTTTGGCTTTACAATCGTTGCACTTCATAGAGGAACCATCCCCTTTGTTCCAAAGCTACACAGCCACCATACCATAGCACAACCACAAGACTCGTAGCCCAGTTCCTCTCCTTGGAACATCTACACACAGCTGTCAAAGGACAGGGGCCTGTGGCTGTCAGTGGACAGGAGCCTGTGGTACCAGACACTCTCTACGCCGAAACCTGGAGCTGCACCTGGATCATCCTGACTCTCGGAGAGATGCTTAAAAGGCCTTTGAAAGCAGCGAAGAGAGAAAAGTTTGAGACACTAGGACCTCAAAGGTTAAGGCGGAAAAAGTCTACATGAAGCATTGTCATAAAAATAATGTAATTCTGAGGCTGGAGAGGTGGCTCGGTGATTAAGAGCACCTGTTGTTCCTTCAGGGGACCCCAGTTTGATTCCCAGCACCCCACTTATCAGTTCACAACTTCAGTTACAGGATATACAGGACACAGACGTACGTGCAAGCTAATCACTCATACACATAAGATAAAAGAAGTAAATCTTAAAAATGCAAGTTTGAAAATCTAATTCTGAAATACCCTGGTGTGGGAACTGGAGAAATGGCTCAGTGGGTAAGAGCAGCTGCTGTGGAACCCTGAGGATCTGAGTTTGGATACCGAGCACCCACAGGAAAACCTGGGTGTGGTCACACGTGCCTGTGACCCCACAGCTTTGGGAAGCAGAGACAGGAGGATCCCTGGTGCATGCTGGCTGCCAGCCTAGTCCCGATTCAGTTGAGAAACCCTGTCTCATGTGGAAAGTGATAAAGCAGGACACCTGGCCTTCTTCTCTGGCCTCTGTACACACTCCACTCCCACAGATATACAGCATGATAACTTTAATCCAATCACTTTCCTGATAACAGCTAACGGAGCACAAAGCATTGAGAGCATGAGAAGGAAGAGTCATGGAGGTGGTCCGGAAAAGGGACATGCTACTTTAGAAGAGAGGAGAAGAGGGAACACTCGTGTCCAGGATGTAGGGGAGAGGCTGGGCTCAGGGGTGGTGTCCAGGAAGTAGAAACAGAAGGTAGGAAGGTCCCTGGACAAGCAGCAACCCCACTTTGCACCCACTTCACAACCTGGAAGATGAACTGACTGCTCCTCACCCTTCCAGGACTGAGACCGTCAATCACCATCACCACCACCCTGAAGTGGAGGGCCACCCTGCCTCCCTGTGCCCAGCACACAGCAAACAGACCCTCGGTCATGACGCCTCTCTGCGTGGCTCGGGAAGCTGAGCCATTCCTGGCAAGGCTATTCTAGAAACTTCATTTTTAAGCCAGACCAACCAACCTCTGAATAAACGATGGAAATGAAAATTCTATTTTGAGGACAGTGATAGAAGAGGCTATAGTTATACTTAAGGAACAGTCAACAGAGATCGTAGTCATTTCCTGGTGATGTGTTTGAGAGAAAGTAAAGATTATGCGGATGCCACTAGATATTTAAAAGGTCAGATCTGTGAGAATCCATCAATTTCAAACCTCACCTACTCTTTGGGTAAAACATGCTTGTGTCCTGGGCTTCCTAACAATGCTTTGGAAAGGCTTCTCCCGAGCCATCTTCATTATAAAATAAACAGCTCTTGGGGGGGGGGGGGCAGAAGCTGTTTCCCGTTCCTCCCATCCTCTGAAGATATAGGGACAATGACACAATAAAAGGCAGCATAGATGGGAAGGTAATGTGTGTGTAGGTCAGAGATCAGTCGCTGGTGTCCTGGATGCTGCTCACCTTGTTCTGAGACTGAGTCCCTCATTGGGACTTGCCAATTTGGCGAGGCTAGATGACCAGTAAGATTCATCTGTCTTTGCCCTTGCAACTACAAATACGTGTGCCACCATGTCTGTCTGGTTTTCTCACATGGATTCTGTAGATTGAACTCAGGACCTCATGCTTGTGTGGTGTGGGGCAAGCATGTTCCCATTCCGGAAGGCAGAAATCAATATTCCCAGGCACCTCCTCACTGATTGCATATCAATCACTACTTTTCCCCCGTGGAACACAGCAAAGCCCTGAACTGATCACCGCTCAAGAAGCAGTGTATCTGACTTAAGGAAAAGCACAGCTCCCAGGCCTCAGGTCGTCATCCACATACAACACTGCTGGAAATCTATGAATGCAGCACAAGTATCAAGGACTCAGCATTTTCAACAGTTCAGCCATAACATGCATCGACCCTCCTGTAGGCTAAACGAATGTTCCATGCTGACCTTAAAAAGGACATTCATTTAGAGTTCAACCATAAAACCTGAATAAATATTCATCCTCTCTTATTTACTTTTACCAAAGTGCACAATTACCACTTAAATGCACAGTTATTGCCAATTCTGTACTAGCTAGTAGGGGATTTAAATAAGATTAAAAAGGATTAGTGTGGAGGACAGATGGAGGGTAAAATGTGCCTGCCAATCACCCAACAGCTAAGGTTTGGATATGTCTTAGGAGAACACAATATTATAACACTCTAAGGCTGTCGTTGACTTTTTAAACAAAACTATAGCATTTTAAGAATTGCTGTACCAGCTAAAAGCAAAATCGAAAAAGAAAGAGAGAAAAGAAAAAGATTCCACACTAGTCAAGTGGCAGACATATTTACAGAAATCAAAAGAGGGATTATTGTAATGGGAAAAGAAGAGATCCCCCCACCCCTAGTCTGGACCCCATGTAGCCCAGGCTGGCTTTGAATTTGGCTAGCAGCTCATTGATAGATTTGAATTCTTGGTCTTCTTGCCTTCACCTTCTAAGTGTTAGGACAGATTGAGCCACCATCCCAGGCAGGAAAAGATTCTGCCTCAGATTGTAATACCACAAAGATAGCTCCGTGCTAACATTCACATATTGTTTTAAAGTTAATGAATGAATGAATCCACAGCACGGAGACAGAGTCCACACTCTGCAGAGGGATGGGGGCCTTCCTCAGGGAAGCCTCCCTAGTCCGTCACTGTTCACAGGTTGAAAGTAACTCCTGTTCCCACTATCACTTTTACTCCATTAGCTGTTTTTCTGATTAAAATAAGTGACCTCTATGAGACTCCTTTGCCATTACAACGAATGACATAGTGACAACAAGCGACATTATGCAGTGACAGAAGTCCCTGTGCTCCACAGCTGTGTCTAAATTAAAGGCCCACTTGCGGTAAAGAGCCAGGCTTTATCTGGCGCACTCTGATCCTTGTGACTTAGCTAGGTCTCTAGGAGGAGATGTCACGGGATTGGGAGAAGGGGGTCTGACCCGGAAGGGTGGATCTCCTGGGCTTGGAGAGGACAGCTAGGCCGCCACCGAGGGGCTCAGCTTTCACCGGCTTGCAACCTGGAATGCACCAAGGAGGTCTGGAGTTGGACCTTTTCTTTCTCTTCCCTCCAATTCCACTTTATGAGATATGGACTCAGTTCCGCTTCCCCCTCAGGTCCAGTCCCAAGCCTCACTTCTAAAAGTAGTTCCCACTCAGCCTGAACACCCTGAAGATAAGTAGGGGACCCAGGGCACCAGCTCAGCCTAGGGATCCCTCTGCAGACGTGTCAAGAGAGGACAGCGTCAAGTCCTGGAAGCCCTAGGGAGCCTGGAGAACTCTAGGGAAGAGTCCTGGGAAGCCTGAGGGACCCTGAGAAGCTTAGGGAGCCAGCAGAGCCAGGTCCCTGCCCGCGTCCTCCAGTCCCCCAGCCCGCCGCTCCGCCCTGGGACCCTCCTCCCTCCCGCCGGCCCGTACCGGCGTCCAGGTCCCGCCTCCCGGCGGAGAGTGGCCCTGGCTGGACAGGGCGCCGAGGCGACATGCCGGGCGACTTCGATGCTCAGGTCGGGCTGGGTCCCGCAGCCTGCTTGGGATTACCCGCCGGCGCCGGCAGCTTACCTCGTTCGCTCCCTTGTGAAGCTCCAGCGCAGTGTGTGTTTCGTATCCTAGGAAACGGCCAGGGCGCGCCGGCCCGCGCGGCTTGCCCGCTCACGCCACGCCCACGGAGGGCGGGGTCGGGCGCGACACGCCCCGCCCACCACCGTAGGCCTCGCCTCCGCCAAGGGACCGCCTGGCCAATCTGTTCTACCCATTCACCTTTTTTAAAATGACTAACAGCGTTTATTTATTCTTAAAACATTTTTTATTATACAATCGTCACCTTAAAATATGCATATTTATATAATTCGCCTCTATAATAGGGACTTTCTAGATGTTGTTGGCTTTCACAATGTAAGGTTTCAGAAGATCTTGTGGGGAAGCATATTGAAACTGACAAGCCAGAGCACGGCATAGTGAACTTGGATACGCATGATGTAGCATGTTGGAAAGGTGCTAGGTTCCACTGGCACGAAGGAGGAATACTTCACCCACCGTGCACAAACCCGACGTGGCTACAGGTTAAGGACCAGACTTGATATTAAAATGTAAACCAAAGGAGGAATTGACACACAAATGTTAGACACTTTAAAATGAACAGATTTCTCATCAAATACTGCAGAATAAGCTAAGTCTATCTTTAAAGGGCAATGTTAAACCCTGTATCAAGTCATTTTGCATAGCTTATGTGAAGTAGTTTGCACAGCTTACATGTCATATGTTAATATTAATAAATAAGGCACTGAGTTCTGTACATAAAGTGTTGACTATGACTTAGCCAGGACAGGAACAGCTAAATGAATGCACTGAAAACAGGGGAAGAAGCAGCAGAGAGATCCCCGAACGTGCAGCGTGTGGGCATGTTAGGCATCCAGATCTGAAGAAAAATAGACAATGTTCACAAAGAGAAAGTTGACTCTTGAAAATCATTTCATTTTTCATTTTTTTCTTTTCTTTTTGAGATTATAATTACATCTTTTCTCCTTCCCTTTCCTCCTTCCAGACCCTCCCTAATAATCGTTCTTGCTCTTTAAAATTCATGGCCTCGTTTTTCATCAATTGTTGTGACATGCATAGGTGTGTCCACATGAATACTTCTAGACATAACCTGCTCAGGCTGTATAAAGTTACTTGTATGTATGTTTTCAGGGATGGCCATTTGGTATCGGTTAAAACAGATGGGCTCTTCTCTGGGAGGACTGTTTCTCCCACTCCCAGCGTTCCTTGGTTGCCTGTAGGTCTTGTGTAGTGTTGAGACCTTGTGGTTCCCCCATCCTCCCCCAAGCCAACCCCCAGCCCAGTACATTTTGGCAAATCTATTGTTGTCCTTGTTAAGCTCATATTTAAGTAGTCATTGAAGGGACCTGAGTACTGTGGGGTGCTCTCCTCTGGACCCCAGATTAGGCACAGACCACACTCTAACACCAATTTCCAAACACAAACCAAGCACAAAGGGATCCTTTATTAAGCAAGGCAGAGAGACAAGGTGGCTGAATCTGAAAGGGGCAGAAACAGCACCAAATAGCTTTGCAAGTGTCAGTTTTAAGAGGAGGAAAGGTGGGGGTCTGTGTGAGAGTGAGCTAGGACTCGCTGGTAAGTTCTGACTGGGTATTTTGATTTGGTTAGTCGAAATAATGAATTTTGATGACTGGACCTTGGTGTTTTGATGGTTGGACCTTGGTGATCAGTCTCAGGAATGAGTCAGTGGACAAATAAGGGAATAGGCTAGCTTTAGGAGTGTGATCTAACAGTTTAGAGAGGGAGAGAGAAGGGAAAGGGAAAACCTGTTGGTGCCATGTTTGCCATGCTCAGGCCTGTTAGAGAGCCCTTCAGGCACGTTGGGGAGACTTTGTGGGTGCAGCTTTCATTATTGGAGACACAGTCTCAGCACATTCCCCGATCCTCTGGCTCTCCGGATCCATCCAGCCCTGCTTCTGCAGTGTTCCTTGAGCCTTAGGGAACTGGAGTTGTTTTGTGGATGGATCCATTGGGACTGCGCTCCATTACTCTGCCTTTGATTGGTTATGCTTTTCTGTAGTGGTCTCTGTCTGTTGAAAAGAGAAGTTTCCTTGATGAGAAGTGAGGACTTGCCTGGAACTCACCATGTATCCCAGGCTGGCCTAGGAAGGAGAGTCTTGATTACCTTTTCCAGTCACATCATCAGAATTCAGTTGGCTTGCTTTTTATTTTGGTTTTCCTTAGATTCATTCTGTAAAGTCTTGATTCATTAAATCTGGTCGTCAGGCTGAAAAGCTTGGGAGAGGCGTTGTGCTTTCTGGGTGCTTGTTCCTATAGATGCTCTTGCATCTCAGGTCCTTACATTGCTCAACTCTGTGGGTCTATTTTCCTCCCATGTGGCTCTAAAGTCTGTTTTTATTTATTCATTAAGAGAATGTTGCTGGGCAGTGGTGGTGCACGCCTTTGATCCCAGCACTTGGGAGGCAGAGTCAGGCAGATCTCTGTGAGTTCAAGACCAGCCTGGTCTATAAATTGAGTTCCAAGACAGCCAGGACTGTTACACTCAAAACATTGAGAGAGAGAGAGAGAGAGAGAGAGAGAGAGAGAGAGAGAGAGAGAGAGAGAAACAGAGACAGAGACAGAGACAGAGACAGAGGTAGGGGGGAGGGAGGGAGGGAGAGAACACATACAGTAGTACAGGATTAGACTAGACAGTGGGTATGGTAAGACCAAGAAAACAAAAGTGTGACAAAATGAGCAAATAGCAATTAGTACAGGATGAGAGGAGGGGACACTGGTGTCACTGCAAAAAGACACAAAAGGCCTGGCCAAAGGATGCGTGAGTCAGAAGTGGGGTAGAAGAGGCAGTGATGGGCTCATTTAGGGATGCCTGGTTAGGCACTAGACTGTGTCCTTGCCGCCGGAAATGGTGTCAAGGCAGAGAGCACAGACTCTGTCATGGCTTACAGAGAAGCAGGCAGTTGAAATAAAAAGCATGTTGGGCAGGAGTGATGCACATACCTGCAATTCCAGCACGCAGGAGATCGAGAAGATTGAGAGTTCTAGGCTAGCCTGGGCTACACAGTGTCTTGAGCCAGGCATGATGATGTATTGCTACAACACCAGCACTGGGGACGTGAAGGTGGGAGGGTCAAGAGTTCAAGGGCAGCCTCAGCTACATAATGAACTTCAAGGCCAGCCTGGGGTTCATAAGACCATCAATAACATAAAACAAATACCCCCTCAATCCAAAAAACAAAACAAGAAAAAGCCTATGTTAGATCAGAGAGGTCTTGCTCTCTAGGGATCCTAATCCTTAGCATGCATCATGAGGAAACCAGGAAATCCTGCAAAGTGATCTGCATTCAGATTTGCATTTCATCAAAGTGAGTGAGCACAGAGGAGAACGCTGATGCAGGACTGAGTAGTCCGTCTGGAGGCTAGAAGAGGAGAAGGAGCCCATTGGAACGGATTGGGAAGGAATGATGGGAGCCAAAGACAGCAGAGAGGTTGGAAACAGGACATAGCAGCACTCAGGGAGACTTGGGAGTTGAACCGGACAGGACCATCTGCCCTAGATCACTGGCGGCTAGTGGTGCATGCAGCCAAGATGAGCAACATCGGAAGATAGGGAATCCGAGAAGAGTGTAAGCAACAAGTCTGGTTTGAGGGTTATTCAATCCAAGATTACAAGACAGGATTGGCAGTAGCTCAGGCTGGACTTGCCTGCTGATCTTCCTGCCCCCGAACACTCAGTTTGGAAAGGGGAAAGGCTGATTTTCAGTAACTCTTTCTGGGGTGCACTCTATGGTCACATGTCCCACTGCCTTTGGGCCTGTGCTGGAGTCGTGAGAGTACATGATGGAGGAGCTGCTAAGCAATGGCAGAGAGAGGGGGGAGAGACAGAGACAGAGACAGAGACAGAGACAGAGACCACTAACTTCCTCCCAGTAGTGAACCTCTCCTTCTAAATCTTTCACAGTTTCTCACTAGTGGTGTCACATACTGGGCCCTAAATCTCTCTCTTTCTCTCTCTCTCTCTCTCTCTCTCTCTCTCTCTCTCTCTCTCTCTCCTCTCTCTGTCTCTCTCTGTCTCTGTCTCTGTCTCTGTCTCTGTCTCTGTCTCTCTCTCTCTCTCTCTCTCTCTCTCTCTCTGTCTCTCTCTCTGTGTACACGTATGTACAGGCGCACACGCTCATACACACTCAGAGGCTAAAGGAGCGTGTCAGGTACCACAGTCTATAACTCTCTGACTTATCCCCTTTAGCCAAGGTCTGTCGCTGAACCCTGAGTTAGGCAGGTGGCCAGCAATCCTCCTGTCTCCACTCCCCAAAGCACTGGGGTTATCGGCACATGTGGCCACACCTGGCGTTTTGTGTAGGTTCTAAGGATTTGAACTAGGTTCCTTGAATTTTAACAGTAAGCACTCTCCTGTGAGCCATCTTTTGAGCACCCTGAGGGGTCCAAACCTTTAAAAGAGCCTTTGAGGAACACTGAACACCAAAACTGTAGTATATGGTCCCAGTCTTTCAAATGGGCTACTCACTCCACTCATGCATCATCCTACCTGAGGAAGGATGTTCATCCTCACAACAATTACATAGAGTACCAGTGTTATCAATATTTCTCTTAAATTTTGTTCAAGCTAAATGTACTTGTCACAATTATTATTTAGGAGATGTTGGTTTTAAGAAAACTGGGCAGTCTTACTTACGTGCTATATCAAATATGGCCACAAGGTGGCACTATTCTATGGCATTTTTCCTCTCAACTTTAAGGAGTTTTGCTTTTCTTCATTTTTTTATTTACTGGAAGATTTCATATATGAGTACATTATATTTACACATTTTCACTCATCCCTCTCCCTCCTTGTTCCCTTGTTCCCCCCAAAACTCGCTCAAGAATTCATGACCTCTTTCTATAATTATTTTTATTATATATATTTTGATATAGTGTCTCACTCTGTAATCCAGGCTGGCATGGAACTCACTAGCCAATAGCCTAAGATGGTCTCAAATCATAGCAATATGTCTGCTTCAGCTTCCAGAGTGCTGAGATTACAGGTGTGAGCTGTCGTACCTGTCTGGATATTTGAATTTTCCCCCCTTTAATTGAAAATGGATTTTTTTCTCACATAATATATCCTGATTATAGTTTCCCCTTCCCCCACTCTTCCCGGTTCCTCCCCACCTCTCCTCCCACCCAGATTCACTCCCTTCCTGTCTCTCATTGGAAAACAAACAGGAGTCTAAGGGATCATAATAAAATAAAATAAGATAAAGTATAATAAGATAAAACAAAACTAACACACAGGAATTGGACAAAACAAACAAACAGAAGGAAAAGAGCCCAAGAAGACACAAGAATCAGAGACCCACTCATTTGCACACTCAGGAATTCCATAAACACTAAACTGGAAGCCACACTATATCCCCAGAGGACCTGGAGCAGACCTGTCCAGGCCCTGTGCTTAGTGTTTCAAGATCTCTCACTCTTTGCATATTGTCTAATTGTGGGTCTGGTTTTGTTCCCATCTGCTGCAGGAGGAAACTTCTCTGATGACGCTGAGCAAGGCACTGATCTATGAGTATATATATTTTAGATCAGTCATATTTGGTTTTGCCCTAAGATTCCTAGACTATCTAGTCTAGGTTCTTGGTCCCCCAAGCAGTGTCCAGTATGGAATCCATCTCCTGGAGTGGCCTGAAGTCAGATCGGATATGGGTTGGTTACTTGCCCAAACTTTGTGCCACCATTACAGTACCCCAGCATACTTGAAGGCAGGACACCAGTTTAGATCACAGGTTGGGCTGGAGTTTACATTTCTTCTTTGGTAGCATGCAGAGTATCTTCCTGTACCAAAGATGCCAGCACACAGGAATGAAGGCTCTATGTAGGCACCAGTTCGACTTCATCCTACCACAGAGACTCTTTCTCAACCGTGTTCATTACCGCTCTATTCATATAATTTGGATAAGAGTCTTTCAATCTCATAGATTTTCTCAAAGAACAAAGAACAAACCAATTGTTCTTATTGTTTGTTTCTGTTTTATTGAGTTCAGCCCTGATTATTTCCTGCCATCTACTCCTTTTTGGAATCCTTGTTGTTATTGTAGAGCTTTCGATGTGGTGTTAAGTTACTAGTATGAGATCTCTCCAATTTTTTTATGTATGTACTTAGTGCTATGAACTTGTCTTTAAGAACTGCTTTCATTGTGTCCTATAAATTTGGCTACGTTGTATATTTATTTTCATTCAATTCTAGAAAGTCTTCCATTTCTTTCTTACTTTCTGTCTTGACCTATTTTGCATTTAGTAGTGAGTTTTTCAGTTTGCATAAGTCTGTGATCTTTCTGTTGTTGTTGATACCCAGTTTTAATCTGTGTTGGTCAGATAAGATGCAGGGTGTATTTCAGTTTTCTTGTATCTATTGAGATTTGCTTTGTGTCTAAATATGTGGTCAGTTTTGGAGAATGGTTTATGAGGTGCTGAGAAGAAGGTATATTCTTTTGTGTTTGGGTAATATATTCTGTAAATATCTGTTCAGTCTATTTGGTTTATGATAGTAGTTCTCAACCTGTGAGTCATGACCCCTTTGAGGTCACATATCAGATACTTACATTATAATTCATAACAGTAGCAAAATTATAGTTATGAAGTAGCAAAAAAAATTTTATGGTTGGGGGTCACCACAATATGAGGAATTGTGTTAAAGGGTCACAGCATTAGGAAGGTTGAGAAGTGTTGGTTTATGATATCAGGGAGCGCCAGCATTACTCTGCTTAGCTTTTGTCTGAATGACCTGTCTATTGGCAAGAGTGGGGTACTGAAGTCTCCCACTACCAGTGTGTGAGCGTCAGCATGTGATTTAAGCTGTAATAGTGTTTCTTTTAGGAATTTGGTTGTCCTTGTGTTTGGCCATAGATATTAAGAACCGCGATGTCCTCTTTGTGAGTTTTTTTCTTTGATGGCTATGTAATATCCTTCCTTATCTCTTCTGATTAGTTGAAGTCTGTTTTGTCAGACATTAAAATGGCCATGCCAGCTTTATTGGACTATCCTATCCCTTCCTCTTTCCCTGAGGTGAAGCCTGTCCTTGAAGTTAAGGTGTGTTTCTGGAATACGACAGAAGGATGGATGCTGTTTTCACGTTCATGATGTTAATGTGTTTGTTTTTATTTTGGAACTGACACCATTAATATTGAGAGATATTAATGAGCAGTGTTTGTTGATTCCTGTTATTTTGTTGTTGTGGGCTGTGTGTATATGTTTCCCCTCTTTTGATTTGACGTTCTGGGATTATTTTTTTTTCTGTGTTTTCTCAAGTGCAGTTAGTCTCTTTAGGTTGGAGTTTTCCTGCTAGTGACTTCTGTAGGGCTGGATTTGGATAGAAATATTGCTTAAATTTGGCTTCATCATGGAATGCTTGTATTGTCCATGTTTGTGATCGAAAGTTTTGCTGAGTGTAGTAGTCTAGGCTGGCACCTGTAGTCCCTTAGCGTCTGCAGTCCATTTGTCCAGGCCCTGCTGGATTCTGGAGTCTCCATTGAAAAGTCAAGTGTAACTCTAATAGGTCAGCCTTCCTATGTTACTCGGTTTCTTTCCTCCGCAGCTTTTAATATTCTTTCTTTGTTCTGTATATTTAGTATTTAATATTATTTATGTTATTTAATATTAGTATTTCTTTCTGGTCCACTCTATTAGGTGTTCTGTATGCTTCTTGCACCTTTATAGGCATCCCCTTCTTTAGGTTAGGAAATTTTTCTTCTATGATTTTGTTGAAAATATTTTCTGGGCATTTGACCTGGGTTTGTTTCTTCTCTTTCCTGTCATTCTTAGATTTCGTCTTTTCATAGTGTCCAAGATTTCCTTTTGTGTCAGGATTTTTTAGATTTAACATTTTTTTTTTTGGACCAAGGTATCCATTTCTTCTATTGTGTCTTCAAAGACTGAGATTCTCTTCCATTTCCTCTGAGGTTTCTGTTGAAGGTCCTAAATTTTTCATTTCCAGATTTCCCTCTGTTTGGGTTTTCTTTATTGATTCTATTTCCACTTTAAGGTCTTGAACTGTTTTATCATTTCCTTCTACTGTTTGTGTTTTCATAGATTTCTTTGAGAGATGTATTCATTTTCTCTTTAAGGACTGTGGTGGATGGAAAGAAAATGGCCCACAAAGGGAGTGGCACTATTAGGAGGTGTGGTTTTGTTGGAGTAGGTGTGTCACTGTGGGGGTGGGGTTTGAAGTCTCCTATGGTCCAGCTACTTCCACTGAGACAGACCACTTCCTTTTGCCGGTCAAAATTTCAAGACGTAGGACACTTGGCCACTTCTCCAGCACCATGTCGGCCTGCATGCTTCCTTGCTTTTCACCATGAAGATAATGGACTAAACCTCTGAACTGTAAGTGAGCCACCCCAATTACATGTTTTCCTCTATGAGAGTTGCCATGGTCATGGTGTCTTTTCACAGCAATAGAAACCCTAAGACAAGGACCCCTATCATATTATAAAGGCTATTTTAAGGTCTTTGTCTTGGGATTTAGCTATGTTGCAGTACTCAAGGCCTGCTATGGTAGGATGCTGGGTTCTAGTGGAGACATATTATCCTGGTTATTATTGGTTGTGTTTTTATGCTGGAGTCTAGGCACCTGGGTTGGGTAATCTAGGTGCTAATATCTGGTCTTGTCTTTGTTGGGTGGGTGTTTTGCTCCTTGGTTTCTGTTGCCATCTCTGTTCTTAGGAGAGTGTGGTGGCTGTGTGTTGCCTGTATAGGAAATCCTGGGATCCTGTTGGATGTGACCAATGGAGTTTTCAGGTAAAACGTGTTTCTAGGTATTGGGAGCTGACACTTAGGAATGCGGAAGGATTTGGAGGGGGGATGTTTAGGGGGGTCCACAGGAGGGAGGAAAGCAGGGTGTTCCACCAGGATCTGCTTAGTCTCTTGAGTATGGGGGTAGAGAGCGAGGAGAGGCCACACAGGTGGCCGCTGCAGAGATGGGAATGAGACTGGGGGATTGGATTTGGAGAAGAGGGAGAGGTTAATATCTGTGGTTAGAAGCTGGCGGCGGCGGCGGCGGCGGCGGCGGCGGCGGCGGCGGCGGCGGCGGCGGCGGCGGCGGCGGCGGCGGCGCACACCTTGAATCCCAGCATTTAGGAGGCAAAGGCAGGCAGATCTCTGTGAATTCAAGGCCAACCTGGTCTACAAATTGAGTTCCAGGATAACCAGGACTATTACACAGAGAAAACCTGTTTTGAAAAACAAACAAGCCGGGCGGTGGTGGCGCACGCCTTTAATCCCAGCACTCGGGAGGCAGAGCCAGGCGGATCTCTGTGAGTTCGAGGCCAGCCTGGACTACCAAGTGAGTTCCAGGAGAGGCACAAAGTTACACAGAGAAACCCTGTCTCAAAAAACCAAAAAAAAAAAAAAAAGAAAAACAAACAAACACACACAAAAATCTGCAGTTAGTGTACTTGCTTCCCTGGCTGGAGTGATGATATTTTTTTTTCTGAAAATCATTTTCAATAGTCACCTGACTTATTAAGAAAATTAGTGATTCTAACCCTTTATGATTTCCCTGATCATAAATGAGTTTCCCTTGATTTCTTATTGATAATTAACCAGTGAGTGACTTTTCTGTTTATGTTTTACTGTACTTGCTAAACAATATATAACAACAGAATACAAGAAAGCCAACTACGTATCTCCCGACTGCTGATTTTGTATGTGTCAGTCGTTTTCTTTTTTATTAACATTTTAAAAAATTAAAATATAGTTAAGACACTTTCCCCCTTTCTGTTTTCTCCTTCTAATCCTTTCCATGCCCCCACAGTCCCTCTTAAATTGATGGTCTCTTTTCCTTTATTAGTTGTGTGTGTGTGTGTGTGTGTGTGTGTGTGTGTGTACACATACATATGTACAGATAACCTGCTGAGTCTGTTTAGCATATCTTATATGGATATCATTTCAGCGATGACCATTTTGTGTTGGATAACCAGTCGGGTGGGTGGTTCATCCTGAGGAGAGGCAAATTCTCCTTCCCTCAGCAGTCACTAGCTGCCTGCAGTCCTTGTCTAGGAGTGGAAACCCACGACATTCCCCCTTCCTTGTTAACATGCCTATTGGAATTGTCGTCTTTCAGGTCTTGTTTAGGCGGCCATATTGCTGAGGTGTCCTGAGTGTGGCTTCCCTGTCGTTTCTAGGAGGTACGGTATCATGCCAGGCTTCCTGGTCTTCTGGCTCTCACAGTCTTTCCACCCCCTTTCTGGGATGCTCTCTGAGCCGTGGATGTAGGAGTTGTATTGTAGGTATATCCATTGGGGCTGGGCTCCCCACAATCCACTAGTCTCCACGTTATGACCAGTTGTGGTTTTCTGTTATGGTCTCTGCTTTCTTTGATGAAGGGTGAGAGCTACACCTGAAAGGATATATGTTAGAATGCGGTTAGAAATTATGGCAATTTAATAAAGAGATGGTAGTAGGCTCCCTTCTAGGATCCATGACCTCACTAGCCCCAGCCAGGTTCTTGGTTATGTTTCTAGTCATGATTTCCTTCCTGCTAAGTTGGCCTGAAGTCCAGCTACACAGCTATTGGTTACTGCCAAGATACGAGTGTGCTATTACACCTCACAGATATCTTGCCACACTAGCCATTGTTATAGTTCGTAGACATCACAGCAGGGTAGGACTCTCTGGTATTATGGAAGCTGGACCACAGTAAGGAAGCTTTCAGGTTAGATCCAGCTCAAATCACGTGAGTCACGTGTTCTAACAAACATCCTTGGTGTTATTTATCCCTCCTCCTTTAAAGTCTGTTCTTTATTCATTAAAGCACTTTTTCCAATGCTGGGAATTGAACCTAAGGCCTTGTGCAGGCTGGCCAAACTATACTTCCTGACCCTAATACTTTAAATGAACAATAATGATTACACATATCTATTTATATGTCACAGTGTGAGGTTTCTTTTTGTTTTATAACTTATTTTGGTGAGTATGTCACTATGTAACCTGAGCTGGCCTGGGCTAGTTACGTAGCCCAGGTTGTCTTCAAACTCATGATCCTCCCACTTCCACCTCCCAAGAGCTAGGATTAGAGGTGGACACCACCACACTCACTCACAGTGAGCTACACAAATCGTGATGAACAGCTAAGGGGAATTGACACAACGTCACCTCACACATTCATCATGTACTTATGCTTGTGGCATTTAAAAGCTTCTGTGCTCAGCCAGGCGGTGGTGGCGCACGCCTTTAATCCCAGCACTCGGGAGGCAGAGCCAGGCGGATCTCTGTGAGTTCGAGGCCAGCCTGGACTACCAAGTGAGTTCCAGGAAAGGCGCAAAGCTACACAGAGAAACCCTGTCTCGAAAAACCAAAAAAAAAAAAGCTTCTGTGCTCATTTAAAACTGATAAGTAAACCTTGACTCTTAGAAGTTTTAGATTTACAGAAGGTCACCAAGTGTGCTGTTGTGAATATCTTAACATTTTTGTGGCACACTTAACATGACTAATTAATAATGATACATCAACATCAAACAAAGACCATGTTTTCTTTTGTTTCTCCTTTCTCATTTTTTTTTTTACATTTGTCTATTTGTCTGTGTGTGTTCCATGTATGTGTGTGGATGTCAGAGGACAATTTTCGGGAGTTGGTATTCTCTTTCCACTGTTTGGGTCTCAAGGAACATCAGGCTTGGTGGCAAGCACCTTTATTGCTGAACAAACAAAAAATCTTTTATGTACTTATTGTTCAGGGGTGGAGGCGTGTGTGTGTGTGTGTGTGTGTGTGTGTGTGTGTGTGTGTGTGTTTGCGCCCAGGGGTGGAGGAGTGGATGTGTGAGTGCAGGGGTGTGCCTGTGAAGGTTAGGTTTCAGCATTTGAAAGTCAATTTTCTCCTTCCACCACGTGAACCCCAGCATCAAAGTCTGTCCTTCATCAGGCTTGGTGGCAGGCTCCTTTACTTGCTGGCCCAAACTAAAGCCCATGGTGTTTATCTTATGTTCTTTTCCGCATCAGGGATTTCATCTAGAGTATACATTCTATTGAGTTGCATGTGCAAATTATTCAGCATATTTAAAACAGAGATAGCATTTGCTCTAGTAACTCAAAATTTTGCATACATATAAGACACTTGGTCATGATTCCACACAGCTTTGCAAGGACGTTCACTGCCGTATTCTTCACAGCAGCCTAATTATCGGATGGTCTACAAGGAAATGTCGGCACAGACAGCCAAGTGCTTTTCAGCCTTACAAAAGAAGAAATCCAGCTACCTGCTACACATGGGGGACTCCTGCTAATGAAGTAAGCCAATCACAGGAGAACCAATACCGTGACATTCTGTGGTGACGGAGTATCTAAAATACCATAGAAAGCAGAAAGGATGAGATTGCTAAGCTGGAGGGGCATGAGGGATGCGGAGTTCTTGTTCAATGGTTAGAAAGTTAAAAAAATGCAAACCTTTCTCAAAGGACTTCTAAACAAGTCACTTCAGTTCCCCCTTTGGGTAGGGTTTTCCCTGTAGCGACAGTATGTTGATTTTTACTGGTGTAAAAATGCTCGATGTCTTTTACAAGAACAAGAATGATGGTCACCAGCATCCCGGCTGAATGGCATTGCAGGACCGGGACCCTCCATACCTGTGTCACGCTTTTCCCAGGGCCTGTAGAGTCAGGGCAGGTGCATATTTAGAAGATCAAAAGACAGCAAAATCAAAACACCTGGTGAAAGAGACAAACCCATCTTTAAGGGACACTCCTGGAATCTCCATGGGCCCCAGGGGAGGGCTGGGAACCCGGACCTGGTCTGTCAGCAGCAGGCATCGCTGTCCGGCTCGCTTCATTCCATCTAGGGATCAGTCCTGAGGTTGGCCTGCTTGGGAGGAAGTAATCAATTATATCACCTCAAGTGTGTTGCTTCTGTCAAAACGACGCTGTGGAACTGATCGCTATCAACATGTTTCTAGGCCACTGACTTTGTTTATAGTTTTGTTCATTGACTTAGAAAATTTTACGGTAACGTGATACCCAGTTACTGCTCCAAATGAAGTTCAAGGGCTCTGACATACGATTTAAAATCTACTCAAGGGGCATGATGAAGCCCATCGATGGATGAAATTCTAGTTCTCACCTCTAGCCTCTTTGATTTCTTAAAATGAACAATCCTTGAGCTGTGTCATGATGGGATTCGTGGAAGATAACGTTTTGAATGAAACATCCCCAGAAAACTATGCAGCTCTTTTTCAGAGTGGAAATCAACTCTTGATTTTCACATGAAAAGATATCATTGCACAAGCCTTTCTGGCACGGCTTTTATAGGACACCATTCTGAGGCTTTAGAGGTCTTTAGTATTTAAGTACATTTATAGTCCTTTATAGAAGAAAGTTTATGTACATTTCCCAGTTATATACATTAAAACTTAATTCTTCAGCCACATAGGAATTCTCATGAACACATGCAGAACAGGATTGAAGGACCCGAGACTCTCCACCTCTCTAGACTCGTTTAATCGGCAATGACTGTCCATACGGAGGTTCTTGTTTTATTCTGGGAAACCCAAAGAATTCATGTTTAAAAAACTCGAAATAAAAAGTACAATGAGACGCCAGATCTTGGCTACAGACTTTGTTGTGTTTTTATAATTGTGCATCCAAGTCACCACAGCCTTGGTCAGCATGCACTCTCCACAGGCCCCTGAAGTTCTTGGAGCCTGTGAGCATTCCTGTACCTCTCACTTTCTACCCACAGTAACTCACGGTACAATCCCACACAAACCGACTCACGGAGCCTACACTCTTACACGTCTCGTGACTTTTCCTCAGCACACGGTTTTTGAAGTTCACCTGCATAGCGACAGTGAGCCATGGCTCACTCTTGAGATCACTGGCTCTTAGGACTTCATGCTCCAAATTGCCAGCTGTGATTTAGTCAGCCTCTTGTTGGTCCGTGTTTGGTTAGTACAAAGCCGCCATGGTAACCCCTTACGTACTTCGTGGAAATATATTTTTAATTGTTTGGGGTGTCTGTGGGATTTCTGGGTCATAATGGGCCTGGGTTGAATGGTTTAGGATATCTGCATTGTGGGGAGACTCTGCCAGCTGTCTGTGCTCAGGAGTTCAAGTCCTTCATTTTGCTAATATTAATCATTGTTCATTACAACAAATTAGCCATTCTATTGGCTACAAAAATCTCTGCTTTAATTTACATTTTCCTAGTGATCAATAACACTTGGCCCACACATTTCATTTAATGGACAAACTAATATATTTATTGTTGCTAGATTTCTATAAAGCAGTTTTCAAGCAGGTAATGTATATAAAAGAATTTTCACATTCGAGGACACTTCTTCCAATATGTTGTTTCCCTGTCCTGTGGTGGGGTTTGCTTCCATTTCAGATGTTTAATTTTTAGTTCTAGCCTTCTTTGTTTGGGTTTTCTGGTTGTACATATTTAGGGGGGTGCAGCGTGATGGTTGGTTTCATGTACACACTGTGCAATAGCGGAGTCAGAGTAACTAACACACCCAACCTCTTAAACATTGTCCATTTCCTCATGCTGGGAGCCCTTGGATGCTTCCTTTTTAGTCATTTGCAAAGCACATGTTAAATAGTTGCTAATTGTACTTGCCCTTCTGTGCTGTACAACACTAGAGCCATTTCCTCCAGAGAACTGTGCTTAAGTACTATAACCAGATGCTGTTTTATCTTGGGCACAGTGGCTGCGCCTTAATCCACTGCTATTTCAGCCAGAAATTGCAACACAGCAGTTACCAGCTTGCTTCTCTGGCAGTGGCCCAGCAGCTCAGGCCGCAGCCTGATGGGAATTCTGTTCCTACAGGCACTGGCTCTGTCGCTGCAGCTGAAGGGAGCTCTCAATCTATTTATAAAAAAGCCTTGAGGTTCAAAGGCTGGGGTGAAAACCTGTGAGCTCAGCGAGGTTGACAAGCAACTAGCTGACCTCTCCTTGCTGGAGGCTTCCAAAAGCCTGTCCTTCCGCTCTGCCAAAACAAACAAAAAAACCCCGTGCCACTCAAAATCTCTCCCTGCTACTTCCAGTGCATCTCTCTATCTCTTCCAGATGCTCTCAGATGCTCTGTAATTACTTTCTGTCAACTAGTTGCTAACTCAGCCTCCTGACCCAAGGTTAATTTTATCTAATTAACACAAATGCTAACGCAGGCTTCACGGTGTGAACAAATACCCGCCAACAACCAGAGCCCTTTGATTTTTCCCTCTTTGACCCCTCCTTAGTTACTAGTGGCCATAATGTCAACTTCTATGAAATCAATGTTTTAAGCTTCTACCTGTGAGATCATGGTGTTTTTTGTCTTCCCATATTCCATTTCACTTAATATAATACCACCTCATTCGATCCACATTGCCACAAATGACAGAGTTTTATCCTTTTGTGGTTGAGTAATACTCCAAATGTATGTTATCACATTTTCAAGATCTATTTTTCTAACAGTGGACACCTAGTTTGATCCTGTGTTTTAGCTATTGTGAGCATCACTGCAGCAAAGAGCAGTATACAGGTCTATCTAGCTGACATTAATTTTGTTTACTGTGGGGAGACACTGGCTAGAACTGGTGGGTGGGATGGGCATTTTGTTACAATGGTAATTTTATTATACTAAGCTTTTTAAGGATCCCCTACACTGTTTTCATCAGGGCCCTAAGTTACCTTTATATATACATATATATGTATGTATATATATGACATATACAGTAATAGCATAATGCATATAATAAGCAGCAATATTATATAATATAATAAAACAGTAACATTATGGTTTATAATATAATTATATAATCATTATTTTATAGATAATTATGTATCATTGTATATAATTACATAGACATCTACTATTACATATATAAACAATAATATAATAAGTGTATATAATTCACACATTTTATATATGTATATATATATGCCTATGACTTCTCCTTTCTTTGCATCTGGTCCACATTTCTTTTTGTTGTTGCTGCTGCTGTTTTGCTTATAATCGTCCAACCCAGGGTGGGAGGAAGTCTCACTGTAGATTTTAGTTTCTTTTCCTGATCCTGAACAGTTTTTCATTTACACATTGGCCACTTTTATATCTGCTTTTGAGAAATGTTTATTCATGTCATTTGTTCATCTTTAAGCAGATTGGCTCATATCCTCCACCCCTGTCGAGTTGTTAGAGTGCTTAGGCTATTCTGGACATCACTCCCTTGTCGAGAGATTTGCAGAGCTACACCTCCGACTGCTTCTTGCCTCCATTGACGCACATCTGCCCTGCCGGAGTCTTCCAGTTTGGTTTAAATCCCTCTGTCTGCTTCAGCTCTTGACAATTGTGCATTTATAAAACTCATTGCCTGTGGTGACTTCTTGTTTAATTTGGACCTTTGAAGGAACTTCCATTTTAAATGGCTTCCCACTGAAAGCCCTGTATCTTTAGTTGCTATGACAATCGACTTTCCCCACCAGTGTTTACGTATTTCTAACAGTGAAAGGACCAAGTAGATGCCATAACAGGCTGCTCAGTCTTCTCTCAGAGATCAGGCCTCAATTTCAGTTTCCTGAGACTTGAGCAAGCAGTTTCCAGGAGGGCCATGAACAAAAGACAGCCCTTGCAGTAACTCCCCTTCTGCATGTACTCTGACTGCTCAAGGTTCAGCCAGTTGTTTACTGTCTGGGATCCGTCACCAACTTAGAGCTACATGCATGGGTCAATGTGAATGTGTGAGGTCAGCTAGCCCCCCATAGCAGCTCAACGACAGAGCCTGGGACTTGTCCAGGCCTGCTCCAAAATGATAACTGTAACCCACAGCCAGTAAATTGGAAGGTTACACTGTTGCTAGAGTTTTCCTGCCTGGCCCACAGTCAGGACAAATCTCTCTCACCTACCAGTCCCACAGCCACTCAGACCCAACCAAGTAAACACAGAGACTTATATTGGTTACAAACTGTATGGCCGTGACAGGCTTCTTGCTAACTGTTCTTATAGCTTAAATTAACCCATTTCTATAAATCTATACCTTGCTCATGGCTCGTGGCTTACCGGCATCTTCACATGCTGTTTCTCATCATGGCGGCTGGCAGTGTCTCTCTGACTTAGCCTTCCACTTCCCAGCTTTATTCTCCTCCTTGTCCCGCCTACACTTCCTGCCTAGCCAATGGCCAATCAGTGTTTTATTTATTGACTAATCAGCAACACATTTGCCATACAGAACATCCCACAGCATTACACACCCTCACCCAATCATATATCAAGACTTGTACCACCCTGCTTGCGGTTTTTCCCTTTAAAAACCCCTCACCCTGAGAGCTCAGGGCCGTCCTCCTCCACCCGCTGTGTCAAGTGTTGGACACGGACCAAGCCCAGGCTTGCTTGTTATCAATAAACCCCTGTGTGTTTTGCATCAGATATTGGCTCTGTGGTGGTCTTGCTTGGGGGTCTTGCAATGCGGCCACAACAACAGCTGTTTCAAAGTTCTTGTTGTTACTCCCAACATCTGTGACCTCTTGGATGATTTTCTACTGGCAGCTTTCCCTTGTAATCTTGAGCAACTTTCCTTCTTATATACATGCCTAGAAATGGTTTTTTTTTTTTTTTTTTTTTTGGTTTTTCGAGACAGGGTTTCTCTGTGTAGCTTTGCGCCTTTCCTGGATCTCGCTCTGTAGACCAGGCTGGCCTCGAACTCACAAAGATCCGCCTGGCTCTGCCTCCCGAGTGCTGGGATTAAAGGTGAGCACCACCACCGTCCGGCTAGAAATGTTTTATGTGTATGCTGTTTATTATGGATAACTTGTTTTGCCGACCCCATCTATATTGGTATTGACTTCAGGACCGCACACAAGCTGGGTAAGTAAGTGCTCTGTGGCTGAGCTACATCCTAAGCCCAGGTTCTCTTTCTTAAGGGAAAGCTGATTTTTGTTGTAAGTAGTCATTTTCACTCCCAGTGACTAATTTTAAACTTGTGAATATTTGTTATTATCATTTTGTTCTGAGATAAGATCTCACCATATAATGCAGACTAGCTTCAAACCTATGATTCATGAATTCACACGACTCACATCCTCAGCACAAGCTCAAGTTTGACAGCCATTTCCCATAATTACCACTCTTCAGATGCCCCTCTCTATATCCGTCTCTGTTTTCACAAGCTCTTTAAAAGGTCCAAATCAAATCAGACGTTGTAACAGGCCATGCCTTTTTTTAAGACCTCCAAAAGCACAAGCAAAAGAGAAAAAAAGACAAATGGGTTATGTCATCCTCAAATAATCACATTTTCAGTCATTTAATCTGTTCTGTTTGGAGACAGGTCTTGCTACGTAGCTATGACTGGCCTGACCCTGTCTACATAGACCAGGCTGGCCACAAACTTTCGGGATCCCCCCTACCTCTGCCTCCACGTGTTAAGATCACAGCCTGAGCCACCACACCTGGTACAGTCAGTGGTTAAACTGTCACAGAGACTTTTTTTTTTCAGTTCCCCTCATAGGCAGAGTATTCAACAGTCTGCTTTGAAACTACTAGCACCTTTGATGGGCAGAACATCCTTCAGGACATGATGACTACCCAGACAGGACCTGGCCTTACAGCTTCATGCTTCCTTGAGATGGCACCTTTTAAATCTTGACAAAGATAAGCAATCCCAAAGAAGATACTGATGCCGTCCTATGGCCTTCTCAGAACTTCTGAGCGATAATATTTGCAAGCATATTGTGAATTCAGAATCTTTCAGCTTCCTGCTCCTGGTGCCATGCATTTCCTGTCATTATGGACATCTATTCCTCTGGAACTGTAAGTCAAATAAACTCTTCCTTAAGTGGGTTTTGATCATGTTATTCATCTCAGCACCAGAAAAGTGATGATAACATCCACTACTCCCTGCCATTGTTTATCTAGAGCGGAGTCCGAGCCCGCACACACTCGCTGTTCCCTCTGCCTGGGGTGATCTAACCCTGTATATCCATATGGGCTGATCCCACATGCTCTGCACATGGTACCAAATCTCTATGCTTCCTCCTCCCTGCCCATACTTCTAATTCCCTTCCTCCATTTGTGTGTTTGTTTTTAAAGACAGGATCTCCAGGTAAACCTGTGGCTAGTTTAAAATTCACTGTGTAACCAGGCCGACCTTGAACTTGCTGGGAGATGCTTCTCCCTCTGCCCCTGAAGTACTGACGTGTGCCACCACGTCTGACTTGTTAGACTGTTTGTGTTGCTACAACAGAGTACTCCAGGATGGATAATATCCAAGAAGAAAATGATTCCTCATGGTTTGGGTTCTTAGAAAGTCCTGTATCAAGAAGCTGGCCCCTGCCTGACAAAGACCTTCTTGCTATGGCAGGAAGCTAGAGGATGACAGAGAGCAAGATAGGGCTGTCCTCACTTCTATAACAAATCTGCTGTTGTGATAAGGACACTAGCCAGAGGCACAGACCTCAGTACCTGGTCTGCTCTGAGATGTCTCAGCTCTCAGCAACATCACACTAGGGGACGTACTCCAGCCACGACACCTTTTCTGCTTCACTTTCTTCCCTAGCACTCGTCACCGTGTGCCATCTGTGGACTTTCTTGTGGACAGTGGTTTGCTGCATGATCAGTCTTCACAAACAGATCCCAAGGGCAGGGATTGGATGGGCTTCTTTGCTATTATAGTTCTGGTACCCAAGACATACCTATTGGGAAGTGGAGGCTCCAGGAAGACTGTTGAATTAATGGAGCAAAACACTTTCAAGCTGGACTTGGTATTCCAAACCTGTAGTCCCAGTTAATAAGGATGCTTAGGTAGGAAAATTATAAGACTTAAGGTCTGCCTGGGCTATATAGGGAGTTGAAGGTCTGTCTAGGCAATTTAGTGAGGCCTGTATCAAAAGTATAATAAGATAGGCATGGTGTCACAGGCCTTTAATTCCAGTACTTAGGAGGCAGAGGCAGGAGGATCTCTGTGAGTTCAAGGGCCAACCTGGTCCGCAGAGTTGGTTTCAGACCAGCCAGGTATACATAGTGAGACCCCACTGATAGATAGCAGACAGACAGACAGACAGATAGAAAAAGGGTTGGAGATGTAGCTTAGTTGGCACCAGAAAGGGGGTAGTGTACCAGGCTTTTTCTTTTGGGACACCAACCAGCTCCCAAATCATAACATGGAGACTTCTTATTAGTTATGAATGCTCAGTCTGGCTTAGGCTCCTTTCTAGCTAGCTCTTTTAACTTAAATTAACCTATTTCTCTTTATCTACCTTTTGCCTCTGGGCTTTTTACCTTTCTTTCCTTCGCCTTGAACCTAGATTTCTCCTATTAATCTCTCTGCCTGCCAGCCCCACCTTTCCTTTCTCTGCCCAGCTATTGGCCATTCAGCTCTTTATTAGACCAATCAGCTGCTTCAGGCAGGCAAGGTGAAACAGATGCAACACATCTTTTCATAATTAAACACACATTCTTACATCATTAAACAAATGCAGCATAAACAAAAGTAATACACCTTTACACAGTTAAAGTAATATTCTGCAGCATAAACAATTGTAACACATCTTTGCCTAGTTAATATAATAGTCCACAACATGGTACAGAACTTTGATGAACATTTCCATATTTGATCTATAACAGTTCTGTGGGTAGGGTGCTCACTGTCATCATTCTACTGGTGGGGAAACCACACTCAGGGCGATTACAGGACAGTTTAAGTCACCTAGTCAACCTCAAGGACAACAATCAAACCCCAAATCCGTGATTCTGGTTCCAGGGATCTCTGTGGCACTACATTTCAGTGCCCTAAAGCTGAGTGTGGATTCCAGTCGTCGTCATCTCCAGTCCAGAAGACAAGCACAGACACCAACAATAGGAGAGTGTTTGGGGGGATTCATTCTTATTGTATACTTCAAACTGAGCTGAGTCACTAATACAAAATTAGCCCTTTTCTATTTTGTTCTTTTTTTTTTTTTTTTTTTTTTTTTTTTTTTTTTTTTTTGGTTTTTTCAAGACAGGGTTTCTCTGTGTAGCTTTGCGCCTTTCCTGGAACTCACTTGGTAGCCCAGGCTGGCCTCGAACTCACAGAGATCCTCCTGCCTCTGCCTTCCGAGTGCTGGGATTAAAGGCACGCGCCACCACCGCCCGGCTTCTATTTTGTTCTTAACAATTCTTGTTATGTTGTCTCTGTCGTGTGTGTGTGTGTGTGTGTGTGTGTGTGTGTGTGTGCTGTATATATGTGTTCATGTGGGTGTGTGTAAGAATGTGCTTGTACATGTGGAAGCCAGAGGTGGGTGTCGTGTGTTTTCCTCCACCACTCTCCACCTTCACTTTGAGACAGGGTCTCTCACTAAACCTGAAATTCATCGATGGGCTACAGGGATCCACCTGCACCTGGCCCCCAGTGCACATTACAGATGCATACTGCCTTGCCTGACTTTTATGTGGGTGTTGGGGATCGAACTCAGGTCCTCATGCTGTGTGGCAAGCATTTTCCTGACTGGACCAGCTCCTTAGCTCTACACTATTTGTTGTTGGTTGTTTGTTTTTGAGACAGGGCCTCACTATGTAGCCCTGGCTGGCCCTGCCGCTCATAGAGTTCCTCCTGACTCGGTCTCGGCCTCGCCCTCCGCCTCCGCCTCCGCCTCCGCAGTTCTGGGGTTAAAGTTGTACTCCACACACCCAGCAGTCCTTAACATCTTAAATGACTTCTTGTCAGATATTTAGTTGCCACAAAAAAGAAAAGAAAAGGAATGAGAAGGAGGAGAAGGAAGAGGAGGAGGTGGAGGAAGAGACTACAACAGTGACAGACATTTGCAATTGAGTTGGATTTATGTAAATTGACCTTGATAATGTGTATGACCTTGATAGTGTGTATCAATCATTTTAGGAACTTACGGGAAATATTGATATTCCCCAGAGAAGAGAACCTGTCCCCAAACTGCACCATCAGTTCCTGAGTGTTTCTTGTCTATCAACCTGCCCTATCGATTTCAGCCTTTCTAACCTCACAGTCATGTGAGCCAAGGACTTAAAAAACAAGACAAACAAAACAAAAAAGGATCTGAACCAGAAAAAAACAAAAACAAAAACCCCTTCTCTTTACCTTTGTATTGTTCACACATAAACAGGACACACACGTGTGCACGTGTATGCGTGCATAGGTGCTTAGCTTCGGATGGCCTTATACCCCAATAGCCCCATTTTATGTTGTAAATGTGTTGACAACACCCTCCCTGAGCACCCTAGGTTAGCAACACACTAGAAGACAGCAAGCCACCCTTGGGCGGCTTTACTGGGAGCTCAGGTCACTGTCCAGCGTCATAAAAACTAGTCCCTGGGCATTTGAGTGCAAGAAAAGGACAAGTTCAAAATCAGAACCATGACTCCTACTGAATGCCACTGTTTGCACAGCATTGTAAAGTCAAAAAGCTGTAAGTTGGGAACTATCTGGTGTGTGTGCAAGTGTGCATGTGTGCCAGTGTGCATGTGTGCATACATACAAATATTTCCCACTGGTTCTGTTTCTCCAGAGAACACCCACCAATATGGACCCTTCCTGAATGCTGCTGTTTCTGGCCTGAACTGTTCAGAATTCCATAGTCCAATAAGTGGTCCAGGGGTTAGGCTCCGGTGGGTCTGATGCAGAATTACTCAGATAAAACCTCAGCCTGTCTGGCTGAGGTTTGAGAAAGTATTGCTCCAGCCATTTGGTCATAGTGTCTTGATTGATAGTTGAATTGTCCTCCTCAGTGGGATAGCCCACCATGGCAAATGTCCAAACCAAACTGGAGAATTTGCCATTTGTAACAGTGGACAACTACAGAATGAGTTTCTTACTTAATTTAGACTTTCCCTTAGGAAACATTCAGAAAGTCATTGGTCACTGGGAATTCAAGTTCTATGTGTCTGGACTTTGTTGGATTATTTACCTTTTCGGACATATTTACCTTATTTACTTTTGTTGGATATACTTACCTTTTTGAGAACAACTTGCAATTTATGTTCCCAGACCATAAGAAATCCTCAGATCTGACTGTGAGGTGTTACCAGCTAGCAGCCTGCTTTGACCTACAATCTACGACAAATTCCTGAGAATCACCTTGAATTTATTTCCCTGGCATTTGCACAAACTGACACAGGTCACTGGGGACACAGATTATTCTGTCATCGCTTGCTACTCCCTTGGGTCAGTGACCGCCTGGTGTAGCATTTCACAGACTCAAGGCACCTTGTCTTCATCAGAGAACTGGATCGCCAGGGTGTCCCAGCCATAGCAGACAGTCATAGACATCTTACATGAGGAACTGGAATACTAGGAGCAACAGAGTAAGGACTGCGGAACCCACTAGATGGGTTAGTAAACACACACTCTTCCATAGATTAACTTTGTATGTTATCAATAACCTTTTATTCAAACAGAGTCAGTTTTGTCAGCATAGGAACCATAAGGCTTCACTAGTTGAAATGTGTCTAAAAGAGGTGATGATTTCAGTGTGTTCACTGTACAGTGAGTTGTGTCTTATCCACAAGTTACAGGTCCAAACTTCTGTCCTGAGTGACTTGTGAAACACAGAAGCTGTCTGCTGTTTGAAACGCCACCTATAGTAAGTAAGGGTCACAGTGTGTCCTCCTGCCTCTGCCTCCAGAGTGCTGGGATTACAGGGGTGTGTTGACACAAAGCCACAGCTCTTACCTCAAAGGAAATGAGAGATAATTTATTATGGAGCTAAATGTCAGTGAGCATGGGCTCAGGTTGCCCCCAATAGCATGTTCCAACATGACCGTAGCAGTTTCCTAAAGTCTCTATAGTAACAGAACAAAGGAATTCACAAATCAAAGTGTTTGAAAAATATATTTGTGGAAACACAG
This sequence comes from Peromyscus californicus insignis, assembly GCF_007827085.1. NCBI lineage: Eukaryota > Metazoa > Chordata > Mammalia > Rodentia > Cricetidae > Peromyscus > Peromyscus californicus. The sequence continues at coordinate 23,505,862 of NW_026294606.1, read as the reverse complement.
CTAGGCAGGTTGTCCAGCAAGGTAGAAAAATATTTGTATGGGTCTACGGGGCTACTTGATGACATTCTTGGCCTATGGGGCAGTGGAAACTCGGGGTCTGTTTGTACATCCCCAAAGGATTTCCTTAATAATAGTAATAAATGGCTCCTAAGGGGATAAAGTCTCAGATCTGGCTTCAGACCTGTAACATTCCAGCTCTCAACATTACAGATGTTCTCACCAGTCAATCAACGCTGTGGAATCTTTAACACGGGTGAAGGCTTTGCCTCTTTCTCCTAGGAGCTTCAGTTCACAGGTGTCATAGCACTCCAGGTTATGGAGGAGTCCTCTTGATTTACAAATTCACCAGCTGATTTATGAAAAAGCCCACAGGGTAACAGAACACTCGCTAAGTTTCAGACATTTCTCTCCAGGTTTCCATTCTGAAAATACTTAAACAGCCTCCCGATGCTGTCCATGTCTGTGTGAAATTCCCTAACAGTCTAAAAGGAAAAGACTATGACGAATAAGAATAGGAACCTTGGCTGGTAAGCTAAGGGAAGTCAGGCCTGTGCAGTACAGGCCTCCAGCTCATTTATTTGTTCATTTGGGAGACTCACACTCCCAATAGTCTATGTGGTGTGACAGGTTTCAAAACGCTGGGCAAACTTCCAGCATCCTGTCTATCATGTCCCACTGATATCCTCAGCTCACCCTTACGCTAACTCTGATCTGCATATAAATATAGTGAAACAGACAAAACGAAACATACAAAATGAATCGTCTCAACAATTGCCCCTTCGCATGTATTTTCTCGCATGTACTCCATTATCATGGTGCCTGTACCCTGAAATCCTTCTAAAAGTCCTCACTGTCAAAGTTAAAAGGCTGCACTGCTCTATCGAAGTAACCGATCACTGAGCCCATCCCAGACGGACACACATCCCACGCGTCTGCTCCGTCTGTCCCGGAGGGATCTGTCTCTTGAGGAGAAGCCAGGGTGGCTCTGCTGACTTGACAATCTCCCAGAAGTTCCCTAGGGGCTCTCTCTGAAGGAGAGGCTGCCTGGATGGCTGCATCGGGAGGGTCTAAGGCTTGTGGATAGATGGGCACCGGCAGGTTTTCAGAACCACAGGTGCAGCTGGCAAGGCTGCTGACCTCCTGCATGCTGTCACTGTGTTTCAGAGCAGGGTGCTGGTAAGCCTGGTAGGCCACTGTGGTGGTGATCACAGTCTGCAGGGCCTGGGTCCCTGCTGGTGGCACTGGCAGGTACCTGCAGGGCAGCTCTGGGTTGTAATAAGGGCACGTGGTCACAGCCTGGCATTGCCCATAATCAACCCTCTCTTCAAGGCCAGGTTTCCCATGTGCAGGTTTCCAGCCATGATATTTAGCTGTGAAATCCAAGCTTCTCTCATAGCTGCCGTATGAACTGACATTATATTGTAGTGAGTTTAGATGAACCCAGTCTGTGTCATCAGGGATACCGGAAGAATCTTTATACAGGGTGGGATATGGACTTGAACCTGTACCCACAAGACCTGCCAATTCATAGTTCCAAGGTGGCCTGGGCAAATAGATGCTCGGATTTGAGTATTTCTGCAAGGGTAGCGTTACATCTCCCTGAAAGGTGGTCAGGTCACAGGTAACTCTGTGAACATCAGAGTTTGGGAAGGAAGGGCAGGGCTGCCCTGTAATAGGGAAGCTGGCTTCAGCAATCACGTCAAACAGTTCTGGGGGTTCCGGGACAGGCATGCTATTGAGGTTTCCACTGCAATCCTGAGTGCTTCCTACCTAAAAAAGGCACAAATACAGACATATGACACACAACACATACCATGACATATAATATGTAAATGATGTGAGCATCGTTATCTAGAGCAACAGCCAACCACATAAATAAAATACACCTGCAGCTGGACTCTGTGTAGTGAACCATGTCCTACTAAGGTTTACAATTTGAGCCTGGGGTCCAGAGGTTGCCAATGGATGTACTGAACAAGGAAGGTCTCTAATAGCCAGGCAGCGTGGGGTTGAGCAACGGATGTACCTGTTTTTATCCGTGTGCTCCTAAGAGTGGAGGCCCAGGAGCCACGCAGACTTGCCTTCAAATCCTGTCCCCGTTCCTCCCAACCAAATGGGTGTTTTCTCTGGGCCTGAATCAACATTTTAAATACAGGGCTTATGTGTAGCCAGCTCTTCCGAGGGTTTCTGTAACCCTGGAATGCATGAACTCTCAGATCAGTGCTTGGTATGTGGAAGGGCTTGAACAATGTCAGGGTCTGCTCTGCTCATGCTCACTGCCTGCTTGGCCTGTTTTGGTAGAAATGCAAATTTGGTCAAGTTGACTAGGGAAAACTTATCTGTTCCTTCATAAACACCGCTACTAGTGCTTGGATCGTAAGTGCCCCCCAACGATCCATGTGTTTTAGGCTTGGTCCCCAGGGTGACACCATCAGGAGATGGTGGACTCTTAAAGTGGTGGGGTCTAGCAGGAGATTATCGGTCACTGGGGGTGTGTCCTCAGTAGAGGTATTGGGAATTGGCTCCCTCTTTTCTCTTTTTCTCTTTTGTTTCAGGTGATGAGGTAAAGAGTGTCTCCCATCATGCACTCCTCACTCCAAAATGGGGCTCACTGGAACCAGACTGAAACTTCTAAAACCATGAACCCCAACAAACCTATCCTCTCTGCAAGTTTATTGTCTCAAGTATTTTGTTACAGTAACAGAAAACTAACACAAAATGCGAAAAACCCTCTCAAGGATGCCCTATTAATTCAGTGTTGATATGCACATACAACAGTCTCTCCTAAGCACAATTTTGCTTTTTGAGGTTTCAGTTTTGGGTTAATAACCCCCCTCCCACCCAGTGGAACATTTTGAAAATAAGTAGCTCGTGCAAGTTCAAAATAACTTGAATTATAATGAATTGCTACAATTGTTCTTTTGTTTTAATTATTAATCCACTGGCATACCAGTTTACAAATTAAACTTTATCTTGGTGTGCCTGTGTAGGGAAAGCTACAGGATGTTCAGGGCAGATTCAGGAACTCACTGAGAGAGAATTGTGCTCTGTATTTATCTCTGTGGGACAACTGCCTTCGTTCAAGTCAGCAAGCATCCTGACGTCATCGCCTGGAGGACCACTCACCTATTTTAAAGGAGGGATTGGAGCCCTGAGCCAAGTGTTGATTTAATGACATTTGTTAGAGACATGTAATTTTCATACGAAATTAAATCTTTGCCATTGTTACATGGCATTCATCGTTCAGTTAGCTGTCAGTTATCCTGGAAGTAAACACAGACCCTGGGTGGGGTCAGTGGCCGTTACCTGAGGCTCTCTGGAGCTCCTTTTCTGGGGTTGGTAGAAAGAGACCATCTGCCTCTTGAAGGCACTTCTTCTAGCTTCCGTCTCTGACTTACTCTCTGGTCTGGGGTGATCGTGAACCCCTTTGGCCTGTGTTAATGAAGACGTTGAATTGCCTATCTGTTTCTCTAGAAGGAAGCCAGCTGTGCTGGGAGTTGGTCCAAACCAGATGAGGCCTTGCCAGGATTGCCAAGTTGTTTTTTTTTTAAATGTTTCTTCAAAACTACAAAGCATTATTCAAAATCAAACAGCATCAATACTAGACATCTTAGCTGCCTGTGGTAGTTCATGCCTGTTATCCCAGTATTTGGTAGGCTGAGGGAGGATGTTCACAGTATGTATGAGGCCATCCTGGGCTACATAGTGAGTTCCAGGCCTTCCTGGGCTACTTATCAGGACCCCATTTCTCAAAGAAAAAAAAAAAAGCCAACAAGGACAATAGTTATCTTAAAAGGCAGCCGTCAACCCTCTTATTCTCTCTAATCAGTGTGACTAGGTTCATACATCTGGCCCTTAAGAGCACACCAAGCCATGCAAGGTAGCACACTGCTGTGATTCCAGCACTCAGCCGGCTAAGGCAGAAAGATCATGAGTTCAACGCCAGCTTGGGCTACCCAGCAAGTTCCCGGTCACACTGAGTGGTGCAGCCCGACCCTGTCTGGGAAACATCAAAATCTAGTCAATAGCCTATCACTCGGTTTCTAGGAAACTAGTGAGCTTACCAGGTACCTGTGGTTTAATCTCCAGGACAGATAGCAGGCAGTTTGCTCCATGTTGTACGACAGAAATACTTAGTACAAATGGTGTTTTGACCTCACTTACCTGAAAAAATATTGCGTTGCCATCAAGTCGCCAGAAGTTGGTGACAGGGTATCCACTGTGCCCTCGGCAAGGAACCAGCTCCAAAGCTGAGTGACAGTTGGGACAAGCTTTCTCTGCAAATCCCAGAAGGAGAAATGTTAAGCTCAACCCGCAGCCTGGAACCTTCTGAAGGAAGTGAGGGGACATCAGCTGGGAACAGAGAACCCAGGGCTCCAAAACCACCCTTCCCAAGCCGCTGTCCCGGCCTCACTCTGCTGCTTCAGCCTGGCCTTGTCGCAGATGGCTGGCCGCAGCTGCAGGTGTGAGCCATCCTGCAGGGCACAGGCCCGGGCACACACCACCACACCCAGGCAGGACTTCTTGAGGATGTGGCCATTGTGGTTGTTGGTGTTGCGCATGGCCCAGCCACTCAGGTGGCGCTGAGCCTTCTTCTCCTGGCTGCTGTAGATGAAGCGCACATAGCCATCAGGCCACTCCCGGAAGTGGTCAAAGTGGGCTGGTTCCTGGGAAAAGATGGCCGATAGAAGAGGGCTTAGGGAGCCAGAATTACAGGCACCCTGCCTTTAACTTCCTCCAAGCCCTGGACGATAAATCAGGATTTTCTTGTAACTCCAGAAATCTTCATACACCCAAATTATTCTAGTATACAATTCCAGTCACCAGCCACATGCTTGACGGATCCTAAATAATACATGTAATCAATGTCCTTTTCTATATAATTTCAACATTAACGATGCTTTACCAAGCATTTTCTATTTGCTAGCTCCTCCCCCGCTCTTTTTTTTGAAGCAAGCTGTTATCTAGCCCAGGCTGACCTCACTATACAGCTGAGGATGATCTTGAACTCTCAATACTCTACATCTTGAGTGTTAGGTTATGGGTGTGGGTGTGTGCCGCCACCTCTTGGCTTTCTTCATGCACTGGAAGATGAGAGTGCATTTTAATTCCTGAACTTCACAGCTCAGCATTAAGGTCACCACAATGTATATAAATGGTGTCAAAATATAAAACAAACATTCTGGATTTGGAAAAGCTGTTCTTTGCATCTACAGACAGCTCATCCTTTCTAGACAACAGTCCATACTTAAATTGATGACCCAAATCCCCAAGACAGAGGAAGTGCTTCAAGTTAATCTCTTCCAGGAAAAATGGACACAGACCACATCACAAAGGTAAGCTAATGACAAGGCTTGAATAACTAGTTTCACATATTTTCTCCCAATGCATTGAATTGAATGCAATTTGGGGACATTTTTCTCATTTGCATAATCTCAGATGATATAAATCAAGGTAAAATTAAAATATTTACAGCTGACTGGCTGCTCTAAAAATAAAAGCTTTCAACTCTTTGCCATGATTCTTTAATTGAAGATTTATTTTATGCTTGTTTCTAATTGTGTGTGTATATATGTCTGTGTGGGGTATGTGTACCTGAAATTAGGTTTCACTGCCTCTAATATGTTGGCAGCACACACACACACACACACACACACACACACACACACACACACACACACCCTATACAGGATGACAGTAGATCTGAGGGAAATTTGAGGTTGTTATCTGGTTTCATCACTTGATGACAGGACAGCAGCCTGAGACTAACAAAAATTCAAGGTCTCTCTCAAGGACACATAACCAGTTTGGCTCACTCACCCAGTTAGTCAGAAGGGCTAGAATGATAAGCTTCTCCAGTGTGTGTGTGTGTGTGTGTGGTCAGGGAGAGGGAGAGAGAGAGATTGTTTTGTTATTGCTGTTTATGCCTCAGTGTGCCTGTCCATTCTCACAGGTTTGATAAGCTCCTGGTTAAGAATCAGACTCCCTAGGCCAGTGAGACGATGTAGCAGGTAAAGGTACTTGCCATGCAAACCTGACCATCAAGTTAAAACTTGAATCCCATGGAAGAAAAAGAGAACTGACTCATGACCTCCACACATACATCATGGCATGCCCATGTCTGCATGTACATGTGCACACATGATATCCACAAAAAAATAATAAAAGCAGATTCCCAAAGAAAGTAAAAATAATTGCTGTTCACTAGGAAGTCTACATATTTTTGAGGTCATGTTCTTATTGCATCGTTGGGTCTGATTCATTTCAAAACACAAGATTAGATTGTTTCCTATGGAGATTCACAGAGACAGAAGGCAGCAACAATGGGACATGCGTACTGTGGTCTATTTTCAGAACAGTTGCACCGTGAGATGCTGAAGGAGGCAAGCTGAACACAAGCAAGTCAAACTCTACACATAGGTGCATAAAAATAATGCTGAACTCTACCAGAGGCGACACACCTTGCTCACACAACTCCCGTTTCTGAGTATTATCTGGCACAGCCTAGAGGCCACATAAACGCCAAATCTCAAAGCCTAAACCAAGACTTTACTGGAAGCCCACCTTCACAAATGCTAGGGAAGCAAATCTTCTCCAGCCCCTAAGGGTGCCTGTGCACACATGAATACTACACTATGTACACACACCACACACACACACACACACACACACTTGCAGGGCTGACCTGAAAGTCATTAGTTTTGATCCAAACACCAATTGCTGAGTTCATCGCCTGTACTTGGCTCTGATAATGAAGAAGAAGTTTACCATGAGAGCATGGTCATGTCACTGCTAGGGAAGTGAGTGTGGGTCAAGGATGGCTTCACAGGCGGTGGAGGGCTTTCAGTAAGTCACTCCAGTCTGGACATTTGTTTTAGATTCCAGGCACCTCCTAGTGCTTGACTCGGTCATGTGAGAATCAGCAGTACTTACATTTGCTGAGTTTTCTCCAAAACTTCCTTTTGAACTTTGAATAAGTGAGTAAGGAGTGAAGCTTTTTGTTGTTTTGCTTTGAAATGAGGTTTTGTTAAAGAGCCCAGATTGGCCTTGGATTTGTGGCAATCCTCCTGCCTCAGCCTCCAAGAAAAAGAGACTCAGTTTCTGCCTTGGTTCAGAGAATGGGGAGAGAATACAGAGCTTGGCCTGACAACTTAGGAACATAGGTCTGTATTTTTGTAGATTTTAACGTGTTTCAGAGAGGCACAAGTAAATCACTCTAAGTAGAAACATCTCTAAACTGACCTCTGCTTTCTGTAGCATCCAGCTTCCCTCCATATCTGAAGACCCTTAGAAGGGTGTGTGTGTGTGTGTGTGTGTGTGTGTGTGTGTGTGTGTGTGTGTGATCTGAAGACCCTCAGAAGTGTGTATGTGATCCAAAGACCCTCAGAAGTGTGTGTGTGTGTGTGTGTGTGTGTGTGATCTGAAGACCCTCAGAAGTGTGTATGTGATCCAAAGACCCTCAGAAGTGTGTGTGTGTGTGTGTGTGTGTGTGTGTGTGTGTGTGTGTGTGAGAGAGAGAGAGAGAGAGAGAGATCTAAGGACCCTCAGAAGTGTGTGTGTGTGTGTGTGTGTGTGTGTGTGTGTGTGTGGTCTCAGCATGAATTAACTTGCAGCTTCCCCTTTGGCTGGACAGTGTCACATTTTACCCAAAGCACAGTGTCTTCCTCACCTGAGGCATCTGCGGATCATTTATGTCCCACGTGAGTTTCATCCCATAGGAAAGCACAGAGTCTGCATCCTGTGTGGTGCTGCTGGCATCTGCAAGGGCCTCCAGGACTCTCTAACCAGGATCCTGAAAGAGAAAAACAAGTACACGGGGTGACTCCTTCCCCAAAATGAGAAGTAGGCTGAGAGAGGTGAGTGAAATAAGGAGGAGGAAAAGAAGGAGGAGGAGGGAGGAGAAAGGTGGAGGAGGGGCAGAGACAGACATACACAGAGAGGGAGGGAGGGAGGGAGGGAGGGAGGGAGGGAGGGAGGGAGACAGAGAGAGAGAGAGAGAGAGAGAGAGAGAGAGAGAGAGAGAGAGAGAGAGAGAGAGAGAGAGAGAGAGAGAGCCAGTTGGCCCAGGTGAGTGCCCTGTCCTTGGCTGCGGTGCTGAAATGTCTCCTTCTGAAAGCTAGCATCTTTAAGCAGGTTTATACCGGACCCACTCCGCGGCTCTCCCTCTACTGGGTAACCTCTCCAGCACCTGAAGCCACAGCAGTCAGCAGCAGGCTTCTCTACCTAGGCAGAGCCAAGAATGCAGGGGAGAGTCAACGTGAACTGCTGAGCGAAGGAAAACTGAAGCTGAGAAGTTGGCGACCCAAGCAAATAGAGCAGTTTAATTTATGCTGAGAACCAAAACCGACTGCTTGTTATCTTCTCTGCTGGTTCTGGTCAGGGCTTGGATTGAGGCTCTGGAAGCAAAGGTTTCCATCAAAGTCTCTCCAGAGCTTTGCGCTGTGGGGAAAGTGAGAGAGACTGGAGAGCCAGCAGCGGGGCCCTGCAGCCGAGGGGCCAGCCTCCTTGGAGCTCTGGGTTCTTGGAGTAGTCGCTGTTCTCAAGTCTGTGTTCTGTGGTTTGGTCTGACAGTAAGTTTAGCATTCCAGTACGTTCTCAAGCCTAGGCACACTTCAGGCAGTCCTGACCACCGGGAAAAGTCCTGGGAAGTGAATCTGGAGGTTGGGGTCTGATGGCCCTGGATAGACAGACAGGGAGGGAGGAGAGTAAACGCTGCTGCTGGAGTTCCCAGCCCAAAGAATTTCCTCCCTCTCTGCACCTGCTCCTCTCCCCTCTCCTCATGCCTTTACGGCTCTCTCCCTCTCCTCTCTCCCTCAGCACCCATAGTTAAAGAGAGAGAGAGAGACCAGGGGTTTGTGAGTTCTCCGTTGCCACCCATAAGAACACCCTTGTTAAAACAGACTGTATTGCCACTGTCGCTGCCACTCCTAGGAGATCACCTTTATCCTCAGCGGCTTTGGAGGAGAACGTTGTCTAGGAGGCTGAAAACCCACCCCCATCCTCCTCCCCAACCTGAGGCGACTTTTCTCTTTCATCTGTCTCTTTTTGACAGCTCTGGCACCCGAGACATTCAATATAAGGATGCCACTAGAGTCTCTCTCTCTCTCTCTCTCTCTCTCTCTCTCTCTCTCTCTCTCTCTCTCTCTCTCTCTCTCTCTCACACACACACACACACACACACACTCTCCTCCTCCTCCTCTCATCTCTCCTCCCCTCCCCTTCCCTCTCCTCCCCTCTCCCCTCCCCTTCTTTCCTGGCATGCTCGCTGGCCACTGCAGAGCGCTATCCGTGAGCAAAGGTGGGCTTCCGAATCTCTTCCCCGTGCTGGCTTTGCAGCTGGCACTCTTCCACTGTCGGTCTTAGCCAAAACAAATGAATACATAAGTAAGTAAATAAATAGATACGCGAATAAATAAAAAAATAAACGAGCAAAACCCATGGTACAGGTCGCTGTTAGCGGAAGTGTTCCCGGTTCAGGTTCGTTCTGGGGTGCTCACTGGCATCTCAGACCCAACAGGGCAGCATGGGTCTCACTTGGCTTGGTCAGAGCCAGGCAAGCGCCTTCTGCAGGAGTAATGCCCGCTTCTGTGCAAATTTCGAAAGAGCTGGTGCGTTTTACCGCCAGGGTTTCTGTGTAATAACCTCAGGAAACAGGGATCTTGCAACGCTCCTGGGCCTCTACCTCCCAGTCAACTTGCTTGCTAGGGAGGGTCAACTCAATAGAAAGCCGGCGGGCCAGTTAGGACCCACAGGGATGAGAAGAGATGGGGATAGGGGTTGGGTGCCCGCTGAGAGCATTTCCTGAGCTTGCTTCCTCTAGCTCCAAGCTGGATTCTTATTTTAAATACCAAAAGTCCTAGCAGATGAAAGAGATTTGTTAACTTCAGAACGTTTCACCGAAGTTCCTTTCTAAAAATCGCCCTCACCTTACTGAAGTGTAGTTGGGGACAACGAAGTGTCTCCACTTTCCAGTGCGCCCTCATGTTATTGACTGTGAAGGCCCAGGCTGCTCCTGCCATTCAGTTGCTTTTTTGTTCGCTTGTCTTTCCAATTTTAGTTTAAGCTATTGACTGTTTTAAAACAAGTTTAAACCTCACTAAAAGTGACAGCTTAAGACAATTTATGTTTTTGAACATAAATTGTTGCCCTATAATGGTGTGGGGGTAAAATACATTAGTAAAAGAAGCTAATCAAAGTGAAAATATAAATAAACTACGGTGTATTGATGCTTGTCTTGTTGCTTTTAATAACTTCTCAAGATTGAGATGCATTGCCACTGTAGGGTTTGGAAGTATATAATTTCTCCCAAATTCTGAAAATGATGTTTCCTGTCTAATATTTCAAAATGAATTTTCATCTCTGAAGTACATTTAGGTTGGGTTTGGTTACCACTTTTTCGAGACTGGGCTTTCTTTCCTGCTGCAGTGTTTGCATTGACCTAAGATACTCTGCGTTGGTTCCTGTCCGTCACATTCTTGATCACTAGTTAATACGAAAGAACCTGTGAATTTCAGGAAGGAGCAAGTCTCTCAATTTGCAAAGGTTAGGTTAAAATAGGCAAATTAACTACATCGTCGACATCATATTTTCTAGGAGCTGATATGTTCAGTACTGGGTAGACAAATGGCCAGGCTTGCAAGTTTGGGCTTATTAACAGGGATTGTAGATACATGCACGAAATATGCTTTTTGTTCATGTAGGCAAATGTCTTCTGAAGCATCACAGCATAAAACTGTGTCTGGTTGTAATAAAAGTCAGGCTTTACACAAGGGATGTTTGGAATGTAGGAGGCATCTATTTATATTTATTTATTTGTGTGTGTCTTTGTGTGTGTGTGTGTGTGTGTGTGTGTGTGTGTGTGTGTGTGTGTGTGTGTGTGCTATTTGGAAGTCAGAGGACAAGTTACAGGAGTCACTCCTCTCCCTCTACTGTCTGGATCTTGGTGATCAAAGTCGGGTCCCCAGGCTTTGTGGCAGGCTGAGCCACCTCTCCAGCACTGTATCCTACGAAGAAAACTATAATACAACTTATTTTTGTCGTGGGGCTCACACATTTGGTCTCTCTTCAAAAAGCAGCCTGTCCCTAGAACACACACTTAGGTTAAAGGAAGTGGTTGAAAACCAAGCTATTAAAAATCTGTCTCTCAAGCCGGGCGTTGGTGGCGCACGCCTTTAATCCCAGCACTCGGGAGGCAGAGCCAGGCGGATCTCTGTGAGTTCGAGGCCAGCCTGGGCTACCAAGTGAGTCCCAGGAAAGGCGCAAAGCTACACAGAGAAACCCTGTCTCGAAAAACCAAAAAAAAAAAAAAAAAAAAAAAAAAAAAAAAATCTGTCTCTCAGGCGGGTCAAGTCTGTAATCACAGCACTTAGAAGACTGAGGTAAGAGGTCAGTCTGGACTGCATAGTGAGACTGAAAAAATAAATATGATCTTTCTTCCTTTGACTAAGGTACCATATAACACTTTATTTTGTTGTATCAGGGCTGTATTAGTCATGTTCGGTCCAAGTCTGGTTCAGAGGGACCACACCACTTTCTGAACGAGAATCCCTTCCCAGGGTGCTTTTGTTTGGTCAAGATGAAGCAGGGAGCCTGTCCTGGCGGCTCACACTTTAATCCCAGCCTTCTGAGCGGTCCAGGCTAGCTTGGGGTACAGAGTGAGTTCCGGGACAGTCTAGAGTGCAGAATGAGACCCTGGAACCAAACCAAGCTCAATCCCCAGCCCCCACCCCCCATAGTGACTCAGTCTAGCAACTTGGTCAGATTCCAGAGGGCAGTAAACTTCACTGGCTTCAGCCACAACGGTGCGTGTTCAAAACCTCCGACTCCTGCAGGTGCACACTTTCCCTGCCTTACCCGCATTCCCTGCAAGAGTGTGCCCAGCCGGCAGGGCAGCCTGACTTTGCTGTTACTCATGTGCTTTCTAGAATCACAAACCCCCGGGAGGGAGTCTAGTAGAGTTCGGTAGCAGGTTCTTCCAATTGGAGTTCCTGGAGAAGAGTGAACTCCAAGAATCACCTGCGACCGATCCTCCCTTTGATCTCAGCGGGGATCTTGGGCTAGCTGAGGAGCGAGCTGTGCTGCGCAGCTGGGCGCGGCAGACACTGGGGGTGGCAGTGTCGCTTGAAGCCCCAAGATGCCAGCGGTGAGTGACATCGGGGAGAGGAGCCCGGCCTCCCTTCCAGGGTCGGGGCACGGAGGGAGCACTGTCCTCTCTGCGCTCGGGCTAGGCAGCCTGCCCCCGCCTCCTCCCCCCACCCCCGCCCCCGGGCGCCCAGCATCGTTCGTTCGGCGGTCCAGACAAATCCTTAGGGATACCGGGGCACCTTGGGGCGCAACAACCTCTTGGGTTTGCTTGGCGCTAGCTGGCAGCATTCAGGAAGATGGGGAGACAACAGAGATCCTGATCCCCCTTTCAAAAAGCCACTGGGGAGGGAAAATGGAGAACTGGAACGCTGCAGCTCTTTTGAGAGCACTATTCAGCGCTTTTCCTGACGGGCTTCTACAGACCTCTTTCTCTCTTTCCCAGTCCTGGTAACCCAGCCACCGGCAAGGAAAGGACAATCCTGGTGACAGATAGGGTCTTAATACCCCTCGAGCTCCCGCTTTTACCGGTCATTGGCTAGCACTCTGGTGAAAAACAAGTCTAGATGAACACGGGTCTTTGACGTCTTCTGTTTATACATACTGATGGTAAAAATATTGCAAAAATACACTTGACATTAGGGATTTTGATTAAATTCCTACAAATAGGACTGTTAACCTAAAGTAGATTTTCTTTAGTTTTGCCGTGTGTGAGACAGGGTCTCATTTGTCCAGACTGCTGTAGATTCTCCACGTAGCTGAGGATAATTTTGAACCCTTGATCGACCTCCCAAGTAGTGGGATCACAGGAAGGACCGCCGCAGCCGCCTCCAGCGAGACTTAAAGAGAGCCATTTAGCAGAGATTTACTTTACTTTGTGTACCCCTGTACTTGCCCATGAAATTGTAAGAGGCAAACGAAGAGACTGGCGGCTATGTGTAAACACAGAACAGTCAACCAGGCACCGCCCCTTGTGAAAACGTACCAGCCCACTACACGTTTGGAAACTTACATGTGCTGTGGCTATTTAAACCTTGAAATTTCACTATATAAGCCCGAATGTTAAACTTTATGTGACAAATAAAAGGAGCTTCGAATCTACTTCCTTGTTACAACTTGCAATATAAACTTTGAATATGGATATGAATTTAAACATGAATTTTATTAACTCAAAGTCCTTTTCTAATTTATGACGCTCTCTTTAAACTTCGTTTATCCTGTCCGGACATTTATTCAGGGTTTTTTTGTTTGTTTGTTTGTTTGTGTTTTTTTTTTTTTGCTCTCGAGATGGTGCTTTGTTTCCACAGACCATGTCCAAGGAGATAACATTTAAAACAAACCCACTCTCTTATCTAAACCTATGATTAGTGATATGTACAAACAACTGTGTAAACTTTTCTATTTTTAGAACTTGAAATTCGTTTTTTACTCTTCTTTTTTTGGTTTTTCGAGACAGGATTTCTTATTTCCTTTTTTAAAGAACATCTTTTTATTGCACACAGAAAAACGAAAATCCTCTGCAGTCTGTTAAGGAGGATACTGGAACTGGCAAGACCCAAGGTGCTTTCTGGGTAATGATAAAGTTTATTTTCTACTCTATCTGTGTTATAGTTGGGAGTTCTGGGTGGCTCCTCGGCCCTGTTGTTCCTTAAGCCTGGAGCAGAGAAATCCTGGCTTACTCTACTGTGGTATCACATGCTAACCATACCTGTGGGACTTTCCAGAACCCTACTGTAAATTATCCTGTGTCTAGCATTTATTCCAAGTAGAAGTAGCCAGCACTAAAGACAACAAATTCAATGCCTATCCTCAGGGAGCTTAGCACCTGCAGAGAGCCAAGCACCAGCTGCCCAAACCTGATAGAGCAGGGTTGTAGTGCAGAAAGCACCTGGCCTGCTCCATTTAAGGTGGTCCCGGAAGCCCGGCCTTTAAGTTGGTACTTAGAGTCAGCTTCACTGAAGAGAAGATGGTGAGGCTCAGGAATCCTGACATAACTGTGTGCAAAAGCCTGAGGCAAGCAAGACCTCGCTTTATTCTAGATATTAGCTTTCTTTTTCTCTCCTCTTGTTTTCTGACCCTTAACGGGTGAGTCTAGGCTTGAAGATTTGGTTTAGACTCGGGTGCTTTCACCTGTTTGCCCATAATTGAAGAGTGGTTTTCCTTAAGTCTGTTATTGTCGAACTCAAGCAGGGTCCACAGGGAGTCTGAACGCTAAGAAACCCCAAGGAGACACAGCTGCTGCAGGGGCCCCACTGACCCCACATCTAGAACTTTTGTCTGGTGCTAATGAATGCTCTGACATTTTGATAAGTGATTATCAATAGACACTACTATTTTGTAGTTCCCATGTCTAGACCTTTTGTTTAAAGCTAATGAAAACTAATATTTTGAGTGATTGTCAACAGACATTTTGCTATTTTGTAGTTCAAGACTTATGTCTTTATTGCATTTTTGCTCCATATTATCTCACACTGAATTATAATTATTATTTGCAGTAAGGATGTTGGCACAGAAAGTCTTTCTCATGCTAGACAAGTGCTCTACCACTGGACTATATCCCCAGCCACAAAATTAAATTTATTCATTTCTTTAGTGGTGCTGGGCCTTGAACCCAGGACCCTGGCTGTGCTAGGTAGAAGCTCTATCATTTAGCTATATCCCCAGCTCTCTCAGAATTTTTGTTGAGTATACCATTATTTTAAAATATTGATATAAAACGAATGTGCTTTGGAAAATTAATAATCCACACACCATCTCCTTTCCAGCTTCAGTCTCTTGTCAATGATGCATTCCATGGCAAAGGATTTCATAAAATAGAAGAATATCTGCAGCAGAAAGAGAGTCACATGCCTCAAAAATACAACCATCTCCTCCTACACCATCTTGATAGATTGATAAATAAGGTGAGTGGTTTGATTTGTTTTGAGGCCTGAAAAGTCAGTGTGTGCGCACTGGGAAGCGTTCTGAAGTCAGTGTGTTCTGATGCCTAGGAACTGGATAAAAATGAGTTCTGGAATTGTTCCCTGCTGCTGAAATGTATCCAGAGATTCTTCAAAGATGACCCAGACCAAGAGGAGCCCTTGCTAATTCAGCAGGGACTGATCCCAAAGATAAGTGCACTTTACATTTAGGAGGCTTGGGACCCTTTAGAAAATCAGGGTGAGGGGTTGAGGGTGCTGTCCAAGAGTGAAGCATGTGCCTAAGGCATGTGAGGCCCTGGGTGGGGGTGGAATCAAATAATAACTAGTATGCTGGCGTGGTGAGGTTGCATGATTTTAATCCCAGCACTTGGAGGCAGAGGGAGGAGGATCTTTGAGTTCGAGGCCAGCCTGGTCTACAGAGTGAGTTCAGGAGAGCCAGGGCTACACAGAGAAACCCTTTCTCAAACAAACAAACAAACAAACAAACAAAACAAAACAAACCCCAAACAAAAAGCTACCATGAATTTAATTAGATAGTTTGATGTTTTTTCTTCCTTTGAAATCAAATTTGAAAGAAAAAATGGAGTCCAACCTTGTTGCTTCTGTCCCATAATTCATGTTCGGCAGAGCATTTCAGTTACCATTATATCTGAAGTTCTGGGGAATTGAACTCAGACTCTGCATGTGCTAGGTAAAACAAGCTCTGGTCCTCTGCAAGAGCAATTGCTCTTCCAACTGCTGAGCCCTTTCTACAGCCCTCTCTATAGCTATATCTAGATTTTTTTTTCTGAGACAGACTTTTGCTATATAACCCCAGGCTACCCTCAAACTTACAGCAGTCTTTCTGCCTCAGCCTCCTAAGTGCTGGGCTTGCAGACAGATGTATGCTGCTAAGCTCAGCTAGTAATGGCATGCTAGTTTCAGAGACTTTGGGGAAGATGAGGTGAACAGGGGTCTGGCTGTCTATCTGAGTAGACTTCCTGAGCATGATCAAACATAGAAAGATCATAAAAAAAACTTCCCATTGATCTTGACACACCTCTCTCTTTATTCTTCTAAATCCTCAGTCTAAAAAGCAAAGTTAAAAAAAAAGGAGCAAAGATATTTTTGCTTATCCAAGTCCCACGAGTGACAACATTTTACTGCTTTTTAAGATTAGCCAGGTAGTAACGGTGAGTACGTATATCAACAGCAGCTGGAAGCATCGCAGTGTGCAAACCTTACTGCTGCTCTCACTCTAGGGAGCAAGTGAGCCAGCAAGGTTTCTGCTGCCCTGTTTATGGGAAGGAAGGAGCAGGGAAGGAATGCAGTGGCCAAAGGCAACCAGGAGAGGGAGAAGTCTCTGCCCTACCACCTGGGCTGTCTGGATTTTAGAGTTTACCAAGACATTGGGCCAAGAAAGGACCATTTTACAATACACTGCCACTCATTCTGGGGCTGCCCCTTCCAGGGAGAGAGTAAACTGTAGGTTTTCCCAAACTCTTTTCTGATTTTTTGTTTTATTTTATTTAATGTCATTGAGAGTATGTTATGTGTCTAGTGTGTCTAGTGAGTGTGAGTGTGGTTGTGTATATGTGTGCCACAGTGTGTGTGTGTGTGTGTGTGTGTGTGTGTGTGTGTACTCGTAGGTAAAGGACAACTTTTGGATGTCGGTTGTCTCCTCCCTCCATGGATTCTGATAAGGAAACTCAGGTCATCAGGTTTGATGGCACGCACTTTTACCCACTGAGCTTTTAAAATGTTACAGAGGGCATTAAAGACTATGCTTTAGCTGGGTCTGGTGGCTCAGGTCTGGAATCCCAGCTATTTGGGATTCTGATACAGGAAGATTGTAAGTTCAAAGGAAGTCTGGGCTGCAGAGTGAGTTCAAGAGCCATCTGGGTAGCTTGCACAGTGTCTCAAAATAAAAGGTAAAGGATATTCCTTTATAGTAAAGCCTCCTGTGGGGCTTCTCCTGCTTTGGGGAGTTCTTTATAATGTTTCCCTAATAAATCTATGTTTGCTTTTTTCCCAACAGTAAAAGAAAAGAATAGGTAAAAAGAAAACTAGGGATGTAGTTCAGTGATAGAGCACTTGCCTAGCATGGATGAGACCTAATATCCCTACCACTGAAAACAAAAGGCATGATTTAAATTTGTATTTGATGTTCCTTAACTCCCCGGTGCCCTAACTTGGACAGACAATAGAGGGTAAGGAAGAGGAGATAAACCTCAAAGGAAACAGATCAGGGATGCCCCACTAGCACTTTGGAAACTAAGCTGGTTGCTAGGGAGTTGTGAATTGGAGTATGCCCCAACCTGCTTTTCCTCTTTAGGTCTTAAAGGCTACATTAGACACTTCACTCATTCCTATGACACAATGCCTTAAGCAAATTCAGGAGTTATTTGTTTTGGCTCACAGTTTGAGGGTAAAGTCCATCATGATGGGAGTCACAGCTGGAGGAACACAAAGTAGCTGGTCACCTTGCAGCCACAGTCGGGAAGCCCATGGAACTGAATGCTGGTGCTCAGTTCTTGTTTTTGTTGAGTCTAGGACCACAGCTTGTAAGACAGTGCCATCCACATTCATGGTGGATCTTCCCTCCCTGGTTGATTCTTCTGGAAACACCCTCACAGACACACCCAGAGGTGTGTTTCCATGGTGATTCTACATCCAGTCAAGTTGGCAATGAAGGTTAATTATCACAAATGCTCTCCCAATATGTAAAAAATGGGTCACATCAAATCCCTACTGGATTTTGAAATGGAAGTTTCCATGTTCTATTTGCTGATGAGATTGTCACAACTATCTCAGGCATCTTCTGAAGGGTATATTACTACATGTACATTTTGACCAATAAGAGCAGATAGACATTGTGGAGGAGAAAGGGATACTTGATTCTGTACTGTAAAACTAACTGTAGGCTCAGCACACTTAGGAATTAATTCTACTTCATAGAGTAGGAATTCCCTGCAGAAAGCCTATATTTAGCGCTGTCCCTAAGACCCAGGAGGACTCGGCATCATACCCTTAAGCCATTGCTATTGTCCAGTGAGGAAGCTGAGCATCTGGTAAATGATGTACCATTGGGGTACACAAGAGGGCTTTGAGAATGCTGCTTATTTCTTTTTATTTGTAACAATTTTTAGTTTCGTTTTATTTTTTTAATTTTATTTTATAATTAATTTAATTTAATTTTACATATCAGTCATGGATTCCCGTCTTCCCTCCTCCCACCCCTCCAGCTTTCCCTCCCCAGTCCACCCCCAATTCCCACTTCCTCCAAGGCAGGGTCTCCCCTGGGAAGTCAGCCCAGCCTGGTAGATTCAGTTGAGGCAGGTCCTTCTTATTCTTAAGCATCAAGATCAACTACACAGAACCACCCGCCTTTTCAACTCATATTTTCCATCAATGGTTCATGCCCCTCATGCTATGTTCAACTGATGATTTATGACTTTATATGCATGTATTTTCTTACCCTCCTTTGTGTATGTGTGTTACTAGAGATTGAACCCAGGACTTTGCATGCTAGGAGGGTTCCCTAAGCTATATCTCTAGACCTTTTTTTCTGTTTTTATGAGTTGCCAGTTTCAGCAAAAATGGTCCAAAGATGGCCCATACTTTACTGAGTACATCTATTTCAAGATGTCAAGGAAGTTATTTTCAACTATTCTAAGCATAGCATGAAACTGAACTTATATTCTTTTGGGGGGAAAAATCCAATGAGCCAAAAGCTCTTAGAAGAAGAAAGATAACAAGGCCTGAGGTATAGTTTCTATAGTCATGAAGACTTCTGCAGCAATGCCCAAGCTGTTCATCTTTTTGTTTAATTTGGTTTTGTGAGAGGATCTCACTGTGTAGTTTAGGCTGGCCTTGAATGCATAGAAGTCCTCATGCCTCATCTTCCCAAGTCCTGGGCTTCTAGGCACGCTCTACCACACCTAGCTCATTCATCTTTTTTGATTGTTTGCTTTCTATAGCTTCCCAAAGCCATTCGATTTGCCCTGTGCTGCACAGGTTCACCTAACAAACTCTTCAGCAGCCTCTCCTGTGGGTGTTTTGGCACCAATCCTCATCAAGTGTCCCATTTTTACTGATGTGTATGACTTATCCTAATTCTAGACTATTTGCATACTTTCTGACTGGCTCTTGGTGGATGGGAAGCCTGTATTATGTGAGGGAAAAGGTTTTCCAGCTGCTTTCTCTAGTGGGAGATTGTCTTATAAATCTTGTGAGGTAGGTGGTACTCGGACCATGCGGTTCTATCAGCACCTCTTCTGTGCACATGGTTTCCTGGTTTGAAACAGTCACAGGATTTCTGATGACAAACGTCATGGCCTCAGATGCACTGCTGACTACTGCCCTGGGAGACTTCCTGGACACCGCCCTGGTAAGGATGGGAGTGCTTCAAGGGATGATGCCAACGGTGATAGGCAGGAATCTAAGTGATTTGTAAAACTTCCTTCTGTTTTAAGTTCAGACTTAAAAAGAAATCTTTTATGAAGTTGGCCTTTTATAAGATGTGAATTTTTAAAGACTTTCATAGTTTATGATTAAGTCATTGTGTGAAAGAGTAGCAGACATTAATATATTCAACCAATGACATAAGAAACTGAGAGTTCATTGATTTTATATATTCTAACATGTTATTTGTGTGACTGTAGGGAATGTGCTCATTTTAATGAGGTAGCTATAATTCTAACAGTCTTCTAGTGGGTTTTTTCTCCCATCTCTGCGTTCAGTTTCTGTCCGTTAGTATTCATGTGTTAGTGTCAGAATGTATGATGCTTTGAAGTAACAAGCTGCACTTTTCCTTCCCGTTCATCAGGTCATTTCCAGGCACAGCAGGAAAGGTACGTATACGAGCAGTTACTAATTGGCTATTTTTCATCAAGAGAATATCTTGGCACCGATGGTTTAAATGCCAGGCAAGGGTGAAATTTAAACACATCTGGATTTATCAACCACTTTACACAGTCCTGCTCTGATGCAGGAAGGCATTTTTTGGTAAAGTGTGTCTCAGTTTTCTGCAATGTATTGGTGGCTCTGGTCACCGCTGTGTGGCAATCCTCTGTTCAGGTAGTGGAGAGCCATTCTGTCTCCAAAGCAGCAGGAGTTTTAGCTGGGTTTGGATCTGGTTTCTGCCTAGGTTCACTCGCTAGAGGCCTGGTCCTGCTGGGCCTACTGTGAAGCAGTTAGATCACCATGGCCTAGCTCTGTGAAGGGATTAATCATGTGTGAGACTGAACTAGAACTCGTGAGAATAGAAACTAACTGCTGGAATTACTTGTTAGAAAGAGTTGGGCTGTTGCCTTTTGCTTTCATGCTGTCTGCTGCCCATGTGGCCTCTTCCACACTGTGTTCCTGCCACTGTGACTCCATCCACCATGGGTTCCTCCCCAGAAGTCACAGACTATGCCACCATGCTTTAGAGCCTCCAGACCTGTGAGCTAAATCATCCTCTTTTCTTTGTTAAACAGACTCAGCTTCTGGTTATAGCAACAGACAGTTGCCCAAGACACAGACCAGCAAGGTTTAGCTACTATTGACTTAACTTGGAGCTGATATTGATTTACTTTGGAGACAATGAAAATAGCTTTGCCTTTCCAGGGTGTACAAGGTAAAATACCCACAAGGCAAAGATTTGTTCCATTCAGTTCCTGTTAAAGGGTAGTTGGCATTTTGAAATATGATAGCCTGGAAGCAAAGATGCACTTGGAATGCTTGAGAATCCCAGAACATATGGCCATCACAATATGAAATGTCATTTTTCCTGGGGTGCTACTTGGTTTTAAGAAGCTGTTAATGAGCTGATGTTATGTTCCACAATGGATGGTGATTGAGGAAACTTAGCACCAGGAGCTTAGGTACATACTGCATCTCTGTGTACTTGGGAACAAATGCCAACTGCATGGTAGTAGGAAGCTATGAGCAGCAGGAGCATGGGCAGCTGTTTGCTCACACCTAAGCAGATCAGGAAGCAGAGATGAATGCTAGAGATCTGGCTTTCTTTCTTTCTTTTTTCTTTTCTTTTCTTTCTTCTTCTTCTTTTTTTTGACAGGGTTTCCCTGGTTGTCCTCGATCTTGCTCTGTAGACCAGGCTGGCCTGGAACTGACAGAGATCTGCCTGCTTCTGCCTCCTGAGTGCTGGAATTATAGGTACCACCACCGCCCAGCTCAAGATCTGGCTTTCATGGTAGCCCCCAGACCACGGAATGGTGCCACCCACTGAAAAGAATACCCCAGTTAATCGTTTCTAGAAACACTATAACAGACACAGAAGAGAGATGTGACCTAAGTGATTTTAAATCCAGTGAGGCCAGCAATGAAGACTAGCCATCCCAATCTCCAGCTGCCGTACTATAATTTTGAAGAGCATCATTAGGGTGTGGGTGGGACATGGTCAGAACTTTTGAACATTTTGTATCTCTGACTTTAGTTCAGTAGAATTCTTGCCCTGTCTTTTGTCCCCATCATAGCCCTGCTTCATTCTCTGTGTTGTTGAAGTTGTAGGCAGGAACCGTGAGTGTATACACACACACGGTTGTGTTACATGGCTCATGAAGGCTGAATCCAATCTTCAGGAAAATTTGCTCTTTGATAATTTTATCTATGTGCAAAAATTCTCAGTTCTGACACTATCCACTCACCCCATTCCTCGCCAGTGCTCAGTGTATTTAGAGTTTTCAAGTTTTTCTCAGAAGGCATTGTTGTTATTTTCTCTCATTGCTTCTTCCCCAGACCTCAATTCTGTAAACACGACCTTCCTCCTGCTCTCAGGTCTGCCCTCCACTCTTTACTTGGTGTTGCAAAGGGCTGCGTTTCATGGGCCCTCTTGCCAACTGATAGACTGCTCGATTTAGTGCAGGAAAACTAATGTTGGGGAACAAACAGGACATTTTCTTCCCTCCTTCTGTTGGGGTACCACCTGCTTAAGTATCTTCATTGTCCTTGCAGTTCTGGCCCAGCTGTGGATGTAACTTTTGTAAGATGGCTGTGAGTTTTTCTTCCTTCCTTCCTTCCTCCCTCCCTCCCTCCCTCCCTCCCTCCCTCCCTTCCTTCCTTCCTTCCTTCCTTCCTTCCTTCTTTCTTTCCTTCTTCTTTCTTCTTTCTCCTCCTCCTCCTCCTCCTTCTCCTCCTCCTCCTCCTCCTTCACCTCCTTCACCTCCTTCTCGTAGCTATCACAAAACACCTGAGAGAAATCAATGTATAGGAAGAACAGTTGATTTTGGATCACAGTTTCAGAAGTTCTGTGGTCAGCTGGCCCCACTGTTTGGGCCTGAGATGAGACAGGATATTAGAGGCATGTGGCTGAGAGGCCATTTCACGGTGGCCAGGAAAGAGAGAGAACAAAGGGCTGGGGACAGTGTAAACCCTTGAAGGAACACCCATCAGTAGCCTGTTTTCTCCAACCAGATCTCCCCTGCCCTGCTGCCCTTAAGTAGCCCATTGAGCTGTGAACTCACCAATGAGGTTAATGTAGCCATGGAGTCGTCACCCTCAAGATCACTCACATAGCACCATCGCTACCAGTTGGGAACGTTCAGCATGTAAGACTTTGAGAACATGTTATGTCCAAACAGTAGTGCTAGTCTTGACTGCTTTCTTCTTAGGACCCTCAGTGCTGGACATTAGGGAATGGTGGGCAGTGGCTTCCTGCTGGTGTAAATCTGGGGGCTGCCTCACTGTTCCAAGCTTACCTTCTCAGCTTTCCCTATCTTTCCAATGATTCTCATGTATTACACCCCTCGGACTTAAGTATCTACAATGGCTGGAAGTTTTGTTTACACTTTTGTTCCTGCTTATGTCTACTTTCATTTTAGCCTGGTGCTTTCTCATGCAAGTTTTCTGAAAATTTATTTCCTAGTTTGTGTTGTCAGCTCCAGGACAATCGGGCAAATGCTTCCTGCTTTTTTAACAAAGTGTCTTGAAACACTTCTCAGAAGTTACTTTTCTGCTACCCTTTTGTTATCTAAGCCCTCCTGCGTCACAGGGCCACATCCTCTCACTTTCCCTAGCTTGTCTCAAAATGAAACCACGACACTTGACTTGTCTGTATGTGGAACACGTGCAGACACCTCCAAGAGTCTTGCTGGCCAGCCAGACTTTTAGTAGAACCTTTGAGTCTGACCTGGTGGACAGTTTGTTTTATACTTCCCAGTTTGATCTCCTACAATTGTATGAGTTATACTGGGATAAAAGGTATATACTTTGTGACAACTAACTTACATATTGAGATGATACATCTGAACCTACCCAAATTATACTCTGACCTGGCATTAATTTTATGTGGTGTTCACTGTTATTTCCACTTACTCCCTTAATATAAGTTCACAAACAAAACTGTAAAAGGTAGCTTTCATTTAGTTATGTGTAAAATAGTATCTCTCAGTCTATTTGTTTTCTGATCTATAAACAGCTGTGGCAATTTCTGTGTTCTGTTAATGAAGACCAACTTATTTAAAAGTTCCTGCTTCAATGCTATAGACTTATAGCAAATTTAATTTGTATATTATGTATAATATTTGTATTATTATGTAATGTAAATTCATATAAACCATGTAAACAGCACAGCCCACATGCCTGCACTTGGAGCGTTGCCCACTGTAGACAGAAAGTGGCTTTGTTCAGGTTATAGCATTGACAGTGAGGCTACCCACACTTTGCTCAGGCTGCTGTTACAGTCCTTTGTGGGTATTTACGAAAACAAGTGTCTGGCAGCCTGGGGGCTGCTGTGACCCAAAGCTGGCTGTCACCTGTCCCTTGCCTAGGCTGTCATCCCTGCACTGTATACTGCTTCCAGCTTGTACGTCTTCCTGCTTGTAGGGGTCAGCTCTGACTCTTTCCATCATCCATTTGATGCTTTGACAACTGCACTTTCAGGGACAATCCAGATGTTGGATTCCTTCATATGTAATTTAGGATTCCTGGTAGTAGAAGGCACCGTGAAGCCCTCCATTCAGCAGGAGGTGAGTTGTATCAAAACTGTAAGTTAACGGTTGCTCTGGAAAACTCAGAGAAAGCATGCATGCGTTTTCGTTTTGTTTCTTTTCCGTGAATCCTCACTCCAATTCTGAGCAGGCTCTGAGTACTTTGAACTGCATCTTGGACGCCGTGCCCCGGGAAGAGAGAAGGAAGCTCTCCTCAGCAGAAGGCACGCGCAGTCTTATGTAAGTGAACTCACACTCAGGTGATGGTGTAAGCCCCAAGTCTCTGTACCTTTCTTTGTCCTCTGCACACCCACCTACTTCATTCCTTCCTCCACTGTGTACCTTGTGAGTTCACCAAGTATGTGTACACATGTGCACCTGTATGTGTGTACATGTGTATGGAGCTCACTGACCCTGGTGCTCCTTAAATAAGCTAGGTTGGCTGGCTGAGCCCCAGAAACTCTCTTCCTCCTCAGACCTGAGATTACAAGTTTTTTAGGTAAATAGTTAATAGAATAATTCCTTGTGGCTGTTTCAGACATCCATATTGTTTATTTATTTATTTATTTATTTTTACAGGGTAACAGTTTATTGTTAAAAGTACTTTTCTAGGCATATATTTAATTAACATTGAACTAATTAACAGAACATCCATTTCAGTTAAACTTTTATTTTAATCTTTCAGTTATATGTAGAATATTGTGTTATTTAAATTTTCCCATATCATCATTGTAGAGCTGTATACTCATTTATCTATAATTACCTTCAGGCTATAGCAAACCATATTGTTTATTTTATCCATCTCCTTCCTCTTCCGGTATTTTGCTCCCTTCCCTTCCCTAAGGAACCCCCTTTCCCCATTTCCCTCAGCAGACCACCTGTACTCTGCCATCCATCTCTCTTGCTCCATGGCCCCTCCCCCCACCCTCGAATGGTTCCGTGTTAGTTCCTGGCTTCTGTAGTTACTTACAGGCTATCAGCTCACTTCTGAAGATTTGGAGCTAGCAGCTTCCAAAAAGAGAGGTCATTCGATGTTTTTCTTTCTGGGTTACCTCATAGGAACTTTTATAATTCCATTTATTTACCTGCAAATTTCATGATTTCATTTTTATTTACAGTTGAATAGTATTCCGTAGTGTAGAGAGGCCACATTTTTGTTATCCATTCTTTGGTTGTAGGGCATTTGAGTTGTTTCCATTTCCTAGCTCTATTGTGGATAGAGCAACCATGAACATGTCTGAACACGTATCTGCAGAGTAGGATGTTGAGTCCTTTGGGTCTATGCCAAGGAGTGGTACAGCTGGATCATATGGTAGATTTATTTTTAGCTTTTAGATTTTGCCACACTGATTTTTTTTTATTTTATTTATTTATTATGCATACAGTCTTCTGCCTGCATCCCTGCAGGCCAGAAGAGGGCACCAGATTTCATTACAGATGGTTGTAAACCATCACATGACTGCTGGGAATTGAACTCGGGACCTCTGGAAGAACAGAGGTCTTAACCTCTGAGCCATCTCTCCAGTCCCCTTGCAAACATTTCTCTAGGACTGGTGGGTGTTGGGGAGAAGACACTGGTTTGATTTTTCATATTGCCGGTATTCTCATGATGAGATCTGAGCATGTGCATTCCTTTGTTAGTTCTGAGCTTATTATGGATGGGGCTGGTCAGAGGAGAAGAGGGGGTATGGGGGAGGGAGTGGAGGTGGGTCTAGAGGTTGGAAGTGGCTTGGGTGGAATGAAGTCAGGTAGGCAGAGGGGACTGGGCTGGCATACAGGTCATGCTCCAAGCCCAGCCTGGGGTGGGGTAGATGTCTGAGTGGAAAAGTTGCATATGACATAGGAGAGCCCTGTGGTTTGATGGACTGGTAGCGAGGCTACTGGCCCAAGCCTAGCACTCCTCTGTAAGGAAGGCAGGCAAGGCTTCTAGGCTGGTGGATTGTGGGACCCATGCTAACTCTGGTAGATTGTGGAGAAGGCATGAATGAGGAGGTCAGGTATACTCACCAGGCTAGACCCCGGAAGAGGACATGGGAAGTCTGAGTAGAGAATGGGGTGGTAGAGGCAGTGCAAAGGGTCCTGCATGGGTGGACACAGGTAAGGCGGGTCCTAGTGCGAGCCTAGAGTTGACTGCAGAGTAGAGGTGGTGGGACTATATTCGGCTGGAAGTGTGGGACCCTGTGGAAGTCTAGAGGTTGGCTGCTCTTCAGGCTTGGAAGGGATGGCCAGACTAGGCAGGGACACTAGCTGTGGGACCCTAGCTAGATATGGTAAGTTTTAGGAAAAGTATGGGGTGGTGAGGGCAACTTACCAGGCTAGACCCTGGAGGAGGCTGTGGATGTCTGGCTTTTTAATGTGACCTCTGTAGCTAGAACTCAGGCCCTTATGCTTGTAAGGTATGCTCTTCACTGTTTAAGCTTTCTCCCCGACCCCACAAGACATCTTTATTCTTTAAAATGAGAGATTTTTGCTAAGTATGGTGTACCCCTGACATCCCAGTCACTCAGGAGGCTGAGACAGGATCATCAGGTTAAAGCCGGTTTGGGCTTAAATAGTGAAATGGTCTTGAAACACCAAGGGCTATGGATGTAGCTGAGTGAAGCATCTGCCTAGCATGTACAAAGCTGTAGATTGGAACCTCAGTGCTACCCTCCCCCATGCCAGTCACGTGCAAAGATTTTCACACATTAAGGAAAAAGAAAGAGTGTGTTTTAGTATTTAGTGGGCACACTAGAGAGGATGGATACACACTAGCATGCTACAGGAGAATCTAAGATTATGATGTATCAGTAATGTAAAATGTAACAGCTTACTTCCATTATGTTTCAAAATTAAGTTGGTCAGTTGAAAATTGCATTGATTTTGTCATGGGAGAGGCTCAGGACCCAAGGTCTCAGCTCCATCATGTTCAAGCTGTATGTAAGATGAGTACTCCCATGGAGTGCTGACTAGGGAAAAGAGAACAACTAGAGGTGGCCCATGTCTGAGGGGGTTGAGGCAGGAGGATTGCTATGAATTCAAGGTTAGCCTAAGCTACAGTAAGACCCTGTTGCAAAAAACAAACAAACAAACAAACAAAAACCCTCCCTACCCAAGCTCCAAGAAACCTTAAGAAACCTCAAACTTCAGAAGCAGATCATTCAATGGACCCTCAAATCTGAGGAAGCTAAATTCACTTCATGAAAGAGAAAAATGGAACCTCAAAAATACAGTAACTTCTAGCTTCTTTGAAAATGCCTGTCAGGGGATTGGAGAGATGGCTCAGTGGTTAAGAGTTCTGGCTCTTCAGAGGACCTGGATTCAATTCCCAGCACCCACATGGTGGCTCACAACTGTCTGTAACTCCAGTTCAAAGGTGTCCAATACAATCACATAGACATGCACACGGGGAATACAGCAACACATCTAAAATAAAATTAAATAAATTATTTTAAAAGATGAAAACTTTAAAAAATGCATAGTGATCATTAAAATATGACCTTGAAGAAAATTTCCATTGGAAGGTACTTATATGCACATTGTGGAAAGTCTGATACTGATTTCAAAAATACTTATCTTGGTTTTAAACTTATTAATTTAATAAGGCTTTACCTCTTGATGATCATCTCAGTAAAATGTAGTCTATTTAAATGTTTCAGGAAAGAATTGGCAAGGACAATCTTGACTGTGGGAGGTAAGTGTTAAGAGTTTTAAATGCTTAGAATATCAGACACTGGGAGATGTATGAGGATTAAATTATGTTCCAACTGAAGATAGGAAATTAAGATTTTGTTTTTGCTTCTGAGAGACTCTGGCCTGCTGAAAATCATAATAGTTAACAGACACCTACTGGCCAGTTTTGTCACATTTTAATATTGTACTACATGTGCTTCAGTTAAAATCCTTTCAAGTAAAAGCCATCAGAGCCGCAGATAAGGCCTTCTATGTCCATGTTCCCACTTCCTGTCTTTGACTCAGAGTTCTTTTCATTCTCAAACATAATTTTTATCTACATAATAATTACATGACTGTTTTATAAATTTAAAACCATTATGTGACCGCTGCCTTGTCAGTCTATCTGATTACATCCCTCTTTTTGCCTTTACAATTATTCGAGGTTTGGGCTATGGATGTAGCTCAGCTTGTCTAACACACACAAAGCTCTGGGTTTGAGCCCTAGCTCCCCATAAACCAGCTGTGGTGACATATGTCTATATTCTCAGTACTAGGGAGGTGGTGCGAGAAGATTCAGGAGTTCATGGTTACCCTTGGCTATGTAGTGAATACGAGTCTATCCTGAGCTACAATAGGACCTTTAAAAAAAAAAGAATTATTTAACATTTGAGCAGGTAGTGTAACTGCAGTAAAATACTGTAACTTTAATGAGATTTTTTTGTTGTAGAACTATTTTAAGGCTATTTTATCTGAGTTGATATTTTAATATGCTTTAAATATAAAACTTAAAACTATATGTAAACACACACATATTTTTTTTTCACATTACTAGGGATTGAGCTCAGCACCTTGTACATACTAGGCAAATATTGTACCAATATTCCCAACACTCAGAAATAGCCTATTCTTATTTGCCCCTAGCAATCCTTCAGTATACTTTGGATGGTCATAATGACTCTGAACACATTTTGTTGCATTTCCCCGAGTGCTTTAGCACTGGACCAAATGGTGACTTTAAAATGTCTTATTTTCTGTCACTTTGTGCCCAGAATTGACCATGTCTGCTGTGTTTTGAATCTCTAGATTACAGTCAGCAGGTTGCTCTAGCTGAGGCATTGTGTAGAATGGCCACTGGCACACTGAGGAATGAACTTGCTCTTCAGTGGTTTGATGATGCCGTCCTGGCTGAAGCTTTCCAAGAAATTAAGAACCGGGAATTTGAGACGGTGAGAATTCTGGTCCTAAGAGACTCGGCTCAGTCAGTATTTAGGAGGGTCCTCTCAGAACTTTCCTGGATTTTAGGTTTAGGGGAAGACTTAATTTTCTTAAGGATGAAAACAATTTCATTTTATATATATATATATATATATATATATATATATATATATATATATATATATATTTTGTGTGTGTGTGTGTGTGTGTGAAGGAATATGTGTGTTGAGTTGCAAGCGCTGTTGGAAGTCAGAAGATGGATCTGGAGTTCGAGGCAGCTGTGAGCTGCCTGACAGAGGCCCTGGGGACCACAGTAGGATGATCTGCAAAAGCAGTACATGTTCTTAAGTGCTGAGCCATTCCCCCAGCCCCCCACTGCTTAAAGTATGATTGGATTGCAAACCTTCCCTTTCTGTTCCCCCATGCCAGAGAAACAATTTGAAGGTGGCATAAACAAAGTATCTGGGCACCATGTGAGAAGGTACCTACAGAGCTTCCTTAGAGGGAACTGGTCAAGGAGACACTGGGAATTTGATGGGTCCATCCAGGCAAGGGAAGCATTTGGGAGCAGGTAGAGACGTTGAATGGCCCTTCAAGAGTAGGGATCCAATTGGAGAAGAAAGAGCAGAGAATTGGAGCCTTGAAGAGCGAAGCTGTGGCCGTGGCAGGTGGCTGGCATCGGCATTTGTGCTCTCATGGTGAGGACCATAGCATGGTTAGGCTGTGTGCCATCCAACAGCTGCAGTTCGGAAGCACAGAGATTCGTGGTGGTGGTTGTGTGTGTGTGTGTGTGTGTGTGTGTGTGTGTGTGTGTGTGTGTGTGTTGTGAAGTCTTAGCTTACTATGATTGTTCCCAAGGAGCACAAAGATGACTTTCAGCTTTATTGTGTACCTGCCTTCTCCTACAGTTGGTAATGTGTTTTCTTGATTTATAGATTTAAAACCATGTAGCTCAGCTTGTCTAACACACACAAAGCTCTGGGTTTAAGCCCTAGCTCCCCATAAACCAGCTGTGGTGGTTTACAGTTGCTAATGTATTTTCTTTATTCCTTTCAAAATCTCTTTAAATCAGGGTTAGAGTCTCAGGAAAGGGTACAATTCCTCTTACATGTTCATTTAAATGAGGCCTTCTAATCAACATCCCTGTGTAGTCAGGATTATTACATGATTCACATTGTACCACATTTGAATCTTTATAGTGTGTGTCTTAGACTCTAAGGCTGCCATATGCACAGAAAAGGTGTAGCCAGGATGCGGTATGTTCTAATGAAAAGGTCATGACTCCAGGCTCTTTTGGCCAACTTGAGTTTGAGTTTTACCTCAAATTAGAGTCCCACTTGCCTGATTTAGGTGATGTTTGCATAAATTTAGACAAGGTCATGGACTAGGGAAGTCGTAGCATTTCAACTACAAAGTGGGAATAAGTTCCACCTGAAAATGAGGAGTTTCTTAGGGTTACTATTGCTATGAAGAAACACCATGACCCAAAGCAACTTGGGCAGGAAAGTAAGGGTTTATTTGGCTTACATATCCCAAATCACAGCCCACTGAGGGGAGCCAAGGCAGGAACTCAAACTAGGCAGGAACCTGGAGGCGGAAGCTAATGCAGAGGCCATGGAGGGATGCTGCTTACTGACTTGCTCCTCAAGGTTTACTCAGCCTACCTTCTTCTAGCACCTAGTACCACTAGTCCAGGGGTGGCACCACCCAAACTGGGCTGGGTCCTTCCACATCAATCATTTATTAAGAAAATGCCCAACCGGCCTGCCTGCAAACGTATCTGGGCGATATGTGGGAAGATAAATATAGGGTGTCTTTAGAGGAACCCGAGCCAGGAGACAAACTGAAAATTTGATGGGTCTTATGGAGGCAATTTCTTAATGGAGGGCCCCTTGTCTAAGATGACTTCAGACAACTTTAGCTTATGTCAACTTGACATAAACCAGCTAGCACAAGGAGAATTTATGGAGAGAAATCGAGAAAGCCTGGGATGATATGAGCAACCAGACACTCGCTTATCTGCTTCTACAGATAATGAAAATAGAATAATTATCTTGTTTCCAAAGTCATCTGTCCAACTGCCTCCCAGTCCATCATTTTCTCTGTAGAATTGATTTTAGAGGAAAGCCTTATGCTGCTCATGTCTATTTAGGGCCAAATATAGATTTGAAATGTGAGAAACATTTGACTACAACAGCCAGTCCTTGGAAACAAGAATGAAGATAAATCTGGACCCAAGTCTCTTTGTCCTTAGAAAGTCAGGGCAGTATATTCAGTGCCTCGATGACTGTTGCTTAGGAGAATTGCAGAGGTAGTTCTTGCTCTTAGAGTATATGGCATAGATGCCCTACAAAGGAGAGGCATGGGAAGTATGTCCACATGAATCCACCCAAAGTTAATAGGTTGTACAGCCGGGCTAGGCAGGTATTAGGGAAATACGTGCTAGATTGGTTAGTCAAATACTGGACCCTAACTATTAGGGAGATCTATTTTCCTTGCTCTTTTGCCCAAATGAATCTATCACATATTTGACTTGTGAGCCCTGAGTATTTCTCAGCTGAGGAGGCGATTCTGAGAGTATGAGGAGGCCCACCTACAGCCTTCTCCTGGGGCACAGAGTATCGTTAACATAAAGCAGCGAATCCTTGTGAAGACTTAGGGTTGCTTAGGAAGGTAATCAAGATAGAGTGCTTCTAAATTTAAGACCTGTATCACTTATTTTAGGACTGTCGACAGTTTCTCAATTTCCTGAATAACAGACTCGGTGACAGGAGAAGGTAATGTGTGTCTTTGGGATTATCTTATTGACTAGCTATAATGTGATATTGACTGATATTTTAAAAGAATATCTAGGATCTTTTTAATTCTAAGAGAACATAGAATCAAGATTTTACTGATAGAATCAGATAGACTAGAAATTTAGGAAGAGCCTGGTGTAATGGCTCACACTTGTAATCTTAGTACTCAAGAGGCTGAAGTGGGTGTGTGTTGGGTTTTTTTTTTTCAAATTTATTTATTTTATGTGCATGAGTGTTTTACCTCTGTATGTATAACAGATGTGTGCCTGGAGGGTGTCAGATCTGGAACTGGAGTTCTAAACAGTTGTGAGCCACGATGTGGGTGCTGGGAACTGAACCCAGGTCCTCTGCAAGAGCAGCAAATGCTCTCAACCATTGAGCCATCTCTCTGATCCTAAGAGTTCCTGAATTTCTTGAAGAATCATTTTGAAAGACTAAAGGTGCCCAAGGATAGGCATACCACAGACAGGGAAGTCTTTGATGAGACAGTCTTTGCTAAATTCACTCTGTTCTTGGGATTTGGACCAAGTAATTTTTCTGAAACAAGTACTAACCACCTTGACTTATACACTGCCTGCTGGCGAGTCGAAATCTACCCACAGTGGATCTCTGTTTGCAGAGCTGTAACCCTCTCATAGCCTGTCGATAGGGGACTTCCCAGCATGCCATTGCTGTGGAAACTCATTATAAGACATTTGCAGCTCATTTTGATTTTTAATTGTGAGGTGTTTTGCAGGGTCTACTCATTCCCGTGCTTAGCTGCTTTTGCTGATGCGCAGGAGGTAGGTCTGTCTGTCTGTCTCTCTCTAAAGAGTCTTAAGGGTGGTATGAATGAAACACTATTAGGTTTATACAGTTAGAGCAGACCGACTGCCAGTACTCTATAGGGCCATTTACTTATTTTTGTATGTGCACACACACACACACACACACACACACACACACACACTTGCATGTGCATGTATGTTCATGTGTATATGCACATACATGTAGAGGCCAGAATAATCCTGGGTGTCACTCCTCAGGCACTGGGCAAATAGGAGCCTTGTAAAAAGGATGCCAATTTCTCTTAGTAACCTTACCTTCAAACTCATCTGATCATGTCATAACTAGGATGCATTTTCAGAAAGATTAAGGGGTCTGTGGTTATACTGGGAGAAAGGATGTTAGAGTCCAGACTGTATGAGACCCTTGTTTCATTTTACCTGTTCGGGAACATTGTTCACGACTGAACTGGAAAGCAAAGCGTCAGCGTTCTCCTGTTTTTCCCTTCTAGTTGGCATTCTCTCTCTTTCTAGCAGCTGGGCCGTTTTCCCGTCTCTGCACAAGGCACATTGGCACAAGGGACCTTTCTGAACCGTGTGTCACTGCAGCTCAAACACGGTGGTGGCACACTGTGGGCTTCCATTCTACCTTATACATTGGCGTCTAAGGCTAACTAGTTTCTTTCCCCATCTTCTGTGGTTTCTAGAAGAAAGTACAAGGGCTCCAACAAGTAGCATCACAACTTCCAGGTGAAGTACATGAATTTACCTAGAACCATGACTCAGTTGAGATTTCTTGAATGTCTTAAATCATTTCATTGTCGTGAGTTCAGAGACTCGTTCATGGCTTCTGGGGCTGAGCTTTTCAACTTACAATAGTACGTCCAAAGTTCCTTCTGTCCACAGCTGAATTTGATGGCTGGATGCTTCTCTGTCATGTCCTCTTCCTCCTCTGCCTGCCTGAGGATTTCATTACTTGCTTGCCAGGGCTTGCAAGCTTCTAGCTGCTTAAATCTCAGCTCTTATACTTGAGCCATGCACTGGCTTTTAGTGTCCTTGTTGAGGGGAAAAGCTCTATTCAGCTCTGTAGCTGCTGTGGTAGGCTGGAATGACGGAAAGGAAAAATGTCCAAAGAATCCCATTCACTAGAAAAGTGGGTTATAGCATAGTAGGTCTGGTGTTTGAGCCACTGTTGAGGGAATAAAGGCATTATGCATAAGACTGAGCACCCTGATGCCAAAAGTCTAAAATGCTCCAAAGTCCCTGACCTACTGAGTGCTCCATGATATCAAACTGGAAAAGTTACATGCATGAAGATTTAATCTTTTTTTTTAGCTAGGAGTGGCAGTACCCCCACTGGTAATTCCAGGCCTGTTTAGGAGGAGATGGGAGGCTCCCTGGACTCACTGGCCAGCCAGATAGAACTTGTGCCAAGCCTAATGACCCGAGTTCAGTCCCCACGTCATGCATGGTAGGAGCAAACTGGCTCCTGCAAGTTGTCCTCTGACCTCCACATATATGCCATGACATGCACTCATGCACATGAAAACACACACTATGATGTGAAACGAACTTAAAATATCCCACACCTGTCTTCATGCAAGACACGGGTAAAGTACGAGTATACTCAGGCTGTCGTATAAAACTCCCTTCAGGAGGGGGAGTCAGTTTGTTTGCGGTCTCAATGAGTCCGGTCCCCAAGGTAACTTATATATATGCAGCCATTCCAAAAGCAGAATCACTCTGGTCTAAGTGTTTCAGATGAGTGGTGCTCAGCCTGGACTCCCTGACATTTGTCTGGAAAACCTCTGGGGAGGATTAAAGGCATTGTTAGTGGAGCCTCTGGACAGATACATATGGGGAGTTGGGCAGAGAAGGCATTTACTCTTTCTAGAGCACTACATTGTTTGAATCCTCAATTTTCCCTCTAAGTATGTATTATGTAATGATTAAAAACAAAAAGAATTTGAGCTCCAGTATTAGCTGTTCTCTAACTGATGGTAAGCTGGACACCAAAGTCTCACTCATTTGCTCATGGTATCTCTTTTGCTAGAAGTTTCCATCTCTATTCAGTGTGGTTTTCTACTCTTTCAGCACAAAACAGGTTCCCCCTACCCCCATGATTTTCACCAAGAAAAAAATAGTGTGGGTAGAGCCATGTGACACATTTAAGTATCTATTAAATATGCTGCTGCTGATGGGATCTTCCCAGGAATGGAGTGTGAGATCGAGACCCACTTTCTGATCTGCACAGGATTCTGGTAATCAGAGCTGCCGGTAGTTCCGTTCCAGGATGTTAGCCACTTAAACTGCATCCTTTGACATGAGATTCCTTATAACTTCTGCTGAAATTCTCCCACAGATGAGAAAGCCAGCAGACGAAAAATTAGAGGAATTTGGATTGATTTCAACCTAGGAAGCCAAAGCGTGACTTTTTACATAGATAATAGAGAGGTAATTAAGATTCATTCACCCCAGCAGCCCTAAGTATGTAGGAATTCTTTGTATAAATCCTATTGCCCATTCGTGACTTCCACCCTGTCTCTTTTCAAGAGTGCTCTGTGGGAGCCCGTACAACTTGTGAAGGAGGCAGTGGCCAAGTTCAGCATAATGGGTAAGACAGTGATGTAAATCCCTTCCCTCGGGGCTTCCAGTGTTGCTTCTGTTGATGTTACAGTATTCAGTTAATTCTAGAGCAGATTTTGATCATGTTCTTATTTGGCATCAACTTTTCTAATTTTTTTCTTTATTTAAAGATTTATAATTTTTATTGATAAGTTCATGTCTGTCTGTGTCCAGGAATACATGCGTGTGTATGGGTGCCCACAGAGGCCAGAAGAGAGTATCAGATCTCCTGGAGCTGGAGTTATAGGTGTTTGTGATGGGGGTGCTGGGAACCGAACTGGGGTCCTTTGGAAGAATAGAAGGAGCTCTTGACCTTTGAGCTATCTCCCAAGACCCAGAATGGAGGCTTCCCCGACTGGGAACTGAACCCAGCCTGAGGTGGTCAGAGTGCCAAATCCTTACCCCTAGACCACCAGGGAGGGGGTGAAATTTCCTACTGTCCGAATTAAGTCAAAGAGTGGATTAGTTTCAATTTGCAATTTAACTGACTCTGAAAGATATTAACACATAATTGATATAAAAATGGTTGTGCTGTTGTATCTTCTTCTGTTCTGTGTTAAATCTTTATAGTCTGATGTGGGTGCTGTACTAGCAGGTCATGGTAGTTTGGGTTAACCAGTGGTTTCAAGTGGACTGCCATCTTGACAACCCAGGTGGAGTTGGTCAACCAGTTGGTCCCTCTTTCGCCTCTTTCTTTTGACTTTGGTAGGGACGTGGCTCTCAGGTTTACCTGCTCCTTCATGACCTTTCTGTTCTCTCTAGCTTCTACCTAGTTTGTGCTTGTCATGGTGTTTTTCCTGGAGACTGAATTTTCATTTTGGTCTAAGTTATTTTCAGTTTTAAAATCGACTGCTCATTTGCCGGTAGCATATTGAAAATGAAAATACCTGTGGTATAACAAAAATTCTCCCATAAAAACATGGAGTAGTGTCATTCAAGATGACATTTATTTCTTTACCAGTAAAACAAGATCTTTCATGTTTTCAAATAATTGGCCTCTAAGTCACGTTTTGTGTAAATGTAAATAACAATTCTGAAGTCATTTCTATTTGATGTGACTTCATCTTCTCATTGCAGAAAATTCTGAACAGTTGACAAGAGCTTTCATTACACTGATAATAACACACTTGTTTTTGTTAGAAAATGATAGGATGAAGATGTTCATTGTTTACCTGAAAGAGTCGATTATTATCAGCAAGAAAGAAGCCAAGACAATAGAAATCCACTTTGATAGGCAACTTGGCATATCAGAAGCTTCCGTTCGAGCTTTGGGAGAAGACAAACAGGTGACAGCTCTCTCTCTCTCTCTCTCTCTCTCTGCGTGTGTGTGTGTGTGTGTGTGTGTGTGTGTGTGTGTGTGTGTGTGTGTGTGTGTGTGTTTGGTTTTTTTGAGACAGGGTTTCTCTATGTTGCCCTGGCTGTCCTGGAACTCAACCTGTAGACCAGACTGGCCTTGAACTCATGGAGATCCACTTGCCTCTCTGCCTCCCAAGTGCTGGGATTAAGGGCCTGTGCTAACATGCCTAGCTTTATTCCCTTTGATTATTTGAAAATGTGTTTTCACACCTCTTCAGCCTCCATGTTGGGCTTTGATGTATCTTTGGTCAAGCATAAGACTTGAGAGTTCCGAGTTCTAATCCCAACTCTCCTGCATTCGCCATGGTCTTAAACATGTAGGACACAGAAGTTCTTCCTGCCTTGAAATGCATTGTTACACCTACTGTGGACGGCGTGTAGCTTGTCTGGGGTATCCTCACATCCTTCCTGAACTCCTGAGGAGAGCTGCCAGGCTTCTTGACCCTTCCTCCTGGCCCCGGGGGGTTGTGGGGGGGGGTTCAGCAGAGGCTTTCCCACTCTGTACTGGTCTTTTCTGATAGAAATGTCCTGCGCCTGCCCTGGGATTCTGCAGTCCCCCTCCTGACCCCACTTTTTCCTGAGTACACATAAGGGTGTTTTTGCATCACAGAAGTGGGGGAGGCGGCGACATTTGTAGCACAAGGACATACAGTAACAGACAAAAGGGACAAATGGAGAGGTCAGGGAGGCAAGAAACAAGATGAGGGAGAGTGTTGGCTGGCTTCCTTTTGTTTTGAGTTATATATTAGAGCATCTTAGAGTGATAAAGTGCTCCACAAGATA
Source organism: Peromyscus californicus insignis (assembly GCF_007827085.1). NCBI lineage: Eukaryota > Metazoa > Chordata > Mammalia > Rodentia > Cricetidae > Peromyscus > Peromyscus californicus. Next base: position 23,468,756 of record NW_026294606.1, on the reverse strand, counting down.
GCTCCCCAGGTCCTGCACAAGGGGGGGCGGGGTGAGATTCCCAAGGTCCTGCACAAGGTGGGGGGGGGGGGTGAGGTGAGAGTTCCCAAGGTCCTGCACAAGGGGGGGGGGTGAGGTGAGGGTTCCCAAGGTTCTGCACAAGAGGAATGAGGTGAGAGACAAGGAGTACTAACCACTTAGGAAAAAGTCTCCTCTATAGCGTTCTATGACAAATTGGCCCGGTATTCTGTTTGCCTTTACTTGTGAGGACCATCGAAATCTTGCACATCTCCACATTTCCCAGTGTGAATAAGATGGTTTTGCTGTAGAGAACTGGAGTCTGCATGGGACAGAGCCACAGTTCCCGACTAGGAAGCCCCTGTGAGGAAAGTGGGGATGGGAAGATCAGATGATTGTGTGCTCACTGCAGACTCACACTGAGAGAGAGAGCCACATCCCTGAGGGAAGCATGGATTAGAAGTCACCCCAGAGTTTAGGACAACTTGAACCCAGAACAGAGGGAGGTCTTACAGCACTCCCCCACCCCCCCATGCAGAGGCCTTGAAGCCCTGCCTACAGGCCCAGACCTAGCTCCTAAAGGTCGAACTCTCAGAACTACTGTACTGGGGAGACGGTTTCTAACATGAAAAATTTGAAGAATGCATTCAAGCCATGAGAGAGGACTGATGTGTAAGTCCATGAGAGTGTGACTAAGAACAAAGCAAAATGAGAGCCAGAGATGATCCTGGAAGGCGGTGGTTGAGGGAAGAGGTGGGTGTAGGGAATTGTAAGCCAGAAAGAGTAACATGTAAAAGAAGATGGCAGGTACTAATTACTAAAAATGTACAAAAGAAGATGGCTCCCTAATGTATTCACGTGCTGGGGGCTCAGCTTTAAAACTTATTATTATTTTTTTTTTAAAGGTTACTGCTTTGAAAAGTTATGTGGCCTTGGCTTTCCTTTCAGACTCCTGTTTTGATAAAAGTCTCCCCTGGCCTTGAAAAAGAAGATGGTGAGATTCTTAGCCATGAAAGAAAAACAGGTATGCTTGGAGGTGGCAGAATTCTGATTTGAAATTTCCTGTAGAAGCATGAGGGTGCCTTGGAAGGCATGACCATAGCATCCTATGAAGAGCCAATCCTAGCCTTGAAGCTTCTACTCCATCTGCTAATGTCCTCTTTGGGGACACATCTGGAAATAACCAAGAAGAACAGATGCTGGGGGTGGAGGCAGGTGGGACTCTGCCGGGGCCCTCCCTACTGGCACAAAGCCTCTTCTCTTGAATTTCAATTTCAAGCTTTGGATTTGAGATTTGAGGCATAAGTTCACTACCAGATCTTACCACAAGGTGGCGATATACCAGAGCCATGTTTGCCTGGAGAGTAAGGACCGAGTGCCAGTTTGGCCCATGGAGGTTATTGTTTAAATGTTCTTTTTCTTACTGAATATAGAGCATACAGAAGAATCTACAATCCTGCTAGAGTCCGTGGATGCTGAAGATGACCGTTGCCTAATAACCCGCAGCTTTAATGTTCAGTCACAGCCTGCTGTGAGTAAAGGGAGCTGGGAAAAGAAGGCTGGGAATTTGTGGCCCTCAGGATCTACAAGCACCTCCTCTCTTGAATGCTAGCCCGTTTTCTCTTCAACAGCTGTCTGCCATTAATTTATCTGTCTCCCTCTTCAGATTGCATTCATCCCCGAGCTTATGTATTTAGTATCATATTTGTTCGTTGATTATGGCTCCCCCATGAAATGCCTGCCTTGTACCCTTATTTAGGATCTGGAGAAAAAATGCCTGCAACTTAATGTAGGGAAGGAACCTCATGTTGAGCATCAGAGGTGGTTTCTCTCTCTAGTTGGGGGCATATAGATGTGTTGACTCATACTGCTGTTCCTGGGGCTTGGTATCCACCAATCAAGGTGTCCTAGTTAGGGTTTCTATTGCTGTGATGAGACACCATGACCAAAGCAAATTGGGGAGGAAAGGGTTTGTTTGGCTTATACTTTGACATCACTGCTCATCATAGAAGGAAGTCAGAGCAGGAACTCAAGCAGGACAGGAACCCGGAAGTAGGAGCTGACACAAAGGCCATGGAGGGATGCTGCTTATCTGTTTGCTCATCGTGGCTTGCTCAGCCTGCTTTCTTATAGAATCCAGGACCACCAGCACAGGATGGCACCACCCTCAATGGCCTGGACACTTCCCTATCAATCACTAATTAAGAAAATACCCTACAGGCTTGCCTGTAGCCTGATCTTATGGAGGTGTTTCCCCCATAAGGTTCCCTCCTTCTCAGATGATTCTAGCTTGTGTCAAGTTGACATAAAACTGGCCAGCACAAGAGGTGACATCTAGCTCTTAGGTCTAGCCTTCTTAGGATTTAAAAATAGGCACTAAGTTTTAGATTGGCTGGGGCAAGAAGGGCTGGTGTGCTGTTTCACAGCAGGCTGACTGGGTAATAATGATGCCAGAAGAAAGGATTTGGGGTGGTTTCACTATAAAGAAATGATAAATGTTTGAGGACATATATATGCTTAGCTTGACTCGTCAAGCTTTTCACAATGCAGACAATGGAACAAAATCTTACATAATATTACACACATGTGCAGTTTTATGTGTGAGTTTAAGAATTAATATTACAGAGCACCCTCTTGGCTTATTTAAGCATTTATTCCTCGTTTCCTTATGTGAACACATGGCACGGAGGTGTGACTGATAATGTCAGGATTTTCATGTTTAACAGCTAGAGATTAGTCTTCAGGTAAATTGTCACCTTTACATGTTACTGCTCTGGTGTCTTGGGAAGCTGAACCCTCGCCCCTAGTTCTGAAGCTCCTGGAGACATCCTTGCAGTGCTTCCTGGGGACCTGTAACACACCATGGTCATCTTTGATAGGGGCAAGTCCTTGCTTGTGATTTGGAAATGATAGTTGTGGAACAGCAGAGTCATTGGGAGCCAAGTTGTGTTCAGCTGTTCTTCAGAGGCAGAGCAGGTCCCAAAGGCTGAAGACTGAGGCTTCCCTGATACCATAGTGACTTTTTTTTCTCTTGTAGCAAACACATACAGAAGACCGTTCACCTGAAAAACCCAAACCACCTAACCTTAATCAAGGTACAGAGAGTCTTCTCCACCATCACTGAATGATCTGTTTAAATGTTTGCCCAAGATTCTTACCATCATTTTGTGTTTAACTTTCGGTCCTTAGAAGTTACCTCAAAACACGAGTATCCTTCAGATGTGCAAGAACCATCAATTCAAACTCGGGCTTCTAAAGTAAATGATACAAAGTAAGTGGTTTTCATTTTTCACATATTTACCTTGTTTTTTAATTGTCATAGTAATTGTACACATTGATGCTTTCAAGCCTGTCTGTATCTGTAGTAAGTTGCATGTTTATGGAGACATTGTGATACATCCATATATGTATCAGCATAGTAATTGCCATGTTTATGGGAGATAGGGTGTTTTTTTCATACAAGTACCAATTGTGTAATGATTGATGAACAGTTCTTGGCACATCCATCTTAAACATTCATCATCTCTGTGTAGTGAGAGCATTCGGGAGCCTCTTGTCATTTTGAAATGGAATCTACAGTCTTGTTGACATAGTTACCTCAATGTGATGCCAACATCAGGGTCATTCCTCATGTCTAGCTGTAATTATGGACCAATTGCACCCCATCACACCCTCTCACTTAGATCCTGGTGACCACCATTTTATCTTCCCCTCTATAGGTTGGAGTGTGCCGATCCCACGTGACAGTGAGGTCATGCAGTTCTTGTCTTTGTCTACCTGGTTTATTTCACTTAGCGGAATGTCTTCCAGTGTCACCCATGTTGGGAATTTCAGGATTTTATTCTTGGTGGCTGAACAGTATTCTCATGTATATATGTACCATATTTTCTTTATCTGTTCATCTCTTGGTGAGCATTTAGGCTGATTCCTCGTCTTGGCTATTGTGAAACTACAGAGTCACACAGATGATTGCTCATATGAGCACTACATGGGGGCAGTTCGGAGTTTTCCCTTTTTCCTAACCCAGCCTTTCCCATCTAAACTCCATGTGAAGTTTTCTGTAGAATAATTTAAGTTGTGTTGGCAAAATCTCCTGCCCTGCAGGCCCCTGTTTACATACCTTCAGAGAGTTGTCTTCAGCAACATATTTTTTTCTGCTGAATTTTTAGATTAAACACAAGATCAGCGCACAAAACACGGGCTTTTTCTGATTGAAACACAAAGCAGAACCGTTTGCAGCAGCATTAGGACATGATCGATTTAGGGATTAATTTTTAGGGTACTTAAGACACAACCATAAAAGGACTACTCCAGAACACAGTGAGAGAAAAGAGAAAGATTTAAGTAGATGGAGGGATACTGTGCTCATCAGAGGGACAATTGAATAGCAAGATGTCAGTACTGCTCAAGTTGATGTAAGTATTTATTATAACCCCCAGTTTGAATATTCACAGGCTTAAAAAGAAACTGGTGAGCCATTTGTCACATCCTTGTGGAAACTTAAAGATCCTGGGGTATTGAAACAGGTTTTCAAAAAGGAGCAAAGAGAGAGGGCTTTCGTACTATCTGCTCTCCAAACTTACTAGAAACTTCCTTAACTAAGACAGGGTGATGTTGCCATACAGAGATGGAAATATACGAGCTGGGAGTCAAAGCTTTTGCAGGTATGTGGACTGTTGGGCTATGATGAAAATGCAGAGGTGGTCAGTGGAGAAAGATAGGGTTTTCTATAAACAATGTGAAAATAACAATGTATTTATGCAAGAAAACAAATGACCTTCCTCCAATCTTTTCACTGTATAAAAATTAACTAAAAGTGGGTCAAAGGCTTATATTTAAAACTTATGTGGAACAAATATGTGACTTTGCATGGGGCAGTTTTGAAGATATCAAACAAAAGACAGCCTGTAAAAAACTGAACTGATAAACTAGACTTCGTCAAGATAAAGCAAGCCTTTGTCCTTGTTAAAAATCACTGATAGAAAAGACAAGACCAGCCACGGCCTTATTGAAAATATTTGTAAATATTTGAAAATTTGTTAAAATTTTCAGTGGTAAAGATACAAACCAATGCAAATACAGGCCAAATATTTAAACAAGTTCTGTCCCAAAGAAAAACATGCAGGGCAGCTGAAGAGCATGAGAGCTGCTCCGTGCCACTGGTTATTAGAGGATGTCAGGTGACAGCAAGATGCGTTGTACATCATCAGGATGGCTGCTACCTTAGAAATGCTGTCTGTACTTGCTGACGGAATGGAGAGGGCAGGACCCTCATGCCTGGTGGTCGTTTCAAAGCATCGAATATAAACCTATCCTCTGCTCCATTTGTTCCAATCTTGTGTATGCTCCATTTGTTCCAATCTTGTGTATGCTCCATTTGTTCCAATCTTGTGTATGCTCCATTTGTTCCAATCTTGTATATTTCCCGAGATGTCTGTCAGCCTATGTCCACTAAGGGAATGTGTGCAGATGTTCATGGCAACTTGAACATCAAATAGGAACAATTCAAATGTTCATCAGTGGATGAATGGATGAACATATTTTGGTAAAGATGAGTGTCCCTGATCCAAATACCTGGGCCAAGAAGTTTTGGGGGTTTAGACTTTGGAATATTTGTGTGTATATATAATGAGATATCTTGGGAGTGAGACCCAAATCTAAACATAAACATCATTTGTCCTTTACATGCCTGATGCTGTGGGACAATGTTGACTTTATCTGGTGTTTCAGCACACCTGCAGCTCCCCTGACCTGTCACACAAGGGCAAAGGTGGAGTTGTCTACTTGTACCATCTTGTTTAAACTCAGGATGATTTGGGCTTTGGCATTTGGGGTTTTCAGGTTTGGAATGGTGAACTTGCATATCAGTGTCAGATTTCTCAATTCCTTTGGATATAAACCTAAAAGTGAGATTGGAAAATCATATTGTAGTTCTATTTTTAATTTTTTTCTGTTGCATCATATTATTTCCCATAGAAGCTGCCCACCAACAGTCCACACAAGTCCCATGTACAGCTACTTATGCTAATAGCCTGGATATTTGACAAGAGGTTATTTACTTACTGTTAAGCATAGACAAGGAACTTATGAAACTCAATTAAAAAAAACAGATTAAAGAACAGTTAACATCTCTCCACAGAAGACACGCAAGTGACCAACTGATACTGATACTCAGCATTACCAAACTCCAGGGACAGCTTTTGTTTAAAAGTCTTGAGTGGAACCAGGCTTGGGTTATCCCATTTTTGAGTATCACCTGTGCTGGCAGGCTACCTGCCGATCCCACCCTGCCCCCTCCTCTCATATCTGAGAGATGAAGGACTCCACAAAGGTTTATTCTCTTTGGAATAGCAGTATCCCCTTTCCAGACAGTCTATGGAAGATGTTGTAAGGTACATTTTATCTGCAGAACTGATTATATCGCACAGACAACATCCATGATCAAGAAGCCAGAACTTTCAAGTGAGGAGGAGAGTGAAGGAGGTGGTATCTGCCTGTTAACTTGATGTATTTTATTTTAGGGATGATTCTGCCTTTGAGAGGGATGGAGAACAAGACAGAAGGATGCCGGTAATGTGGGAGTTTCTATTGTTTCGAGGCAGCACTTCCCAAATGTCTGCCATGTGCACGCGTCTTCAAAATTGCCATAACCCTGCTTCTTGTTGTCTATAGTTTTCTCAAATTCACTGGACAAGAAATGATTGCAATTTCAAATGTAAAATCAGTGTTATTTCAAATAGTAGGTAGACTCTCAGACAAAGAATGGTAGAAAATAGCAATACAAATCTACTGGTATGTACAGTTACTTATTTTTCTGGTTTTTTTTTTTGTTGTTGTTCATTATATGCTGTAACTCTTAACTGTGGCAAGGTAAATCTGCAGCCATCTGCCTCATCCAGTTAGATAGATGAATGAGATCAATCAACAAAACTAGAGCTTCATAGTAAATCCTGTTTGATGGTAACTAGATCATGGAAGTTTTAAAACCAAATCCTTTCAGCCAGTCTTTTGTACAGTAGTGCATGTCCACAAACCTTCTCCTTGTCTCATGGGAGATGAGAGATGATAGGTTCTTTCTCTGACTGTGGCCCCAAGAGGCACATTGGGTATAAATGGGCATTTCTATGGTGATGAACATAGAAAGCCAAAGAAATCTATCAAAGGACACATGTGTGGTCCTTCTTCAACCCCCTAACTCTGTTAAATTAAATTGGACCCAGAGCCTAAAATTTGTTCTTGCTTTAAAAAAGAAAAAAAGGCTAGTAAATAGATACACTGTACACCGAGACTTACCTTTAGTGGAATTTGACCTGTTAAAGAACTGAAATGGACCAGATGTGGTGGCTCACACCTGTGATCCCAGCATATGGGAGGCTGAGGCAGGAGGATTTCTATGAGTTCAAGGCCAGCTTGGGCTACAGAGTGAGACTACTTCTCAAAACTAGCAAAGAACAAAGACAAAATGAAATGCTTCTGACTCGGTGTTTACAGACGTGGTTTTCTGTCTTCAGAAGACTAATGGCCATCACCCAGTGAGCCACGGCTAATGACCTCTCACCTGGGAAAGCACAGGACCCCAAGCCTGAAGTCTCAGTGTATTTTTAAAAACCCCAGAAATGAACACTGAAAAGAAAGGCTTTTCTAAACTGAGATCATGAGCTGCCAACACAAGCTGTCAACAAATGTGTCCTGGCTTTTTCTGACTTTCCCCCACAGCCATTCTTACCCTCAGCCCCTGAGACTCAGAAGGTTCCTACCTGGGGTCTGTAGACAATAAGGAAGTCCAGGACTCTGCTTGGGAAATATTGAAAAAGAACACAGCCAAGCATTGGGGATTTAAAAAAAAAAACAGTATTGAGTTTTTGTTTCTGTGACAGACTGAGAAAATCAGCTGTGAGGAGGGAAGTTCTGTCTGGTTCATGGTCGCTGCTCTAGGGTGGGACCTGGGAAAATGGAGCCGATAAATGAGGCAGACTAAAGTCTCATGCAATAGTTAACTTTATTCAAAGCCTGAGACCATTTCTACTCTGAGGGATAAGAAAGGTTATGCAAGTAAAGTTCTCATGAGTTCAAGCTGTATACAATCACAAGGACAAGCCACACATGGCAAAAAACAAAAACAAACAAACAAAAACAACCCCAAAGGATGTTTTTCCATAGAGGCATAGAAAGGATAGTTTAAACATTTAATTAATACAACAGCAAACAATAATGAGTAATATGAAATAAATTCACTCCTATCCGCTACACCTGGGGAAGCTTGGAAACACATTCCAAGAACAATTCTATGCTTTAAAGAAACCGAGGTCACAAGACTCTTGTTTTCTTGGAGTGTTCTCACAAGCAGTGAGAATTGTCCTCACACCACTCCATTCCTGGTCCATGTTTCAACAGTTCATGGTGTCAGAAACTTTGGTCTGTCACTCCTTGGCCTGTTGACTTGGCCTGTGGTGGCGTGGTAAGTCCTGGCAAGGGTGCCCGTGGGAGGAGATGTGCTCACCTCCTGATGGCTTGGAAGCAAGAAGGGGGAATAGCAAGGGTGCCACTGTCCCCTTCAAAGGCACCTGCAGGGAAGTCACTTCCTTAACCAGACTCTGCATCCCAAAAGCTGCATCACTTCAGGCGCCCAGAGAGGGCAGCAAACCTTCAGTGCAGGAGCCCTTGGGGGAATGTTTGGGACCCAAACTGTAGTAATCGCCAACCCCCAATGATTTCTTGTGTGTAAGAACCATTTTTGTAAATCATTTCCACGTTTTTTTAAAATAATTTCCAATACGCTTTGTTGTAAAATCCAAGCTAGGTCAGCCTTGCTGCGTGGCTTTTTAAATTGGATGCTTTAGATGAAGGGTTGCTTGTTCTTTGTGAGCTACTAGGTTGAAAAGCTCTTGATCAAAGCTGAAGGGTGTGTGTGTGTGTGTGTGTGTGTGTGTGTGTGTGTGTGTGTGTGTGTGTGTACACTCGCGTGCTTGTGTAGGGAAGATTGTTTTCCAACTGTCGTTTTTCCTTAAGTAAAGAGTAATACGTAAATAAGACTGGCTGCCAGTTTCTTCCAGGAATTACCTTCTCTGTAATTGTTGTGTCTAGTAGGAGCTGACTTGTAAAAGGAGGTATGGTCTATACGCACATTTGAGACACTTCAGCATTTCAAAAGAGGAAAATCAGGTCATTTTTGAGAACATGGGTAAATACAGAGGACAGATGAAATGAGCCAGGCACAAAAAGAATTTCACTGCATGTGAATCTGAAATAGTTGAATACATAGAAGCAGAGAGGAAAATGATGGTTACTAGGGGTTGGGAGGGGGAGGAGATGGGGGTCTGAGGACACAAAATTTTAGTTAGACAGGAGGTTCAAGAGATACATGGTATATGCAGTGACTATAGGCAATAGTGTTTTACACATGAACAGTACTATGAAAATAGTGTTAAGTTGTTCTCGCTATTAAAATTATGCAGGTGAAGTAACACATGGACTCATTAGATTGATTTAACTATTTCATAAGGTACAGGTACATAAAAATGTTTTTATACAATAAATGTGTGCAATATTTGTCAATTTAAAAGGAAGTGAGAAGTGCTTTTAATGCAAAATGCTGACCTGATAAACATTTTAAAGAAGGATGAATTTGGTTTGTAAAACATGAATTCAGGCTCACCATCACCCACCTTACATGTTATGGTCATGGCATTACAGCCGAGGCTGAGATTGGTCCGATCCTCAGTTAGCGACAGCTGTGAAGCCGATTCACATTTCAGATGGGTCTATGTCTAGCAGCTTGTTGAATCTCTTGTTCACCCTCTAGAACTCTGGTAGCTGCTCTTACATTTCTAACTGATGATAGCCTAGGCTTAATTTCAAGATGCTTTAAGCTTAAACAAATGCTGTTCTTGTTTGCTTTCAGTACTTATAAAACAAAAATGTTTGTTTTGCAAAGACATCCATCTCCCTGCCTTCTTTTGCCTCATTGTGGGTAAAACTTGGGGCTATGTATGTTGGGAAAGCACTTGGCCATGGAGCTCCATCCCAGTCACTGGGAAGAGTGTTTTCTCTTGGTTTTTGTTATGTCGATCTGTGCTTGAAGTGGTGATATTGGTGTAATATTGGCATGCCGCTGCTTTGGGACAGTTACCAATCCCTTTCCAATTCCAAATACCTGACTAGAGAAAATTGTCATCCTTTGCCACAGCACTTCTCATGTAATTGACTCCTGGATGAGCTCCTTTTCTTCCTGCTTAATTCTGTACCTTATTATTGTGGAAGAGACCCTAGTCTTCCAGCAAGAAGTGTTTCTTCCAAGACAAATCAGAGTGAGTGAGAGAGAGAGAGAGAGAAAAAGAGAAAGATATGACGTGTTTTAATTGTAGGTAGATGGTGCATGTGGTGATGTGTTTAATTGTATGCCAGGTGGTGCTAATGCCTGCTTTCGGTGTTCTCAATTGTCATCTGTTTTGGAAAAGTTTAATTATAGGAAACATCACTTCTCTGAGAGTAGTGAAGATTCAAGTTCAAGCACCAGTGAACGACCTTGGACCCAGGATTACAAACGGAAATCCCTACGAACATATTCCCATGGGAGGAAGCTGAGAGTCAGGTCTCTAAGGAGTAAGCTAGTTTGCTTATGTTCTTTTGGGCTACTTCTCAGTTAAGTCAGCGGGTACTTATGCTTCAGTATGTAATGGGGGTGGGATGGCAAGTAAGGTACCAGGGAAATATGTGCTCTTGGGGACGTCCTTCCCTGTAACACTTACAAAGACAGAATGTTTGCTTATGAAACCCAGTGTGGGGTCCGCCTACAGTTGAAATATGAGGTGTGGAAAAACAGTGGGCAACCAGGCAGGAGGAATCTGGCATAAGCTGGAACCATCTTCTGTAAGAAGTGGGTGGGTCTTGAGCTAACTGTTCGGAAACAGGATTTGAAGAACTGAGAAGTGGAGTCATTTGTTCAGTGAAACCAAAGTATGAGGGTGATGGCCATGGCAGGGGTCAAGGTGAATGAGGCTGACTGACTAGAAAAGGCTCCAGACCGCCTCCATTAGCTGAAACTCATAGTGTACCCATGTATGACTGGGGGTGGGTGTGTCTATGTCTCATAAGGAAACATGCCCACTGTGTGCTCACTTTCACTTTTCAGTCCTACCGCTTTCCCCCGTCAGTGGTGGCAGAGCTGGGGAGAAAGATCAGGTAAGAGCACCTCATTGGTTGCCCTGGGTCCTCATGGGTCTAACTGTATCACTTTCTTTAGAACTATGAGAATAACAACTCAGGGGTCTCCTGGTATGTAGTCTAATATAAAGATCGTGGATATCTAAATATTTGGTATGATTCTCAAGTAAATTTAGGGTCTTTTCTGGTCATCCCGAATGCTGCTAAAGGATCTTTATTTAAACATCTTTGTTGTCTTGATTTCCCACAAATGCATGCTCTTGAATTTCCATTTCAAAATGAACATGTTAATGTAATTCTTCTTTACTTTTCAGTTTTCTGAGATGATTTTAAAATCATGTTCAAAGATTTTTAACCACTGCAGCATGTAGCTAGAGTTTTCCTGCCTGGCCCACAGTCAGGACAAATCTCTTTCACCTGCCAGTCCCACAGCTGCTCAACCCTGACCAAGTAAACAGAGACTTATATTGGTTACAAACTATATGGCCGTGGCAGGCTTCTTGCTAACTGTTCTTACAGCTTAAATTAATCCATTTCCATTAATCTATACCTTGCCACGTGGCTCGTGGCTTACCAGCATCTTCACATGCTGTTTCTCATTGTGGCAGCTGGCAGTGTCTCTCTGACTCAGCCTTCCACTTCCCAGCCCTATTCTCCTCCTTGTCCCGCTTACACTTCCTGCCTAGCCAATGGCCAATCAGTGTTTTATTTATTGACTAATCAGCAACACATTTGCCATACAGAACATCCCACAGCAGCAGCATTTGCACCTGAAGGTTGAAACACCTGCAGGTTCATATGAATTTTATCCATAAAGTTATAAAATTCCCAATTTCTCTTCCTTTATCCTTGTTTTATACCAAAGGACTTAGGAATACGGACACTAGTGTCCTGCAAAGGAAGTGGTTCATCTTATTAGCTGATGCCTTCCTTCCCTTAGCAGCGGTTTTTTGTTTCTTGTGAAATCACACACACACACACACACACCCCAAAGTATGCCAGTTTAATAGTTTATTAGTAGTTTAATAAGGAGTAGCTGCTGAGATGCCAAGGATACCTCCCTGCTTTTGCAGAAATACGCCATTAGTACTCCAGCCCAGCTCCACCTGTTTTATTCTTTAAACAAGAAAATAGACTAAACCTATGAGTCAGGATTAGTACACTTGTCCCTTGGTGTCTGGGGTGGCTGGTTCCAGTACCCTGCTTGGATACCAAAATCTGTAGATGATCATGTATTTCCTAAAGTTGTACAGTATTTACTTATGACCTGTGCCTCCCTCCTGTAGACTTGAAGTCACCATTCCCAATGCAATGTAATGCTGTGCACATAGTTGCTGTGCTGTATTATTTAAAGGGTAATAACCAGAAGATGGTCTGTTTATATTTGGTATAGTCATATCATTTTCCAGAATATTTTTGATCCATGGTTTATTGAATTTGTGGATGGGAAAAAAATCTGTGGATATGGACAGCTGTCTTTAATTTTTTGTTGACTAGTTCAGCCTAGAATGAGGAGTTATTAGGTACAAAGGGGCCAAAAGAAGATAATTCAAGTAAAGACAACTTTGGTTTTAATTAAGCTCAAAGAAGCACCACAGACTCACACCTGATAAATTTAAGCTACGAAATGAGCAAAAATTCTATGCTGGTTTTTCTGTGAGGATATCAGGCTGGTCAGATTACAAGGAAGTAATTTGGGACAAAGGTTAGAAAATATTTCCTGTTAAGGGGAACAGAAGATTGTGTTCTTGGAACCATAGATGCACACGACAGAGCTTACCATCTCTGCCTGTCTAGTCAGAAAACTGCCTTAGATTGGAAATGAATGGGCCTACTGTGCACTTATTTACAGGAACTAGTAGCTTGTCAACCCCCACTTAAAGCCAGCAGGGTGACCAGGATGGCTTGGGAGGTGCTGGGCCCTGCCCCAAGCGTCTGATTGAGCGACTTGTAGGTGAGAGTTGAAGATGTGCATTTTTGTTGAATTCCTCTGTTGCTGGTCATCTGACCTGGACCACACCTTTAGGACCACCAGGCTGGAGTTGTCAGTTAAGATTTTACTTCAGTGTTCTTCCAGTTTGAGGATGTTAGAGTTTTCGTGTTTGTTATTGTTTGATGCCGCAAATCCAATACTCAGTCTTCTTAAAGGAAATTGAAAATATCTTGGGAGTTTTTTTATTTTTGTTTTTGAGTGTTATGAACATTAGCATTTAACAAGACTATTTATTATATTTTTAGGCTGAGCTAACACCAGTTTGGAAAGGCATCTCCAGGCAAAATGATACCATTCTTCCAAACTTTTCTGAAACCAAACTACAAAGCAGTTCTGTGCTTTTAACTCCTGAGGCATCTACACAGAAAATAGGTACTTGATTTTCAGTTAGTTTATACTATAAAAAATTGTATTTGGGGATAATTGTCTAAAAGAAACTGATTTTTGACTCTGTAAAATTATCTGAGTGAGTGTTTGCGCGGGGTGTGTGTGTGTGTGTGCGCACGCGCATGTGTGTGACAGTATCCATGTGGCGCTCAGAGGACAGCTTGCAGGAATTGGTTCCCTCCTTCCACGTGGGTTCTGGGGACTGAACTCAAGTCCTCAATCTCATCAGACAGAAAGTGTCTTTATCCGTTAAGCTCTGTCCCCGGCTCAATCTGAACAAGTGATGGTGTGATCATTTTTCTATTTACTGTTTCCATTAGCGGAGGGAGGAAGACACTGTGTTTTAACTTTGCTTTGTTACTTGAGCTTGGCTTGTACATGAGAATCTGGGGCTCCTCTTACAGGCAGGGAAACTCAAATGGTGACCAGCAGAAAGGAGCACTACACCCTTCAGGACTGATAGTAAACAATTTTTCTTTTTGACCCTTCTTGTTTCTGCGTCAACCGTTCAACTCTACAATCACAGAACAAAGGCAGCCACAGATAAGAAGCAGTAATCAAGCTTCCCAATGAGGAAAGGCATGGGACTCGATGGATTCATGAATGAATTGTACCTAATTTAAAGAATTTATTTAAAGAATGCAGAACAGAATTTTGCAAACTCCAAAACCCAAGAAGGAGATAACACTCTGAAATACGTCTCATGAGGCCATTAGCTCTTCAGTTATCCAAGCTAGACAAGGGAATGGGTAGGGGGAGGGAGGAGTTACATATGAATATCCCTAAAGAACAGAGATGCTATACTCTACTACTGTGCTGGCTAGTTTTCACGTCAACTTGACATAGGCTAGGGTCATGTGGGAAGAGGGAACCTCAATTGAGAAAATGCCTCCATCAGATTGTCTGTAGGTAAGTCTGTAGGACATTTTCTTGATTAATGATTGTGAGAGGGCCCAGATCACTGTGGGCAGTATCAACCTTGGCAGGTGGTCCCGAATAGTGTGACAAAGTAGGGTGAACAAACCATGAGGAACAAACCAAGCAGTGTTCCTCCATTGCCCCTTCTTTAGTTCCTGTCTCCAGGTTCCTGCCTAGAGTTTCTGCCCTGATTTTCTTCCTGCCTTGATGTCCTTTGATAATGCACTGTGAAAATCCTGGTTAAAGCCCCTTCCCCCTCCAAGTTGCTTTTGGTCATAGTGTTGTATTACAGCAATAGAAACACTAAGACAACTAGTAAACTGACTTTGGCAGCACATTAAAAGCATCGTGCACCATTATCAAGTGGGATTTTCCCCTGGAATGCAAGGATGGTTCAACTCATGAAAATTGATAATGACATTCATCACAATAACAAAATGAGGAATAAAAGTCATAATTTCAATAGACTCAGAAGAATATTGGAGAAAGTCTACATTCTCATGATAAAAACACTCAAAAATTAAATATATATAGAATATACCTCAGCATATCAAAGGCTATGCATTAAAAGCTTACATCTCATGCCCATATTAAAGGGTGAAAAGATTTTATCAAAGACTTAGAAGAAGTTGGCAAGGTGTCCACTCCACCATTCAATTCAGTGCAGTCCTAGAAGCCCTCATCAGAGCAATCAACGAGACAGAAATAAGAGGAATGACTGAAGATCTCATTTGATAAAAAGATAAGTCCCAAAAATGTTACCCAAAACTGTTAAAACTAATGAACCAGTTCATTAAAACTAGACAAATCCAAACCAATATATAAAAGTTAATTGTGTTAATTGATTCAAGCTGTCTGAACAAAGTAGCTCAGAGCAGAACCCAGCTCCTCCACAGAGAAGACAGAAAGTGACAGGTACCCTGCACTATGGGAGGTGAGCGCCATGGCAGAGGGAAAAGAGTGCCCCTGGCCTAGGAGATCTGGGTGTTTGCCCTCTAGGAGAGAGGGTGTCACCAGATGTATATGGGCTTGTGCCAAGGCAGTAAAATGGTTCTCCCTCAACCTGCGCTGAGCCCAGGCACCTGCTGCTGGCAGGGTATGGAGAAACACCCAGATTCCCTTGCTGCCATCTCTACAGTAACTTGAGGAGTCTTGAGTAACTCCCTTGATTCCAGCTAAAAACCCTGTGCCTGGATGGATATGCATAAAGGGCCTTCCAAAGGAGCTTTGCCCAGCTCTGGCTACAGTCTCGCCACTGGGCATGCAGTCTCAAGGAAGGAATAACGCCAATGTTTCTGCTACTTATTCCTATCAACACAGATCCTGCTGCCACCATCATCAACCACACACTGCTGCCGGACCTAGTGTGAGTGCCAGAGGGAGAGCCCTGCATGCAGTTTATGCTGTCACCTGTCTCCATGTGTCACCTCAACCCACACCACTGACTGTTAGTGACGTACCTCTCATGGTTTTTATTTAATGGACCATCTTCATTTTAAGCATTTCTGTTTTTCAAAGTTTCAATCTCTGTGCTAAATTTTCTTCTATTTTGGATTTTGATCTCCAACTCATTAACTGTTAGAATCACTTTGGAGACTGTCAAGGTCTTGGATTGGATAGATTTCCTTCATCCGAATGACTCTTCTACACGATCATTCTTTTAAAAAAGTGTAAACCTCTGAATTCTTTCTCAGACATGCCAGCTGTTTCAGTAGTTTTGGACTCCCATATAGGTTTCTCGAGTGTGGATGACTTATGGGAGGTGGTTATGTCATATTCTTAACAGACTTTTGAAGGAACACTAACTTATCAGTTAGGAGAAAAGATTTAAATGCATTGAAATAAATGAAAGTAGAAATTCAAATATAGTGAAACTTGGGAAATGCAGCAAAAGTGTGGGGCCCGCAGAAATGGCTCAGCAGTTAAAAACACACTTGCTCTTCTTGCCTAGGACCCAGGTTCGTTTCCAGCATCCACATGGTGGCTCACAGCCATCCTTAATTTTAATTTCAGGGCATTTGGCGCCCTCTTCTGGCCTCTGTGGGAATCAGGCATGTACACAGTGCACACACATACATGCCCTCAGCGCACGCACGTGTGTACACACACACACACACACACACACACACACACACACACACACACACACACACACCTTTTTAAAAAGGAGTGAACCTATAGCAATTAGTGTCTGTTTTTTAAAAAAATATTTAAAATAGTCTAAATGTATCTCAAAGAATGTAAAAACCCAAACTCACAATGGACAGATAGTGAAAAAATTAATAAAAATTAGAGCAGAGATCATCAAAATTGGAATAAAAAAGTAAGTCAGTGAAAGTTATACTCTAAAAAGATAAAACAGTTGGCTACACTATCATCAGCAGCAGGTGACTCACATGCAATTGGTAATGATGAGGACATTGTAACAATACTACAGAAATACAGATTATTACAGATAATTATAAAAAACTATACCAACAAATTAGAGGCTTAAAAGAAATAGAAAAACCTCTGGACACACATTCTGCCAAAACTGATCCATGAGGACATAAAATACCCTAACAAGCAATGAGATGGAGCAGTAATAAAATTTCCCTTCAAATGAAAACCCAGGAACTGGATACCTATAGTGCTAAATTTTTACCAAAATTTTTAAAGAATAATGAAAATCCTCCAACTATTCCATAAAGCTAAACATAGAAAACATTATTTCTAAATCCTTAAAAATATGTGTGCACGCATGCATGTGTGTGTGTGCCAGAGATTGACATCAGGTGTGTTTCTCAATTGTTCTTTATCTTAATTTGTGTGCATGCATGCAGACCAGAGGAGGACTCTCTGGTGCCAGACCTTGTCTTCTCACTCTTTTGACGTAGGGTTTCTTGACTGCTGCAGACATTGGGCTAGCTGGCCCCTGAGGTTCTGAGAGTCTACTGCATATGTGTGTCTGTCTCCTATCTTCCCATGGGCACGATGAGGTGACAGATGTTTGTGCTGCTACTACATCTGCCTTTTATGTGGTGTCTAGGAATCCAGACTTGAGTCTCCAGGCTTGCGAGACAAGCACTTTACCTCACCGAACCACCACCATGACCTTCCTGTCATTGGTGATAGCATTGCCCTGTTACCAAAACGTGACAAGGACACAACAAACCACAGCACGAATCCCTGATGATTATATATGAATTCGTGACAACACACTAGCAAGTCAAGTTAATTCAATATATCAAGATCTTTCACCATTATAGAGTTAATTTCATGGCCAAACATTAGGCAGAACTTGGATAATCCTGCAGAAGAGGAAGAGGAAGGACTGTGGGAGTCAGAGGGGTCAAGGACTGTGGGAGCCCGTTTTCAAGTACCTTGTGGCTTTATCCAGCAGGTCCACATAGAGAGGATGATTAGGACCACGGGCCTGAGTGCAGGTGTCTGAGATGGTCTGCACTTGGCTGTGCTGGGGGGAGGTCTTTTGCTCCACCCCTTGGCATCTCTATAAATACCCTGGGGCAGAGAGAGTCGGGGCTCGTTGGAATAGGTTCCAGGCCCTCTTGAGGCTATCCTTTATTTTCTATCTGTTTATCTCCACAATCTAATCTAATCCTTCTATCTAATATTTCCTGCTGCTTGCACTCATGAAAACTCTGGGAAACTATCGGGTTGGTGGGTAAATACCCCTGCAAAGGACATCACAAGAAAACTCACAGCGTCAACTAACCTGGGCTCATGGGGCTCCCAGAAACTGAACCGACAATCAGGGAGCCTGCATGGGTCTGACCTCTGCACGTATTATGGTTGTGTACCTTGGTCTTCTTGTGGAACTCCTAACAGTGGGAGTTGAGACTGTTTCTGTCTCTTTTGACTGTTTTGGACCCTTTTCCTCCCACTGGGTTGCCTTATCCAGCCTTGATATGAGGGATGTGCCTAGTCTTATTGCAACTTGATATGTCATGTTCGGTTGATATCCCTGGGAGGCCTGCCCTTTTCTGATGGGAAATAGAAGAGTGGATGGGCGGTGGGGTGTTGGAGGGAGAAGGAAACTGCAGTCAGGATGTAATATATGAGAGAAGAATTAAAAAAAAACTACTAGAAAAATAAAGTTGGTTTCATTCTAGGGATGCAAAATGTGAGAATGATTCAGGGAAAAAAAAGTGTGTAATGGAATTAGCCACTAAGGAAATGAATATCAAGCCTTTACTGAGTGGCAGCGACTATAGACCAGTAAGAGAGCATTGAATGGTGTGTGCTGGGTTGATCTTTAGCACACAACGAAACAAATGTAACTATAACAAGAACTCAGCTTACCCAGTTATGACAACTTATTTTAAAATACTGTTGACAAGGATGTGGACCATGGGAACTCTTATATACCAGATTAGTGTAGCCATTACAGAGACCAATTTGAGGTTCCTTACAAAACAAAGAATAGACTTACCGTATGGTAAACTGCCCACCTCTGTGGCTGTAATCAAAGGGAATGAAATCAATGCACCAAAGAGGGAAACCTTCAGGATGATACTTAAATATGAACTTAAAAAAATGAACTAAAATGGGATCATCACAGGTGCTCCTGCGCAGAAATATGCACAGGTAGCAAAAATGTAGCATTTATATAAAATGCATCATTAAGCCATAGAGAGGAATGGCATCTTGCCTTTTGCATCAAAATGGGTGGAATCTGGAGGATTTGTTTGAGATAAGTCAAACAGAGACCAGTACAGTGTGTCCTTTCTCATTAGTAGAAGCTAAATTCTTCTTGACAGGAGAAGCTAGACTTCTAGAAGCTGGGGAAGGTATGTGGGGTGGGGTGGGGAAGGTTGACAAAGGATGGTTGGCTTTAATCAATGCATGCTATTTTGATGTATAGAAACATCACAAAACTCCATTAATATGTACAATACATGTTAATTTTACGATCTGTCCTCTATGCTAGCAGAGAGTTATCTGAAACATGATGCAAGAAAATGATCCTATTTATAATGGGGAAAATAATAGGAACAAATTAAGCAAGAAAGTGAAAGTTCTATGTACTGAAGAAAAAAAAAACACTGACAAAAGTATTTGAAGAGGAGATGAATACATGGAAGGCTCTCTCATCTCCTGGACTAGAAGAATTGATATTTTAAGAGCATCACACCATGCAAAGTAATTTGTGGTTTATGTCCAGTCTTTGTCAACATTCTAAATACATTCTTCACCAAAATAGAAAAATAAATCCTAAAAATTCTATGAAGCCTCAGAAAATCTAAAACAGCCACAGCAATCTTGGAAAGGAACAGAGTTCAGATTCATATGTCAAAACCCCCTCATTTCATTTTATATCACAGAGCCATAGAAAGTAAAGTTGGTATAAAAGGATAAAGCCCAGTTAGATCAATACAAACACCACACATACAGTCAACTAATCTTTGCCATGGATGCAAAACTAAATGATAGGGAAAGAAAAGTATTTAATGAGTGATATGAGGGAAACTGGATATCTACATGCTAAAGAATAGAGTAAGACCTTTGCTTTAAACCATGAAAACCTCAAAATGGATTAAATTAG
Organism: Peromyscus californicus insignis; assembly: GCF_007827085.1. NCBI lineage: Eukaryota > Metazoa > Chordata > Mammalia > Rodentia > Cricetidae > Peromyscus > Peromyscus californicus. The sequence continues at coordinate 23,448,753 of NW_026294606.1, read as the reverse complement.
CATTAGGACTATTGCAGCATGAATTGCAATAGCAAAGTTACAGAACTAAGGTGTCTATCAACAGAGGAATGGATAATGAAAATGTGGTAGGGACTGCAGAGATGGTTCACCAGTTAAAATCACTGGCTGCTCTTGCAGAGATCCTGGGTTCAATTCTCACACTGTGGCTTACAGCTGTCTACAACTGAAGTCCCATGGGGTCTAATGCCCTCTTCTGGTGTGCAGACAGACATGCAGACAAAACGCCCATATGCATACAATCTTTTAAAAAAGAAAAATGTGGTGTATTCACAAAGGAATTTGATCATGAAGCATGACACCATGTCATTTTCAAGATAATGGCTGCAATTGGACCTAATCCGATTAAACTATGAGTCTGTGACAAGTCAGATGTTATTTTTATTTTTGTTTTATGTGTCTAGGTATCTAACCTCCTTGTATGTATGTGTACCCTGTGTGGTCCTGATCCCCATAGAGGCCAGAAGAGGGTGTTGGAATCCTTGGAAATGGAGTAAAAGATGGTTGTGAGCTGCCATATGGGTTCTGGGAATCAAACTGGGGGCCTCTGGAAGAGCAGCCAGTGCTCTTAACCATTGAATCATCTCTTCAGCCCCTAAATATATTTCCTTGTCTGTGGGTCCTAGACTTTATAGATATATAAAATCATACATACATATGACATGAAAGTAGAAGCAAGGTTGTATGTAAAGGAGACCAACAGGCAAGTGGGTATGGGGGCAATGTGCTGAAAATATATGATAGACTTGCATGAAACGGCCTATGCAACTCTGCATTATAAAACAAGGAAACTGTGACATTCTTGAAATAAAGCAGAGGGAAACTGCTCCTTGACATTGCTCTTGGCAATGACTTTTTAGATATGCAGAAGCAGGCAGCAGTAGTAAATAAGACTTCGTCAATGGAAAGCTTTTGTACAGCTGACGGAATGCCTGACCACTTACAGAGAGTGTTTGAATATACCTGGTCAAGTCTTGATGTTTAAAACCTGTACGAAACTTGCAGTTTCAGTGTGAAAAAAGAATTGAAAATGGATGAAACACCCAAATGCCCACCAAGTGTATGAAAAGGTGCTCGGCGTTGTTAACCCAAATTCATAGTAAGATGTGGAACAACTTAAGTGTCTACTTAGTGAATGGGTGGTTGACAAAAAAAATGTGGTGTGCATATGATTCCATCCCATGTCTTGCCTTTTGTGGAAAAGATGAATCTAGAGGCTGTTTCACTACATGAAATGAGGCAAATGGAGAGATGCTGTTAGATGAGCCTTACCCATGTGTGGAACCTAAAATTTTCAAAATCATAGAAGCAGAAAATAATGTTTACCATGTGGGTGGGGAAACAGATATGTCAATGCTTGCAACTCTTACATTTTTAGATGAACAATTTCTGTGAGTGGTGAACGATGTGTTAAATTAACTGGGATGTAGTAATTAGTAAATGATATATGGGCATATCAAGTCATCACACACAGGAAAGTTTAATGAAATAAAGGAGGTAACTTAAGTCAGAGGAGAGAGAAGCAAGGTTGGACAGAGTCCTTGTCCATCTTCTTAGGGCCAGATGGGCAGCTACTGAGGCAGCTGATCAAGCCCAGGTGACTGACTATTCATTTTATCTGTCTATGGGCATACACACCCAACAAGTATACATGCCCCGAGAGACATACAAATTTTGTTTAGGATTGTTCCTCAATTTTTAATGATGAGATCTGATACAGAGTGCAGTCACAGAATGTTATTTGTCTTTATTTCTTGTTTTATTTACTCACTGGGATTGTTTTCTTTAATATTCAGAATTTCTAAGTCCTCATTCATCAGACAGTCTGTCTTCCTTAGAGCACCCAGAAGTTGAAGAAAACATACCTCAGGTACAGTTTGCTATTCATTCAATTTTCTAGAATTCAAATTATATTTGCATGAAACAATGGCTTATTCTGTTGACAAGATGCTACAGTACTACTTTCTTGTTTTACAATTATGTATACGTGCCCATTATATATATGTCTGTATTTTGTGTTTCAGATTGCAAACCGGGAATCATTCATGGAAGACAGTAGCTTCAAACACAAGCTAGAAAATTCAGAACACAGAGGTGGTTGAGTAATTCATTTAAAAAAAAACAGATTAAAAAGTAAAATTAATCTGGATCATTTTCAGATTGTACCAGATAAAAATCACTTTGCGCATGTTCCTTTCATACGTTTTTAAAAAGTAATGATAGTCTTTGATTTCATTATCTAATTCCTCTACATTATCTTCAGGTCCCAACATTTTCTCTTCTGCTTGATCCTTTCTACCCATTAGGATTTGCCCTGAGATTTCTGATTGGGTAACTGAATTTTTCAATTCCAGCTTCACATCCACTTGCCTTTTCTTCAGTATTTCTATCTTTTTATTTCATTCAGCATACATTTGTGTTTCCTTGAGTTTCAAGCAGGAGTTTTCTCCTTTACTCTTGAAGTTCATTCACACTTTGTTTTGTTCTTATCCTCTTTAAGCTCCTTGCATTCTTTGGTCTTTTTTTTTTTTTAAGATTCATGTCATTGGGTTCACCTAGGTAATTCTCCTTGGCAAAGATTTCTATAGTTCTTGGCTCTGGGGAGAGTCATGTCCTGGCCTCTCATAGTTTGTGTTTTGTCATGTGACCTGGGCATGTGGACCTATTTCACTGGTTGTACAACAGACCAGCATCTGTTGAGTGGAAGTTTTGGCTATTGTCCAATACTGGTTGACTTTAGATCTGGTCTGAAGAAGTTGTAGGTCATTCCTTTGGGTGTTTGGCCTTGACTTTTGACAGGAGAGTGTGGGTGGATTCCAATTCACTGGTAACCAAAAAGCAACCGACTGTGGCTCTCCACTGGGTCTGAACATAGAAAGGTTCGATACAAGGCACCAGATCTGGGGCCTCCTTACTGATAGAATAAGTGAGTGGCTCTTCCTGGTGAGTCAGGGTGACAAGCCTGCCTGTAGCAGGAAGTTTTCCTGTGTGCTACAGCTGCTCGGTCCCAAATAAATACACAGAAGCTTTTATTAATTACAAACTGTTTGGTCTAGGCTCAGGCTTATTGCTAACTAGTTGTTTTATCTTAAATTAACCCATTTCTATTAATCTATGTATTGCCACAAGTCTCATGGCTTTACCTGTGTTCCATTACATCTTGCTCCCCCGGGGTCCCATGGCATCTCCCCTGACTCCGCCTTTCTTCTCCCTGTACCTTTGCATGGATTTCCTGCCTGGCTATAACCTGTCTTGCCATAGGCCAAGGCAGCTTCTTTATTAATTAATGGTAGCAACACATATTCACAGCATACAGAAAGACCATCCCACAGCACCCGGCTGTTATGAAAGTGGGTGCTACTGATTCTCAGCCTGGGAGTCTTGGGGTGGTGTGAATAGGCATCTGAGGGACTCACCTTGTTGCTTCATTCCTGTGCACCTCCAGATGGTCCTGTGTGGGGGTCTAGGGAACTTGCCTGTCAAGCTTTCCTTCCTGTGAGACTCTCAATGGGCTGGAGCATAGAGGAGAGGTGGTGTGGCAGAGTCACCCAGCTGGTTTATACTCCTGCACAATTCTGGATGGGCTGGACAGAGTTGTGTGGGTCTACGATATTTTCTTTAGTTAATTCATCTGTTGATGAACATGTAGGCTCATTCTATAACTTGGTTATTTTGAATGGTGGCTCGAATGGATGATCAGGTGTCTCTGTAGTATACAGACTTAGATTCCTTGGGATACAGGCCCAGGAATGGTATAGCTGTGCTGTATGGTAGTTCTGTTCTTAGTGTCTTGAGGACTCTTACTTGTGTCCACAGTGGTTGCACTAAATACTAAATGTAGATGTAACCAACCATCTTTTTAAGTAAGAAACACAGAACCAATGCAAAGAAGAAAGCCAAGAGGTCAGAGCTAAGAGCTAAAACCTTACCCTTCCTCCTGCGGTGGTCCTACCTCTCCAAACCAGAGCTACTTTCTGTGTTAAAGTCTTTATATAGAGTTTCTGTTCTGCATTCTCATTGGTTGTAAACCCAACCACATGACTTCCTCGTTCCCACCAACACTGGACAGTACCACCACCCTATCCTGCAGTATCTGCTGTTTGCTTGATGTCTGAGATGAGACAGAATTTCAGTGTGTTTTTTATTTGCATTTCTCTGATGACTAAAGCTGTCACTTTTTTTTCATGTTTACTGAACATTTATGCTTAATGTTTTGAAAACCATCTACCAAATTCCTTTGTTAATTTATTGACTGGGTTATTTGTATATGTTTTGGAGTTCTTTATTTTTTCTAAATACTGGTCCTCTTTTGGCTATCTAGCTGGAAAAGATATTCTCTCATTCTGTAGGCCATCTCTTGGTTCTTTTAATTGTTCCCTCTGCTGTGCACAAGCTTTCGGATTTTATGAGGCCCCATTCTTTCATTCTTACTATGATTTTGTAGGCAGCCAGAGTCCTTTTAGAAAGTTCTTGCTCATCCTTAGATCTCAAAGTGCTTCCCCTGTGTTTTTCTCCAGCAGTTTTGGAGTGTCAGATTTGATAGTGACATATTTCATACATTCCAAGTTGACTTTTGTAGAGAGTGAGAATCAAGGGTCTAGGTTCACCCTTCTATATGTGTGTCCCCGTCCCCCAGCACCATTTGTTGAAGAGGTACAAAAGTGACCTACAGATTCAATGCAGGCTCCATCACACCTTCAGTCACACTCTCCATAGAAGTGGGTGGGGGAGAACCCTAAAGTTCATAAGGATGCACAAAAGACCTACATCACCAAAGCATCCCAGAGAGAAGGAGCAAAGCTCAAGATATCACAGTACCCGACTTCAAGTAATTCTACACAGTGACAAAAACAACATGGTATGACACAAACACAGAGATCAATAGACGGGAAGGGGACTCACAAATAGAGCCACAGCTACAGCCAGCTGGAAATATTGTTGCTGTCCACTGTTCTGGCTCTATTTGGAACACGATGTTTAGCAAGTCTGTCTGTACTTTGTGAAGCGGAGAATTCCTAAATGTGTCTAAACTCATCAAAGGGATGTCTGTAGCCAAGTCCTCCTTCAGGCATCAGTAGACACCAGTGCTTTGATGCGTAGGTGGAGCTTGGTCCATCCACCCAATAATAAGCTATCTAGTAGTGAGAAGGAAATGAGGTTCACTTGTGTTGCATCAAAGTTAGATATTAATTGGAAAAAAGAGGTCCAAAACCAGTGATAGTGCAATAAATAAATGACTGCGGGGAAACCTTCCTCCAAATGAGACTTCCACAGCACAACTCTTACACTTAAGACTCAGGGAACATCACAGAAGTGCAGGTGTAAATGTTTTTCAGAGCCTGAGGACTGGGACTGATACTGTGTGACAGTTTCTTCTGGACCGGACAGGGATGTGCTCCCATGAACTTGTGATCACATGGCTGCCTGCACAAAGACCTGCAAAGACCCTACCAATTGCAACACCATTGTAGATGCAGGAAAACCTCACAAGACCATACCAATTGCCACACCATCGTAGATTCAGGAAAACCTCACAAGGCCCACCCTAGATGAAGAGCTACTGGAAGTCAATGACTGCTGAGGGAAAGAGAAATATTTTTTTTTCCTTCAGTGATGAGACCCTAATCCAAGGGAGTCAGCCCTAAATGCATGAAAATAAATGCAATACTAATTGGACTCAATAAGATGTTCTTCTGTATGTGTGTCTGTAGAGGTTATGAGTGCAAGAGGGGACAGGTTGGGGGTACAAGAAGAACTGGTTGGAGAGAGGGATATAGAAAAACCCAAATCAGCACAGAGCAGTGCAGATACAGCAGCACGTATGTGAGATCCTCCAGGAAAAGAGGACAAGATACATTCGAAACAAAAGAAACATGCACACAAGAGTTTCATCACAGTGCTGTTTATGTTTAGAGACACCAGATGGAAGTATTGCTGGCCCAAAGCAATCAAGATTAGAAGATGCTCCAGGATCCCCCATTGTGACAGGTAACTCCATGCATTCAGCCGGCAGCTGTGGGAGGGATGATTGCTATGTCTGTTCTTAACGTACCAATGTGAATTACAAGAGCTGCATTCTAAGATCACCAAGGCTACTGCAGCCTACGTGCTAAGCATCCTGTTCTTTCCGAGATGAACAAATTGTTACACAAATTGTAGATAAATCAAGCACCCTCCCCTTGCAGCATTTTGAGGTCTGCACTGTAGCTCTCCTTTAAGATCCACAGGTTCTAAACAGACTTCTGCTCAGCCGACAGTTACCACATTTGTGTGCATACATAATTTATAGAGAGTGACCTGGCAGGTGTATGTGAGCTTGGCCAGCCTTCTGGATGAACAGCACTATGTATTGGAATGAAGGACTCTAAGAAGATACACTGGGAAGCCCAGAGGCATAAGGCTATGATTTGAGATAACCTGCACTCTATTCCTGGAGCCGCTGGTGCGGACTTGCAGAAGTCATGTGGTGTCCATGTTTCACGTGAATTCTAGAAGCACCTACTATGTTTTTTGTAGGAAATAGATGAGTTGGCAAATGCAAATCCTTAACAGAGACCTCTTATATGCCTAGGTAAGGCTGGCACCCAGAAATTCTGTCAGGCCATCCCCGTTGATGTAACCTGTAATTCCCTCTGTTATTTATTTGTGTACACAAACATGCATGTTGTAGTGCACATGTGAAGGTCGGAGAAGAACTTTCTGGTGTCAGTTTTCTCCTTATACCATATGGGCCCCAAGCGTTGAACTCTGGTCATCAGGCATGGTGGCAAGCACCATCAGCCACTGAACCATTCCATTGTCTCCCCTGCTGTGTGTTCTTGACAACTTCCTGTAATACCCAAGCCTTGCTCTTACATACAGTATCAACTGATCTGATTTAAGGTGCTGAGAGGTTGGGATGGAGTGAACACTTGAAAGAGGGTGGATTTGGTGGGAGGCAGTGTGAGGTGCTTGTCTGACTGACTCAGAATGCGCTAACCAGTGCGGTCATGACCAGGGTCAGCCATGTTGCAGAATCAGATCCAAATAGCTAGTTGGGGGGTGTGTACGGTTTATATTTGTGCCTCTGACCAATTGTTCCGTCTTCTGGCCAGCAGGTAGATCAAGCATGTCTACTTGAGGATTTTTTGTTATCTTTAATATTTTATTTTTGTTTATCAGGTATTTCTACTTCATCTCAAGAAGATGTGCCAGAAAATGCAATGAGTTCCGCTTTAAAAACAGCCCTTGAACACTTCACTAGAGATCTGAAAAGAAAATTTGAGGTATCAGCCCACGAAGGCAGGAAATGTGGAATGAGCCAGAAAAACACTGCATGACCTCACTGATATATGTAATATCTACAAAAGTTGAACAAGAAGGCAGAGCAGAGGGGTGGATAGCAGGGGCCAGGGAGAAGAGGAGAATGGACAGGTACTGGTCAAAAGGCACAAATGGACTGAGCGATCTCTCCAGTTCCATGTTTTCAGTTTGTCAACTGTATCTCTCAACAAAGTTGGGCAAAAAGGCCACAGAAAGAAAACTCAGCTCGTTCTGAATTTAAAGTACCAAGTTCCTTTCATTCTTCTGGAGTACAGTACCCTTCGTGTATGAAGGTCTCCCGAGTGTGAGGCAGGGGCATTCATCTTGGCTGTGGTCACTGATTTTTATAGCCACTCTGAATTATAATTTGCATTGAAAAGGCTACTCTCCAGTGAGACCAAATGTTCTTGGCTTGGTTTCAGGGGTGGCATTCTCAGAAGGCACTGATTTGGCCACAGTAACAAATGAAGGAGGGAACCGTGTGTGGGAGAGCAGACTCTAAGACCCAGGGGGAGGGAATGTGGAGGGTGTCTGTTTAGTAACAGCAGATCTTTGAGACACTGGGCATACAAGCCACCTCAGCCTTGTCTGTGAGATGCATATCACAGCAATTTCAGGCTCCTCTGACCTCGTCTTATTATTTGAATGTCCTCAATGACTTCTGTATCAGCACATTTGTGAAAAATATTGTACCCAGCCAACATCTCTCTAATTAACTCAGGAAACCTCTAGAATCCTGCTTTCTGCAATAAGCCAATGTATAATGGACATATTATATACATTATATCAATAGTATGAATTTAGTATTGTATCAACAGTATGAATACTATATATATGTATATATATTATGAATACATTGTATCAATAGCATGAACATAGGTTTTTCCAGTTTCTCTTGTTCTTTATCATACCAAACCGGAGGCAAGCCTGAAATGGACACAGGATGATGCTTTACTGAGGTCTCTCAGCAGGAATGTTTCCTTTGAACATCGCTGTGTGCCAGTGCCATCTGTCTAACACAGTAAACATCCAGCTAACTTATGTACCATGTTTACCCCAGATGCGATTATTTTGGTTTTTTTTGTGTGTGTGTGTGTGTTATGGCTTTAGCTCAAACAGAAGGAGATTCCACTTTCTTCGGAGAAGGCAAAGGAAGTGCCAGGCTGCCTAGTCAGACTTTGGAACCAGATATACACGTGCAGGTAAATATGGATTGAAAAGCAGAGTCACGGGAGTGAAACAACATGTATCGCGTGACTATTACCTGTGTGGAGGAGAGGGGGCTAAGGAGATACAGTGTGAGGGATGTAAGGCTTCCTGTGCATTTTAACCTTTATGGTGTCTTGTTTTCCATCTACAAGACAAGAGCTGGAGCTCAACATTCTCCTTCAGCCTCTTCATGTCTACCAGTGAACAATCCTGAAACAGGCTTCTTTAGAAATGATAATCCACTTGTGAAGACAGGGCAGTCCCAGGGAGCTATGTAAAAACAGACTAAAGTGTGGTATGTCCACCCCACTGACTGTCATCCAACCTTGGGAAGAAATTTATGTCTTCAGTTCAAATACACCACTTTCTCCTTTCCTTTCCACCCTCAAGCCCCTCTCAGTGCCAACCCTCTCTCAAACGGATAGCCTCTTTTTCTCAGATTATTGTTGTTACACACACACACATACACACACACACACACACACACACACACACACACACACACACACACACACACACCAATACACATACTAAACACCAATGAACCTTGTAAACATTATCCTAAGAGAAAGAAGCCAGGTCCTAGAGGGTAAATATTGCATGGCTCCGCTTAAATGAGAGGCACCTGCTGGAGTGAGTCAAAATTATAGAGACAGAAAACACCAGAGGGGACGAGGGAGAGGCTGTTACTGTTTAATTGGTGCAGATTTTTTTCTCGTGATAAGAAAACTGTAAATGTGTAATGGTGAGGCTATAGAGCACCATGAATGAGCCTAATGCTTTGAACTGCCCTCTTAAACATGATTAGAAGGGTAAATGTTATGTTATGCTGGGATAAGAAGATATAATACATCTTCTTATGTATCACCCTTATGAGTGACAAGATGCCTACATTTCAGAGAAGTGGAGAAGGAAGGAGGCGTGAGTGGTGGATTTCTGTGTTACTAGTCCATTTAGAACAACTGCTATTGAGGCACTATGAATGAGATCTTGGGAACAAATTTTGAGTGGCATGAGGAAGAACTTAGAGATTGCTCCATAGTGGAGAGAATGGCTCGGAATGGGTGTGTGTGTGTGGACATTTGCTTAGCTGAAATAGAAACATTCTTGGGATTAAAATGCATTATTTGAATAAGAATATTTTTCACGTTCTTGTATACATGCAATAGTCAGACAAAGCCACAGAGGGCTCTGGATTTTGGATCCTGCTGTATTTTAAGGGCCTTACCCTCAGCTGCATATCCACTCAGCTAACACACACTGAACAATAATGCCAGGTGCTCACTCCATGTACAGTGTGGGAGAGCCAGCTGTGAGAGCCAGCTGTGAGGGCCAGCTGTGAGGTAGCGTTCTGATTTTTTTTTTATTTTTTATTTTTTGGTTTTTTTTCGAGACAGGGTTTCTCTGTGTAGCTTTGCGCCTGTCCTGGAACTCACTTGGTAGCCCAGGCTGGCCTCGAACTCACAGAGATCCGCCTGGCTCTGCCTCCCGAGTGCTGGGATTAAAGGCGTGCGCCACCACCGCCCGGCGCGTTCTGATTATTAACAGATACCTGAGGTAGCCAGGCATGGCAGTCCATGCCTGTAATTCCAACACTTCAGAGGCTGAGGCAGGAGAATTGCCATGGTTTTGGGTCAGTCTGTGATATGTAATGAGTTTCAGATCAGTCTGAGATTGTAGAGTGAAACCCTGTTGCAATAAAATTAGATTCCGTGTGTGTGCACATATTTTGACTCCCAGTTTCAGGGGATTTAGTCTGTGATCAATTGGCCCTGTTGCTCTGGGCTCTGTGGTAAAAGAAGGTATCATGACAAGAATGAGTAGCAGAGAAACCTCTCAACTGACAGCTAGGAAATCAAAACAAGAGTCCCATATCTCAGAGGCACCTTTGGGGCATGCTCATAATGATCTAAGACCTCCCAGCAGGCCCTACCTCCATCACTTTCTAATACTACCCTGGGACAAAGATTTTTAACATCCTGCATCCAAATGAACAGAAAGCCACAGGGTCTGTGTTTATATGGAGCATCAGGCCTAAAGGAAAAGGGAGACAGTATGCCAACGGATGAGCCATTTACAGGATGGTTAGACACACAATGGTGACTCTGGAAAATGTGAAGCTAAAACACAGAGGTAGGAAAAGTGTGTGAACCTACCTGAGCACAGCTCTCTCAGCAGCCCAAGGCCAGACAGAGGAAAGCAAGCAGAAGGTAGGGGAGGGGCCATCCAGTCTCCTTCCTGGGGCCATCTGTCCTGTATTGTGAAGCTAGCGATGACATTGTGGCTCCCTCTGGGCTGCTCGCAGGGGCTAGGTGAGAGTTTCCGAGATATATGTGTGTGTGTGTGTGGGGGGGGGGTCACTGAATACAAAAAGGTGGGAAGAGAAGGAAGGTGCCAACATGTTTTTAAGGCAAGACTGTCTGGTGAACAAGTTCTCTTGGGAACTTGAGAACACCTAATTGGTTCCAATGAAGTCTGCTGCGTTTGTGTTTGGCAGGCTGAACAAGCTGGAGAGCTTTCACAGTTCTGTTCTTCAGGAGCTGAGCAACTTGGAGAAGGATCTTCAGGCTCTCAAATACCTCGAAGAGGATGCTGTGGCAAGTTCCTTCTTGGTCCTGTCTCTGGGAAGAAAGATGACCTTTTCTAGGAAAAAAGGAAGCGTGGAGTGTTTAGTCAAAATCTTTGTTCCATTTCAGGAGTTTTGGGAGAAACAGTCAGCTGACTTGCAATCGTTCTGTGATCAGTAAGCACTGAGGTACCTTAAAAACTATTCTTTCGAGAAGTATCTTTTTGTTGTTTGTTTGTTTGTTAGAGACAGGGTTTCTGTATGGAGCTCTGGCTGTCTTGGAACTCACTATGTATTCCAAGCTGGCCTCAAACTCCCAGAGATCCGCTGCCTTTGTCTCCCGTGTCCTGGGATTAAAAGGGCATGTACTACATGTGGCTCATTATGACATTTCAAAAACGTAACATTTTTATTTATTATATGTATATTATGATTGATAAGGATGGAGCTAGTATGCCACCCATACGTTTAGAGGTTAGGGAATGATTTTGTGGGGTCAGTTCTCCCACCTTTAAATGGGTTCCAAGGATCAAACTCAGGTTGTCAGGCTTGTATAACAAGCATCCTTATCCACTGGATCACCTTGTGGCCCCCAAATGACACTTTCATGTACATATAGAACACACTTGGCTCATATTTCCTCCTGTCACATTCTCTTGGCCCCTGTCCTGTTCCTGCTGATCCCCTCCTCAGTACCTAGTTTCCCTTCCACTTCCCATGTCTCCGTACAGGAACATGGGTGAGGGGCTCACAGGGGCACAGACAGCTGGTCAGTGGCCATACCACTGTCTCCTCATCTTGTACCTGCTTCTGAGTCCTGGAGCTGCTAGGACATACCACTTCATGGTGGCACGGTTGCTGTGGGATGTTCTGTATGGCAAATGTGTTGCTGATTAGTCAATAAATAAAACACTGATTGGTTATTGGCTAGGCAGGAAGTGTAGGCGGGACAAGGAGGAGAATAAAGCTGGGAAGTGAAAGGCTGAGTCAGAGAGACACTGCCAGCTGCCATGATGACAAACAGCATGTGAAGATGCTGGTAAGCCACGAGCCATGTGGCAAGGTATAGATGAATGGAAATGGATTAATTTAAGCTGTAAGAACAGTTAGCAAGAAGCCTGCCACGGCCATACAGTTTGTAACCAATATAAGTCTCTGTGTTTACTTGGTCGGGTTTAAGTGACTGTGGGACTGGCAGGTGAGAGAGATTTGTCCTGACTGTGGGCCAGGCAGGAAAACTCTAGCTACACCCGATTGTGGTAGTGGGAAAAGCAAATAATGTGTTAACGTTACCTCCATTATTATCAAAGTTTTGACCTCACAGGACCCCTGGCTCCTTATGGGCTCCTCACCCCACACTTTGAGGGCAGCGGATAGAAAGCAACTCTGCTCTAAGTCTCAGAGAAGTCTTCTAAAACATGAAAGGCTCATTCATTTCAATTATCCCCCACTCCCAGTTTAAACTGCTCTTCAGTTAGCATTGTTGGATAGTAATTACTGTTTACATTTATATCCCTCTTTCTAAGACAAACAACAACAACAACAACAAAAAAACAAAAACCTGGCCCTGGTTTGCAAATGGCAGACAGGATGCTGGCTTTTAGCTCACACTGAGTGATGGTTGAGCTCACTGCTCTGGGCTGGGTGCTCAATGTTTAGTATCCCTTCAGGAGGTTAGGTAGCTCAGTCAAGATCACACAGGTATCCAGTGTCTGCCCTGCCCCCTTCAGGTGTTCATCTCAATAATAGTGTTCTCTCTTTTCCTAGGGATATACCAAGGACACCCTGAAACTAGATTGTTTTGACCTCTAGCCTACAGTTTCAAGAAGTTAAGGATTTGAGTGGTGATTGAGAATGCCTCATATGTGTGGACTAGTGGTATTGGCAGAGACAATCCCTAAAATAGACCCAAGTGGAAATATAAATGAATCTTTTATGTTGATAAAAGATAGTGACTGGGTTGCCACAAACCCTCCTCGGGCATTGTCATGTAACAATCCACTCTGTGATACATACTTAGATACACGTTCTTGTTTCTAACATGCCCGATATGAATGTAATAAGTGATGGATCTATTTCTTCCAGGTTTAGCTCAACTCAGTCTTCATAAGGAAAGTCAAAGCCTGGCTTTATGACTGCACCCCTCAGGTAGGTACAGAAATTGACATTGTTCAGTCCTTGTGAATCAGGCACTGAAAAACCTGATGCTTTCTACAACCTTTCTGCTCTGAGCTTGACATTGTTCGGTCCTTGTGAATCAGGCATTGAAAAACCCTGATGCTTTCTACAACCTTTCTGCTCTGAGCTTCCTCCAACCCTACGATGAGGCCCTTGGGTCAGTCATTCAGTCTTTATAATTGAGTGCCTGCTGCTATCTATCACACACTGCACTAAACATGGAGATACAGTGGTGGATTAGCATGCAGACACATTCCTACCATATGAAAAAAGTTCCAAGCCAGTGAGATGGCTCAGTAGGTAAAGGCATTTGCCACTGAGCCCGAAAACCTGAGTTCAATCCCTGGAACCCACATGATGGAAGGAAAGACTTCTGAAAATTGTTCTCCAACCTCCATATATGTTGCACACAGACACACACAGACACAGACACACACACACACACACACACCCCATAAAATTGAAATAATAACAACATGAGATTAGAGAGATGGCTCAATGGTTAAGAGCTCTAACTGCTTTCCAGAGAATCCAGGTTCAATTCCCAGTACCTGCATGGAGGCTCACAACCATTTGTGTCTCCAATCTCAGGATCCGATTCCTCCTTCTGGACTCCTTGAACACTGCACACATGTGGTGTTCAGACATACATGCAAGCAAAAACTCATACGTAAAAATATCATGTAATAAGTTCATCTACAAAATAGCTGTGTTCAAGTAAGTGCATTGAATGTGGTAAGTCACAGGATATGGAGTATAGTCATTAGTAGCTTATTTTGCCTAAGCATGCTGATTGGCTCCCCATCTGGTTTCCATTCTCTCTGCTTTCTTACTAACAGTTAAGCATAAAACTGAAGGGCTGTGTTTAAGATTGTGGCTTCCCAAAATATCAGAGTCATGGACGTGTCTCTCAAAAAGGAGTGATGATTTTGTTGACTGTGAGTTCCAAGGGCCCAATAGGTATGATGCTTGTGCCTTGACTAATCACTCTTCTCCATTTCCTTTTCCACCAGGTACAATAGCCTGAGATGGGAGATGGAGATGGAGTCTGTGGTGCCTTGGTCCAAGAGCTGTCCTTTAGAGCTATGCTCATCAGCAAACAGCCTTAGCAGGTGCTGAGTTAGGGCGGGTTCACATCTTGTAACATATTACCCATTTGTTCATTGAAACTAAGCTTCTTATTCAATTGTGGTCCAGTAATAGAAAAACCCAAGATGTTCAGCAATTTCAAGTCTTTACTTTTCAATTTAAAAAGAGTAAACTTTATTTTAATTTGAGAAATGCCTTCAAGTCTTGTAGGAACTAGAACTTCAGCAGCATTGGCATAGGGCTTATTTCATGAACTCCTTTAAAGAAAAAATCACCTAGAAACAGAATTGGATGAGAACAGTTTGACATGAAATTATAAGGGGGACACACTAGGCTCTTCAGATATTTCCACGTCTCCAGCCCTCTACCAAAGCACGTGGTCAGTAGAGGAGAAATATTCCTCCTGAGATCACTACTAAGTCTCCATTGAAGTTTGTCTGTAGAGGGCTGCTTGTACCGTGGGGCATTTGAGTTTATTTTAGAGAAATTAAACAAAGCCCATATAATCTAAAGCCACTCACAATGTCAGATGGCTTATGAATGGATCAGCAGAGAGTGCATTGAGTGGTATGTTCTCAATATAAAGTAGTTATGTTATAGGGACCATATTAATTTGTAATTTTTTTCTAATACAAATGTATGTGATCCTAACTGAATTGTTGAGTATTTTTTCGTTATGACTTTTAATGAAGTATGCTTTACTGCATTTAGTGCCATAAGGTTTGCTTATAAGAGCACACTTTTTAAAATAAATTTATTTATTTATTTACTTATTTATTTTACAACCTGGCTGCAGTTTCCCCTCTTCTCCTCCCAGTCCCTCTCCTCTACCTTTCCTCTGTCTCCATCCCCCAATCCACTCCTTCTCCATTTCTGTTTCGGAAAGGGCAGGTCTCCCATGAGTATCAACAAAACATGGCATATCAAATTGCAGTAAGACTAAGCACCTCCCCGTGTATTAAGGTTGGGCAAGGTGACCCAGTATGAGGAGTAGGGTCCCAAAAGCCAATAAAAGAGTCAGAGACAGCCCCTGTTCCCACTGTTCAGAGTCCCACAAGAGGACCAAACTATACAACTGTAATATATATACAGAGTGCCTAGATCAGTCCCATGTAGGCTCTCTGGTTGTCGGTTCAGACTCTGTGAGACCCTATGAGTCCAGGTGAGTTGATTCTGTGAGTTTTCTTGTGGTGTCCTTGACCCCTCTGGCTCCTACAGTCCTTTCTCCCTTTCTTCTGCAGGATTCCCAGAGCTCTGCCTAATGTTTGGTTGTGGGTCTGCATCTGTTTCCATCAGTTACTGGATGAAGCCTAATGACAATTGGGCTAGGCACCAATCTAAGTGTATAACAGAATATCGTTAGGCATCATTACATTGACATTTGCCCCCTCAAATCGTGTTTGGTTCTATCCTAGGTCTCTGGGTCATCCAGCCTGCAGGTCCTGGTACTCCAGGTATTGTCAAAGGTGGGTATAGCTGGGCCTTGAGGTAGATTGATTCCCAGTTTTCTGAGAAACTGCCACATGAACTTCCAAAGTGGCTGTACAAGTTTGCACTCCCACCAGCAATGGAGGAGTGTTCCCCTTGCTCCACATCCTCTGCAGCATAAGTTGTTGTCAGTGTTTTTGATCTTAGCCATTCTGACAGGTGTAAGGTGGAATCTCAGAGTCGTTTTGATTTGCATTTCTTTGATGGCTAAGGATGTTGAACATCTCCTTAAATATTTCTCAGTCATTTGAGATTCTTTTGTTGAGAATTCTCTGTTTAGATCTGTACCCCATTTTTAAATTGAATTATTTGGTTTGTTGGTATCTAGTTTCTTGATTTTTTAAAAATATATTTTGGAAATCAGCCCTCTGTTGGATGTGGGGTTGGTGAAGATCTTTTCCCATTTTGTAGGCTGCTGTTTTGTCCTATTGATGGTGTCCTTTGCCTTACAGAAATTTTTTAGTTTCATGAGGTCCCATTTATTAAGGAGTGCATATATTTTTAAGTACAGAAATTTAATGAGTAGTGTGCATGCACATGTGTGTGTGCACATGCACACACACACACACACACAATTAAAAATAAAATCGTTCAAAAAAGATCAATTAATGAGGTTAGCTGATCTTACTTCATTTAGCCACATCCAGTTCAAGGCTCATCACTTCTGATGATAAAGTATTTTGTGGGTTTCACTGCTATTACTGATAGACACCTAAAAAGTACACGTGACTTCCTCTAACTGGGGGACACACATTTGAACACTATTCTCTAGAAAACCCTTGAGTTTAGCTTATATGGGAGAAGCTAGGATGCATAGTGATATGTGACTGCAGATACTAAGGACTTTTCTGGGGGTGGGGGTCAAAGGGCATCCAGGTAACTCCTTGTGTGTGCCACTCACTGTCAGATAACTGACACTGGCAAAGTCTCAAGGAAAGGTCATTTTTACTGGGTCATCAAGAATGGCGGAATGCTGTTTTGTTCTATTGACAGTGTCCTTTGCCTTACAGAAACTTCCCAGTTTCATGAGGTCTCATTTATTAGGTGTTGATCTTAGTGTCTGCACTATTAGTGTCCTGTTCAGAAAGTTGTCCCCATGCCAATGTGCTCAAGACTATTTCCCACTTTCTCTGTATCAGGTTCAGTGTATACATATAATTTCCTATCATCTTCTTGACTTTGTATTATTTGGTGTTTTCTATTCCTCTTTTGTTTAACTGTTGTTCAAGAGTGGTTCATTCTTCTCTGAGACCCCATGGATGTGTTTGTCTCTCTCATCAGTAAAAAGTTCCTTCAAGTATCTTCGGTAGAGCTGGCTTAGTAGTCCTAAATTCCTTTAGCCTACTTTTTTATGGAAAGTTTTTCTCCTTTAATTATGACTGATAGCTTTGCTGGGAATAGTAGTCTGTATTGGAAGTTGTTGTCTTTCAAAATTTGAAAAGCGTTGTTCCGAGAGCCTCCCCGCTCCTGCATCATCCCGAGCCTTGCAGACCACTACAGATTTCCTAGCTTCTGTTGAGAATCTGTGGTTACTCTGACAGGCCTGCCTCTGCCATGTGAATGCTGCTTCCCTTGGTTACTCTACTCTCTTTGTTCTCAGTATTTAAGCGAGTTAATTATGACATGAAGAGGGAAGTCCTTTCCTGGTCTTGTCTGTCTCTGTTCTAAATGCCTCCAGTGTCTACACAGGTGGTTTTTTGTTGTTGTTGTTGTTTGTTGTTTTTTTTTTGCCTAATTTAAGGAAATTTCTGCTGTAGCTTCAATTTAAAATGTTTGCTGTTCTTTTAGAAGGGAATTCATTTTCTTTTATGCCCGTGATGAGGTTGTTGCAGAGTATCCTGTGTGTCGTACAAGTTCTGTCCATGCCTCTTGACCAATTAATCTCTGTCTTTATTGGAATGTCCCAAATCCCCACCTTGTCTTCAAGTCCATTTATTTTATCCTCCTCTCGATCTATCCTATTGGTGAAGCTTTATACACAATTGTTATTTGACTTGTTTTCACTGTTTCCGTTTGATTCCCAGCTTCCTTTTGAGTTCCTCTTTCCTATCATATACTAACCTTCCTGTTTCATTCAGTGTCATGTTTTCTTGGGGTACTTTCAAGAGTTTTTTTTCTTTGTATTATTTGAACATATTTATAATCCTTATTTTAAGTTCTTTTTCTGGGATTCCATCTAACTCATTAGCATTAGAGGCCATCACTATAGGATTAATTTTGTAAGGAGCTGGATTTCCTTGATTTTTTTTTATTCTTGTGTTTTTGTGAAGGGAGCTGGGTCATTTGTTGAATTTATTATGTTTTATTTATTTTGACTGATTTTTATTCTTTCAGAGGAAATATTTAAATTGTTGGCAATATACTAGGTTATTGTTATCCCTGGAGAGATAGTAGGAAGGGACAGTGGAACTTGTGGGCCCACTGAACTCACCTGAGCAATGGGTGGGGCCAGAGCCTCCTGGGTACTCTGTTCTTCCTGGTGATGGGTGGAAATGATGTGTTCTGGACACGTTAGCCTCACAGGGTGACTGATAGGGCTGTGCTCTTCCAGGCAATGGTATGTGGTGGGGTATAAAGTCCTGAAGATACACTAACAGCACTGGAGCAATGACTGAGACTCAAGCTCTCTGAATACACTGTGTTTACCACAGTGCTTGAGGCTGCAGTCTCTTGGACATACCTCGTTGGGTTGACACATGGTGTAGAGAGCTTCTTGGGCAGGCAGGACTAAAGACACAAAGATGTGCAGCCCTTACCTGGGTGACAGGTGGGGCTTAACTTTCTCAGGCATGGAGTCTCCTTGGTATAATGGGCAAGTGAATGGGTGACCCCAACACAGCTGTATCACTGAAAAGTCGCATCCTGCCATGGGTGGTTACAACCCCAGAGCCACATAGATGGAGTCCCCAGGAATCTTGTGAAATAAAATTCCTTCCTTGTTTATTTGAATTCCTCAACTACTAAAACCAAGTTCAGCATTAATTCCTTTTGGAATGTCGTCTTGCTGTAAACCATTTCTAAGTTTTAGAACTAAATGGTCTCTCCCAGACTATGTCTCTAAGGACACATATTCATCTGGATCATCATGTAGCTCTAGTACAACACATAACACTATACAGCATAGATTTGAGAAAATATTTACTGAATATGAAATTTCAGAGTTAATCCAATAATCTAAGTCTAACCTGGGTGTAACACAAATTCTAAAATGGTCTTTTAATTAAAAAAAAAAAAAAACAACCTGGAGCCTAATATTGAGGTGAAAGCTGAAAGATCAAGAAGCAGAGTAAGCCACAGCCACCACCTCTTACCTGACCAACTCCTCAGCCTGAAAGAGCTCCAGCCAAAAGGGCTTCACCTGAAAAAGCCTCTAGTTCTTTTCTCCTCATGCCTTATATACCTTTCTCTGCCAGCCATTACTTCCTGGGATTAAAGGCGTGTGACTTCCCAAGCAAAGGCATGAGATCTCATGTGCTGAGATTAAAGGTGTGTGACTCCCAAGTACTGGGATTAAAGGTGTGTGCCATCACTGCCTGGCTCTGTTTCTCTCCTAGACTGAGTTAATCTCATGTAGTCCAGGGTGGCTTTGAACTCACAAAGATCTAGATGGATCTCTGCCTCCCAGTGCTAAGATTAAAGGTGTGTGCTACCACTGCCTGGCCTCTATGTTTAATCTAGTGACTTGTTCTGTTCTCTGACCTTCAGGCAAAGTTTATTAGAGTACACAATATATCACCACAACTGGGTTGAAAAAAATCAAGGCTTTGGTATGACTTGGATATACAATGTCTCCCATAGATTAATGTGTTTGAGTAGTGGGTTCTCAGCTCAAGACATGGTTGTAGGAGGTTGTGAAACCTTAAAGCATTTGTACTTTGTTGAAATGACTTATACAGCCCCACTTCATGACCATGTCACATTTACTGAATGGCAAGGAATATTTAGATGACTGTAGTCTTTAGGAGAGAATGTTTCCTTGCATGTGTCAGAAAGGAGCTGAGATATGTGAAGGTCATTTGACTTGGAAGAAGGCCTGCAACCATCAAACCATATGCTGAATTTTCCTTTAAGTGAAGCATCAAGGAGACATTGGTGTGTATTATCGTTCTTTTAATTTGCAATAGCTAATTTCTCATAGAAACATTAGGTCTATTTTTTTTTTTGAGACAAAGTCTTACTGCATAGCCAAAAATTTCCAGGAATCAGCATACTGAACCCTAGAGTGGCTTTAACTCAGAGCAATCCTCCTGCCTTAGCTTCCTCTGTGCTGGGATTGCATCCTGCCTAGCGTTTTATTTTTATTGAGATGATCCCACCCACATCTTAAAATAATGACGTGAAAGGAGGCCCTTTAAAATGATCACCCTCCCTAAACTCAAGCCTTCGTCCACTCCAAGTCCCTTCTGCCCTCCTCCCCATCCCCTCACCCTCATCTTCCTAACTCTCCTGCCCCACCCATTTCTAGCTTGGGATGTAGGCGACTTTGGTCAGACTTTGAACATGTCTATTGAGGCTACCTTCATGCTGTGCATTGTGATCGCTATCATGTTGGAGACTGTAGCCTCTGTGTGACAAATGGCAGATGGTGACCCTGCTTCAGCTCCTGAGGTGAAGTGGCCACTTCCTCCACCTGGGAAGACACTGTAAAGGTACCCAGGGTGTTTGTAACTAATGTCATTTGTGCCCCCATTGGATGGTGTAGTATATATAGTAGAAGTACAGCAGAGTATACTGGTATACTAAATAGTAAGTAGTTTCTAATAGACTCCGATTGTCTGATCTGTATTCAGTGTTCCTTGTGAGTGATGAACATCTTAGCTAGTTTGACTTGGTATATAAATACTGCATTAATAATGTCACATAACATCCCATTGCTTGTTGAAATGAATTAAGAGTCTAAGATGAATCACTGAAATATCACATTGGTAAAAATAATTACCAAATAACAGACCACTTGGCACACCACATAGGCCCACATTTTAGTTTCTTTGAGCCAAATAAAAAGTGTAACACGTTTTAGCATAAAAATCAATTTATTATACAACAATCACACAGAATGCTTTTTATCTAAAAGAAAAATGGCTTCTGGCTCCCTTTCACCCCAGTCATGATACTGTGTTCTTTAGATGCAGTACTGTCAAAGGAAAACAAAAAGTAAAACCCTCCATTTCCAAAGAGGTGACCTCTACTAACGTTCTTAAATGACACAGGAATGTTGGGAAGGACTAGAGTAGAGTGGTCTCTAACATACAAAATGCTATTCTGCCGATTTGATAAAAAAATAATAATTCTCTGATGTGGGAAGACAGGAACTTATCCACCAATATGTATAAATATAATTCTGACGGGTTGACATTTTCTATGCTTAATTACATTCAGCAAATATTCCATTTTATTTTAAAAGCTGGGGAAATTAAGGTTTTATAGTACCCAAGTATTTCTGTTCTCATGAATAAAAGGGAATTTACTTGGGAAACTGTTTTATCAGATTATAGAGATAGACATTTTTTTTTTACTTCTATTTTAGAAAATTCACACTAAGAATAAATGGGTTAAAATGTTTACCAGATCCCATTTTTCAGCTCAGGTTTTATAGCTCTGTGTGTCTTCTTGGCCCTTGAGTGGGTTAAGGCTTAGTGTTGTACTGAGCTTGCTCTGGGAGGGTTAAGCTGGCTGGTACTTTGAGCTGCCATTACTGAACGGCTATACAAAGATGACGTCCTCTGTGTTCTACAGATGTGAGGTCACGCAAACACCCCACTGCAGGCATGATGATGCACTGTGAGACTTCAGTACCTCACTGGCAAAGTAAGAGTAACGTGGGTCAAGGACCAGTGATGCCTCGCCTGTCTCATTTTTACCCAGAATTCACTTCAGTAACAGATTTCAAGTCATGTTTGAGAACTAAAACTGAACTCCAGTCTCACCAAGGAGTTTGCTCCTTTGGCTAACTTGTCTCTTGTCACAGAAGAACAGTAACATACTCAGAGCTAGCCCTTAAAACGAATGCTTGGGAAAGAAGAACATACTAGCTCGAGTCTGAGTCACTGGAGATGGCGGTGAAGCACCTGGGAGCAGATCAGTTTGAGAAAATCATTTAGAAAACACAGTGAAGAGTAGGTGGTGAGCAGACAGGAGGAGCTTGTCCAACAGGAGTAACAGTGTGGGATGGCACAGGACACAAGGACTACAGTGTTTGTCCAAATACACTGAGAAGGGCAGAATACTCAGTTTAAAAAGTCAGTACAATTTTTAACAGGGAAAAGTAAAATGGGAGCTTGCCCAGAAAGGGAAGACAAGGTGGGCAGCACCACTGTTGGCACGTAAGAAAAGCCTACCATGTGCTGGACGCCAGAGCCACGACCCAGGTACATAGCGCTAAAATGGAGGAAACGCAGTCCAAGTTACTAAGTTATGTTTTGTGTGAGTTTGGGGAAATGTCCTGTCTCATGCTCGGTACAGTTTAACAGTGGTGGTGCATCAGTTGGGGGAAGGAAGTGAACAGGGCCTCGGTCTGCCTCTGTACTGGCTTCGCAGTGGAGACCACAGTTCTGAGCAGAGACAGCACGTGCTGCTTAGGCCGGTGCACTCTCACTTGGCTTATTCCCAGCCCACAGGATCTTTCCAAATGACCGCACCCTTTTCTGTTTTCTGAAACTTAAACTTAGGAAGATTGGTAGCAACTACTTGGGCAATATTCCTGAGTAGGCTCAGAAGCAACAACTGAAAATGTGATGTCTGTTTTGCCCCTGGCTCTGTTGATTACGATTTACAAGTATTCCTGTTGCATTTCTGTGCCAAGGAGAACTGCAACTGGACTCCAGCCTTTGTTCAGAAAAGGCATGGCAGCTACGTGTAGACCCAGCTTTTGATATGGAGAATGTGACTCTCTGAATCCAGACCAGCAAGGGAGGTAGACAGGAATGTATGAGTAAGGAAGCTAATTGAAACGGAGAGACAGCTCCTGCCCAAAGCCCCTGAGTTATGATCATTTGGCAAAAGAATTGTTTTCTGGTTGAGACAAGGTCTTCTTGTGCCCATGTCGCCCAGGCTGTCTCGATACCCAAACACTTGGGATCGCAGGTGTATGCCACCATACCCAGCTCACGAAGTTGTTCGTTCATAAAATGACTAATCTTCAAACTGTGTTGAAGAAAAATGAATCTCATTACTATGTCACTAAATTTAGAATCAGAGTGGTTAAAAATGTAGCTGCCTCCCTGGCTTGAGAGAGGGAGAGGTGATGCTAGATTCTGTCTTTTGTTAAGGATTCCATTTAAACGCTTCCTAGAGTTGATACCTTAAGGAGCAAGTAGACTAATCATCGATTTATGCACTGACAGTTATTGCTTGACATGGACTAGAGCAGACCCTGACATTTACAATATAATTAACATTTTATTTTACACATTTAATCTAAAGAAAATTAACTCTGAAGACTTGCCATGAAAAACAAAGCCCGTGTCTCCTGGTTTTCTGCGTGAATAAGGCATTACAAAGAGTTCAGGAGAGAGGGGGCGCTGCACCTGTTCTGAGGTTTGTAGAGGTCGGCATCGCTTCAGTTAATAGAGTAACCTAATAGCAATACATTATAATACATTCTGGGTACAAATGATTTACAAACTCAAAAGGAATTAGTTTATGCTAAAACAGACAACTTTCAATCCAGTCTTGGCTTTAAAACAAGCTCATCTGTTGGGCTGCTGCACTTGTGATGCTCCCCATCACTCCATTCATTGCACCTTCTTGTTTGTTACACCGTTAGCTGCGGCCGAGTGGGCTTTGGGCAAACCATTCTTCACCTCTTTCCCTGTGGGCAGCTCTGGCATCTCTTTCTTCGCTGGCTTTTTTCGGTATGTCTGTCAGAGAGTAGACAGGAGGAAAAGCAGAGGAGACGAGTTAATAAGTCATTGTCTCTAAACTTCTGACACAGCATGCATTTAAAGCATTCCACAGTCTTCCTTGGCACTGGACCTCCTAATAAGACTTTGTTTTGAAGCCTCTTGCTGTAAAGCTCAGGTAAAAACCAAGGCAAATACAGGAATGTCAGTACAGGTTATTTCACTTTATCTGTGTTACATCATAATTTGCTTAGCATGCAAAGCAGCTTATATTAGTAATTCACTTGGGAAAAATATAACTTCCTTTAAAATTCAAGATAAAAGGAGCTGTTATTTTACTTTTTTATTCTGAGATTGTAATTACAACATTATCTGATTCTGGAAGGGTTTTAAACGTTCTCTTTAGTGCTGAAGATGGAAAGCAGGGTCTCATGCATATTAATTATGTCATCTGCCACAGAACTCCACTCCGGCCTTATATGTCCCCCTCTCTCATTCTGATGAAATACCTGATCTGTCACCTTATTTTTATTTATTTATCTATTTTTTGAGACAAGGTCTCATTCCACCCAAACTGGTCTCCAACTTGCTACCCATGATCACCTTGAACTCTTGATCTTCCTGTGTCTACCTCTTCAGTGCTAGGATAACAGTATTTTTACTTTTTTAAAAAGCAATGATGGTATTAACAAGGGTCAAGACTGGAATGGTATAAAGTCTGAATCAGTGTGTAGACAGAGTTTTGGTACCCATTGCCTACCACTGCCAGCTACGGTGAGCCCATGCTGTTCCCTTCGAGCTCTGGTACGCACATGTGGATCTGTTTGGTTCCACCAATGCGTCTGTCTTTAGACATCCTCATATGAGACTGATCTGTTAGAAGGGCAAAGGACAGCCAGTCCAGTTCAGAAACACACACTCTGAAAAGCTGTCAAAGGTCCAGTTCCCACAGTGGTCTTTCACATAAAACCACTATGGAACAAAAACTAAAAATGAGAGCAATTGTCTGGAGAAGAAAACACAGTTGACTAGAATTTCAAAAGTACTGTTTGAATACAAATTATGCTTTTTCTTTTTGGTGTGAAGCAGCCTTTTCATTTCCTTAGCCCCACCATTTATAATTCACAGCCACCTGAGCCTCTGCTGCCCCAGCCTGTGTGGGTTCTTAGGACAAAGTCACTGTGCAGGATGCTCTCATCTCAATTGTTAATTGAAAAGAAAATGTCACTTGACAAAGAGTGAGCCAGCATGCCCTGTCCATGTCCATGCTGGTTTTGCCTTGAAGGAATTTCCCCAAATGAACACTGCCTCCATACCTCAGAGCAGCTGACGGAGGCTCACTGAATTCATTATTAAACACGAAACACAATTGTCAAGTTGTTCTCCACTCAAGCTTCCTGGCTCTGTGTTACTACACCTGTTCAGCTTTCCGACGTCAGGTCTGGGTGGTGGCGGGGGCAAACACAGGTGCAGATATAATGGAACTTAGTCTTTCAGAATGAGCTCTCAGCAAAGGCCAACTGGACTGTTAGCTGGCTGTCCTTGGAGGAGGATGTGGGGAGAAGGGTTAGGAGGGTACCCTTCACTTCCTCCTTGGCGTCCCACTATCTTAGATACACCGTACATTGGGGCAGCTTGTCGCTCTGCCCTGAACACTTACACCTTACTTACCTGGACATAGAAGTTTAGGAACAGGATAACCAGTGTCATCATGTAGGAAGACTGGAAGATGAGACAGCCGAAGGGGAAGCCGCAGGGCTTCACCACGGCACTGAGGGTGTGCGTGATGGTCAGCACAAATTGCACCTGCAAGACAGAGGGCTGCAGCTGAGAACAGGTCCCATGGGAGGGAGGCCCTATTGGTCTACACACGGCTACTGTCCCTTGTTATATTCTGCAGAAGCAAATCAAGAAAAATACCCCAATAGTCCACTACCCTGCCCAGAGACTTTATTTGAAATTATGTAAGTATATAAATTTGTCTATTTCTGATGGAAAAGTAGTTAAGTTTATTTTAATTTAAAAAATGATCTCAGTTTTATATTAACTCAAAAATGATTATTATTTCAAACCAGAAAATCTCCACTTAGAAGCTAACCGCAAACACAAAGGCATATTGTGGCCGAAGTATGACTCCTCCAGGCCACATTAAGATAAAAGGCAGCCTAGGCACAGAGCCTGAAAAGCCTGTTCCTTCCCTGTCTGTGAGGCACATGGAGAAGCAAAGGAAGAGCAACATACCAGCTGAGCCTGGGTGAGGTATTTCTTCCACCAAAGGTACTTGTGCATGGACGGGAACACAGAGAGTCCGTAGTAGGAGTACATGAGAATATGAATAAAACTGTTCAGGGTTGGTCCAAAGAAGCCTAGGACAGTGGAGTATGTGAGTTAGTACTCCCAGAAAGGGAGGTGCTTGTCCTTCCTCGTTATCTGTCGGTCTCTATCCTGACTGAAAAGTGCTAACAGGTGTAGACAATCACGCAACAGCATTCATGGAGAGATCTCTAACTGGTGCGGTCATTCCAGGATTCAGTAAAACCTTCTAGACAGAGGTGTAGTCCAGGAGAGATGTTCAGCCAGCCAAGCCAGCTACTCCGTATCTGAAAAGGGCTCACTGTCTCTGCAGCAGTCATTCTTACCAGCTAATCAGGGAGGCAGAGAAAGGTGAAGCTGAGTCTGGTTGCAGAATCCCACTACAGGAGAGTTGACTTTCTTTTGCCTAAACCTTGATTAAGCCATGTTGGTGACAGAGCCTCCTGTGGCTGGAGTGCTTGCCTAGTGGTTTCTTATGTCTGGAATGTGTTTGTGTGTAAGCTCTTTTCTCATTTTGAAACCACTCAAAGCTGTGGTGGGATTGAGAGACTGTCCTGCATTGTCTGAACTAAAGAGCACGGCCTACTTCTTAGTCAGTTTCAATTCTTTAGCCCCCATTTCTCACCCTACATTAGTAACCTAGATAACTGGAAAGCAAAACCAACAGCGTGATACATACAGTAAGTTTTCAGCAAATACTGGCCAGTATGTGTTATGACACTTGAGTTTCCATGGGAAAAAAAAGACTATGGGAGTACTCAGCAGTCCAAGATGAGATTTGTCCATCTGGGTTCTCATTTCTGAGAAGCTCTGTACTTATAATTTTTGTAAACATCTTGGAGATACAGCACACAAATATTCACAGGACCATCTCTGAACAGTGAAATGTGAATTTTAAATGCATAATGAAACTGTCAAAACTGGAAAAAAAAACCAAACAACTCCTCAAAAAACTGCTCCTGTGACCTTCACTAATCTTCCTTAGCACCTAAAGGTGCACAGGGAGCCTGTCATCTGAGTTTAAAGGCCATCTGTCTTCTGTGCACTTTCATCCCTTGCATGGGAATTTTCACTTGGACCTTGACAGCCAGGGATATCATACAACCAACGATGGCTCTATTCATGATCTTTCAACTTGATGACTGGATCCAAATTATCCACATTTGGTAGAAACCGTAATTTGAGCCCTGACTGTTGACCTGTAGTAACAGTGGTCTAGTGCTCTCTGGATGGCGGGTGATGGAAATGATGGCAGCTCATTCCGTACTGCAACCAGGAGGTGAGGCCGTTTGATATGAACCCTGTACTGAGGCCGTGACGGGTGCTCAGTGGGCTATGCGCATCACACGCAGTTTTCACTTAGGGTAGTTTCAATTCACGGTGGGTTTACCAGAATTGACTCTTTGGTGTGTCAAGGGGTATCTGCATCCCACATATCCTTGGCACTTTTTATCATTGACACAAGACCCCAACTCCTAAGGTGTGTGCCACCACACCCATTTTAAACTTTTTAAAAGCCGTCACTCAATTTGACTTTTTTAGGGTCCTGGCAATGGAGCATTCTTGTATATATTAAGCAAGTGCTCCATTGGTGAGTTATATACTCGGCTCTCTAAAAACACTTTTTCTTGTTTTGTCCCATCTAATTTTTCATAGAATATTTTCAAAGTCATGGGAACATGATGATTTAAATAAAAGTACTGTCTCTTTAGTTCAGTCACAAGTGAGTACCCTACCCCGCTCCCTATGGGCTGTGAAGTCATCACAGAGAAAGACATCATCAACTGCTTACAGTCAAAGTAAAGTGGTGGGGAGGGGGGCTGAAGAGATGGCTCAGTGGTAAAGAGTACTGCCTGCTCTTCCAGAGGACCCAGGCACCTCACAATTGTCTGTAACCCCAGTTCCAGAGTACCTGACACCCATGGAAAAAAACCAATACACACATTTTTTTTTTTTTGTTTTTTTGAGACAGGGTTTCTCTGTGTAGTTTTGGTGCCTGTCCTGGATCTCACTCTATAGACCAGGCTGGTCTCAAACTCAGAGATCCGCTTGGTTCTGCCTCCTGAGTGCTGTGGTTAAAGTGTGCACCACCACCACCGCCACCACCACCACCACCTGGCAACATAAAATTTTTAAAAACTAAAAAAAAGTAAAGTAGGGCTAAAACAAGACACCACAGTGTTCCAGGTAAAGCCAGGGTCAACACTACCTCCCACCACAGTGTTCCAGGTAAAGCCAGGGTCAACACTACCTCCCACCACAGTGTTCCAGGTAAAGCCAGGGTCAACACTACCTCCCACCACAGTGTTCCAGGTAAAGCCAGGGTCAACAGTACCTCCTCATGGAGCTGTTGCTCCATGCAAAGTATGTGATATGAGAGACCACACTAGTTTACTGTGCTACATGTATCATGTGTGTGCGTGTATATAGGCAGGCATGGACATGTGTTTTAAGACAGGATCTTGCCGTGTTGAAGCTCCTCCTACCCCAGCCTGCTAAGCACTAGGACCACAGGTGTGAACCACCACATCTAGCTTAAAATCTATTTAAAAAGGTGAAAGCTATTGTTTGGTGCAGAGAACTCTTGGTTTTCCAGAATGTGAAGTGAAGAACCTCTAAGGGTTGAAATGTTGACGTGTGTCACAGTGAGGTGGCGGCTGTGGCAGATGCTGCCTGAAGTGGTAAGGACTGCCCTCTATGGAGTCAGGTGCTCTGGCTGAGGCCTATGCTTCTCTGCCCATCCGACAATTGGTGCATGGTAAAGAAATCAGTTTTTAAATTTAAGGTCTTGCTCAGATTTTGCCAACATAATAATCCAGAAATCAAACAGCCACCTGCAAATGTTGCTTCCTGTGGTGACAAGGACATTACTTTAGGGGCTCCCATATCTCCTAGTCAACACACACTGGGTGGACTCAGAGGTGTGCTGGTGATATTGTGAGACTCATTTCTCAGAACCAAGAGTTACCAAAAGGACTTACTTTGACCACAAGGTATCCAGTTCAGAACACACCACCAGATGTTAAACATTGAGGCATGGTGATAGACATGAAGGAAGGTGATCTGACTGGTCTTCTTTCGAAGAACAAAGAAAATCGTGTCCAGGAACTCCACTAGTTTGGAGAAGTAGTACCACCACAAGACCTTGGCTACCTACAGCAAGTTCAAGAGGGAGAAAAGTTGACAGTGTACCCCAGCATACTCCAGCTCTGTGCTTCCTTCAGACTGCAGAGTGCTGCTCATCTGCTGTCTTTCCCCTAGTTCCTTCTTATTCCATGAGTCTACTCTCTACTGAAAGAGGGGCTATCTTTCCCAAACATGCATCCAATCCAGTTACTCCCTGCCACCCACAGGCTATTGTCCATGGTTCCGCACCTAAGGAAAGGATCTTCCACTACCTTCCATTCTGCAAGGCTTCTGTGAACCCTAAAAGTGGGCTCTTCAGCCTGTGTGAGTACTGACTCTCCGTCCCACCTACGTCGAACACTTCCTGCCTCAGATCTGGCACATTTTAGCCATCCTTCCCTAATCCTCATCTTGGTAGCCACCTTCTCTCAGGAACTTTCCTGAGCTACCTCCTTTTTCTCAGAACCATTTACAGTCCCAGACTGCCTTAACTATACCTCTATAGTCAGAGCTCTAAAAGTGCATGATGGGGATCCACCAGTGTGTTTCACATCACCATAAGTGGGTGCTCTCTTGTTCAGGTGATGGACAGTTTTGCGAAGGGAAGCATCGTGCTTCTGGGAGATGCAAAGTGATGCTCCGATTCTACTGTGACTCACACATTTTTCTCCTATAGGGAATTTCCCCTCCTCTTGTATTTGGAAATTCGCATATAAAGACATGATGGATGTTCAGTTATTTGCCTTAATTTTTTCTGCAATGACCTGGTGTAGCAACCTTTAAAAGGGAACAGTGGGACTCATTTTCTTTTAGAGATGTGCTCTCTTTCATCTCTCAGTGTGCTCTAGCTCATCGCAGGCAGTGTTCTTTCTGATGCTTGGATTGTCCTGGACAGCCAATGAGAGGGAGTTTTCAAGGTGGTTCCTGTAACTACGCATGACCCCAATAGTCATGCATAGCTCCTTTGCTGAGGGTCACAGAGTCACTTGAAATACATTCCCTGGCCCAAACTTGGAACTGGCCATGCCCAAAGAATCCTCATCCCTTCTGGTAGACAGCCCACTCTGTAAAGTCTAGCTCAGTACCTTGGGCTGTCATAGACTAAAGGGGCCTTTTCTGAAGATAAAAGATATAAAATACAGCCTCTTTCATGAGGTTAATATGACATTTCTAATTTGCATTGACGACTACTGGGTTTAACTCTCACTACTTTTAAAAGTATATCTCTTTCTTTCAAGTACTAGTTACTAATGATGTTAGTTTATTATATACTCTATCTCCCAGTGTCCTGTGGCTGTCTAAAAGCAGCAATGCATTTTTATTAATAAGCAATAGCAACAAAGAATTCTGAATTAAGATGCTGCCCACTGTAGCTATCTGCCCACAATGGCTATCCCTATTTGTTGTGATTTCTGATGGGTACCTTCCTATGCATGTGAATTCATTTACCTTACTTTGCTTCTGATGTTTTAGGGAGGAAACTTGCCTTGTTTCCTTTTAAAACTTAATTTTGTTTACAATTTATGTAAAAGGATGATTTCAAAAATCAAATGAGTTGTGTACTGAGAGCAGTGTGGCTGCCATCCTATCCCAACTCGCCTACTTCCACAGAAGAGGCTGTTCTAACTAGCTTCTTGTTTCTCCTGCCACAGTTTCCCTTTAAAAATACAGAAATCAATACACACACTGTATCACACAAAAGGCCTTCCTGATAAACACAGCCTGCAAGTGGCTGGTTTGCATTTAAATATGTCCTGAAGCAGGAGATGGTCCTGAGGCCAGGCTCACTGCACCTGGTAGAGGCTTCTATTCATGGATGTGTGTGGTTCAGTAAGCCCGCCACCCAGCCATTTCTAAGACATGTCTGTCACTAAGTCTTCCCGTCAGACCCCAAGCTCTTCATGTAATCCCAGACTCTCACTGTACAGGGCAAGACTCTGCTCTTTTTCAGTACTTCTCAGGGCTCACCCGGATATCTCCTTCTCCTGCACTGTCCAGATTCTGACATTGTAGGTTGTAGCCTCCTTCCCAGCTGGAGAGGATGAGCTGCCAGAGCACGGAGGAAGGGAAAGAAATCAACACAAGCACGTGAGGGCACTGAACACTTCAACCAGCTTGCACTCCCAGGTAGGGCAGAAACACCCAGAATCCGAGCCATTTGCCCTCACACACCAGCGAGGGGCTACCTCCTGCTGCTGCACAGAAGCCAGGGCTTCTGTCCCCTCACACACTTCTAACCATTCAGATCACCCAAATGTAAGAGCATCTATAACTTTAGTACAAATTATTTATTTATCTGTCTTACAACATACAAGAATAAACGCATGGGAGGAAACTACTAAAATATCTTCAATTTAATACATTGATGAAATGTACATTATAGTTTTACAGATATTAAAAGGGGTCAGAAAGTTCTTTAAACATTTTCTTCACTGTGTCTGTACTACTTGGTAATCAAATAAATTACGTGATTGACACCTACCTTCTGGCGTCCAACGTGGTGGCAAGAGTTTCCACCTAAAACCTGAGAAAAGATTCTAAAACGGAGCTAAAAACAGCTTCCTAATTGTCTCTCTCAAATGAGCGGCAGCTGCCCATTTGAGCTACTGGTGGGTTCCTAGCGTGCGCGCTCGACCTGCAGTATGGCGGGAATGAGGCCTATGCAAGTGGCACATTAAACTGCATGGTGGATTTAGCCTTTTCTAGTACAAAACAAAAAAAAGAGGTTTCTGGGCTACACGCTGCTTGGATAAAAGCATAGACCCACGATAGCTCCCAGAGCTGGTGGAAAACTACAGTACCGCCGCCATGTTGGGAAGCTGAGGTGGGCGGAGCCAGCAGCCACAGCTGCTGCAGTTTAAGGCAATAGATTCACAATAAGACAGATTCAGATGTATAGTTTACAATGTGTGGAAAAGATACGTAGGCTTGAAAGAGACAAAAGTGATATATAGAGTTATAGAAACAAATACATAGTTTTAAAAAATAAAGTCTTTAAAGAGACAGTAAAGGTAGTATAAAAAATAAGCCACGTAAAAATGGATATTACACAGAGAATCTGGATTGTGTTGTCTTTGGGATTTTTAACTGCAGAAAAACATTTGATCATAAAAGATGTTGAGTTAAACCAATATGTATATTTTAAAGATACCATGACTTCAAAATTTGGATGTAAGTATGTGTTGCTTTGGAAAGGAGACTCTGCTTTTGTTCCCACAGAAAGCCAGAGGCTATGGATTTGTTCCAGATTAAGATACATCAGGTTTGACCAGCCAAGACCCCCTGAAAGGTCTCCGATGACACCATGGCCCAGATGATCCAACATCCAGAATGGTTTGAAGGCAACTGGCTCAGACGATACAGCCTCATGGACTATTCCATAATCCTAAAATTTTCTTTGTGTCCCCATAAGATACAGCGCCCCCCTCCAGCAGGAAGTAGCAAGAGAAGCTACGCCCAAATTCCCAAATTATATGTAATTTTACTTTGTTAAGGTTAAAACCTTCCTTTTTGAAAAAAGGAAAGGGGGAAGTGCTGGGGGATGTTCTGCATGGCAATGTGTTGCTCTGATTGGTTGGTAAATATAACACTGATTGGCCATTGGCTAGGCAGGAAGTATAGGCGGGACAAGGAGGAGAATAAAGCTGGGAAGTGAAAGGCTGAGTCAGAGAGACACTGCCAGCCGTCATGATGAGAAACAGCATGTGAAGATGCCGGTAAGCCACGAAACACGTGGCAAGGTATAGACTTATAGAAATGGATTAATTTAAGCTGTAAGAACAGTTAGCAAGAAGCCTGCCACGGCCATACAGTTTGTAACCAATATAAGTCTCTGTGTTTACTTGGTCGGGTCTGAGTGGCTGTGGGACTGGCGGGAGAGAGAGTTTGTCCTGACTGTGGGCTAGACAGGAAAACTTTAGCAACAACCTTCCCCATTATTCTCTATTAAAAAGCTGCCATTTAAAAAACCCATCATCTAGCCATCCTTGACCCATTCCCAGGAGGCAGTGAGTACTCAGTAATACCTGATGAGTGAGTGGTGTGCTCAGGGCTGCATAGCTAAGGAGTGGTGGGAACGTCATTAGAACTCAGGGTTCCTAACTCACTCTCTTCTATTCCTTCTATAACATGAGAAAACAAATCTATTAAATTCTTCATTGAAATTCTACAAAAGCAACTCTCTCCCTGCAACAATTTGAAATTCTAGAATATAGTGTTTTCTAGGCAAAGGGCTAGAATTTTCCTCTGCCTTAACAATATTGATGACTAAGTAACTACTGTTTGGAGCCTTGGTCTCTTCTTCACAGTTCTGATGTAGTTGGTGTATTTCTCTTCTAACAAAACCACCTTCAGGTAACGTAATTATAACTAAGGTTCTGAGGATGAGTGAGTCCAATGAAAGCAGAATCCCTTGGGATTTCCCAGTGCACTCCATTTTGAATCAGGTTCCCAGAAGCCTCCTGGGCTTTATGCTCCTGTCCGGAACTGCCCACTTGGGGTAGGCTGGAGACTGGGATACCTTACAGGATGTAAGGATAAGCACGTTTGTGTGTATGTGTGTGTATGTGTGTGTGTGTGTGTGTGTGTGTGTGTGTGTGTGTGTGTGTGTGCTGGTCAGTTTTCAGACTCAGAAAGCTACGTGGCACACAAATATTATTTAAACTATTTGCAGGATGAAAGCTGTATTGAAGGGTTAAGTATATGTTTTCTATAGTAACAGTGCAGCTGTGGGGTAACCCCTTAGCAAACAGGGCATATTCTGTTTGCCCAGGGCATGTCCTGTGTTATCCAGATTTTCCAGGCAGTCACCAATCCCGTGGTATGTATCTAACCACTTAGTAACTGTGTAGCAGAATTAAGCTGCCTCCTGGGCTACTCATAATCCCCTAACTGGGTTGAGGACCAAAGCCATCTAACCTTTGTACTGAAGGAAATAAACAAGGTTGTCAATAAGATTAACATGGAGCTGCTGTGGATGGAGGAACTCTAAAGCTCACCTAGAGTCCATCGGCTTCAGCCCAACCTTACCACCTAGTCCAGGCTCCTGGCAGCTGCAGCCTGGGAAGCTGTGTGTTCCGTCTCCTGGGACACTGCTTCCAGCCTTGCTCCTGATCAAGGAAGGTCTCTTTCCTTGCAATCATGTAAAGAAATTAAGTCTAACTGGGCACGGTGAAACACACCTTTAATCTCTGTGAGTTCAAGGCCAAACTGGTCTACATAGTGAGTTCCAGGATAGCCAGAGCTACATAGAGAAAGCCTGTCTCAAGAAAAAAACTAAACCCATGCTTCATCGGACCAGCTCACACCTATCATGCTAAATACATCTTAGCAAAGAACCTAAAACTCTTTTTAGTGTCAGAAAACTTAGTGGTTGCCTGTGATGTGATGCTGAAACTTTATATGGCTTTCCTCACCCAAAATTCCACCCACCAGTGCTTCATTTTGGTCACTATGGCAACAGCTAATGGCCATTATTAAAATGGTGCATATTAGCTAATGCACAAAATAAAGTCAGAGTGAGAAACCAGCATTTTAAGATACGGATTTCTGAGCTGGGTGGTGGTGGCGCACGCCTTTAATCCCAGCACTCGGGAGGCAGAGCCAGGCGGATCTCTGTGAGTTCGAGGCCAGCCTGGACTACCAAATGAGTTCCAGGAGAGGCGCAAAGCTACACAGAGTAACCCTGTCTCAAAAAACAAAACAAACAAAAAAAGATACGGATTTCTGTCTTTTTAAATTTTAGATCAGTAGAAAAGTCCTGCTTGCGTCATTACTAGCCATTTATAACCTTTATGGATGGTTTTATCCTAATTTGATTGGGTTGTCCCTCTTACTCCTCTTTAGTTTTGCTAGAGCAAGTTGAATACTGGAAGAAGAATAGACTTCTCCTTGTATTATATGGCAGAAACTCTTGGTTGTATTAGGCAAAGCAACCATCACTTATTTCTGCGGTTATATGCTTTTAAGGGTGGAGTTGAAGGCCTGGAGGCAGCTAGAGCCGACTAGTGTCAACTCAGGCTTGCCAGCGCAGTCCAGACATCTGCATCTCTGTACACTAGCTACATATGAATCATTTAGTGCATTTAAATCAGGATCATAAGGTACAGAAGAAATTATACGACATGATCTTAATCATGATTCTAATTCTAATTGGGTTAAGGACTCCAGAAACAGGCCTAAATTCAAGTCAGAAACAAGGGCTTCTGACACTTTGGGAAGGAAGAGTACCAGTGCAAGCAGCTTTCTGGGTTTTTCCAGAGTGGTGCCAAGGTAACTGCGACCTTTCACAGTTCTGGAAGGCCACATCTGACCAGTCCTCGAACTCAAACACTCAGAGCCGCACACACTTACCTCCACCAGCATATATGCAGAAAGAAGTGTGATTCCCAGGTTATACAAGGTGAGGATTCCCCTGAGAGAAAGAGCCGGCCTGTTCTTCATGTATTTGTTACCCAGCCATATCGAGAGCAGATATGTGACGGTGAGAATGAAGGTAGGCAGGTAAGAGTCCAACAGGAACCACCCTCGCACTCGAGAATCTGGAAAGAAAGCATATGGTGAGGAGCCTGAGGAGCAGTGCTCCATGCAGTTAGCAACACTGGCTCACACAGTCTGCAGCGGGCTCCCTTATCCAAGGTGGGAGGTCCCCAGGTGCCCACAGAACACTTTTCCTGACCTCACTGAGCACTTGCTGTCTGAGATGCACTCACATGACCAGCTCAAGCTGCTTCCCCTGAACAAGTCCACAGACATCCTAGTTCTTTCTCTAGACTTCAGAAAATTTTTCTTATTAAGTTGGGGACTTTTACCTTTTCACTTGAAGGAGGCAGTTTATGGTTTTCTGAGCAGTAACCAAATTGGCAGCCCCGTTGCTCTTGCACCTGAGGCCGATACTAAGAAAAGCAGGTGTTCCCTCAATACAAGCCCTGTGGCTGCTGTATAGACTTGACAAGCAAAGGCTGGTGAATAACTGAGGGTGGGTAGGATACAGGGCATGGATACACCGGACAAAAGGATAATTTGAGTTCCAGACAGGACAGAGTTCATCATTCTACCCAAAACAGTATGTAATTTTAAACATACAAATTGTTACTTCTGGAATTTGCCATTGAAATTTTTTGGATTATAGTAGATTATGGGACAAAACCTCAGACCTCAGATAAGGGTACTACACACACACACACACACACACACACACACACACACACACACACACACACACCAATACGATGCTGAGGTAAGCAAGCCAGAGAGCAGCAGGGAGGCACAGTTAAGTTTTCAGAGGGGCTTATGAGATGATTCAGCAGTTACCCAGCTTCACTAGAATGGATACCATGGGCACCTGCACTCAAGTGTACATATTCATATATGCACAATTTAAAGTAATAAAAATAAATTCAAAAGCCTTCATGGGCTGGGAGTGGTGGTATACATCTTTAATCTCAGCACCTGGCAGGTAGGGGCAGACAGATCTCTGAGTTCCAAACCAGCCTGGTCTATATAATGAGACCTTGTCTCAAAAACAAGAACAAAAACAAAAACCCTAATATTTAAGGACTGGGGGGATGGCTCGGAGTTGAAGAGCACTTGTTCTCACACAGTACTCGGGTTCAGTGCCTAGTACCCACATGGCTACTCATAACCATTGGTGACTCCAGGTCCAGGGCATCTGATGCCTCTTCTGATGTCTGTAGTTCCTGTATATACACAGCACATGAGCTCAGCCCGGCCCACACATGTATTTAAGTTAGACAAGCTTGCATGGGACAAATGGCTTCAGTTGACAACTGAATGCTTTGTATCGGCTCCTGCATTTATTCACGCTAACTCGACACATCTTATGGGTGAAGAAACAACTGAGAAAAGGAATACAATGACAGCAGTGTCGGGATTTCAATTACATCTGCCACCTCAACCCATACTCCTCTCTGAGACCCTTCCATTGGGAAGGACAGAGGAAAGAGGGCACATTGCATCCTAAGCCCCAGCACCCAGAGCTTACAGGGTGATGGCATTCCAGAACAGAGAGTATGGGCACTGAGGACAAAGAGGCAAAGCCTTGGAGTGGCTGAGAACAGCATGATACAAAACTGTGGCTACAGAGTTATCTCAGGACTAGACACGTCAATAACAGGGGCAAGAGCCAGAAGTCACCAGATGCTCTTCCTCCAGAGAGTGAAACACAACAGCCTATGATCAATCTCTAACACTGGGTAATACTTGGAAGTGACCTGTAGGTACAAATGAGATTTGTTCCTTAGTCTCCTTTTCTTTAAAGATTGACCTGGAATCATGAAATTTGCATGCTGGTTCTAACCTTCACAGATAGCACAACAAAACTGTTTCCACCTTGCTGGTTCTCCCACGGCCTCAGTCCACCACACCATCTATTCTGACCTGTTCTCAGCACACTTACAGTCCAAACTAATGAGGAGAGTGCCTTTGTGAGCACCGCCACTGTGCCAAGGAGTGTTCTAGAGACAGCGCCTTTGGTGACAGATCACGTGACAGGTGAGTGATAGGAGCTCCGAGTTCAGATCCGCTATAGCCTTTCAGGCACAGGCTCATACTCTTCCTAGAAGCCTATGTGCTATGTGCCCTCCTGTCCATCCTTTAATGCCCACATGAAGACTGCCTTCTGAAGGGAGCCATTTCCCACGCCCTTTCATAGCCACAGCTGTACTTGCTCAACAAGAAAATGACCACTTTGGCTTCTTGTTCAAGCTATCCTGCCATAGCTAACTGCAAAGACTTTCTCCATGTCAGGCACTGTCTAAAGCTTGACATGTATTGACAGATTTCTCAAAGCAATCCACCTAGAGAAATAATAGAGCCTTTCCTGGGGTTCCTTAGGGAACGTCAGCCACAGAGGCAGAAAGCTCACGGTGATCAGCTTCCCCACCTGTGTTACGATGCTGCCGCTGAACTGCATCCCTCCAAGACATGTTCAAGCCCGACACCTGCTGTATGTATGTGACTTCCCTTGGAACTGGGGTCTGTGCGGTTGCAATTGTGTTAAGATTGCACCATAACCCAGTCAGTGGTGTCTTTCCAAGAGAGGAACAAAAGAATAAATGAAAACTACATGAAGACAGATCTGCAGCTAGAGGCCAAGGAACACCAGACTGACAGCAACCTGACCTGGGGAGAGCAGACGGGTTCTTCCCATAATGTCAAGGGAACAAAGTGAGCCCTACCTTGACTTCAGAACTGCGGGATTATCTTTCTGTCATTCTCAAAGTCACCTAGTCCCAGGGAATGCATACTTAGGCTGCATCCTGACTGTTCCCACATGCTAGGTTTCCCTCTGCCTGTGCTCTGTGAGGAGGAACCAGTCTCCTCCCCTCTTACCTGAACTAACATCCTTAGAGTTAGGAGGAGACTCATGTAAATTCCTTCAGCTGGCACTCTGAACACAGCACCTGAGATCTGTATTGTGTTTGTCATGCTGCTGTCCATGCATGCCACAGTTAAAGTTGATCATAACTACTGCAACTAACACTTGGGAGCAAGGGTTTGCCATGCTGTTGCTTTGGTACTTGAGTAGTGTTACTCTGTCTGTGTCTGGCATATCCCTCAGGCTACTGATAGGATGTGCACAAGATCAGAAAAAGCTGGGGATGCCTCTGAGGTCACTAGGTGTGGCAGTCACTGTAAGTGCGGGTCACCTTTAGGAAGGTACAAGGATTCTTGATATGACTATAGTAACCCAATTCAGTGGTCAAACTGTTAACATTATAATCTCCCTGCTACAAAGGAAACAATTCCACCAGAACCACTGAAGCGCAGTAAACAACTGCAATCCTTTCCTCAGTGGGTCCCATGTCTATGTTCATTTTAGCTCCACTAATCTACTGACAGCAAAGTTTAGTGTGAACTTAGTTCAGAGAGGCCAATGTTTAACTCTCTGCTGAGAGAAACAGAAAGTTGTGGTCCCCAAGACTTCACAGCTCCTGTGGCATCCTGCCTAAGCAAGAGGCCATCTTCTCCACTCTGGGCCAGTTCCTCCTCACCTCACTAGAACTGCAAGCAGGGTATGCAGAGGTTACAGACAGACACTGCTGGCCCACCACAAAAGATCCTCAAAGGGAAGAATGGAGAGCCACTGCCCCGCTCCCCCTCCCCCCAAAAAACTGCAGTTTCTATTAAAAAAACAAAAGTCACTATTCACTTAGAACAGGTTTCAGAGTCTCAGTGAAAACCAGGGAATGATCCAAATATCTCCAAGTTTATATAAAGGTTGTGAGAAGTGCTAAGACTTCAGTTCCTCTTCCTGTCTTTACAGTCTTGAGGAAACCCCTTGTAGAAACCAAGGATTTCCCGCAGGCTTGTCAAACAACCAGACCCAAGTAAAGCAACACATCTGTCCTGACTTTATCTAGTCAGAACTATCAGTCCTCTGTTCCCAGAGCTGTTCATGCCCTGGTCATAGATGGTGAACAGGGTCATGGCTCCTGCTCTCAAGAGACAAGCGGCCACTAGGAAGCCTATGCGGAAAGAAATGGGCAGTCTAGAGCAATGAGGTGCAGTAGAGAGGAAGCCACCCCAGAAAGCCCACAACTGGTGTCTGCAAGAGGAGGCGCTGAGCAGACAGGAGAGACGGAGACACAGCAGAGAGCAAGTCCAGGTGTAGGGAAACAGCACATAAACCACGTTTACATGCTGGAGGAGTCAGAAGCTGTCTGAAGGGGCTGTATCCATGTGAGCGAGGAAGACAGGCTCTGATGGGAGGCTGAGAGGTGATGGAGAAAGCAAAAGGACTACCAGGCTTCACAGCTGATACCTTGGGGAAAATTTACCTCTCACCTGCCCCTCATCCCAAGAGACACAGCAGGGCAGAAGGAACAAGGATTCTGCTATTCTTGGAAAGGGGAACCACATGTAGGCAGTTTACAGTCCATAAGGATAGATGCCACACTGTTTTCAGAACCCCAAAGACAATCCTTTCCTACAAGCAAATGGCACTCTTCCTGCATGTTCCCAAGCAGCTCACTCACCTCGTGGTCCAAACATGTTGTCCAAGAAAGCATTAACTTCATTATCAAAGGCCTTCAGATGCTCCTGAAAGAGAGGGGAAGATTAAGCAGGTTTTTCTTTTTTAATTCTCAAGCCACTTCAAGCAATGGGAACGAAGACTGAGCAGGATCCAGGGTTCTGGGAAGGAATTTCAGGTGACTACTTTGGTAGCAGCTGGTGTGATGGCCTCAGGATAGCCTCACATAGAGTAAGCTCCAGATTCAGAGTAGAGTGTCATGACCCCCTATAGCACCTCATGCTCAGATACTCTGACAGGC
Organism: Peromyscus californicus insignis; assembly: GCF_007827085.1. Taxonomy (NCBI): domain Eukaryota; kingdom Metazoa; phylum Chordata; class Mammalia; order Rodentia; family Cricetidae; genus Peromyscus; species Peromyscus californicus. The sequence continues at coordinate 23,408,329 of NW_026294606.1, read as the reverse complement.
CAGGCTCAGAGAGGAGGATTGATGCTCAGGCATCTGAGGAGAGGACCTGGATGGCTTCAGCTATTGACACTAGTCCTATTCACTCTTTGATCCTGAAATCTCAAGAAGAAAAATGGGTTTTCAGTACCTGAGGAAGCTTGGAAGGGAGGCTGGGGAGTGGACAGCACTCACGAGCCCCACTACAGCCAGCCAGTGAGTCAGGAACCTTATCTTTCTTATTTCATAACAGCCCTGTAAAAAGTGCTTTGCTAAGTCAAGCTTGAACTTTTGAAAGCACCGTTTTATCTTTGGCTTCCATGTGGGGTGTCTTTGAATTCCAGATTTGAGAAAGGGCAATGATGTGACATCTTGGCAGAACAGAATGCCAGCTGTACAGCTGTGGATATTCAGGTCTCTATCAGACATTCCATTCTTCAACAGATAAGGGCATTAACTTCACAGATGGACTCATGGTAGTTGCCACACCATGGACAAATGTTTGAACTTTTTTGGTTTGTTTGCTCAGGTTCAAAATCCATTTTCCAAAATTTAAGAGCTAAGGATGCTCTGATTAGTAGGCTACAAACTCACTGCTGCTGTAAAGTTGCAGAAATGTACTTACAACATGGAAACTAAACACAAAAAAACAGGAAGAGAGAGCAGAGAAGGAAAAGGAATAAAAGGGCACCCGGTCTTTCTTTCTTTGCCATTCACTAAACACTGATGCCAGCGCTATGTTAGGTGCCAAGTGCCAAGTCAGCTGTACATGGTCCTCATCCTCATGAAGTTCTCAGTCTAGAGAGTAACTCAGACTTCCAGGGCTAAAAACATTAGGAGGCTCTCAGGGCTATAGTAGAAAAGAGCAAAGGCTTTAATTCAGATACCCTTGAGAAGCACCAGGAAGAGATGAAGTTCCTGCTGAATTCTGACCCTCAGGGACACTGTCTCAGGAGAGAAGAATAGACATTCAGGAGAGTCACAGAAGCAAGCACACCAGGTACAGCTCATCCAGGAAACCCTGATGACCAGGGTCTCTAGTGGCTCATATGGTAGAAATGCAGGCAATCTTTGGAAAATACAACTATAGTGGCAGAAAGCAGATCAGTGTCTGCTTGAGGACTGCAGGGAAAAAAGTATCCTTCAAAAACAAGGGCTAAATAAGGACACTTGCACATGCACATAAGGAAGCCTACAGCCAACAGGACTGCTTCAGAGTCTGCTGAAGACATCTTCAAGCAAAAGGAAAATGATGCCATATGCAAAGTAGAGTTTAGAGAAAGCCACGAGCACCATATGTGAATTGAACCGAAAAGCCGTAGCCCAGAGCACCCTAAGCAACCTGGGCTGCCTACCTAATGGTGTCCACTATTAACACAGGACCCCTGTGCCATCTCTACCACCATATTCACCTCACCTCGACCAGCTAGAAGCAGCACTCCTAAGATCTGCTTCTACCCCCACAAGTATGAAGACCACCTAGAGGAGTGGTGGTCCGTCCAGCAGACTACAGGAACCGTAGCAGCTTTCTTGGGACATGCCCTCGCCCTAGCCACTGGCTTCTGTGAGCACTTGGGGAACAAGAAAGAGCGAATTTAGCTTTTTGCCAACAGTGCCAACTGGATGCCTACCCATTCTAACTGCATTAGTTGGAGGTCAAGTCAAACCAGGTTATCTCAAATGGGGGCTCTTTTCTGGTCTGCTCCTGAAGCACATCTTGAGCACCTCACTAGCTTGGGTTTACCTCCAAGAAGGCTTCATTGCATTTGACCATTAGCATCATAATTAAGAGCCATTCTGTAGAAGCAGAGGCAGGAGGCTGGGAGAGATGAGCCTCATCCTGCCATGGGAATACAGGACTGGAGATCTTGCCTCTCCTTTCTCTTCCTTCTATTTCCCCTTCTTCCTCTTCTTCACACTTCTATCTTTTGGGTATTTTACAGGCATGTCAATGAACGTGTGTGTGTGTGTGTGTGTGTGTGTGTGTGTGTGTGTGTGTGTGTGTGTGTGGTGCAACCGCACGCACACAGACATGCTACAGCATGTATGTGGAAAGCAGAGGACAACTTGTGGGAATCGGAATCGGGCGGTTCTCCCGGTCTACTATCCAGGGCCCAGCTATCACACTCAGGCTGTCAGCCTTGGCAGCAAGCACCTTTGCCTGCTGAGCCATCTCACTGGCTCTATTTTGTAGATTTTAGCTTTTGCCTATGGTGGCACTGTATTGTATTTTAAAACGTGACTCAGAATCTTGAGTGTTTCTTCTATTAGCAGAGTTTTTGAGAATGGTTTAAAGACAGAATAGGCATTTTCACCAGAAGTTCACTGCTTTTCAAAACAAGCACATTAAGACACCAAACAGATGGCTACATTTGAGTGTAACAGTGTAAAAATCTTTACTTCTCTTTTTATGTGTTTCCAAATACAGTAATGCTGAAAAATTCAGTGACAGCAAATCAGGAAATGGGGTGTGATTCCAGAGCCAGAAATTTACCAAGAGCCTCAAGCCAGAACTAAGTTGTAGGGAACTCGGGAGAAGGAGATGTGGACTGTGGAACATACCTTTACCTTGTATTCAGGGCTCAAGGTTGACTGTCAACCACTGAGCCTGTTGGCTGACTCCTAGGGATTATTCTTTCCTATTTCCCACTCAGTGGACTGCAGTTAGGCAAACCATGGATACCATACCAAGGACCCCAACTCCTTGACATCTAATTGGCCATTACAAGAGGAACTTGTTTTGGTGGTGCCCTGCTATACAGGCCAGGCTGACCTGGAATTTGCAGTTCCCTCACCTCAGTGTCCTGAGAACAGGAATTACAGACATGCACTGCCACACTTGGCTCAGGAACTAGCATTCTTACTGGGCATACAATGTGGAGAATTTTAGAAAATCAAATAATTGTTATTAACCCCTTTGGCTAGCTGGGCCAGATTCAGTGATCTCTACTGTTTGCTCAGCCTCCCTGTGTCCATGTCCTCATGTGCATTCTGCCTCAGGCATGTGTGATTACTGGAGTGGTCCTCCTGCATCATATGCTTCCTCTGTGCCACTGCGTGGATTCTGCTGGCTAATGCCTGGATGCCTCTTACGTGCATTTTGTTTTCTCTGCATTTCCCTTCTCTCAAACTACTCAATAGCCTCTTTGTCTGGCACACGTTAGGGGTTCCTTAGCTTGTGGAATGCTTCTCTTAATGAGTGAGTTCTCCAGTCACCTAGGACTGGGGCTAGCAAGCTCTAGGGCTCCACTTCTGCCCTCTCCCCTTCGACAACACTCTTCTCTTCTCAGCAGGTTTGATTGTATATGGACTGGGCATTGGGAATTTGTCTTTGGCAAGTGAAGAGTAGATCAGAGAGAAGAGAGACTGCAAAATCTCCAGCAAAGCATCAGAGTGAGGCTGGAGCAGCAGGCTGTGCTGAATGTAAGGAATGGAAACTGCCAACTAGGCAAGCTCTAAACAAACAAAAATAGATTTCCAGTATTGGTAACTGAACCCAGGGGTTTCTAGATTCTTGGCAAGGCCTTTGCTGCTGAACAACGTCTACAGCTCCAGTCTTTCTTATTCTAGATGTTCCAGCCATCAATGCTCAGTACAATTTCAGTAATGGGCTTTCAAGAACAGCTTTCTGGAGTGTGACATGGCATGCATGCATTCCTCCATCTGCTTTTATCTGCACGCGCTGGAGTGGGAGGACCGGCTCTCCCTCTGCTGTCAGCATGCTCTGTGAACTGGTGGGACAGTCCACTTTGCACAAGAACCCAAGCAATGTTCTGAAATGCATTCAGCCCAAAGAGGTGGGTTGATGGAGTGGCCAGACACTGCCCTGAGTGTAGAACACAGGACACTAAAGGAGTGATGTCAAGGGTAACAAGGCTCTGTTTCCCGGGATTCCCCACAGCTGTTCCTCAGGGAGCATGAGCAGAGAGAAAACAATACTCAAGAAGAAAAGGATGGCTACCTACGGTGGAACATGTCTGCAACCTCAGCACTGGAGAGGCCGGAAGGAGGGTAGTTGAGTTTAAGGTCAGCCTAGGCTGCATAGCAAGATCCTGCCCAAGGAAGGAAAAGAAAAGAATGTATTTATATTTACAAAGACACCGAGTTTGCAAGATAGGAGTATTTTACAATCTAAGTACTAAAAAGGATGCAGGTTTTCTCCTCAACTTCCAGAGAACACTGCAGGAAGTCTGGTACTGAGGACTCTAGGACCAGTCCCCAGAAGAGTTGGGGACACTGGGCAGGGCAACAGCACAGCAGTACAGCAGTGTGCAGGAAGCAATCAGCATCCATAGATGGAGGAGACTATTTGTGGACATGATGCCTGCCCAACAAAGGGTGTCTGAGCAAAGAAGATGACCATCTCCACAGATGTCACAAAGCAACAGGCCAAAGTCAGTCATGACTTACCCTGGTGACCTCCTCCAAAAACCTGACCTGGCACATGTGCCTCTGGGCACAGAGTACTTGAGGGCATTTTTCAAAGCTGCGGTAAAAACAGGTGAAACATAAATCACATACACACAGAGTCGTAAGTTCACGTCAAGTGGCTATAGAGCGCAGGATGGTGCTTGGTTATCAAAGACACATCAAAAATCGAGCTAACAATGTAATGCATACTAGATGAGCACTCTACCACCGAGCAATTGCCCTAGCCAAAAGCATACTTGAAAATATATTCATAAGGCACAAATGATTTATATATTAACTCAGTGGTTAAAGATATTTTATTAAATATATTTCATAAAATGAATATATTATATTAGTTTCTTTCTAGTCAATTTAGAAGTCATGGTTCTTCATTGGCTATCAGAGAAATGCAAAATAAAATGATAGTGACACTCCTCCTCACCCAAATCAGAATGGTCTTTAAGAAAACAACAAATGCTAGTGAGGATACACCGTTGATGGGAGTGTAAACTAGTTCAATCACTGTGGGAGTCAGTATGGAGATTTCTCAGCAAAACAAAACTAGATCTACCCTATGAGCTAGCTTCAAGATTTCAGGGACTTCCTGAGGGACTCTGAACCAACATATCACAGAGCTCCAGGCCCATCAACGTTCACTGCACACTACTCACACACGGCTAAGTTACACAACCTATCTTGGTGTCCCACACAGAAGAGGGAACTTAAAAACACATAGAATATGAATAGAATGACATTTCCAGCAATAGTAAAGAACAAAGGTGTTTGCAAGAAAATGGATGTAACTGGAGATAATCACATTGAGCAAACAAACCTAAACTTGGAAAAACAAAAGTTAATATGTTTTCTCACTATGGTTGGTAGATTTCACATAGATAAGTAAAACTGTTTATACATACATGGTAAGAAAATAGAGCTGAAACCCTAGGAGGAGAAGGCAACCAAAATGAAGAGGAGGTGGGGTGAGAAGGGGGACATGCTCAATGTATGCTTGTCTGAAAATGTCCTTATGTAACATAGTACTATGTACAGTGAATATAAACAATGAAATCAATTTAAATAACTTGAAAAAAACGCAAGCAACTGAAAAAAAAGTTAGGGCCTTCCCTCCAAGAGACTGGAAATAAAAAGCAAACATTCTTCTTATAACAGTTTGCTCTTATTAAAAGATACTAAATAACTTGCCTTAATGTTAATTGAGTAAGATGAAATCCATTACACACTGAACAAGGAGCCCCAGTTTCACAATGAGCAGTTCTACTAGGTCAAAATCTTTGCCACAGCCATTACAACCTCTGCTTCCCCACAGGAAGTGGTAAGCTACTATAAAACTCCTTGGAGACTAAGCCAAAGCCAGATTTCTGTACTCAGACTAGTCAGGACGATTGCAGTTTCCGTGTCTTAGGGACACGGGAAGAAAGAGGCTCTTTCACAAGTAGCAGCGGCGATGAAAGGAAATTGTGTTCGCCTGTGCCCTGGTTGTCAAGTGCCAAGCAGAGGGGAAGCAGGTCGGTGCTTCTCATGGACAAGTGCTTTCCCTTTGAATACGGAACAAAGCAAAGCTTCTCATGCTTTCATGGGAAAGCACGGGCCAGATTTGATTCCTGATTTTCTAAGCAAAGGTCATATCTGCTTTATTTCTAGGTCAAACTATATATTATAAAGATATCTACAACATTTCAATATATTTTTTGATAAATTTGGGTGTATTTTAACTGCTAATTCCAACAAGAGAACCCAATAGCCATGTGGCTAGCTTAGTTTCTATTTTCCCTTAAGCTGTGAAACCAGCTCCTAAAGGACTCTGTTGAGGAATAGGATCTAGCTAGCCCTGCTGAATGAAACCCTTCGGACACATTCTTCTGTTTGCCAGTGTGTCCTCACTAAGGTGACAGTGGGCTCCTCACTGCAGTCTTTCCTAGAAGGTGAAGGATGTCACACCTCTCCCTTAGCTCTTCTGCAGTGTCAGATGAGAGCCATTAATGGTTATTAGAAGAACAGCAGACCATCTGGAGGCAGAGTGAAGCTTGGGCTGTGCAAAGACCTGTAATTTCATTCTCTTTGGCCTCTGTGACACAGTACTGCAGGCTAGCTTTAGGTCCTCAGCTTTCACATATTTCAGCATCATAGGATGTTAACAGTTCATGTTCATCACTAGTAAATCACAAGGCAAAGTGGCCAATGGATATGACCTCTAGGGGAGGGAAGAGGGTAGTAACAAAGGGTCTGTCTACAGATAATGGAAGCAGAAGACAAATTATTATGAGTTACACACACGTGACAAAGATAATGCCTTTGCCAACATACTATCAAAATAATATAAATGTAAGACTTTGACCCTCATTTTCAGAATTCAGCAACATCAGAAATCCTGTTTTGGATTACTGTTTCCATACCTTTAAAATGAGCACATTAATGAAATATTACTAACCCCTTTCTTACTATGAATATTTCTATTCATTAGGCAGTAGAAAGCACTTTGTAGTACAAAATGATCCTAATTAAATGCAATCATTTTACACCTCTTATTGCATCCCTGTAGACTACTTTTTAAAATTACAAAAGTCATTTGGTGTTATGAGTACATGCTCTCTGAGGCCCTCCCTCTCCAGCTCGAAGTTTTAAAGAGATAATGTTTGTTCTCCCGACCTCTTGTTCTTTCTTCTCTTCCAGCCTCAAAGCTGATGGGAAGAGTGCCAGATTCATACACAAAGAACTGACCCTGAGATATTGCTGACCATGTATCAGCAAGCAGCCAACACGAAATTATCACGGATTTTGAAACAAAAATACAAAACTCACAAAAGGAACCTTGACCTAATTGATGGACTATGTGGAGAGAGGCTGGTTAACACAAAATGCCTGATAAGTTTGTTCCCAAATCCCACAGGCATATGTTTCAATTTCCCCTCTAGATAATTCAGAGAAATCAATATACAACCTTCCTATGTCCCTGCATCTTAGAAATTCAGAGAAGAGAGGGCCTCTCCCTTGGGAAGAGAAGACTTCTGGGGCCTCATTAGCAGTGGTGTGGCCAGGGCAGCAACAACAGATGGCTTTGCAGGGCCTCAGTGGCCTGCATAAATCCCGCCAATCAGAAGGGAAACTTTGTATGTTCTAATTTTCTATGAAGTGCTAAGTAAAAACAGCTTCATAAACATTAAAGAAAAGCCTGGCTGTTCAAAGCCATGTGTATAAGAGAGTACAACCAAATTCCTTTTGAAAAGCATGTGCTCAATCTGTTCCCTAGAGGAACCACTAGAAACTATCTGATTTCTACAAAAGAAACATTCAATTACACTGTTTTATGTCATGATATTTTGGTTTTGAAAATATTTTCTAGACAGAATTCTTCATCTAATTTTTTAACTCTCAAACTTACTTTTGGAGCATGTGATTACTGTGGTTAATGCAACCATGGAAGCTTTGTAGTGTTTTTTCCTCCACTTGTAAAAGCGAAGACATAAATCCTGCAACATCCACAGGTGGTGGTGATAGCCCGAGGAGGGAGGAGGAGGAACCCTGCCTGACTCTCCTTCAGCAGAAATGCTTTCAGGACTGGGGCCTCATAGGTGACGTCTCAGTCCCCACAGTGTTCCAGTTGTTTCTCCAATAAGAGCCAAATTAGTATCTGGAGAAGCAAGGACTGGAAGTTTCTATTTGGTTCGGTAAAGAAAATGCGTGTTGGGTTTAGGCATTTTTGAAAAGTCAAAGAAAGAGATGCTAGACTGAATATTTTCTCAAATTATTGCTGGTGTAGAAAGAGAAAGTTGAATTCATTTGTATAGCTTTAAAGCAGCCTAAGGGGTGGAAATGTGAATGTCTGTGGCAGCCAACAGTAGGCCGGGCAGAAAGGTCAGGGTGGGTAGGCTGCCAGGGCAGGAGCCGCTGTGAGTCTCAGGTGGGCTGCCAGGGCAGGTGTCCTCTGTGAGTCTCTCAGGAGGAGCAGCAGTGGTTCTACTTACAGGTGAAGCTTGGTTGGGGCTGCAATGCTCCACCATGTGTATCTGGAATCTGATTTTAAGAGAACCTCCTTTGCTGCACCTGACAAGCAGGCATTGCAGAGAAGACGCGGTTGTTGACTGCACTGTGTGCATGCCCACAGTCTCACGGTACAGGGGTCCTTTGACTACTAAAAGACTTAGGAAGAAAGCCACTGGGAACAGCCACAGAAGAGGGCTTGCAGCGCTTGCTACAGAGTTGATTTTTACCAAATGTTCATCTTATTCTGCTGTTCTCTGGGCTATAGACTCTTCTAATGGAGGAAGCACTCAACTGCAAAGAAAGCCACCATGACAACAATGGCTACTCCTCCCTAGGTAACATCATTCAGAGTAAAGCCTATTTCTGTTAAGATTTTTTAAGGTTTAAGAATCCCGGAAGGCTCTCAGCTCACATGCACTTAATGGGAAGTCAGGATGTGGAGGGCTGCGATGGCTCATATATTAAATAAAATCCTACTTCATCACGTGGCTTTTCCCAATTCCACAGAAACCTGAAAGACGGATGTTTCACTGTGACACTGATGATCACTTTAACAAGGCAGGAAGCAGCAGGGCACAAGTCAGGAGACCCAGGTTCTTCTCTGGACTCTGATGAGTGAAAGCTGTGTGGCCGTGGACTTCATTATCTCAGCTTTACCTCCTTCCTGTGACAGCGGAAGTAGCTGCTGCTAAAACATTTCGCACTGGAACAAGGATTTTTTATTAAGAGTTCATAGAACACTAATGTAATCACAATATCCAACTCTTTAAATTACTCGTCTTTTAACAACAGACATTTATCAGTAACAAGCCAATATTGAGAAATTTTCGGTATGAATACTTATGCATTTCTTAAACTTGCTTTTCAAAAAATATATTTTTGAAATGTAACTTTAAAAATATGAAAATATCACTTTTTATTATAAAGACTTTCTCTTTTCATACAAATCTACAATAAGGGCCTAAGAATTAGCTGTGAAACATACAGTGTTGTTATGAATAGAAATCAGCTCACACAGGAGTGATTTGTCAATAATTTTGTCATTGACTTAAGCTGTGTGTGCACAGGTCAGAGGACAACTTGCTGGGGTCATTTCTCTCCTTCTATCACGCGGGCTCCAGGGATCCTGCTCCTGTTGTCAGGGCTGACAGCACATTCCATAACCTGCTGAGCCATCTCACGGGCCCTGGAGTGATGTTTTTAAACTCCAGATGAAAATGGGAACTGTTTATTGACAGTTATGATTCACAGATGTCTAATTCAACTTTCCACCCAAAGCTGGAATAACTGCTTTCTACCCCATGTTGACGGTAATGTCCCTAACTCCCTAGGAAAAGCCCAGCAGCACATGCCATTTTCACTGTTTCTCATTCGTCCAGAGCTTCAGTGCTCATCTCTTCCCTTCCTGCATGACTTGAACATCCCACGTCTTCCCTCCGGAGTCACACACAAGCAACACTTTTCTTCCACATGGTAGCTCTTGGGCTATTTGGAAAGGAGGCATTTGAGCTTAGCTCCTGCATTTACAGCCAATCAGCTCCAGAAGCTCTGCCTCCCTCCTTCCTGCCCCTCCCCTCCTCCACTTGTCAATGATCTGACCCTGCTTTCCTTCTTTCCTTCTTCCACAGAGGTGGAGACCCACTGAGTATGAGATTTCAGACACATGCCTGCTTATATAGTATTCTCAGGACTACCTCACCTTCCACAGCAGTGCTTCTCGATCTGTGGGTCTCAACCCCTTGAGATCAAATATCAGATGTTTACAATTCACAACAGCAGCAAAATTAGTTATGAAGTAGCAGCAAAATAGTTTTATGGTTGGAGGTCACGACAACATGAGGAACTGTATTAAAGGGTATCAGCATTAGGAAAGTTGAGAACACTGTTCTAGAGCATTCCCTTCAGTTTTTTTTTTTTTTTTTTTTTTTTTTGGTTTTTCGAGACAGGGTTTCTCTGTGTAGCTTTGCGCCTTTCCTGGAACTCACTTGGTAGTCCAGGCTGGCCTCGAACTCACAGAGATCTGCCTGGCTCTGCCTCCCGAGTGCTGGGATTAAAGGCATGCGCCACCACCCCCCGGCTCCCTTCAGTTTTTTGTTTTGTTTTTTAAGACAGGGTCTCACTATGTAATCCAGGCTCAAGGAGATCCTCCTGCCTCCACCTCCAGAATTCTGGGATTTTGGACAAGTGTCACCATGCCTGACCAGCATTTGCTTCTGGATTCACTCTAGTTGTCAACAACGTAAGTGAACACCCCGAGAATGTGGTAGAACTATCAACTCTCTTATATTCTAAACACTGTATTTCTATTGAAAGAACCAATTCCATTTCCCTGAGTCTCAAACTCTCCCCTAACATTCTTCCTTCCAATGGATCTAATTAGGATTAGGTGTGGGGCAGGGGTGATAGACACACATTTTACTCACATCCATCAAGCAAATGACAACTAGAGAGTTCCCCTGTAACTTCGTTGCTCTCTTAGAGGATGTTACTTCCTTGGGGATTTGGTTCCTAGCTTTGGATCTGGATGTAGCATTTTAACTCTATAGTAGATTAAAATACACTACCCTAGAAAAGCATATCCTTATCTTCCATGATAAGGCACAGCCTCAATTCATTTTTCTGACCCTTCTGCTTACCAAAGAGGAATTACTGTTGACTAGAAGCAATCAGGGATCCAGCCCAGAGCAACCATCTCATCAGATGAGTCGGATGCCCCTGAAATGCACTAATGCTTGTAGGATTTCCACATTTCCTTTCCACATTTTCACTGGTGAAGAAAGATTAATTTTCCCATGTTAGCCATTGAGAGCGGTCAGGACCCTACTTTATATATTTTGTTCATTTTAAGATAAGGTATCAAAAACTCCTAATTCCAGAGTTACTGTCACTTATGTCCTCATTTTATATAGGACACACATATGACTGATAACATAACACTAAATGAAAGTGGCCATGGTTTGTTCACACCAAGTACTGGGTGTAATATAGGCTACCAGTGCATTCAAGTCCCTACTCTGTAAGACAGGCATTGTTGGTGACAAGTAAGGTAAGTGAGGCTTAGGCAAGGAAACCACACTATTCCATTCACAGCAAAAAGCTACTATTGTCTGCAGGAATGCCAGTTCTTCTCACCGCTCTTCCATGTGTGGTTTTTTGGGACAGTCTGGAATTGGGTATTTGTCAGAAGGTCACCTGAGCTACAGAGGACACAGCATGGCACACCATGTGTCAATGCAAAGAACAGGCGTGGCTATGGCTTTCACATGAAGAGCACACTCTTGGGGGAAACAACCTGAGTGGTCCCTTCGCTCTCTGTGAGATGAAAATAAACATCTCACAATAGCATGGCTGGAATATTAAATAATTGCATGTTTGTAAAGCCATCTATGACAGCTCAAGACACAAAGTTGGCACAGAAGAGACAAGAATTAAGTGTTCTGCATTTTCAAATCCCAATGTGAGGCACACTGCCTCTGCCTTACAACTCCACTGCCACCTTAATTGAATACTAAAAGGAGTGACATTATAGAAAAGGAATATCCTTTAAGTAACCTGTCTCAAAAGTGATGACCTTTTATTATTTGTGTGTGTGTGTGTGTGTGTGTGTGTGTGTGTGTGTGTGTGTGTAGAGGATGAGTATGTTGTGACATGTGCATGCCATGGAGCTGTGTGGAGGTTAGAAGACAACTCTACAGAATCAGTTTTCTCCTCCCACCTTACATGGGTTCTGGGGATTAAACTCAGGTCATCAAGGTTGTGTGGCAAGTGCTTTTACCTTCTGAGCCCTCAACAGTGATGGCCTTCTTAATTAAAAGGGAAATGCAGTGGTTTAATAAGGAGAGGCAGGCATTCCAGTTGAAGTATTTTGCCGTTTTATCTTTTGGTGCTGGCCTCAAATCCAGGGCCCTGTGCCTGGCAGGTAAGTGTTCTATCACTAAGACACATTCCCAGTTCTCCAGGTGAACTGGAGAAGGCAGCCTAAGTGTCTCAAAACCAACACTGAGTGGAAAAGTTAATTGTGGAAGAGAAAGGAGAGAGGACATGATTCCCTGACATGAATTCAAAGTTGTAAAGCACAAATATTTATGCCATGCAATTTAAGCACAAAAGTTCTCCTTGTTCCATGACATTTCTCTCTACGAACCAACTCCTCTCACGCTGTGGAAGTGAGTGCCAAGGACGGCTCTTATTGCTGAGAAGATGAGATTAGTTGCTTGTGTATCTGGTCACTCTCTTTCCATACAGGGAACAATCAGCTTATATTTTTCCCACTGTTGACCATATCTTTCAGTTTCTAAAATGTCCCTTCAGATGTTCATTTGGCCAAGAGACCAGACTAGGGTCTAAGGAAACAAAAGTCAGTCTCCTGGCCTGTGACTCACCCTTCTTGGATATGCTCATATGGGGCAGACATTGGACCTCAGGTACTAACACAGATCCCAAATTTAAACTTAGCAATGTCCAAATCTAAATTTTAACTTGGCAGAAAGATATAAATGTATTAAAATGTAGAAAATAAAATATGTCAGGGTTGGGGTGATAGTTCAGCTAGTGAAGTGACCAGGTGTGATAGACCCATTTGTAATCCCAGCACTAGGGAGGCAAGACAGGCAGATCCCTGGAACTTGCTGGTCAGCCAGACCAGCCTGCTTGGTGTGTTCCAGGCCAGTGAGAGACATATCTCAAAAACCAAGACTGTATCACAAAAACAGCTCCTGAGGAACAATACTTCAAGTCGATCTCTGACCTCCACACATGCATGCACACATGTGCATATACATGCATGCATACGCAAACAATATATCTCATGCATGTGCTTAAGTTAAGTCATATTTGCTTCAAATCTCTCAACATTAATTCAGCAATTGTTTGAGTCTCTGATAGGCTAAGCATGAAGATAAGAACACAGTAATGAAGCAGTGAATCCACAGTAATGATTTCCTTTTGCTCAACTCCTCAGCCTGGGTCCCTGTGACAGTCACAAAGAGCAGCTGTGTGCTTTGGGAGGCTTTACACACTCTGTATAGGTCATCTACGTGTTTTGTAGCTTGTTCTGTCATTCAGTATTTGATGGTATCTGTTCACGGTGAAACCTACAATCTAGTTCATTCATCCACAGGCTGCATTTTACCATAGGAATCTAACACATTACTTATTTCCTGATGGATAGTTTAGTTATAATTTTCTGTTACTGTTACAAAAATGATGCTTTATAAAAATCTCTAATACTCATAAGTAAAAGTTTCTATGGGGAAAATCCAGTTGTGAAATTGCTATGCTGTTTAGGAAATGCATTTTTTAAAATTTTTTGTGAAACCTACTACACTGCTCTATAATATTTGTGAAATTTGCCACTGTCAGCTTTTAATCTTTGTCAAGTTCATGGGTAGGATGTGGTATCAGTTTGCATTTCCACATTACTGCCGGAGGGAGTTGTGCGTGTCTTTACACATTTATCAGCATACTATGAAAGCCTCGTCTTTAGTGAGCTGTTATTTCCATGACCATCACCCCATGCTTCTCATGGTTGCTTGTCCTCTTGCTTCAAAGTCATCGTGTGTCCTGCATGCTACCTTTTTGTTATATTCACTGCAATCCCTTCTAGCTATCCTCATTTTTTAAAGCTTGGCCTATGGTATCTTCTCATCCATGCCAAGCACACTCTACCATTGACCTATAGTCCCAGCCTAACATATACTATGTTTTGTGCCAAGAAATTACCCATACCATACCCTCTATTTGCCAATAGTTTTAACGTTTCATTTTTCTTTAGCCTTTTAATGATCTAGAATTCACAGTGTCAGGGGGAGACCTGATTGTTTCAGCACAGTTCCATGTTCTGGACACTATCCTTATCAAGATCAACACTTGTCCATCTTTCCCCTTCTGCTTGCCTCATTTGGTTGTCTATTTAGAACTTTCCATGCCACTAGAACAAAACCAAGGATGCTCCTTCCTGTGATCCTCATGACCAGAAGTCAGGTCGATTTGTCAACATGCTGGAGATGTCCCCATTCCTGTGCTTTGGCTTGGCCATGGCTGTGGATGTATGCACTTGTCTACCTGCTCCTTACTAGAGGTCTGAGCCATGAAAGCACTTGAAGGCCCTAAGAAAAGTTTCCCAGCAAGCCATTAAAACCACAGAATTTTGTTTCCCAAGTGGCTGCATAAACTAATTCCCACATCTCTACACAATTTGCTTCCAAAGCGTTGAAAAGTAGAAGAGACTAAGTTGGGTCTGTACAGTGCACAAAAATCTAATGTAAACTATTTTTCTATGATGTACATCAAGTCTCAGGAATTTCAAATATCATACATTTTCACAATACATAAACATGCCATAAATGACTGCAAAGTGTACAGTTTTCAAGATATCCCTTCTGCTAGTAAGCTGGCCTACATTAACACTTTGTTTAGGAAAGGAAACACAGACAAGAAGGGAGTTTGAGGCCCCGGTCCACCACTTGCTAGTTACAAATGACAAAATCTAGGTTTCAGGATTCCCCTGCCACTAGCAAGCAGGGCTATTTCAGCACTTGTTTTTACGATTCTGAATTTGTAACTAGACTCCAAGTCTTGGTATCCTCAAACACGGGAAAGCTACAAATCTGTTTATCAAACAGTATTCTCCCTGCGTCTCCTATGTGCAGGCTCCATTGTGGTTTGGAATCAGCAGTAGAGATGGCAGGGAAAATGCTCACTCTTACAGACTGGGTGGTAGAGAGATTTTTTTTTTTTAAAGCAAGCATTAACAAGCTATCAACTAAACAGATGATGCCGGGATGTGTTTCTGTACACTAACATACCAAATAAACATGTGGTGTTATATTTCACAGTTTTAGGGTTGGGGCTAATCATAAACAAGGTGTGTGCATGTGATGCATTTTACTTGAAAGGGGGTGGATAGAGAGTCAAGCCATGGCAAACTGAGTCACTCTACCAAAAAGTGAAGCGTGAAGCGCTATGTTGGAGGGCAGTGTAGACTTTACCCAGAGACCCAGAAACTTCAGGCTGCATGGTTCAAAGTCCCCCCACGCCTGTCTTCCACCAGTGCCTTACACAGTAAATTCACTCCAGCCAGGCTGGGTCCTAGTACTTGCGAACTGCATTTCCAACGATCCCTCCTGGATAACACAGTCTTTCATTCTCCACTTATTTTGTTCTCACTCATATTCTTCAATGTCTCGCCTATTTTCATTAGCTCTAAACTGATAGACAAGAGAAGCAATGCATTCTTTCTCTATAACACACAAATCCAATTATTTGCTATGCTTAGCTTTAGTAACTGAAGGAATGAGGATGCATTGGGAAAGGCAGAGATGGAAGAAATATTCTTGAGTAGAGTGTTTTTAGGGGCTAAGGCCTTAGGCTAAGCACCATTAAGAAGCTCAAGTCAGGCAATTTGATGTGGGTGGTTGAACAAATAGCTATGGCTTAATCTGATTACAGGAGGCTCTCTGGATTGCCTAAAGCTGTTATTCAAATCCATGGCAGTTTTAGAAAAGCAGGCACTTTGCTATGACATGAGAGCCTCTACAGGGAGAATCACTCAGTAAGAAAATGGTTTTTTAAAATGCACATGCAAGCTGTGTTTCAGGTTTTCCTTTTTCATCAATTACATGAATAGAATTTTTGTATCCTCAGGGATCTGAGGATGAGCCCATGAAACCTTCCCACATTTTCATTCTTCTGGGGTGGGGGCTTGGGAAATCCTGAACGTTAAATTTAACATCCATCTTCATAGGGATGTAAGGTTCTTTTTAAATGTAAATGTGTTTAAATTAATCAAAACAGTTGAAAACCTCTCTAATTCATGCATACAGGAAGTCACAGCTGTAAAGACAGCTGTAAAGTTGGAGATGCCCAAGTTTCAGTAAGCAATTGCCGTCTACCTATTGGGAAGGGCTTTACACTCAGTGTCTCATCTGAGCTAGTCTTCACTATGTATTCCATTCTAGAGATGAGAATGCTAAGCTTCACATGGCTAAACAACGTGGGGGACACAGAGACCAAGGAACTGAACCCAAGAGTATGGAACTGAAGAGAGAATTTTTAAAAACTAATGAAAACTAGTGAAAAGAATCAACATATTATTAGCTAAGCCCCTACATAAGCCCCATGTCCAGATGCTCAGGGCCTTGGATTGGAGCGTAACTAGGTTAACCTTCCTACAGAATGCCTCTTGCTCACACAACCACCCTTCTCTACCTCCTTCAAAATCTTACCTACATCTTACTCTCAAGTTTAGCACTCGTCCAAACCTGGCCTGACTCATCTCTCCCTGTCACAAAGCCCACAACTGTCCACATTAAAGCACTCACTGAACTATCCTAGCATGAACTAGGCTCTGTGAAGACATAGCCTTGTCCACAAAGGGCTCCCAGGATGACGTTTCTCAAATCCTTTACCTTCTGTGACCTTACTGGTTATTTCCTCTACCTGTGAGGTTCTAGTCAGCTCTACACATTGTCTTCCCACACACCAAAACTGACCCAGTCACAACCCAGGTGGATCCCAACTCCTTGAGGCACACACTGAACATTTTTACAAGTACAACAAGCACTCCTCTTGGTTTCAGCTCCAGAGCACTAGGTTTCAAATTTGTGTGCACTTGATTCCTGGCATGCAGATCCCAGGCTCTTCCCTCAGGAGACAGACATTTGTAGGTTTCTTTAAAAGCAGTTTTAAAAGAGTAAGTTACTCAATACAGAGAGCAGATTTCATTTTTTCAAAGAAGAGCAAACGATTCATTCCAAAGTCTGCACTGAGGACTGTTGTAACAAAGGCTTGTTCTGCCGTAGGAGGCAAGTGCTGATAAGATTAAGAGTTCTCTGCAGAAAGTCCTAACCCAGGGACTTTTCCACTTACTTTTTAAATTGGAAGAGGAAAGAAACTTAGGAGCCAGGGAACCTAATTTGCAAAATGAACTTGACAGCGTCTAGCAACAGTGGCGGAACTTTTCCAGTGGCTGGTGGCTGAGCATGCTACTATTTAAGGCTCACAACAGTTACTAGCTGTGGTTGCTTTGTGCTTGGCATTTGAAACAAACTTCAGCCTGTAAATTGCAAAATGACTTGTGATGAGTGCCATCTTTTTAGGAGTCAGAACACAAAAAAAGGCCAGAAAGGGGGCTGAGTGTATTGACGACACAAAGGAATAACAACTGCTCAGCCTCTGGAGTAGGATGTGAAAGAAGCCCCTGCAACAGTTTGGATGGGATGCCCTAGTGGCATTTCTCCAGTGCTAAAAGTGCCCTCCCGCTCAAGCTGAATTTGCCACTGACTTACCAAGGGCTATGGATCTGATTTCTAAGTCAAGAAATCCATGGGTCTGAGTGTCCTCCCTCAGGCAGTTTAAGGAAGGCCCTAAGAACAGGAGCAGGGGGGCTCGGGCACACAAGATGCTTCTTTTTCCAGACACAGAGAGGAAAGCCAGCTGAAGTGAATGCTGAAAACAGCACTCAGGAGGCTGAGGTGGAGTGGCAAGTTCCAGGCCAGCCTGGCTTATAAAGTGAGATCCTATCTCAAAACAGAACAGAAGAGAACTGAACAAACGGTGTTTCTGCAATATAGACACATTCATCTTTAAAGGTACAAGTTAATTTAAATCTAACTCCTTAGTGTGATGGTCAATAAGTGTTCTGACCCTGTCAACTAAATAAGGGTCTCCAAGTAGTCCTAATACCTACAGAATTCAAAGATCTCACAAATAAAGTTCTGCCTAAACACACGAAAGATACAATATAATTACATATTTAAAGCACTGCAATTAAAACCAAATGATA
Source organism: Peromyscus californicus insignis (assembly GCF_007827085.1). NCBI lineage: Eukaryota > Metazoa > Chordata > Mammalia > Rodentia > Cricetidae > Peromyscus > Peromyscus californicus. The sequence goes on along the minus strand of NW_026294606.1, from coordinate 23,390,157 downwards.
AACTCTTAAGACATAAAATGTGCAAAGCTGCTGTTGTCATTTTTGGTGGTCTTAATATTACAGGCATTCTAATCAAACCAGAGACTACCTGACGCTTGAAAGCTACTCATCTACTATATGGGTGCTCCTGTTATGTAAGTAACACTTGTATGTTCCAGATCTTGTATATATGAAATGAAACTTTAGTGTTCACATATTTAATATTTAAATGTGTGTGTATGTATACACACATTCAGGTTGACTATCTAAAACGTTTTGAGTACTGACATAATGCCACAGTAGAACATTCCACACCTGACCTCATGCTATAGTCAAAACATAAGTATATTAAAATGTGTAAAATAGCCTTTAGGTTGTATACAAGATGTGTTATGAAAATAAATGAATTCTGTGTTTAGAATTACCATGCTCAAGATATGCCATTATGTTAGGATTTGTGTTTACAAATACTTCAAAATCTTGAAAAAAATCCTAAAATCCAAGCTACCTCTGTTAAGAAGAATTTCAGAGAATGTTCAACCTGCATAGGCATCCATGTGTGTATTCATGTGTGTAACTCACGGGGTGGAAACTACACGGGAAAGTTACTCGCTTTGCCATTCTGGGTATAAAAATGGGACCATACTGAAATTAAATGTTGACTCTTTATAAATGTGTAAGAAGGTCCACTCATATTGGCTAGTGGATAAGGCACTATGGAGGAATGAAAAAGGTACCTCTGCATGTGACCTTGAACAAATTATCTTCTTTGAAACTCAATTTTCTTACCTATGCTGTAAGCTTAGTGTTGTAGGATTCACTTTCTTATGAGGGAAACTTCAAAATAGTATGTATAAAAATGCACTGAAAAACATCTAATGTTTTAGCTATATTAGAGCCTAATTATATTTAAATGAGTACAAATATTAAATATTCACTAATACAAAATCATATTGCTATACTTGCAGCATGGGCAGGGGCTCACGTCATTCTAGGGATGCACACTGAGAATATGCTCCCTCCTACATTTGGAGTCAGAGTCTGTCACTGAATCTGGAGCTTTCCAATGCAGCTAGATTGGCTGGACAGCAAGCCCATGGATCTTCTTGTCTCTGCCCCCTCAGTACTGAGATTACAATGTTCTGCACCATGCCTAGCTTTTGGGTTGTTGATTTCTATGTGGTGCCAGGAATCTGGATTCAAGTCCTCTTGCTGGCACAGCATCTCTTTACTGACCACAATCTCCCCTGCCTACAGTGTATTTAAAGTTATAATTAAATGGCCAACTACCACAAATATACGTGAAGTGAAAAGCTACCAGAAAATTCATAGATCACAGCTTTGTCTATATTAAGAAAATATTCATTTTTAATTTCAGTAAAAAAGTAACACTATAAATGTCATTACATATAAATAAGAATATAACCTGGCCTCTTTTACAAAGTACATTATTAGATACAATTACAGAAATGCATGTTTTGGTTTCAGAAAGAATTTATGATTAGATTTTGTTTTTTAAAGTAATATATGATCACAAATATGACTATGAAATGCAAATGCAGCTCCAGGACGATACACAGGTGATAGCTTATTAAATACAACACAGGCACAGGCCTGGCTGCCCTGTGGTAAAGCAAATGTTGCTGAATGCTATGGCATGCCACTGGCTGGAGGAATGTACTGTGTTTCTGCAAAGCAAATGATTATTCCTCAATAGACCCTTGCAGATAATGGAGAAAAAGCAGTGTGGTGGGAATCAGGAGTTCTGGCCTTCACATTCTCAACCTGCAATAATGTTTAATGCCTATGATATGATAGCATCCTCCCTAGGAGGATCACCTAATAGTGAGATACATTACTGAACACAGACAACACCTGTCCTCTGGAAGTTTGAATTCAGTAAGAGACACAAAGACAAAAGACACCATTAGTAAGTATAGGATTAGAAGGGGCCACGAGCACTTGAGTGGACTGTTAGTAGTTGTACTGAGGTGTATATGGAGAAGATAGGCAGGCTCCGCTTTCAGTAGTGTGCTTATAGATCTAATCACAGTGGTGGAAGAAGACAGATCCACAACTCTGCAGGAAGAGCCCTGGCTGGGTCCCATCTGATGTTAACAAAATAATCATATGCAAAAGATTAACCCCATTTAGCAAGTTGGTAAACAGTGTGTCAGACCTGCCCCGAGGGACAGAACCAGTGGTCATCCAGCCAGCACTGAAGCTGGGTTTTCTGACCACCTGTCCAGTGTCCTGTGTCTGTGTTGTGCCTTCTCTGCTTCTCACCAAGCATCACTCAGTGGGAGGTCACCACTGTCATGGTCGCTGCTATTAATAATTGGAACCACTGATTTCTCTTGAAAGATTAAATGAAGCTCATGTTCAATAAAGTTATAAAAATGTTTTTCAGGATCAGTTTTACTTTTTTCTTTCTGTGGCTTATTTTCCTTTTCTTTTCTTGGATGGATCATTTTAATACCAGGCTGTCACTTAAAGTAATTATGACTCTTTGGATATTAGAAATGAACTACAAAATAGAAACCATTCTGACTTAACATAAGAAAGAACTGAGGGAAGAATAGGGAGATGTGGAGACCAATGTTTCAATAACATCATTTCTCAGCAGAGGCAAGAAATTAAAAATCAAGAGACCGGGGAAAAAAACAACCAACCAGAAACCTTGTAGGAAGGGCAAACATGGCAGAAAGAGTAGAGGTGAGAAAAACACTAGAAATAAAAACATTTCAAACAAAACCCTGAGAATATTGGACAAAAAACAACATGAAAGAAAAGAATGGACCAAGAATCAGATTTCTGACACAGTCACCTAGAGAGCCGGTGGAATTACCAGCAGCCTGAGTGCAGGCTGAAAGGTGAGCACCTTTCCTTGCCTAGTGCTGGGTCTAAGGTGGCAGCGAGGCTCTCATGAGTGGAAAGGGTCTCAGAGATAAGAGATGGGTTTGACACGCCTGCTACTGAGAGCCGTTTGTCCAATGTAATGACTTCCAAAGCATGACCAACTAAAACACAGACAGCCACCCTGAACTGGCATGAGCTATGAGCATAAACACACTAGAATTTTGAAAAAAAAATTGGAGGTTTCTTTGTTTCAGATAGGATTTCCTTTTATAGCCTAGGGAAGCCTTGAATTCACAATCCTTCTAAGTCTCCTAAATGTTGTGATTACAAGAATGCACCACCATGCCCAGGACATACTTTGAAGTTTTTGTGTGAAAAGGATGTGTAAAATTCCTTAGCTTTTTGTATTGGTTGCAAGTGGATATAACACTCGCCTAGAGTGGGTTAAATGTTAAAATTGCTTTCCAGAGTCTCTTTTTCAAATGTGCCTACCAGAAATTCAGTCACATATATCCTTTATATTATATTTCTATTAGATATAATGGACTCATAAAGTACATGATCTTATTTATTCCTCCCCCAAACCTTATAATATTGTATCTTGAGACAGTTGCTATTGCTCTGGCTGGTCCTATGGCTAACCCAGGTTGATCTCAATCTCCAGGCCCTCCTACTTCAGTCTCCCCACATACTAGAATTACATGTATGCACTTCAATGTCCTGACATAGTATCACTTTTTATGGAAGAAAATCCTGAGGGCACATAGTTAAATGTGAGACTGAGATTCAAACTTATGACACCAGATCACATCAACTTCAAAACAAGTCATGCTCTCAAGTCACTCAATGGTTAGATTTTAGACTTTAAATGGTGGAAGTAACAATTCATTAGAATGGTTCCTTGTCAGTCTTACTGATGACCTAATCTTATTACTCATAATTGAAAACAAAAATAGGTAAATGTGTGACTTCTGAAGTATGATGAGTTACCGACAATGTTCACACAGTTTCACTTTCTTGAGCTAACAAGTCTCCACTGCAACTTCTTTCCTTGGTGAACACCTACTTGCAACAATTCCACGCCACCCCCCACAGAAATTAAGTGGACCATATCTAATTGTTCAGCAGAGGAAAAACATCATTGACATAACCCTGAACAGAAGGTCCCTGTTTTCTGAACACAACTAAAATGCATGATACAGATAGACTTAACACATTTCCAACAATCTTTCAGACCACAGTCTTTGAACCTCCCAAACTGAAATGCATTTCATTCAACCCTTTACCAAAGAATTAAAATGTTGAGCTTACCCAGCTGGATAACTTAAAAATATATTGTGCCTGGTATGGTGGTTCCATCCTGTGATCCTAGCACTCAGGTGGAGGCAGGAGGATTGAGAGCTTGAAGCTAGCCTGAACTAAGAGATTCTGTCTCAAAAAAAAAAAAAAAGTTCAAGAAAGAAAATCTTATTTTCTTATTTTTTTGCTAGAATCCTAACAGTAAAATCTCCTGCGATACAAATTGAAATAAAAAATGAAGCATAATTAATTTATGTTTAGTTCACTGGTTTTAATTTCAAAACCAAGCTTTAATTTCTATCTGGACAAGACAAGCTGAGGACCACCAGCTGTATAATCTTAACTCCATCATTTTCAAATCTTCCATGTCAATGCCATTGACAGTTTGTCTCTGATTATAATAAACACACTTCTCTAGACCAATAACAGACCACTGGCATAAATTTACACTGTGCAAATGGGAAGAAAAGAAACTTGAATAGTATTTTTTGCCATTAGACTAGTTAGCAGAGTCATCTTTGACTCGGGTGTAGAAGAGTCTATCAACTGGCCCACTTACTTATGAACCCAACCCCCACCCTTTCCCCCTCTCTGCCCCAATTCTCAAAAGTGACACTGCTTGATTTGGACACAGATTTGAAAATGCTTATTGAAAAGGAGCTCAACCAATTCAGAACAAAATTGTAAGACTTTTCCTTGACGTTGGCTCTTTTAAGTCAATGCCCATTGACTGCTTTATTGAGTTAAACATTCTTGGAAGCTTTCCCTAACTAAAATCTCTGGTTTACTTTGGAACAAAGGTTGTGGGATGGGGTGGGGGTGGAGGGGGGGGACACAGAGAGCCAGTTAGCGCTAAAAATGCTCTGTCCACTCGGATGTCAGGAGACTCCAGTGGCAGAAGGAGCACGAGGCGGCCACCAATATTCTGATCAGTGAGTGCCTCCTGTCCAAGAGTAGAGTGTGTCACCGTCCTACACGGCACTTGAGATTCTCATCACCTCTGTCAAGTGTTCAACTCTTGTAGTGATTCACGTCAAGGACACTGCTGTCTCCCACTTGGCATAGCACAAAGTACTTTCCTTTGCTGGTTTTTTTTTTTTTTTAAATAAATGAAATGTGTCACACACTGTGGACAAAGACTGTTCACCAAAACTTGCATTTTGGTGATGGAGACATTCAATACGCTAAATAAAGAAACAGATTATAGCATGCTGATTAATAGAGAAAACAAAATGAAGGGGGTAGGGAGAATAAGATAGTGACGGCTGGGCTGGAATTTTAGTGCTAAGACATTCAATCAAGCAGAGAGGGTGTGGGAGGAGGGGGGCAATCTAGGGCTGCCTGGTGTCAGGTAGGGCAAGAAAAGCGGCAGGCGCTTCACGAATTTAGCAAGCCCTGAAGTGGAGGCGAAAAGACAAAGACCAGTGAAGACAAATGCGGACTTGAAGACAATCGCAGGACTGGCAGACTTCTTTTCTTTAGCGGGGAGGTGGTTTATTTATTTATTTTTTTGAGACAGGGTGTCTCACCGTGGCCCAGGCTGGCCTCGAACTCGCGGCAATCCTCCTGCCTCAGCTCCCCCAAGGGCTGGGACCGCTGCCCGCCCAGGACCGGCTCCCTCGGAGCCCAGCAGCCCCCACGTCTCCGCCTTTGTGCCCAGGCGCCTGGCTTCGCGATGCTGGGGGGGGGGGGGGGGAGACCCTCGGCGAGCGGCTCGGGGAGAGCGTTGGGCCCCGGCTGCAGCGCCGACACGCCCCCGCGCCCCGTTACCCGCCGGCGCCCCGGGGGGCCCCGCGCCCGCACACCGCGGCCCCAACGTCCGCCGCCCGCCGGGGACGAGGCGCGCGGCCCCACTCACTCACTCACCATGGCCGCGCGGCCGCGATGCGCTGTCCAGGGTAGCCGCCTTCCTCTGCGCCGCGCCGCGCGCCGCCCGCGCTAGTCACTCGCCCCCGCCCCCCCCCGCCCCCCGCCCCCCGCCCCCCGCCCCCCGCGCGCCGCCCGCCTCCCCGCCCCCCTCGGGCGCGCGCCGCGCCCGGCCCGCTCCGGGCCGTTTCCTCCGCCCCGCGCCGCTCGCCCTCGGGGAAGGACCCGGCAGGGGGAGGAGCCGGGGGGTGTGGGGTGGGTGGGTGGGTGGGTGGGGCGTGGGCAGCGAGAGCGTGGCCCCAGAGGCCTGCGCGCCCCCGCTCCGCGCGCGCGCGCCCCCCGCCCGCGCCCGACGCGGCGCCCCCTGCCGGCCGGGCGGGGACGTGCCAGCCCGGCTGGCGCCGTTGGCACGCGCCCAGGCGCATCGATCTATCATTATCACCCAGGCCCCCTGGAAAAGTCACCCGCAGCTCTCCACTCCCCCACGAACCCCGCCAGCCCTGGGAGGAGGGGACCGGGCGAGGGTAGGCAGGCACGAAAGCCAGGTGATTTAAATTGGGCGCGCAGGTTCGCCCGATGTAGGTGGTGTAGCTACAGAGACCGGGTATGTGCCGGGCGTGAGTGGTGGACGCCCGCGAACCCAGCACTTGGGGAACAGAGACAGGAGGAATAGGAAAGGGTTTAAGGTCAGTCAGCCTTGGCTTCTTAGTGAGTCCGGCACCAACCTGAGCTTCATGAGACCCCGCTTCAAATAAGTAAATAAAAAAGCAAGCGATAAGTTGTATTCCTTTTGGGTACCATCAGGAGCAGATCAGCTCCAATATTCAGTCTAAGCGGATTTTTTTTTTTTTTTTCAGAAGATCTTACTTCCAGACAGTGTCAGGGGCTCGGGTGGCTTATTCAATGCTTCGTTAACGGTGAGCAGAATTAGATCCCAGGCCTTTGTGTGTCATATGACTGCTTTTCGTTCTTCCTTCAGAATGAGCGAGTATTTTTCTCTGACAGCTGATGCAGTGGACCTGAAACACATGCACAGGGATTAGGTACCTCTATGGATAAAGAGATAGTGATCATAAAAATGCTAAGAACCTTAAACGCGAAAATACATTCCTTCTCTCTTTCTTTGTATATCTTATATTTCATGCATGGGAAGTGTATCTGAGAGAAGTTAGAGAAGACCGACAGCTAACAGTGACAGTGTGAAATCCTGAACCAGTATTCGCTTGATCTCCATGGCCACCCAGTACCCACCGGAATCAAAACTGGGAAGTGTAGGCACTGGCTGACATCCCTTTTTGTGGTTTTCATCTAAAGCATCTCTTTTTTCCACACCTTCTGTGATGGTTCTTCTTTACTGTCAACTTGACAGGATTCAGAACCAACTAGGAGACACACCTCTGGGCATGCCTGTGAGAATGTTTCCAGAGAGTCTCAAATGATGTGGAAAGACAAACTCTGAATGTGGATGCAACCATCACATGGTGGAGAGAAAGTGAGCTGAACACTAGGATTTGTTTTCTCCTGCTTCCTAACTGTGGACAGAATGAGATCAACTGCCTCACAATCTTGCTACCATAATTTTTCAACCATGATGGACCATACCTTGGAACCATGAGCCAAAGTAAACCTTTGGTTCCTGTCTTAGGGTTTCTATTGCTGTGATAAAACTCCCCAGGACTTGGGGAGGAAAGGGTTTTATCTCACTTACAATTCCATGTCACAGTCCATCATCGAAGGAAGTCAGGGCAGGAACCTGGAGTCAGAAACTACATAGATGTGTTGCTTCCTGGCTTACTTCTCATGTATGGTGATATTTTATTTGTATTAAAATGTTATTTTTATGTTAATAAATAAAGTTGCCTGGGGTCAGAGCTATTAGCAAGCCATAGGAAAGCAGGACAGTGGTGGCATACTCTTGTAATCCCAGCACTTGGTAGGCAGAGCTGGGTAAGTCTCTGTGTGTTCAGGGATACAGCCATTATTGGATACACATGCCTTTAATCAATACCAATCATGGAAAACCTGGAGGCCTATACAGACAGGCCGCGAGGAGGCAGTCATGTGGTTGGGTTTACAACCAATGAGAAGGCAGAACAGGAACTCTATATAAAGACTTTAACACAGGGGTAGCTCTGGTTCGGAGAGGTAGGACCACCGCAGGAGGAAGGGTAAGGTTTTAGCTCTTAGCTCTGACCTCTTGGCTTTCTTCTTTGCATTGGTTCTGTGTTTCTTATTTAATAAGAAGGTTGGATACATCTACACTCATGCGTGCTCATCCTGCTTCCGTACAGCACTCAGGACCATCAGACCAGGGGTGGCACTACCGGAAGTGAGCTGGGTGTTCTTACAACAATCATCAATCGAGAAAATGCCCACAGGCTTGCCTGCAGGCTGATCTGGTGGAGGCATTTTCTCAGTAGAGGTTTCTTCTTCCCAAATGACTCAAATTTATGTAAAGATGACCTAAAGCCAGCCAGCACAGAGGTAAACAAAAACAAGATTAGTGTCAGTGTATGTAATTAATATTTTTATTGTCCAATAAATTAGTGAATATGGAGATGAAAAAAAACCAATGGTGTTTCAATGGTTTGAAGAACCTTGTTGGTTGCCTACTAGAATTAGATGGTAAGACGTCATTGCTAAAGACATCACACTCTTGGATTGCAAGAGACAAAGAAATCAAGCTGGAACTGATCTGGAATCTTCCTCCCTGCTGGCTAGCTTTCAGAGTGCCAGAATGTACTACACTTACTGTGCCGGCTGCTGGGAGAGAATGTCCCTCTCTGATCTTACCCGGAAGTGGACCTGGGTACTACAATACTGAATTTCTAGGCAAAAGGTGACTGCTAGGGCAACAGTGGTAAGATTGCTGTGGGGATAAGTAACCACTTTCTGGTTTGATCTGAGCACACTGCACAGGAATGAATTCATACCTGAGACTGTAAATCTTGTCAAAGCCCATATCTGGGGAATTCAGAGGCCTTAGGGGAGAACCTGCTACTATTGTTTTGCTAAACATACGCACTGTCAAACTGCCTCCTAAATATTTATGTTTATTCCCATATATCAGCCATGGTCAGTGCTCTAGTTTGCTTTCTGTTGCTGTATTATAATATGCTGACGCAAACCAATGTGGGGAAAAGTGTATTTGGCCTACATTCCCAGGCCACAGTCCATCACTGAGGGCAATCAGATGAGGCACTGATGCAGAAAAGATGGAGGGATGCTACTTACTGGCTTGCTCTCTGCCTTCTTGCTCAGCCAGTTTTCTTATCTATCCCAGACTCATCTACCCAGGACTGAAGCCACCCAAAACGAGCTGTTCTCTCTAAACATAAATCACCAGTCAAGACAATCTTTCATAGATGTGGCCACAGGCCAATCTAATTGAGGCAATTCTTCAATTGAGTGACTTCTTCCCAAGTGACTTTGGGCTGTGTCAAGTCAGTGAGACCTAACCAGGGCAGTCAGAGATGCTTCGTTCGGCAGTGGCAATGGTTGATGCAGAGACGCATAACTGCTCAAAATGTTGAGATTAGGTAACTGTTGAGTCCTCAGCCCTAAATGTGGCATTAGTATTGCTCCAACCCACAACCCCACCCAAGGCCCAAGGGGCATCACAGAAGAGGGGTCAGAAGAAAGTGAGTGCTGGAGGATGGACAGGAGTGTTGTGAAATGGTATCTTCTGGAAATGCCAAGACTATCAGACTCTTGAATTCACAGCAGCTATAGTTACCTGCACAGGATCACAATATTGAGTGAGCCCTTCAACACACATGGGGGAGGGACTTCTAAGGCCCCATCCCTAGCTAAGAAGTTGTTGGTAGATAATGGCTGCTGAAGCAAGAAGAGGCATTTTTCTTCAGTGATATAGCCATGGGTAAAAAGATCGTGTTTTAGGCCGGGCGGTGGTGGCGCACGCCTTTAATCCCAGCACTCGGGAGGCAGAGCCAGGCGGATCTCTGTGAGTTCAAGGCCAGCCTGGGCTACCAAGTGAGTTCCAGGAAAAGGCGCAAAGCTACACAGAGAAACCCTGTCTCGAAAAACCAAAAAAAAAAAAAAAAAAGATCGTGTTTTAGTAAATAAACCCACATTCATGCTCACTGAGTCACTAAAACTCAGTGAGTCACTAAAACAAAGACATGAAAGCAGGAAAGGGCCACGTTGGAAAGAAGTCAGGACAGTGGGAGGGGATAACAGAGGTTAAAGCATAAGGTCTTGTTAGGGTTTCTATTTCTGTGAAGAGACACCACGACAGTGGCAAATCTTATAAAGGAAAACATTTAATTGGGGTTGGCTTATAGTTTCAGAGGTTTAGTGCATTTTCATCATGGGGAGAAGTCTGGCAACACGCAGGCAGAGATGGTGCTGGAGAAGGAGCTGAGAATTCTACATCTTGATCTGCAAGCAGCAGAAGGAGAGACTGGGTTCCACACTGGGCATAGCTTGAGCATATATAAGACCTTGAAGCCCACCTCCACAGTGATACACTTCCTCAAACAAGGCCACTCCTAATAGTGCCACTCCCCACGGGCCAAGCATTCAAACATGTGAGTCTATGAGGGTCATACCTTCTATTCAAACCACCACAGGGACTATGATAAAAATACATTATATTGTTTTATTCGTTTGTTTGTTTTTTGAGACAGGGTTTCTCTGTGCAGCCCTGGCTATCCTGCAACTCTGGTGGGTGTAAATATCACTTTTTCCTTATCTATTCCTCTACTGTTGGGCACCTAAAATGATTCTGTAATTTGGCTACTGTGAATTGACCTACAATAAACATGGACGTGCAGGAAAAAAATACATTATATATATACATATATATACATACACACACACACACGTGTGTGTGTGTGTGTGTGTGTGTGTGTGTGTGTGTGTGTGTGTGTGTGTGAAATTGTTAAAACATTTAAAAAAAGAGAGTGAAGGGCCTTTTACTCAACACATAATTCAACATATACACTGCTACAATCTGAGAGACCTCCTCAGTGTCTGGGAAACAGGGGACACAGGGATCCTAAAGTTAATGCAAAGTCATTCTTTCAGGTCAAATGTGGTGTTTTCTGGTAACTATGAGTACATAAGTCCAAAGTGTGCTAAGTGACTCACAGTAGTTCAGTAACACTAGCCCAGTTGTACAGATAAGGAAACTGGGGCTTGGGAAGGTCAAATAATATATAGAGGGTCACACAGGCAGAATATTGGGGAAGCTAGGATTCAACCAAAAGCATGTTGGGTCCTTCTCACAATGCCATGCTGTCTTGAGCAATCTTATCTTTAAGAATCCTAGAGGCCACACTGATTTCCAAAGTGGCTGTACAAGTTTGCATTCCCACTAGCAATGGAGGAGTATTCCCCTTGCTTCACATCTTCTCCACCATGGGCTGTCACTGTGTTTTTGATCTTAGCCATTCTGACAAGTGTAAGGTGGAATCTCAAGAGTGGTTTTGATTTGCATTTCCCTGATGGATAACGATGTCGAACATCTCCTTAAGGTTTCTCAGACATTTGAGATTCTTCTGTTGAGAATTCTCTGTTTAGATCTGTGCCCCATTTTTAAATTGAATTATTTGGTTTGTTGATATCTAGGTTCTTGAGGTATATATATATACCATATATATATATATATATATTTGGAAATCAGCCCTCTGTTGGATGTGGAGTTGGTGAAGATCTTTTCCCATTCTGTAGGCTGCTGTTTTGTCCTATTGATGGTGTCCTTTGCCTTACAGAAACTTTTCAGTTTCATGAGGTCCCATTTATTAAGGAGCACATATATGTTTAAGTGCAGAAAATTAATTAATTAATTTAGTTATTAATTTATTAATTTAATTAATACACACAATTAAAAATAAAATATTTCAAAAAAGATCAATTAATGAGGTTAGCTGCTCTTACTTCATTTAGGCACATCCAGTTCAAGGCTCATCACTTCTGATGATACAGTATTTTGTGGGTTTCACTGCTATTACTGATAGACACCTAAAGAGTACACGTGACTTCCTTTAACTGGGGAACACATATTTGAGCACTATTCTCTAGAAAACCCTTGAGTTTAGCTTATATGGAAGAAGCTAGGATGCATAGTGATATGTGACTGTAGATACTAAGGACTTTTCTGGGGCGGGGGTCAAAGGGCGTCCAGGTGACTCCTTGTGTGTGCCATTCACTGTCAGATAACTGACATTGGCAAAGTCACAAGGAAAGGTCATTTTTACTGGGTCATCAAGAATGGCGGAATGCTGTTTTGTTCTATTGACAGTGTCCTTTGCCTTACGGAAACTTTCCTGTTTCATGAGGTCTCATTTATTAGGTGTTGATCTTAGTGTCTGCACCATTAGTGTCCTGTTCAGAAAGTTGTCCCCATGCCAATGTGTTCAATACTATTTCCCACTCTCTCTTCTATCAAGTTCAATGTATCTGGGTTTGTGTTGAGGTCTTTTATCCACTTGGACTTGAGTTTTGCACAGGGTGGTAGATATGGATCTATTTGCATTCTTCTACATGCTGATATCCAGTTAGACCAGCACCCATTTGTTGAAGATGCTTTCTTTTTTTTTCCATTGTAATTTTGGCTTCTTTGACAATGACTAGGTATCCATAGGTGTGTGGATTTAAGATTAAAGACTGAGAAACAATGTACCACAAGACGCAGTGTGGTTCTCCTTCTTCCTCAGGATCATTGGCCACTGGTCCACGAAGGTGGAGGAAGCAGGAGTGAGGAACAGGGTTCCTATGGCTGTGGAGAGGATGGAGATAGCCCTCCGGGATACAGCTTCAGTGAGACAACTCAACTTTATTCCAAAGTATGAAAAATAAATAGGATTGGGAAGCCTGGGGACAAACCCTAATTTGCATTAAGTGGCACACTCCTACCATAATGCTGGGTTAGTGATGGTACAGTTAGTGATAGTTAGAGATATTACTTAACTACCATGTGGTCCACAAGGGAAGAGTATTTGCAGGGAACTATGACAAGTGTCATTCTTGAGTCAAGTCAGGCATCCAGGCCTCGAGACATCCTCCAAATAAGGGCAGGTAGAGAGCAGGAAGCCTCTCTGGGAAGGGAGTCCTTCATGTTGCTGAGCTTGGAGAAAGCTGCCAGCCATTATAGACTGTAACCTCTGACCAGTGGGGCCTCCTAACAACTCAGCTATATCACTTTGGGGAATATACTCAAAGGACACTCATTTATACCACAAGGAGAGAGGAGAGAGGAGAGAACTTGCTCAACTATGTTCATAGCAGCTTTATTTGTAATAGTCAGAACCCAGAAACAACCTAGATGCCCCTCAACTGAGTAATGGATAAAGAAAAACATGATACATTTACACAATGGAGTATTACTCAGCTATTAAAAACAAGGACACCAGGGAATTTGAAGGCAAATGATGGAACTAGAAAAAAATCATCCTGAGTGAGGTAATCCAGACTGAGAAAGACAAACATGGTATATACTCACTTATAAGTGGATATTAGCTGTAAAATAAAGGATAACTATGCTACAGTCCACAGACTCAGAGAGGCTAGATAACAAGGAGGGTTCATGGGGGAACACCCGATCTCCCTGGGAAGTGATTTTGTGAATGGACTGAGGACAGGTGGGGATGGGATGGGAAAATGAGCCATCAGGTTGGGGTAGGGATGGAAGGGGAGGGTACTGAAAGAGACTACTGGAAAGGGGGATCATTTTGGGGTGAGGTAAAATACTGGCACAAAGGAATCTCCCAGGAGTCTACAAGGATGACTCCAGCTAAGACTCCAAACAATAGTGGATACTTGGCCTGAACTGTCCATCTCCTGTGACCAAGTAAGACTTCAAGTGGAATAAGTGGGAAACCAACCCAGCCACATAACCTCTGACCTACAGTCTGTCCTGCCTATGGGATGTGCTGAGATTGGTGCCTAACTCAACTGTCATCAGAGTCTCATCCAGCAACTGACGGAAACAGATGCAGACCCACAACCAAACATTAGGCAGAGCTTGGGGAGTCCCGCAGAAGAAAGGGAGAAAGGATTGTAGGAGCCAAAGGGGTCAAGGACACCACAAGAAAACTTATAGAATCAACTAACCTGGGCTCATAGTGGCTCACAGAGACTAACAGACAACCAGAGGGCCCGCATGGGATTGACCTTGGCACTCTGTATATATGTTACAGTTGTGTAGCTTGGTCCTTTTGTAGGACTCCTAACAGTGGGAACAGGGGCTGCCTCGGACTCTTTTACTGGCTTTTGGGACCCTACTCCTCATACTGGGTCACCTTGCCCAACCTTAGTACATGGGAGGTGCTTAGTCTTATTGCAACTTGATATGCCATGTTTTGTTGATAATCATGGGAGACCTGTCCTTTCCTAAACAGAAACATAGGAGGAGTGGATGGGATGGTGGTGGAAACAGAGGTAGGGGATGGACCAGGAGTAGAGGAGGGAGGGAAAACTGCAGCTGGGATGTAAAATAAATGAATTAATTTAAAAGAAAAAAGAAGACAGAAAGAGTCCTGGGGTTGGGAAGACAGCTTAGCGATTAATGTGCTTACTATCCCCAGGACACAATAAAAGCCTCAGGCTCCTGTAATTCCAGGACTTAGGGGTGGGAGTAGAGACAGGATGCTACTGGGGGCTCATTGGTCAGCCAGGCTAGCTGAAAGAGCATGCTTTGGGTTCAATGAGCAACCGTGTTTTTAAAACTAAGGTAGAGAAGTGATTGAGAATGTCACTCAGCATCCATCACTGACTCCACACATACCTGCTTGAGTATTCAACTTACACACACACACACACACACACACACACACACACACACACACACACACACAGCAGGGTGTGGGGGGGAGAGGCCTTACTAATCTGGCAGGTCAAATTATGGTAATCTTCAGTGACAAGAGGAGAGTCTCACAGCATTGATCAAAGGCTTGGGTTGAAGCAAACTGGACAACTCTATCTATAGGACTTAAAGATGACATGGACGGAGCTCCAGAGTAATCTTGTAGTTATAGCAAAGTGGGAATTCTACAGCGATTGCCCAAGGTCCAGAAGGTGAGCTCACGTGTCCTTTAGGAGCTTGGTTGGTAGAGGGGAACTGTCAACCTCACCTCCTGTCATCTTCCTGCTCCAGCCGTGAGTACTGCAGGATAGAAGAACAAGCAGTATGCGACTTCAAGTGATTACACGCCCTCTAATTATGAAACTCTTCCAGAATACCCAAACCTGGTGGCACACACTTGTGACCTCAGCACTCAAGCGGGGAGTGGTGGGGGATAGCAAGTCCCAGGCAAGCCTGAGCTATACAGGGAGACCCTGTTTCAAAACCCAGTG
Source organism: Peromyscus californicus insignis (assembly GCF_007827085.1). Lineage (NCBI taxonomy): Eukaryota > Metazoa > Chordata > Mammalia > Rodentia > Cricetidae > Peromyscus > Peromyscus californicus. The sequence goes on along the minus strand of NW_026294606.1, from coordinate 23,374,836 downwards.
AAAGTAAATCAAAATCCCAAGGGGGGAAATAGACAGAATCATAACGAATCCTGGGGCTTCATCTATCACCATCTGTGGTAGTTTGAGTGTATTTGGCCCCCATAAGCTCACAGGGAGTAGTACTATTAGGAGGTGCTGCCTTGTAGGAGGGAGTGTGGTCTTGTTGGAGAAGGCTGGATGACACACCTTTAATCTGGACCACACCTGTTGGAAGTGTGTCACTGTGGGGCGGGCTTTGAGCTCTTTATCTCAAGCTTTCCTTGGTGTGATAGTCAGTCAACTTCCTGTTGCTTGCAAGATGTAGGATACTTAGCTATTTTTCCAGCACCACGCCTGCCTACATTCAGTCATGCTCCCTGTCATGATGGACTGAACCTCTGGACTGTAAGTGAGTCCCCTCAATTAAATGTTTTCTTTATGAGAGTTGCCGTGGTCATGGTCTCTTCAGAGCAATAGAAAACCTAACTAAGACACCATCTTCAAGAATTGGCAACTTGTGACTAGTCTTGTGTTATCTAGATCTCTCTTCTATTATTTTGAAGCAAAAGCCAGATATAATACCTTACCTGTAAGTATTTTAGTATGTCCCAAAAGATAAAATTATTTTTTACTAAACCACAGTCATAATACTATGTAACATCTTGAAAACTAGTCATAACTTAACATCATTAAACACAGACAAGGCACCCACAACTTTCCAGTCACTTTATGTCCCTTTTCCTAACACTGCATTCAGTTCTTCTATCTACAACTCTCTTTTAACCTCATTTCTCCGCCACATAATAATCAAAACACTAAACACACAGAACAAAGAAAAAATATTAAGAGCTGCAAAGGAAAAAGACCAAGTAACATATAAAGGCAAACCCATCAGAATAACACCAGACTTCTCAATAGAGACTATGAAAACTAGAAGGTCCTGGACAAATGTTATGCAGACACTAAGAGACCACGGATGCCAACCCAGACTATTATACCCAGCAAAACTCTCAATCACCATAGGTGGAGTAACCTCATTTCTCCTCATTCATCTTTGCATTGTCTTCTAAATGGATGGATTATAAATTTATTCATCTGGACTAAAGAGTTTCTGGCAGTCTGGATTTTATTGCCAGCATCCCACTCCTATGAACTTCTAAGTTCTGTGCTTTTTCTGCCCTGCAGTCTATAACTAAAGTTGGGTCAGACTCAGATTAGATTTTTAACAGGAATACTTGAGGAGGTGTTTTTCCCACTCCTAATAAGAAAAATAAAAAAAAAAAACAAAAACAAACCAGAAACTTGATTGTCACATGATGTTTAGGTGACAGTAACTGGCTACACTCACTGATTCATTAGTGCTACAGCTGCAGTATACTGTTAGCCCTGAACTCCTTTTTCACATGCTAGCTGGAGTGCTTGGAAAGAAAACACCCTCTAAGAGTCTCTTCAGTTAACTGAGGAATACAATGCATGTAGGAAGAGAAGGTAAGCGCCAGGTATAACATGAAAGGTGGATTTACTAACAGAGCCAAAAATGGAAGAGGCCAAGTCCAAAACTGAGCTATGAAGACAGGTCAAGGATAAAGCATATTTATCCTAGCTGGGAGTGATGACGCATCTGTAATCCCAGCATTTGAGAGGCTAAGGCGAGACGATCACCCGTTTGAGACCAGTTGGTGATTGCATAGCAAGACTCTGTCTCAAAAGAAAAAAAAATGGGAAAGAATAAATAGTATTTGGAAATACTTGCCGGTATCAACACTGCCACGTCAGCTGCTGTTGCTCAACTCATTGTTACTTCGTTTCCGTTCGTTCTGGAAACAGAGTGACTCTTTCAAAGACAGCGTAAGGAAAACCCCAGAAGATTCAATGTGAGTGGTGCTTCTAAAGATGATGGATCTGAATGCAGGAGAAGATGTCAGGAAGAAGGTTTTAATTTATTTTAGTTTTTAACAAAGTCTTCTTGGATTGCCTCTCCAAAGCAGGTAGATGGTAGAACTTCTGGGACAAAATATAGTCTAACATCAGCGTGCAACTAGTTCTGCTAAAGGAAAATTTGTAATGGATTCTACAAATGCTTCAGGTTAGTTTAGTATTTAGCTGAAAATGTGAACTGCCAACTGTCTTAAACATTCAGTTTAGATGGGAGACAGACATGGTCTTTTTCATTTCTTTTCACTCCATGCCACCCAAGGTTTCTATGACAGTCTAAAAATTGGGCTCAGAGATCTTCCGAAAGTATACTAATTTTATTTGTTAATAGAAATATAGTTCCTAAGTAAACACTAACTTAATGATGCTATTTACACAGATGATATGAAATAAATGTGGCTCTTGCTCCTTCAAGTTCTGCATGATACAGAGCAGACACATTCGCAGAAAACAACTGGACGCATGGTTCCAGCTATCAAAGCTGAAATGTAAGACATGCAAAAAAACAGTTAAGTCACACAAAAGCAAAAACAACTGTCCTAGCTGTTAAGCACATTTGAAGTCTGTGTTTTCTAGGCTTTAACACTTTTTCAAATGTAGTGCCAGCAGTGAGGAAACCAGTGCCACCTGGTGCCCAGAGGGCCTGTCCAGTTCTAACAAGAGCTGTGTTCATTCTGCAGGAGACTCACTTCTAGGAAGCTCATGTAGATTAAGGTTAGCTAGCAAGTGAGGGGTCAAGTCATATATTCTGTTCTGGCCCTTCGATGGACCCATACCTCATAGGTATCTGTCCCAATCATTTGCCCTGATGTGCAACTGGGTAAAGCCTGGTGATGTTTCCAGTTGAATTTGCACTCAACTACACTTAGGGTGATGCCTGCTGCTTCAAAGGCAATGGGACATTCCTAAGGAACTGAAGTCAGGAAATCCCAACCTTTGATACACAGAAGTCTTTAGGGGCCAGCCCAGCATTTAGACAGTTGACGCTTTTATTACGCAACTTTGAGTGCACCCCGCTCTCCTAATGCTCATCCCACCTCCTTTCTTCCTAGCAAACATTGCATAGCTTTGGACTTTGCTAGGTGATCATCTGATGAGGTACACAATTTTATCTCCTGCCTCAAGCTGTACTCAGTGGCCAGACAATCTCTTGGACATGCTTTCCTATAACATTTCTCAGAATATACAACATACTTATAAAGCAAATGTCTAGTCATATTTTGAATCCTTTATACAAACCATTAGACACTAACTTAGATCCTTTAAGGAACAGGTAAACAGCCCTTAATCAAGTAAAAAGATGAAGGTTAAAAAAAAAAAAGCAAACCACCCATGTTTAATTTTTGTGTTTGTGCTTTGCTTTGTTTTGAGACAGTCTTGCTATGCAGCATTGGATGACTTGGGACTGCTTGTACAGCCAGCTTGTCCTCAAGCTTGTAGCCGTCCCCCCTATCTCAGCCTCCCAAGTGCTGGGATTATAAATATGAGCCACCAGCCTGGCATCCACCTGGGTTTAATTGAGATTAGTTTAAATCTGTATTTTTCCAGAAAGTATGTTGCAAGTTAAAATTTTAAACATGAAACAATAGCCAGGTGTGGTGGGGCGTGCACTTGGGAGGCAGAGGAGGCAAGACAAGGAATTCAAGGCTAACCTCAGCTACATAACGAGTTCAAGATCACCCTGGGATATATATGAGCCCATGTGTCTAAAGAAATGGAAGAGAGCCGGGCGGTGGTGGCGCACGCCTCTAATCCCAGCACTCGGGAGGCAGAGCCAGGCGGATCTCTGTGAGTTCGAGGCCAGCCTGGGCTACCAAGTGAGTTCCAGGAAAGGCGCAAAGCTACACAGAGAAACCCTGTCTCGAAAAACCAAAAAAAAGAAATGGAAGAGAAGGCTGACAAGACAGGCCAGTGGGTAAAGCTTACTGTGCCAGTATGGGGATCCTGATTCGGATGTCCAGAACCCGTGCAGAGCCAGACACAGTAGTGGGCACCTCTAATCCCAGCGCTCTCATACTGCAGTGGGTGGAGAAGACAGGAGGACCCCTGTAAGCTCTCAGTCCAGTTAGCCTGGGGTGTGAGCCGTGAAACACAAGAAACACTGTCCCAGACAACGGAGAAAGCAGGGGCCAGCCCCCAAGTTTGCCCTATCACCTCTACGCTCACACCTTGGCATGTGCACACCCTTACAGTCTATCATGGTGAATAGTCCATGTCTATGTAAGAAGAATGGATATTTTTCCCATTGAGTTAGGTGGTCATTTTATCCACTTTAAGCTGAGTTACTTTGTTTACAATATTAGGTCTTCTGTCTACTTGCATTGCCCTAACCTGTAATTAATCCTAATCTACCTTCAAATAATATCAAACTACTTCTCAATTAGTAAAAGAACTCTAAAGGCCAGGTGTGGGGGAGTGAACCTAATATCCTGGCACTTGGGAGAGTGAGGCAGGATGATTGGGAATAAGAGAATAATTTGGACTCTATGGAGACCATGTTTCCAAAAACCAACCAACTAGCTGGTCATGATGATATATGCCTAACATCCCAGCACTTTGGTGGTAGAAGCCAGAGGAAAAAGAATTTGAAGCCAGCCTGGGTCACATGAGACCGTGTTTCAAAACCAACTCAAGAACCAAATAAAAACTCTTTGTATTCTTACTTTGCATTTATTTTTCTTCAGTGTTATTGTTCATGTACATTTTACTTTTACATATTCTGTCATCTTATAAGCCATTGCTCTTATTTTTGCCTTAGGGTAATCAATGCATTTTTAGAACATTTAGGACTGCTAAAATGAAAGTGTCTCTGATTTTGTACTTCTGGGTTAACTAGTTAGCTTTATTTATTTGTGAAGATTCAACTTTTGGGCTATCACCATATTTTCCTGCATGGAAAATTTCTTTGGCCATTTCTTTTAGCACAAGTCTTTCAGCAGTGAATTCTATAACTTGTTTGTCCCAGATGCATGTACAATTTTGAATATATCACTTGAGGCAGATAAGTCTCTAAAGATACATGGTATTAATTTTTTTAATTCCTTAGGACGTCAAGAGGTAGAATCTACTTCCCCTTTCCTTAAGTGTGGTCTGACATTGTGGTTTGATAGATCAACAAATATGGCAGAAATCCCCATGCATTCATCAATGCTGTGTCTAGGCTTCAGAGTGTGCCAGCAACTCCTGCCTTTGCTTGAAGAAGTCAGACACCTTGAGCTCAAGTAAACTTGAATTATGTATGAGACAGAGTATGGAAATAGAAGAGTGTTGTGTAATATTTTGTTTCTGTGCTCTGATAAATAAAGCTTGCCTGAGGGTGGAGCTAGCCACTAGTTAACCATAGAGATTAGGCAGTGGAGGCACACACCTTTAATCTCAGAACTTGGGAGGCTCACACCTTTGATTCCAGCACTTGGAAGGCTCATGCCTTTAATTTCAGTACAATCTGGAGACAGGAATATAAGGCAGGTGGAGACAGGATCTTGCCCCCCCCCCCCCCCGCCTTTCTGTCTGAGGATTTGTAGAGGTAAGAAGTCACTGGTAGCTGCTCTGCTTCTCTGATCTTTCAGGTTATTACCCCGATATTTGACTCCTGATTTTTATTGATAAGATTAATTAGGATCACCTTCAGAAGAGCCAGTGTGAAGGAAGACCAGATGTAAGACCTTCTTGGACCTTCCATTCCAGCCTGTGTACTTACTAAATTCAGTTGGGCAGTGACCTTAGCTGATTCCATGGTGGGCAGAAGTACAGCACAGCAGGTCCCTTCCCAAATTCATAATCTAATCACACGGGACAAGAAAAATCAGTTAAAATATTTAATCTATTATAAAATACCTTCCAGAAAATTACTCCTGGGTCTGGAGCCAACTGATCTGTATTCCCCTCCAGACATATCCCAGTAGATAAGAGTGTGTGATGATTAATTCTCGTTGTCAACTTGACTGGATTTAGGGTCACTTAGAAGACCAGTGGGGCACATCTCTGGGTGTGTCTGGCAGGGCATTTCTCCTAAGAGGGTTAAGGAAAAAAGGAGCACTCACCCTGAGTGGTACTATCCCATGGGCTGGGTTCTAGACAGTAAAGGGGAAAGGGGGACAAACGGTAGATGCTGATGTTCTCACGCTCCCTGCTTCCTGGTCTCCATGGTAACTCTTCTGATAACTAGATGGAGCACTCTAAAACCAAGAAGCTCAAATAAAGTCCTTCTATCAGGCACTGTCACCGTAACTACGAGAAAAAGTGACTAGTGCAGATGGAAAGGCTTAAAACCACATGGGATCAACCTCACTGTTTAACAATAAATCAGGGTTACTCAGCATCTAAAAGTTGAATGTGTAGGCTAACAACAACAATTTTTCAATGTGCATTTGAATAACAGAATTTCATGAAATAATTTTGCTTCAGATACTGAAAGTCTACACGCATTTTTATTGAATAAAAATGTTCTTTTTTCTGCATTCAAATTTTTAAAAATTGCATGCCATGGTAAAAGGAATGAATATTGTAGTGTTGGCTGAAATTGATTCACCACCTTTTGGCTGTGAGCCTTCCTCTGGAGATGCACACAGATGGCTCTGGGCTCAACAAGCCAAGGCTTTCTTGGGAGATAGAATTGGAAGCCTGCCATTCAGACACAGGAGGAAACAAAACTGGATGGGATAACGTGTTAATTAATGTGGCTATTGAGGAATTTTCAGTGTTTATATTTACTTTCTCTAGCTTCCTCTTAAAGGTTGCTTAAAGAGCAAATTACTCATTAACAAGCTTTGCTAATAAGCTTTCTGTTGCTGCGGAAAAACATCTGGGATTCAGTCCAAGGTGGGTTGGTTGTATTGGTTTTGGATTTGTGGCAAAGGGCATCATATCTGTGAGAGCATGGTGCAGCACAGCTGTTCATCTCTGGCCAGGAAGTGAGAGAAGAGCTCAAGGTCCCACAATCTGCTCTTCAAGGGCGTGCCTCCAATGACCCCAAACCTCCCGTTAGACCCCAGCTTTTAAAGATCCCACCACCTCCTCAGAGTGCCAGGCTGAAGATAAAGTCCCTAATACATGGTTCTTTGGGGGACACTCAAGATCCACACCATAGTGCAGCCGAAGGATGCACATGAGCACACATTTGCCCTCATTGGCAGTTTTTTTGAGAATCACAGAAATGCTTTCTTGTGATACCAGTACCAACTGGCAGATTGAGTAGTGAAGAAAAAGTTGACTTCCTTAAATACTTGAAAAACTAAAATGCTTGCTGAGGCTCGGGGCTAACTCAGTCAGTAAAGTGCTTGGTGGCATGTGCCTGTAATATCAGCAGTGCATGGTGGCATGTGCATGTAATACCAGCAGTGCATGGTGGCGTGTGTCTGTAATACCAGCAGTGCATGGTGGCGTGTGCCTGTAATATCAACAGTGCATGGTGGTGTGTACCTGGAATACCAGCACTGCATGGTGGCATATGCATGTAATACCAGCAGTGCATGGTGGTGTGTGTATGTAATAACAGCACTGCATGGTAGTGTGTGCCTGTAATACTAGCAGTGCATGGTGGCGTGTGCCTATAATACCAGCAGTGCATGGTGGCATATGCCTGGAATACCAGCACTGCATGGTAGCATGTGCATGTAATACCAGCACTGGTAAGATGGAGACAGCAGGATCCCTAGAGCTCCCTGGCCAGTCATTTGAGCCTAATCGGTGAGCTTCAGGCTAACGAAGAGACTTTGTTTAGAAAAACAAAGTAGAAAGCACTGAGGTTGAGGTCAAACCCCCATGAGCACATGCACACCAGCACAAACACACACACAAAGAGAGAAATTCCTGCTTCAGGCTGTCTTTATTAGAGAGATCTAAAAATCTCATTTCTTGCTCCTGAACAATGTCATCACTATGCATTATCACTTTATTTCCCCCACTTCTGCAAGTTGTGGCTTCAGAAAGCCAGTCCTAGGGAGTTGCCCCAGGCTGAAGCAAAGTCTGGATCTAGGCCTCACTGCTTCTTTGCCAACATTGTACCCACAGGCTCATGCCAGAGTAGAAAGTGCTAGCCAGATCCCTTGTCCTAGGCTCTTCCGGGGATGGAATTGTTCCATCGACCAGTGTGCTCGCTCTGTCTCTACCTCTGTCTCTACCTCTATCTCTCTCTATGTCTCGATCTCTCTCTCCATCTCTCTGGCTCTCTCTCCCTCTTTCTCTATCGTACACACAGAGGGAGGGAGGAGGAGAAGTATGCTACCCCTTATAGCACTTGTTTTTCATCTACTTCCCAAAGGAAACCAACCCGCAATAAATATATCTGATTGGGTGTATCTCTCCTAAATCCATTATGTTGAAACTAATCCTCAAGGTGATGATATTAAGTGGGCTCTTTGGGAGCAAGATGGGTGCTAAGTAGAACTGTGTTTGTTAATTTCCACATTGTTGTGACAAAATGCACAGTGAAAGCTATTTAAGGAAGGGTGGCTTTACTTGGGTCAACAATCTGAGCAGGTGTGGAGAGAGTGGCTGTGTCTGTGGCAGCAGGAACGTGACCCAGCTGGTCACACTACATCTGCAGCCAGGAACAGGGAGAGATGGATGTCACCGTCAGTTTCCTCTTTTCCCTCTTTTTATCCAGACCTGGACCCAAACCTATGGGATGGAGCCATCTACATTCATGATGGGTCTTCCCTCTTGGACACTTCCAGGAAACGCCTGCACAGACACGCCCACAGTGTGTCTCCTAGGTGATTCCAAAGCCAGTCCAGTGGACAATGAAGAGGAACTATCACAAGAATTCTGCATCATATTTGAGATCAATGTTCATATAAAACAGATCCCAGAGACTCTCCTGACCATCTGCCTGAGAAGATACAGCAAAGTGACGCAGTCTATTGGGCCAGTGATATGATTCTTTAGATAAAATGGCGTGTCCTGCGAAGCAGACAGCCTGAGTCCAATCCCTAGAATCCACATGGGAAGGAGAGAACTGACTCCCAAAAGTTGTTCTCTTGCCTTCCCACATACACATGTACCTACACACGTGAGCACACACACACACACTACACACTACACACTATATACATACACTATTCAAACACAATATACACACTATATATACACACACTAATCACACACAAAACACACACATACCATACATACACAACATATTCAACAATAATAAATACATTTTTAAAAGAAAAAAAAGAGATGTGGTCTGTGGATTGGAAAGGGGGCCCCCACTACATACCAAATTCACTGGTACTTCAATTTTAAGACTTCCTCACTTCCAGAACTTAAGCAGACATTTCTGTTGTTTGTAAACTACTCTATTGTGATGTTATATTATAGTTGCACAAAGGGACTGATTATCAACTCAATACCAAGTCTGATTCATTTAAATACCTCATCATTTCTCCTTCTTTGTCTTATATCAGCTTAGAGCAAATCCCACATGTTATAAATTTTAATCTGTGAGCATATCAAGTTGTTTCTTCCCCCTTGTAACACTTAATGATTCTTTGAGGAAACACATGGTCAGGGTTTAAATAGAATCTGAGTAGCAGGTAAGTACCCTTGCTGCACAAGCTTGACAACCTGAGTTTGATCCCTGGTTGCTTTTTAAAAAATTTTATTTTGTGTGTGTGTATGCGTGTGTGTGTGTGTGTGTGTGTGTGTGTGTGTGTGTGTGTATACATATGTGCAAGCCAGCTTGAGTGTATGTGTATCACATGCAGACAGGTACTCATGGAGAACAGAAGAGGGTCTTAGAAACACTGGAAATGGAGCTACAGGTATTGTGAGCCACCTGATGTGGGTGCTGGTAACTGAACTTAGGTCCTCTGCAAGAGCAGCAAGTATTCTTATCCACTGAGCCATCTCTTAGCAATTGACCAATCAATTAATCATTTAGTGGTGCTGGGGATGGAACATGGGGCCTTATGCCTGCTAGACAAGTGCTCATCCTCAGACCCCAAACTTTTCTTTTATAAAACTATGATCTCTTTATGATTACATTTTAAGTTAGCCATAATTCCTTATACCATCAGCCAGTACTTCATTAGTTTGAATCAGGATCTAAGAAAGTCCCATACACTGAGAAGGACTGATATGTCTTTTCATTTCCTTTTGATCTATACTTTCTGTCTCTTTCTCCTTAATTAGACAGTTTTTATACAATACGCTTTTCAACTTTAATTATTATTGCACTTTAGGTCTCAGTCTTATGAATGCAAATATGTTATATTAATGGCTGTTTTGAGGTGTTTGTATGGGCTAGGCATTTTTGGAAGCACTTTGCATGCATTATCTCATCTTGACTATTGTCCAGGGCTGAGGACTGAACCCAGAGCTTCCTGTTAACAAAGCATGCACCTGACCATTGAGTGGCACACTCAGCCTCTCCTATCTCACTTAATCTTGACTACAATTCACTGAGCTGGTTGTCAATTACATCTTATAGACAGAAAGCCAAGGGTTAACAAGGTGAAGTTGCTTTCCTGGGAATGCATAGTTAATAAGAAACCGAGCAGAGATCGGTGACCACGTCATTCCTACTCCAAAGTCCATGTCCTTAACCTGTAGCCTCCACATCAGAGTAAACGCATCCCAAGAAGTTAATATGGTGCTACGTTATTCTGGGTATTTCGTGGGTGTTTTTGAAATATTTCTTAACAAAGGAACCAGATTTTATCATAAAACAGCCACTCAGTCAAGCTAAACCAACAGAGACGTACTGATCAATCAGTCTGTGGAACTGAGTGGGAGTTTGTAAAATCGGCAGGTGCGCCAGGCACGGTCACTGTCTCCCACTCACCACCCAGAGATTGTAAACAGATAGACGTGCTCGTTCAGTAAAAAGTGGCTGGTAGGGAGGACTTCCGGGATCCTATGGAAGCGACTGAAGTGGAAAGAAGGCAACTTTGAAGAGAGGAGTTAGAGCAGGCAGCAGGCTTTTCCACTTAGTGTGAGGAGCACAGATCCTTCGAGTAGGGTGTTAACAAATGAAGTTTAGGGGCTGAGGAGCACCTACTGATGAAGCTCACCGGGGCTTCCGTTCCTTCCAGTGCTTGTATGGAAAGGCACCACACACCCACCGCAACCTGATAACATGCCGTGTAGGCAGATGAGAGCCCTTACCATGCCCTGGCTTACTTTCCTGGCAGGACCCCAGTGGGAAGTCCATTCGTGGAAACTGCCAGTGCCTGTGTGAAAAGCCGAGGATTTTCTTTGAATCTGTAGTAGCTCTGGTCCCGTTGGCCCCTCCTGCTGTCGGTGTCACTTACACACTGATATAATGCATCCTTCAGCTTCGTTCTGCTCAGGCACTTGCCAGTTCTGTCTTGGCAGGAGGGCCTAGGTTCCCAGGATGACCAGTCCGAGCTTCTCTGATAACAGGGATTTTAGTCTTGGGTTGCTCTGAGTGCGTAGGAGCACATCGTGGCAGGAGGCCCGCAGCCTGTGTTTAGCGGCAAACCCATCTTAGAGTCCTCTCAGGTCTGCTAAGGTAAGAGATCATGGACTCTTTCTTTTCCAGACCGTGGGAGAACGAACTCCTGACTTTCATGCTTGCTACTCCGGCTTTATGACACTGAGCAAGAAGTGTCTGCGGAGCAGTGACATTTTCGTTCCTGCTTAGTCCTCTGTTTGCAGCAGCAGCTCAGCCCTAGGGTTGTTGGCCTTTTGCTCCACACCTTGTGTTCTCTTCGCTCCCTCGTGCACCCAGAAACGACAGTGTTCTTAAGAAAGTCAAAAAGCGTTGAACATGAATTAGAACAGTGGTTCTCTACCTTCCTAATGCTGTGACCCTTTAACACTGTGGTTCCTCACATTGTGGTGACCCCCTCAACCATAAGGTTATTTTTGTTGCTACTTCATAGCTGTAATTTTGCTACTTTTGTGAATTATAATGTAGATATCTGTGTTTTTCAATGGTCTTAGGTGACCCCTGTGCAAGGGTCATTTGGCCTCCAGAAGGGGCTGTGACCCACAGGTTGAGAACCACTGAATTAGAGAAATGCCTAAGCTGAGAGATAACCTACCACTTATTCCAGCCCACCAGCTGTATACAGCAACAGATTAAAAAGCCAAAAACAAGTTATGTTCATTAATCCAGGTTAGCAGGTCTCATCACCAGGCAGCAATGTGGAGTTAATAAGTACAGCCCATAGGTGCTAATTCGGAAGCCGCTAGGATCATTTCAAAGCCAGTTTTGCTCCTCTGCCTATGATGACATTTTAAAAATTTCAGCACTATTTCTTATGATCATTGCACAGAACATGGTAGTTGTGACTGATCCTTTAGACGCCTCTGGGTCTCCTCCCAGAAGCACAGTAGAGTTGCAATTCCGGAGCTCTGGAGGTGTGTGCTTTGCTTTAAGACACCAGGGAATTGGGATACAGGGATACAGCTCTATTGGTAGAGTGCTTAGCATAGCTAAAGCTGTGGGTTTGACCTCTAATACCACATAAGCCAGATATGGTGGGGCATGGCTGTAATCCCAGCATGTGGGAGGTGCATTCAAAGTTCAAGATCATCCTCTGCTGCATAGCAAGTCCCAGGCTAGCCTTAGATAAATGAGACCCTGCCTCAAAAAGGAGGGGGCAGAGATTACTGACCTTGGAGGTGGCTCAGTGGATAAAGTGTGAATCTGAGTTGACCCCCAGCACCCATATATAAGAGACAGGCACATTAAAAAAAACACCTTTAGTTCTATGATCTCTGTGCCTTATATTCTACAAGACTGGACACATATTTGCTGTAGGAACTTGACAAGGCTGAACTGCTATCTCTAGTATTCAGCAAAGGTGTATGGCGTTTCACGGTGCCGAAGTTGTGTTTGAGCACCCTCTGCTGGAGGAATTAGGTATGTCTCCGGTAAATACAAGAGACTACTGTCAATATGATTTGGGGGTAGGGGCGGGTGGTGCGGGGAACAGCATGACTTGTACCTTTTAAACACAAGCTCTGAAGAAGATTTTATCTAAAATCTTTACCAAAAGAAGTGTATTCTTTAAACAAATGCCCTCTAACTAGCTACCCATGTACCAACAGTATTTGTCGTTTGCAGATCCCAAAGAAAATGAAATTTAGGGGGCTGGAGAGATGGCTCAGAGGTTAAGAGCACTGGCTGCTCTTCCAAAGGTCCTGAGTTCAATTCCCAGCAACCACATGGTGGCTCACCACCATCTGTAATGAGATCTGGCGCCCTCTTCTGGCCTACAGGGATGTGTGCAGGCAGAGCACCATATACATAATCAATCAATCAATCAATCAATCAATCTTAAAAAAAAATGAAATTTAGGTGCATAGTCATTAACAGACACACATTTCACACATTAAAAAAATCTAAAACACATTGGAAAATGAGAAGACCATAATACTATGCTTTTCTCCTTCACAATCACCCCTGCTACCCATGCTCATGGGCAAATTTTATATATATATATATATATATATATATATATATATATATATATATATATATATATAATCTCTCTACAGTGTCTTCCAATTTATCTGCCAAATCTCAGTCTAGATTCTGGCAGCCCTGTTCATTCTCTCAGAAAGCCAGGCTGCAGACACTGTGTGAGTAAATGGGAAGTCTGTTTTATCAGCAGAGGTATCATCTCCATCTTCAGGGAACCTACAAACCTCCAGGGATGAAGACTGCCACCCAGGGAAGAAATCGGGAAGCATTTTGACTATGGGCTGTGAGAAGAAACGACTCTCTATGACGATGTGACCTAATTGGGAAGGTCATCAAAAAGCAGGACTGGCAGGCTCAGTGGTCCGTAACACCAGCACTTGGGACACTGAGGAAGGAAGAAACCAAGTCCAAGGTCCTCTCAGGATGTACAGTGAGTTACACAATAAGATTCTGACTCAACAAGCAAAGAAGGGCAGAGAAGTGGAGTGATGTGTAAGGAAAGGGAGGAAGGAAAGGAAATGGAAGAGGAATGGGAAGGGGAAGCCTAGGGGTGCCACAAGTTCACACCTGGGACCCAAGTGTGCAAACAGATGAGTATGTGGAAGGGCTTTATACACTAATTGTCCATGGATCCCCGGGGATGGTGGAATATTGCAACTTAGGTTTCTTTTCTTTTAAAAATGTATTATTGTTATTTTATGTGTTTGTGTGTGTGTACATCAGTAGCTCCAGCCGCAGGGAATGTAATGTCTTCTCTGGCCTCTGAAGGCCAGCAGGCACAGACATATGTGAGAGGATTCAGCACCTTTAGGAGGTAGAGCCTAAACAGAGAAGACCTTGAGGTTTAAATCGCAGCCCCACTGTCTGTTCCCTCTGTCTTCTCTTCTACCAAGATGTGAACAAGCAGCCTCCCTCCTCCTCCAGCCGCAAGCTGCTCTTACCACCATGCCTTCCCTACACAGACAGACAGAACTCTCACACTCTGAGCCAAAATAGATCCCTCCTCTCTCTGGTTGCTTGTTTTCAGGTAGTGGGTCCCAACAATGAGAAAAGTAACTAATAAAATAGGTAAAAATCTATTAGAGACTGAGCGCCCTTAATCAGAAAACCCCAAAATCCTGGTGTGCAAAAATCTGAACCTTTTGAGCATAACTGTGATACTCCAAATGGAAAACTCCATACCTGACCACACGTGAGAGGCCACAGATGAAACTCAAGTGCAGGTTTGCTAAAATGATGTATAAAATTATCTTCAGGCTATGTGTATAAGGTATGTATGAAATTTAAATTGAATTTTGTGTTTTGACATGGATCCCATTCACCCCTACCATATCTTACTCTGAGAATACAAATTTTCCCAAGCCCCCAAACAAAACAAAAGCCCAAACCACAGTGGTCCTGAGCATTTCAGCTAAGGGATACCCAACCTATAAGCTGTTTACTGCCACAGGGAAGCTGATGTGTGTTAGAGCTTACTAACAACTTGGCCAAAGCACTCCAAATAATTGAGCCACAGGAACTTCACGTGTGTTTCCATGTGGTCAGAATGGGAGTAGGGGACAAATTGCTTGAAGCAATGCTCTGTTTCTAGTTAAGGTCTGTGTCAGCTTCCCATCACTCTGACAAAACATAAAAGATAATCAACTTTTTAAAAGGACTTACTTTGTCTCATAGTTTCACAGGAAAAATATAGATATGATTTCCATGTTAATATTTTCAATGACTGCCGTCTCTATCACTCTGGGCAGGTGAAGGGGATGATGGGCAGCTGTAGGTGTCAGCGGTGCGGTGAAGAGAGAAACAATTTTCCTTCCGCGGCTCAAACAGATGCAGAAACAAGTGAAAGCTGCGTGGGGTCAAAGGTCGTGCCACTAGCCGTGCCACTAGCCTAGTGCTGCACCACTCACCCAAACCCCCAGCCTCCTAAATTGTGAGCTGGGCATGGTGGTTCATGCCAGGAATGCCAGCCCTGGGAGATTAAGGCAGGAGAGTCACTGTGGGCTTGAGGTCAGTCTGGGCTACAGAATGAGACCCTGTTTTTAAAAAAGAAAATATTTTTTTCAATACCGTATACTTAATTATATAAAGATTTTGTTGTTGTTGTTGTTAAAATTCAGCTAGGAAATTACCATCTGTCTGGTATTAATTAGATGGTTTTAAACACTAGTTGGGAAATAGTGTATTTTTATTGTCTTATAAATAGAGTAAAAACTCACAGAAACTATTGGGGAAATTTAAACAAGTTTGTCCCAGAGATGACACAACTGTGTGGCTTTTGACAACACTGGAGATTTATATATATGAGACAGAATCCTACTGTGCATCCATCCCTGGCTAATTGGAACTCACTGTGTAAACCAAGCTGGGCTTGAACACACAGAGATCTGCCTCTGCCTCCTGAGTGCGGGATTAAAGGCGCACACCCACCAACACTCAGCCTTCTCACAGTATCTCTCCAAGGGGAAAAACTATTTTTGAAGCAACTGTATTCACTTGACAATGTTGGTCCCTGAACCTGGGGTGTGTGTGTGTGTGTGTGTGTGTGTGTGTGTGTGTGTGTGTGTGTGTGTGTGTGTGTGTGTGTGGTGTATACCAATTGGTACAGATCCCAACAAATGAGGACTCCCTTCAGCTTTCCCACTTCAGTGGCTAGTCACAGATCTGGGCCTCTTGTACTTGTAAACAACTGGCTGTAAACTGGAAGTTCCCATGATCTCCTCTTCATCCCCATAATTTATTACAGTAGTTCTGTGGGTTGTGACCCTTTTGGGATGTCAAACGACCATTTCACAGGGGTCGCAGGTCATATGTCATTGCATATCAGATATTTACATTATGGTTCATAAATAGTAGCAAAATTATAGTGATGAAGTAGCAATGCAATAATTGTATGGTTGGGGATCACCACAACATAAGGAACTGTATTAAAGGGTCACAGCATTAGGAAGGTTGGGAACCAGCTGATTTATTAGACTAGTTCGTGGAACTCGAGGATATTTTCTACTTTCATCTATTTGTTTATTTCAAAAGATATAGACAGATGACAGATGATAGGTAGATAGATAGATAGACAGATACATACATACATAGGTGAGAGAGGGAGGGAGAGAGGGAGGGAGTGGGAAAGAGAGAGAGATTATAAAACACCTGGCAGAAACAACTCGAGGGAGGGGGCTTTATTTCAGCTCCCCATTTGAGAGGTTTCAAAACTGTTCAACTCATAATATCCAGGAAACAGAGCAAAGACAAGAAGAGGCAGGGCAAGGCACGTCTTTCCAAGGTTCACTACAAGTGTCCTACTTCCTCCAACCAGAATGCACCTGACACAGTTTCGCATATCCCATAGTCTGAATGTGTGAAAGCATCAGAGCATTCATAAGGCCAGAGACCTCATGATCCCTCTCAGGACACACCCTTAGCGATGTGTACCCCCACCCTCTCACCCTCCACTCCCACCCCAAAGGAGCTTTCCTAATCGAGGTGTTCCTCAATGCAGTCAACAGACAACCAGATTGACCACCACAGAGGGAGGAAACGGACTGTCAAATGAAGGGCGACAGAGGGCACAGTCCAGAGGGGTCTGTAGATGTAATCAACCTTCTTATTAAATAAGAAACACAGAACCAATGCAAAGAAGAAAGCCAAGAGGTCAGAGCTATGAGCTAAAACCTTACCCTTCCTCCTGCGGTGGTCCTACCTCTCCGAACCAGAGCTACCCCTGTGTTAAAGTCTTTATACAGAGTTCCTGTTCTGCCTTCTCATTGGTTGTAAACCCAACCACATGACTGCCTCCTCACGGCCTGTCTGTATAGGCCTCCAGGTTTGCCATGATTGGTATTGATTTAAGGCATGTGTATCCAATAATGGCTGTATCCCTGAACACACAGAGACTTACCCAGCTCTGCCTACCAAGTGCTGAGATTACAAGAGTATGCCACCACTGTCCTGCTTTCCTATGGCTTGCTAATAGCTCTGACCCCCAGGCAACTTTATTTATTAACATAAAAATAACATTCTAATACAAATAAAATATCACCATAGGGGTCCCAAGTACAGAAGCTCCTGTCACCATAGGGTTGGGTGTGCCATGCTCCTGACACACAGATGTCCTCAACAACCAGAATCTTGGGGATGTTTGTAGAGGTTTTATAACCTCGGTGTGACCGATGCTTAACTCAGTGTCTGGCCTTTTCTCCCATGAGGACAGGAATAGGGCTGAATGTTCCAAGCTTATAATCACGGTCTTTCTGTCGAGTGGCCCCATCCAAGGGTCTAGCAAAAGTTACTCATGAAAATGAAAACATGCACTGCCACTATGGAAATTCCAAGCTACTGCAAGCTGTTTCTGAAAGCAGAATTAAAATAAAAATATTTGAGCTCTTTGGCCTCAATAAGATGCACACGTCGTGCCGCCGCTGTGGCTCTAAGGCCTACCACCTTCAGAAGTCAACCTGTGGCAAATGTGGCTACCCGGCCAAGCGCAAGAGAAAGGATAACTGGAGTGCCAAGGCTAAGAGACGAAGCACTGCCGGGACTGGGCGGATGAGGCGCCTGAAAATTGTCTATGGAAGATTCAGACATGGATTCCGTGAAGGGAAGGGACAACACCTAAACCCAAGAGGGCAGCTGTTGCAGCATCCAGTTCTTCTTGAGGAATTTCAGTCAGTCATAAAATAAATGTTCTGGTTTCAAAAGAAAAAACAAATCAATAAAAGTTCTCCCCAGCACCCTGACTACTCTAAAAACTTTGAAGATCTTAGGAGCTCCAAGTTAGGAACTAGAGGCAGAGAGAAATGTGTATTTCTAGCTGTGTGACAGTTTTTTTGTGAGTTTCCGAGACAGGGTTTCTCTGTGTAGCCCTGACTGTTCTAGAACTGGCTCTGTAGACCAGGCTGGCCTGGAACCCACAGAGATCCACCTGCCTCTGCCTCCTGAGTACTGGAATTAAAAGTGTGTGCCACCACCACCCGGCTATGACAGGTATTTTAAAGTAGTGTGATAAACTTGAGTGTTAAACACTGACTTTGGGCTGATGGCTACACTCTTATTGCCCAGTCTGCTGCCCCTTGCTGTGAACTTAAACTGTAGCATCGAATTCTAGTCCTAAGAACTTCAGAGCAAGCATTCCTCAATGCTGAGACATCTTCCTCATCCCGTGGTTTTTTGTTTTGAAAAGAGATGCTTAATATAGATTACTGAACTGCTGAATCTGAGATATTAATAACTTTTGATTTTGATTATTTTTTAAGGAAGGAAAGCTATTTGGTGATTCATAAGGGTCAAACTAGGCCATATAAGAAGATGTATATTACTTTCTTTTTGAGTTTTGATTATTATGTGACATGGGGAGTTTCTTTTCTAGTCTTGTTTGGTATTTGAAAGCCCAACCCTAGCTGAGGTACTATTGGCTATTGATAGCAGCTGGGAGAGGGGGAGCCAGTTTTCTTTAAGGGTGTGACCCCTGGTAGGTCAACCATGTCCAGGATACCATTCCATTCTCAAGGGTATTTATGAGTCAGTGGCTAGAGGCATCTGCATACAGGCCTTTAAAAAATGTAGACATGAAGTCGGATGGGTAAGGTTTGTGTGAAGGTGATCAAGATAACATTAAATGCAATTTTCAAGGAATAAAAATATTTTTTAAAAAACAACTCTGCTACTTCCTATGCCTTCAAAAGTTTATTTAGCTTTTCTTAAACTTCAGTTGATCACTAAATGAGAAAATGCCTTACAGCTGGATCTCATTGAGATATTTCCTCAGCTGAGGCGCCTTCCTCTGATGACTCTAGCTTGTGTCAAGTTGACACACAAAATCAGCCAGCACACACAGGAAGTAGAGGGAGGGACAGTCTGTCGGAGGAGTTTTTGTTTCAGATGGCCTAGGAGAGGACCCTCTTTCTGGGACAGCAGGAGAGGAGGAAGCAGCCGGGTGCTTTCTCTGCCTCTCTGAGCAAGCAAGTTTTCACCCTCACATCTGGCTCTGGAGTCTTTATTGGTAAAATAAAAAGACAGAGACTGAGTCAAAAACATTTGCCTCCCTACGTAGAAGTGGCTGTGGTAGCAGCAGAGGCAGCTGTGGATGGAGGAGCAGCCAGCAGCTGAGGCAGCCTCAGGTTCAGGTTCTGCCACTGTGCCTCAGATAAAACAACACCCAAGAGTTAAACATCGTATTTGTCTTCATCTCATCTCTTTGCCCATTTTTTTGTACCTCACAATGTAAAGTAACAAGAGTGATAATTTTGTTGTTGTTGTTTTTTGTTTTTCGAGACAGGGTTTTTCTGTGTAACAGCCCTGGCTGTCCTGAAACTCACTTTGTAGACCAGGCTGGCCTTGAACTACACAGATGCACCTGCCTCTGCCTCCTGAGTGATGGGATTAAAGGCGTGTGCCATCACACCTGGCTTAAGTGTGATAATTTATAAACAGACACATCTAAGTGCTTATGTACAATTTTTAAATCTAAAGTAGGAAAAGTATACTTGATTTTTACGTTTGTTTGTTTGTTGGGACAGGGTCTCATGTAGCCTAGGCTAGCCTCAAACTCTGTTGCTGATGAACAGCCTTGAAATATTGATCCTCCTGCCTCCACTTCCCATGTGCTGGATTACAGGCCTATACCACCATACCCAGATGGTATAGATACCATTTTTAAAATGTCTGAAGCTGTACCTAGTGACATATGGCTATAATCCCAGTATTCAGTATAAGTGAGCGTGCACTGAAACCACCAAACTAGACCACTCCTTGGGTAGAAAGAAAGGTTTATTGGGAATCCAACTGCCAAGGCTGTCTCTGGGGTAGTGGGGAGAGCAGAGAGAAGCAAAATGTCTGAAAAGCAAGCAGATGTTGTATGAGAGTTATCAGAGTGGAGCGTTTGAGCTGATACGGGCTGTCTGGCTCAACTTGGGAACTAGATGCCCTGACTGAGGTAGCTGATTATGAGAGGTCCTGGGAAATAAAATCCCACCTTATGAGATTCCTGAGGAATGCTGAATTTAGGCATCTGTTTACCCAGTAACAATCCTTCTGCTCACCCAGTCAGAGTCCTTCTGTTTAGGACACTGTCACCACCATTGCCATTTTGGGGGCCCATTTTGGATTGAATACTCAGGAGCAGAGTAGTAGGATCTTGAGTTCAAAGTCAGCATATGTGTGCTACATAAGACCCTGTCTTTGAACACACACACACACATACACACATGGAGCCCAAGTTGGAGTATGTCCAGGAAATCACGTTGGGAGTTATTCATAGAAGTAATTTGAGGCCTACGACAACTGCTTCTTGGTTTGTGTCTCCCAGGCCTCAGGGCTGTACTAATCCAGGATTTCCTTAATCCAATTTCAGAATTGGAGTGTTTCTAGGTCACAGGATCAGACAAAGCCGACCCAGGCTGCACGTTTATTTTTGGTGCCTTTATTCCTGAGCAACTGCCCTTTGCTGCCTCAGCCCCGTGCCTTAGCCCCGATGCCCACTTTGTCCTCCACATGGAGGGCAGCGTCCTTCAGTGTGCTTAGCTCCCCCAAACCCCCTCCCCTCCACCACCCAGAGCAAAAGCCCCATGCCTCACCTTCCAGTTCTATTCCTGTTGTTGTCTCAATCATGGCCCAGCTGCTCCTCCTTAGCTTATTGGTTGTGTGATATTGGCAAGGAGGTCTTTTTTAAATTTTGACTTCTTAATTGTATCAAACTAGAGAACAGACCTTATCCACAAAATCTACCTTCACGGAAAGCACAGTCAAAATACGTGTAGGGGAGGACTTGTTGTTTGCAGGTTCTTGGCCTTTTGTCCCGAGA
Organism: Peromyscus californicus insignis; assembly: GCF_007827085.1. NCBI lineage: Eukaryota > Metazoa > Chordata > Mammalia > Rodentia > Cricetidae > Peromyscus > Peromyscus californicus. Next base: position 23,353,729 of record NW_026294606.1, on the reverse strand, counting down.
ACTGAAAATAAGGGTTCACATAGATTGCAAAGTGGCAAAATAATTTTTTGAGGCAAAGTGAGAGTATACATTAAAGAGGGTACTCTGTCAAGTTTGAAGAAGGTCACATGACTGAGGGCACTTAAGGCTTTGATTATTGTTTGGTTATTGTTTCTATATGGTTCAAGAGATATTTATGTACTAAAGAGGGTGATTCTCTGTTCTGATGGACAGATTATGTAACTTTTTACCCTTGCTGTGCATATCCTTGCTTTATGAGTAATGCATCTGATTTTAATTATATGCACACCTAATTATATATAAGCACACGATGGTTGTTGTGGAGTATTAGTTAAAGATGTGTTACATTCTTTCATGCTGTGGAATATTTGTTTAATGGTGCAAAGATGTGCTGCATTCTTTTATGTTGCATTTGTTTAACTCTGTGAAGCTGTGTTACTGTGCCTGTCTAAAACACCTGATAGTTATAATAAAGAGCTGAACGGCAAGGCAGGAAAGAGAAATAGGTGGGGCTGGCAGGCAGAGAGAATAAATAAGTGAAGGAAACGAGAGAAGAGGGAGAAAAAGGAGAAGAGAATGCCAGGGGTCATTTACCTTGTCACACAGTCAACCATGGAGTAAGAAGAAAAGACAGGTAAGTAGAATAGAGAAAGGTAAAAGCCCAGAGGCAAAAGGTAGCTGGGATAATTTAAGAAAAGCTTGCTAGAAACAACCCAAACTAAGGCTGGGTATTCATAAGTAAGAATAAATCTCTGTGCATTTATTTGGGAACTGAGTGGTGGGTCCCCAAAGAGCAAAGAGTAAAAAAACCAACTAGAGATGGTAAATAGGACGTTCTCCCTAAAAGTTCACTTGTTTGAACTGTTTTGCCTCACTGGGTATGCACCCCAAACCAGTTCAAGATGAATCATCAACCTTTTCATTATTCCTACCCTGATCTATTGGGAATATCCACGAATAGAAACTATCCAAATCTGACTGTTTTTAGGGGTGGAAAAATTTAGATGGAGGGATGTGTATAGCCTGCTACGGGGGGGGGGGGGGGGGGGTCTGAGGAAGTCCTGAGGCTGTTAGATGCGTTGTTTGGACAGGGGTGCAGTAAACGCAGGTGAAGACACTGGACTGACACCTGGTACTGAGCCATTTGCCTGCATTCCCATATCCCCAGTAGGATCAACCCCCAGTCTCTGTAACATCTATCTGCTCCTAATTTAGATGCGATTAACCATTTTAGATTGCAAGTTCAAGTGAGATCAGACCTACTGCTAAAATTTCTTCCATAAGAGAGACACAAAGAACATCTTCTCCTCCCAAGATACTAACAAACCGAGGAACTGGTCCATCTGAGTTTACTCTGGGGAATCAATGAGTTGATTAGGCTTGCTTACAGAGCAATGGGTGAGAGGTGATGGGCAGGACACACTAGAAAGTCTGAATCCGGCAGGGATGGTGTGTCCCCCATGGATGTATAGACAGAGCCCTCTTGCTCATCCTTCCTAGCCTATATACATCTACCCCTGCCTGAGGCCCCAGGCTGCTTTCTGGCATTCTATGGGTGGCAGGTTCCTTTAAGTCCTAGGCTTGTTCTATGACCCTGCTTTTAAGATGGAGGGTTTCCTTTAGCTTTTGTGTGTTCAAGCCTGTCCTTGAATCCCTGATCTCCGCTGCCTCACTTTCCATGTGCTGGGATTGCAAACAGGAACCACCACAGCTGTGAAAATAGGGATTCTCAAAGTATTCAGAGAAAACGGTTACATTGTCTTCCCTGTGGCAGGACATTGTGCCATCATTCACCCAGGAGCTTTGGTTAGAAACTTGGGAGTTTTAAATGACAGGTGATACTGTATTGTATGATGTGCATAACATGATGCTTTGAAGTATTTGTAATATATATAAATGTAATAAAAACATGCTTTGTTTCACACTAGTTTTTAAAGATGCAAAAAATTAATTATGTGTATACATATGTGTCATTGTATGGATTTTTGCACATGAGTACAGGGTCCATGGGGGCCAGAAGGGGGCATCAGGTCCCCTGGAGCTGGAGTTATACTGACATGGGTGCTGGGAACTGAATTTGTTTCCTCTGCAAACGCAGTGTGAACTCTTAAGTGCTTTCAGTCTCTTCAGGCTCAGAGTTATCATAGTTAACATCCACTATCTTTCCATTCTTCAAAAGATATAATGTGTTGTTATGGTGAGTGCCATCCACACACAAGATCTCCTGAACTTACCTAACTGTAATACATAAACTTTGACCAACACCTCTCCTCTCCCAGTTCCTTTTATCCAGCAGCTGCTTTCAGGGAGGGGTGGATTCACTTCCCACCTCCTCTGAGATCAACATTTTCAGATAAAATCATGCTGTGTTTGTCTGGATGGTTTATTTCACTTAATATAATATCCTCTAAGTTATCCATGTTTTTTTGCAAATGGTATGATTTTGTTCTTTACTGCTGAATAGAACGCTCTGTGTTCTATTCAGCCACATTTACTTTACTCATTCTGTTGATGAAAATTAGCTTGATTCCCCATCTTGACTACTGTCCACTATTGCTGTAATAAACATGGAGGCACAGATGTCCCTTCAGCATACTGATTTCATTTCCTTTGGATATATACCCAGCAATAAGATTCTTGGGTCATGTGGTACTTCTAATTTTAGTATTTTGAGGTGCCTATATGTGGTTTTCTATAATCACAGTATAAATTTACATTTTCATTAGTGTGTAAGGGTTCCCTTTTCTCCACACAGGAGTCTTTTGTTTTTCTGAGATATGGTCTCATATATTCCATGCTAGTCTTGATCTCATTATATAGCTAGGGCTAGCCTTGAACTTCTGATCTTTCTGCCTCCTCCTTCCAAGTGCTAAGAATACTGGTATACACCACTGATCCAGGCTTTTCAAGTTAATTTAGATTTCTGTTTTTTTGGTCTTTACCTCTAATCCTAATGTGTTCCTTCCAAAATATGTCTTATATCTGTCCACTTTCCATCAAGCCAGAGATGAGTGCCCTCATCCAAGCCTTTGACTTAGATTTCCCGTAGTGCTTCTGGGGCAGTTCTGACACCTGCCCAGAGCATCCTGCTGATCTGAGATTATTCTTTGAGAGCCACAGTTTTGGAGGATACATTCCAATAACCTGGGAGCGCAAAAAAAAAAAAAAAAAAACCAACAAAAACAAAAACCCACACACACTTTGCCTGGGCCTTGCCCTGGAGACTAGAATTCTTTCAGTGTGGGTATAATATATGGCCATTTGTAGTTTTTTAAGTCTGTCTAGGTGATTCAAATGTGCATCCAGGCTTGAGAAACACTGTCAGGGTTCAGAAGAAAGGTCAAGTTTATTTGGTCCTTGGGGGTTTTGCACATGCTGCTCTTATTATCCAGGATCTCTTCTTGTAGGTGTCTCCATGGCTGGATTCTTATTCATCAGACCATATGGTCACTTCCTCAGGTAGGTCTCCTTGACTCCTCCAGTGTTCACCAATTTGCCTTGTTTTCATTAGGAATCTGTACATCCCGAGGTATGTTATCGTCTGTATCTTCATCTACAATAGGGTCATCTTGAGCTCAGGCACCATCTGAGCATCATCTCACAACTCTGTCCTCGGTGCCTCAAAGAAATCCGTGTCACACAGAAGGGCTTGTTATACATGAAGGAGAAGGTAAAAACCTTGAATTCTTTCTGATTTCTTTTGAAGTAGATCTATTCAAATATGTTCCTTTCAACCAGATTGTAATCAAATGTGCTGTGTTATGCAAGTGAATTGGATCACCCACTAAAAATGAATAAGTTGATTTCTAAATTTATTGAGTTAAGCTCACTTCCTTCACAGGAACTGTATATTAAATCTTGTGCAAAGCAGCTAGTGCCTAAATGTATTTTTATATGCATTTATTGACAGTGTTGCTTCTTAGTTGGAATGCACCTTACACAACAGGTTATCTGGGAATGGCTAGGGTATATTTATTAAATCAAGAGATTTCTTAGATTTATGTGTGTGTGGAGACATGAAGACGGGGAACAGGAATTTGTGGAAAAGTCTTGCGGGGAGCAACAGAGTTACAGGGGAACTTGCAAGCCCTGAATTCTCAAGAAAGCGCTGATCCCCCTTTTTTGTGGGGCACCGTTTGCATTGATGGATGTGGCAGAACTAATGAGTTTAAACTTCAAGTGAAGGAAAGTGCTTAAGATTGTACCTTGCTTCTCAGAAGTTAGTTCATGCAAATGTGGCAAAACTTCAGTTTTGGGTCATAAGTCGCTTGAATTCACGGAAACAGTTGAACAAAACTTGCTAAGCAGGTAGGTGAATTAAGGGCACAGATGTCCCTAAGTCACTCACCAGTTACTTCTGAAGTACAGTATCTGTGAAAACACATCTGTTGCTGGGGGGAGGGGAAAAGGCTTTTCAGATTCTGACATCTGTCAGTCGGGGGACTTATTTCCTCCCAAGTATCCAGCATTCGCCGGCGGCAATAGATTGGGTTCAAGTGCAACCAGTTTTTCAGGCATCCGCCTTCTCCTTTCCCTCTCGCTCATTAAAAACCATTTTGTATTTGGATTAATGGCTGAAATGTCACTGGCGCCTTGACATAGCCTAGTAAGGGAGACAGCCCATCGCACAGGCTTTTTAAGAACACCAGCCAGCAGTCTTCAGAGGTGGTGGCTCCAGAACACCAAAGGCACAGGGGACAGAAAAAGGAGAGCAAGGCAAAACCCTGAGCAGTGCTGAGTCCTGGGAGTTGTAGTTCCTTGTCGGGCAGAGACCGGCAGCCGGTACGGAGCTTGGCACTCCATTTCCCAGCAGGCCCCGCGCAGCGGCGGAGTCGCTGCGGAGAGGGTGCTTGGTGATGAGCTGCCGCGGCGGAGGGGGCGGGGAGCAGCGGAGGAGCAGCTGCGGCGGCCTCGGGGAGTGGTTGACTTCGGGCGTCTCCGAGGGCCGTGGGGACCTCGCGCGAGCCGCCGCCAGGGCCTTGCGGCCGCCGCGCCACCCCCGGCTCACGCTTTCCCCTTCGGTGTCCGCCATGGCAGCGCGTCCGTTCGCCGCCGGCCTCTGCACGCCGTGGCCCCGGCTCCCCGGAGCGAGGAGGCGGTAGTGGCGCCTCGCGGCCCGCTCCTCCGGAGACTCGGTCGCCCCGGCTCGGGGGGCAGGTCTGCGGGCCGGCCCCGCCGCGGCGGTCCGCCCCCGCACCGCCCAGTCCCGCCCCCTGGGGGCGCTGCCCTCGGGCGCCCGCCACCCATGCCGCCCAGCCGCTCGGCCGCCCGCCGCTGAGCCCGCGTCCACCCTCCAGCTCTCAAGATGTGGCACAACGTGGGGCTGACCCTGCTGGTGTTCGTGGCCACGCTGCTGATCGTCCTGCTGCTGATGGTGTGCGGTGAGTGGGGGCCGCGCCGTGGGGATGGGGGTCGAGAAAGCATGCGTGGACCAGTGTCTTGGAGCTCTCTCTCGGTGGTCACCTGGCCTCCCAAGATCGAGCTAAGAGGAGCCATGCCTCCTGCCCAGGGCAGATCACTGGGGCATCACGGAGGAAAGCTCAGCATTCAGGACTGGCATCCTGACTCTAGGTAGAAGCGCGTCCCTGCTTCCCGGACAGGTTTGTCCTTGGTTGCCATTAATGCCACAGTCTACGCAGATTTTCTCCGTGGTCTGTAATCAAAGGAGAAGTGATTATTTGGAGGTTCTGAGCCTGGTGAGAGATCACCACCTTCATAAAAACCATGTGTTGGAGCATGCTTGGGTTTCCAGCGCACGTGAAGTTGTTTGTTTACTTCGAGTTCAGGCTTTAACCAAATTCCGAGCAGATGTGATACTGGGCAGAGCCTAAAAACATTGCAATAAACATACAGGGTCCGGTAACCTAATTCTTGGTTCTGCTGTAATGGTGCTGTTTGGTTTGCTGTGTGTATTTTCCTTCTCAGAATGAAAGGACGTTAAACTGTTCTCAAGGCATGTTTTCGATCCCTCTTGATTCGTTATGCACAGTAGCTGATAACCACAGGTCTTAGCAAAGAGGCCAAACAATTGTGAGAATCTGGAAAGTATTTCAAATAGTTGCCAGTGAACACTGCTATTTACAAGACCAAAGTATGGGTTTGATGTGATGGAGTATTTGGTTAAAATTTTATAAATACCATAGAGCTTATTATTACACAGTTAAGGCTCAGTCAGTGGCTGTACTTGGAAAAGATATGTATGCACGTGTATTTAGATACCTATATATATATTAATTTTTTGTCAATGATGCTGATTAAAGCAAGGACCGCACATATGGTAAGCACATGCTGAGCTATTGAGCTGATCCCCAACCCTAAAATTTTGGGCTATTTCTAGTGACACTAGAGCTAAAACTCTGTTTTTTTGTTTTTTTTTTTTTTTTTGCTTTTCAAGACAGGGTTTCTCTGTGTTGCTTTGCGCCTTTCCTGGAACTCACTCTGTAGCCCAGGCTGGCCTCCAACTCACAGAGATCCGCCTGCCTCTGCCTCCCAAGTGCTGGGACCACCGCTCGGCTAAAAGTCTGTTTTCTTTTCTTCTTCCTTTTTTTATTTTTTTTAAAAACAGGGTCTCACTATGTAGCCTTGGTTGGCCTGGAGTTCACCATGTAGACCAGGCTGGTCTAGAACTCAGAGATCCGACTGCCTCAGCCTCCCAAGTGCTAGGATTAAAGGTGTGCACTACCACACCTGGCCCAGTATTTCTTTTCTCATGTTGTAAAACAATGAAATAATTTCTCTCAATTTTCTGATGTGTGAACAGGTAATTTCATTAATTGTTAATGTTTAGGTTTTTTCCCCCCCTCTGAGATGGGGGCCTCTGGTAAACTAGATTGGCACTGAACTTGCTGTGTGGTGGAGGATGACGGTGAGTTGCTGATCCACAGAGTGCTACATCCAGTTTATTCCATGCTAGGGATGAACTCCAGGCTTCTGGCAAGCTCAGGATTCTTGGAATAAGAAAAAAACAAATCCTTGAGCATTAGTTGGATGAATGAAGGATGAAGGCATATGTTACCCTTTCTCCTTGGAATGAGAACATGAGTGACATACAAACCATGCTACATCTTGTATAGAACACTTGCCCAGCTTGCTCTGAGACATTTATTTATTTATTTATTTATTTATTGTTTTTTGAGACTGAGTTTCTCTGTGTAGCTTTGCACCTTTCCTGGAACTCACTCTGTATCCCAGGCTGGCCTCAAACTCGGCAGAGATCAGCCTGGCTCTGCCTCCCATGCTGGGATTAAAGGCGTGCACCACCACCGCCCAGCGCTCTGAGACATTTTTATTCCTGATTGTTTTCTCAACGTTCAGTGGCCATCCAGCTGCTTTTATTTTTTCTTTCTTTCTTTTCCTTTTTTTTTCCTTTGAGTTAGGGTTCCTTTGTGTAGCCATCCTGGACCTCGCTGTGTGGACCAGACTGGCAGGAGATCGCCTGCCTCTGCCTCCCAAGTGCTGCGATTAAAGGCGTGTCCCACCATTGCACACTACTGCCAGCTCTTCTCATTTCCCTAACAGGCCTTGTCATTAGTCTCAGGAAACCCAATGGGCGAGAGGTAAGGTGAGATACTTGAAAACTAATTGCTTTATAAAGGAGTCCAAACTGTTCATTGTTCGGAAACTAATGATAGGGTAAGGCAGCCTTTTGTTTTGACTAGAATGTGGCTGAAGGTTGAAGAATAGAGGGGAGGGGGCAGACCAGACTTGGGGATTTGGGTGCTATGTTAGTTTGCTGGGGCTACATTTCAGAATACCACAGACTGGCTCACCTACCCCACAGAAATTTCTCTCTCACAGTCCTGGTGGCTCCAAGGGCTTTATGAGCATCTCTTCTTGGTGTGGAGATGGCCATCTTCTCCTGGTCCTTTCCCAGGGTCTTCTCACTGTATGTACCTGATACCAGTCATTGGATCTGGGCCCTGGCCCTTATGACCTTAGTGACTTTCCAGACAGAGTCACATTGGGAATTAGGACGTGTGAATTTGACAGGGGAAGGGACACAGTTCAGTCTGTAACACGTACCATGTCTCCAGCACTTGCTGAATGGTAGGAATTTGCTAAGTAGTTTAGACGTATGGCCTTAAAATAATTCTTACCTGTAGCACAAATCCTAATTGGTTTTAATAAAAACCTGGAGCCAGATACAGGGGTAAATGCTGAAAGATCAGAAAGACAAGGGAGCAGCCACAGTCACCTCTTAGTTCGCCAACTCCTCAGCCGAGAAGGGGGTGAGCTCCTGTCTCCTCCCACCTTACAGTCCTCTCTGTCCAGCCACATCACTTCCTGTTTCCTCCTCCCTAGTGCTGGGATTAAAGGTGTGTGCCACCACTGCCTGGCTTCTATAGTTAACTAGTAGTTAGCTTGGCACTCTGATCTCCAGACAAGCTTTATTTGTTAGAGCACAACAGAAAATCACCGCATTACCTTTTGGATGGCCATTGGCTCTTTTGAGAACCTGGGTAATGTTTTCAAAATTTTCAAGAAAAAAAAATGTATAAACACTATTTTTCTTTCTTACCAGCACTTTTCTTTTCTTTTCTTTTTTCTTTTCTTTTTTTCTTAACAGAACAGAGAGTTCAAATTACCAGCCTCTGCCCTTTGGGCTGAGTTTCCTGTTTTCTGATTTCATCAATTCAGCCACCTTTCTGTTTAGTGCCCACCAGACACTGGATCAAAATCTGTCACCAGGTTAGCCCTAAGGAATCAAAATTGAGTTTGCTGGAGAACACTGACAAGCTATTTCACTCCGTGAATTGTGATTTTCAAATTCCGGGTTCCTAGGGAGGTTTTCCTTCTATATATATATATGGGTTTGTGGTGATATATTGTGTACCCTAATAAAATTTGCCCGAAGATCAGAGAACAGAACAAGCCACTAGATTAAACATAGATGTCATACAGTGGTGGCACACACCTTTAATCCTAGCACTTGGGAGGCAGAGATGTGTCTGGATCTCTGTGAGTTCAAAGCCACCCTGGACTACATGAGAGTGACTCAGTCTAGGAGAGAAACAGCCAGGCAGTGGTGGCACACACCTTTAATCCCAATACTTGGGAGTCACACACCTTTAATCCCAGCACTTGAGATCTCATGCCTTTGCTTGGGAAGCACACACGCCTTCAATCCCAGGAAGTGATGGCTGGGCAGGAAAAGGTATATGAGGCGTGAGGAAACAGGAGCTAGAGGCTTTTTTTTTTTTTTTGTTTTTTGTTTTTTGTTTTTTGTTTTTTGAGACAGGGTTTCTCTGTGTAGCTTTGCGCCTTTCCTGGGACTCACTTGGTAGCCCAGGCTGGCCTCGAACTCACAGAGATCCGCCTGGCTCTGCCTCCCAAGTGCTGGGATTAAAGGCGTGCGCCACCACCGCCCGGCTGAGCTAGAGGCTTGTTTAGGCTGAGGAGTTCTAGAGGTAAGAGGTGTCTGTGGCTTATTCCTTTGCTTCTCTGATCTTCAGACAAATTTTATTAGGGTACACAATGTACCCTATCACCACAATGGTTGTTTCTGCTTTTTCATTTTTCATTTGTTCTAAAATGTTTTCTGCCTGTACCGTTCACTGAAACTGTCTTGTGTCAAGGTCGGTAATAAATGGTTTCCATCTTACTGAATGGGTGTTCACTTAGTAGTTAGTCCTCTTCTGTATGATTGAGGTTTCTCCCTGAGAAGAAGCACTTTGGGCTTTCATATACCTTGGTGTTTTCCTTCCATAGTGGCTGATAATCATTTCCAAAACTTTTCCCCCTAGAGACAAGTTCTCATGTTTTGGTAACTTTCATTGCTGCACCTGATTCTGTAATTGAGATGTTTAGTAGCTGAGGTAGTTTTCTTGGCTTACCATTTATAACAAATTTTGGCCAGATTAATCCTCAGGGTTTTATTTGGACTGTAAATATCCCTTGCTGGACCAACAGTGTTATCTGGCCACTCATAGCTTCACTGATTGATTAGCGATTGCCTTTCAAGTTTACCCACTGTTTTCTGTTTCCAATGCTGTGGATGGAACCCAGGTTCCTGTACATGCCAGGCGAGGGATCTAACAGTGAGCTCCGTCCCTAGCCCCCCGTGTTTTGTTCTCTGTATGCACCTATTGTTGTTTGTTCTCCCCTCCAGCCTCCAGAATCTACAGTCACGAGAAATATCTCCCGTATGTTCAGTCCATTGCTTGTTCCCACCGTCCCAGAGCCCCCTTCTTCTCAGCAGCTGCCATTCTCATATGAGCTGCGCTTTCTCTGCCGCCCTGTCCTGGATCTCAGTCACTGTCTTTCTCACATAGTCTTTGTTTGTAGGAGCGAGCTATGCTTTCGAAGAAAAGGTGCATGAAAAAGAATATTTTGCGCTGCATGCTTAAGTCTTCTGATTTTTCAGCCCTGAGATTTGATCAATATTCTGAGTAGATTGGAGGTTGCAAATTGTTTTTAATCTAGACTTTTAAAAATGAGCCTGTTTTTTCCGCTCCCAGGGCTAATTTTGAGAAGTCCAGTGTGTGCCTTGCCTTGGCTCCTGTCTCCAGATGCCTTTTTGGATAGCCTTTTCATCACTGGTGTACTGAACGTCAGCATGCACCTTGGTTCATTTTGACTTGGTTTGTTTTTCTCGATATATGAAATTGAGAACACCCCTTCGTTTCTGGGAGTATTTTCTTCTAGATTACTGATAATTTCCTATGCTGCTTTGAAATAAGTGGGTTTTGTTTTTTTATTTTTCCTGCATTGTCTTTATTTTCTCCCTATTTCCTTTGGACTTGTCTCCTCTTCTACTACTTCTTCTTCCTCTCCCCTTCTTCCCTGGGCATTGAACCCAGGCTTTCATCCTGGACTCTTTTCTTGGACATCTAGAGAGGTGTTGATACGTTCCTATTCAAGGATGAGGTAATTAAAATGAAACAATAGGCTTTTACGTGGTGGTGTGGAGGCGCACACTTTTAATACCAGCACTTGCCCAGCAGAGTCAGGTGGATCTCTTGAGTTCAAGGTCAGCCTGGTCTACAAAGGGAGTTCCAGGACAGCCAGGGCTACACAGAGAAACCCTGTCTCAAAAACAAAACAAGAAAGCAACAACAACAACAACAGAAAAACCACCCATGGGTTGGTTCTCTGTTGGCTGTGGGCTTACCGATGTGTGGTGATTTGGTAATGATGTACGTAGTCTTTAGTTTACACACACCCTCAGTTGTTAACATGGAGAGTATCCACATTTGGTTTGGTTTTGTTTTGTTCTCCCAGAGAGGAATTCTTACTTCTACTTGCCAGTTGCTTTTTCTTTCCTCTGCCCTTTCCTCTGGTTCTTGATTGTATTTTGCATCTGACTGGTATACCCCTCTTTACCGTTAGGTTTTTAGTGCTATTAAACCAGAAGTAAGAGTAGAGCTTCTCTGAAATGGAAAGGGTTAGTGAGCTGGTACAGAAGGTAGCCTAAAAGGCCCACATCCTGGGCCAGGCTCTGCAGGGGATCCGTGGCAGCTGGATCTGAGAGCTGAGAGAGGCTCCCTGTCTTCAACTCTTTTAGGTCGGTCCAAGCAGTACAGGTGGGCATCACAAAGAGCCTAAGTTTTGGACCAGATACTTGTCTGTAAGGAGAAGTAGGGTGGGTTGCCTGAGATGGCTGCTGGGGTTTAAGTCAGGGTCTGATCCACAGTCCAGTCCAGGGAACAGTTGTTGGTTTTAGTTCACACCTGCTAGCTGGTTAAGCTTCCTTATCTCTCCACTCCTTAGACATTTTTTTCTTATCAGATTTTTAAAGGAACTGATCATTTATTAAGAGTGGCTTTAGGCACCTGCAGTGGAGAACTCAGCCTTGCTTGATAGGCTGGGAGTGATCTACTTAACAACCTCGGGAGCCTGTGACCCTGGGTTCTTACTCAGAAACACTCAGTCCAGAAGCTCCACCTCAAGGTGTCTCACGTGATTCTTGTCTCCCTTTGCATCTCCGCCTGAGCAGCTCGCTCACACCTCCAGAGACTCCTCCTGGAGGCTGCTTAGGGGAATTCCAGTCCAGTGACTTGACACTTGGGTTCTGCTGGTATCTTTCAGTATCTAAGCATGGGCATGGTGGAGCTTCCTGACTGACTTGTCCCACAGAAACATTGAGTTGGGCAGCTCCCTTAGACTCAGCAGAGGGCTGGAGGTGTGTAGTTCAGCAGTATTCCTAGCACAACAAGGTGGGGTGTGTGTGTGTGTGTGTGGGGGGGGGGGTAATGGACTTTCTTTTTATTCTACAGAGTGGGTGTTAGCAATAGTTTTAGCAGAAGATGGTGAATTTTCTAGACAGGAAGTACAAACAGCAGGTTGCTTATTGCCTTGTGAGGTGGAGATGACAGAACACCTGGAAAACAACTGGGTGATAGAGATTACTCACGGGGTAGGTAGGAGTGTGTGTGCGAGTGTGTGTGCGCGCACGTGTATGTGTGTGTGTGTGTGTGGGGGGAATCTAAGGATTAAGGCAGAACTTGATTTTCATGCCTGTTATAACTAGTGGCCTGTTAGAGACTGGGCTGTTATCTAAAACTGATTTCTTGGCATCTCTTTAATCCTGATCTCTTGAGAAAGGTCAAGGAAATAGTTTCGGCTTTAGGACGTACAGCTTTAGCAAGAATGACTGTGATTTTCAGCCCGGTTTGTCAGGAGGTCAGTTGAAACAGTGCAGTCTATTACTTAACACTGTGATGTCAGTGACTTCACTTGCTGGGTCAGCGTCTCTAGACCCTAGGGTAAGGCCTGGCACGTACATAGTAGGCCCTCATCTCTAGGCCTGGCACCTACATAGTAGGCCCTCATCTGAAGAATGAAGGACAATCCAGTAATAATGGTCAAGTATGGTATAAACCAGGATTGCCTCAAATGGGTAACTCTTACTGAGTGAAATATACTTCCTAGATTCTTGGGTACACTTGCTGGGGAGGGTGGTCATGGTATCCAGAATTAACAAAGCACCACCTGTATCCTCAGGCCTTGGTCCTCCAGACTGTAGGTAACTAGTAGTCGAGGCTTCCCCTTCTGGTTGTTAGAGCATAGCCCCTGTAGAGAAAGGATGCCTTGTTATATCTTGTACCTTCACTAGGCTGCAAAACTCAGACTCCCCCCCCCCCCCCCCCTTTAAAAGTCTGTAAAAAAAAAAAACAAGGATTTCCCTTGTTCTGTGAGTTACTGTTGGAGCTCCTCTCCCTGAATGACTGTCCTTACTAAACCAGAAATGTTTTGGTGTATCTATCAACCTGGAAAGTTGGTTTATTGTTTGTTTGTTTGTTTGTTTTTGACAGGGTCTTACTGTGTACCTGGCTGACCTGGAATTCTCAGATTCTCACCTGCCTCTGCCTCCAGCAGGCTAGGATCAACAGCTTGGGCCGGCATTCTGGCAGAGTCTTCATTATATAAACCACTGGTTATCTGACAGCCTCACCTGGCTCTGAATCTTCACCTAAAACACACTCTTCTGGTTCCTATAAACCCTGCTGGATGAGTTTGTCTTCCTTATTTCCTGGTCACTGGGCCAGGTGTCATACTTATTCACCTAAATATTTGACATGTCTTCTGAGGTATAAAGATAACCACACTCTGGTTTTGTCTTTAAGCTACAAGCTGGAAGGGGACTGCAGCTTACTCATTCAGAAACACTTCAGAAGCCGGGCGGTGGTGGGGACTGCAGCTTACTCATTCAGAAACACTTCAGAAGCTGGGCGGTGGTGGGGACTGCAGCTTACTCATTCAGAAACACTTCAGAAGCTGGGCGGTGGTGGGGACTGCAGCTTACTCATTCAGAAACACTTCAGAAGCTGGGCGGTGGTGGCTCATGCCTTTAATCCCAGCACTCGGGAGGCAGAGGCAGGCAGATCTCTGAGTTTGAGGCCAGCCTGGTCTACAGAGCAAGATTCAGGACAGGCACCAAAACTACACAGGGAAACCTTGTCTTGAAAAACAAAACAAAACAAAAGAGACACTTCCGATGTCTGAACAGTTTGATTAATGTTGGTACACTTTACTCTCAGATGAAGTTCATCAGGGTGACTTGGATGTTTATTCTTTTATCACTCTCCTTTCTAACTCCTCCCCCATTCCCCCAAGACTTCGTGAGTTTCTCTGTGCTATCATGACAAATAGATTTGGCACAAATCCCTGAAACTGCACTTCCCTTAGACTAGCCTATGTGATAGGAGAGCCGTGATATCAGAACCTGTCACAACCAGGGTTTATACCCATGAAGTATCTCTGGGGCTGTAGATTATTTTACGATGAAGACTGGTCACAGGAAACACCAAGCATCTGATTGGAGAGCGGGAGTTTGAGCCCCACACCCTGACCTCTAGAGGGGGCAGGGAGGCATGGAGCTTGGGTTGTCCACACTCTGGAACAGTGAGTATAAGGACCATTTCACTGCATTCAGACCTGGCTTGTGCAGCTTCTCCATCTGATGGACACCTTTATTGTCGTACTTGTCAGGGAGATAAACAGCTTCCCTTGCGCATGCCTGTCCTCCGCCTTCCTCCGCTCTTCCTAGATCTCATTGTCGTTGAATGTACACATTGCAGCATGATAGTGTTTGGACCCTAGGAGGCACTGACAGTATTTGAGTAAGAATGACTAAATGAGCCAGTTCTCAGCCTTTGACTCGTTAGCTGGGATGAGGGATAGTGAGTACAGGGGGCGTCAAGATTTCGGGACAGAGTGGCAGCTAAGAGGTTGTATGGAAACGTCAAGATTCTCCAGGCTCTTAGAGCTACAGCCTGGGAGGAAAGAAGCCAGTTAGGAGGTTTATGTTGTCTTGATGACAGTTTTAGCTAAGGAGACAGTAGTAGAGCTGGGAATGCCAGTGGCTTTGTGATTGTCGTGTGACTGGGCCACAGCGGTGGTACTTCTCTCTTCTGTCAGTGAAGAACACGTGAGCTTTGAAGCTTTAGGACTGGTTTAGAACTTACATCCACACAGTTCCTAGGAGGTCAGAGTGTGGGCCTGTACGAGGAGAGGGGTTGTCTCCCTTCATAAATTTCAAGGCTGTGTCCCCTGCTCCAGCCTGAGCTTACTGATTTGCAGAGCCAGGCTCCTGCCGTTTCTGGCAAAGCCAAGGTTAGAGTGCATGGAACGGACTCCAGCAGACCCGTGACTGCTTTGAACAACGTTCCCAGCCTCTACTAAAGACAAGTTCACTGATAGCCAACTGTCTGGGAATGGCTCCATGTGCCTAGCACTGAAGTATGAATTAATCAGTGCTTGGAAGTGGGTTTTCAAAGATAAGTATGGTTTTCGTTTACTCTGGTCTTAGGAAAAGAGATTTAAGTCAGGCAGCACCACACCTCACGGTGTTGGGGCTCAGCAAAGTGCCCCAGATAAAGGCTCTGGAAGCAAACCAGATAGAAAATACTGAGAGTTCGGGGAGTGTCCAGTGAGAGGCTGGACGTTCAGAGTGGGCGGGCTCTTTGACTTCCCTGTTGACAAGTGGGTTTCGGCCTGACTGGGTAAGAATCCAAGGTTCTAGAGTCACCCGAAAGTGGTGGCTTCTTCAAAGGGTTTGTTAAAAATTTGACAAGTAATTGATTTTAACTTATGATTTTAGTCAGCCTTAAGAATAATTAACAGAAAATGTTAATGCCAACAACAACAGCAACAAAGGTAAAGTTTCAGTGTCAAGCCAATATTGAGAAGGCATTACTAGGGATTATTCCTCTCCATGGGATGCACGTTTCTTAAGGAAGTGAAATACGGAGTTTCCTCAGGCTCCTGGTCTTCCCTAAAGCATAACGCATCGGCAGACTAGACACTCACAACCAAGCATCCAGTTTCCATCTTTCTGGCCCTACATTCCCTCACAAAACTGTACAAGAATTTAAGGATTTTGGTTGGTTGGTTAGGTTTTTTGAAATAGGGTCTCCCTATATAGCCCTGGCTGGCCTGGAACTCCCTGTGTAGACCAGGTGGACATTGAACTCAGAGATCCACCTGCTTCCTGAGTGCTGGGAGTAGAGGCATGCACCATCACACCAGACAAATGTAATGATTTAAAATGGTTTATCAACTGACTATTTTAGGCCAGCCTTAATTGAAGATTCCTACTGGATAATGTACTAACTATAGAATCCAGCCCCACCTGCTGGTGCCTTTTTACAAAGATATTGAACAATCCTGTCCGTCAAATGGACCCGAGATGTACAGAATGCAGGATGCACTAGTTGAGACAGGCATTAGTGGCCATGCCTGAGTCTTTCACGAGGATTGTACCTTCTGACCTAATCACCTCCCAGAGGGCCATCCTCCAGTGTAGTCGCAGCGGGATTGCGTCGCAGTGTGAATTTGGGCAGTCACGAACATCTGACTGTAGTGGGTACTGATCATCCCTGAAAGAGTGCCTTGTCGTACTTCTGCCGCGAAACCCAATAACTTGATATACTTAAATTTATTGCTCTGTCCTAAGTAGCTGGCTCTCTTTGATAGTGTGGCAGTCCCAGCATTTGGGAGGCTGAGGCAAGAGAGTCTCGACATCCTAAGTTTGAGGCCAGTCTGGACTACCATAGCAAGACCCTACCTATCTTAAGGGGGCGGGAGCAGTTGCTTATAGATCTTTATTTGTAAAAGCCTATTTAGTTTTCTTTTTCTTTTTTAAAAATTTTCCCTCCATCCTTCCCTCCCCACATCTCCTCTCCCCCAGATCTCCTCCTCCTCCTCCTCTCTATTCAGAAAGGGGCAGGCCTCCCAGGGATATCAACCACATGGCATATCGAGTTATAATAAAACTAGGCACGTCCCCTCATAGTAAGGCTGGATGAGGCAACCCAGTAGGAGGAAAAGGGTCCTAAAAGCAGGCGAAAGAGTCTGAGACAGACCCCGCCCCCACCGCGAGTAGTCCTGCAGGAACTGCAAGCTCCACAACCGTAACATACATGCAGAGAACATAGGTCGGACCCAGACAGGCTCCCTGAGCGTCGGCTCAATCTCTGTGAGCCCCTGTGGGCCCTGGTTAGTTGATTCTGTGGGCCGTTTTCTTGTGGTGTCCTTGACCTCTCCGGCTCCTACAATCCTTCCTCCCTCTCCTCTGCAGGATCCCCTGACCTCACTTTTTTGAGTTCTGGCTCAAAGTAACTTTTCCTTTCCCCTTCCTATCCACGTACTGGCCCAGATCTTAAGCACACTTGCTCACACTCTGAGTAGTCTGTGTCTCCAGCTCCCCCAGTGCAGCTGCCTGCTGGTCTCCCCTGCTGAACCTGCTTTCTTGGCCCCTGCCCCACGGCATGACTTTCTTCCTCTTTTTCTGTCTCCTTCCTCTCAGCGGTTGCTGAGACTGACAGCTTGCCTGCCCTGTGTTATTTTTCTCTCAGATTCTTAACAAATTGGTCTCTAACCTAAAAAAAAAAATAAACAAAAATCCCCTGTTAATCATTGAGTCTTTATATAGGAATGGGAGTAATGGTTGGCGGCCTTAACTAATTCAGAGAGATTGTGAGGATTAAGTGAAATGTTGAATGTAAATTCACTGTGTGATTGAAAACTACTACTGACGGTGAATTTTTCTGGCATGTGTATCTGTAGAAATCCCATACGGTGTGTTTTATAACATTCACCTTTGTACTAATGCTTAATTACTGGCACACACAAGTGAGTCACCTTTTATTGTCCCAGAACCCAGGGCCTCTGTTGCCAGCCAGCTCTTCTGACTTACAGTGCTTCTCAGTCTAAGGATGGAACAAGACCCAGACCTACCTTTTAAAAAGCCGTGAAGAACTCCTTTTAACATGCAGCCTTAGTGTTTGATTATACACAAATATAATTCCCCCTTTTTCCCCTGCCCCCCTTCTCCTTCCCTTTCTCTCCTTCCTGTTTTTCTTTCTAAATCCCAGGACATGGTGCAAGACTCGTCCATAGAACAAGAGTAAGCAAGAAGTTTGTTCTGTGGGAGGGATCTGGTGAGCTAGCCCATATGCTGCAGGGTCTAAGGAGGTAAATACTTCCCAGGAAAAGGTCATCTAGGTTGTAATGAGTTTCTTCTTCCATCCTCCTGTTCCCCCAGTAACACGCACACACCCAGGAGAAGGTATCCCAGAGCTCCAAGTCCAAATCAGGCCGGTCTCCTCTTAGGCGAAGGTGAAGTTGTGAATCTGATCTGGTGATGCTGTCCTTTGTGTCTGTGTGGCTCTTGTTTGGTAACTCACATTCCTCATGCACAGCCCTGGCCCATCTGGTGTGTTTGTCTCTCTAGTAAAATGTCAAGGGTGAGGCTTCGTTGCACTTGTGTTTTCTCACATGCCGAGTGCACAGGAGAGTGAGCTCCGGACATAGTTGTTATATAAAAACAGTTCTATGGAGCAGGCTCAGTACAACTCTAACTAGGGCGTGCTTAGGCAGCTGGTCAGAATTAGGTAAAAAGACGAATCTGTTTTCTGCTGTTACAACAGAGTTCCACACACTAGGTAAATCACAAATGATAGTAGTTTAGTGGGTGCATAGTTGTGGAGGACTGTGATACTAATGCCTAGTGAGGGCCTTTGCTGTGGCATTATTGTGTGGAAGGGCAAGTGCAGGGAGAGACAATTTGTCCTTGCGATACTTATTTGTTTTGTGCTGACACTAACTCATTTCTTCGTATTTCTTAATCGCTTCTTTATATTAAGATCTTAAGTACATATTCACATGAGTTTTGGAGGGGACATTTAAACAACTCTGACCATTATATCAGTTATTTCATCCATGAACTTCCTGTGACACCACCCAACTCATTGGTGATACTTGGGAAACATTTTTAATTGAGGTGGTGGGTATTGAAACTAGGACCTTACACATGCTGTATAGTGAGTTATGACCTCCACTTCTGGGCAGTTTCTTTGTTATAGTCTTCTGTCTTAGTTGAGGTTTCTATTACTGTAGTAAAACACCATGACCAAAAGCAACTCGGGGAGGAAAGGGTTTATTTCTGCTTATACCTTGTAGTCATCATCTGGGGAAGTCAAGGCAGAGACCTGGAGGCAGGAGCTGATGCAAAGGCCGTGGAAGGGTGCTACTCACTGGCTTGCTCTCCATGGCTTGCTCAGCCTGCCTTCTAGAACCCAGGACTCCCAGCTCAAGGGTGGCATTACCTACAGTGAGTGGGGCCCTCCCATATCAATTATCAATCAAGAAAATGTACCACAGGCTTGCCTGCAGGCCACTCTGGTAGGGGCATTTTCTCAGTTGAGGTTCCCTCTTCCTAAATACCTCTAGTTTGTGTCAAGTTGACGTAAAACTAGCCAGAACATCTTCCTTCTGTAATCATCGTGTCTCATTAATAAATACTAATGTGGCCTTTGGAAATGGAGTCTTTGGAGGCAGTTTCTGATCAACTGGTCCTCATTTTCCCTGTGGGCATTCAGCCAGGAGTCTCCCTTTCTCCTCTCCCTTGGCCATTCGGATTCGACTGATCCACTCTTTGACATTCATTTCTGGGTTTTCCAAACTTGAATGTACACTCATCTATGGAGCTTCAGAACGACTAATCACAGCCAGGCATGGTGATACACGCCTTTAATCCCAGCCCACTGCGGGTAGAGGCAGGTGGATCTCTGAGTTGGAGTGCAGCTTGGTCTACACAATGAGTTCCAAGACAGAGCTACATAATGAGACCCTGTCACAAAAAAAAAAAAAAAAAAAAAAAAAAAACAAATAAAAAATGAATAAGCACAGCTCCTAGGTTGATTTGGGGTTTGTGGGATGAGCCCTCGAGAATCTGGTTTCTGAGAACTCCCTAGCAGATTTGATGAGTGGTCACTTTGAGTGATACCATTTAGGAACTGCTGCAGTGTCTGTAAGTAGGGTCATTACATTGGGTTGTTTTGACTGTGCCCTATGTTTACAGTGAACTTGAACGTCAAAGGGAAACTGCCTGCCACCCTCCTCTGCCTCCACACCAAATAGTTGTTCGGCTCTATCAGTTGGAGCCTCTTACAGTATAAACATTCTCTCAAGGTAATGTGTGTTAACCTTTTAAAGGAATCAGGGAAGGTTTTGGTTTCATTGGGTTGATGCAGGATCTTGCTATAGCCCAGGCTAGCCTGGAAGTCAGGATTCTTCTTCTATCTCACCTCTCAAGCATGATAATAGGCGCCACCAAGTCCAGCTCTTTAGTTAGACTTTAACTAGCAGATTTGTCTGTGAGTTGGTTGTGATAGTGTGTCTGTAATCTCACTTGGGAGGCTTGCACATCAGAATTGTCTCAAGTGTAAGGCCAACCTGGACTACACTTAAAGTTCCAGACCAGCCTGGCCTACAAAGTGAGACGTTGTCTCAAAAAACAAGCAAACAAAAATTGTATGTGTGTTTTGAGCAGCTTCCCACTAGCCTTCACTCAATCCCTCTCCAACCCCTGTAGGGCCGTATAGGCATGTTGTGAGTTTGTCTAGATTTGGGGCAGAAGTGTGAGTGGTTTAACAGGCCACTTTGGGAAATGGTGAGTAGGGGTGCAGCAACCATAGCCTTCTGAATTCTACCTTCGATTGAACCCCCCACCGCCACCCCCTGCATGAATGAATCTCAATTGTGTTCAAATTGAGGGGAAGAGAGTCTGATCTAAGAGCGTGTTCTCCTATCCCCGGTCTCTGACGACTGCTGCCATACTTCTGTAGACATCTGTCTTCCCAAAGGGAACCACACTGTCTTTGAGGGATAGTTAGTGCTTTTCAGCCAGAGACATCTTGCTACCCATCTCTTCCCTCATTCTTTAGAGAATATTTGGTCTTAAGGATGTAAATACCATTCATCTTTTTTGAACAGAATTATTATAATTTACTGACAGTAAATTTACATTTATGTTCACAACTTCTGAGTTAAGATTCCCAGCACCACGTACAAAGCCAGGAGTGGTGGTGCACATCTGTAATTCCAGAGCAATAGAGAAAGACATTGGCATTGACCTTTGGCCTCCATACACACATGCACATACATGTGTATGCACATATAACCATGTGTGCTCATTGTGGGAAATTTTAGTTGACTAGAATAGCATTACAGAATCAATGCAGGCCCCACTTTGACATGCAGACTCAGCGCACTGACGAGCTGACCGAGATTCACCTAGAAATGCAAGGGACCTACGTAGTCAAAACAATCTTGGGAAAAAACAAAGTTGGTGGACATACACTTCATGGCTTCAAAATGTAATGCAAAGCCTGTAGTTCAGATAGTGTGTGTCAGCGTAAGATTGGTATATGGTGAATTAAAAGTCCAGAAGAAAGTTGCCATTTCTGACTGGGTCTTGACCAAGTTTCCAAGAGAGTAGTCCTTTCAATAAATGATCTGGGATAACTTGATATTCATATGCTAATGAATGAATGTGGAGCCATCTCTCTTGTCAAAATTAACAACAGGCCAAAGACTTATCTATGTGTTAAAATGTGTAGAACTCTTAGAAGACTGACAAGTGTAAATCTTAACAATCTTGAATCACCCAGTCGTTTTCTCGATGTGACAGCAACAGCCCAGGCAGCCAAGTTAAAGTGATTTACTGGGTCTCTTCAGAGCTAAACAGTGTTCTTCAAAACTCATTCCAAAAATAGTAAAAAGACACTGGATGAAATGGGGAGAAAGTATCTACTGTCTAGAACACATAAGAGCTTACAGCTCAAAAACAAAACAAAACAAGAAAAACACGAGCTTTAAACTAAGCATAATTGGATAGACATTTTTTTCAAAAGCAAAACAAAAAAATTGACTAATAGTTAAAAAATTAAAATGGAAACAGATTATTAGTTATATAGACCAATGAAAATCTAAGCCACCATCCACTGTACTGTGCCATTTCATACTTAGTGGGTTGACTGTCACTTCTTACTGCCAGTCTTTCATACACAATGTGGAGAAATTGGACCTACATGTTGCTGGTGGGATGTACATAGTGCAGCTACCAACAAGTCTGGGCCTTGGAGAGATTTTATAAATGAAGCCAGACCCAAATGCCAGCTCCTGACTCCATTTGTGTAGCGTGTTCATAGTGGTAAATCCATAGTGATGTGATGCACATTAGTGACTGCTGTTTGCTGTGCCAGATGCGACCTTCTGAATGTTGACGGACACTGGATCATTTTTACCTTGCTGTTGTTGTTACTGGCAGTGCCATTCAGGAGGAAGAGAGTCCTTATATCCAAAGCCTTTGGCAACTGGTGTCATCTTCAACTTTTTGTTTTATAAATTTTTTTTTTCACTGTGTAGCCTAGACTGGCCTGTGTAGACCAGGCTGGCCTTGAGCACACAGAGATCCACCTGTCTCTGCTTCTAGAATGCTGGGATTAAAGGTGTGAGTCATCACCTCCAGCGATGTCGGGAGATTCTTACAGAGTACCAGGATTCCTTTTTATTTTAAAAGACAAAAAGTCTCGTGTAGCCCAGGCTACCTGAGGCTCACTATATAGTCAAGGATAACCTTCAATTTCTTATCCCTCTGCTTCCTTTCACTTCCAAGTGTTGAGATCACAGGTGTGTAACACCACACCACACCACGGCTGGCTTTACGCGGTGCTGGGGATTGAACCCAGGACTTTATATAACTAGATAGGCTCTCTGTCAGCAGAGATCTTTCCCTAGCCAAGAATGGCTCTGGAGGATTCTCTTAGAGTTGGTGCACATGCCCCAGAAGAGTTCAGGAGTGTTGATTATACAACCTTATGAATACTCCAGAAGTCATTAAGTTGTATGCTGTAAAAATATAATTTGAAAAAACTAAAAGTTACCTCAGTTTTCCCTGATCTGTTAGCATTTGAGTTCATGTCAGCAGTTTAAGGAACGCTTACTAAGTGACAGGAACCTCAGCCCTCTCGGTGGCTCTTCTCCCAGCCCTCAAGATGCAGCAAGTGCAGCTTTGTGAGCCTTAGGTCAGGAGTGGTTCCCTACCCTGTGGTCTTCCCTCTAATTGATCCATCTGTTTAGCAGAGAATTTTGGGTGAAAGCAGAGCATGTTAATTTGAAATTTCATAAAATGTTATTTGGCAGAGCTGGGCCATTTATGCACATAGTTGACATATTCAGGGTTTGGTTAACGTGCAGTAGTCAGTCTTAAGAGATGACAAAACCCAAGAAATGGAGGAAGTCTCCCAGGTTAGTCTTTTTGCTCTAAGGAATGAGTGTTGGGCTCCTTTTTAGTGACTGTAGGGAACAAGACAAATTAAACACTGCCCCTAGGTGGCGGCCATTATCATGGCCTAGTTTAACACCGGCTTTGTTTTCCTGAAGTGCATGTCACCAGAAAATGCCTGGCCCACTGGCCTCATTGAGTAAACAGCATGAGGGGAACAATGGCAGCAGACATGGTGCCGCGTGTGCGGGCGGGCTTCACCTGGCATCTTACCATATAACCCAGCCTTAAACTTGTCGTCCACCTGCCTCAGTCCTCCAAGTGTATATATGCCACCATACCGTGCATAATGCTAATGCTGGGTTTGAAATTCCATGAAAGCAGAAACTTGTCCTCCCGTATGATTCTAGAATCTCTTCCTCATGCCTCACACATCGTAAGTGCATTGTACTTGTTGTATGAATGCACACTGTAGTATACATATTGCTTGTAATAGACCTTTCTGTTTACTGTAGTGTTCTGAGTGAAAACGGTGTTAATAATCTGTCTCAATGTTTTTGTCTTTCTTTAGGTTGGTATTTTGTATGGCATCTCTTTTTATCTAAATTCAAGTTTCTACGGGAACTGGTGGGAGACACAGGATCCCAGGAAGGAGATCATGAGCCTTCAGGGTCTGAAACAGAAGAGGACCCTTCAGCTTCACCACACAGGATCAGATCTGCTCGTCAGAGGAGGGCGCCCACTGATGAAGGCCACTGACCAGACACCTGCCATACTAGAATATGGTCTAAGGCAGTTATGAGCCTCTGTCTTTAGTGACCTAGCTTTGAAAGTTACTAAGTGACTGAGGAACATTTGTAATTGGATTTATATCCAGTTCAAAAAAGATTTACATGTAAGCCATATAGAAATAAAGGGAATTTAAATCAAATTGGACCATTACAGATTTCATCTTGGATATTTTGCTTAACTGGGTCTAATTAACATACTTACTCTTTGGCTTATTTTTTTTTGCACTGGTGTAAATCTGTAAACATTTTAGGCTTGAAAAAACATGTTATTAGTCATAAAATGTACCCTTTTCTTGACACTTTGACTTGTCATAAATTGGGGAGCATCTCATTACTGTCAACCAGGTGATGGTCTTGTCATTATTCCAGCTCATGCATGTGTGAATTTGCAGCTTGTTACAATGTCATTACCTCAGCTGATGTGGATATTGTTGGTATCAAATATATCGGGTTTAAATGGCATTTTTAAAATATCTTCAAAAGTACTATGAATCGGCATTGAAACGGAAGGTTGTTGTGTATGCAGAA
This sequence comes from Peromyscus californicus insignis, assembly GCF_007827085.1. Taxonomy (NCBI): domain Eukaryota; kingdom Metazoa; phylum Chordata; class Mammalia; order Rodentia; family Cricetidae; genus Peromyscus; species Peromyscus californicus. Next base: position 23,329,399 of record NW_026294606.1, on the reverse strand, counting down.
AACCATGCAGACAGCAGTGAAACATGTTTGATGGGAATGATGCCAACATTTGCTGCTGGAGAAATGATCACAATTCTGTATTCCCTTGCAAAGAAACAACAAAATGCTTTACAGGACTGAAGAAAGGAAGATACCCACAAGTTGACGAAGCTATGCCTCATTTTGTCAGTGGGGCACTTGCAAAACAGTTGCCTGTCTTCTTCCCGCCAAGCAATTGCAGTCGAAGGCAGGAGAAATTGCCAAAATCCTCAGAAATGATATATCAGAAGTCAAAGCAAGGAGAGACTGGTGTGGCTACTTCATGGAGAGGACTGCCATTAAGACCTCAAACGTTTTCTCCAAAGCTGCCTGCTGGTGTTAGACGGAAGGCAGTGGTAAGCACCCCTTCAGGAAATGCCGAATTGCCAGTACTCTTGACATGTTTGGGAAAATATGCAGATCCCTATGACTAATTTGAAAAATGGTTTGGAAGAAGGGGACTTGGAATGTGAAGTTATAGTTATAACTTAACCAGTTTATTTCACACATTCTTTACATAGGCATAAGATTTATGTGATAAAAATATTTTAGAACACGAATAAATACAAAATAAAACATTTTTCTGTGATACAAGGCATATGCCATAGCTTAATGGGCAGTGTTTTTTTTCTTAGAGATACATATGGTGCATCTTAACAATTGATGGTCACCTAGATTAAGTAAAAGTGATAATTTGTAAATTTACTTTTCAAGATAGCAATTATTTATTGGAGAACTTAATTATAAGTCTTACAGTGTTAACAATTATTTTCTATGAAATACTTCTGGGGTAAGCCTGTTGGGGGTTTTAGAGTTGTAGTTAGGAATCTAAGAACCGTCTTCTCCTTTAGGGAGAGAGATTGGTCCCCCTTTATATGGGGACCTTATGTTCTGGGCTTGTGTTGTGGAGAAAATACTTCAGACCTCAAAGAGTACTAGGGCTTGAAAGAGTAGTGGTTGAAAAAAGTGCTTACCTGTATAAAATTCCTCTTGCCAGGAGTCCATGTTTGTTTTAACTGAACTTTGGACTGTTTACTAGAGAAGAGAGATGAATTCATGAACCTTCTAGTGTCTGCTCTATACTGCAAATGAACTGCAAAGCCATGTTACCTTCCTGGTTCTTGTCATTCATGGCTGTGTTTAATCTTGTTTGATACCTCATTCTTCATCCTGGCAGATTTTGTCTTTTCATTGTCTACTGGCACTACCCCAAGTTGAGTCCCTAAAGAACTGTTTGTAGACACCATAGCCCTTTGGGCACACACCATAGCCCTTTGGGCACACCGGAAGAAAAGTTACGGAGGCCAGCCTTCATTTAGACATTTTCTCGGGAAGATGCCTACCAGCTGAGAGTTGGGTGCCATGGTTCTGTCTTCTTCTTGGGCATGATGTGACCAGGAGGCATAAAGAGCAGTGACATTGTTTCTAGCATTGATTTTTAATATTTCTTATATTAACTAAATATCACTAAATGGGTCAAGATATGCCACAAGGCATCTTGGTACCGGGAGGTTGTTTACATTAGGTTTTTTTATAATCTAATGTTGTGAGCTCCAGTTTTGTTTTTTGCTTATGTTTTACAGTGGGTATCTAAGGTTTCTATAGCAATAGGAAAAACTTGAAGCTGCAGGTGAGCGCTCTGTTGTGTCAGTATTAAAGAATGGTGGCTGATGTAATCACTCCCCCCCCCCAACCTAGAACCAGGCCCAATCTAATCTCTGTAAAGATACATACAGGGCATTATTTATTGGTATTTATGTTTCCAGCATATCCTATAAAACTTTAATAAAAACTGTGCTTGGCTGGAGAAATAATACCTTATGGTATAACAGCTTATACTTGTGTGTTTTAACTTAAGAATGCAAAGACATTTTGGATGCCAGTATGAAGAGTCATAAGGCACAGTCCTTTGTGTAAAATTGGTTTCATGGATCTCATTTTCCCCACCAGGAGAGAGAGGCGAAACCGTTGCCCCTCCAGGATTCCTGTGTGCTGTGGCTTTCTGTCCGTTTCCTGTCTTGAGTGCTTTTGTAGCTGTTACAACTGTCACACCTGTATTCTCAGGTTCTCCGTGCAAGGGGTGTGCTCAACTTCAAAGTTTAAAGACACAACATACAAATACTAGAGTCTTGCCTGATGACATCATCTCTTTGGGAGTTGATTAGAAACTTGAGGACTCAGGCAGATTGTTGCAGTTCCTTTGCAGCCAGCCCTTCCCAAATCTGTAGTTTGCCTCTGAAGGAATGTGTGTGTGTGCCCATATGGTGGCATGGCTCAGATTTAAATGCCAAAACACTAAAGATTTGTATCAGTTAGCTGAGGCGTTAAACCCACTCCTGAAGATAGCTTTTGAACTGAATGGCTTCTCACAGTGGAGTAGGTACTTGACAGCCATTTCATGGACATGTTGGCCGCTTTGTTTAGACTTAAGAACCATTTCCAAATGGTATTTTGCTAAAAGTTTAGAGTGTGCATGTGCCGACATCTAAAACATGATGGGAAGTAGTACATGTTTCATGTTAAGAGGAACAATGTTTGAAGTTACTGAGTCCACAGTGCAATCTGTTTTAAAGTCAATTTTCCTCAGAAGGTGTCTGACTGTGACTGGTAACCAGTGTAATTGCTGATCTTGACTGGTAAACTAAGTGCTTTTATATTTGAAGTTGACTTCTTAAAGCCAATGAGTGGTCCTCAGAGCCCAGAAAAGCTCAGGCAACTGTAGGATGGCGTTGGGTTATAGAGTTTAGAATTAAAGCACCTTGTATTGTCTGCTGTTAAAGTGTCCCAGAGTTTGAAACTTGTAACAAGTTACATTTTTACCCTGTATTAGTAGAAGCTGCATCTCCATTTTTCAGCACACACTCCTTGTTGAGGACTGTCTAGCATTAACCTCCATGCCAGTTCTATGCATAACCATTCACCAAATGCTGCTGCTGTGGTTTCTCACAGGAGCACTTCTGTCCTGTGCTGTGATGCATTGTCATCCTGCTGCTTGACAAATACGTTGTAAGGAATTAGAACTGTGTGTGTTAATAGTACCTTTATATAACAAGATGTAAACTACAGATGAGGGATATGCAAATGAGTGATGTTCCTGTCTTAGGATATCTAAAGCTTCTTGCACAGAATAAATGAAAATGAAAATAAGCAAGTGTATGTCTCATTGATTAAGGATAATGGGTGTGATGGGTACTTTGGACATGATGAGATTTTAAAGGCATTTTTTTCCTTATGGTCCACACTTCAGCACCTCCCTTCACCAACTCAAGAAGTCTCAGAACTGGGAGGGATAGCATCTACCATGCTAGGAAATTAATCAACTCAGAGCCTAAAAGACACATAGCAGAGCTCTGTTGGTGTGCTTAATTATACTTAACCTTATACCATCCAACAGCCTCAAAAGCTTGCTGATTTGCTTGCTGTAGACTTAGCACTGACAACCAGGGAGACCAAGGGAACTGAATACTGTCAAGTCAGAGGATCCAGGGAGAACCTGTTGGAGGTAGGAAACCATGGGTTCTAGTGACTGAGCTGATGTTTTTCTTCAGGGCTCACGTGCCAAGAATATAGGACTGGAAAAGGGACTTTGCCAGGGCTTGGCTTTGTAAGGCAGGTCTGTCGGAGATGGCTGGAGATTGGTCTGGGATCTGGGCTGGTTAGGGGAATCAGTTCTGGTGCCAAAGGCTTGGGACGGTGGACAGCACTTAATAGGAGAAATGAGCAAAATGTTCTGGAGGAGCTATGAGAATGTTCTTACTCCCATCCCCACCACTGTGGTCTCACAAGCTGGCGTAAAGATGATGCTGTTTATGAAGGACTTGGCGAGGAGGCACTAGCTACTGTAGTTTTCCAGGTGGTAGGCAGAAAGGACTTCAGATGAAAGTGTACACGAGGACCGGTAAAGAGTCCTTGCCTGGGGAGCTGGTGTAGATAGTTGTTTCTGGAATCGAGGATGTAAATGGTTTGAGGGTAGAGATGTGTGAAAGATCTGGACCACAAAGGGCTTCGCAGTGACAAACAGTGACAAACAAGCCATGTGTGATAGTGTTGACGTATCTCTGATAGCTGCTGCTTGCATATAGCCTAGGCTGACCCCAAGTTGTCATCCTCCTGCCTCAGCCTTGTGCAGGTATCACAGTCTTGGGCAACCACAGCAGGCTTGAAATATTTTAAAAATGAGAATACAGATTGACATTCTTAAGATGCTGAATGACTATTCTTCCAGGCACCTGGACTGGGTGCAGATTGTTTAGAAATATCATGCTACTTATGAGGACAGATTTGACATAAACAGGATGTCCCTTTCCCTGGCCTGTGCAGAGATATTATGGCCAATTGGACAGGAGTAATAACCATGGGGCCTTTGGAGTTAAAGAATAAGATGAGATTGGCCTGTGAAGGCAAGGGGGTGGTGGTGGATGATAATGTCAACATTTTAGGTTTGTACTTGGTAACAGAGCAATGCATGTAGGAATAGATTTGAGCCTGAGTATTGGAAGGTTCAAGTCTAGTTGAAGGCCTCTAACTGAATTTGGCAGTGCTTTTTGGCACTGCACTTTGGCAGAAATGATGAGCCAATTGTAAAACTAGTATGAAGTAAGAGTTGTAACTCAGTGGTTAGGAGTATGTGGATACAGTTGAAGCAATAGGCAAAGGATATGACACTCCCCCTCCCCAGGAAAGAGCTGGAAGTAACCTCTACACGGCACAGCTATGGTTTGACTCTTTTTGCCCCTCTGACAGTTTGTTTCAAGAGTAGTCTCCAGTGCCACAGTGTTGGGTGATAAGGCCTTTCAGGGAAGGTGTTTGGATCTGGAGGATTCTGCCTTTATGAATGGTTAAGGACACTGTAAAAATGGTGTGAGGGGGCAAGCTTGCTCTCTTTTCTGCTCTTACATCATGTGAGGACAGAGCAAAGAGGCATCATCCTGGAATCAGACATCACTCCACCAATGCCTTGCTCTTGGGCTTTCAGCTTCAGAATGGAGAGAAATAGTTCTTTATAAATTACCTGGGCTAGGGTATTCTGTGATAGCAGCACAGAAACAGGCCCCTAAAGAACATTTCACTGTTTCAGACATTGACAAAAAGTCCGATGCTGAGAAGGACTGACTGATAGAGAAACAGGAGCACACTTACCGCAGAGTGATGATGGGCTAGAGAAACAGGAGCACACTTACCACAGAGTGATGATGGGCTAGAGAAACAGGAGCACACTTACCACAGAGTGATGATGGGCTAGAGAAACAGGAGTGCACTTACAGCAGAGTGATGATGTGTTGGAAGCAAAACAGAATGGGAAGAACAAGGGCTGGAGCTGAGTGATGGTGCGGTCTGACTGACAGGCATTAGTAACAGGAAGCTGGTGCGGTGGTCCAGGGATCAGGAATTGGTAACAGGAAGCTGGTGCAGTGGTCCAGGGAACAGGAATTGGTAACAGGAAGATAGTGCGGTGGTCCAGGGAACAGGAATTGGTAACAGGAAGCTGGTGCGGTGGTCCAGGGATCAGGAGTTGGTAACAGGAAGCTGGTGCGGTGGTCCAGGGAACAGGAATTGGTAACAGGAAGATAGTGCGGTGGTCCATGCCTAAGTATGAGTCTATAAGACTGGAAAGAGATAATCAGAAGAGCTTTTTATGGAAGTTGATTTGATAGGGTCTGTGATAAGATACAACAGGTGAAGAACGTGGATGAGCTAGTGGTGGAGGATGCTGGGATGGAACATGTTGGAAGAGACAGATTGAGAGTGAGACCAGGTCATGTGACAACAATAAAAATGGCCAACCTAGAACCTCGCTGATGTTTTTCTGTCAGCTAAGCAGCCATACACAAACCTACTGATCTTTTGATTATCATCTGCAGTTAGTGCCCCACCAGCCACTCAGGCCACAGCTTGACAGACCTTCCAGTCCTGTGGCCTGGCTCTGCCATGGCCGCAATATGTAGGTTTAAATCAAGTCTCTATCGTTTTATTTATCAATAAGACTTGAGAATCAAAGGCTGGGGTGAAAGCCTGATAGCTCAGAGAGGTGGAGTAGCAACTAGCTGACCTTGCTTTTTGGCTGGAGACACCGCAAGAGACACATCTCTTCCCTCGTCCCAGACCCAAAAGGAAGCTCAAACCCTCTTCCACCTTTTCCTTCTTGTGTGTCTTCTCTATCCAGATTGCTGGCATCTCCATGGCTAATTCTGGTCAGCTAGTCACTGGCTCCCCACCCCACCCCCCATTTAAGGTAAACTTTATTTCACTTATTTAACAGTCTCAGAGTGTCACAGTGCAATCAAAATATCCCACAACACTAGGTTAAAAGTTAGGAGAAATAGACCCTATCCAAATGTTACAACTTGGTACTTTATGGTTTGTTTAGCCTGTTCCTTGATCTGTTAAATGGGAGAGTTAAGACTGATTTTTAGAATGTTCCCTGTATTAATATATAAACAACCAGTGACTGTCCCTGCTATTCCTTCTCTTTTGTAACTGTAGAAGTCGTCCAAGGACAGCTTGGTCTAGGAGTTGCTCAGTTCATTAAAAAGGTCAGTTAAGAGCCGGGTGGTGGTGGCGCACACCTTTAATCCCAGCACTCGGGAGGCAGAGCCAGGCGGATCTCTGTGAGTTCGAGGCCAGCCTGGGCTACCAAGTGAGTTCCAGGAAAGGCGCAAAGCTACACAGAGAAACCCTGTCTCGAAAAACAAAAAAAAAAAAAAAAAAAAAAAAAAGGTCAGTTAAGAGGGATTCACAAAACATGCATTCATTCTATATTATTTCTGAATAAGACCAAGCCAATTCTCCCCACTCCCTTTTTAACCTGTTTGCAAATCCATTGAGTTTCTTGTCTTTGCAAAGGTCGGACATAGTTCTCTGATTCAGTCTTGTTATCTCAAGAACAGACCTTTGCAAAGAGTTGTTACTCTATCATCCGTGATACCGTAGAATGTGTTGTGTGCATGCATATATTTGAGACGGTCTCACTCTGTGTCCTGTGATGGTCTGGGGCTCACTGTGTAACTCAGGCTAGCCTCAGTCTCCCTAGAACTGGGACTAGAAATGTGAGCCACTGCATCTGGCTCAGTATGTGTATTTTAATTTTTTTTTTTTTTGGTTTTTCGAGACAGGGTTTCTCTGTGTAGCTTTGCGCCTTTCCTGGAACTCGCTTTGGAGACCAGGCTGGCCTCGAACTCACAGAGATCCGCCTGCCTCTGCCTCCCGAGTGCTGGGATTAAAGGCGTGCGCCACCACCGCCCGGCTGTGTATTTTAAACTTAACTACTTAGATGGACAGGATTTTTAGCATCTTGCTTTTTTGAAAATTTCCCAGTATATTAAAACAATTTTCCATAGGAACATCACCTCTCTCTTCACATTTACTGTAATATTTAGTTTAAAATGTGATTACCAGAGGTAAGTAGAGTATGCATATTCATGTTTGGGAATGAGTTTCATTAAACGTAAGACTCATTAGTGAGAACAGATCTGTGCATATACACTGATCCTCTATCCTACTCAGGATGGATTTGGGCATCTTGTTTGGAAGCCAATGGGAACCTTAGCCTGGAATCCGACACATTCTGTGTCTACTTCCACCTTACCTTCCCTCCTGACGCTCTGTCTGTCTAGGTATGTCTCCTTTCCCCCTTTGCAGCAAATTGAAACTCCCAGTGACTTCTCACTCCCTGTCAACTGGATCGGTTCCTTAAACACAAATATTCATCAAGTGTATTCTTGAAGGATGAAGAAAAGGCCTTCTCCTCTTTGTGCCAGACCCTACTCAGTAGCTGCCTCTGTGATGTCTCTGGCAGAATCTGAGGGACAGTTCTCGATCCTCAAGTTGACATGGGCACTTCCTGTGGTTGTTTCTTCCGTTCTCAAAATATGCTTTTCCTTGGCTTTATGGCACAAATTCTGGATTGTGTTCCTGTTCATCTGGCCCTGCCCCTGTCTCACAGCTCACGAGCCTTACCCTGTGCTCCTTCTCTGGGCCATTGTACTGTGCCTTCAAATGTTTCCTCTCCATCCCTGGGACCCTTCTTCTCTCTTGAGCCAGCCCCCTTCTTAGGATCTCCTTTGGCAGCAAGGGACTGTGGAAGTGGTTGGTTGGTAAGAACATTGTCAAAGCGTTAGGCCCCAGGTTTAGATTCCTAGTACTGGTGGCTGAGGGTTTGGGGGTGCTGAGAATTAGGAGGTGTACAGATCAACAAGCCTTTGTAATCCTAATGTCCTGGAGAGAGAGATCATCGATTCCTGGAGTTCATTGGCTAACCCACCTAGCTAAATCAGTGAGCCCCAGGTTCAGGGAGAGACACTGTTTTAAAAAAATAAAAAGGAAGGCATGGCTCTGTGCTAATTGAAAACAATGTGGAGAAGTGACCGAGGAAGACACTCAACATTGACTGCTGGCCTCCACACATATGCATGCATATATGTGTGTGTGTGTGTGTGTGTGTGTGTGTGTCCCCGTCCGTCCGTCCCCTGCACATAATACACACACAAACAGGTCAGAGTCAATATCAAATTTGTGTATGGTCCCTTCTAACGTGGTTTTCTTTCTTTCTTTCTTTTCTTTTTTTTTTTTCAGCACCCCTCAACAATTGCTCAAGTCAGTAGCCTTGATGTGGCTTTCTACACTTCCCTGCCTGGTGTCCTGTATCCAACTTCATCAGGCCTTGTCAGTTCTCCTTCTGAAATAGTTCCATATACTTTTCTCCATGCCATTGTTAACTACTGTACTACAAGTGCTGGTAGACCAGTGGTTACAGGTGTAGTCTCTGGACTTAGCTTTCTGTACACTTCACTTTTAATCTGTAAGATTTTAGAATGGTCAGTATAGTTCATGTGATCTTACAGGGATTAAAGGAATCAGCACAGAGCCATCTTTATCGCCATGTTTATCGTACCCTGTGTATGTTGAGCATTTCCTACTATTTCGATACTCATCTGGACTATGTTACTCGTGTATTGCACCTTTATGGCACGTCTCTAGGGGTTTCTCCTCACTCTCACCAGAAGGATCTTTCTGAAACTCAATTTTGTTACCTCCTTGCTTATAACATGTGGATGGTTTCCTGTTGGTTTGGGGGAAGAAAAGAGAAAGGTTGAAATCTTTGATGTGCTTTGTGCCTTTCTATCTGACTGCATGGATGAGTCCTCCAGCACTGGCTCCTAACCTCCACTTTCCATTGCCACAGCCCTGGGAGCCATCAATGTGGCCCTCCTCTCATAGGCTATGAGTGCTTGTCTCCCCACTCCTCCCCTGCTAGTCAGTCTCCCTGTTTCCACTTGTAGACGTAATTCTAAACGGTCTTATTAAATAAGAAACACAGAGCCAAATAAAGAGTTAAGAGCCCAGAGATCGAGCAGTGGCCAAGAGCTAAGACCACCTTATCTTACCACTCGCTGCCGTCCTTCCCCTGAGAGAGAGACCTTCTTCCTGTGTCCTGTTTTCTTATTGCCTTTCTGTTCTGCCTTCTTATTGGTTCTAAACCCAACCACATGACTTCCTCGTCACTGCCTGTCTATACAGCTCTCCAGGTCTCTATGGTTCGTACTGGGATTAAAGGTTCGGGTCACCATTTGGCTGTGTCCTTGAACACACAGATTCTGCCTGCCATGTGATCGGATTAAGGGCGTGTGCTACCACTACCAGACTTCTGCTTAATGGCTTGCTCTTAGCTCTGATCCCCAGGCAACTTTATTAACATACAAATAAAATCACATTTCAGCACAAAATAAAATATCACCATATCAACTCTAAGTTTTGTTCTAGGAGAGGATTTCATGAGCATCCAACACCCTTTCCAAACCATTCCTTTGTTACATATTCTCAGAGAACAGACTTCCTTCCTTCAGCAGCCTGATCTCGGGCAGGGAATCAACATATGTTGGTGGATTTACTTAGCTAAATGTCACCATCCTCATTATGCTGAACTAATAATATTTCGATACATGGTAGGGCTTATATCAAAATAACACTTTACCTGCAAGCCGCTGGATCCAGTCTTCATCTTTGAATCTGAGCCTAAAATCCAAGCAACCCAATTCAGCCTCAGCAGCTCCTGTAAACAGGCCACTTTGCGTAACCAACAGTCACCAGAGTGTGTTAATGGGTTGTTCATTTTGCCAGGCCCTGGTTCCATTTATTGTCCATTTTCACTCCCTTCGGAAAAGGTCAAAAGAGCCTGTCCCAAACCAGCAGCTTTTGACCACAAGGTGGCGACAGTTTTTAAGAGTTAGAATTAAGTATAGCTTCTATTCCAGCTGGGGTCAGGAGTGTGTGCTTTTTAAAAGGGTGTTGGGGATGAAGTTTGGTAATCTATGGCATCCTATTTGGGGCCATAGGTGTAAGGTTTAATCTGACTTACATAAGGCAGTGAGGGCGAACATGCAGTAAGTCATTGCTCAAAGTAGAACAGAGGAGAGAGGGGCAGATCACAGGTTGCTGGGCCAGGACAGCAGGTCACACCCTTCCCATCCAGAGCAAAGATAAGTCAGGTAGCTGGAATTCTAGTCCTCGTGACTCCCATTGATGAGGGGCTGAAAGCCGAGGACAAGAGCAGTCAAAGATAGCTTTTGAATTTCATCTCCCAGGGAAGCTAGAGGATTTCAGAAGATGAACAGGGTAAGCGTGGTTGACCCAAAGGCCTGTTTATTTACTTACGGGAGTGTGGAAGTAATGCTTTGTATTGTGCCTTGAATTTGAAAAAAGTTTTCTCCTGTATTGTTTTCATGAATGATAATCTCCTCCTCCTCCTTCTCCTCTTTTTTTTGCTTTGCAGTAGGTATGGGAGGCAGGGAAGATGTTATCCTCATGAGTATCCTCATGAGGTCCCAGGAGCTTGGCAGTGGATGCCATGATTAAACACCAAACCCTGGGCTCCTGTCTTGTTGCTTAGAGAGGAAAATATTTTCTGTTTTAGAAGCTTCCAGGTCACTTTGTGTCATCCAGCACAAAGGAAAACATACTCAGATGCAAGCACATGAGGAACCTATGCCTGGGAGCCAGTATGGTGGCGCCTTTCCTTTGATTTCATCCCTATGCCCAAGGCAGAGAAACCAACCTTTGTGTATTCCGTTGCTGGCTCTCCTCACTCCGCAGGGACTCAGCAGGCTTGGGTTTAGGGCAGCTCCAATTATGGATTATCCAGTAGGGTGAAGGATTTGTAGAGGTCTGGGGGACCTTTAGGGAGAGTAACACAGTGGTCTGTGAGGAGAGTGGCAGGATTGCTAAGGGTTGGCAGCAGAAATATGAATCCTTTACTCATTTAGCTCTGAAGCTGGCAAGGCTCTGATGAGGGTGGCTTATAATCTGGGGGTCTGAACACCTGCTTGTGGTTTGTAAACCGCAGCCATGTTTCCAGTGGCCGCACAGGGCCCAGGGAGTGATGCCACCATCTCCATGGTGTCCTGTCTTCCTATGGACCACCAGGGCCAGAATGAAGCATCACAGGATGCTTTCTGGGTTGTGGCAGTATCCTTCTGGCTTCTAAGCAGGAAAGTATATTCCTCAGTAATAATTCTGAATGCCTCGCTCAGTGCAGAGTACAACAAGAGTCACATTGGATTTGATGTAAAAATAAAATGCATGTAAAGAAATAAAACCAAAATTACGAAATCTTTCATGAATGCAAATTTTATTCAAATATATTGGTGATTACCAATTAGACAAAGCCCAAGTTCTCCTTCCTACACTAGAAAATGAAATACAGAAAGATTTCCCATCCCACACCAGCGCCCTTCCTGTCTGTCCCCACACCATCAGCCAATCAGATTTGATCCTTTGCTGTTGCTCAGCACTGTGCCCATGCTGTTGCATATACCCCTTAGTCAGTCCGGTCACTTCTCACCTTGTATTGAAGGGCCACCTCTTTCTTGCAGGCTTCCCTGGACCCCCGTGACCCTGCAGCCTTCTGGTATCTAGGGTGCCACTTCTCTCACACAGAAGCATTGCCAAGGTATGTGTTAAAAGTAGCCTCTCCCCTTCCTTAGTCTCTGGGGGGACAGGAGTGTAATGGGTGGCTGTTTGAGCCATGCCCTGAAGCACCGCCCCTAGTGAGGTAGCAGGTAATTTCCACCTGCCTATGACCTTGAGGTACATGCCCCTGGGGCGTGGCCGCTGGGGGACCCTTAAGACCTGGGATGCACATAGGCTGGCTGTCTTCACTACTTCTACTTTGTGGTTTTGGATGCTGGAACAGATCAGGACAGAGCTAGCTAGAGAACAGCATTGGACCGTGCCTCACCCTTCCAAGGTCCCGTGACAAATTCTTTTATTCTGTGTTGTGAGTTAACCCCCAAATAAATTTCTTTGCTCATTAAATAGACTCTGTGGATTGATAGTGATATAATCCCAATACAAGAGTGTCTATATTTCAAAGCGTATTTTCTCCTCGGTGATTTCCACCTTTCCTTTACCCTCTGTACTACCCTGAATAGTTTTCCTACAGAATCCATGTCGACTTGGACCCTGTGAATATGACCTTATTTGGAGACAGGGTCTTTGCAGATGCAATCACATTAAGATGCAGTCACAGGATGAGGGCTGGCCCTAATCCCTAACCTAATGACTAGTGTCTAAGAGTAGGGAAATGTAGACATATTGAGCAGCAGTACTGTGGAGGAGGCAGAGAGTAGAGTGATTCATCTCCACTCAAAGAAAGACAAGGATCGGCCCAGCCACCAGAAGTTAGCACAGAAGCATGGGACCCTCAGACTCTCCCTCCGAGTCTCCAAGAAGGAATCAAGCCTGCTAGCCTCAGGACTGAGATTGTTACTGTGGCTCTAGGAAACCCCTCCATTTATTCTTCCCCTCCATCTGCCATCCTGATTATTTTATTTCCCTGTCCTTGTATGGAAAGTTATATGTCCTACTAAATGATTTTAATTTTATTGTAGATACATTGTCTTAGTCGCTGTTTTCTTACTGTGAGCAGTACCATGACCAAGTTATAAACTTGTCATAGGACTTATAAACTTATAAAAGGACACATTTAATTGGGGGCTTCCTTATAGTTTCAGAGGGTTAGTCCTTGACCATTGTGGCAGGGAGCATGATGGTAAGCAGGCATGGTCCTGGAGAAGTAGCTGAGATCTTATATCTAAGGGTGGGGGTGTGGAGAGACTGAGACTGGGCCTGTATGGGCTTTTGGAACCTCAAAGCCCACCCCCAGTGGAACACCTCTTCTAACAAGGCCATGCCTCCTAATCCTCCTCAGTCTACAGTCAGTTTTCTTCAGTGGTCCAGTGGCAAACTCCTTACCTTGTTGTCTTAATGCTGAGCCCATCTCTCTCAGCAAAGCAGAAAGTTTCCCTGCCTTCAGTACAGTAACTGGGCAAGCACATCCCCTGTCCTCTTTGAAACAACAGGTCCACGCATTACTAGGATGGGTGGGTGTCATAGCAAGCCCTCCCTCTGGATCAGCAGTAGCAAGTGAAGTGCCTTGATTTCCCCAGGAGACCCTTCAGGGGTTCTGAGTATTGCTGGCAATGCTCTATAGCCTGTCTGTTCCAACTGCTCAGGGGCACAGTGCCCAGCTTTACCTGAGACATTGTGAAATTCCAAGTATTCTTTGTAAACCTCTCTGTGGCTGAAATCAGTTCCAGTTGGTTTCCATTGCCTATAGCTAAAAAGTCCAGTTGTCCTAGAAGGATATGCATGTTCTTTCTAGACATGGGCATGTTGGAAAAAGCTGATACAGTGCTTCTGTCTCAATACCATGATCCAAGGGTATAGCAAGTGTTCTCTGTCCTTGCATGTTACTAGGTTGGATACTTTTGCTCCACCTTAGTTTTAACTAAGCAATTGTTACTAGTCATTAATTCATCATCACCATGACTGTCATTACGACTATTCTTAAAAAAATTAGTTTTGTAGATACAGCACTTTGCTTGTATCCCAGGCCGGCCTTGAACTCACAGCAGTCTCCGTCCTTTAGCCCCCCCAAGTGCTAGGACTAGAGGTGTGTGCAGCATGGCCAGATGAGTTTTACATTTTAAAAGGCTCAGCTTCTCCAGCTGCGCTCTCATAAGCCCCAGTGTCTTCTCCATTGTCTCTTCAGTCTCACTCTCCCTCTGGCCTCAGTCTCTTTTTCTCCAGAGCATCATGTGCTGGTACATTTAGAGATGGTCTTGCATGGTCAACTCTTAGTCTTTATCCTAGTCTGTCTTACCTTGCTTCCCCCACAGATGAGCTAGATGAAGAATCTTAGGTGATAGCTATTTCCTGATGGCACTTTGCAGTCAGTGTTCCATTGTCTTCTGGCTCTTGTTGTTGGGGATGAGGAATTTTGAAAGGTCCAAATTGCCATCTTCTTGAAAACAGTCTTTGCTGTCTACATAAAGGCAAGTTGAGGCACACAGAGTGTTTCAGTGGAGGGTTTGATCCAAAGATGGTGAGGGTGGCTACCGGAGCTAACAAGAGTTCTAGTTGATGATAAAAAACGTGCTGCTGAATGGTGTAGAAGTGGGTCTGGTTTGAGAGGGGGCACAAAGGGAGGGAGAGGAGGAGGAAGAAGAAAAATGATATTAAAGCACACTGGTTGCTATGAATCATACTATTAACGATCTACCTAAAAAACTATAATACACAGACAGTCTTTATAGAAGTATACATAAATAGTACAAATAAAATTTTCTCATTTGGTCTGGCAATTCTTCCTCCAAGAGCCAAAGACCACCTAACATGAGAATCCCTCTTTTGAGTTGTTGATCAGGGCTGTCCAAGAGACTCCCAAAACATTCCAGACTATTGATATTATCCTTGATTGCTTCCTAGAGGTGGAAGTTAAGTCCATATTGCTAAAGACACCATGTACTTCAGACATAGGGCCCAGAGGCTCTTGAACTAGATATGACCTGAAAGCCTCCTCCCTGGGGACTAACTTTCATGGTACCAGAAGGCCCCATGCAGGTTTCCAAAGGAAGGAGGCAACCAGCAGTCTACCCAGCTGTGAGGCTTATGAATCACAACAATGACCAGGATAGCATGATAACCTTAAGGGCAGAGTAGTGGCACACATATGGTGGTGGTAACCAACAGCTCTCTTATTGTACTTAAGATCTGCTCAACAGGAGGAAAACCATGCCTGATACTGGAAACCTAACCAGCTACCCAGGACTAGTGAAGTCATAGATCTTGGAAGAGAACCTACAATGAACACTTTACTAAACTAGCATAATCCTTAACTACATTCAGAATATTTGTCCTTATTCCTATAGTTAAGTATAATCCTCATCTCTCATCAAGGAAACTTCTTTTTGTAACAGACAGAAACCATTACAGAAAACCACAAACAATAAAATGCAGAGTTGTAGATCCCAGTCCCAGTGGATACCTCTACAAATCAATTCTTGCAACTATGGCTCAGGGAACATTGTGGAAGATGTTGCAGAAAGGTTGTAAGAGCCAGAGAGTCTGGAAGTTTACTGTGAGATTGTGTCTCCTGGTAACGTCACAAGTTACACCTATAAAGTCCTCCCAACATGACTGTTTAAACATGAGCTGAACAAGAATACCACCAATAGACAAACCAAAGTGGACAGGGAATGAGGCTTCAACTCTACCCAGAGAACTACAGGCAACCAAGGAATGCTGAGGGTGGGAGAGATAGTTTTTCCTAGGGAAGAGCACATCAATTGATTATCCAATACCAAATGCTCAGCCCTGAAAACATACATAAGGTAACATTGTACAGACTGAGCATGTTATATTTAGGAATATATATGCATATACAAATATGCTTGTAACAACAATTAATGAAAAAAAGAGGCCATGACTTTGAAAGGGAGTCGGGAGGGGTCAGAGAATCACAGATAAGCTGGGGTGATTAGACCTTTGTCTTCCCTAGCTCTCAGCTGGCTCCTGCTTGTCTCACTTTACCCTACAGTTGAAAAGTTACAGGCTGTCCACTATGTGCCTGAGCCCACTATCAGAAAAGCGGGGACTCTCAAGCCCCAGGATATAAATTAGATAAAGAGTTGAATCCACAAACAACAGGATGAGGAATCTGGGAAGGGGGCAATTCTAGACACTGGGAAGATTGTACTTCCTTGAAGAACTCAGCCAATGAGGAATTCTGGCTGGGAGGCAGGGAAATGTGATTAGGAAAATGAAAAACCATCCCTTTGTGCCAAATCAGGCAGCAATCATTTTGCAAGGGGGCTATAGGAGTGTGGGAAAGCCCCATAGGGTTGCCTATTTGTCAGGGCATTTAGAGGGTAATTGGAGATGATTAGCACAAGAGACACAGAATAAAATGGTCAGAATGACTGTGGGTGGGAACTAATGTGCAAAACTGTGAATATAATGAGGGTTTACAGGTTGATATCTTGGAGATTGCAAGATCCAGAGAGCAAACCTACGATTTGATAAACATTTTCAGGTCTTGAATGCATGACTAGCTGTATTTCTGAAAAGTGCCTTGAGGTGTGGGAGTAAAAGCTGCAGTCCAACAGGTCCTACATGTATTTACAACTTGGGATAAAATTCCAAGGAACTGCCAATAGAAAGAAGGATGGATGGGAACTGAACGGACCACTTATGGATTGCAGTCTCTCTTCAAGTGACTCATCAGGTCTAGAATGCCAAATGCAAAAATAAGACGATGAGTCTAGACTGCTGATCACATCCCTGGGATTGTGGCATAAATAGCAAGAATCCTCTCTTGGAGTAGGACTCAAGATCCTAGGTCTCATGTTATTTCTATAATTTTTTTCAAAGGCAAATATGTAGTGTCATATGTAATTGGAAAAAATGGCACACCAGTTTTTCTTTAACCAAATAAAGTGTGTGTGTGTGTGTGTGTGTGTGTGTGTGTGTGTGTGTGTGTGTGAGAGAGAGAGAGAGAGAGAGAGAGAGAGAGAGAGAGAGAGAGATCTGCCAACCCAATAGCCAGCCTCATTCTTTGCTTTTTTTTATTTGGGGGTTTTTCCGAGACAGAATTTCTCTGTGTAGCTTTGGTGCCTGTCCTGGATTTCACTCTGTAGACCAGGCTGGCCTCAAACTCACAGAGATCCAATTGGCTCTGCCTCCCGAGTGCTGGGATTAAAGGCGTGTGCCACTACCGCCCAGCTGCCCCCCTCATTCTTAACCTTCCCATGTCTAACATGCTGGGCAGGAGTCATCCTCCCAAATGAGGACTGAGATAAGGATCGCCATTGTTTCTACAGTCCTGTCATGTAGCTTTAGCATGTAAGTGAGTAGACAACTAGAGGCATACGTGTTGGAAAGGGAAGTGGCAGACTGACTTCTGCCTTCCTTTGTAGAAAATACAGTTATATGTCAGGACAACTCCAGTGAATCAGTGGGAAAGCAACACACAGAGAAGAAAGTGAGGGAATGGTACACTGAATTAGTATAATGAAATGACACGTAAACTTTAGTTTGAAAAGAAGATCATGTGTACCATAACACACTGTGCATGTCTAGATATAAATCTAATAAATATGCAATATATAGGAAAACTATAAAATATTTTTGAAAGGCTTAACACAATACTTTTAAACAGAAGTGTTCTCCATTCCACCTTCTGTAGATGTAACCAACCTTCTTATTAAATAAGAAACACAGAACCAATGCAAAGAAGAAAGCCAAGAGGTCAGAGCTAAGAGCTAAAACCTTACCCTTCCTCCTGCGGTGGTCCTACCTCTCCGAACCAGAGCTACCCCTGTGTTAAAGTCTTTATATAGAGTTCCTGTTCTGCCTTCTCATTGGTTGTAAACCCAACTACATGACCACCTCCTGACGGCCTGTCTGTATAGGCCTCCAGGTTTTCCATGATTGGTATTGATTAAAGGCATGTGTTTCCAATAATGGCTGGATCCCTGAACACACAGAGACTTACCCAGCTCTGCCTACCAAGTGCTGGGATTACAAGAGTATGCCACCACTGCCCTGCTTTCCTATGGCTTGCTAATAGCTCTGACCCCCAGGCAACTTTATTTATTAACATACAAATAACATTTTAATACAAATAAAATATCACCATATTTCCCCTTTTCTATTTTAATAAAAGGAAAAAAAAGAAAAAGCTTATAACTAACATAAGAAAAACTATATACAAAAGTACAATAACTATATACAATATAAGTTCATTTGTATTTGACAAATTCAGAGAAAATAATTCCATTATCTATTCTATTGTATCTAATTCACTTTCTATCCTAATTAATCTTCAACTATAACTAACTAATCTTCAACTCCCTCAGAGACCCAAGAAGGAAATAATATTAGCTAACAAAAAAATAAAAACAGGAAGTATATGCAAGCAACTTCCAAAAAATTGTGAGTTGACAGAAACAGCCAGCTGCCTGGACAATCATCTGAGGTTTCTCCGCAGTGTTGGGGCATCATCTTCAGCCTATAGGCTTAGCGTGTTTGACAGACTCATTTGTGAAGTAGGATGTACACAAGGTCAACAGTCCAACCTCCACATTGGGTGAGAGCAGTCCATGTACCAGAAACACCTGAATTCCACTAGTGTCATGTCATGATTCAGGATTTTAAATTCTGGAAATTGTTGATGGTTTTTTAATTCAGCTGTCCATTCTTCTTGGCTGTGTATATAAGGCTTCATCTCAGCATCCTGTTCT
The DNA here is from genome assembly GCF_007827085.1 of Peromyscus californicus insignis. NCBI lineage: Eukaryota > Metazoa > Chordata > Mammalia > Rodentia > Cricetidae > Peromyscus > Peromyscus californicus. The sequence continues at coordinate 23,310,803 of NW_026294606.1, read as the reverse complement.
TCTCCACATCCCTCTATCTAATGCCAGTCTACTATTGAGAGGCATGAGCTTACTTACTCTTCAAGAATAACTGTTTCAGCTGCTGTTCCATTGCACATCAGAGGCCATCGGCCCACTGCCTGTTCAACAGCCTTCGAAGAAAAGGGCACTGTACCTTTTCCGAATTGCGAAGGCCACTTCAGGGATGGTGCATTTTGTCCTGGCCTCAGAAGATGCCTTTTGATAAAGCTATAACCACACTTGTTTTGGCAAGAATCAGTAGTCCTTTGTTTCATGTCCTGTCTGTCCATTTTGTCAGCAGTTGATTCGAGGATACTTTGTTGTCCAGTGGCTAACTTTTGCCACAATGAAAGTTAATTCCATACGCAGTTTCTTCAATGCCCATATTTTCTCTGAAGTAGATTGGTACTGCCAGGAGCCAACATGTCTCAAAAAAGAAAAATTTTCTAAGTTATTAAAACATTTTAAATGCCATATTCTGTAGATCTCTGAAGGATTTGAAGATGACCTGTCTAAAATATATCTGCTCAATTTTTAAAACATATCTAATATGACTACAAGTTCTATTGTAATATCTAACTACTAACCTTCATTTCTTTATATCCTAATAGTTGGTAATAATAACATTCAAGGATCAGAAAATTGTATTACATTGTTAAATGAACGGTACAATTAGAAATATACATAAAGCATTTTCTAACAATATCAATTTCAATATATATAATTTGTATACAATATAAAACAATCCAATCCAATGTAAAGTATTTAAAACTAGTAATTGTCTTTTTCTTCTTCTTTCTTTCTCTTTTTTTTAAACAAGAACCTTAAATCTAATCTCCTTTGCTTAGCCTTTTTCCTAACCCTTGACAACAACTTGTAACCAACCCCCCTAGTCAATGAAAATTATCCCAGACCCAAAACCCATTAAAAGGCCAAAAAAAACCACCCGTCCCACACCACCTCTTTGGGAATGTGGGTGTTGTATTCTTGAAATTGCTTCCTGCTGGGTATGGGCGAAGGTATCTTTATCCTGAAAAGAAAAATTTTAGGTTAATTGTCAAATTCTAGGAAAGGTAACTATATCCTTCGTTATCCAGTCTGTGTATAATGCCAAAGTTCAGGGTTTATCTCAAGTCCTTATTCAAGTAGTCTTTGAGACTGGATCATTTCAGCTAGTCATCTCAAAATTGCTCTGAGCACCTTGTAGTTCAAAGCTGATCTGTAGATGATGTTTGTCAGCTTAGTGATGTTATTATTGTCCACGTGGAATTGTTGTTGTTGTGGGGCCCCATCTTCTTCCTGGAGACTTCAGTTGATGTTAGGCCTGACCGTGATTTCCTGCAGAAAACTGATAAGAGACTCGAACACAAAGACTATATATGCGACTTTTTAGAATTAGTTAGTACTCTATATGACCATTCATATCTTAACAAAGTTTAAAATGTATATATATCTATATATATTAATCTTGTAAATTTTGATATAAAATTTATACTTTAAGAAAAGTTTAAAGAATCAGAATAGAATCAAAGAGTTGAGATTAGTAATAGAATAGTCCCTTAATTAATTTGGCTTTTCTCCTGTCCCATAGAGGAAGATGGCTCTTTTCTTCTGGCATGATACAGGGAGTTTGCATTTTCCTTTTAACAACATGCTTGAGTTTAAAGAAGGAGAGAGCCATTCTCCAACTCCAAAGTCAGCTTTAAATTTTAATTGAACTGGGACTATTAGAAGACCAATAGTGTTAAATCTTTAAAGAAAAACAGAAGCAAACATTTAGGAAGACATAAAATTTTTTAGATAACATACTCATACGCTCTTTCACTCTGTTTCTTAGGATAGACGATTTGTCCCTTTTCTTCAGTTGTCTCATTTGTCCAGTGTTCTTCAAATTCCTTAACCTTCATTCTCCTAAAAAACAAAAACAAAAACCTTTCCCCAAGGTTTTTTGGGGATGTTCCTTTTTGACAAGTTATCTGATTAAATGAAAAGGCATGTGTTACTGGTGTAAGTTAGTTTAAATTGGATGTTTATGATAGTTGATGAACTATTACCTCCTTTAATTAAGAGGTCTCTCTTGTTCAAATCGAACCTTTATCAATTTTGATGGTACCCACAGCTTATCTTCTCCTGTAGAAATAAAAGCAAAACCTCGTCCCCAATGTAACACATATCCTGGTTTCCATTCTGAGGTCAGCACATCCTTAAAGTATATAGGTTGATTTAATTCTGTAGTTTTTTCTATTATCCAATGTCTCTCTGCAGCTGTTGTTCCTTTCTCATTGACACTGAGAAAATTCAAAGTTAATAGAGCATTATGTAGTCTATTTCTGGGGGTTTTTGTTACTCCTTTTTGTTTATTTAGCATATCCTTTAGAGTTCTGTTTGATCTTTCTATAACTGCTTGACCTATAGGATTATGTGGTATACCTGTAACATGGTTTATATTATAATAAGCAAAAAACTTTCATTTTAACAGAGACATATGATGGAGCATTATCAGTTTTGATTTGTGCAGGTATACCCATAATGGCCTTAACTTCTAGCAAATGAGTGATTACAGAATCAGCTTTTTCAGAACTCAAAGCAGTTGCCCATTGAAATCCTGAATAAGTATCGATAGTGTGATGTACATATTTCAGTTTTCCAAATTCTGCAAAGTGAAACACGTCCATCTGCCAGATTTCATTCCTCTGAGTACCCTTTGGGTTACATCCTGCTGGTAATGATGTTTGATTGTAGAAGGAACAAGTAGGACATTTCTTTCCTATTTCTTTGGCTTGTTGCCAGGTTATAGAAAAATCCTTTTTTAAACCTTTACTATTTACATGATGTTTTTTATGAAATTCTGAGGCCTCCAGCACATTTCCTATCAATAATCTATCAATCTCATCATTGCCTTGTGCTAGAGGGCCTGGCAAACCAGTATGGGATCGGATGTGAGTTTTATATAAAGGATGACTCCTTTTTCTGATTGTATCTTGTAATTGAATAAATAATGAAGTTAATTCTGAAGCATCGTGGATAAATTCTGCAGTCTCAATATGTAATACTACTCTTTCAGCATACTGAGAGTCAGTTACTATATTGAGAGGTTCTGAAAAATCCATTAATACCAACAGAATAGCATACAATTCTGATTTTTGAACTGAATTATAAGGACTTTGAACCACTTTACTTAAATTTTCTGATTTGTAATCTGCCTTTTCTTGTTTGTTGGCATCTGTATAAAATGTATGAACTCCAGATATGGATTTTTTTCCTCACAATTCGAGGCAAGATCCAATCAGCTCTCTTTATAAGATCAATTCTATTGCTTTTGGGATATTTGCTGTTAATTTCTCCCAAAAAAATTACTACAAGCTTTTTGCCAAGCTTCATTTTCTATCCATAATTTTTCAATGTCCTCCTTAGTTAAAGGTACGACAATTTCTGCTGGGTCTATTCCTGCTAATTGACGAAGTCTCAATTTTCCTTTCCAAATCAAGTCAGAGATTTTTTCCACATAAGTTTTTAATTTTTTATTTGGTTTATTTGGTAAAAATATCCATTCCAATATAATATCTTCCCTTTGCATTAATATTCCTGTTGGGGAATGCCTAGAAGGTAAAATAACCAAAATGCAATCCAGCTTTGGATCAATACGATCTACGTACCCTTCATGTACTTTCTTTTCTACCAAGGCCAATTCTTTCTCAGCTTCAGGTGATAATTCTCTTGGACTATTCAAGTCCTTATCACCTTCTAAGGTTTTAAAGAAATTATTCAGTTCATCATTTTTTACCCCAACAATAGTTCTTAGATGAGAAATGTCTCCAAATAATCTTTGAAAGTCATTAAGAGTCTGTAGTCGATCTCTCCTAATTTGCACCTTTTGGGGTCTAATTTTTTGAAGTTCTATTTTATATCCTAAATAATTAATAGAATCTCCTCTTTGTATCTTTTCAGGAGCAATTTGTAATCCCCAGCAAGGCAAAATTTTCTTTACTTCTTCAAACATTCTTTCTAAAGTATCTGCATTTGAGTCAGCTAATAAAATATCATCCATATAATGATAAATTATAGATTTAGGAAATTTTTTACGTACCACTTCTAATGGCTGTTTTACAAAATATTGGCACAAAGTTGGGCTATTCAACATTCCCTGTGGGAGAACCCTCCATTGAAATCTTTTAACTGGTTGAGAATTATTATAAGTAGGCACTGTGAAAGCAAATCTTTCTCTGTCTTTTTCTTGTAAGGGTATTGAAAAGAAACAGTCTTTTAAATCAATAACTATGAGAGGCCATCCTTTTGGTAACAGAGTAGGCAAAGGAATTCCAGATTGTAAAGAGCCCATTGGCTGAATTACTTTGTTAATTGCTCTAAGGTTTGTTACCATTCTCCATTTACCAGATTTCTTTTTAATAATAAATACAGGAGAATTCCAAGGGCTGGTTGATTCTTCAATATGATGAGCATTTAACTGTTCTTCCACCAGCTCTTGTAAAGCCTGGAGTTTCTCTGTTGTTAAAGGCCATTGCTGAACCCATACAGGCTTGTCTGTTGACCATTTTAAAGGTAGAGCTGTTGGTGTTTTTGGAAAATTATCAGTTGTTGTTCCCTGTTCTTGTATGACATGGATGGCTGGTGAGCACTCATTAGAATAATATCTTTTAATATTTCTCTCAGAAACATGTACTAATTTATGATTTGTTTCTGAGATTGGAGGGATATTAATCTGAGTATTCCACTGTTGTAACAAGTCCCGACCCCAGAGGTTCATAGCTATGTTAGCCATATATGGTTTTAATTTTCCTTTCTGTCCTTCTGGACCTATACATTCAAGCCATCTTGCACTTTGTTTCACTCGAGATAATGTCCCAATTCCTAACAGTTGAACGTTTACCTCCTGAAGAGGTCAAGTTGGATGCCAAAATTCTGGTGCAGTTATGGTAATGTCAGCACCTGTGTCTACCAGACCAGACAACAAAACACCATTTATCTTTATTGTTAGTTTTGGTCTTTGTTCATTAATAGAAGTTTGCCAAAAAATTTTCTGTATGTTTTTTCCTGAATTTCCTATTTTCTCTGTTTCATCATCTCGATTAATATGATTTATTCCAATAGACATTTGGTTATTTAGCTGCTTTGAGTAGGGGTTTCCTCTACAACTGCAGGAAAGGTTTGAACTGGATTTACTGTGGGGGCCTGCCTGAGGCCCCTCTGGGAGTTTCCCGAAGCTCGAGGCAGAGGATTACCCTGTCTATCCCTTGTTGATCTACATTCGTTGGTCCAGTGTTTTCCCTTACCACACCTTCTGCATACTCCAGAAGGAAGGGGCATTCTGTTGCCAGTGTTCCTTGAAGAAACAGTATTTCTAGGAATGACCTGTTTACAATCCCTTTTCAAATGTCCTTGCTTTCCACATCCAAAACATCTAACATTGCTCAAACCTTTTGAAATTGCTTCTCCTACCCACATATCATCATGGTCATAAGCCTCAACATTAACTGTATCTCTAATCCAATCTTCCAAAGGTGCAGATCTTGCCTTTAACGGCCTGATTATTCTTTTGCATGCTGCATTTGCATTCTCAAAGGCCAAAGATTCAATTATTATCTGGCTAGCCTCTGAATTCGGGACCATTTTCTGTACTGCTAAAGTCAATCTTTGTAAGAAATCTGTGAAAGATTCTTTTGGGCCCTGTATAACCTTTGTAAATGACTCAGTTTTTTTTCCTGGTTCTTCAACTCTGTCCCATGCATTCAAAGCTGCCGTTCGACATAGAACTAGGGTTTGGACATCATATAAACATTGTGTTTCTACTGAAGCATATTGGCCTTCTCCAATAAGCTGATCCTGGCAGACTTGTATTCCGCTATCCCTCCATTGTGTTTCTATGTTTTTAGCCTCATTATTGAACCACATTTTCCACTGGAGATTTTGTCCGGGTTCAAGAACAGCCTGTGCTAATTCCCACCAGTCCTTTGGTATAATCCTATTACAAGTTGACCAGGTGTTTAACATTTGCGTTACATATGGGGAATGTATGCCATAAGATGCTATTGCCTCCTTAAATCTTTGTAAGTCTAACATTTTAACTGGAGCCCAAGTATTTTGTTCATTCTCTTCATCAGGTAGCTGCTGTACGGCTACCGGATAAATTAAGGGTGATTGTGTGAAAACTGGCTTTCTTTCTGTAACCTTATGATCCAATTTTGAAACAACTTCACTATTTCTTCTGTCTGAATTTGAATTTCTCTATAATTCATCTTTACTGGTTTAACAGGTTTTTCTAAGACTGTTATCCTGGCACTTAAGTTGACTATCTTTTTAAATAGTAAAATGAGGATAAGAAAAGTAATAAACTGAATAATTCGATCAATATTAATCTTTTCATATAGTTGTTCCATTGTCAGAGTGCCTAAAATTTCAAACAAAGCCCAATTTTCTTCCAATGTACACATAAAGCCCATTTTTTTTCTAATGTAGAAAAAAATTCTCTTTTAAATAGATATGTTAATTGACTTACCAAGTCTGGGTAGAACAGTAGAATTCCAAAACAGCCACCTGGTGTTCGAGGTGTGAATCCAGAGAGAGAGAGAGAGAGAGAGAGAGAGAGAGAGAGAGAGAGAGAGAGAGAGAGAGAAAGTGAGAAAGTGTAGCTGCTTGAGCCGAGTCAAGCCTTGGCTTTACAGGCAGGGGCCCTGTTTGGCAGGGCAGGCCTGAGTTGTTTGTAGCAGTTGCAAGTAGCTCCAGCTGCGGGTCAGTCAGGCCTGGGCCCGAGCTAGGCAGCTGGGCCGCCCAGGCCGGAAACCGGACCTACCGCCAAGCCAAGCCAAGCCAAGCGGTTTTTAATGGATTCTTGTCACGTTGGGCGCCAAATGTAGATGTAACCAACCTTCTTATTAAATAAGAAACACAGAACCAATGCAAAGAAGAAAGCCAAGAGGTCAGAGCTAAGAGCTAAAACCTTACCCTTCCTCCTGCGGTGGTCCTACCTCTCCGAACCAGAGCTACCCCTGTGTTAAAGTCTTTATATAGAGTTCCTGTTCTGCCTTCTCATTGGTTGTAAACCCAACCACATGACCGCCTCCTGACGGCCTGTCTGTATAGGCCTCCAGGTTTTCCATGATTGGTATTGATTTAAGGCATGTGTATCCAATAATGGCTGGATCCCTGAACACACAGAGACTTACCCAGCTCTGCCTACCAAGTGCTGGGATTACAAGAGTATGCCACCACTGCCCTGCTTTCCAATGGCTTGCTAATAGCTCTGACCCCCAGGCAACTTTATTTATTAACATACAAATAACATTTTAATACAAATAAAATATCACCATAACCTTCCTTGATCTTTCGAGAAAAGGTCTCATGTAGCCAAACCTGGTTTTGGACTTTCCGTGTAGCTGAGGATGACCTTGAACTTCTGACCCTCCTGTCTTAGCCTCCTCCATGCTGGGCTTACAGGGATCTGTCACTGTATCTGGCTTTTATACTTTGCTATTGAATAGGAAAACTTTGACATCATAGTAATGTTATTTTGTCCTAAATTGTAACTCTCAATTATAAACCTCCTTATATTTTTCTCCCCTGGAAAGAGATGTGTTGATTTCAAAGTTTATATGAAAGAATAAGCACATGAGAATAACCAGGAAATACTTGGAAAGACTGCACTGTCATGCATGGCTAATCCTGTTATGTTTCAGCAAAAACACCGTAAATCCTCCAGATTGAAGCAGCAAGGTGCTGCCTGGAGAAAAGCCTCTAGATCAGTGCATTAGTGGGATCCCCAGCAAAATCAGCTCTGATGTCAGAGGGTTAGGCCTGGCTCCTAAATCATGTTGGGGCAACTGGGTTGCTGTAAAGAGAAGGTTAAAATTGTATTTTAAAAAAAGTTTAAACACAAGGATAAATCACAGATGCATTACAGATATAAATAAAAAATTAAGCATGCATGTAATCCCAGCACTGGGAAGTGGGAGATGGGCGGGTTCCTGGGTCTCACCAGCCTGCTAGCCTAGTTTAATTTGTGAGTCCTAGATCAGTGAGATGCTCTCTCTTGACAAACAGGGTGGACAGTATCTGAGGAATGACATCTGAGGTTTGAACCTCTGGTCTCCACATGGGCATGCATGTATGTGCATGTACAACTGCATGCACACATAAATATGCACACAAGTATCCACACACAGTACAAATACTAGAAGAACACATGGGTGAACCTTCATTTCTAACCCTAGTGCAGATTTCTAACTCTGATTTAAGAGATCAGGAATAAATAAAAGATATCCTAGACATTTAAAACTGGCAAGTAGTATTGGAAAAAACTAGAGAATTTTATGTAGTATGAGAATATCTCATGATAACCCATCAAAAGACTGGCTGTTACCTGAATATCAATAATTCCAATTCATCTACAGATTTTAATCCCAATCCCTCTCAACATTCATCTGAATATTCAAAGATAATATTGAAAAGGCAAGAGGGCACGCTCAGCTTCCTGAATCCACCACCAGGCTCTAATGACGAAGACAGTGAGGTGCTGGCACAAGATAAACGTGAACTAGAACTGAGAATCAAGAGATCAATCTGTACAACTATGGCCAACTTTTTTTTAACAAAGTCACCAATGAATTTCAGTGCAAAAATAATAGTTTTTTTCAACAAACAGAACCAGAAAAAAAAGAATACTATGTGTAGAAGTTTCAGTTTTTACCCCCCCCCCACCACACAATACACAATAATTATCCCCAAATGAATTATAGACTTAAATGTAAAAGACAAAACTAGTAAACCCACAGAGGAATACACAATACTTTTATAATCTTGGATTTTGTATTTATTTCTTAGTATGATAACAAGGTACAGGTGCATATCAGTTCCTTTTCCTGTTGCTATGGAAAATATCCTGACAACAGCAGCCTAAGGAGGAAAGAGTTCATTCTGACACACAACTCCAGGGTACAATCCATCGTAGAGGGTATCCTAGGTAGGGTTACTACTGCTGTGATGAAACACCATGACACAAAGCAAGTTGGAGAGGAAAGGGTTTATTTGGCTCACTCTTCCACATCTTAGCCCTTCACTGAAGGGAGTCAGGATAGGAACTCAAGCAGGGCAGGAACCTGGAGGCAGGAGATGATGTAGAGGCCATGGAGGGGTGCTGCTTACTGGCTGGTTTCTCATGACTTGCTCAGTCTGTTTTCTTATAAAACCCAGGACTACCAACCCAGGGATAGTACCATCCACAAAGGACTGGGCCCTCCCACATCAGCCGCTAGTCAAGAAAATGTCCCACAGGCCTGCCTGCAGCCTGATCTCATGAGGCTGTGAGACTCCCTTCTCTCTGACAACTCTAGCTTGAGTCAAGTAGACAGAAAGCTAGCTGGCACAGAGGGGAAGTCAAGATGGCGGGAGCCTGAAGCAGCTGGTCACTTTGCATCTGCAGGTAGAAGCTGAGAGAGATGAATGCTTGTGTTCAGCTAGCTGCTTCCTTTTTCGTGTAGTCCAGGATCCAAACTCAGGGAGTGTTGCCACCACTTCCAGGGCATGTCTTCCATGCCCAGAGGCTTAACTCCTAGGTGTTCTAGATCTGGTCAAGTGATAATATAGCTATCACCTTGGACTTCATCAAAATTGAAAACTCTGGGGACTTCAAACGATATAACAAGAAAACTGGATAATTTAGGTAGAGGACTTTCTTAGCTTGAAAGAGGGCCCTGGTCCCTTGAGCCTGCCCCCATCCCCAAGATTAGGAAGAAAACACACAGGAAAAAAAATTCCCAAATTATGTATCTGAAAATAGATTGGTATCAAAAATATATAAAGAATCCTTGCCATTCAACATAAAAGGACAGACAGCTGAATTTAAAGATGGAAAGAAAGTGTTGACTATTTTTCCAAAGGACACAATGAAAAGTTAATAGATACATAAAAATGTGCTTGCTGTCATTAGTCACTAGAGAAATGTGAACAAAACCCCTAAGGTACACCACCTCACACCCACTGGAATGACTCCAACTGACAAGAATAAGTGTTAGTGCACACTTGGAGAAAAACAGAACCTTTGATCTCCCCAGTATGGCTATTAAAAGCTGCGGACATGTTGGAAAAAAGATTGGAAGTTCCTTAAAATGTTATAGTCAGTATGTGCTGTAACAAACAGTTGCACTCCTGCACATCTACCCAAGCAAAGTAAAAGCATGTCTATACAAAAATTTGCAGACGAATATGCATAGTAACATTATCACAAGAGCCAAAAGGTGCATGGAATCTTAAGTCTATCAACTGATGGGTAAGCTGAATGCATACAACAGAATACTGACCAGCAGTGAAGAAAACTATGGTGCTCATACAGACTAGACCACAGATGAGTCTCAAAACCACAGTGCTTCATGGAAGAAAGCAGTCACAAAAGACCACATATGCTAGGACATCGTTTGTACGAAATAGTCAAGCATAAGTCAGTCCACAGGGAGAAAGTGTGTTGTAGGTCCCTGGAACTTGGATAGAGCAGAAGAGGACAGACTTGGAGTGACTATTAGTAGCTACAAAATCTCTTTGAGGTTAGCCGGGCAGTGGTGGCGCACGCCTTTAATCCCAGCACTCGGGAGGCGGATCTCTGTGAGTTCAAGGCCAGCCTGGGCTACCAAGTGAGTTCCAGGAAAAGGCGCAAAGCTACACAGAGAAACCCTGTCTCAAAAAAAAACCAAAAAAAAAAAAAAACCAAAAACAAAACAAAAAATCTCTTTGAGGTAATAAAAATGTTTTCAGTTACATTATGGTGAGAATGGCAGAAATCTTTTTGTGTTTCTCTCTCTCTCTCTCTCTCTCTCTCTCTCTCTCTCTCTCTCTCTCTCTCTCTCTCTCTCTTCTTATTGTCTTGATGTAGGAGCTCATTCTGTAGTCCAGGCTGGCCTTGAACTTGTGATGTTCCTTTTTCTTCAGCCTCCCAAGTACTGGGATCATAAGCATGTACCATCACACCCAGAAATGGTTGCATAATTCTATAAACACATGAAAATTCTACAATGCTGCAGTTAAGTGGCCAACATTAAGGTACATCTATTTTATTTCAATAAAGTTATCTTTAAATCTTAGAATATTACAAACAGAAAAACATTTTGGATTCCTCTGGCGATATCAGGAGTGTCAACTATTGTTCTGGGATGTATTTTTCTTTCCCATGACAATTCAAGACAACAAAATGACTGATGAGGGAAGGATATTAATTGTAGAATAATTATAGCTAGTAAAAGCAAAATGAAGAAGTGGAATTATCAATCACACATTGAAATCCTGAAACAATTTCAGTTAGAACTAATAAAACTGGATTTTTCAAATCCACAAGGAACTAACTTAAACCTATAGAACTGGAAAATAGAATAACTGAAAAGAATAATTTACCACAGCAGTTTAGACACAGCTGAGGAAAGACTGTGCAAACTAAACAGTAAGTTAGGAGAAGTGTAGCTAGACAAAAAGACACACAGTATCTAAAGGCAGTGAGAGACACATAGCTCAGGAAATCTTCTGATGCTCATTTGACTGGGTGCACAGAAAGGGTGGAGAAGAGTTAGAATGTGGCATAGAGGTGTTCTCAGAGTGTGTCTGCCAGAGACCCAGCAGGCTATGGATAGCCTTGAGAGCTGAGTTGAATTTTGGATCAGCATGGGGGATGACATGTATAAGCATGAGTTCACAGACTCCTTGAGGATACTGAATCAAATTCAGGATCTTGTTGCTCACGTAAAGACAGAGGCAAAGGCTTTGCAGTCTGCTGCTCTATTCCCCTAAAATTACTGGTTCTAGTCCCTTATAAGGCTCACCTGTTTCCTATTCCTTTTTTTTCTTTAATATTTATAAGAAATTCACTTTCACTTACTTTTTTATTGTTATACATGTTTGGTTTTAAACCCAAATCAATCTTTTAATCTTTTTTTTTTCCCCGTGGTTATGTTTTGCTGATTAGAACAATTTTGTTTCAGCTTTGTGGAAATGACATCATTATTTATTTCCTCAGTATGCGTGATGCTCACTTTAGGTTTCAGACTATGGAATCATCTCTATCTTAGTTTAGGGAAAACATCTGTATGTTATGGATGGACATGGAATTCTTTGGAAAATCTTTTGAGTAAAACACGAGATGGTCATATGGATTTATTTTACTTTAACTTATTTTTGTGATAATTTATGCTAATAGAGATAATTTATGCTAACTTCTGTTAGCCATTCTAACAGGGATGAATGTTACTTTGTTATGTTATGTAATTCTTTTTGTTTGTTGATCCTTTTTTTTTTTTGGTTTTTTGAGACAGGGTTTCTCTGTGTAGCTTTGCGCCTTTTCCTGGATCTCGCTCTGTAAACCAGGCTGGCCTCGAACTCACAAAGATCCACCTGGCTCTGCCTCCCGAGTGCTGGGATTAAAGGCTTGCGCCCGGCGTTTGTTGATCTTTTTGAAACAGGGTTTCTCTGTGTAGTTTTGATGCCTGTCTTGGAACTCACTCTGTAGACCAGGCTGGCCTCGAACTCACCGAGATCCACCTGCCTCTGCCTCCCAAGTGCTGGGATTAATGGCATGCACCACCACCGCCTGGAGGTATATAATTCTTTTAATGCACAGAAGATATATTATTCTTTTAGGTCATAGACATTTTGTTCAGAGATTTTGTATCCGTCTCATTAGATTAGATTTTTTTTTTCTTTCTCTGTTGTTGTCTGAGAATGCTGTAATCCTCCAGGTTTGAAATAGAAGACATTCACCATTTTTTTTTAAATTCTCAGATAGTTTGACTCATGTAGGGCTTATTTATAGCTTCTGTGGGTCTTTGGTAGCATGAACTCTAAAATTCATCTGACTCTAGTCTTATTGGGGGTAATTATTTGAAAACATTCATTTTTCCTTCTAGGGATTGCTTTCTGTGTAAGTTCCTATTACTTTTTTATTTACCCTGACAGTTAATTTTGTTGAGAACTGTCCTTCTTTAGCTAGATTCTAAAACATGTTACTGTAGAGCTGTGTGCGGCCGTTCCTTCTCCGCCTATACGGAGTTCTCATCCTGACGTTACAGACTCAGGTTTTATTCTTCCCCCCTGTGCATACTTGTCGGACATTTACCTGTATGTCGGACTTTTAAAAACAAAAATCTTGGCTTTAACCACAATTCTACTTTAGAAAATCATTTGCTTATTTATTTACCTTGTGAGGGAGGGGGAGTACATATGCCACAGTGTGCCTGTGGGGGTCAGCTTTCCAGAGTCAGTTTTCTCCATTCACCATGTGAGTGCTGGGTCCTAAACTCACTCCTCAGGCTCAGCAGCAGGAGCCATAACCTGCTGCGCCATCGTACCTGCCCCACACATTCTACTTAAAATTTTTATTCATCATTTCTGCTTCCATTCCTATTAATCAATTCTTCATTTCAGCTTTAAAAAATTTTCTTTTGAGTAGAAATTATTTATTTAATTTAGCTCCTTAATAAATCCATTTGCCTTTTTGGAGATGCTGCTCTACATTAAATATGAATATGAAGATAAATGCCTTTTGAAGAGACCCAAAAACATCATTTTGGGTTCCAAATATGGCAGTGTGTTCGTTATGTTATTCTGTACAAAGAATGAGTCTGAGAGAATTCCCATTGAAATCTGACTGACCTGCAGGATGGAAACCTGTAGCTGGTTGTAGAAATTAGGTAACTTTCTAGAGAAACTTGGAAAGCCGGTGACCACATTTCTATTATTCCTACTTGAGTGTAGGATTGTTCGGATTCTATTTCCTAAAACTGCTCATTCCAGAGATATACGTGTCCCCGCGGAGCATTTTGCACAAGCCTCGTTGTATATTCCCGAATCTTTCTGACTAAGATGACCTGACAGCTCTCATTCCCTCTGACCAGCTACTTTCCCAAGTTCCACCAACTCTGTTCGGAAACATTGAAGATTTTTTTCGCAAGGCAGAAACATGATTCATTTTAATTGGAGAGAGCTGGCCCAGAGTTTCCAAAATGAAATTTAAGCTTAGACAAAGAACACTTTGGGCAGAGAGGTTAATTCTTCACAAGCTACTGAAACCAGAGGCCATGAACTTCCGTCTGTGACCTTAGCATTCACAGCTCCTAGCAGGCAACTGAAGGGCCATTCTTCGATGTTCTGTGACTCAGTCCTGGTGTGTGGGTACTTGTAGAAGAGCACAGCAGGGCTCTTCTGCGCTGGTTTAGATTATTTGTGCATCTTTGGTGCCTATCACCCATAATTTAGACAGTCCTCTTTGTGGTGTTAGTTTATGTTCCTCAGGTTTCACACTTGGGTTTTGAGAAAGCCACATGCCACTTAGCATCTCCTTTCCATGGAAAGGAAGGTGGTGGGGGATGGGGATGGGTACGATGACCTTCCACCCTGGTGACATGAGCAGAGAACTCAGTGACTGTGGGAACCTGGGGCAGGGGGGAGAAGTGACTCCTTCCATAGCTGGTGGGCACGTGTAAAACAGTGCTTCCATGTCAGAGAAAAATGCACAAAGTCAGTCCAAGACTCCAGGGTCAGAGAGCCAGATGGAGGTGTGAGGTCATTCATAAATGCTGAAAAAGATTAGAGCAGGAAGCAGAAACTTGTGCCAGGTGGAGAAGTGAAATATGACTATGGAACATAGATTCAGTTGGCACTGAATGCCGCGGTCCACCATGCAAGCAGTTACAGTCATAGGACGAGAGCAAGCCGTAAATCGATGCAGTCGCCAGTCACTCTGGTCGGGACATCAGGTAGGCAGGTTACAGCAAAGCCAGCAAATCTGTGTTGTAGGTTTCAGAGGCTATCAGGTGACAGGCGTGGTCTGTGGTTGGTGAAGGTCAGTGGCCTGCTAAATTAATACATCCCAAAGGATTTACCTGACAGTTAAAGGGATGTTATGTTAGATGAGGATAGCTACTGAGAGGCTGACACTGGCACTTTCTATGAGATAAACCTTTTCCAGCTTCTGCCAATAAGGAAGAACATAAGTATTTGTATTTTGATGTCCTGCCTCTTTAATTCACACAGTGCCCTTCAGTTTCATCCAAGTTGCTGCCAATGATAAGAATTCATTCTTTATGTGACTGTATCATATTCTGCTTATTTTTCAGTTTATATTTATTTGGGTGGGAGGTTCTGATACAAGGTCTCACCATGTAGCCCAGGATGACCTGGGACTCACAATTATTCTTCCTCAGCCTCCCGAGTGCTGAAATTACAGTGTTAAGCCACCCTTCCTGGCTTCCATTTTGTGTAAATACCACACTCTCTTTATCCATTTACCCACTGATGGACATTCCATATCTTGTAATTAATAGCTTTCCCAGGTCAGAGAGAAATGTCTCAGGGGTCCTTATGAAGGGACATCCACATATAGCCAAGCACTCATATAGGAATGTCACTGCCTGCTCCGTCCTCCTACAGGGCCCTCTTTCTCTGTCCCTCCTACTCCTTCCTGTCACCATCTCTTTTGTGTGACCCAGTGCATGGAGAATCTGCAGGTCTCATTGAATTTGATGCAATGCCTAAGGAAAACAGAGTGTAAAGTGGAGGGGCGATGTTGGTCACAGAGCATGGAGGTTCCTTTTGTGGCCACCTATTAGTACGGTGAGTGAGTTCTCCTAACATATATCTCGAAAGTTATCATTAATAAAACCACACAGTATGCTTGAATTTTGCTAAGAAAGCAGGTCTTTAACATCCCCCATATGTATACACAAACACTAACTAAATGAGGTGATGGATACATTAACTTTTTGACTATGATATAATCATTTCACAATGCCTTTGTGTATCAAAACTTCATATGCCATTCCACACACACATAATTTTGATTTGTCAAATGATACTTCCATTAAGCTGGGGAGAAAAAAAAAGATTCAGGGAAGAGTCAGGACTAAGAAGGAGGTAGGCCAAGATTTTTCTGTTTCAGATGCGGCGAGCACAGGAGCTGAATGAAGCCTTCTTGAAGGCCAGGGCTCATCATGGAGGCAGAGAAAATTCCAATTTCATGGGCAGATAATCAATGACAGGCACTGCTGAGGAGAGGAGTGAGAAGCAGATGATGTGTTGCCTTTTACCAGAGCCTGAGAAGGCACCCTCAGGGATGCTGTTTAAATCACTGTGGCTAACACCTTCGGACCTGCACTCATGGCTTCTCTACCCTCTTCCTCCTCTACTGCATATAGCATATGTGACCAGACCTACTGTGCTATTAGCTAGTCATTAAATTAATTAATTAACTTATTTGGGGACATGAGTGTATGGGAATACAGGTAAATGGGTGCCGACGTGCCTGTGTGGAGGCCAAAGGACCATATCAGTGTCGGTCCTCGCCTTCCATCTTGTTAGAGACAGGGTTTCATTGCTGCCCTTTTATAGCAGCTTCCGCAGACTAGGTGGCCAGAAAATTCCCAGAAGTCTCATGTCTCCACTTCCCATCCCTCCAAAGAGCTCGGGGACTACAGATGCTCTGGGTATTTTTTTAAGATAAATATATTTATCAAATATTAATATAAGGGAGTTGGGGAGATAGATGATCAAGGGTCAAGAAGTCTCCATTAGACAGGAAGGATATTTTTATTACATTATATAATGTAATGATAATATAATGATATAATTAATGGTAGAAAATCGAACGTTTCAAAATTGCTAAATGTGAATTACAAATGTTCTTGATGCACTATTTGGGATGATGGATGCTATTGAGCTTGATCTAATTATTACACATCATTTCCATAAATCACATCTCTGTACATCATTAATCTGTACAATTTTAGTCAATTTGTAATAAAAAGGAAACCCCAAACACTAAAACAGTTGTGCGATACTGTTGGTCAGACCCTGTCTCCATGCTTTAACCAGTAAACACTTGTAGTTTGCAGCCTTTTAACAAGCTTCTGATTTAGCTACTGTTTTTAATTCCCTTTTATTATTTATGTGCATGCACACCATCTCTCCAGCCCTTGATTTAGCCATTGTCCTCACAGTCTCATTACAGTGACATGTTACAGCTTTCAGGGAGATAAGGAACTCCAGGTCACATAGCTAATAGAGATGAGACTGAAAACTGAACCCTTGTAGATAAGGTTAAGATAGTGTTGTTTTTGCTTTTCATTTATAAATAATTCCCAGGGGCCGGGGAGGCACTTCAGTAGGGAACTGTTTGTTTCACATGCACAAGGCCCTGGGTTCAGTCCTGGACCCTGCAAAATAAAAATAAAATATCCTAAATTTCAGAAAAGCTGTAGGAATAACAGCAGCACACAGTCATTCTGAGGTTCCCTTTACTGTTAATGTGTGTAAAGTCGTCTTGCTGAAATACAGATCTGTAACATATGTAACATGCCGCTTTATCTTAGAACACCAGACCACACTGGACTACATCTTTGCTAAGAGTGGGATTTTTTTCCTTAGAGAACATCAGAGTATTTATCAACTTGAATACATTGAACACTGATTCAATTTGCTTAATTTACCATCTGTATTTCCTTGTTGACAGTTGACCCAAAAATGCCCTTGATTATTTCCTCTGAGATCGGATCCAGCTCAGGGCCAGGCATTTGTGCCCAGCTGCCACATCTCTCTGCCTGCTGTAATTGGAAACATTTCAGTAACCCCTCTTCATCTTTCTTAACAATGCCCTCTTTGCAGAACGTATTTCCCCCCGCCTTTGAAAACAAGAACGCACATTTCTTCATGTTGTGTTTGTCTATTCAAGATGACCCTGTGACCATCTCAGGGTCTCCTTTCTGGGGCTCATGTGTCTTTGCTCCATATTCATGGACTAACTTTGACAGCCTCAGTTGGCCAAGGGGTTGGCTGCTTTCTGTACTGTGTGATCACTGTCTCCCCCCCCCCCCCCCCCCCCCGCCACATACCACCTTTGCAACCAAGCAACAGTCTATAGGAGACTGAAGTGTGTTTCCTGGCATGTGTTTCCCTGCCATGAGAGGTGAGGAGCATGGGAAAAGGGGGCGGGGAGGGATTCTGATATGTCATTAATCTAATTGGAAAGGCTGGATGATGGAGGGGAAAAGAGATAAGAACAGTTGATCCGTTAATCAGCTGACAGATGACGGTTCACATTCCTGGATGTGTGGAGAAACTTAAATCACATGGCATCATATAGGCCACTAGGGCCACTATTCCCTATCTCAGTGGTTCTCCACCTTCCTAATGCTGAAACCCTTCAATTCAGTTCCTCATGTTTGGTGACCCCCAACCATAACATTATTTCGTTGCTACTTCACAACTGTAATTTTGCTACTGTGGTGAATTGTAATGTAAATATCCGATATGCAGGATATCTGATATGGGACCCCTGTGAAAGGGTCATTCACCCCAAAAGGGGTTGTGATCCACAGGTAGAGAACCACTGTCCTATTTACATATGAACTTTTCAGGCTCTTAACCCCAGTGAGCACAGGAGTGTCATGTACAGATCTAGATGAACTGACCTCCCACCCCAAAGCTTTCTCGACTCATTTTATTCCTCTACTGCATCCATACCACAACCTGGGCTGCCCATCCTCAAATGCTTCTTATAAAATGCTCTAGCCGTCAGCCATTTCCTCCACTGTCTCATACGCTTGCTGTAGAAAGTTGTGGGAACTTGTGCCAAAGCCTGGACCTTTTCTGGTTAGCACTGTAAGGGCTCAGTGCACTTGGTCCTGAGAGGTTTGATTGACAAGCGGTCACACCCTCCCTCAACTTCAGCCAAGGAGTCTCCTGCAGTGGCAGAGGCGTCCCCATGCCACAACATTTGCTTAGATCTTAGACACAGTCAGAGCATCTTGGGGCTTGGATGTTTGCAGGCTCTGGTGACTCAAGCTTGCATCTGTGAAATTATAAAGTGGCCAAGGCATGCCCTGCAAGAAAAAAAGGAGTGGAACCCACCCTTGTGGCCATCTTTGAGGGCAAAATATATTTAAAAATGTCTGTGGTCAGACCGAGGGAAGGGCAACACCTCCCTGCAGGCTGACAGATGGTACCCAGGAGGGACGTCTGGCTAGTTTTACACTACGGTCTGGAGGAAGCTACAGGGAAAGATTGAGGAGGTGTGTGAAAATGACAAGATGTACTATTCTAGGGGATTGTACCTCAGTGGAAGAGTGCTTGAGCAGCATGCACGAGGTCATAGGTTCAATCCCAGCTATCAGCCAAAGTGTGTGGTAGGGGAAGAAAGAAGAGAGAGTGTGAGCTCGTTTACCCAGTAGTACCCTTGCGTTGGGTAGATAGTGAAGAGAATTGACGATGATCTGCAAACCCAGCCCAGCCTAGGACTGAACATTCTGACTCTGTATAGGGAGAAGCCAAATCCGTGTGCATAACCACATGTGACCCAAGGGAGGCATCTGAAAAGAAAAGACGAAGAATAATTCAGGTTGAAATAAAGAGAAAAGTTAGAACTGAGATGTGTGAGCTGTGCCGTATAGTTACCACACTGGGCATCCAATTTGCCTTTGACCTAGATAGTAAATTTAAAAAAATGGAAAACATGATCAGTTAGCCACAAAAATCTTATTTCCATAAGAAAAATTTACTAAAAACAACAAACAAACCAGAAAAAGCTTATCAGTTTCTTAAGAGAAACAAAACATATCCCCTGGTACTTAAATATGAATACATATCCTTTTAATTTGCTCATGGCTGATAAACCCATTCCTCAAGTTGGCCTCCAGTCAGTTTTCTTTCCAATCATTTTACCTGTCGGTACCACGGTTCAAAGTCTGTAGTGCTGTGACACATGGGGGTCCTGAGATCAAGATGGGTAACACATGTACTGGCCATGTTGAAATGGTGCCTGGGGTGATCAGACTCACACAGAAACAAGGATACTAAATCCAGAGCCAAGTTCTGTCTGCTTATGCTCTCTTTGCAAAGCAGCACATAGCATCGGTCACAGCTGTGAGCTGTGGACACACGGAACGAAGATTCTAGTTACCCAGTACAGGAAAGGCACTCTGCTGTGAGCTGTCAGCCAGAAAACCCTCTGCAGACTCATCTTTGGGAAGCTCTGTAGCAGCATGGGTGCTGTTTGGAAGGCTGTGGAACCTGGGTGGGGCCTGGCCGGCAGAGTGAGCCTTTGATGTTGTCCCTTGGTTCTAATCTGCTTCATCTACCTCCTGGTCTTCTGCCGTGGACTTCTCCGTGCCTTCCTCCCCACGACGGACTGCAACCCTCTGAAAGCATGGTCTTCAACAAAGCGCTCGTCCCTTAAGTTGCTCCAGTCAGGTGTTCCTCACAGCGACGCAAAAATAACTAACACGTGATGGAAATATGCTTCCACGGAGGGAAATGATACAGCAATAGCTGATGGGCATCCTGCCCTTTGAAGGGATTTTTGTTTCTATTTATTACATTTAAGGATCCTCTTCCGAGCACTTATACCAGGTGACTCACACAACCACCTGTAATTCTGATTCCAGGGGATCAGACTCCCTATTCTGGCCACTGTGAGACAGATATAAACACATAAATAAAACAAAAATAAATATATTTAAAGATTCTCCAAAGTCCCATTTGCTTTAAAAAGTCTCTCCCATCATTTATTTGATTGGTCGGTCAACAGACCTGGAATGAGCTCCTTGTCGGAAGCGCATCAGAAGGCAGCGATGAATTCATGGTCCAAGATGTTTATACCAGAAAATAACAGTGTCTTGTGTGTTTGAGGAGCATTTTAAATTACCCTAAAACCTTGTTTTCACAGCATTGAGCGAAGCCTTCATTAACATCCCTATTTCACAGATTGGTTGGTGGAAGAATTAGTTATAACGCACACCTCAGCATGTCTGTTTTCCCACTGGACCACAAGGGGGCACTGTGAACAGCATCCCTGAGCGGGCACCCAGAGAACATGGCTTCAGATGAGCAAAATGCACCCAAAAGCTCCTTACTGAAGTGAAGGGGTTCTCGTTCTCTGCACCTGGAGGATAATAACGAACTCTTGGGAGCCCCTTCCAAACAGGGACTGCCATCTGAGAAGGGCCGACTCCCCACGTTTACCTCAGTCGCAAGCAGCAGAGTGCACGCTAATTTGTTTCTGACATGTTTTTCTCCACACAGGTCCCTACAAGTCCTGCACTGGGTGTTCCTCACAGATCTTTTGTTCCCTCGCTTGTTGATTTCCTTTCACAAACAGGACCATCACTGTTTTAAACCCAAACTCTCTTTTGTTAAATCTTAGGCCCTTGCCTGTGTGGACTGGGTGTCTAGATAGGTGGAAGTCGTTGCTTGAGGGGAAGGCTATCTTTGGTTTGTTCTCTTATGTTTTTATACTCTCCTGAAAACATTTTTACACCAGTCCTTTGCTTTGACACTTCAACCTTGTGCAAGACTCTGAACTAAGTTCCATCTCTGTCCAATTCTAAAATGTTCAGTTGGCAACCATTGTTCCCAGAAGTTTTGACCTCTTGCATAGGAACTGAAGTCCCAAAGAGCTCAGATGTTCTCAGACACCTCCTTCAGGCTGCCGGATCCTAAAGGAATCTCATAAACTACCTTTGGAGGGATGACTCCTGGGAGGTGGGCCGTGCCTGGTGTCTGCCCGTACCCTGGCTGCCAGGCAGGCGAGGGAAAATTAAGGGTATGTTTTCATTTACATCATTCTTTGCTGACTCTCATCTCCCTGGACAACTGTCTGTGAGAAGACAGTGTAAGATACTCTTTCTGTTAACTCAGTTTTTCTTAATTATAGTACTTGGGAGAGAGTTAGATCATGTTGTGAGGCTCTGAAGTGATTTTTTTTTTCTATCCACAAGGCTGCAAAGGAATTTCTTACAGACACAGGTAATAGTAAATTCTATTTGCCGAATTTTCAGTTGACCCCTTTATCCCCTGTGTTCTTGTCTCTATTTGTTAAATCCTTTCAAGTTTGTGTGATTTATATATTTTCTAAAAACCAACCTTCCTTCCTTCCTTCCTTCCTTCCTTCCTTCCTTCCTTCCTTTGTTCATTCCTTCCCTCCTTCCTTCCCTCCTCTTCTTCTTTCCTCTTCTTTTTTGAAGTACAGCCTTTTGTGTATCCTAAGAGAGTATCCTTGAACTCATGATGCCCCCGTTTCAGCTCCTTGAGAGCTGGGATGATAGGACTATACTTCCAGACCCAGCTGCAGCTTGGCGGTTCTTTCTTAGAGTGCCCCTTTCCTGTGCCTGGCCTCCTGCTCAGTGCTAGGCAGGGAGAGTGTATCAGTAGGGACTGCACCAGACAACGGACATGCAGAGAGTTTTGGTGCACCCCAGAGGGACACTAGCCCGCTCAAGCATGTGGCTCTGGCAGGCCTTGCCCTTCTCCCCCATTCCCTCTGCCTTGCTAAAAACGTTTATTCCTAAAGCTAGCCACCAAGCCTATTCCCTTATTTGGCCACTTCTTCCTCCTGAGGCTGACTACCAAAGTCCAGCAACCAGAAGCCCCCTTTGGCTCACCTAATTAACATGCCCAATTAAACACCTCATCCTAACACAGGGTTTCCTCCCTTATCTTTTTAAACCTCCATTTGCCTATGTGCCGTGACTGCCTCCTCTCTATCTAGAGGCGTCCTTCCCAGTCCTCTAGCTCCTATACCACCACATCTTAGCTAGCTCATTAGTGCCGGCATGGGCGAGCCAGTCCTGAAGTTGTAAACATGGGAGAGCTGTCCCCATTTCTCACCTGGCATCCAACTCTACAACTGCGCAGGCTCAGACCCGGGGTTATGACTTGGCCCGCCCCAACATCCACCCCATCTAGGATCTGCTGGAGCAAGTGAAGGAAGCTGACCTGAAGAACTGAAGCTGCAGGATCTCCACAACACAGGGCAGCAACAGGATACCCAGGAAGAGTCCTAGTGAGGGCCCAGCGTTGATATCGTAGTAGAAACCAGAGGCCTCAAACTGACCAATGACTCTTGGCAGTGAACACTTGCAAGTAAAGATGAATGGACAAAGGGGTTTACGCATGACTCACTGGGTCACACTGCAGCTTCTGAAACGAGATTTTTAATTTTTTCCCTTTTAAATTTTTTTTCCTTTTTTCTCTTAAATTTTGTTTTATTGGGGGGAGTGCAGGGGCAGAGAGCCCATGTGAAGGAACCTGGAAATGAATGGGATCAAGATACATGATGTAAAAGACATAGAATAAAAACAAAACAACAAAAAACCCTATCCCCCCCCCAGAAAAAAAAACCCAAAACAAAAACAAAACTATACCTGCAAGGTCGTTTGCTACTGTTTTCTGCCTGAGTCAGAAAGCAGCCACTTTTAACTTTTCTTCCCTGCTTAATAAAGGATCTGTCTGTGAAAACAGGTGTTTGGGTGTGTTTTGTGCCTAATCTGGGGTCTGTGGGGGAGCCCCCACTATGGGAGAGTCTCCTTCACACCCTGTCTCTTCGATTGGTCAGTATCTACACAGACATACATAACAATACCCTTTCTTATCTCCATCTTGAACCCACATGTATCAGCTCTCCTGTGGGTTTCCTCTCCCACATCCCCAGAGCCTGTCCCTTTCCATCTATTTCTACCTTTTGAATTTGGCCCCCAGATACCGTAACTGCTTCAGGTAGAACCCACTAAATGGCCTCCTGACTGGTTTCTTAAGCTCCACCAGGCCCCTGCTGATCATTCTCCAGAATGCTCCACAACAGAAGCCTGGCCAGAAGCCTGGCCTCATCCCGCTCCTATTAAAAACTTTTCAATTGCTCTGGGATTAAAACTCAAATCCTTTCAGTAGTTTCTGAGGCCTGATAGGTTGTTGCATGACTTTTCCTGAGGAGACAGAACAAACTCTATTCACCACCAACAGCAACATGGACAGATCAAACAAACAATTCCTCCTAAGTCTAACTTGAGTTTATCTGGGTCATGAGCAGGACCACGGGTGAGGAATGACTTTCAGGAGCATTCCAAATTCAGCTTCATCACTAATAAGTTCACCCTGCACAGGTGCCAACTCATCAAAGCAGCGTCCCTCCAGTTCTCTGTACAGCTTGCAGAGAGTTCCACTGAACAGTCTCCTGTCCCCCAGAGACTGTGTACAGCCTATATAATCTTCGTGTTGGACCTCAGGAGTCATGTAACTTTCTTGTGAGTTTCACGAGTCTCACTTCTCCCGCTCTGAGAGGGAATGTTTCAATTTGCAGGAAATAGCTACACAACACTCCATCCCCTTCTCCAGCATTCCCCACCCCATCCTGCTTCTGTAACATTTCCTGAACCTTGGTCATACAGATGTCTACCATTTCTTCCACACACATCTGATTGTGGGCCATATGTTTAACCACATTTGCCAGTTATGAATCTCTACAATAGCCATGTCCCACTGAGAAAGGAAATTTCCTCTCTATGAGCTAGGTTGAGAGCAGCAGTAATATTTGGGTATAAACACAAGTGTTTAGAAAGGAATGTAACAGGCAGAGTATACCATTTAACAAAATAATAGCAGTAGCCTCACCTCTGGAGCCTATGACCTTCCCACCACAGATTGACCCCCTCCCCCAGCATATAGTACTAAACACGTGTTTCCTTTGGAGGCAGCTTAAATCCAACTGGAGAGTGGTTGGTTGCACTTGTAACAGTTAAACTATTGTTTTATCAATGGGTTTGTCTTACTTTGCTTGATATACTTAGCCCACAGGATCCATAGATGAGCAGAACTCGGTGACAATTGCCCTGTAGACTGTTTAATACCTTCCAGCACTACAAAAGCTGCGAGACAAGGAAGAAGCTCCCAGCTCAGCCACAGCTTAACTTCCTAATGTCCTAAAATCCAAGGGTGTTGTCTTCAAAATTAGGGTCTTATTGTCGGGTCCTGGCATATGAACAGTAGCAGCCTTTGTAGTTTGTGAAGCCTTGGGATGCCTTCCTGGCCAATAACTCATTGAAGGGTAGCATACCCCCTGGCACTGGGATTTTCATTCAGCAACCTTTTGTGAGTGCCCCCTTTCCACCCATTTGGAATACTTTCTGCATTTAAACACTTTCATTGTTGTTTTTACTGCTTGTTATAGATGTGTTTCCAAATCTTCGTGACTCACAAGGATTAACATAATGAAATTTCTTTACAAAGAAAGGGCCAGAGCTTTGTAGACCCACTGCCATTTCTTCCAAACAAATGCCAATTGGTCTTGTGAATCATCAGCTAAGGGGATATTCAAAAAAAGAAGTTAGCACATTCTAATACAGCATGAAACAATCCCATCACTCATGCGGATTGTTCTATCCAAAGAATAATGTTGGAAACAAAGCCTACCCCATCTCTCCTTCCATAATTCACAGATATTCTCCAAGAACCATGAGGTCCCTTCATCGTGGCTTACTGTCCTGGGCATACCATGTGTCTTCCCACTCTCAGTGAGCTTTAAGGTGACAGCTTGGATCACTCAGTGATACCTGTCCTTTCTCTATTGCAGGGTCCTCTAGTCCCTGACAGTCATAGGGACCTCAGACAGCACTTACCAAGGGTCCTTCATGACTCAGATGAGCCAGTCCATTAGAGACTGGCTCCAGGGTCCTCAGCCTTCGCCTCAAGGATAGATGCATAGTTATATCATCAAGTATCTCCATTTCCACCACATTCAAAGTCATCCCATTTGCTCCAACATTCACAGCCTTTAATTTTTTTGTTAAAAATCTTTCCCAGTCTGAGCATTTCAGAGGCAGAGCATTTCTTCGTTACCATTGTGTCTCATGTTGGACCGTTATTCTGGTCCCCTCTCTACATGATGAATCACAGGTTTCCTCTGTATATTAAAGTTCTCACCCAAGGGATATCTCCCATGACTTCTACTTTGCTGCCTCTCTTCTCACTGTCTGATTCTTCCCATGGGTTTCAAATGCTTGGATTTCCTGGAAAGGCTCTTCATTGATCTGATTTGTGCTTTCTTTCTTACTTCCTGTTGACTGTAAGAAATGGAAAGCTAAAGCTAACATCTCCATCTTACCCTCCCCCTTTCCCACCTTTCCTGCTAGATGAGAGATTAAGGCAGAAGGCGGCATCATGGCTATTTTTCCATTGTGATGATTCTTCCCCAACACAGATAAGTTCTTTCTGAATAGACAGCGCAGCCTACCTTGCACGTCTTACTGTAGAGGTCAGACAGTCGCCGTCATAGCCTGTGTGTGATTGAATTCCATATGTACTCTAAAGGACCGAAGCATACTCGCTTGTCCATTAGTTCTTTTGTGGACATCCTTGTACTTGCACGGCAGGCTATTCCATATCACACACCAAGTAAGATGGCCACTTTGGGAGTCTGCCCAGGGACACTGCGTCCTCAGTTGACACAACATTATTGCATGTCTTATTACTCACAGCAGGGGGCCTCACAACTGCCACTTCAACAGGAAGAGACACCATCCCATACCATGTGAAGAAAGGTCATCGTATTGGGATTGCCCCTGTGGATGCACCATCCTCAGATGTGTCAGCATCAATTGCATGGCCTGTTGCCCATAGCAACAGAGGTCATGCAGGTACTCTTGCCAGACTTATCTTTGGTTTTGTTGGTCTCTCTTTGGGCATCAATTGTGTTGCCTGAGTTTTTCCAGGGATGTGTGAACAGATATCTAATCGCCCCAGAAAGGGCAGCAACAATAGACCAAAGGATTACTTCTACACAAGTCTAGGTTGGTGAATGTATGAGTTTATTGGGAATCACTTATGGAGCACGGCTGAGGGGTTACTTAGAGTAGCATGGGGGACTCAGGAAGATGGATCATCAGCCCCACCCCAGTAGGGTGATGATGTGGGAACGCTGTGTCCCTGGAGCTCTCTGAATAGCTTGCAGGGAACTCTACCAAAGACTCTTCTCTCCCAGAAGTTGTGTACTGCCTTTATATCCTTTGAAGTCAGGGCCCTTCTGGATCTTGTGAGGTTTGTTTTGTGAGCTTCAACATGACCCTCTAGAGGAAATAGACAGGCAGCACACATCATGGCACCTGCCACATCTCCCTCCTGTCATTCATCATGTCCCTTCCCTGTAGAGCTCCTGGTATGCTGACCACTTCCAGGGTCTGGAACCTGGGATCCTAGCATCCTCTGGATCTTTTGTACCTGTAGGGTACAATCCCCAGATGCTTATTACCAAACAAAAAAGGGGGCAATGTCGGGAAAAGGGGCTAGCTAAACAAACCCAGGCTGTATTTCTTTCCCTGGTTCTGGGCCCCAGGGCCAGGGCTCTACTGTCCTGCTCTGTGATTGGTTGGTTTCACAAGTCAGTTGGCCAGGGGCAGAGATGGCTCTGATTTGCGCTAAACTGTGTTTCTTTCACTGGCCTTGTCTGAGCCATCTTTCCCTAGTTCTGGGTTCTGGGGTCAGGGTGGGTTTCTTTAGCCAGCCCCTTTTCCCTACATTACCCATTCCCTGCTCTCCTTGCAGTATCCTTTTCTATTTTGGCCTAAGTAAAGTGTTCACTCATCAGGCCTTGGATTGAATATTATTTCATGAAGGAAGCCATATATGCCCCACCCCCCTGCCACTAGGTTAGGTTGGTCTTGTATCTCCTTGGACATTGCCATACATCCTTACTGCATAGCATGTCATAGAGTTTCAAGTCTGTCTGTCTGTCTGTCTCTCTCTCTGTCACACACACACACACACACACACACACACACACACACACACACATGGGGGAGGGAGGCAAGAGAGTTTGAAAGCCACCTCCTTTTTGTCAGATGATAGGTTCCATAAAAGCAAGGGTTGTGTTGTACCCTCAGTGCCTGGCACCAGTCTATATTCAATAAATATTTACTGAACAAATGAATGATTTGTTCATTTATATTAATATTAAGCAAGCCTGGAGGGAAGACTAATGAAGTTTGTCCAGAAGATGAGCAGGTGTGTAAAGCTTATTCTGCCTTTACTGCCCTGTGTTTTCGGCACCAGAAGTTAAGGTGAGTGACAGCGTAAGGGAATAGTCAAGTGGTCCAGACAGGCTGTTCTGCAGAATTCATGGGAGGATATGCTATTGTAGGGAATGAAGGGGAAGTGAGCCTTGAAGTGTACATTCCAGACTTTTTAGTGCTTAACTGTGGAAAACTGGCACACGAGCAACAGCACGTGTATGAAGGGAGCATGTCTACAGCCACTCTGTATTCCCAGGAAAGCCGGGGAGCTTCATTCATTCTTACAGTAATGTGTTATGCAGGCTCTGAGGAAGTTCTTCAGATTCAGTGTGGAGAACAGTGGGCTTACTTCACTGAAGAGCAGTTGAGCCATCGTGCAGCCAACCTCACCTCCTTTATTTCATATCTCCCAGGAAGCTTCAGGTCATGGCTTACAGGCAACTGTCATTTCTTCTTTAAAATTTTTTGCTTGTTTTTGAGATTATAATTTAATTAAAGCATTTCTCCATTCCCTTTCCTTCCTCCAACTTCTCCCATACACACCCTCTCACTTTTCTTCAAATTTATGACCTCTTTGGTCATTAATTGTTATTGCATGGTTTTCGTTAGCATTTTTGCTCAGGTTGATCCACTAACACTGTTATATACATAATTAGTTCATTGCTTTTTGTTTCTGAATTGTACTTCACTACAGCTTGTTTGCCCAGTCACCTGGTAAAGACATCTGGGCGGTTTCTACTTCAATATGATTATGATTGAAAAAGAAGTTAATTAAAACTTTTCACATTTACTCATTTTGTGTGTGTGTGTGTGTGTGTGTGTGTGTGTGTGTGTGTGTCCACACATTCACACATGCCACCCAGCTTATGGAAGTTGATTCTCTCCTTTCACCATGTGGGGCCCAGGATCAAACTCAGGTTGTCAGGTGCAGCGATGATCTCTCTTACCTGCTGAACTATCTCACTGGCCCAAAAACAACTGCTTTAAAATCTTTTATAATTAAAAAATTAAAAGGGCTGGAGAGATGACTCAGCAGTTAAGAGACTTAAGGCTACTCTTCCAGAGGATCTGGATTTAATTCCCAGAAATCCCACGGAGGCTCCCAACCGTCTGTAACTCCAGTTATAGGAAATCTGATGTCCTCTCCTGGCCTCCTTGGACAATAGGCAACAACAGGTACACATACATGCATGCAGGCAAAACACCCCTACACATAGCATTAAAAAAATAACAAAATAATTAGATGTATGTTTGATTTTTTTTTTTTTACTTGAGTAAGTATTTATAATTGGAATGTCTAGGTTACATGTCAAATGTTGTCTGTAGTGGTTATGTCATTTTATATTCCCTCTGTCGGTATGCCGGAGTTCAGAGATTACCAGTTATTACTGCTTTTGTTTGTTTATTTGTTCTACTTGTTGCTGAGAGAGAAATACCCACATCCCTACCTCCCATTGCGGAGTTTCCTTTCCTCCCATTTAGTTCTGCTAGTTTTTGCTTCATGTGTTACGGGGCTTTGTGATTGGGTACATGCCTATTTAGGAATGCTTTGCCTTGTGTACATTGATTCTTGCATCATGACATGCCCTCCTTGCTTGTGCTGATCTACAATGTTCTAATATGGCTGCTCCAGCATTTCTCAACTAGAGCTAGAATGTACATTGTATCTTTCTTCCCATTCCTTTGCTGTTATCTGTCCATTTTCACTTTTAAAATGAAAGTCTTTTAAAAAGCCTTGCTTCTAAAAATCTAGTCTAAGACTCTCTCATTTTTAATGGGAGTATCTGGATTACTTACTTAAAAAGAGGTTGTTATTGAAGGCTGAACACAGTAGTGTGTTGTTTGATGAGTCTGAATGCACATATGTGAAATCATCCATAACATCTAGAAAATGGACATTTTCCATCATTTGCATTCCCCTGGGCTCCTTTGAAATTAATGCCTCTTATCCCTTCTCTCCCCAAGTGGTTACTGATACTCTGTCATTATACATCAGTTTGTATTGTCTTCAAGTCTGACTGTGTAGCCAAGTTGGCCTCAAACTTCTGCATCCTGTGTGCACCTTCTTTGTGTTGGTATTACAGGCATGCAGTACAACATGGCCTGGTGTTTATAGTTCTAAAGTCTTATTTAAGCGAGACCATAGCATTTACTATGGGGTTTTGGGCATTTTTTTTCATCATAGTGATTTTGAAATTTGTTCATGTTATGTTTTTATTTTTACTTTTTTTTTTCATGTGTAGGGATTTGCCTTAGGTAGGATTTTTATTGCTGTGATGAAACACAATGACCAAAACCAACTTGGTGAGAAAAGGGCTTATTGTAGTCCATCATGAAGGGAAGTCAGGGTAGGAATCCAAGGCAGGAACTTGGAGGCAGGAACTAAAGCAGAAGCCATGGAGGAGTACGGCTTACTGACTTGCTCCTCATGGCTTGCTCAGCCTACTTTCTTATAGACTCCAGAACCACCTGCCCAGGGGTGGCACCACCTACAATGGTCTAAGCCATCCTACATCAGTCACTAAGTAAGAAAATGCCCTATAGACTTGCCTGCAGTCAATCTTATGGAGGTATTTTCTCGATTGTGATTTTTCTCTACTCCGATAACTCTAACTTGGGTCATGTTTGGAAAACTCAGTGACGACAGTACCATGTGGGTAGGTAGGAACAGCTCAGTGCCTTCACCAGGACGGATCTTCAGGTTGTTGCTAGCCTTTGTTGTTACATACAGAAATGCAACACATTACTACCTAAGTCTCTGTATGTTTGCCTTTCATGTCTCTTGGGTAAATACTTAGGAGAGGAATTACTAGACCACCCAGCAGGCAAAGCTGTGTTTTTGATTGCCAGTCTGTTTTCAATGCATTTGTGCCATTTCTCATCCTCACCAGTGGTTATGAGAGTGAGTTCTCTTCCTTTCCTTATCAATATTTGCAATTGTTTTTCTTTTCAATCAGTGCATTTGGTGTGGTTTTTATTTCATTGATTTATTACCCATTCATGTATCTTCTTTGGTGAAATTTCTGCTTGGAATTTTTGCCTCACTAAAACGATTGGTCCTCTCACCCCCTGCCAACTCCCGGCTGATGGTTGTGGCACAAGCACGTCGGCTGCAATGAGGCTAGAATTTTGTTTGCTCTTTAAAACTTCACTTATTATCCTTGTGGGTATGTATGACACGAATGTGTGAGGGTGTATGTGTGAGTGTGAGTGAGTGTAGATTAATGTGTGGAGGTCAGGGGACAGCTTTCAGGAGTGAGTTCTTTGCTTTTACTGTGGATTCTGGGTATCAAATTCAGATCAGCAGGCTTGTGTGGCAAGCACTTTTACCTCCTGAGCCATGTTGCTGGCCCCAACCAACCAACCAACCAACCAACCAACCATCCAACCAACCAACCAACCAACCATCCAACCAACCAACCAACCAACCAACCATCCAACCAACCATCCAACCAACCAACCAACCAACCAACCAACCAACCAACCAACCATCCAACCAACCAACCATCCAACCAACCAACCAACCATCCAACCAACCAACCAACCATCCAACCAACCAACCAACCATCCAACCAACCAACCAACCATCCAACCAACCAACCAACCAACCAACCAACCTTTCTTTGAAGTAGAATGTCTTTTATTTATTATTTGACAACCTTATACATGGAAACAATATATTTTGATCATATCCCCCAACTCCTCTGTCCCAGATATCCTTAACATGTCTCACTGCCCACTTCACACTCTCTTCTGTTTTGTTTGTTTGTTTGTTTGTTTTTAACCCACCAGGTCCAATTTCTGCTGCCTGTTGTGATGTCAACTGAGCTTGTTGGCTTGGTCTTGTGTAGATCACTGTAGCTGCAGTGAGCTCTTGAGAGCAATGGCTATGTCATGTCCAGAATTAATTTCGACTTTTTAATAGTCTCTTTAGAAGCGTAAACATTAAATAAAGATGTGTTTACTTTTATTTTATGTGTTGGGTATTTTTCCTGCATATGTATCTGTGCACCATGACAATCCACAGTACACATGGAGGCCAAAACTGGGCGTTGGATCCTCTAGAACTGGAGTTACCGGCAGTTGTGAGCAGCCAAGTGGATGCTGGGAACCAAACCTGGGTTCTCTGGAAAATCAGTTAGTGATCTTAACTGCTGAGCCACTGCTCCGGCCTCAAAAGTAAATATTTTTTTTTTTAAGTTTGAACATGTGCAATTATATTTATGAGTTTTTTCTATTTATGAAATGGCTATCTGCTTAAGATCATAAAAGATTTTCTCCTATATTTTCCCTAGAAGTCTAAGAGTTTTACATTTAGGTCTCTGTTCCATGCAAGCTAATTTTTGTGCGGAGTACAAGGTTAATATTTTTCTCCATAGAGAGAGTTGGTTGATTTAGCATTATTTTCTCCCCAAAGGCATTCCATCTCCCCCTCTGGAATATCTTATTTTTGTCAAAAATCATTTAGTGCGTTTATGTATAGACAAAAAGATACAGGTGTTATGGTTGGTTGGACTTTGAAATTTCAGCCCCCAGGTGCGCTAGTTTGAACCCTGGCTCCTCAGCTGTCAGCACTATTTTGTAGGTTGTGGACACCTTGAGACACAGAGCCTAGAGTGGATGTGGGCTGCAGCGGTACTAAACAGCCTAGAGTGGATGTGGGCTGCAGCAGTACTAAATAGCCTAGAGTGGATATGGGCCGCAGTGGTACTAAACTAGCCCCACCTGCAGCTTGGGTGAGCCCTCTTTTTGTCTCTTGCTCCGATTGGATGTGAGTAAGCCATGATGCACACTTCCACTGCCGGGAACCAAGCCACCATCCAGATCTTCCAGGATGGACAGACTGACTTCACCCTCTAAACGGTGAATCAAAAGAAACCTCTCCTCATGGTTTCTCTAAGATATTTTGTGGCAACCACACGAGAAGTCAATGATACCCAGGTGTACTCAAATACTTTCTAGTGGTTAGGATCTCTATTTTTCTTCTAATACAATTTGTTTTGAATCCTTTCTTTGTGCCTATTCCAGAATGAATAAATTACTACCCACTGTTTCTAAAACTACTTAAGTGGTCCTCCCCACAGCATGGAAACAGAAACCACCCTTCCCTCATTAAATGTACGGGTGCTGTAGTCAGATGTGGTGGTTCACACCTTTAATCCCAGCACTCTAGAGGCAGAGACAGGCAGATCTCTGTGACTTCAAAGCCAGTAGACCAGTTTGACTTTCTATACTCAAAGAGACCAGATGAGTCAATATTTAATTCTTACAATAAAGACGACATGTGGAAAAGAAACCCAGTGACTATGAAGAGAATTACCTAAAAATTTAATAGCTTGTGTATATACAAGATGACAACAGGCAATACAAATTGGGTAGTTTGGCTTTGACAATGTGGAATGTCATCACAAGGCAGCCCTCTCCCATCAGATGCACATCGTATGGTAAGAACTACAAGCATCCCCTTCCTGACTTCATCCAGTGGTACTGATGCTCCATGACCCTCTTCCTCCACACACACAGTGAATTGTGGTCCAGCAGCTAAGTTGTTCATCCTCTGGCAATGCAGAACTTTGAGAATTACAGTTCTGCTTTGTTTTAAAAAGCACCATCTCTTTGATAACTTTCAATGATTTAAAAGACACACACACACACACACACACACACACACACACACACACACACACACACACTGAGATCACACGTTCTTCCCAAGTCCCTCCTTCCATTTATAATTTGGTTATTTAAAACAAATAACATTAATTCAGTCAAGACATATTAAACAAACAAAAACATATCTCCAAACAGGCTGGAATGAAATAATTTCCATGGACAGAGACTATAAGAATCATACTTCTTGACTTGGCCATAAAGAAATAGGGGAATAGTTCGTCTGCCCGCAGAGACTCTGGTGGCTCTGGTGCCTGTGCTGTATCCACACAGCCCCTGTGAAGAGACAGCCTGCAGGATCGATGCTGTGACTAGCTGTCACATGGTGATGTGACTGATCCACAAGGTCCATGGCCACAGGTGGATGGGAAGAGCAGATCTCTGCAGCTGTTTTGAGTGTTGGGTCTGCATGTGCAAGCTTTTAGCAGGGTGTAGGTACACCAAGCCACGAGAGCAGGAAAGGGCCTGGTGGCTCCCCAGTTCAGTGACTAAGGAGCCGGCCATTTTCCTCCGGACAATGAGGGTAGAAAACCCTCAGAGAGACTTCTAGTTAATGACTAGCAGTTGGAAACATCCCTTCTTTTTGTCTACAATCACAGTCTGATGTATCTTCATGAATTCCTACTGCAATTTTTTTTTAATTCAGCTCTAAATGCACCCTTTAGAAAACCTAGTGGCTTAATCACTCACAAATGCAGCCCCGTGGAAACAAGTCTTCTCTCCTTGTTGTAGCTTCCTTTCTGAGTTGAAGAGCACAATGCCGGCTGTAGACACAGTCTCTTAGTACAGCACACGTGCCTTGCCTCTCTCTAGTTCTGGAAACAATGGGCCCTGGGTAACTTAGGATAACATATACTTTTGGAAACTCTCTCTCTCTCCTCCCCTGCCCTGGCCTTTTCAGCCAGATTGGGGTCTTTTACTACTGGGTTAAAGACAGTCAAGTTTGAAAAATGTTTTGGATAACAGTAAGCCATACCATGACTTGTTACATGGATGGTGAACACTTGGCAAATATCCCACGAGTTCCAGATTTGGGTGTGCTGGATTCAGATCACTACTGGTACATGCGAAGTAATATGAAACCAACTGGTATAATTTTCTACAAACCCAAACAATGCAGCATTAGGATATGCTTACTAAGGTGCTTCTTAATTCATGTTTTTAATGGAATGTATCAGACACGCATCTACAAACAAATATGGATAGGCAAAGACCAACATGGACACGTTTCTGTACAGCTTATGTTTTAGAGACTTATATGTATATATAAGAACCATACAGGGGAAAAAAAAAGATTTCCCACTTCATCTCCCTGAATTGATGAAAATCAACTAGCTCACACAAAACGTTAAAATATTTCATTTTCATATAAAACATCTACAAAAATAGATAACATTTACAAAAACCAGATCATATTTCCAGTTTTCCTTAGTAATCATTCCCTCAGTCCTTCCACCTCCTTTTTTCCTCAGAAGGTGGCCATCTCCAGCAAAGAACGCTTGAACAGCTGAGCGTTTCTGGACAGGTCTGTTACCTGATGCACCATCTCCTGCAGGGCGGTAGTGCTGGGGTAGTGGAGGGCGGCTGTCTTCGTAGCCATCACTATTGTCTTGAGCTGTTCACAGAGCTGGTTGCTGGAGTTCCTGACTTTATTCCGAATGTCCTGGGCAGCCACCTGCCTTGTCAGAGTGTCTCCAATGAAGACCAGTTTGTGTGCACTGAGAATGACGAACTTGCTGTGGGCCACAAAGATCCGTGGGGGCTGGGCTGAGCTGACGCAGCTGAAGAGGGCATCGATGGCGTTGAGAAGGGATATGAAATGGGTCTCGCACTGGTCGTAGTAGAAACAAAGCAACTGCCTGTCCTGAGCACCCACACTGCTGTTTGTGGTTGGGAGGGCCTGGGAGGGCTTCCACTTGGAGATGTCATTCTCCACCGGCTTGGTGATTTCTTGTTCCAACAGCTGGAACTGACTCAGCTGGAAGGAAGATGGGAGGTTTCGTTAAGGGCAAGACACGCAGTGCAAAGAGAAGGAAATGTGGGGGTGGAGTCGAGAGATACCAGCTTCATCCTTAATAGATGCCAGGTACTTAGGAGCTCTAAGAAATGGCCAGGCCTTCCTTCCTAAACTGCACACACAGACCCCGGGAAGAGGATCCCTAAGGGACCCTCCAGCTCTGACCTGTGATGACACCATTTGTCTCTTCTGTATTCTGTCTGGCAGGCAATGTTGGGTTTGAACCCCAGCCTCACCTATGCCATTGTGGGGGTTCAGTGAATTACTATTATTCACAAAGTGCTTGAAATAGTGTTTGGTGAATTGCAGACTTTGTGTAAATGTTTATTAAGTGTTGAGAGACAGCAAGGGAAAACCAGATGCAGGGACCTTTCTGTCAAATACATCACCAATAGTTTGCTATTTCCTGGGGAAGGCCCTGCCTTTCTCTTCAAGATGGAAAATTCATGAAGATTCTCTATTTCTCCTGTCCTCCCTGTCAAGATGTACACATCATGATCCTTTGCTATAGGAAAGTATTACAAATGCACACCTACTTAGGGAAATGGATACAGGGAAATCTGAGCATTAATTGTTTATTGTAATTTATACATATGTGTGTAGGTCAGAGGACAATTCACGGCAGGCAGTTCTGAGGATCAAACTCAGGTCATCAGGCAGCAAGTCACTAACACCGAGCCATCTCGACGGCTAGGGTATCAGCTTTTCTGATGCTCTCCTTTGCATCCCTAACTGGACTGTGATTTCAAATGAAATGATAATTTCTTGCTATTTTACTAAGAATCCCGAGTTCAGGATTCAGTTAATCTCTCACCCTGATTCAGAGCTGAGTCAGGACAGGGACACCTCCATCCTGTTTCCCCGGAGAAGTGCGTAGTCAGTTTTATATTGCACAGAATCTACTTGCTTCTTAGGGATGACTTTAGTGTGTCCTAGTCCCCACAAACTGCTGTCTTACGGGGCCAGCTGCCAATGTAAGCACAGTAGACAGAGGGTGGTGTTCCAACATTATTTGAAAATAATGAATTTGATTTCAAATCATGTGTTCGTAGTGGGCAGTACTTTCCCAGTTGATAGAGAAGGAACTGAATTTTTGGCCCATTACATGATGCTCGAGTTGACACACCTGTTGGCTAGAAACAAGGATCCCCTAAAGACATCTTGTCACTTCATGTTGTGATGTGCTATTTCATTTCATCTTAAAGAGTGTGTAAATCTTCAGTCCATTTCTCTGTTTTCCTGTCCTTGACTTGGCAATGTCTATCCTTACCTGCTGTACTCATTAAACCTTTGAGTGAATGTGCCCAGCTCCACCCTTAGTAAATGGACTTGAACATGTCTCACAAACATTGGATCCTTCCCTTTGACCCTTAGACTGGGCCATGCGAAAGATGAGGGATGGGGTTGAGGAGAGAGTTAGAATCAAACTCTCTTAGGAATTTGATAACCACAGAAGGGTGTTGACCATTAGCTAAGGAATCCCAAGTGAAATGCCATCTACAGAGAAAGCTGTAGAGCTGGGCACATGCCTACAATCCCTACACTCGAGAGATTGAGGAAGGAGAATATCAAGTTTGAGGTCAGCCTGGGCTACATAGTGAGACCCTATCCCAAAGCATAACATAACAAACCAAAGCCCCGTAGAAAGGGCTTGAGCATCCATTTGTGAGTTTGGTAACTAGATATAACTAGAGACAATGTTAGAGAGTACAGGAGAATGAAGCCGATTGTGGAAGAGAACCAAGAGAAAAAAAAAGAGGAAAGACAGCCCTTGTTCCTGTCAGTCTTGGCTGCACCTTCATTCGGAATCCCCTTCCTGTGCCCCCAATAGAAAACCAATTAGCTTGGGCCACCCTGACTTGTGTCTTGAGACCAAAGGCTTTAACCCAAATAATCCTAACACGTTATATATTAACAGGCATAGCCTGAACAAACCCTGTCGTTTGGATGCAATCCAGGTATCCTCAGCTGCAGTCACAGACCACAAATCTTGACTTTGTTCTTATGTCCTATTATATGCCTGGGACTTCTTCATGCCAGCGTGCTGGCGGGACCCCAGCCTTTTGAAGTTGCCCATTCCCTGCTAAGTGGAGCCCGGTGTTTCGTTTGAACTTACCTGATGATGCTCTAGCTGGGTCTTGCTCTGCTTGATGATGTTCTCCTTTTCCAAGAGCTCCTTCTGCTGCCTTTCAAACTCCTCCTTGCCCTGTTGTTTCCAACACAAAGACCGCATTACCTCACCACTCTGAGTCACTTGTGTGACCAGCTTCATTGACAAACGCACTCAGACTGTCATTGTCCCCCGGCCACGTCCTTCATGTCCAGCTAGTCATTGTACACCCCTGACAGGGACTTCCGGAGTTGCTGTGGAGACAGGCTTGAGAAATAAAGCCCGTTTCCGAGTGGGCTGCCATGGTTGCTGCTCGTTCTAGCTGGGGAACTTCCCATAATCCTCTTTACACTCTTAAGAAGCACTACTTTTTCATGGTTCTTTTTTTAATGGGTTATATGTGAACCCATGCACTTTCAAACCAAGGTAAAAGTGGGTGCAGATTTCACTTCCAATTTCTTTGAATCTCCTCTACCTGTACTTGGTATTCTCCAGTGTACACCATCAGAAGCCCGGTGAGATGAAGGTTAAATTCCGTCATCTAACCCAGGCCATTCCTCAGCATGAGATGAGGCTCACTTGACCATTTCTACTCTCTTACACCTCTGGCCTTTCAGTATTGAACAGGGTTCAGCACAATTCATGGCTCTCCATCAAATGGAAAAGAATGGCAGAATAAGACATTAGGCTAAGTAGTAAGTACTAGATTATGGTAGGATGAATTCTTCAAAGTCGACGGGGAAGTTTTCAGGATCCCAGGTCAATTGGGAACTAGCACCATTGATAATTCTAGGAAGCAATTTGCAGAGCTTAACATATGCAGGCCAACCTGTTGGCCAATTGGCAAATTATCACAGGTCCTCTAAATCTGATGGGGCTAAGTGTCTTTGCAAGCAGTGAAACACACAAACACACACACACACACACACACACACACACACACACACACACACACACAGTGTAGGCTTCAAGAGTTCTTTAGAAACTCTCTATGTACAGATATTTTCAATAGTTTTTTTTTCTTAACAGTGATATATTTTAAAACTTATTTCTATTACAATGGGCTGTTCCATGGAACTATGCCATAAAACACAAGTAGAGGAAGAATTGATACCGTGACTAGTGAACCCACTGTTCCCCATTGATGAGTCTCCTCCAGCTTGCCTGAAGTGTATCAGTGAGATTTAATAC
Organism: Peromyscus californicus insignis; assembly: GCF_007827085.1. Classification (NCBI taxonomy): domain Eukaryota; kingdom Metazoa; phylum Chordata; class Mammalia; order Rodentia; family Cricetidae; genus Peromyscus; species Peromyscus californicus. The sequence goes on along the minus strand of NW_026294606.1, from coordinate 23,272,003 downwards.
AACCCTTTGAGTTAGTGCCTTCTCAAAATAAAATGAAGGCCCAGGGAGGCTAAATGAAATGGCTGTACAATTTCTGTACAACCTCACCCTTAATTTTCACAGCACTTGGATTAGGACTCAGCATGCTCTGTCCGTTGGCTGTCCAGCCTATGGACATCAGTTCTGGGCTCCCTGAATATGAGTGTGGGCAGTTTATAGGTCTGGTTTCCTTACCTGTAGGTGGACATAATCATAGTCATCCATCCAACTCCTTTCAGAACCATCACTGCTACTACAGTCTGGTGGCTGGTCCTTGCCTAGAGTGGGAGGCAACGGCTTATTGTGGACCTGGGCCTTGTAGTCACCAGGGCGCAGTGGCTGCATCTGGGCCCCTGTATGTGTGTACTCGCTTGAGTTCATGATGCTGTCGGGCCCGTTCTTCAGATGGGAACCGCCAGGACCTGCTCTAAAGAGGGTCTCTGCATAGGTGCTGATGGTGGTGGTCAGTTGCTTGGCATCATCTGGCACTGTCTTGGCTACCATCACAAACCGGTCCAGATCATCACATTTATTTTGGGGCTTCTTGATAGCTAGGACATTCAGGGACCAGTTGCATTCATTCAAATCATGGCTGGTTTGACTTAGAATCTGGTGGGAATCCTCTACTCTCTGAAGTTCCCGCTTCATTTTGTTGTGGAGGACCAGTTCTGGGAGGCAGGAGGCATTGGCTAAAGCTCCCTTGGCAAAATGGAGGTATTCTCGTAAAAACAGCTCCACCTTGTCCACTGCGGCGCGGATCTCATTGATGTGTCTTTCCATGTATCCATAACACCTCCAGTCTGTGGTGACGAGCGACATGAGGGTGCAGACACCCATCTCCAGGGTCTGCTGGAGCCGATAGAGCTTCTCAATGGCCGTGTCTGGGTCCAGTAGGAGCCTTTTGTCCTGAGGTGGGGAGGCTGACAACGAGGACTCCTTTGAGGAGGTGGAAGATGTGGACATGTTACTCCTGGTGCTGCCAGTGCTGGAGAAAGACAGTCGGTTGATCCCGTCCACCACATCCCGAGAGCCTTTGGCATCTGCTGGGTTGTGCAGAGGGACATCGTAAACACCGTCTCTTTCCTCCAGATTTGCTTTTTCACTGGTTTCTGCTGGTGCCTCCAGAAACTGAACTCCTCGGGGGACATCATATGCATCACTCTGGATGCCCCCGGACTGTCCCAGCTGAGATGGGGGATGGTGCAGAGAAAGGCTCTGGTGTCTTCGTGCTGTTGGCTCTGCAGCTCCTGGGGCATCACAGGTGAATTTGATATGAAGGTCCTTCCCCGCTGCCTTGGTGCTGGTTGGAGGGATGTCGTAAACCCCCTCAGCTCTAGTGTCCCTTCCATCTTGTTTCATTGGAGACGGGAAGTCATATTCCTTTTCCCTAAGCCCTGCTTCATCCCGACAAGCTGATGGTGGAATGGAATAGACCTAAAAAGGAAGTAAAAAGCCAATTTATCTATCCAGTTGGGTTGTGGATGGAGGCAGAAGATGAAGAGTCCGTGAAGGTGTGGTCCAGAGTTCACAGACCCATTTGCAAGATCTTCTTCCTCCCTCCTCCCACCGTTTACTAATTTCAGATGTTTCCCAGGGCGCAGCACGATCCTTAGAGGATGTGCGCCCCCCTCCTCACACACAAGCATCCACTACCGTTCTCAGTGCTGGCTGACTCGGCTGTGGAGCCCTCACAGCTAAGCTGCTCACCACCGGGTCATAGTCTCATGTTTTCAACACTTTACTGACTGACTATCCTACCCGGGTTGACCCATGCTGAGAGACAGAGGACATGCTACAGTGGACTGAGGGATCCGAGTTCTCTTCTTGGTCATTAGACCATTTGTGAAGCTACCTGGGTCTCCTTAGTCTGCAGAGGCACAGCTCTCTATCCGTTCAGCAAAGCCAATTGTGTTCAAAGTGTGAATACTCTCGGAGAATAACAGAAAACCAAATGGACTACCTCTGATGAACAAACTGAGGAAGCGGTAGACCAGTGGTTCTCAACCTGTGGGTTGTGATGACCCCTTGGTGGGGTCAAGCAGCCCTTTCATGGGGGTCACATATTAGATATCCTGTATATCAGATATTTATGTTATGCTTCATAACAGTAGCAAAATTACAGTTATGAAGTAGCTATGCAAACAATTTTATAGTTGGGGGTCACCACAACATGAGGAACTGTGTTAAAGGGTCACAGCATTAGGCAGGTTGAGAATCACTGCTGTAGACCCTTCTAGAAATATGAGATGTATTAGATATTGAAAACTGAACTCGCCATCTTCCCTTCCAATTGACTCTTATCACTGCTGTCTCTATACCTTAGGGGACCCTCTACATGTGTAATTATAATTATAAATTTGTAATTAATTGCTGACTTCTCTTCTTTACTTCCTTCCCTCTTTCTCTTCTCTCTCCCCTTCCCTCATGAAGATGGTTTTTCCCTTTTGGAGAATGCCATTGTTTTATCCCAACAAGTTGACACACATCACCCCCGCCCCATCCACACAGGGATATTCATCCACACCCAGGGCTTTACCAGCTCACTTACCCCTTGAGTAGGGGGAATGTCATACACCCCTTGGGGTTTTATCTCCCCCACTGGAACTGAAAACACGGGGCCTTTCACTGATGAAGGAGGGATGTCATATACCTGAAGAGAAACACTTGAGTTACCCAGGATGGAGATGCCATCTGTTACTTCTCTTGCTACTGTTTCCTTATGGATTTAGCAACATCTCATGCCATCAGAGCTTTATGGAAGTTTCCTTTATAAATTTTGCATTCTTTGATTTCAATTGAATATGAAAATGATCTCACGTGACCTATCTTTTCTATAATTTAGATCATTTAAATTGCACATTTCCAGAAATAAAATGACAAACTGATAAAGCACCAAGATATTTCTCAGATGATAGACTAGACTTTCTGATAAGGCAAACTCAGAAACAGTTTAAATCACACTGGCTGAGTCCCCGGACAGGCAGCTCAGAGCTCCATTTGATGAGGTTGTCACTGGAGACTCTTTGCTCCTACGTGGTCCTGAAGACATGCTACCCCCAAAGCCAGTACTCCTGGTGATGTTCCCATTGCCTACCCCTTGAGTAGTGTGGGAAGGAGGGACATCGTAGACATCCTTTTGGTATCTGGATGGGTACTCGTACACATAGCCATGGCCTGTCCTCACGGGGGTGATCACCTGCGGGTGAAAATACACAGAGATGTCAAATGACAATCCCGAGTCCTCAGCATACCTCTTAGCCTGTCACCAGGCACACATCCCTACTCAATCCCCCATAGCAGGGAAGGAAAGGAGAGAGGGGACAGGAAGGATGAAATAAAAGGAAGAAAAGAGGGACAGGCAGAGAAAGAGAGAGAGAGAGAGAGAGAGAGAGAGAGAGAGAGAGAGAGAGAGAGAGAGGACATGTGAAGACATGAGGTAAAATAAGTAGGAAGTGTATGAAATACCATTATTTCCTTTCCTAAGCATTTTCCAAAAATCCTATAGAAGTTCATCAATAGTCTCAATTCCCTATATTCAAGGAGATAGGAAATTGTATTATATCATATAAATTATAAAAGTCAGGCTGAAGAGAGCGCTCAACAGTTCAGGGCACTTGTTGCTCTCACAGAGGCCCTGGGATTGGTTTCCAGCACCCACCATGGCCGCTCACCACTATCCGTATCTCCAGTCCCAGGGCACTGATGCCCCCTCCTGGCCTCCAACAGCACCAGGAACATGTGTGGTACATACATATATACCTACATGCAGGCAAAGCATTCATACACATACATAAAAATCAATAAGTCGCAGTAAAATAAAATAATGAAAGTCTTAGCTGATCCTTTTGGCATGGCCAAAGCACAAGACTACAGTTTTTAAAAGGCTCCAAAGCTTTTGTCAAGTACATAATACAAATAGTTTGGCCACTTAAAATTCCTCTCATACCTTCCCCAGTATGCCTCTTCATCTGACATTATTGCTGTGATTATAACTGAAATTCCATGGGTCACTCTAGTCCTTGCACGGAGCCCCTGCAGAACAGCCCTGTTCTTAAGACTGCCTGGGAGCATTCACCCTAATTTATGAAACAAGGGAAACACAGTTCCCTCAGTGTCTATGAGAGACTGGGTCCAAGATCCTTGGATGCTCGAGTCCATGGGGTGTGGTGTTTTGTGTGTAACCTCCATACATCATCTGGCACACTTAAAAGCCTCTCCAAATTACTTTATGGTCTACAGTGCTTTACAAATACGAAGTCAATAGATGGTATACGGTATTGTTTAGGGAACAATGGCATAAGTCTACACACGTTCACTGCAGATACAGTTATTTTCTAAGTAGTTTTGACTTGCAGCTGTGCGTGTATGCACGTGTGTGTGTGCGCGCGTGTGTGTGTGTGTGTGTGTGTGTGTGTGTGTGTGTGTGTGTGTGTGTGTGTGAATGCACTCTCTGTTATGTGCATATGTGGAGAGCAGTGGTTGACCAACTTTATGTATCTTTCTCTATTTCTCTCCACTTTGTTTGTTTGTTTATTTATTTAGAGACCCCCATCTCTTCACTGACCAGGAGCTCACCACTTGGTTAGACTGGCTGGCTTGTGAAGCCCTGAGATTTGCCTTTCCCAGTGCCCACACCATCACTGGGGTTATAGGCACATGCCACCACCCCTGGCTTTTCCACGTGTGTCGGGGATCTGAACTCAGGTCCCCAATTTGTCCAGCAAGCACTTTACCCGCTGTGGGCTCCTGTGTTCTGCTGTGTGCGGCCATTGGTCATTCTAAGCAGGCTAGAAACACTGTTTCAACTTAATTGATTTAATCTTCTCAGGGCTTGCAAAGTGCCATAGTCTTATTTTGGCCTGATTCTCTACTACCAAACCATTAACAGTGTTCATGTCAAAAACTGTCTCCCCCCCATGTCTTTGAGAAGTGACACCAAAACTTAGGAAGATCTGTCTGTTCCCAGGAAGCCCTCCTCCTTCACCCTTGAACGTGAAAACTCTGGCGTCAGTCTGCCTACCAAACTATGTGAAAAATGTTCCACATCCATCTTAAGCTGAAGCGAGTGGAACACAGCCAAGTGTGCCAGTGTCTGGACCCCAGGGGCTCCAAAACCTCCCTGTTCAATTTTGTTTAAAATGCCTGATGCTTACAAGCTGATTATTTCTTGCACTGAAGGTAAAAGAGATTATTAGTATGCAGCAAACATTTCCATCCAGTCTCTCCATTGTCTTGGCTTTAGAAAAGGAACACGGCACTTTAAGTTTGTTGGCATGGAGTGACGGAACCATTTTATGAAGCAGCCATTGTATTGTGCACAGCAAATATTCCTTCCTAAAGCTGGGGCTGTTTGCTGAAGTCTTTTAATGCCCTTGTATGGTTTTTTTTTTCACTTACCATTGTGCAAGAGAGATATGAAGATCTTGTAAACGTTCTGTTTATAGCTCTCTATTTAGCTTTATAATAGAACCTGCTCACAACCCAGCTTTTGGTGAGTGTGGAAACTTCAAGAGTGCATTCTGTGTCAAGCTGCCAACTTAGGGATGCTGGTGAACTAATGCCAATTAAGTTGAAGTCCTGCATCCCTTTTCATCTTATATTTTGAAAACAGGGGGGTAGGGAGGTAGAGGGGGCAGTGCTGGTGTCTGAGTGTGGTTTTGTGGAAAGCAGGTAGGGGATGATCCTTAGAAAGGACTAGGGACCAAGCCAACCCCTGTCTTTGTGGCCCTTCCCTGGCAGGGCACACTCAGGCTTCTTGGTATTTACCATTCCACTTCCTGACAAATGTCACAGAACCCCAACTTGCTCTCTCTTTCTCATTTAGAGGATGCCTGTGGTCATCTGGTGTTTAAAACTTTGCATTCCAAACTAGTCATTTTTCCTTGTTTATGCAGTTAAAGAAACAGATGGTGAAAACCACGGGGGGAAAAAGCCAATAAAATACAGCCTTCCCCATCCCAGCATTCCCGATGGTACACTCTAGCTCACATGGGTCTGCCGATGACATTTAAGCAGGACCAAAGCTTTGCTTCTGGTGGGACATGTCCAGAGCAGTTAGTGATCCACGTGGTGATTTAGGAAAGACTGCTGAGGCTTTCCTCAGTGCTAGCTGTCAGCACCCTTCCTAGGACCCTTTCCGTGCCAATGGGGTGTTCCTTCCGCAGGGGGAAGCGCTTGGCCAACCTGACCTTCGGGTTCTTTCTTCCTGCTTGACAGAAGCACACAAAAAGCACTCTACATTAGCTCCTCATTCAGCCTCCTAGGACTTGCAGCCTAAGAGGCATACCAGGAGCTGCCTAAGACCATGAGTTTGGAAGAATTCTCCCGGGCATTAATGAAATCACTACATAAGGGCATTTTCAAATTAATTTCTTAATGAAATCAAGTCAGGTTTTTTCATTTCCCTGTTCTCTCTGTTTGTTTTTCTTTTGTGCATTCCTTTTATTCTACGTATTTATCTATAGTTACAAAGGCTCAGCCCTAAGAATTACCAAACTGACCTCTTAATTCATACTGCTTCCCAGGGAGCTAAGTTGTGAGGTGGGCTGCGGCCCCAAAGGTCCAGAGCTACAACAGCTGCCTCCTTGATTGTGACTACCCTGCAGAGGATCTGCGCAGTCACATCTGGATCCGTCTCTGTCCTGATGAGGGATCCTGTTCTTGTCAACTAACCAGAAGGCCCCAAGAAGAGCTAGGAAGCAGGGGACAGACTGCAATCATTTGGCTTTTTTCTTCCTTTCCTTTAAATTTTTAAAAATCAATTCTCATTAGTTGTTTGTGTGTGTGTATGTGTGTGTGAGCACACTTGTGAGTGTGTAGATGTGTGTGCACACTTGTGAATGTGTGGATATTTGTGTACACTTATGAGTCTGTGGATGTGTGTGTACATGTATGAATATGTAGGTGTGAATGTGCATACTTGTGAGTATGTTGTGTGTGTGTGTGCATACTTGTGAGTGTGTGTGTGTGTGTGTGTGTGTGTGTGCATACTTGTGAGTGTGTGGATGTGGGGGGGCAAAAGCTGATGTCAGGTGACTCCTCAACTTCTTTCAACTTCATTTTTTAAAAAGATTAGAGAATAGATGGCCATAATGTCTGTATTAGATGTCAAGATACTACTATTGCTGTGTGTGATGCAATAGTTACACACCTGTAACCCTAGTACTCAAGAAGCTGAGGCAGGAGGATTGTGAGTTTGAAGGCAACCTAGGGCACATAGCAATACTCTCTCAAAAACAAAAACAAACAAACACACATGCACAAAAAAAGAAACATCCCCAAATAAAACCTTTTTTTCCCCTCTTGAGTATGCCTCAGTTGTGTGTAAGAGGCTTGAAGACTTAGGTTAAACTCTTAGCTATGAAGGCTATGAAGCTGTTAAATAATGCTTCACATTAAAATTCTCTATCAAAAAAGGATTTAAAAAATTTAGTATTTTTTATGTATGCATACCAGGGGCATTCGGTACCCTCAGAGGCCAGAGGAGGGTGTCAGATCCCCAGGATTGGAGTGGTGGACAGTGGTGAGCCAGCAGGTACATGCCGAGAACTGAACCTGGTTCCTCTGCAAGAGCAGCAGTGATCTTAACTCCTGAGTCATCCTTCCAGCCCTCATCTTATTCTTTGAGGTAGGGTCTCTCACTGAACCTGATGTTCATCCATTTGGCTGGCCAAAGAGCTTGAGATCCACCTGTTTCCATCTTCCCAGTGCTGGGATTACAGACACGCACACTCACGTTTGGCTTACATGGGTGCCAGGGCCCCCAGTTCGAGTCCCCATGCTTGCATGGCAGGCACTTTACCAACTCAGCCATCTCAGTAGTTATTCATTGTATGTATTAATCGGGTGCCATGTGATAGTCTCACACACACACGTGGTATGCACTGACTGAAAGCATTTACAAGCGAAGAGTCTGTCGAATCAATCTCAAGGGCTGGGCCCTGACAGGTAGAGTGAAAAGACCAAAAGACCTAGGGTATGCTCGCCCTCTAATTAATGTGTTTACATTAGTACAAGGAGACAACCTCAGCGGTTCTGCCTTGCACTCCAGTGGTGTTTGATTTCCCCCACATTGAGCCTTAGATCCTGACTTTTGAAGATGTTCCTGACACAGCCTGTCGTTTGTAGGTGCAGATTCTGAAGCCACAGATTCAATCAAACTGGGGGGGGGGGGAGGGGCATGCATGGGAACAATTTGCACCTGCACTGAGCATATGCCAGCTTCCACTTCTGTCATTCTTTCCTAAATAATACAGTCTAACGAGTACGTGCACAGCATTTAATTGCATGGGTTTTGTCAGTTACCTAGAGATGATTCAACGCCTGTGTGCGGATGTGTGTAGGTTAGACAAGCATTATGCCATTGTCAGTGAGGATCTGAAAGGGTCTTTGGAGGTTCTGGAATGAATTCCTGGAGATGACAGACAAGTCTTTCTACTTTCATGATTCATACTTTGGAGAGCCGTGCACACTGGAGTTAAAGGAAAGGTCCATCTGGATAGCAGAGGGCTAGAGTCTGTGGATTAGAGGAGAGATCTTAGGGCTCTTTGTTGATGTCTTCACATTCAGCTCGCCTGGGCTTGCACCATAGCAGAGCAGGGATCCTGCATCCGGACGCTTGAAGGCCTGGCAAATAGGTGCGGAGGAGAAGCAGGCAGGCAGGCTTCTGTGCCTGGGAGTCAGTGCACATCCTATTGAAAGGTAGACAGCCATGCCTGTGTTCCAGTACTGGGCTGTGCTGTCAGATCTTGCACGCATTTGGAAGCCAGAAGTATAAAAATCTGGTTTTCAAAATTGGTTCAAAATTTTAAAGCAGTGTGTTGGCTGAATAAACCACATCTCTGGTCCCGAGGCTGCCTGGCTTTCTTTCACCTATATGGTTTTTGTCTATGTATTCTTTTCCCTTCCTCCTTTGGGACCTTGAAAACCCCTAGGTCTGACCAATGCCTTTTCTATCAAGACTGCAAGTCTCTAGTTCCTTAAATGCCCTGAACACCCACACATCTGCACCTGCTTCGTCTATGCGACTCTTTCCCCTTCCTTATCTTCAGAGTTCATTTTCAGAGCCAAGCAGAATGCCTCTCTCCCAGAAAGCTTTCCCGAGACAGTCAAATTCCCTCTGTCTTTGTAACACTCCAAGTACTTTCTCCACACTTCTGATGATGCGTGTGACATATGGTTTGACTCTCTCGGTGACCTCATGGTTTTTCTTAGTATGTTGGAGCTATTTCTTATCCATTTCTATATAAGCAGCAGGGCTTACCCCTGTATCTTGGATACAGCATATTTTAAGAAAGATGGTGCTAGAAGGATGATAAACTATGTCTGCCTACATAGAATAAGCTGATTTTCTGGGGCAGCCAGCTCTGGAGTGAATGGCACCCCCAGGCTCACAGGCAGGATTCCTATCAGTCATGGTGAGCAAGTGAGAGAGCCAAGAAAAGGGGAACATTCAGTGTGGATGGGGTGTGTGTGTGTGTGTGTGTGTGTGTGTGTGTGTGTGTGTGTGTGTATGTGTGTGTCAGCAACCACTAACGAATGTGTCAGCAGCTGTTCTGAGAGAAAGAAGACATCATACTCCGCTATCTCCTTTGGCCCCAGAAAGGAAACATGATTTACAGGAATAAGCATTGTGCTTCAGTTCCCAGGGCATGTGACACTCCTCCTGTCATAAGAACTGTGTGCCCAAAGGTTGAAAAGCTCAATGGCTCTGCAGAGGGAAACGGTGGGTGGCGTAAGCTGGGGGTGGGTAGAGCTGGACCTGTCTGTGGTTCTACCACTTAAAAGTCATGAGCACATGAGCAAGGCTGCAGCCCGGCTGTATGCTGTCATGTGTGGGACGTAAAAAAGCATGAGTTTACATTTACCTGTGCCTATGAGGCTGGCAGATGAAAACAAAATCTGCTCTGGAGGTAGACAGCATGTCATAGACCCCAAATTATTTTTACAAAAATGATCTAAATGACAGTGTCAAAGACACCCAGAGAACCCCAGTACCACAGGAGGGGAGCCGGTTCTTGTTCACTGGTAGAGATGTGGTGCATATTTAGTACAAAGATTGCAAGGCTGTTTGCCTTCAAAGTGTTTCATGATGAAACATGAAGATAAAACAAAAATCACTAACTTCTATGTTTATGTTAGATGAAAAGAAAGTCAACTTTACACATGCGTAAAGTGTTGAAAGTCAGACCCAAGAGGCACTGGGAACTTCAAAGCAAAGCCACCAATGAGAGGGGACTTTGATTCTTAGCAGCAGATCTACTCAGGTTCTTATTTTATCAGTATTGCCAATGTCATGATTATCATCAACATAGGTCAAGGTACTCCAATGGAAAGCCCTGGGGCAAAGGGTGCTTTCATGGGTTTTAGAAATGAAGGCCTTTTCTGAAGAGAAGGGTGATGAGGTCCTATGCTCAGGACATGTGACTAAAATTCTCATCAGTGGGAGACCACAAGCTAATGCTTGTCAAGAGTATCTCGCCAAGAAATGGGGCATGGAGCCTGCTCTCTGCGATGTGGATAAGCAAAGCTTTGCCCTAGAGATAACTCCCCACATGATATCACTGTGACCAAGGCCTCAGCAAGTCTACTTGGGCTGTATCTTCCCTTGGGCATCTGCAGCACCTCCCTAATGCAGAGCTGGGGTTAGGACCACTTCAGTCTCTCAGCTGCCTGCTGCTAGCTCACTGGAGCATGAGGAGAAGCAGGAAGGAAGCAGCCATATGCCATTCATGAAGGCAAGCTCTCCTTATCCCCACCAAACCCTCGTGTTCTCCTGCGTCTCCACTCTTCCTTCAATGCAACATCTTACCCCTTCCCTATTTCTCATGCTACCAGCAGCCACGAGGAACAAAACAGTGGAAGCTGATACGTTGATCATGCAGAAGCTGAGAGTAGTGTGAACAGAATGGTAGCTAAATAAAAACTGGGAAGTGGGTGAGGGTAGGGGCGTGCAGAGCATGGCGGACGTACAGAGGCATCCCGTTGGACAGGAGAAAAAAAAGTTCTAAAGTTCTGTATCACAGAAATGTAACTGTAATTGACAAGCATTAATTGCGTATTTCAAAATAGCTAGTAGAGAGGATTTTCAATGTCTCCAACATCAGAAAATGATAAATGTTTGAGCTGATAAACAAGGCAACCCACCTTAACTAATTAAGTACTGAAATATCCTATAAATATGTACAGTCACCATTTAAAAATTATACACACACACACACATATGTAAAACTATCTGAGTAAGAAAGAATGAAGTAGAGGAGAGGAGAGACATGGAGATGGGCTGGGAAGAGCATAGGAAACTTCAAAAGTGCTGCTTATATTCTAGTTGTTACTATTCATAATTCTACTCTATCATTTATGTATTTGCCACTCTACCTACTGTATATAACATATACAACCTTTGTATATAACATGACTAGGGGTGGGAGGCAGCTCAGTAGCAGTGCTTGTCTATCGTGTACAAGGGCCCTGTGTCCTGTGGGGATGCAGCTCAGTGGCGGGTGCTAGTCTAGAATGTACAAGGGCCACTAGGGGTAGGATGCAGCTCGGAGGCGGGTGTGTGTGTGTCTGGCGTGTAGAAGAGCCTTGCATCCTATTCTTAGCACTGTCAAAAAATCTTTATAAAATCACACAATATAATTTTAAGAAAAATTCAGACAATAAGAAAGAATTCCACTGGAAGCATTTTCTTTTAAGAGTATCCCGGTGTATAGGAAATCACAATAGTTACAACTTGTAACATCTGATTTTGCAGCTAGTTTTGTAGCCTGTCATTTTTTGCAAACCAGCTTTAGAAATGGCACACTCTGTGTAATCTTTTGCCCCTGCTACTAAGATATGGGCAGGTGAGATGGCTCAGTAAGTAAAGGGGCTTGCTGCTAAACCTGACAACCTGAGTTCAATCCCTGGGACTCAAATACTAGGAGAGAATCAACTTCTGCAAGTTGTACTCTGATGTCCACACATATACTACAAGTGCACACGTGTACATGCTCACACACACACACACACACACACACACACACACACACACACACACTCCACATGCATGTGTACACACACTACATACATGTGCACGTGTACACACATGCACACACACACACACACACACACACACACACACACACACACACACGTATTCGATATTGCCTAAATGACTGACCAGGATGGAGCAGAGCAGGAAGGTGAATAACCAGGCTCTGGTATTCTGCCCTAAGGCCTTCACTGGAACCAAGCAACTGAGGAAATTTGCCACTCAGGAAGCACAGCAGATGCTGATGAGGCTAGAGCATACATACCACTACAACGACAGACCCACATACAGCCTGGCCACCAACAATCCCTGAGATGCTTTAGTGAACAAGTGTGTCACATGACTAGCATCCATTGCTTTGTCTTGGCAAGAGAGGGAACTATAATTACGCTGCTCTCTGCCTCCCCACCCCCCCCTTGATTTATTTATGCTACCTCTCTTTGGGTTTCATGCATTAACAAGACTATGTTAATTTCTAAAACTGCTTATTAAATAGGAACTATTTCACTCAAATGAAATAAAAAAAGCAGTAACAGAGACACCACAGCCTTGATTAGGTTTTATAATAACCCTTTGTCTTAAATGAGCAATTTACCCTCTTCCTTTTTCAAGGAAACCCTAGGAAAAGAAATGTCACCCCCACCATTGCCTGCCCACTAGGACTGGGGCTCAGTTTTCAGCAGCCGAGAGCTACAGTGGGCTGCCTGTTTGAAGTCCAAGATTACGTCTTACACTTCTATGAGGAGAGGAAAAGCCACACATGGTCCACCCTGGATTTATTAATTCTCTGTAAATTCTCTCTGCCCAGCTTGGGTGCAGCAATGAGTTCATTTGTTTACTTGCATAGCAACAACACAATGAAAACTCAGTCCGACCTTAAAAACACACCCTCCCGAGCCACATGCAGGCTTAGCCCACCCTACAGCTCGCTTCTCTTGCTTTCTTGGAGACATTTTCCCTCTCTATTTTGGGGACGCGACTTACTTTCCTTTAAGGACATTTGAGATTTGACTTTATGCTGGAACTAAACTCCTGGCAAGCCGTCTCAATCACAGCCAGCCTCTCTCTCCACTTGAGTGAAAGGCGAAGGGAAGGCTCAGAAGTAGAGCAGTGCTCTTGGGTCACCGGCATTTGACAGAGCTTTGTGTGGCAAAGCACTCGATGGAACAGAGCCTGATTGTTAAAGCCATAGCATGTCTCCCCCGCTGCTGTCAGGAAGCTCTTTGTATACAGTGAGCACTAAAGCAATATTTAGTTATGGACTGACCAAGTACCCAAGAGCAGCGAGAAGCCCTGAACATCAAACCATGGTGGGAAATGACATCTGGGTTCCCCAAGTGACCAAGGTCTTTTATGGGACAAAGCTGAATACAGTCTGCCACAATTAGGTATTGAAAGCCAATTTTTATATCCTTTTCAATCGACTGAAATTCTTTTGCATGAAACCATAAAGGAATAGGCATTTGGGCTCTTTTTATATCTGAATAAATTCAACAGAACCATATGCATTACATCTAGATTTAGATGCTCTAGACTGCCCTGTTGGACCATGGGCGGGAGGTGATGGAGGAGTTTGGAACCCAAATGCCTGTGGGTATTGTTTCTCTTGAGTAGGAGACCTTTCGTGGCTTAGCAGGACAAAAGATGTGATGGCTGATGGGACAAGTAGCACATATGGCAGAATTTGGTGCTAGTTCTGAAGATGGCTGCCATGCTGAGAGGCACCAGGTCTATTTCTTTGCCTAGACCCTGAGACTTATTTCAGGAAAGATGGTAGGAAATAGCAAGTACGAGGAGGAAGCACTTCCCTGCCTTATAATAAAGCACGGAGGGCAGTTCTCCAAGTGAAGAACGTCCTGGACATTTCCTTGTGTGTAAGACCTGTGTCTGGTAGAAGCTGATTTTCACTGGTGAAGACAGCACAGCCCTTGTACCCCTAAGTCTCCACCTGCCCTTGGCAACTTCTAGAAGTTCATCTAATGTGCTCAGAGGCTGTGGATGGGAAGGTGGGATTGGCCCTAAAGAAGGGGAGGAACAAATGTCAGTGTTTACAGGTCAAGTTGATTTTTTTTAAATGATTTTTGAGGACAGGTCATTTAATAAAATCTTTCAAGTGATTCTGGGGAAAAATCCAATAAGGACATCTAGATCAGAAAATTTTGTCAAAGACCACTATGTCAGTGGCCATTTCACAATCAAGGGAACTGGAGTTCAGGAGGTCACTCAGCTAGGGAAGCGGGGAGTAAGTGGGAACTTTAGTTGGTGCCTACAATCCTTTTCTCTGTGTCCTATCGCCTCTATTAGTGACACACAGCACACAGTTTCTAGAAACATAGAAGGAAATGCTCTCAAAGAAAGTGGCTTCCATATTCAAGAGACACAACTTGAAAATTAGGTATCTTATGCTTTGGGGGTTCCCCTTCTACAGCTAACCCAGTCTGGGAGACAGCTCCATTTGATTACATGACCTTATCCATCTGGAGCAATGCTGTCATTTGAGAAGATGTCCACATGGCCATATTCTCAGTGGTACTGCAGATCTGGCATCTCCCAGCCGGGTGCTTTGGACATACAGCTGGGTGGCTGGGACATCTGCGGTTCTCCTCTCTCGGCTCTTTGGCTACCATGTGGATGTGCAGGGCAAGCCTTCTGCAGCAACATTAATTCTTATTGGCTAACACAATGTCTCAGCACCCAGGGTTCTGCTGAGCTGGAATTGCTAATGAAGTAAGTGCGCCCTCTGATTTTAGGCCTGGCAATACCACCTGTTCACCTGGATGTAGAAACCATTAACATTGGAGTCAGCCAGACATGAGCTCAAGTCAGGACTGCCTCTTGGGAAAGGCAGTGAGTTAACTCCAGCAGACTGACTTCTCAGACCTCAGCCTTTTCTCTGTTCAGGGGAAGGAAAGCTGTAGTAAGCATGTCATAAGCCGCCAGGAGGGTTAGATGATACAGAAGATAAAATGCCCTCAAAATGGAGCAGAGGTTCGGAGGTAACTAAGGTCATTTCTATACTTCAGATTCGACGCCAGATTGCAGAATAAGATGGAGAAACTTAACAGCACCATGTTTCAGACCCTGATGTTCCCTGAGGTTCTTTTGGAGAGTGGACCCCTTAGGTCTTTCCAGAAATTAACAGAGACTGCTGAGGAAGTCACTGCCCTATGCGTGAACCACCTGTACCTCATTCAGGTGGGCACAGCTCTAATATTAGCCATGCGCAAACTGCAATCGGTTAGCTGCATGTATCCCAGGACAGCTATGAGTGTCGCCCAAGACATTTGTAGATGGCACTGACATTTTGCAGTGTCAAAAAGTTGGGCAATTCTGCGGGCTGTTACCCTGACACAATGGTTCAGGTATGACTACTTAGAACACAGTGCTTTGACCTCTGACATTTTCTAGCCTGGCATTTTGTGCAATGAACTCTGATGAGTCATTTTTTTCTTTTCTTTTGTTTCTTAAAGATGTATTCAAATAAGGTCATCCAGGTTTTATCATTCAATAATAAAAGAAGCAGTTTTCCTGCCCACCCTCCCTCCCTCAGAGAGCATTATCCACTCAGTGAGGCCTCCTGTGGCAGGCAACATCTTAGTCACTCAGATAAGCAGTCGCTTAGCATGCCATCTGTGGAAAGGGAGGGTTAGCCTCTGTTGTCTTGGTGCGGGTGTGTAAGAAGTTACGAATACACCCTCAGAAATACGTATTATCTACGAGCTTTAGGACAGAGTGTTGATGCTGAATCTGAAGACTTTGGCATTGAGCAAACAAAAAGGACCTTTGTTCAGTGAAGGAGGTGTCAGGGTTTGCTCATTCCCTTGGCGTGGGTGACCGTCTGGGAACACAGCCTTTCAGTTCATGGTGAGCTCAACAAATCCCACCCTTCCCTGCTTGGTGACCTTCAAGGCTGGGTGTGAAATGCACCTTGAGTTTTCAGGGGAGGAACATTTCAGTTCTCTGGACAGTTTCACAAACTAAATAAACACTTAGGAATATTTATTAGATTTGTCTTTATATAGACATGTACACTTCTGGAACAAAATTGTACTTTACTGACTTTATATGAGAAACTCCTGGGGGTATCCTCTGCCTTGGAATGAACTTTTTAGCTGTGTGTGAGAGTTTAGAAAGAGAGAGAAGGGAGGGAGCAGAGAAGCAGAGACAGACAGACAGACAGACAGAACAACAGGGAACAAAGGAAAGGAAGGTGAAAAGTCAGGGTTTGTCAACACCGGAAACTTTAATTTCCTCTAAATCTATTTTTCATTTGTTAGTAGACAGATACTATTGCTTAATATATATAGCATTTAGTTGGCTGGTATCTGAGGTTGCTATGGCAACTCATTTCAAAATGCCTAAATGACAACAAGGGAAGTCTTTGGTTCCTAAGCCAATAGTCATGTGTGTGTGTGTGTGTGTGTGTGTGTGTGTGTGTGTGTGTGTGTGTGTGTGTGTGTTGTGATGATTCAGTGTCTAAGAAGGCATAGACTCCATAACTAATGCGTTTCAGGATCTTATATTACTTTTCAGGAACCAGCCTAGAAGACCTGCCTAAAGCCTTTGAGTCATTTCCTGGCAGCATTTGTCTGTACCCTAGTTTGGAATTGCCCATCTTAGAGATGATGCCATGGGGCATGGTGAATCTCCACAATACTTGAGTTTTTTAAGTGGTCACCACAAAATAGTGCTTGCCCCAGCCTAGACTGTGAGGCTAGCTCATCCCATTTCCAATGGGCCCATGAGCTCCACGGTATCAGTGAGGTGTGCACGTCTTATGGGAAGAGAATGCTGGGTTTCCAAGAGAAAGCTTTAGGCTGGAGATGAGCTTTAAGGTGTGAGCAGTTTGAAAACACAGTACAGGAGGGGAGCTATCCTAGACATCATGGCACCCACAGAGGCTGCTCTGAGAGACTACAAAGTCTAAGTCTTCCCTCCAGGAGACTATGAAAGAGTTTATTAGTCTGTTGTTGGTTTTTTTGGGGGGGTTGTTGGCTCTTTTTTTTGGGGGGGGGGGGTCACCACCCAGCTCCCAAATAAATCACACACGGAGGTTTATTTTTAATTATGACTGCCCAGCCTTAGCTTGGCTTAGTTTCTTGCCAGCTTTCCTTAACTTAACTTATTCCATCTACCTTTTGCCTCCGGGCTTTTCCTGTTCTCTTACTTCTGTAAATCTTACTCTTACTCCATGGCTTGCTGTGTAGCTGAGCTGGCCCCTGGAGTCCTCCTCCTTCTCTGGCTCCTCAATCTTCTCTTCCCAGATTTCTCTTTCTATATATTCTCTCTGCTGTCAGCTCCGCCTATCCTTTCTCCTGCCTTGCTATTGGCCAGTTCTTTATTAGACCATCAGGTGTTTTAGACAGGCACAGTAACACAGCTTCACAGTGTTAAATAAATGCAACATAAACAAAAGTAACACACCTTAAAATAATATTCTACAACACTAGTTTTGCTGTCTATACTGGGCAAAAAAGTTAGGCCTCAGATAAGAAGCCCAATGTAATGTTTTTCTATTTTATTTTATTTTTTGAGACAGGGTCTCATGGAGTTCAGACTGATTTTAACTCAAAATGTGGCCAAGGACAGCCTTGAACTTCTGACATGATTGCCTCTGCCTCCTGAGAACTGAGATTATAAGCATGTGCCACCACACCTGGCTTAAATGAAATCTAGGGCCTCATGCATGCTAGACAATTGCTCTTTTACAGAGCTATATCTCCATCCCTAAAGCTCAAATTTCTGTCAATCATTATTTGCTTTTGGTATCATCATTATTTAAGGACAGTTACAATTATGGAAAATGAGTGGTGTACCCTCTAAGGGTCTTCTGATGGGAAACTGCGCTTTCTGCCACACCACATGGTCATGAGCTGTTGGGGGAAGGTGTGAACAGTAGGAGACTGAGTGAGTAAGAAGCTCGGAATCACCTTTTGGTGGTTAGTTTTGCGGTTAACTGAACTTTCAGAGTTTGTTCCTTTGCTCAGTCATTTGTCCTGCTGGTCTGGATGCTGAGACTTAGTTGCATATCTTGGCTTCCTAGAGTCAGAAGGTAGCTCCAAGCTAGTCTTCAGAAGGAGGCAGAACATATATAATCCTGCTGGTTACAGTTAAAGCAGTGAGTGGAAAGAGCAATCATCGAGGGCTGGTGGGATGGCTCTGTGGTAAAGGCACTTGCAGTTAAGCCCCGTGACCTGAATTCAATCCCAGGGATGCACGTGGTGGAAGGAGAGAACCGACGCCCGTGAGCTGTTCACTGACTTCCACATGTGCACTGCACCTACACACATACACGGAAAATAAATATAAAAATGTTTACAAAAACCTTAGCTAAGTAAATAGTTGTTTTAAGAAAAGAATAACCGCCGGGCAGTGGTGGCGCATGCCTTTAATCCCAGCACTCGGGAGGCAGAGGCAGGTGGATCTCTGTGAGTTTGAGACTAGCCTGGGCTAGAGAGTGAGTTCCAGGAAAGGTGAAAAGCTGCACAGAGAAACCCTGTCTCCAAAACAAAACAAAACCAAACCAAAATAAAAAAAAAAAAGATAAAGAAAAGAATAACCAGAATTGTTCCCCATGGAGCTTGAGTGTGAAATGGGTGTGGCCCGTGGCAGTTTGATGAGCACTGAAGTGAAAGGTGAGATTGTTTTCAGACCTTTGAAGACCTTTGACTTCAGGGCATTTGAGCTTTCCAACCCGAATCCAACGCTCATATTTTAAGTAGAATTTACCCTTTTTAAAGACTGAAAATTTTTTTTTCTTAAATTCAGCTTTTCAAATTATTTGACTATGAGTAACTCATTTAATTTAGAACTGTCTGTGAGTTCTTGGCAATCTGAACACATAGTTAGAAGTCTTTGCAGAGTGAGAAAGCACTAGCTTACCAATTGTTTTCCAAATGTAATGGAATTCTCGCGAGTCCCGCATATAATTAATGAGGCTTGTGTGATGAGCTCTCCTAAGCGTTTGTCTATGTGTTGATTAATTTCTGTTTTGCACTTATAAAGCTTCATATTCTACAGCCCAAAGTTTTCTTTTTTTAATTCAGCTTTCAAACTTTTGCACGGATCCCGGGCACTCTGCCCATAACTCCTGATGAATAAAGCAGTCCTGCACACAAAACTCAGAGTGAAGACCAATGAAACCAACCAAGTGTCCCAGCGTGAGGCTTCCAGATGACTTTGATTCTTCACCACCCTTTCCAGAATTCTTACAGAGCCAGGGAAAGACCCGCATGCTCAAAGCGCTCAGCACATTTGCTGGGAATAGAGTACATACAGATTCGGCACATACTGAGAAACACACAAGGTCCGTACATTCAACATGATCATTGAATGTTGGGTGTGGGCTCAGACACCTGTTATCCCAGCATTGGGGAGGATCAGAAGTTCAAAGTCATTCTCAGGTACTTAGCGAGTTTGAAGACAGCCTGGGGTCACTTGAGACTTTGTCTAAAACAAACAAAAACCAAACCCAAACAAAACTCTTGAGAAAGGAGAAAGGAAGGCAAGAGACAGAACTCATCTTGAAGCTCCCACAATGGTAAGCATCACGCAGCTTTCCACCTACTGTTGCAGTTAATTTTCGCAGCAGCCTTTGTGGTGAACAGACTTGTTCCCACTTCACAAATGAAGGAGCAGTGTCTGAGAGAACACCTGTAATTTGCTGAGCACACAAAGCTACAGAGCCGTGACGGGAGCCAGACTAAGGTCCACAGAGCTCCTGGTCTCCCTGGTTCGTGGGGGTGGGTAGGAGTGTGTGGGGGGGGTAATTTGATTCTCATTCGCACTCCCTAGGTAGCAATTCTGGCTGTCAGTTAACATGGATGGGGTGCAGGAGGGCAGGTGGAGGCTGGAGTTTCCACGGGAGCAGAAAGGCAAGGCAGAAGGCAGAATTCAGGGTGTCCTTTTTTGGAGTGATTCATTAGGGCACAGTGGCGGATGAACCTTCTGAAGCCCACACTGTAACGACTCAGGAGGGTTCTGAACTATGGAAATTCCCACCATAGTCAGACTGGAACACATCCAAGCCCGCCATTGTCTCTCCTTAGTGTTTCTCTGAGCGCAGTCCTGGGTCAACTCCCGCTGGAGTTGCAAAGAGTTTGAGAAAATGTAGGTTTCTGGGCCTCCCCTTCTAGATTCCCTGAAGGAGGGGCTGTGAGGTGGGCCTAGGAACCTGCATCTGACTCGATGTCCCTCCCTCTCTGGGTGTCAGTCTTGCTCACTAAAGCCTAAAAGCTCAGAACAAGTTCCCACTGCTTCCTCATTTTCCTTGAACAGCTTTTAAATACCACAACCAGGACTCCTGGGAACACCTAGGCCTTGGTTTGTCACCATTTACAGACAGAAAATTAGAAGAGAAAATGAGTGAGTTATTTAGCCAGCCAGTCAAATTTCTAAAATGAGAAATAATAATTAACAACCAAGCCCACCTCTGCTCTCCTGTGCACTAAGATCGGGGTCTAACTTACGTCACTAAGATTCCCATCCACTGGGAGTTACCACAGCCAGGGAGATGGAGCCCCAATTCTTAACGCAGTTACTCTTGCCTGGAAGGTCACAATGACCTCTTAGCAGCTAAGCCATCTCCATTAGGAAAGAAAATTTAAGACAAAAGAAAGGAGGGATAAGGAAGGTAGGAAGTGGGTAAGAAAAGGAGGGAGAGAAGGAAGGAGGGAAATCAGGAAGGAAAGTGGGGAAGGAAGGGAGGAAGGAGTGTGGACTAGAGGGAGAAGGGAGTGTGAGAAAGGGAGAAAGGAAGGGAGACTGGAAGAGGGAACGAGAGGACGGGAGGGAAGGAGAGGACAAAGGAGAAGGAAGAGACCAGCAAATGAGGCATGGAAAGTAAAGGAAGAGTCAAAATGATTCCCTGTGGGTGTGAGCCAGCAGTTCAGGGAGCAGGGAACCTGCAGTCTCCAAGGCACTCACACACTCACACAGGGTAGTTACGAAGGACCCTGGTGCACGGCAGGGAAGGGCTAGCCTCGCCTCTCCTGTCCTTCCCATCCGAGTCCACCAGTTGGATCCCCACTGTGGAAGCTCCCACTTCAGGTGCCCGGAGCACCTGGCTTGGTCTGCACTGCATAAGGGCTTGTGGGCTTCTTAGAAACTGGTTCACTGCTGCAGGGTTTGCCGGCCCTTTGCTGAACACAGAAGGCTCTGGGGTGTGGAAGTCACAAAACAAAACAACATGTGGAGTGACCCAGAGCCACCTGAGGGCCTCAGCCCCTGACATCAGTGGAGACCAGGAGAGGAGCCAAGGAGAAGGCTGCCGTCATCCACAGCACAGGCAATTGGGAGCAGTCTGGAGCTTCAGCCTTCCCAGACATGGAACTGAAAAGGTTGAGACTGAAAAGGAAAACATGTCACCTTCCTGCCAAAATAAACTGTGATGAAAGTTTGGTCCCTCTGCCTTTCAGCCAAGCATTTCCTGTTCTGGCCTCCTCTGTCTGCCTCGAACCAGCTCAGATGAGGGGGAGCTATTTTTAAGGTGCAAGCACCCGAGACTAAGAATGAGAGAGTTACTTATTTATAGTTACACCTTTCAACTGTTCTTTCCCTCTCTAGGGACAGAGACCAGGCTTAGTGTTCCCTTTGGAGCTGAAATCACTGGAGTGAGAAGGGCTTCGGAAGGTCACATGGCTCTGTCTATGGCCCCTAGCCAGGACCTCTGTCCTGGGGACTCTAAGTAGGAAAGAATTCCTCCTATTAGCAGAACTCAAATCACGTGTCCTTGAGATGGGCTTTGTTAGAACAGACATTTTGTATAGTAGGTGATTAGGAAATGCATTCATTGTTAAGGAATCCAAAAGTAAGTCTTTCTTTCCCTGGCGCCTTTAAAAAAATACGAGTTCCAGGGGCTAGAGAGATGGTTCATTGGTTAAGAGCATTCATTCTTGCAGAAGCCTGGAGGTTTGGTTCTAGGTACCTACATGGCGGCTTACAACTGTTGTTAACTCCGGTTCCAGGGGATCCAACTCCCTCTTCTGGTTTCGCTGGGTACCAGGCATGCATGTGGTGCAGAAATATGCTATCAAACCACTTATATACATAAAATAAAAATACTCAATCTTTAAAAAACAGATGTACTTGGAGAAAAGATGCTAGTATCATGTAAGCAAGTATTACCTAGCTTACATAGATTGGTACATTCACTACACTTTGTGTTTGTAGAGTTACAAGCTCTTTCTGGTATCTAAGTTCACCCTTCTTCTTGTAATCTGGAGATACTTTCTTATTGTATGAAATCAGTCTGTTCTTAATAGCAAACCTTGAAGGAACCACTAGAACTTTCTGACAAATGAAAGAGGAAATCCCTCCCTTTTAATGGGCACAAAAACATCATTGTGGGTTTGGCTGTTGGCCTGTTAAGTCCAGTGTCATTATTTTCTTCCCAGCACACACCCATCTGACATTGTATTTTATTGTTTCTCTCATTGTAAGCATTGTGAAGGTTCTGTTTAGTCTTTAATTCACCACTTTATCACAAGTATCAAAAACACAAAACATGTTCAATATTCATTATTTAATGAATGCATTTCTATTCACCTTACTCGTTCTGGGTTGAGACTCTAACAGGTGGTGCTCCCTAGCCATGTGACTTGGGTGTGGTCTGAGTATCCCATCTCCCCAGGAATCTATTGCTATTAGAGCCTTGGTTTCCAGGGTGGGAGACAGTTGAACCTCTGAGAGATGGGTACTGATGGGAGGTCTGAAGTTACTGGGGGAGCGGCCCCCAGAAGAGATGGGATGACAGCTGGAAGAGTCTTTGCCACAACAGAGCTAATGTCAAAGGCAGGCCCTAGAACTACCAAAACTCTGAGATTAATACATAAATGTTCTCTCTTTATGAAGTTAGCTGTCTCAAGTATTTAGTTATAGTGATGAAAATCTGAGGATTACATCACACTTTTCTTTTTTTATTAAATGACATTTTCCTAAATATCCAAGCACTCACCTTCTACCTTGGACATTATTACAAGAATTATTTCAAGGAAACAAGGATGGATTCATTCTAAGTCCACTAATATCTATGTATTTTGAATAAATCAATCTTTAAACCCAAAACTCTAAAGAATGAGTTGGTAGACAGGATGTACTTTCAGTATTTTTACTTCCTCTACTTTTGATTAATTTATTGTTTTTTGGCCAGTCAGACTAATTCATGATTTAGCTCTTGCCCCAGGAAAAGGGATCCACACTGCGTCGGTATGCTTGAGTAACAACTGGGGCCACATTACTCAGGGAAGAGGTAGAGAAGACTGCAAACCATTTCCACACAGAATCCCAGTCTAGCAGACCCATCATACAACTGAAGAGATACAGTTGTATACTTAAGTCTGATCCAGAATGAAATACCATTTACACTGGCTGCCTGTCAATAGTACTTGGCACATGGTAGTTTAAGAAAGTTTTTTTTGCTGGATGTGTTATCACATGCCTATAATCCCAGCACTCAGGCATCCAAGGCAAGAGGATCTCAAGTTCCAGGACAGCCTGGGATGAACATAGTGAGACTCTGTCTTGGAAAAAAATTTTTTTTTGGTCATTGACTCATTAATGGAAATTTGATGCAATAATGATATCTGGGGTAAATCATTTAGTATGTTTGCTTTTGGGCAATTTCTAAGTATTATTTGGGGGTTGCCTCTATTATTCTAAATACAATGAATGGCATAAAAGAAGGAACAAAATTCTAGCTAATCACTTACCTTTTTGCTTAGATGGAGCCCATTAGTGCCCCCAATGTTTCTCTGAACTGATGGTGGCACTTGATACACATCTTGTTCTGGGGTACCATGGCCAGTAGGTACTTGGTAAATTCCCTGATTCTGGTAGGAGGGTGGTACTTGGTAGATGGTATCACGAGATGCTGCCTGTGAATTTGGCACTTGATAGAGTTTCTGTTGGCCAAAGGTCTGATGCATAGGTCCAGGAGTAGGCTGCTCATGACTGGAGGTCTCTTGAACTGGACCAATCAGAAGTTTCACCCGGTTGCCTGGGACGATGCCTTGGCGACCATGTAGGGAACACAGCCACCATCCCTCTAGTCCTCCTGTGTTCTGCTCTATGACAGTTAAGATGTCTCCCTTTCGGAAGGCCAGCTCCTCAGCACACTCGGGGACATTGTCATATAAGGCTCTTGCCATAAGATTCTAGGGAGAGAAAACGAGAGAAGTGTGTTAGAATGTTCGGTCCATCTCTTTAGCAGTTATACAGCCCACGTGTTTAGGGACAGGCACAGTTCCTGGAAAAAGAGAAGAAATATGAACAATAGCCTGCGAGAAGGAAAGCAGATGCTTCAGACAAAAGACAGACACAGCTACCCTGTGTCTGCCACCAGTGACATCAGACGGACTCCTCAGCTCAAGACCCCAGAAGAGATCTTCCCTCCAATGGTGGGTGCTTTGCCAAGGAGTTGGGCTAGCACTGCCAAAGAGTTATGAAGGGGTCACCAGGCAAAGCATTTTTCTAACTTTCTAAAAGTGAGCTGAAGGGGAATAATGTTCCAAGCTGTTCATGCACCACAGTGGACTGTTCTCAATGTTTTCATATATTCCAGGCAAAAAAATAAGTCAAAGAAAATCCTAAATGGCACATACTACAAACAGAAATTTTATTCGGCATTGAAATGTAAATAGAAGTACACATAATTGTACCTTGGCAGGGTTTCCCATATCTTTTATGATTAAGGAGGCCCTTGGATGCAGGAGAACCCACAAGCAAAAGCATAGAGATGTGCTATGGTAATCAAGCAGGGACACAGTGTGAGAGTAGTGTGTCTTTCCAGATCTGACAGTGGAGAGGGACCAGGAATGCATCCAGACATTGGTCTGGTCTATCTTATACCTCTTTGAGGGTTCTTCCTTACTCTGAGACATAGCCACCTCCTTCTTAAATCTTGCTATTCCCATCTGAAAGGCTGTGCCTTCCTTTCATGGGCCCAGAACACTCTCTGTCTTTGTATGAAGGCCTGTCTGGCACATCCAGTCCTCAGCAGACAGCTCAAGGAGGCATTGAGCAGAGAGTGGGCAGGCAGTCTGTGCTGACATTCCTGGAAGGCTTTCAAAGGCTCCGAAGATTCCCAGCACACTGGCAGCCAGTCCCACATGCCTGCCCCTTCCCAGAGTGCTGAGAATTAGGGGAAGATAGGGAACCCATTGCGGCACTGGAAAAGGTAAATGTGACCCCTGTCATATGTCAGTTAAGCGTTTGGATGCACTTAGTGTCACTGTAGTGGGGAGTCATTTATGGAGCAAGAGACTGCTGGTTGGCTGGGGCCTGCTTATGACTTTATTCCACACCATAACATATTTGTGGACTTTGGGGCTGCTTTTCTTTGGACTCTTGCCCCCGTGTTCCTCCCCAGAAATGTGGACTTGATCTCTCAGCCCCATGCTTTTCATTTCTTTAAGACGGACATGCATTAATCATCTTCTCCTGGACTCTGCCTGAAACCACAGGACTCGGATTGTATGTAGTTCTCTTCTGTAGAGTGGCTGTGTATGGGAGGGGTCTGCCTCTGCTCAGGAGTGTGGAAGAGGCCCAGTTCTACTGCTTTCCATTTTTCAAGTGATATAAAGTTTGTTTTATTTTCATTACATATTTAATTATTTTTATTTTTTTTCATACAAGATATTTTGGTCATGATTTTGCCTTCTCTCAAGGCCCCCTAAATCCTTCCCATCTCCCTACCTAATTAACTTCATATTCTTTCTCTCTTCCTCCTCCCAAAAACAAACTAAACAAAAAAAGGACAAAACCCACAAACCATACCACCAAACAAAAAGCACAGACCAAAAACAAAAATGGACTATGTTTTCATTTTGTGTTGGTCATCTACTTTTGAATCTTCTTTTTCTTTAAACTTGGCACCTTGCTATACTACGCAGGCAGACTGGACTTAAGAAATCCTCCTGCCTCAGGCTCCTAAGTGCTGGGATTAGAGGTACATATCAGTGCAGATGGCTAACCAATCTTCTTTTAGTGTGGATGGAGATGGAACCGCACATATCATCACTAGGAGAGATGAGTTCTCTGAGCTCCACAGGAAGCAGTGAGGACAGCTAGAGGGAAACTCAAAGCTTCTGTTTCAGATGAGGGTCTTCCTTACGAGCAGCTGTATTCCAGGAAGCACTGGGTTCCTCCTGACAATGAAATCTCATATAGAAGATGATAAAATCTGGCCACATCCTTGCCTCATTTTTAGAGCCATTAAAGAATGTGCCAGGATGCTAAGATCTCTGTTTCTCTTTTCCCATATTTTGGGTGTTCTGTCACCGTAAAGAAGAGTCAAAGGTTTACAGAGGACAAGATTCTAATCCTTTGTTCCAGATCTCAGGGAAAGGATTACACCAGGATTATGATTTTAGAGCTTGGAGGGAGCTGGTGGCTCTGATCTGTCCTATTCTCCTGGGCCCATTCAATAACTGGGAATGGTTAGCCCCTGGATGAAATCAGAAGTAATAGATTTGGGGCAGCCCTGTGGGAGCCGAAGATTGATAGCTGTGCAGTCATATTGGCTTCAAAGAAAGGAAAGAAGAGAAAGAGAAAACAGTAGACAGGCAAAGGACTGCAGCTCGGTCAGTCGCAATCAGCTGGAGGTATTCACAGCTGGGCCTCTTCCAAGTCCTGGAACACCACGAGGTGCTGAGTGGCGCGCCGGGCCACACTTGATTAGAGGCAGATAGAAATCCCAAGTGAGTCTGCTCCATATGCTTTGTATTCTGCCTGCCCCCCTCCACCCGTGACCTTCCCACTACCTGGCAGGCAGCATGCTCATGCCTGCACATGAGCCTAAGGGATGTTCCTAGGATAACCCCAGAGCCTCCTCAGCCATGCAAAAGTGGGCACTATTGGTGAATTCTCCTGCCCCATTGTCCACAACATCTCTCCAGTGTTCTCACTGAATAATGGGATTCAGAAAGAACTTGACCCAGTTGTTGGTGGGCAAGGACCTCCCTGCCCTGTGTCAGGCTGATACCCATTTATACACCCTGGTAGATATCAGCTTTGCCTAAATAAGACTGAGTTCTTTAATCTCTATGCAATCTAGAGATAGTTGATATATATAGCTAGTCACTCTCCTAACTAGCTCTCCTAAATAACTCTTTATTATTACATTTATAGTTACATACCCCTGTAGAGAGCTTGTGAGCCTGGAGCTCTGTTTTGAAGATGAGGACACAAATTTGGTGTTTCCTCAAGACTCACACTTGGATACCAGAACTGGACAGAGAACTAGGGTGGCTCACACTTGGGTATCAGAGCTGGACAGAGAACTGGGGTGGCTCACACTTGGGTGTCAGAGCTGGACAGAGAACTGGGGTGGCTCACACTCGGGTGTCAGAGCTGGACAGAGAACTGGGGTGGCTCACACTTGGGTGTCAGAGCTGGACAGAGAACTGGGGTGGCTCACACTCGGGTGTCAGAGCTGGACAGAGAACTGGGGTCTTCTAGGTTGAGCCTCTTCTCTGGGAAGCTACTTTAACTTTCCTATCAGTGCCCTGGCTGAGCTCCGTTCAATTATACAAGAAAGTTCTGAAGGTAACCCTCTTTTCACCCCATTTTTATGGAATAAACCAATTCTTTGGGGTTTGCAGTTCCAAATGTGTTACTCAGGCTTTCTCCTTGCCTGCCATATTGTCCTCATAGAACAAGGTGGAGGTTGGGTGCTCTTGTGAGTTTGCCATGAGAATGAAATAAGTGAATTCAAGTAAAGGTTGCGGCACTGCTGGAGACACAGCAAGCCATTGTGGAATTTTACATCATTTGTGGGCAGCACTTGACTTCAGGCTTCCTAGTCACTTCCCTCTTCTCAGTTTTCAATCAAGAAACAATCCTACCGTTAGAGGAATGCCTCAGTGGTTAAGAGCACTGGCTGCTCTCCCAGCAGACCTGGGTTCAAGTCCCAGTTCCCACATGACAGCTCACAACCCTCTGTAACTCCAGCTCCAGAGCATCCACTACCCTCTTTTGGTTTCCAGAGGCACCAAATATATTCCAGAAAATAAAAGTAATTTCGAAAGTGTGGGGTAAGAGGCGTGACGTCTGGGTGTTTACTTGGTGAGAGGGTAACAGTCCAGAAAAAAAGATAAAAGCCAGAACATAGGGTCCTCACTCCAAAGGATACTAACTCATGGGAGGGCCAATAAAGAGTTAATTCCTACTTTAGAAGTGGGGGGATGCTCTCCTTTATAGGAAAGGCATGATTCCCTGAGGCCCCAAAGTCAGAAGCTCTTATCTGAACATCTTAAGAACACGCCAGGGAGGGCAGAAGTTCTCTAGTCAAGATCTACTCTTTCTCAACCCCCAGCCCCTTGGATGTTTAACTCTGGGGGTGGGGAGAAGGTCAACACAGAAACAAACCAAGGAGAGATAGGAGTGCTGGGTAACTCTACACCCTGCTGGATGCCCAGTTTCCAGAGATTGGCAGTTACAAAGGCAGAGAGTGCTGTTGGGGCAGGGTGCAGAACTTGAAAGCCAGAAGGCTCTTCAAGGAGTTAAGAGGTCAGCTTTTCCACTTGACAACTAAGAAAAAAAGGAGGTCCAGGAAATTAATGATTTGCGAAGCCACCTGGCTGGAAGACCTTAGGACTTGGGTATGAAGCCAGGCCTCCCATTTCCAGGCTTCTGGAAGGAGGGGAGATATTCTAAGGTGACACTTGTGCTGCTCCTTTTGGCTAGCAGACTTTTGAGATAGTGGACCCTAACTAAGCACTAAATTGGAATTTCCCCAGGAATCTCCTGCGGGGGGGGGGGGGGGGGGGGGGGGGGGGGGGGGGAGGGGCGGAGGGCGGGGAAGGAAAGGCTGAAGCCTGGTGCCAGTCAAGAGGAACTTGACTCTCAGGTAGAGATTTCGCACAGTCCCGCCAAGCTGCCAGACCGTCTTTCAGAAGAGACTGTAGGCAGACGATGAAGGAGCTGTGATGGACAGGACCACACTTGGACCAAGACTATTTGGTTATGTATACCTCTTGCCCTCTGTTCAAATTTAAATCCCCTACCAGTGTCCTAGAAGATGGGCCGGGGGCTCACTGGAGCCTTTTACGTGCTCTTTTCTCCAGTGTGGTCATGTTGAATAAATCTCTCTCTACTTCTCACTACTCTGCCTGACTCCTTTTCCATTTCTAGAATGGGAGCCCAGTGTCTGAAATAAAATCCACACCCATTCTCCATTAAATTGAAGTGGGTTCTGGCCTCTGCATTCCTGGTTCTCTGCAGTGAGAGTGGAATTGGTTTTCTTGAGACTTTAGCAAAGACTTAGCTCTTTAATTGATGGAAGGAATACAGGTAGCCAAGCCTGGCTTGTCAAGGCTGCCAGGGCTCAGGCTTATACCCTATACTCCAGTAATAGTGACTCTAATGGAGGTTGAATACCAATGTTTATAAATCCCAACTGAAGGGACCTCGTTTGTCAATCCCACCTCATGCTCTCTAGAAATCCACTTAATTTGGCTTCTATTCTTCCAAGACCTTGCTCTCTGGTTTTTCTCTTCTCTGGACCACATACTCTCTTTCTCCATCAATAGACCATTTCCCTTCATCTCTTAAGTGGTCATGCTCCCAGAGGATCTCTCTTCTATCTCATTGCTAAGTGAAATGTCACCCAGGTGATGACGTAGCAATCAGGCACTACCCCAGATCGACAGTACAGAATGGATGCTTTGGCACTCTAGTCCATACCCACTTCTCTGACTGATGGGCCATCTTGATCTCGAGCCTGACAAATGAGAACACCCTTTCCTGTTGTTTTCGATCTCTTGATCAGCACAGTATGGCGTGACCTGCCCAAGTTGGGAGCCTGAAGTTGGCACATTCTTCACTACCTGGCCCCAGTTGCCAGACTCCATATCCTGCCTCACTGCCCCACCCCCCAGGTATGGATGTTAGCAATAACCATTTTTGTTGTTGTTTTTGTTTTGAGCTGTTTATTTCATTCTCCTGAAGTGGCGTTTCCCAACTGGTTCTACTTCATCAAACCTCTTCCCAGCTTAGCACCCATCTTCCATATACCTGTCGTTCCATAATCCATCTGACCACTTCCCATCTGGTTTTCCATCACCGTTTCTTTGTGACTGTGGTGTGCAGGACATGTGTACACATGGGTGTGGAAGCCAGAGGATAGTTTTCTTTCCCTTCCCTGTGGGTCTGGGGGAGCAAACAAAGGTCACTAGGCTTGGGGACAAGCACCTTTACCTGGTGAGCCCTTTCTCCAGTTCACTGTTTCTTTGTAGCAGGGTTTGCATCGCCCCACTCCAGGCTGTGAACTTCAGAGACGCCGCCTGACTCCCTTTCCCTTTCCAGAATGTGAGCCCAGGGTGTGAAACAAAATGCACACCCATTCTGGGTTCTGACCTCTGCATCCCTGGTTCTCTGCATGGAGAGTGGAATTGTTTTTCTTGAGAATTTAGCAAGATGCTTAGTTAGAAAAAAAATTCAGATGGAGGTAAAGAAGGAAGATCTAAGGAGAAGCATAAACAGTGTGTCCAGGTCACTCGAGCCTAGAGCCTGAGAATAAGGGAGATAGCCAGCAGGAAAGTGCCAGCCCCTCCCTGTTTAAACAGGACAATGACGCAGATGGGGGGCCTGCTCCCCCTTCCCAGGCTGGTGTGTTCGCAACTACTGAGCAAACAGGAAGGCCAAGAGGAACTGACCATCCCAGCAACATAGAATACAATGGTCCCTTTAGAGGGCCTCCCCTCCCTTCTGGTAGGTGACAGAGTGCCATTCACATACTTTACTAGCAAGTTTGCTTCTGCTGTTCTGGGTTCGCAAGCTACGGCTGAGGAGTGGGAAATTAAGAAAACAAAACAAACCTGGCCGTGTGGAGAGCCACAGTCACAGGACAACCCCTGCTCTCTTCCCTCCCTCGCCCTGTTTTCCCCACCGCTATCAAAATGTCAAGAAAGCTTATTACTTCTCCTGCCAGGGAAATTATTTGCTTCTCCCAATATAGAGAGGTGTGATGTGGAATTTCCATGACCATTCATGCCGTCCTTTGAAGAGAAATGAGACACAATGGCTGGTGTGTCACTCACTGTGACCGATAGCATCATCAATGGCTTGGCTTCCTTTTATTATTTTTACTCCATTCTATATTTATGCAGGAGAAGCTGCCAAAGACTCGGGTCTTTGATGACAAGACTTTCCTGTGCCCACCCCTCCCCCTAAATGTTAGCCCGGATCTCTAGTGGACTCCAGCACACGCACGCACACATACACGCACAGGCACTCAGAGACCAGATCCTGAGAAACAGACCCCCTAGAGGAAATGGCCATCATCAGGGAAATAGTTCTTAAAGGAAGCTGCTGAGAGATGAACATGGCCAAGGTCAGCCTCGGGGCACGCTGGTGAAGGGAAAGGCTCTTGGGCTTTTGTTTCTGCTGACAAAAATCAGCTCTGGTCAGAGAATAGGCCTGCCATTTTGGTTACATTTCTCCTCCTGCTTCTCATTGGCACCTTTGATGTGGTGTGTGTGTGTTGGGAGGGTACTCAGCCTTTCCCTAATGAAAGCAGCCATAGTCGGAAAGCATGGCTACTTTCAAGTATCGAGAGTTTGATTCTTGGAAGCTTGGTTCACACTTCTGATCTTGTACGTGAAGATCTGGAATACTAATATTTTTTAAATTTGAATCTTCTAGCTGTTACTAAGTAGCAGACAGGATACCTTTGGGTACAGGGGCTAGAAGATACAGTATATTGTGATATAGATGTTCTCTGAGTAATCGTTCATTGCATTCTGCTCAGCTCCACCGGTGACTGGAAACAGTCCACAGAAAGGCAGCAGCAGGCCTACTAGGTCCTTGGAATGCTGGTCAAGTTTCTGACCACCAGGGAAGCCTGTTCGACATTCCCCATGGAAGACTACTCTTAGCCAGTGGACCACATTTCCACCAGTGATTTTTATTTTCCAGAAACTGCTTTTTATTAAACTCTAAAGATTCTGCAAATAACTTAGACCCTCTGTGAATATTCATACCATTCACTTTGCCCCAGTGTTGTGATCTAGAGTGATAATCAGATTCTGTTTTATGCATTTCTTACTGAAAGAAGCATTAATATAGATGATATTAAATACGAGGTTCCAACAGGTGTTCTTTGGCAAGGCAGGGACAACATTAATATCCCCGTGTGTAGCACTATTATGTATGTGTCTGCCCACAAGGCTCCCAGGCATATGAATCTATACACTGGCCTACTCCTATTTGATGAGTGGTCTGTCACCACTCATCATGTTCTTTTGATGATTTATAAGCCAGAGTGATGGTTCTCCTTGAAGGAGGTGAGGACATCTAACACTTCAAAGTTCAATAAATGGATCCCAGAAAGAAATTTCAGTCTCACTAGATTTGTGCTACATGGTCTGGACAGCATACTTCGGATATTGGAGTGTTTCTCATAATGCTGGCTCCACTTCTTCCCTGTATCTGAATGGCTGTCATAAATTCTCTTATGATGTGAGCTTGATGGAGGATGGCAAGATAGGTTAGGAGGTAAACACACTTGCCAAGCAAGACTGGCAACTTGAGTTCCATCCCTAGAAGCCATTGTGGAAGCAGGGCGCCAACTCCTACAAGTTGTCCTCTGACCTCCACATACATGTTCTACACACATACACACACTAAAGAAAGCTAGAATTTTAAAGAACTGAAAAAAAAGGAGGACATAGGCTGAGACCTGTTCCCATGCAAGCCTTGAGCAGAGCAGACACCTTTGCTCTGTATAAGGAACATGGCAGATGGGCAGGTGGATAGATAAGCTAGTATGTGAGTGACTTCAGAATGTCTTAATTCATGATGGAAGATGAATTTGACTGCAAGAAGAAGGAATTAGCTTTTTTCATAAGGATGATAATTACCTCTGTGTCTGTCATATCATATCATAGCTATTTACCAATCAGTCATCCTTAAGAGTTCAATTTTCCACTTGTCCAGAGTCTATGAGCTATCTGTAGTGGTACCAAGGAGTATAAAGAAGATGAGCACACGTAGGTTCCTCTACATTTTCAACCTGGTCATCCACAGTTTGACCAGAACTGACTACAGTGGGTGTCTTTGTTTTACAGCCCAGAAGGTCATAGATTAGATTAACGGCAGAGCCAGAGATCACAGCTGGTTATCTCCCTGTCTAAAGTTCTCCCCCACCCCCCACACCAGAATGTCCCTCTGGAGACTCTGCTCCACCTAGGAATTTAGTGATGTTGCTGTTAAGCCATGGGATTTTTAAGCATTTGTCCCAAGTTGCCTGGTTTTGATGGTTTTCAATATAGTGTATTGGCAAAGGATCAAAAACATGGGGCAAGCATGAACTCTTTTTAGGGTTCTGTCCCTAGATAAATCTTACAGGCGCCATATAATGATGAAGTCTTGACACCCACTCACCCAAAAGATAGGTTTTATTAACAATAAAACAACCTTTTGGATTCCAGCCAGCATTACAGTGTTGGCACTGGATCATATCTGACTGCCTGTCTAGACAAATCCCCTAACATTCAGGTTCTAGGAGAAGAGAAATAAGAATTACATTAAACAGGAGTAGGAACGTCCAATCCATTCGATTATAATGTATTTCCAAAAATGATATCATTTCTCAAAAACCAAAATGCACATATGTAACATCTATAAGGTGCTTGAAAGTATGAAAGGATCCTCTTATTTTTATATTCACATGTCTTTATCTTCCTATACCAAAGTCTGAGTGCAAGGTTATACTTAAATACATTAATTCAAATATACTACCATCCTTGTCAGAACCCATTTGATGAAACTGGGATGTTGCCCTTTGCTGGGACTCTTGCAGAAGTTACTTGAAAGGGGGTAGGGGGATAACTCAGTTTGTATATCTCTTGCCTTGCAAGCATGGGGACCTGAATTCAATCCCAAGAGCCCATGTGAAGAAATGCCAGACATGGTGGTCACTCCTTGTAATCCTTGTACTGAAGAAGTGAAGACAGGTTCCTGGAGCTTTCTGGCCAGGCAGTCTAGCCTAACTGGTGAACTCTAGGTGATGAGAGACCCTGACTCAAAAAAGCAAGGTTGTTGATACATAAAGGACTGGACACCTGATGTCATCCTCTAGCCTCCGCACGCATGCACATACCCACATGAATGTGAAACCCTTTCCCCAGAGTCACTTGATCTGGGTTTGCTGCTCTGCTATTATCTACTTATCCTGCAAGCTCTTCAAAGAGTTTTCAAGCTTGGGTCCACACCCTTGGCTAAGAGGTGTGTACACTCATACACCATCAGCATTGTTGCTGGGCAGTGGTCACGAAGCTGTTTTGGAAGCTATGGCACCTTAGTTCGCTATGTTACTGAGAACAAACAGCTTTCTGTGATGCTGAAGTCTAGACGCATACTCCAAGAGTCTCTGCATACTCAGGGAGGGATTCAGAAAGACTTGGGAGAAGTGGTTGTCTTAGAGATGGCTTGGAGGTTTCACAAATTGGCCTGAGGGAGATCTTATGCTTCTAAGTATTTTTTAATATTCCCATGAACAAATGGGGGCTAATCCTATAGGAGGAAGTTAGTTTAGGGTTAAGATATGTTACAATAAGCTCAACCCTCGTCATCAGTAAATTGTGGCCAACACTTTCAGGAGTGGAATTCCGTGCTTCCATCTCATAAAACCAATGAGGCCATTATTTTTAAGCAGAAGGAGGTAGGAAAGATAGGGTGGTAGGGTAGAAGAGATCTTTTCTAGTGGACATTCATAACTGAAGATTTTTTCATTGTTACAGTGTGTGTATACATGTCTGTGTTACTGGAATCTAGTCCTGGGGTGCTGCTGGGTGCACAGACCAGCCCTCCACTGGCTAGAGAAATGGCTGCTAAACTTCATCAAGATAAAGTCTAGTCTCCATCCTCATACTTAAAACAATGACAACTGCCTCCATTTCCCATCTGCAAAGTCGGGATAATAAACAAGTTCTTCGTGGAAGTATTATGAGAGCTCCTGAAATTACATATGCCAAACGCTCTGATTCCTCCAGGAGGAAGAGGCTCTAGGAGGTGGGAGCAGTTACCGGTATACTGTGCTGAGCTCAGGGAATCTTAACCATATTTGTCCTTGCCCCCAAAGAAAAACTCCCCCAGGAAAAGAACACAGACCAGAAATGATCTCATCATGATTATACCTGCCACACCAAAGGCAGGGCACAGCTCAGAGAAGGAAACTCCTTCCCTTCAGCCATGAACTAAGTTGCATCTGTAATTAAGATCTTAATAAGGAGGGTGGGAGGATGGTTACGGATGCTGCAGGCTACGAGGCAAGGAGCTACCTGACCAGTTTTAAAGCAAGCACAATTGAAATACAATCCCCCACTCAGGTGTGCCAAACGAGCCCACATTTCAAAATGAGCTTGCTTTCATTTCCAAAGATGCCTATTCCTGCACAAAGATATAAAAGAGTGCCTTATTATTTATGACTAAATGTTACTTATGACTCTCTATGAAGAACCCAGCCAAATCCCCTTAAAAAATGTTCTTATATATGTTCCTGCAAAATGCTGCCATAAGGGGACTGGGGTAGTGTCTTGGACAGTTGATTGATCGATCTCTGGGGCCACTCATATTGACCATCTGTAGAGTGGCCATGTGTTCCTGAACTTTCCATAGCAGTCCTCAGTTTCAAATATCCTTCCCATTGTTAGACCATATGCCCCATTCTGTGGTTTGTGAAATGTGGATATATCCATGGAAATTACACAACACACACACACACACACACACACACACACACACACACACACACCCCAAGTATGTCATTAAAACAAAGGATAGCCTTGCTAAGGGATCTTTACCTTGGTTGAATTAAGAATTCAAGAGAAAAAATGGGTATTGGTCAGAATCTGTGATCGAGAAAAATAAATATCCTCTGATAGACATGATGACCTTTAATAAAGAAATGGGACTTCCGGGATATTGTCTAGGAAGCTACGTCACAGTGAAAGGGACCAGGAAGAAAAGGCTCTTGGTCTTTCTGTGGTTCCTGTCCCTGGGTCCCATCTTCATATCCCATGGAGCTTGGTGAGGAGTAGGACTGAGAATCATAGCCCAACACTGAAGTTCTAGCCCAGGAAGCTGGAGCCCCAGGATTCTGCTGTCTGTGTTAGTCACTGGGTCACTTTCCAGTCAAGCTTTAAGCTGTGTTACAAATGACCAGGAACAGAAACAGAATCAGCAGATGACCAAAATTAAAGACAACGTTCTCCAAGAAGGCTGAGTGTGCACACATCTGTGTGTCTGCCCTCTCCAGGGTGAAGGCTTTGCATATTACTGCTAATTCTAGGAGGTGGTGGTCCTCGGAGGGTAGGGAAGCCCAGATCCATCTTTATCAGTAAGGAGCAGAGCCATGAGGGACAAAGAAGTCTGAATGAGTTTCAGCTGCATTGCCTATGGGGCACTAAGTTCAATTAAGCACAATAAACCAACAACTACTACCCATGAGTTTACTGTTAAAATACCAGAGTCACTAAAGGACTTCTGCCTAGCAAAAAGGAAGGAGGACAAGTATGCAGGACATGTCACACTGTTGGAACTCACAGCACCTCAACAAAAGGGGAGGAGACATGCTTCCAAGCTGAGCATTCCATGTGTTTTGATTACTACAACTTTCCACTGAGCCTCACAGATGAACCTCGTCCCTCAATTGCGTCCCCATAAGAATAAATAAAGAATTAAAATTGATTTGATTTCAAAAGGAGCCAACAAGCATTTTTGTGGTTGGCAGGGCTTGTACTTTTACACGTCCATTGGTTGTTCCATCCTTAATTCTGGTAAGCACAAACATCAGAATTTCACACAGGAACTTTGTGTGTGTGTGTGTGTGTGTGTGTGTGTGTGTGTGTGTGTGTGTGTGTGTGTATGGAGTAACATCTTTTATCTTTACCAGGACATATTAGAAATATCAGAAGGAATTCAAATTTGAAACACCAAGATCTACCAAGAAACATGACACCTTCCAATTTACTGGCCCTAGACTTGGAGCATTTATAGAATTTAGCAGATACATAAAGCCCAGGCAAAAGAGGAAAGCATTCCAGTAGCAATTCGGTGTGTATGTGTGTAGTTGTTCATGTGTGTACGCACATGTGTGTGCCAGTGCATGTGTTCACAGAGGGCAACAGCAGGCGTCTTCCTAGTCACTCGTCACATTGGTTTTTGAGACAGAGTCTCTCTCTGAACCCGGAGCTCACCTCTTCATCTAGCTTGCCTGGCCAACAAAGCTGCAGGGACCCCCTTGTGTCTGCCTCTCCAACACAGGGGTCATAGGCTTTTCACACAGGAGCTAGGGATCAAACTCAGATCTTCACACATGCATAGGAAGCACACCGAGCCATCTCTCCAGCCCTTCCACTGACAATTTTAATATCTCCATAGTCAGCTGTCCCAGAACTCTACCTCGGTCACGACAAGCTGCTGTCACACACCATCAGTAACTGTACTCTCTGGAGTACTAATTCCATTGTCCGTAGATGATATGCCTCCCTCAAGTTACCCAGATCACATTATCTATTAAAAGCACCCTCTAAAAGATTCAGCCTTCCCAGTTAGGGGTGGAAAAGGTCTCTAACAAGACCACTTATCTTACAATGAAGAGCCTTCAGGAAGGGTCCTGGCAGCAGACAGCGGCTCCCCTGGCATGCAGAGTCCTCATTAGCCAGTAAGAACTACCGCAGAGGGATGACTGGAATGTTCAAAGTAAATAAGACGGAGGGGGTGTTGTTGACGAAGTCTAAACAGGGCTTTGGGGAGTTTTGTCTTCTTTCCATGCCCATGTTCTTTGCAATCAGTTATTGCCTAGGAAACCAGCAGCTCTGGCATTTTACGTTGGAAATATTGTATTTGTTCCCAAGGGCCCTCCTGCGTTTGTCTTGGCAGAGAAGCCTGGCAATTAAGTCTATACATTTCTGAGGATAGTACCACAGCCTGGGGGCTAGCATTCCAAATCAATTTGTCCATTGCTTTCTAACCCTAAAATGACCTAAAAATAGATACCTCTTATTTTACGTTGACGTCACTGGGTCTGCAGCAGGATAAGAAAGAGTTGATCATGAACTTCCCACATAACCCCCAACTCACTTTCCATGGATTGCATCTATTTAAAGAAATGACTTTCTCTATCCCTCACAGTCTTTTGTTAAGGGTAAATAGTCTCTTCTACCCCTGGTGTGGTATATATGTGGTAAATGTGTGTGCATGTGTGGTGTAAATGCATCTACTGTGGCTGAAAGAAGACATTGGCTGTCCTGTTCTGTCATTCTCTGTCTCATTCCCCGAGAAAGGGTCTCTCATTGAACTTGGATCTCACCATTTTAGAAGCTAGGCTACTTGGCAGCAAGCTGAAGTAATCCTTCTGCAGCCATTACCCCCCCACACACACACACTCCCCAGAGCACTGGGGTTATAGGTGTGAGCAGCAACAGAGCTTTTTACATAGTGTTGGGGACTTGAACTCAGGTCCTCATGATGTACAGTGAGTGTTTTTATCTACAGAGCCATCTCCTGTCCCAAGAGGAAACAACCATAGAGAAGGTTTCTTCTTAAACATTTTACTATATAATGTTAGTATCTCTATGTATCTGCATCTGTATAGGTATACATATCTCTCCATGGTCATGACAAGGTCACTATCATCTTCCATCACTATTTATGGATTTGTGTGTCATCTATCTATCTATCTATGTATCTATCTATGTATCTATCTATCTATCTCTTTATAAGATCATATCTCAAAAGTGACATAAATACCTATTAATTATCAAATGCCTACTGTGTTCTAAGAACCAATGACTCTCATATACTATATTCCTGCAGCTATCTAACAAGACAAAGGTCTAAAGTAGTTGCTGAAAAACATACTGTGAGAAAGAAGCAAAAGTAGAATCTGAAACACATGTACTCTTTCTATGTCATAGGACATTGGAGCCCTTGGAAAGGCTGTTGGCATAGGTGTTTTCTGTAACTCGGCATTGAGTACAATATTTGCTGAGTACCCACTAGGAGGAAGGTCCTGTAATTTCAGGAATCCTAAGGTTCGTCAATAACGAAGGAACCAAGCCTAGGAGACATTGGCATGTGGGGGCTGTGTGCTGTAGGCATGCTGCTGGGTCCCTGTACCTGGGATCTGCACTCAGACCGTGCACACTCTTGCTGGGGAATAATCAGTAATGCTCAACCATCTTAACTGAATAATTGGGATTTGGACATAATCTTGCCACGGAACCCACCCCAACCTTTCAATATCTACCGAGTACATACTCTGCAAGGAGAGCTAGGGCTGGCTAGCTTTCACTTCCTTACTCTGTGCCAGGATCCAGGATAAGAATTTATACATTGGCTTAGATTTTAGAATAGTAGTATAACGCAGTTAATACTGTCTCAAATTTACAGCTAAACCTGAGGCTCTGGGAGTTTAATTTGCCCAAGATCATAGGGCCTTCAGTCACAAGAAATGGAAATGTCTTTCTCCACACGCCATCTTGTTCCTATTACAAGAGTATATAAAGCCAAGTCCCTGCCTGTTCAAGACTGACAGAGCCCACATTATACTTTCAACAAGGGTTTGTCTGTCAGTCTGCCCCTACATATCAGTACAGGATAGGCTTCTTGTATTCAATGTAGCTTCCTTAAAACTGGAGTCCACTGCAGGTATCATTTAGATAGTGGTTTGATTGACAGGGGTTAATAAGTAAGGCAGTGCTAACAGCACAGGGCAGAGGTGAAAATGTAAGGTCTGTTTCAGCGATTAGAGGAGACAAAGGTTTAGGCTTCGATTGCTTTATGGAGTGGAGAGATGAGGAGACTTTACTAGTGGGAAGTGACTGGCTACTCAAGTCCCATAGACTTGGTGTCACATGCCCACAGGGAGTTCAAGGGACAGAGAAGGTGAGGGGCAGAGAGTGTGCACTAGTGTGTCATATCCCTGTGGGTGGCTGGGTGGGAGCGAGCCCCACAAGTGTCTGGTATTAGGGACACACAAGGGGTGCCCATTTGAAAAGGTAAGATGTGATGCTGTCACAAAGGCACAAAGGGGAGACACAATCTGCCAAGGCTTTGAAAGGTGTCGAGGCAGGATTTTGTCTAGCTGTGCTTTATTTTGCCGGAGACTGGGGGCAGAGAACACGGAAAGGCACTTGCAAAGTTCTGAGCACAAGAATGACCCGTGGTCCAATAAGAAGAGGATGCTGGAGGGGTTCAGAGTGTGTTGTACAACGTCCTAAACTTGCTATTATCAGGACACCTGCATTTTGACAAAGCCTCATCTCTGTGTAGGTAAGTCCTTTAGCTCTGAAATGGGTTTGCTAAATAAATATAAGATCATAAATAATGAAGCTATGTTTTTCCAAACACCCTCTGGTGCTTTTAAATCCACAGGCAACATACAGCATTTTAAAAGCAGGTGGGTACGGAAGGGGTCCTAAATTTGAACTGAATATAACAATTTATCAAGAAAGATTTTACAGCTGAAACATCAAAGCAAAGAGAGAATTGATATTTGTGTATGTTATAAATATTAGCTAAATCAAAGGCCTGCTATAACGTCTCCCTTAAAACAGCTTTGGAAAAAATAAATATTTCCAAAGTCCCTCCCCAGATGCTTTTTGTTATGTTTCTCTTTTTCTTGAACTACTTTGTCCCCATTCAACTGGACTACAACAATCTGAATTCCAGACAGTAGTTGTTTTTTTTTTTTTTAACTGTATTGCCATACTTTACATTTTTAAAGTGAAAACACTGAGAGTGACTTTTTCTCTCTAATGACTAGAAAATAGATGCGATTTTGACTACAGTAGACACGCAAGAGTTCTGAAATTTGGCAAAGCCACAAAAGCTCCTCAGCCACAAGAACTCACTCACAGGCTGTACTTGCTGAATATCTGCCAGGCCTGGGCATCAAGCGGCCAGAGCCTCCTTCCCGGCCCATACTCCCTGGGCAGGGCCCTCAGGGCTTCTGTTAAAACAAGGAACTGGAACTAGTCCCTCAGCTTCAGGACAAAGGGCGACTCCTACAAGCCACCTTCAGACCCTCAGTTGGACAAGCAAGCCAAGGCCACAGATGCATGAGGAGCATACCGCATACATTACAGGGATTTTATAGAGAGCCTTCTGTTGTTAACAATGTCTCACTGTGTAGCCCTGGCTAGCCTGGAACTCACAGGGATCTACCTGCCTCTGCCTCCTGAAGTCCAGGGATTAAAGACGTGCTCCGCCATGCCTGGCTTCTTTATGTAGGAACTTAACAAA
This sequence comes from Peromyscus californicus insignis, assembly GCF_007827085.1. Lineage (NCBI taxonomy): Eukaryota > Metazoa > Chordata > Mammalia > Rodentia > Cricetidae > Peromyscus > Peromyscus californicus. The sequence continues at coordinate 23,230,704 of NW_026294606.1, read as the reverse complement.
AAGCCCTCACAGTTAACTGTCACCCAGGCAGACTCTTCTAAGAGAAATGGAACATTAAACACCTATGACAGGCTTCTCATGAACAAATAAAAATATAAGCAAAATAAAAACATACTAGATGTGTACTAAGCAGAAAGAGTTCCCTAGAGCAATAGCTTGCATTCCGTAGCCCTCATAATTGTAAATAATTGCTAAGGCCTGGAGCTGTGTATTTTAAGGACAAAATGAGTGCAAGTTGATTGCTCCATGAACTCTGAAGTAGCTAAACAAGATCTTCCAGTTAACAATGGAGGAGCGGGGAGGAAGGAAAAAGAAACCTTTGGAAAGAAAAAAGAAACCTTTTGAACTTGACATAAATCTCACAATGATCCATTTTTAAGCCCATGCTAAATTTATAGTTTATGGCGCAACATAGTGTTTAAGAGATAATTCCAGACTCCTGGGTTTTACAATCTAATAATTATCTGGTTTTACTACTTAAGTAGCTCAAATTAAACAAATAAATGCCAACTTTGTATTTCATTTAGTAGAGTTACCATTGGAAAAAATGAAAAGAAGACTATCCCGAGGGAACACTTGGGATGAAATAGTTCTGAACTTTCTGAGACCAGAACATACTGGTCAGAGGGATGTTTTAGGGAGTTACAGATGATTTCTGTTTTAGGTTTTTTTTTTTCCTCTTGGTAGTGATTGAATCTTGCATATTAAATTGAGGTCCTTTCTAATCCCATGCTCATCAGCTGGTGGTACTGGAAAAGTCACTTAGCCTCTGTGGGGCACAATTACTACATCTGAAAACAGGTGTGCCTTAGAGCTATGGGGAGAGTTCAATATGACAGTCCTGTAACTCTCTACTCATCATGTTAGCATCTCCTACCTAAAATGACTAATTCTCTCCTGAAAGAAAGTTTTCTTTCATTAACTGATGGACTTTATGACCGAAGGAAAGTGGCTCACTTCTGCTATGGTCAACATAGGGTGCCTGTGTGTCATTTGTTTACCTGGGGAGCTCAGCATTTTTGTTGGTGAAGCTTCCGATGATGATGATGATGATGATGATGATGATGATGACAGTAATCAGAAAACCACCACCATGTATTTCTATTGCTTGGCAATGTGTTCGACTCTGGGTAGACCCCTCTAAGTGGAAGGCTTTCCCCAGCTGCAGCTTCCCACCTGTAGTGTACATCACCAGTCCCCAGGATATTTCTTTCCATAAAGAGCAAAGCTAAACATGATGAGGTCACCGAATCAAAGTGACTTTAAACTTCATCACTTTCTAAACTGTGGCACTCAACGCTCACGTCAGCCATTTAATATTCCAGTAATAGACAGAGAAAATCCTTTCCCTTTTCTCTACAATACAGTCTTGATTCAACCACAGGGAGAAAGGGAGAAAAAAACCATTCCAAGATAAATACCACGTAGCCCCATCAGTTCTGTGAACAAGGAGACTTAGCAATAGGGAGAAACACTTCCAGAGAGATTCTGTCCTGCCAGGTAGAAAGCTGCATCTCCTATGAATACCAGAGCCATCCTTTCTTCTGCTCCTCCCCACTGATGCACAAAAATGGGAAGCTGATAGCAGGGTGATAATGGATACCTGAGTCTTCAGAATGCTGGAGCATTCCCAAGAGCTATCACCCATGTTTTACAATAAAGACTCAGCTTTTTAGTTCACAGCTTTTGAACAAGATTTACAGACACTGAACAAAAGATTGATGTTAGCCTGTGGTTGTTAGCTACAGCAAGTGTTTACAGCCTTCTATCCAAAAGGAAGGGTCAGAAGCTATGCACCTCAGAGGGAAGCAAAGCCCCTACTAAGTCGGTTAACAGGATCTGTTAAGCCACTTCACCAAAATGAATTTTTTTTGTAATAGCACTGTCCTTTGAAAGTCGAGGACTCGTATCTATTCACCATAAAAAAAATTAATAAGCATGGCTAAGTCATTGTGATCTGCCCCTGGGCCAAGTCCCTTGGAAACTGCCTCCTTCGACGAGATGTGCTGAGCAAGTCATAATCATTTTGCCAGGAGTAACCCCAGAAACCGTGGTGCAAAATGCAACGGAAAATAATGCTGCCAAAATATGAGCACGACATTCTGTAGGCGTCAGGGAAAATAAGCCAGCTGGAGCCTTCATACTTTCAGACCCATTCAAACCCCAATAAAGCGTTACCTAGAAATGACTAATACCCATTTACTCATAAGCCCAAACTATTTAAGGATGCGGGAATTCTCCATATCGGCCCTATGACAGTATCTGGGTTCTTAATTTGTTTCTACCCAAAGTGCCCAGAGTAGACAGCTTCCCAGATCAAGTCTTTAAGGCAAACTCTGAAGTGCTTTTAGAGCCCGTTAGAGACTCAGTAGTTCTGATTCCTCTTATTAAGGTTCCCCATGCCGGCTCTGGGGCTCTGGACAGGCAGAGACCTGCGACTTGCCTGCTGTGATAGGAGTTAAACCCCTCTGATCTCCAGTGGCTGCTGCCGCCCCTAAGTTATCTTTTCTCCACTGCCTTCCGTCACTGCGGGGCAACTTTCAGAGCCACGTACTGCGAACCAGTAGATCTGAAAGCGCGAGTCTGCTTGTGGGTAAACCCCAGGGCACCCTGGAAACGAGACCAGACACACAAGGGATCCCTGCACAGTTGTCACGGAGGGAGACCCGCAGGCACAGCTTCTCGGGAGACTTGTGTAAAAGGCACTCTCTTACCTTGTACTTCATCTCGGCGGTGGTCGGGTGAGCCCTGGTCCTATCCTAGTCACACAGTGCAGCACTGCCGTGTCCGCCCCTCCATTGAGGACAGGGCTGGATGGAAATGAGAACCTTCGCCCGCCTCCCGCGCACTGCCGAGTCTGAGCTCCCGCCGGAGACCGACACCCGGAGATCGCGGCCCGCATTTGCATACTTCGCCGCCATTGGCTGGTGAGGGGGGAAGGTACGGCCTCCACTCCGCCCACTTCTAACTTCAGAGACACTCACAAAGAGCGTGTAATACGATCATTTCTTTTCACATTAGCAAAAGAAAGTGGGGAGGCGGCCCAAACCACCCCGCGAAAGAAATAAAAATTTAAAGAGGAAAGAAATAGGAACCAGACAAAGGAGATACATTCCTTTTGAGATCAACCTAAATTTTAAAGAATCTGAATTCACAAAGCAGTCTGACGATCTTGCTTCCTGTGACCTAGCAACTAGTTCATAAACCCATTTCATTTCAAAGTCATTCACCTCACAATCTCTACATGAAACGAGCTGGGGAAACAAAAGGTTTTCTGTCTCCAGCTCCCTCCCTATTTTTTTTTTTTTTTTTACTAACCACCCCTGCTGATAACTCTGTGTCCCATTCTCTTTCCCTTTTCTGTAGCTGTTTGCTTTCCTCCTCCTCCTCCTCCTCCTCCTCCTCCTCCTCCTCCTCCTCCTCCTCCTCCTCCTCCTCCTCCTCTTCTTCTCTCCTTCTTTTTCGTTTTTCTTTTCAGTGTTCAAAGTACTTTGCAAAGTCAGCCTGGTAGGAGCTGGAATCCATTTCTCCCTTAGTGAAAAGGAACTCACAAGCACCAGGTTTTCCCGGACCATCTCACTAGGACCTCAGAGAGAGAGAGAGAGAGAGAGAAGTGTCAGACACATTAAGAGACCTTGGCAGTCTTTGATAAGGATAAAGGTTAGATGGGAACCCATGCAGGTCCTATAGAACACACCCTATACATCATCCCTGTCCGCCCAGCACTTTGCTCTTCGCTAGCATGGCCAGATCAGGCTTTGAACACTGAGGCTTTTTCCTTCTGACCTCTCTCCCCAAAATGACCCATTAACCCACTCACACTTATTACCCAGGAAGAAGAGTTCCCACTGTTTGATAACCCTGGTTAAAAAAAGAACAGATTCTCTCTGGTAAAGTACGGAACATGATTTGCATAGCGGTTCCATTTTGAGATTTCTATAGAGAAAGAGAATCTCTCAGGAGAAGACAGAAGTTCCTTTTCCTTGGGCCTCAGGACTTGGAGCATTCAATGACTATCCCCTAGTTGGGATGCATTCCAGCCAGACTGCTCGACTCGGGTGGAAAAACCAGCTCTTACTTTTTTTCCTGACTAAGCTGGACCAGACTCAGTTTTGCCTCCTGCCTCCCTCTCTAAATTCCCAATGGATTAAAACGTTTTGGGGGAAAAAACCCACATAAAAACCTTTGAAGCAAAAAGCACAGGAGAGCAGATGCCCCACAAAAGTGGTTTCTGGGTGTAGGGTTTACATTTACAGTTGAGTTGACAATTGGCTGTGGATCTGATTCCCTCATCACAATGCCCCAGCAGCCTTGGTGAAGTTGATACCCCTGTTCAGGCCTCTTCCAGGTCACGGCTTTTGCTCCTTGGCCTCAGAGCAGAATTGAACCTGTGTGATTTGCAAGGACTTTTGGACACAGATTAGGCACGAAACACAGTGTGGTAGAAGGATCATCCTGGCAGCCCTGCAGACACAGTAGTGAGAAATGTTTGCAGGAAGCATGTCGTTCAGCTACATATTCATGGGAGGACAATGGGTCAAAGGTCTTTCTGTCTGGAAGATGTGCCCTGGGCCCCAGGAGATGGAGATGGCACTTCTTTGGCTTCTTCAGCAGCCAGGCTGAACTGTCTGTTAATGAATGTAAGCAAGGCTAAGCCACCCTATCAGAACATTGCAGAGCAGTTTGCTGAAGCCTGGCCTAGGTGTCTGTGAAACTGCCTGCTCTAGCTAGAGGGTTTGATTCCTATCAGGTGACTCTCTTGTTTAGGAATCTCTACAAATTTCTTAACTTTGCAATTTTAGTCTCCTTAAGTGTAAAACAGAGAACATAATTAAACATTCCTGCTGGGGTTACAGTGAGGATTAAGTGAAATAATGCCTATAGGAATTAGTGATACTAAGTATGGTTGCTGGTTCCTAGTATTGTTATTTTAATATCAATGTAAGTTTTAGTATATATTATTTTGCTCTTATCTATGTTATTTTTTTTTTTTTTTGGTTTTTCGAGACAGGGTTTCTCTGTGTAGCTTTGCACCTTTCCTGGAACTCACTTGGTAGTCCAGGCTGGCCTCGAACTCACAGAGATCCGCCTGGCTCTGCCTCCCGAGTGCTGGGATTAAAGGCGTGCGCCACCACCGCCCGGCCTATGTTATTTTATATCATTACTGTTGTGAATTAAATATTTAGTTATATTAAAGACAGCCACCACTAATGTTAAGTGAGTGTTGTAGGCACTCACATACAGATGGAGAAATCCCTCCACTTTGGTCTTATTTTTGTATTTTATTTTATGTATATGAGTATTTTGCCTGTATGTATGTCTGTGCACCATGGGCATGCCTGGTGCCCATGGGAGCCAGACCAGGCATTGGATCCCCTAGGGCTGACATTAAAGATGTTTGTGAGCTGCCATGTAGTTGTTAGGAATTGAACCCAGGTCCTCTGGAGGAGTAGCCAGTGTTCTTAGCCTCTGAGCCATCTCTCCAGCCTCCTATCCACTTGTGTCTTATCTTTTCATAGGCAGCAGTTTTCTATTTAACAAGTCTCACGTGAGTGTCCATCATGGGCCAAGTACCTTTCTAGGAGGAAGACGACAAAAGGAGTGTAGACAAAGTTCCTGTCCCTCATGGAGGAAAGTAATTGAGGGACTACATAATATGAATTGCAGCAGCAAGTGCTATGAAAAGAATATTAAAGAGTGGAAATTTCTAGAGTAAAACAGACCAGCGTCTGTATGGAGGGTGAGTGGGTGTCTTACTTTCAATAGAGCCATCAGGGAAGCTCCTGAAGGAGGTGATATTTAAACAAAATCTGAATAGCATGTGGGATGCAACCACTCCCAGAGCTGAGGAGAGAACATTCCAGACAGCAGTGGCACATGTACAGGACGGCAGGAGGCCTGAGCTCCATGTGTCAGGGGCCGCAATCAGTGAGCTCCATGTGTCAAGGACCGCAATCAGTGAGCTCCATGTGTCAGGGGCCGCAATCAGTGAGCTCCATGTCAGGGGCCGCAATCAGTGAGCTCCATGTGTCAGGGGCTGCAATCAGTGAGCTCCATGTGTCAGGGGCTGCAATCAATGGCTAGGGCAGAGTACACAGGACAGAGGGAGAACACAGGAGGAGAGTTGGGCAGAAAGGAGCTAGGATTTTCCCGAGTGTGACAAGAAGACACTGGAGTGTTCAGAGCAGAAACTATCTATTTCCCCGTTTTTGCCGTTAAAATATCAAGCTGTGATCTCAGTGCAGCTGAAGTAATACAGGTCATTGGCTTTATTGGTTATGTTCCCTTTGAACCCTTTGGGGAAACACAAGTTCTCTCAGTGAATAAAGACACAGCCCTTTCTGAATCAATTGCCTGAGATACCGGATGTGGAAAAAAAATGTTGAGTCTGGACTCTAGAACTGAATCCTGCAGGAAACCTGCAGGTTAGTACCTTTTCAGAATGGACCAGGACCCTGGGGCTCAGCACTCACCAGCATTCTTTTCAGTAGCTGCCTCTTTAGCTAAAATGACGCCTCCTTAGACCCTGGTGCGTGCAGGAGTCAGGGAAACGGCACCCGATGCCATCTGAGAGATTTTATTAGTAGCCATTGGACACTGGCAGGGACACAGATGGGACTTGCCGTAGCTCAGGCAGGACCCTGTGGTTGTTCTGTAGGAGTGAAGGGCGAAGTCTCAGAACTAGAGCCTGGGAACTCAGTCAGTCAAAGCCTCACAGAGAGAACGAAGTGGACACCCAAGGGGCAGGGTCCCCTGCAGTCATCCGTACCTTCAGCCACTCGCCTGAGTCTCCACTCTACTGATTTCTTGTTAGTTTTCTTACTTGAAGTCTCTCTGCATCTCTCTCTTCAGCATACTACCTATTTAATTCCTAGGACAGAGCAGATGACATGAAGATTGTGTTTGACAGTCTCTTAGTGATATGTTCATGCCTTAGGAAACGGAATCGGGACACTTTGGTGTGGACTATAATGAGAACTTCATCCTTTCCCCTTTCGGTTTTCTCCTCCACAGGCCAGGCTTACATCTTCCTTGCTTTGTGGGCCGGTCCCTCTGCAGAGAATGCTCTAGCTGGTTGTCTGCTGTGAGGCCTGGCTCAACACACTAATGCCTTTGTGTGCGCTTGTCCACAGCCCCCACCCTGCCCACCTCCCTCTTTCAGAACAAATCCCTCCTTCCCCTGACTGTGCCCCCATTGTACTTGGAACACAGATCTCTTAAAGTGCTTTTCCGTGTTTGCGTGGTGATGGTGTGTTGACGTCTGTTTCTCCAGCTTTGGGGTGGGTTCTGGAAGAACAGGGTGATAGCTGGTTGATCTTTCCGTCTCTTTATACCTTGTAGGTGTTCAAGTCCTTGCCATATGAATAAGGAAGTAATTCAGAGAATACATGTTTACCTCCAAGTTCAGCACAGTGCCCGGGAAGGGAATAGGAAAAAACTTTTATCTTAGAATATCCTCCAATTTACACTTATCAGAATAGACACAGGATGTACCTTTTCAGAACCAACGCCAGGGTGCTGTCAGTTCTGGGTGAGCTAAGAATAGCATTTACAATTTCTAAGTGGCTTGGGAGGAGGCTAAAGAATAACATTTTGAGAGATGTGAAAATTACGTGTAATTCAAATTTCTGTGTCTATATGTAAAGTTTTATTGGCACACAGCCATCCCTGCTCATTTACATACTGTCTGCTGAGCTACAAAGGTAGGGCTCAGGGGTAAATACCGCTGAGCCAAAGAACATATTTATTATAAAATAATAAAATAGTTAAGTAAAATAGCAATAAAATATTTTTATAAAATAATAAATAAAATGCTAGCATGTGTCTATAATCCCAGTGCTGAGGAGCACTTGGTGACTTCAATCTGCATGGATGGGTGACATGAATCCCACCCCCCATCAAAGCCCACAAAGATCAAATAGACAAATAAAATAGTACTATCTGACTCTCCACAGAAAATGTGCTACTTATCTTCTAAAATAGTACACGATCTTTCTGGCTTTGAGTTCAGATCCTTCTACACAGGAAACAACAGAAGCTGAATGGAGCATAGGCCAGAGGAAGCAGGCTAAGCCCTAAACTAAGGCAAACTAGGACTCTGCCTAGTTACTGTTTATAGTTTGATATCAGGTGTTTTTTCTCCGTACATATTAAATCATCCCCCCAAATATTGCCAGTGCCACTTTCCCATTCTATGTCAAGTCTATAAAACCTGCCCAAGCCATTGAGCGTTTTTTTTTTCTTTCAACTCAATGACCTTTGACCTGAGATCCCTCAGGTACTGGGCTCTGAGGTAGATGTTTACAGACATTATCTCACTTGTCTTGTGTACCAAATCTAGGAGGTGGATTGTTCTTAGTTCATACATTACAGCACGGAAACTTTGCAAAGTTTTACAGTTCACACAAAGTTACAGAGCAGATGAGTGACACACTTGAAGTAGAAACCCAGGCACTCTCCTTCCTGAGTCAGTGTGGCCTCAACCGTAGGGCCCCACTGCCCACCACGCTTCCTCTCAGCACCATTATCTGAGCCCTGTTGACTCTTTCCTTAAGGTACATCTGCAGCTTAGTGGAGGCCTGGGCATATCTGAGAAGCAGATGGTGGTACTGTTACACACACACACACACACACACACACACACACACACACACACACACACACATGAGGTTCCTTTCATTATTCATTGTCCTTTTCATCCTCGGCTGACCTAAATCTCATCTTGTCCCAGCCTGCAGTCCATCTCTGTCAGGAAACCTTCCCTAGAAAATTCACTGTTGCCTACACTCTCCCATCCGTCGCTGTGTCTCACATCATCTAAGGCCAAGGTCATGACTTCCCAAATCCTACTTCCCTTAAGAAACAATCATGACTGTTCGGCCTTCTTCTCTCTACATGTTGGATTCAACAGCCCCCTCCGGCCCCTGTCAACCGCTTTAGTGTATTGCAGCCGTGGGCTGCTCAACCCCCTCCACACACACATACACACACACATACACACACACACACACACACACACACACACACACACACACACACACTCCATTAGCAACAGTGAACTGGGTATGAATTACATTTCCTGAAGGAGTTGGTAAGGAGATGTTTCTTTAAATTTGTCTCTGAAGATGAAGGTAGCATATACTAAAAAGGCTTGTTGGTTCATGATCCCTGGATTACTTTAGACTTGGTTTCTCCTTCACTCAATGACAGGCCGCCTGAGGCCAGGTGGGGTTCTGAAATACATGAATTGGAAATGACCCCTCTTACTGCGTGGCATGGCAGGTCCCGCACTGGAATGACTTCATGGGGTCTTACATTCAGCCAACGTTTTACCACACGACACTGTACAGTCTTCTAAACAATCTATCACCTCTCCCGCTTCTAGCTTCAGTCTTGAGAATGCAGCGGTGGACTTGAGTCTTAGTCCCAGCCAATTGTCCATAAACCTGGGCACACCATCATAAGTGGAGGGATCTTGGGCCGTACCTGGACTTACAATGAAAACCTGTGCAACTGTGAAGTTTTGCTGTTTAATGCGTTAACTCGGGAATACTTAATTACCACCCTTTCTCTTCCTAAAGAACGAAGGAAGGTTGACAGCTTAAATTACATACTAAGTGAATTCACTCAACTCTAGTGAAATATGACAAGCATTGTAGGGCTCCGCTCAGCACTTACTATTTCCTGTCTTTGAAACAGTAAGAGAATTAACTAAGGGATGAAGTTGTAAGAAAAATATAAAAGCATACAATAAAGATTTACATTTATTGGATTCTATAAATATGCAAAGGTTCACATTTCTATAGTTTATATGAACCTAGTCGACCAAGGCATAGTGTTCACCAGAACAGAAGGGGCTTAAAGGCAAAAACATGCCGGCTGCCTGGTGAGGGTGCATGCCTGTTTTCTCTTGCTTCAAGGTGTTCTGTTCTTGCATGCTTTACCCTGTCCAGCTTGTGATATGAAACTTCCCTGGGAACCCCTTCTGCTGGTAAGTAGAAACTTTGGATTGCAGATGTTTACAAAGGTCAAGGTGATCTGCCAATACCAAATAAACAGGAAGCCCATGACTGGATAGAGCACAGTTTCCTTTTACAGGCACTGCCCAGCGTCACAGCATTGCTACAGAGCATCTTTTAAATGATAAAGACAAAGGCAATTGTTTCTGTCTCTTGCTAATCATCATACAGTGTCACTCTTGCAGAGTACTTACTTTAAACACTCTTACTATTTTTAATTGAATTTATTTATGTGTGTGGGTATATGTGCTTTGGTTGTGTATGTTCCTGCATGTGTGGGTGTGGATGTATGCAGAGGTCAGAGAACATGTATGTAGTGTCTGTAATGTACGTATGTACGTATGTATGTATGTATATATGTATGTATGTATATGTTACATGTGTGGGTGCTCACAGAGGACAGAGGAGGTCACTGGATCCTTCCCAGCCCCCTACAGCTGGAAGCTGGAGTTATAGGCAGTTGTGAGCCACTCAAAGTGGTGCTGGGAATTCTTCTCTTAAAGAGCAACATGCCTCTTCACTGCTGTGTTCTCTTTCCAGCCCCCTGCCACGTTCATATTTGAGACAGATTCTCTTGATAGAACATGGGTCTTGCTGTTTTAAACTAGACTGGCTGGCCCGAGAGCCCCCAGGAACCCTCCTGTGTTGGTGGAGTAAGTGTGTGTGTTGGTGGAGTAAGTGTGTGTGTTGGTGGAGTAAGCTGAAGAAACTAAGGACTCTGGCTCCTGCCTCCTGGGTGGAGCTGGGTATTTTGTTTTCAATGTACTCAAGACCTTTGCCATTTCTAGGGCACAGTGGCTGTTGACAGTCACTGTCAGCATCCAGCATCTAGAGTGACTCCAGAGCCCGTGGTGGTTGGACAGTCCAGGGAAGGGAGGGGGGTTGGAAATCCCAAATAACCACTTTGTTGGAGTCAGCTATTTCTTTATGGGTTGGAGATGCAACTCCTCCCACCCCAGCAGTCCTAAAGAAGCCCAACTGTTCTCAAATCCTCTGAGAAAGCCTGCCCTATGTCCCCATATCAGCAGCAAATATCCACAGACCCAAGGGCCTCAGGCCTGTTTGTCCAGCCCAATTCCTTGCCAGCTGGTGCTGATGAGCCAGGAGAAGGAATCCCAGCCATGCGGGGCCTTGTGGAGGGGGCAGAAAGAGAAGAATGTGGGGTGGAGACACAGCACACTGTGCCCATTCCAGCCTAGCTTTAGAAGATTTGGATTCATCTTCAAAAAACAAAGAGTGTTCTAGCTATCAGCAATCTTTTATATTAAATGCCTATTCAGCATGGGCCCAAGGCTTAGGTGGTGGCCAAGGCACCAGTGTCCACCCTCAACTTGCCTGGTGGAGTATGGATGGCACATTCCTTTCTGCCCACAGAAGCTGAGAAATAGGGGCAGCTCCCTTCTTTGTAGGAAAAGCTGAAGGGAGGGCCATGCTGGCGAGCAGGCACAAGCTGCTTAGTCTTACTCATGTGCACTCCGTGAAAGCTGAGGTTTACAGAGTATGAGATCCCCTCGTTGCTGCAGTCTTGGCCCTCTGTGGTTTCATCCTTGAAGATGAAGACGAGTGGGTGTTACAAAGGGTTTCCTCGAACTTTGCTGCCTGGCGGTTCCGTGACTCATGTTCTAAACTTGAGCTTCTGGCCTTAGGAAGGGCAGAAAGTCGTGACGAGAAGCAAGACCTGGGCCTCCACTGACCTTTGGTGGCAGAATCTACAACTCTCAATCTGCCATCCCCAAGTCACCCTACATAGTCGTCCCTCCTTTGATATCTGTGGGGGGATTGGTTATAAGACCTCATATGGGTTCCAGAATCCGTGAATGCTCAAATCTCTTGTATAAAAATGCTCTAGCATTTGCAAAGAACCCATGCACATCTTCCTGTATGCTTTAAATCTTCTCTAGACAGCTCACGAATTATACTCAATGTAATGTAAATGCTATGTAAATAGGTGATAGAGGGAATAGGAACAAGTAAAAACATCTGTGCACATTTAACAGACATGCAAATTTTTTCCAAGCATTTTCAATCCACAGTTGACTGAATGGAGGATGTGGAACCCACCATATGGAGGGATGACTCAAAAGTCATCACCTATATACCTCCTGTTGTCAGAATAAAAGTCCCTCTTCCAGACAGCTCTTTAATTCTCTCCTCTCAGGTCCACTGAGGGACCCAGCTTCCCAGTCATCCTATCTGACCTCAGATTTCCTATCCTTTCATGCTCTGAATAAATCCAGGTCTTCTCTCCATGTACATGGATTCACAGCTCCTTGTTTTCCCAGATTACAAAGGCTCCCTTGGGGTCAGAGGCTGATCCTATGAGCAGATTCATTCACCTTTCAGAGGATTTGTGGAAGAAATGAAGAAGACACCACCTTGGGTCAATCCCATGGGGAGTTTACGTTCAAGTGAGCTATGTAAAAATCCTAGAATTCTGTATATTATATTTCTGACATTCTGAATACATCCTGAAGTCTTCAGAATCTCCCTGTTGTAACCAACCCTTCCCCAGTGCCGACCAATCTCTGTAGCCAGAGAGTGAAGGGTCTCGCATGCTAGCCTTCTAACTCTATCCCCACACCTCTGCCTCTGCCCCACCCATCAACACTTGTCCTAAGCAACAACATTCAGTGCAGTGCTAGTGTTTACATTACTGGAACAAGCAGATGAAAACAGTTCATGAAACATAAGCTTCTGACTGTAATAGTGACAATGAATTATTTCAGCCAATATAAAACAGCCCTGGTTGCATTGCTGTCAGAGTTTCAGAGAATTAAGAATGAGCACATTCTTCATTTCTGCCCCTGCCTACTGTGGGTCTGTCTAGCATGTGGCCCAATGTGAATCCTGCATGGCACATTTGAGGGGCCATTCTCCATTGAGAACCACCAACTTCTCTACTGCTGAAGCTGGAGGCTTTCTCCATTGGTTAAAACATTTACCTCCCCCTGGATCGGATCCCCACCCACCTCCTCTGGCTTGAGCTAAATGCATCTTCTGGTTTCCAAATAGACATCAGGCTCTCCCATTCTCTCCCACCTCTGCCCAATCCTTTCGTGTTTTCTTTTCAGGAGGACATTCCCCAAAGGTCTGTTCTCAGCACTTTTGCATTCTTCTTCTCCCTGTTTCTCTAGCACATCTTTTCCCGTGACTTAGACTCTTGCTTCTACACCAATAATGATCACCTCTCATGATGTAGGTTCTGAGTCACAAACTCATTTCCTACTATGCCCAAATATTCCAGTGACATCTCATAAGAGCTCCATATTCACGTGTTGGGATTAGTTCTGTGTGTCAACCTGGCTAGGCCATGGACTCCAGATATTTAAAAACAAGCTAGCAGACTAGATGCTAATATGAAGATAATTTTGTAGATGAGATTAACGTTAACATCAGTAGACAAGGACTAAAGCAGATGACCCTTCATCACTAGGTGGGCCTCATCCAAGCAGTTGAAGGCCTTAACAGAAAACAGATCGAGGTCTTTCTTTTTTTTTTTTTTTTTTTTTTTTTTTTTTTTTTTTGGTTTTTCGAGACAGGGTTTCTCTGTGTAGCTTTGCGCCTTTCCTGGGACTCACTTGGTAGCCCAGGCTGGCCTCGAACTCACAGAGATCCACCTGCCTCTGCCTCCCGAGTGCTGGGATTAAAGGCGTGCGCCACCACCACCCGGCATTTTTTTCTTTTTTTTTTTTTTTTTTTTTGGTTTGAGGTCTTTCAAAGAAGATAAAATTCTGTCTACATTGACCTCAGGCTCGACTGCTTCATCCACTTGACAGGTCTTTCTTGAGTCTTTAGACTACCATCTTTTGAAATGTGAACCATCCCTTTAAAACACAGTCATCATAATCCCCTATTTGTGTCGGTCTGTCTGTCTCTGTCTCTATCCATCTCCTCCTCCTCCACAGTGTTTCTTTAGATAAATATTTCCCAATGGCCCCTTTGTGCTTGTGTCTTATGTCCAAGAGTGTGGGTCTACTGCAGTGATTCTCAACCTGTGGGTCGTGACCCCTAGGTCACATGTCAGCTGTTCACATTATGATTCATAACAGTAGCGAAATTACAGTTAAGAAGTAGTAAGGAAATGATGTTGTGGTTGTGGGGATCAGCACAGCACGAGGAACTGTATTAAAGGGCCGCAGCATTAGGAAGGTTGAGAACCGCTGCTCTATTGGGAGGCAGAGGGATCTTTAGGAAGTGGATCACAGCAGCAGGGAGTTGAATCACTGGAAAGGCATTGTGGGACACCAGTCTCTTCTTTCTCTGTTTGGTACCCAGCCCTGAGGTGAGCAGTTTCCTAGGCCACATGCTCCCTCCATAATATGCTGTCTCGTCACAGGCTCTAAAGTGATGAGGCTGACTGTAGATGGAAAAAAATGTTAAAACTCTGAGCCCCAATAAACATTTGTATTTTCGGTTAACTATCTTAGGTGTTTTGTTACCATGGAAAGCTGACTGACACACCACTGCCACTGCCATTGCCACCATCACCACCACCACCACCATCACCACCACCGCCACTGCTAGCAGCAGTTCTGTTTCTCAGAGCCACACAAATATGAAGCTCTCTCAAATGAATGTTGTTGACTTGAAGCTAGCATTTAAGCGCTACCATAGAACTTCACACCACCATTGTCTCTGTCACCTAGAGCCAAATCCTCACCCTGATTGTACTTTCCACGTGCAACCACTGTCCAAGTCATGTCAATTCTATACCCCCAACGGTAACAGCATGAATAGCCCTCTCTCATCCATCCACTGGTACACATCCCTAATCACCACACAGGCCTGGCCAGCCAGAGGCTTTACCCTGATGTCCACAGTGACTTATCCAAGAACTTGGCCCATGACTCAGAGAAAATCAGTCTGAGATCTTTGAGATTGTGTATATGCACCATGAAAGGAAGGCCTCTCCATCTTTGGATCATATACTGTAAATTATGCTTAGCAGTAAATACCCTTTCCTCTTTGTAACACGTGTCTATAGGGATAAAGGAGGAGTTTACAAGCAAAATGGAGCAGAGACATTAAGAGCAGAAGAATGGAGGGAGTCCTGACCTTGTTTGCATCTCCTGAATCAGCCATGCCTGAAGTCTGTGCTAAGACAATCTAACTGCTGGTTGGCTTTTGTCAATGTGATACAAACCTAGATATCTATCTGGGACAAGGGAATCTTAATTAAGAAAATGCTTCTGGAAGATTCACCTGTGGGCACATCTGTGAGGCATTTTCTTGATTAATGATTGATGTGGGAGGGGCCAGCTCATGGGAGGGGGGTGCTACATTTGGTCAGGATGTCGTGAGGGTTAGAAAGCAGGCCCAGCAAGCCAGGAGGAGCAAGTCGGTAAGCAGCATTCTTCCATGACATCTGCTTTGTTTCCTGCCCCCAGGTTCCTGCCTTGAGTTCTTGCTGTGACTCCCTTCCGTGGTAGACTGTGATGTGAAACTGTAAGCTGAAATAAATACTTTCCTCCCAAGTTTCTTTTGGTCATGATGTTTTATCACAGCAATAGAAACACAAGACAGGTAGTGAAAATATTTTCCCCTAACCTAATTTGAATCTGGCTTCTTTCAATGGCACTTAAGTGTCTTAGTTAACCCTCTACCAGAGAGCAAGGGCATCTCCCCATACATTGTGCACTCCATGTGTCCTCTACATAGAAGTCTTAAGTTCAAAGACACTCAGTGTGCTGCACCAGACTCCAGGGTTGGCCTTGAGGTACCAGATACATCCTAACATTTGTGCAATGGGAGACAAAGAAGTAGCTATTAAGTTGGCAGACACAGAAAGGAGAGTCAGGTATTAGGAAATTGCTGGGTGACAGCACTTGAGACCATGGTGGCACCGATTCATTGGCTGATTGGGGCACAGCTTTAACGGTGAAAGGAAAAGTAAGACATCCTTCCTGTTAGGTTCTGAGGAGCAGGGTTTGTGCACCTGCAAATCCATGTAGACGTCAGTATCACATTTCCTTGCTGATTATTTTGTCCTTGCTAATAGCTGCAGAGATTTCATCCTCCCCTCCACTAATACTAATTGCTCGACATAACACTAGGCACTGTGGGAGCCACAGAGATGAATAATAGCCAGACACGGCCCTTCCTTAAATACCTATTACAGTTGCAGCCAACGTAACTTCATGAAGATAAACTTGTGCTGGGGGAAAAAAATCACCCCATCAAGTTATGTAAGTTTCTATTTTAAAATCATCTGGTTCTAATTTGCTAAAGTTAATGCTTTCTCGCTAATGCCAAGCGCTCCATTTGATTTATGGAAATACTTTAACACTTTTTTCCATCGCACTCTTGTACAATATATTTACCACCCTTTTGTTATGGTTAGAAAGATTATGGACTTTAAAACAGCCTTCTTTATGAGCTTGCTGATATTTTATCATAAAATTCCATAAGATGGAATAAAAAAAAGTCTAGCAAGCGGCAGTATTCAGGGCCTATTCCACATGGTTTAACTTTATTTTACTTTTTTCTATTTAACAAAGCGATCCATCTGGAAAATGGATGTTAAAAAATTTCACTATGCCAAACCAATTCTTTTCAGGGCAGAACAGTATTTTTGGGGGGGTAGTAGGGGGAGTGTAGAGCAGGGGTGGATGTTTAGATAAGAGTCACACCTAGCTGCACTGCTGACCAAATAATAGTGCCATCACGAAAAGATAAAGACATGCACCAACCCAGACTTCCTCTGCACCACAGGAGCTTGGAGAACATTCCAGGCAAATAAGAACATTCCATGGCAGTAGATCTCATGGGTCCTGTTGATGTCTGTGGCTCAGGAGCACTCACCTGTGAGGGAGGGGTCACCACAGAGCATGACTCAGGCTCATGGGGTCTCAAGGCTGTTTGCATGTCCCCATCCTCCATGCCATACACCACAGTGACCCATGGTTCCAAGGAGAGGCAAAGGCAGACCCACTCCGGCTCCAGGAATGAAATATCTTGATTTATTTTGCAATGCTAGGGGGTGAATCCTGGGCTTTCTGTTTGCTAGAGAGTTCTACCACTGAGCCACATCCTTAGCCCTTCAATTAAGAAATTTTATATATATGCACAAATGCACTCTCACATACACACATAACATGCAATGTACACACATGTAATATATATCCATTTGCATTTACAATGTACATACATATATATTATATATACACATATAACAAATACATGGACATACACATACACACATATGTAACACATGTTCTTTTTCAGGTGCTTTGAACCCGGGGCTTTGCACAAGCTGGGCAATGAATGCTCTACCCCTGAGCTCTGTCCACAGCAGGAACAGGGCATTTTTTATGAGCTCTTCTAGTCTCAAGTTCAGCCACATCCCTCAGCATGGCCATTTCTTCACCACCTTGAGACATTTTCCAGAACAATCAAGAACTCTGAGGAACACTTTGGTGCAAGCCTCCCAGACCTGCAGTGGCCCAGCTGAGGAAGCCATTCTCAAAGGTCACTTGAGCCCAGGGGCCTCAACGGGCTCATTTTGTGTCTGTTCCCTGCGGAAGTGTGGGGTTTTCACTTCACACCCACAGAAAACAAGATGGCTGCCCAGGAAGCTCCCCCCTCCACCTGGCTCCGTCTAGTTCTGTAAAACAAAGAAGTTTGGTTTCTCTGAAGCCGACTTCAGGCAGCTCTTTGCAGTGACAAGCTCCCAAAGGCACAGCAAGTCATGATGCTGTCTTTCCAGGAGTCTGTTTGCCTCTGGTGCTGGGACTCAAGCTGTAGAAATCTAGAAATCATGCAGACTTTAAACACACAGATTGCTCCCCATAGTCACAATGGGCCTCATAAAACAGACACTTACTGAGTCCTATAGATTTAGAATTGACTTGGGTAACAGGAAACTATAGAAGACTGGGATTAAAAACAAGATGCCTGTGGATTCTCTTCTCATGTTCTAGAAGTCTGAAATGCCAAATGGTTCATGAAAGACAAGCAAGGTGGCGGGTTGGATCATCAGGTTGGGAAAGGAGCTGGCCACCTTGCTAGAGGGGGCTAGTCAGGAGTCATAAGAAAGCAGTGGGGTATGGGGTAAACAACCGTTTAATTTGGGTGTTAAAGAAATATAATCTACAATGGAAAGAGTAAGTCCAATCCTGTAAAAATAAAGTCACACAAAAAGCTGTGGCTTACATTACATGCTCTAGATCCCCATTCTCTTCAACAAGACAAACTGCTTTAAATCTAAATATTAATAGGGTCAGTTCCACACTGACATTTCAGGAAAGACAGTGGTTTTAGGAACCATAAAATTGAGTTTGCTGTGGTGGCCCTTATGCATTTAACTCCCCTTTCTCTTGTCCTTGTCCTTGGCTAATAGGATGCCTATGTAAGGGTCCAAGTGCTGAGCTTTAACAGACAGGAGATTTAGAATCCAGAGGGAGTTGAGTAAGTAATGCCAACATAGCCGATCACACTGCAGAGAAAATCACAATCTCCCTGTGCAAGCATTCTATCCCGAAGCCCCTTTGTTTTACACGGTTCCACATGTTTGTTCTCTTTTCTCCCCTCTCTCCTTTGAGGGAGTGCAAGGCCCATGACAGAACTCTATTTGGGCAGTGAAAGGCAGAAGAGCTGGTTTGCATAGGGCTCCCAGGTTCCTCTATCAAATTCCACTCCCTTCCATTCACTAGGCTCCTGTCCACTGACTCCAGGCACTGATGCTCGACTACTGTGGGGGCACAGGAACAGTCTGACAGGCACACTGGAGCACAGGCGAAGCTGAGCTGATGGATGCTGACCTTTCCCCTGGGTGTCTAGAAGAAAAAGACCCTGTGTACTCTCACTGCCCTCAATGGCTTGGCACTGGGGCCTTTGTACTGATTTATGCCTTGGCCTGAGTCTGTGGTCTCCTCTGGCCCCCGCTTGCTCTTCACATTAAATACAGAAGTATAGCTGTGTGCTTTTGTGTCTGCCCCAGGGTCTGAGGCTGTGTGTTTCTTGCCTCCCGTTGAACCCAGACTGTGTTTTGTTCTCCCTGTGTGGTTTGGACTTTGCATCTTCTAGCCTGGACACTGCAGATCGCTCCTCTTCAGATCTCTCCCACTGTTCATGTACAGAGGCCACGGACCAACTTGCAGGTGACTGTTCTCTCTTTCCACTATGTGTGTCCTGGGATCAAACTTAGGTCCTCACGCTTGGTGGCAAGCACCTTTACCCAATGAGCCTCCTCACTAGTCTTGTCCCAGGACTCTGCCCAGTGTCTGGGAGGCCAAGCCAGAGATGGCAGGTATTCTCACTTTCTCCCAGCCTGAGCATTTCAGACACTTTCTAGTTCACTGGCCACTGAGAATGCAGACAAACACAAAAATCCAAAAGGGCTTTGGCCAGCTCCAAAGAGGATGCCAATCAAGCGAAGGAGAGCACGTACCCTTGGGACTATTCGAGTGAGCATGTGTGTCCCCATTTCACACCAACTCGTTTCTGATTTCTGCTTACATTGAGTGCCTTTCCACAGTCTGCATCCACAATTCTCAGCGGGTTGGGATGGTCTCTTCCTTTAAAGAGGCATGTAAATTGCCAGCATACACAGCACATCCCCCTCTTCACTGATAGGAACTAAAACGTGAATCCCTGCAAATGGGCGTTAAAGACCCTGGACATTATAGTTGACCTTTTCCCATGCCTTCTGGATTTGCCCCATTCCGTGGTCAAAGAAACCCTGTGGAGATCAGAAAGAAGCTACAAGGAGGCAGCCATGCTTGTTCCTGTCGCTACTGGCTTGAGCAAAGAGCTGTTATGTTAATATGTGAGTTTGGAAATGACAAACTGAAGAAACTAATCTCTCAGAAAATAAGAATAAAGAAGGCCCACATTTTAAATATAAAGTTTATTTTATGAGTGGATTGATTCTAGGGTCAAACCATCCTAAGAAACAGCATGTGTTGTTCAACTTCTCTGGAACCTCTCAACCTGTCTCCCTTCCTGACTTCATGCTCTATTTATTATTATTATTATTATTATTATTATTATTATTATTATTATTATTAACCCATAGCCCAATTATTTGGACCATGTGCTCATGGGTGTAATTATTATTTTTTTATGTGGGCATAGACAAAACTGATAGGAACACATCTCTCTCTTTCTCTTTTCTTTTCTCCTACATCTTCACCAAGAAAGTCTTCGGGAAAATTAAATGAGCCTGTGCCAGGTGATCTTAGTGCTTTACTGATGGTCGCCTAGGAACCAAACATTATCTTCTAGGGAAGCCACCGAGACAAGAGAATGTTTGAGCTCGTCTTAATGACCTGAGTCTTGTAAATGTCTCCGTCATGGGGAAGCAGGGTGTGTTCTTTACAGAGCCTCCAGACCATGCCAGGTTCTGGTAAGAATGCAAAGATTTCAGTGCCATGTGTTCTCCTTCCGTTTGATCACTCACGGAAGTGTGTAACTCCTGAGCTTACACACATCTGTCAAATCAAGCCAAGCTTTCATGCTTCTCAATTAAAAGTGTGTGTGTGGGGTGTCCCCTTGCAGGACAGTGGGAGAGAAGATGTTTGATGATGTCCAAGAAGCCTTCCCACTCACAGGAATCCAGCATCCCCCAGGAAGTGAGACAGAGGATGTGTCTTGTAGTGGCTTCTTCTTCTGAAAGCCAAACCCCATCAGGGTACATGTTTTCTCTCTTATTTTCTTCTACTTGAAACATCTGCTAACTCCAAGAAAGCTGCTGTTTCTCTCTCTCTCTCTCTCTCTCTCTCTCTCTCTCTCTCTCTCTCTCTCTTTCTCTCTCTCTCTCTGTATGTATGTATGTATGTATGTATGTATGTATGTATGTATGTAGGTGGTAATACCTTTTGGTTTAGATGTGAACTCAAGCCTGAATTTCCACAATAAAAGATTTTAGAGGTTCAAAACTACTTCCTATTTTTCTTAATACTTTTGCTATTGCTTAAATATACAATTTTTTAAAGTGTGGAAAAACCAGGGTATGGTTTTGAAATGTAATTCTTCCATGGGAGTATGCTAAAAGCCCCGACTAAAGTCTATTCCTCCTCCCTGGGGAGCACACACGGACACACATATGCATTATGTCCAGCCTTCAGTGGATTCTAGAAAAAGACTAAATTGGTCCAGCACCACCCTCTAAGACAATAATGACTCAGGCACTGATAGTAGGAATACAGAGACAAAAGAGTAAATGCTGCAGAGAATTATACACAAGGGTAATCTCACACTGACACTCATGGGATTCTGGGTGGGTCATTATTGCTTTAGTTTTGAGATGAGGTCTCCTTATGGAGCCAGGCTGGTTTTGAACTTGAAGCAATCATCTTCTTTCTTATTAATAATATTTTATTTACTAATTGAAAATTTATGCATACATACAATGTATTTTGATCATACCTGCTTGTACTACCTCCCCCTAGTCCACCCACCACCTCCTAACCTGTCTTCTTCATGGCTTCATATTATATCATCATCAACATCATCATCATGACCTATCATCATCATCATCATCATCGTCATCGTCATCATCATCATCTGTGGGGAATCATGGAGTTAGCCTGGTCTAGCTGCCTTGAGAGGCATGCATCATACGTTTTTCAGGTTAGAGTCTATGGCTCCTGGGACACTGTGTGCCTTCAGTTCCTGAGAAATTGATGCATTCCCTTGGGCAGTGAAGCATTCAGGCAGCTTTGTGTTTCTCTGTGTGTTCCCTTGGCAGTCAAGGAAGCATGGGAGCTTGATAGGACAACTGGTCTTAGACATTAATCTTGTGTACCCTGTAAGGTATGCAAACATCATTGTATCCTGGCAACTACAACTGTATTGATCCTGGAAATCATCGCTGTATTCCATTTCTGATAAGGGTATAAAGAGTCTTACTTCTATCAATAAAAATTGTCACAGCCTCAGTCTTGCTGTGGCCCTTCCAACCCGAACCTGGTTTAATTCATTGACCGGCCATATCAGGTAACCTTAGCCTGGTAAGTAAGCACGGGCACTTACAATCATCATCCCCCAATCCAGTTACTGTTAACCATATGTGCATGGTTTGGTTCATCCAATAGAGCATGGGCAACCTACCAGCAGCCACATTCGCTAAGAAAAGTGACTCTCCCTCAGCAACCATTAATTGTCACTTGTTCCTTCTTTGCTAGGGTCAGGGTTCCTATCCATGCTGGAATTTTTGGCTGGCTTGGTCTTGTGCAGGCAACCACAACTGCTGTGGGTTGAACCAGCCATGCCATGTCCAAAAGACAGCACTTCAAGCTCCCCTCCACACCCTTTGACTCTTACGTTCTCTTTATCCCTTCTTCTGCTGAGCCGTCAATGTGTGAGGTTGATATAGATGACCCGTCTATGGCTGGACACTCACAATGACTTAGATTCTTGAGTATTCAGATTATAGCTGCATACCACCACATCCTGCACAGTGATACTTACGTTTTAAGATTTGTCATTTACAACCAGTAGTTAACATCTTGGCACCATCAGACATATGGCAAAAAGCAGGTAGTTCAAGTTGTGGGTAAAAATACGGGAAAGCGAGTCACACTTGGATTTCAGATTAAACTATGAGACTCTCAGTATAATAATATTCCATAAAAGATTTAGAACTTATTTATGCAGAAAATTGTTCTTTCTTTGTCTAACATTTGAATTTAACTGGAGTCTTATTTTTTTATTTGATAAATATGACCACTTTATATGTTAAGACTAGTAATCCCCATAACTAGCTAAACAAGAGGAGTACCATTTGTCCCCAGAGATGGCAAGAACCTACTGTTGATCACAAAATTTTCACAGCATGCCTGACTTCTCCCCAGCTGTATTCTACATCCTCTATGAAACCTAATTGGTAGAATGTCAGCATGCTGGTATCACCTTCAGGTTGCCAGTCAAGGTTATATCTCATTAGCTTTAATTGGTGGTGGTGTTTCAGTTTAACTGATACTAAGCACATGCTGCTTTATGAAAAATATGGTGGGTTGAGTCTCTGTTTGCAAAAAGTTCAGAGTTCAGGAAAGACCTGCATATCTTCAACTGGTGACAATTTATAGAAACACGAGTGGAAGGAACAAAATGTTACAGGATTCCATGAGGACTGGGAGATGAGCAGAGTTAACAGAGGAGGCGTCAAGTGGAGTGATGAGAAAAGTTCTTACACACCAAGGTATTAGCCCACAGCTTCGCATGTTGAACGATCAGAACCACTAAGGAGACAAAAATAGGAATACGTGGTCCAGGAAAGTTCTGTTCCAACATGGGAGGGAATGATTCACTCACTCATCGTGTATTCAGTAGATACATATTGAACTTGGAAGCATAAATTAATGTAAACTTGTGAATGTGTGAAGAGCCATGAAGAAGAGATTCATGGTACTATGACGGTAGAGGATGGATGAAATGGGAGTGGAGAAGACCAGCGATTGAGTCACACTGTGGATGGAGAACAGAATTAATCAGATGGCAAGGGAGTGGTGAGGGCCTAGTGGGAGAATGCAGGGCAGATGAACCTGCATGTGGGAAGACCCTGGTGCCGACAGGATCAGGAACCTCCAAGATCAGTCAGTGTGCTTGGAACACAGGCATCATGGTGGGAGAGTAGACAGGAAGCTGTTCGCGCTGTGAACATGTTGACATCTGCTGGGAACTTTATCTTGATTTTTAGGGCACTGTGGAGCTGTCTTTTGTATTTAAATGGTGAGGTACAGCATCCTCTGTGGCTAGGGGAGATTATAATGTAAGAGGGTTAGAGGGACATAGATAGACAAGGAGAGAAAGAGGGCTCCCTGACATGATGGCTTCTTGTTGACAGAAGACACTGCAAGGAGAAACAGCAGGAAGGAATGAGTGTGTGTGTGTGTGTGTGTGTGTGTGTGTGTGTGTGTGTGTGTGTACATGCGTGCACATGGGGACATTTAAATAGGACTAATAAGGGGAAGGGGAGAACCCAGGGGACCTATAAAGTACCCAAGCCAGCTTCCAGCCTCGGGCCCCTACTCTCCCGAGGGGATAAAACTGTTACTTTCCCGTCTCTGCAGCTTGGTCTTTGTCTTTCCCAGACATTCAATCCTGTTGTCTTTCCTGGATGGCCAGTTCTTTGTCCAAACCGAGGAATAAGTTTGTTGATCTTACACGACCACCAGCATCCCCGTTATGAAAAAGAAGCCAGATATACAAGAGAAGATTCGGGAGTGACAGCACCTGCAGTCACCTGGTAAGGCAATCTGCTGTCCCTTCCTCTCTTCAGATCATAGAAGTGGCTCCACCAGGTCACTGAGCAGTATGTCCATGAGCTTGGCTCAGCAGAGGAAGCAGGATTTCACACGCTACTGTGTGGGTTTGGGCTGGAGGGTAGTAAGGCGCAGGGCATGGAACAGCACAAAGCTCACAGCAGCCACAGGGCTGTGTCAGCCTCAGAGGACCAGGGGATGAAGGCAGGCTGACTCACAAACCAGTTACCCTGTGCTCTTCAGAACAGTCCAAGCCCCTGACACAGAGCCTGAGGGAGACGCTCACCTACAGGCTCTGGAACGTTTCTGTTGAGATTTTCTCCTCTGGCCCCTTTCTACCAGCCCGTGGGCAGCATAGTTCTGTAACACTTAGCCTACCTGTAGCAATTCTCCTGCCCACGCTAACTCCGCAGAGGCGCCTCTGCCCTTGCTGGCTGCATTCACCAGAGGATTGCTAAGAAGTAGGTTCTGGTGTGTGTTGGCGGTGGGTGTTTGTGAGGAGATGCCCATATAGCTGTGTGCTCATGGGTGTGGGGGGTCAGGGTCAACCTTCAGTGTTGAACCTCATTTTATGCACCCACCTTACTTTTGGAGACAGGGTCTGTTAGTGACCTGGAACTTGCCAATTAGGCTAGACTGGGTGGCTAGTGAGCCCCAGGGATCCACCTGTCTCCACCTCCCTAGCATTGGGAATACAGGCACATACTGCTGTGCCTGACCTTTTTTTTAAAATGTGGATTTGGAGTACTGAACTAAGGTTGGCAAGCTTGCTCAGCAAACACTTTACCAACTTTCAGCCTATCTTCCGGAGTACTTTGGATAGTGAGTCTTAGATCATGTATTAATACTTAACTATGACACTGGATTCAACATGGTCTTTGCCATGGACTTCTGGTATCAAGAAGCAAGGATCTATTTGGGTGACATTCTATCTTTTATGCAAACTCAGAGAAGCCCCCAAGTGGACAGCATAAATCTATGGCAAAGGCAAAATGCTGGTGTTCTTTCTCCATCTTGGTTTACTCCTTACATCCTGAATTATTTGTCCCCGGCCCATAGACTTGTGTCCTTGTGTCCATCTGATTGTGACAGGTATGAAGCTTCACTCACAGCCAGCCACTGAAAAACAGCTCACAGTTCCACGCAGTTACCATCTGGGGAGCTAGGCTATCAGGAAAGAGCTGAGCCGGCCGCAGGCCCCGTGACGGCTCTGTAAGTTCAAATCCCTCAGGCCCCTTTCTAAACCATGAACTCAAAGACAGCGGTGGAGGCACACAGACATCCTGCAAGCATTGCTGCACGCAGAGCCGATTTCCTGATGGTGCTAAAGTTTCACAGACTTCAGAGCACCAGGCTCTGGGATGCTCTGATGTGGCACCTACCAGGAAGTGAGGTTTACAGTGACACAGGCCTCATGCCTTGAATGTCAGCATTTTTTTTTTCTTGAGAGCGCTGTGAGAGCTGAGCTCTGGTGCCCCAGCTGGCTCCTCTGGAAAAGGTGTGATTGCGCTTCTCTGAACTTTGCTTAGAATAAGTCTCACTTCTGTATCTAGAATTGGAAGGGAAGTGGGTTTGTGGGTTCTTTCTTTCTTTCTTTTTTTTTCCGTGTAATTTCACGTCACTTGAAGATTTTTTTTTTATTATTTTTTCTTCTTTGACCTGCTTCAGAGGACATTTTACCAGCCAAGTTCTGTTATCAATGGGACTAAAGGCTGCAGGGTCTGAAGGACCAGAGGCCACGTAGGTCATGATACATTGGTGGCCATGTAGGGATGATATTTTTGGCAGTGAGGGGGTTGGGGGAGATGAGGAAGCCCAGTGAATGTCCCCAGAGGGTGATGGCCATTAGGTTGCAGGACATAGAGTGTAAATTCTTCAGTGTTGATTTTGTCTCAAAGTGAGGCCAAGCTCATCAAAGGCTGGGGAAGGTTAAGCTATTACTTTGCACTCTCAGATATGGCCTGTGCTGTTCACGTTAGAGGAGGAGCTGGAGAGGCTGCCATGACCTGCACATCTCATCACTTTCTGTGGCTCCTGGAGCTGCCTGTGGTTTTCTCTGAGGTTGAGTAGAATGGCTGTGGGCAGAACTGAAGGGTCCTAGCAGGATACATGAACAGTTCTGAGTAATTGCTGTTAAGGCACAGAGTTAACTTCAAGGTGAGGAGGGAAGTTAACTCGAATTCAGGCATGGCCTGAGTCCTTACCAAGTGAGAAAGTGCCCTTCCTTCTCACTCTAGTGACCCCAGGCAGGCTGAGAAGCCTTGCAAAATCAGGAGCCTCTGGCAGCAGCAGGACTCCTTGTGTTTTTTTCTTATCTCACAGCCTGGAAGGAAGAGCTATTTTGCAAGAGCAAGCACCCTGGAAGGATAACTGCCTGGAGCTGGTTTAGTCAGACTGTGGCTGACCTGCTCACCTTCTCTGGAAGACCCTGCACTCCCAATGCCCAACGGGCAGATGAGCAGAAATGGCTACTCCCAGGAGTCTTTAAACAAGTCATTTCAGAATCCTAAATATTGTCTGTGAAAGCAATGGGACCATACACAGTAGTGTGTGTGTGTGTGTGTGTGTGTGTGTGTGTGTGTGTGTGTGTGTGTGTGTGCGCGCGCGCGCACGCTTGTACAGGATTACTGTAACCCTGACTGGCCTGGAACTCACTTAAGATTCTAGACTGCCCTTGAACTCATGGCCACCCACCTGCCGCAGCCTCCCAAATTCTGGGATTATAGACATTTGTCATCACATAGGGCTTGAGAGCTTGATGTGACAGAGGGGACTTTTAAGGTGAGCTTGGTCCCCTATCATCAATCTTATAAAAGAATTGGGCATAATTTTATTGGTATGTTGTATAGTAATTTAGTTTTAGATCTCCAGACACATGTGATTATTTAACAAAATTGACCGGGTGTATAATGGAATTTTGTTTGCATACACACAATTCAAAGAGCCAAAAGACCCTAAGACCCCTAAAACTCCAGCAGTTTTACTGCCCCCCCCACAGAGAAACAGAGATAAAGAGAGACAGACAGAGACAGAGACAGAGACAGAGACAGAGACAGAGAGATCCATGTGTGGTCTTAAGCATATCCCTTTACCCTCCTTAGAACCAGAGGAACAAGTCATCCTTTTAGGAATAATCCTTGGTTCCCTCCATAACAGAGAAAGCTGTTACTGAAGGTGGGTTCCTCATAGCAACCACCTAGCATTACTACTAGATCACCTCTAGGGTGAGTGTGAAGTGAGGAGTAGCAATGATGTCAGAGCTCTGGAGAGAGCTCAGATCAGATGGCCGCTGGAATTGTATGGGGTAGGCAGTGGAGGACTGACACTCTAACATGTATGACAACACCTTAACACCGTCTCTGCTGTAAACACAGCTTCTCCATCTGTCTGCCTCAGTGCTGGAGTTACACCATTAAGGTTTCATTCATTTGTCTCATGGCATAGACCATTTTTAAAATACAGACAACCCCAGAAAAGGGAACTAAATTACTATTAATCGCTCACATTCTAGAAATAGTTTTTTGTATTCCAGCATGCCTACTATAATGGGGCCATGTATAGAAATGATTTCAAAAATGTTAGTAGATTGGCAGTAATTCACAGAGTACAAACGTGGGTTGAGGAGTTCTTCCAAGCGCCTCTGCTCCCTGGCTGGTTTTGACCCCAGTACACCCAAAATTCCCGTAATAAAATCACCGAGGCTGCGGGGAGGGGGCGCAGTACAGTGAAGTGCTTAAGGCATAGATTTTAGATTCAGGTGGGTTTGGTTTTGTATCCAGACACTGCCATAGGAAACTCTGTGCCTTTGGGAGAATGCCTTAATCATTCTAGGCCTCAGTTGCTCCTATGTTAGATGGGGTTGATCCTTAGTAGGATGTTGTCAAGACTGAAAGAGAATGAACATAAAGACATAGTAAATAAACACTCATGGACAAGGATGAGAAAGATGATGCTAAAGAAAATACAGTTTTCTTGCTCTATTTATTGTTACCCCAGTTCCAGAATTTAGTGACTGGGGTTGACTTCCTGAACAGAAGTAATAGTCATTTTGGAGGTCGTGGGGTTTTAGGGGGTCTTAGGGTCTTTTGGCTCTTTGAATTGTGTGTATGCAAACAAAATTCCATTGTATACCCAGTCAATTTTGTTAAATAATCACATGTGTCTGGAGATCTAAGACTAAATTACTATACAACATACCAATAAAATTATGCTCAATTCTTTTATAAGACTGATGGTAGGGGACCAAGCTCACCTTAAAAGTCCCCTCTGTCACATCAAGCTCTCAGGCCCTATGTGACAGATCCTTCATAATATGAGGCTTCTGGATGCTTTGGCAACTTGAGCTGAGAACACTATTGAAGCAGGAGGAGGAGGAGGAGGAGGAGGAGGAGGAGGAGGAGGAGGAGGAGGGAGAGGAGGAGGAGGTAGAGAAGACACAGAAAGTTTGCTATTTGCAGAAGAAAAACTATTTCTGTTTTTTAAGGGTGTGTTTGCACACCTGCCAGAATTATTTTCAGCACTAAAAGGGTGTTTGGTGTTGTGTGTGTGTGCATGAGTGTGTTTTGTAAAAGAGTTCCTCTGAGATTAGCACTCTCTAATTTCCAAATTGTGACCATGCCTTTGTTGGCTCACTGTGGTGACAAAACACAAAATGTTATGAATTATTTTATAATTACTGTAAAATCTAAGCCACTTGGAAGAGTAAGTGCAGATGTGGCATGTGACTTGGGGTGACTTGTGGCAGTTTTCATTTTGGCAGGATTCGGTGACTGAGCTCCCAGAGTCCTAGGAGACTGTGATTAGCAATACTAATGATTATGACACAAATGTACATTTATGGTGGTTTCCTCAGTTTACCCCCTACTATCAGACTCATTGTTATCCTTGATTTATGTAAAAAGCATAGCATTAGCAAAGCCAGGCTAGGATTCATAGCCAGGTACTTGTTTTTGCTTTGTTTTGATTTTTTGAGAAAGGGTCTCACTGTGTAGCCCAGGCTGGCCTCCAATTCAGAGACCCACCTGCCTCTGCCTCCCAC
The DNA here is from genome assembly GCF_007827085.1 of Peromyscus californicus insignis. Taxonomy (NCBI): domain Eukaryota; kingdom Metazoa; phylum Chordata; class Mammalia; order Rodentia; family Cricetidae; genus Peromyscus; species Peromyscus californicus. The sequence goes on along the minus strand of NW_026294606.1, from coordinate 23,201,443 downwards.
GTGCTGGGTGGGATTAAAGATCATGGGCCACCATGCCTGGCTTGAACCCAGTATTTTGTCATTTTCCTTTGTGGCTAAATCCTATAATGGAAGTAAAATAATAACACTCCATAAAATAATAGGCACCTCCCCATCTATCTTTTCATTTACACTAGCTGACTCATTTTTCAGTTTATTCACTCCATGTATGTTGAGGTCTTCTTATTTGCCATGTGTCATGTAAGGCATTAGATACAAAGATAAACATTGTCCTCAAGGGACAGTAAACTTGAACCTTGTTTTTGAAAAGTATACCTACTTAAAACATTTAATTTTCCTAATTAAAAGTTGAGACACATATCCTGGCCAGGATGACAGCCTTTATGGCAACAGGCAGGGAAGCTGAGAGCTTGAGTTCCAGAGAGTCCAGACTTTGTGGTTGTTGTTGGGAACACTCACATCATTTTTACCTCAACATCTCTGATATCTGCAGACCTGCAAATCCATGAAAGGAAAGATCACCCTGGCCCAATGCCAGAGTTCACAGAGGACCAAGAAGTCAGTATAGCTGTGTGTTAAGATTCTTGTGTCGCCTTGACGTGGTCAAATTTGAAACTCAGTTTTGGAGAATTGTTCCTTCTAGAAATTTCTATCTTAGCATCTCTCAAATTTCCTAACATTATCTGACTTCCAAACATTTTTTTTAAAAAAAGAAATAGACAAGATGAAAGCTATAAGTATTGCAGAACATTCCCCAGTGTAGGATATTAGACTATGTGTCTAGATTAGATCTGGAAATGTTTGTAGTAGCGAAGCTCTTTGCATTGCTGGTCTACGTTCTGTTTGCTATGAGCCTGGAATGTGTAAACTTCAGCTCTCAGATTGCCTGGAAGTCTCAGGGGAAAATTAAGAAATCACAACAAAACAAAACAATACAACCAAACCAAACAAAGCCAAACAAAAAAACAAAGAGATTTGCTCTAAAAGCTTACTTCTTGGCAGCTACCAGGATGACAGATTTGGTGGTCACATTCGACCTGCCTGGCTAAATATTTGATCTCTCACACCAGTCCTGCCTTCTAGCTTGTGCAATCCGGAGTTTATGGGTCTCAAGTTCCTCCCTGCCCTGAGGTGTAAACACACAGCTTGCCCTTTCTGGGGAAAATTCGGGCTTTGTTCATGTCCCAGATTTTCTGTTGTAGGCAAAGCTAGGAATTTATGTGTGGCTGGAGTTGGGGATTGGGACTGTTCTGGAATCTAGAGACCAGCATGGGTCCACAGCTTTGATTTGGCATCGGCTGTCACCCGGGGATAAAGTTCTCAGAGGAAAACATTTCTATCCACACATCCCAGCAAACAGAATGAGAAAACTCGGGTTCAACACAGCATGGATTCATTAAAAGAATGAAATCAGAGAAAGCCTGGGAATACCATACGTGGGGGAAAAGCATCATATGGGTGAACAGAAAGCCCTGGGAACCAGGGCTTCAGGTAGGAACGGCTTCATGAATCATGACACCTGCTTCATGTGAAGGTCAAAAATAAAATCAGACAACACTTAAAATGCAAAATGGTAACATTAAACTGTAAACTCCAGGCCAAATTCTCACTCAATAAAATTGGATAGAAATTGTCTTATAGAAAAACAATTCTTTGGTTTTCATTAGTATTCTTGATGGCAAAAGCTTTGGGTGACTGATGTTTTAATAGGTAATTGAAAGGAAATGAACAATAATAAGTCCTTGGCTAATTCTTAATTCTGATTTCATGATATGATTGTGAGTGCAGGGGTGTGTGTGTGTGTGTGTGTGTATGTGTGTGTGTGTGTGTGTGTGTGTGTGCAAGCGTGCGCGCGCGTAAATCCATTTGAAAGCTATTAAAATAGGTATTCAATGTGGGTCACATATTCCCTGCAAACCATCATTTGGAGTCATTTAACTCAGATACCCAGGCTGGATTTTGTAGCTTTGTTTTGGTAAGGAGGATTTTGAATGTAAAATGATTCAGAGAGGTTCAAGAGTCTGGCTCGCGTGATTAATAGTCTGCAGGAGATATTAGGAATCCAGACAGACTGAAGGCAAAATGCCTTTGCCTTGTAGACAGTCTGTATTCTGCCCTCCAAGGACTCTGCATATTTAGTCACTCTCTCAATCCAACTGTCTTTGCCAGCCCAGGCTTCATTGGATTAGAGAGTAGTGGAAAAAACCCTCCCGGAGTGTGTGTATCAGATTCCCTTAGTGTTTAATCCGTCTGGCACACGCATGTCCCGTTGAGCTGTGGAGAGCTGGCCTTGGGCTGGCTGGCTTGTGCTTGGAAAGGGAAAGCAAGCTGTTATTTTCACCATACCAATTCACATTCCTGGCCTTTGACATCATGAGGTCATGGTTTGGTTGGACTGGAAGTTTGTTCCAATAGGTGCCATTTTTGTCTGGGACATTGACCCAGGGAACTCTTGAGAGATGCAACCCTATGCCTTACAAGCAAGCAAGTTCAATTCTTACTCCTAACCCACAGTTTAAATCATGCTTCCATAAGCTTGTGCCTCTTCAAACCTTACTCAAGATGGAGAGCAGTCCATCTTATATAGTCTGTGTCTAGAGATGTCCCTTGTTCTCTCAGAGAACCTTCTGGGCATGGATTCCAATTTAGACTGTACCTCTCATTAGGTGTATGATCGTGGGCAAATTTCTTAACTCTGATGTGCCTCAGTGTCCTAAAAACAGGCATAAGGTAGTGCCACCTACCTAGGGGTCATCATGTGATTGAACAAAGTCATATATAAAAAACCAGTGCCATTCACAAGGCCAGTGCAGTGGGATTGATTATATGGCATGGTGATTCCACAGACACCTCGGTTTGCGTGTATGTTCCCTGCACTGTTTCTCTGATGGTGAAATTGCCCAAAGATATATTTCTTAGAATGTGTCTCCCACACTATGACCTATGACTGTGTTATTAAAGTTTATGCCTTCACCTTTTACTTATTTTTGATGTTTCTTTATAGAATTTCCCCTTGAGACATGAAATATATTAATAAAGTTCCTGATACTGCCCTTTATTAAGGTATTATAGAATACCTCCTTGTATAGGTGATGCATTCCTTTTTTTTAATCAAAATATTGTAGAATACCTCCTTGTATAGGGGTTACTTTAAGGTGCTTTTGTTTTTTGCCATAATCTAAAAGATGACAGCTACTCTTCAGGATGGTCTCCTCATGCCCTGTTGTGTATAAAGCTGACTAAAAACACAGCCAACATTTAGGGTGATGAGAGTAAATAGGATGGTGTTCCTTGAAGAGCATGAAAGGAAATGGTCTAACCCCTACTCCAGTGTTCAATACAATCCTGAGATAATGATAATAATCCTAATATTTTATAAGTACATTTTTAGGATGAGTGAGAATACTAAGAGTACAAAGAGAATGTTCTAGTGTCTGTTAGGGGCCTCAGGGTCTCTCAGGAATAGAGAGACACTACAGGACTCTAAGGCAGGAAGGACATAGACATGGACAGGTGGTGGCTCCCCAGGGCAAAGGCAGGACTTCAAGGTACTTCGTCTTTTCCACATGATGGGAAGAGAGTGTGTATGTGGGGGGGATGGAGGGCTGTCAGAGTCCCCTGGGCTCAGAAGAAAAGAATCTGCTCTGCCACTGTTTTGAGAGATAGAGAGGTGACTGTGGCATGGCTCAGTGTCTGGGCAAGAGGTCCTGACCCAGAGATACATCCTGTCAGCTCAGGGAAGTATGAGGAACTGCAATGCCCAGCATCTACTGAGACTCCGAGGACACCTCTGGAGTGACACCAGACTACAGAGGAGCAGGATCTGCAAAGCCTGAGAACAGACATGGTCACCAGGAATTTGATCTCCTGCTGAGTCGTTAGGAAAGCATAGGCAGTTATTATCAAGTTCAACAGCTCATCACACAGTGTCTGTGGGTCTTATTTACCAATGCTGTGTCTTAAATACCAATTAAAGTGGGTTGAAAAAAAAGAGTCAAAATAAAGAATTCACTTAAAATAGAGTTGACACCTAACAACTGTGGGAAATGCAGCTAAAGAAAAAAGTGCAAGGGTCACATGTGAATATAGACAGTTCCCAAAGTAGGATGGTTTGAGTTGAATGTTTTGTGTTTCAGTCATATGAAATCGATACACATTCACTAGAAAACTGTATTTCAAATCTTGACTTTGATTCCCCAACCCCCCCAGATGGTCTGTCCTCTCTTATGATTCTCACCAGAGGTAGAGGCAGCTCTTTTACAAGGACCCACCAAAGCTGGGTCCTTAATCCTTGCACTCAGGAGTTTGAAGCCAGCCTGATCTACATAGTAAGTTCCAGGACAGCTTGCATAGAGATATCCTGTCTTAAAAAGAAAGAAAGAAAGAAAGAAAGAAAGAAAGAAAGAAAGAAAGAAAGAAAGAAAGAAAGAAAGAAAGAAAGAAAGAAAGAAAAAAACCAACCAAGAGAGGAAAGGAAGTAACTGGCATCCTGTGTAATGTGCAGCTAGCTCAGTTCTGATGACCTATAAGTGAGGAGCAGTCAGTACATTTTTAATTTATGGTATTTTCAGCCTTCAGAGGGTAGACTGGGAAGGAAGAGAGAGAACATTTCTACCACAAGGTATATAATCCCATCAGTAATCAAACTTCAATCTTCCTATCAAGATACCAATAGAGTTCTAACACTGTGGTAGTTTGAGAACTCCCCCTTCCCTCATATATTTGAAAGCTAGGTTCTAAATTGGAAAGGATTAGGAGACGTGGCCTTGTTGGAGGAGGTGTGTCACTAGGGGTAGACTTCAATATTTCCAAATCTCATGCCATTCCCAGTTAGCTCTCTTTCTCTGCCTCATGCTTGTGGATCAGATGTAAGCTCTCAGCTGCTGCTCCAGGGGCATGACTACCTGCCTGCTGCCAGGCACCTCTCCATGGTGGTTATGGTCTTTAGAACCCTCTGGAACCATGAGCCCCAAATTAAATTCTTTCTTTTGCAAGTTGCCTTGGTCATGGTGTCTTATCATAGCAATAGAAAAATAACTAAGACAAACACTGGAAACTACAACTTCAAGTTACAACTGGCCAGGCCTGGTGGTTCATGCTGATAATACTAACACTCAAGAGGTAGAGGCAGGAGGATTTCTATGAATGTAATCTCTGCCAGGACTCATTGTAAGTTCTGGGCAAGTCTGAGCTACAGGGTGAGACCTTGTTTCATAAAACTGAATCCAAAACAATAGAAACAACAAAACAAACGGAAAACTCAAACAACTGGTGGAACCCGGCAGCACACACCTGCGATCCCAGGACTGGGATGGAATAAGGATTCCGTGTCTGAGGCAAGCTTGAGCTAGACAGGAAGACCCTGTTTCAAAGATAAAATTTAATCCCAGCACTCGGGAGGCAGAGCCAGGCGGATCTCTGTGAGTTCGAGGCCAGCCTGGGCTACCAAGTGAGTCCCAGGAAAGGCGCAAAGCTACACAGAGAAACCCTGTCTCGAAAAACCAAAAAAAAAAAAAAAAATAATAATAATAACAACTTCAGTACTTTATATTTTGCATAAATATTTTCTCTTTTGGGGGAGGGATATGAACAGTTAATATTATCACCTGGTCGGATTAGAAAGGGTTTTGTTTAGTACACCTGTAGGTGTGTCTGTCAAGGAGTTTCTAAGGAATATTAATTATGAATGTTCTTTTTTTCTATCCAAAGTGGCTAGCCTAAGGACCAATAATGCATACATCTCCCCAGCCTTATAAAACTTTTATGCAAAGTAATTTAATCTTTTAATCCCCCCCCCCCCCCCCCGCCGTAACACTTTTGTTTATGCCGGGGCCTGGCTGCCTTCTCTGAACTTGATGGCCCAGAGCAACCAACTCCTTCTGTCATTATCTCCTGGATGCAGCTTCCCAAATTATCCAATCAGAAGTATACTGTGAGGTTGACCCTCAGCCAATGAGGAGCAGCCAAGCTCCACCTTGAGTTAGAGATAAAAGACCGAGGCCATCTTGACCATGTCTGCTGCTTGCTAGCCTAGTTTGGGTAGTGGCCATCCCTTTTCTCAAAAAGAAATTGTCTTGTCAGGTCACTTTCCCTTTTTGTGTTTCTTGTGTGCCAGTGAGACCATTCTTTCTGACAACTGGAAGACCTGCTCTGTACACAGAGCCACTGTACACAGGCATTCTCTCTGCTTCCTGGCTGCCGGGGAGCTGCTCTGCTCAGACACATCCTCTCTCCTAGGACAGATGAAACCCTGAGACCACGAGCCACATACATCTTTCCTCCTTCCAGTTGTTCTAGCATGGTGATAAGAAGAGCATCTAGTATAGGGACCACTTGGGAGTTAATTTCTTGAGCTGCACAGAGATATCAGTCCTTCTTCAGGTTCAGGTTAGCAGGAGACAAGGAACTGAATGTTAATCATGGTGATGTTAAGACATCCCACCCTAAAGTCTTAAAGAAGAAGCCATTATATAGAGGATTAGTCTATTCATAAGTTTGAGCCTAGAGGAGAGGATCCCATTTTAGATATAAAAGCTCTTTCAGAGTTTGTGTTTTTTGTCTTGTTTTGTTTTGTGTTTGGGTCATTGGGGAGATGTGTGGTTGCTTGTTTTTGTCTATAGACAGGGCTTTGCTCTGCATAACAGGCTGTTCTTAAACTTACTCTGTGACCCAGGCTGGGCTCAAATTTGTAGCAATCCCCCTACCTTCAGCCTTTTGAGTGCCTACCCAAGTATATTTATTAAGAACATTTATGAAAAACATTTTTACATATTTATATTTAATTAGGCTCTAGCCTGTGCATCACCTCAGGGTTTCAGGTAAGGATGGAGGATGGTAGTTGTATCCAGCTGTGCAAATCTACCCGAGGGCAGCTGTTGTTTCCAGTGGTAACTTGGGTGACCTTGATGGAGGGGGTCTCTGATCTCAATTCCGGCTGGTCAAAGATGCCCAGCCATGATACTAGAAGTTTCTGGGAAACTGACCATTACATTAGTCAGTAAGTTAACGCAGCAAGACTGGATCTGCTCGGTGCGTACATAGGGGATGATCCTATCTTCCTTTGCTTTAAGGACCACACAGCACTTTGAGTCAGTAGGGAAACCCCATATACAAAAGGAGAAAGGCTGCACTCAAGAAGAGATATTGCTGTCAGCCCGACACATTTTATAGCATCTGTTCCAAGAGAACCTGCACACAGTGGAATTCCCTGTCCGGTTTATGACTTCAAACAGACTCCATATGAAAGCTCCAGCATTTCTGCGCGCCAACTTGAGCTGCTCTTTCTGAAAGCAGTATCCCTCGATGTCTGTGATTGTATTTCAGCCACAGTCATTCTGTTCCAGCTCCTTGCAAACATGCCTTTTAAAGAGAACGAAGCCTGGGAATGGCTTGTGACATACCACCCAGTCTTCGCCTGTAAAGAACAAGAGTCTCTTGTGCATGTTAAATAGCAGATGAATTGAATTCTTGGCCCGACTCTCTGACAAGGTCAAGTATTTGCAAATCTAAGAGGTGATCACTTCCTTGAGCACATGAATGAAATTATCAAATACAATTCCATGATGCTTTAGGAATCATACTTTGGTTTACTGAATACATCTTAGATAATTTGTATTACTTAAAAATGGTAGAGTAATACAGAATACTTGAGTACTGAAGGGGAAAGCTGAGCTTCTAGGGCTGTGAGCAACCTTGCTTTCCAACTAAGTATGCTGATTGCAGCATATATTGACAATTTTCAGCAACAAGCCATGGGAGCAAGGAGGTGAATGTGTGTAATCCAGCAGATATGGTACTAATAAAGGTACAAAGAAAAGGGAATATCAATATCCACATCTGGGTCTTCTCTGGGAGGACCAAAAAATGGCCTCCTTCTGCTTCATTATAAATAAGTGTATTTAAATATATACATGTAAGACTTATAGTAAAATGGATTCTAAATATATTCCATAAGTGTACATTGAATTTAAGAAGGTAGTCAAAGGAGACACTACAGACGTCCCCTGGCTTCACCTACAGAAAGCTCAGACAATTCCAAGTTGGGCTCAGTTTTATACAGTATTAGTTCACCTTGAGCTCATGTGGATCAGAAAGACAAACCTGTATGGATCCATCTCCAAAGGGCTGACAACTGGCATCTGGCATGAGAATAAACTTAGAGGGAAAGTGTTAGTGGCAAGGTGGTTAGGACCCTGGGCAGTGCAGAGTTAGCATACTCTTGGGTCCTGGAACCAAACCCTCATAAATGTGGAGGGGTGGCTATAATTGTAAAAAGTTGAGAATATTTGCTTGATGGAACCCATGTGTTCCCCAAGTCTTCTTAGCACACATTTATGACCCACCCTCAAAGATGAATGTTCTGGAACATGAATGAATCCATATATTTAGTGTTGCTGTCCACCAGTTACTCTAGCAAGATAACCCTTCTCCATATTATCCCAGATTTGGATTCATTTACCAAATCCTCATGGATTGTTCAGCATGGGAAGAAATATTAGTTTAATACAGAAGATGCAAAATATTTATAATATTTGAAACAGGTATTTGATGATATTAACAACAATGACCTCAGCTATTTTTTATTCATTATATCACCCTTGAACAGCTTGGGAAGGAGTGTCATGCAAAATGCCTCCTAGTGATCTGATCCTTGTATCAGAGGACATCAAAGAGGAAGGGAACCATGAGTCCCCATTGTCTCCTTCAGCCCTGGTGTTTGTCCTCAGGTAAAATATCCTCCCTCAGATCAGGTTGTAACAGCATCCTAAGGCTTCCCCACTTGTCTGGGGAAAAGACATCTCACTCATCAGCAGAGTGCTTTTCTGGCTGGCTGTGCTATTTCAGTAATTTTAGCACTTTGGAGGCTAACAGATGAGGATCAGGAATTTGAGGCTAGCCTTAGCTATGCAGTCAGAAATGTTTTTAGAAGATGGTGAGCCATTCCAGACACAGATAGACCACGTTTCTGAGATTTCAGAGCAAAGCACCAGCTTCTAGAATATGACTACTTTCTAGAAGTAGCATTCTGAGTTCTACCCAAGTTTCTGGCCATTCTCTCTCATTTGGTTTCTATGGCTTATCCAGAAATCTTTTATGGATTTGATTGGCCTGAGTCAGTTCTAGGGAAGAGAATAACATCCATTCATTTCTTTCTTTCTTTTTTTTGGTGTGTGTGTGGGAAGTTCTAGGGACACATCCTGAAATGTCATGACTAAACCTGGGAATGAGAGGCCTCTCTGTTTCTTGGTTGTAATTAAACATGTGACAAATGGGGAAAAAAGGGAAATACATTATCTGTAATGTGGACAGCAATAGAAGTGTTGCTATTTCCTAATGAAATATGGTTTATATCACAGTGTCTTGGCCACTTTCCTATTGCCATGACAAAATACCATGGCCAAGGCAACTGATAGAAGAAAGCATTTAATGGGGGCTTACAGTTTCAGAGGGTGAGTCCATGACCATCATGGTAGGGAGCATGGCAGCATGCAGGCAGATATATTGCTGGAGCATTAGCTGAGAGCTTACATCTGACTAACAAGCATGAGGCAGAGAGAGCTAATGGGGAATGGTGTAGGGTTTTCGAGCCTCAAAGCCCACCCTCAATGACACACTTCCTCTAATGAAGCCATACCTGCTAAGTTTTCTTAAGTGGGGACTTAGCATTCAAATATATGAGCCTGTGGGAGGCCATTCTCTTTCAAACCACCAAAACACAGTCCATTTATAATGAAGAATTCCCTGATTTTTAAACTATTTGGCAGCCATTATAACATTATAAATCTGAAAAAATCAAAACAAACAATATAATCAGTATACTTTTTCCCCTTTTTCGATTTTAGTGTGTGTGTAGGGTGTGCATGTGTGTGGGCACACACATGCAGTTAGACATGTACATGGAGGCCCCAGGTTGAGGTACAGTATAGCACTCCATTGCTTTTCCATCTTATTTATTGACACAGGGTCTCACAGTCAAACTCAGAGCTGCCTGATATGGCTGTTCTCTCTAGCCAGCTTTTTGGTGGGCCCTCTGCACATTCTAAGGCTAAGACCACAGACAGGCTTTCAGGCCACCCTGCGTTTTATATTTAATATGGGTTCTAGGATCCCAACTCTGGTCCTGTAAACACTTTACCCTCCAAGCCATTTTCCCAGCCAGAATCACTAGACTTATAAAAAGCCACTTATTAATAAAAGCTCAAATCATACTGAGTTCATGTTATTGGCTCTTGAAGACAATAAAGAATTTTCCAGTTTGAAGAAAAGGGCTAAAATTATATTTGCTTCAGCTGACCAAGAAGGGAGCATTATATCTTATCTTGGCTTTTAATCTGGTTCCAGAGAAAAATCTAATCTTGAAATCAGAAGGAGAAATTTTACTTGTTTTAAAGAAATTTCAGTAAAGTTGAAGATTGGAAGACTGGGACGCTTGAATTTGGAAAGGAGGTTCAAGTTCCTGAAAGCAGTTCTCATACCAAAGTGGTGATTTCATCTTTGAAATGTGTAATGACAGGCCACGCACCTCAGTTCTAACTAATCAGTGACTGTAAGGACAAAGGTGGGACTGAGGGAGACAGCTTGCCAAACAGCCGTGAGGTCTTCAGCGTGACATAAAGCACCCACATCAAATCTGGGTGTGGCTGTGTGTACCTGTACCCCAATGCTGGGGAGGCAGAGACAGGAGGACCCCTGGGGTTTGCTGGACAGCAAGTCTAGCTGAATCAGTGAGCTCCAGGTTCAGTGAGAGACCCTGCTTAAAAACTATGATGGAGAGTAATTAAGCAGGATACTCAATATTGAGCTCTGGTCTCTACAGGCACACATGCCTGCACACATGTGAATATGAATGCACTCACACACAGATACACACAAAAAGTTTGGGGCTGGAATATCAGTGGCAGTGTTACAGGATTGCCCTTTGATCTCTGCAATGGCCCTTCTATGGGGCTTGTACTATCACAGCTCTGTTCTGGACTCTGCTCAGGCAGGCAATAAATAGGCCCTTCTAACTGGTGTGAGCTACGTAAACAACTCCATTCCAATCTCGGGTGCCATAGGCTCTCCAGAGAGATGCTGGGAATTTGGGGAAGAGGTCTGAGAGAATCAGAGCTGTCGTACTTAGTTTTATTCATATTCTCCCTTAGAGAGAAACCCAGCTTGTGATGGTCACATGGCTTCCTTTCTAGTTGGTTTGTGCCAGTTTATGTTCTGAGAGAGTGCTCACTCACAATGGCTAGTCTTTGCCCCCAGGGACTTTCTAAGAATAATCTCTTGACTTCCTCTGAGTTTAATCGAGAATAAGGCCTAAGAAATAAACATCCCTTATTGATAAACAAAAGTGGAAACGGTGCCTGACCGAAAAGAAAGGCCTTGCCTAGAGCTTTCTCTAGCAACTTGCCAGCTTCAACTAAGATGCCAGGCTGACTGCTTTGGCATTATTCTTTCATTACAAAATAGTAGGTAGTGACTGACTGTGACTAAAAGGAGACAGAGTCACAGTATCTTCAAGTCCCCCCATCTTCTTCAATGTGTCGGGGAGTCCCAGGTACCACCACACTGTTCTGAATTTTTAAAGAGCCTCCAGGGATCACCAGCTCCCAGCATCTCTTCCGTCCCAGGAATGATAGCAACATTTATCTACCTAAAACAAACAAGGATGGCTGAGACCTTGAGGGAACTTGTCTTTTCAGCCTCCAGTGAACTCTGAAGCAAGCACACTGTGGGGCATTTAACTTCAGTAGGAGAAGAATATGAGGAACACTTCTCTCGAGTGTCACGTATGCATGCAGGAACTGGCAGGACTCCAGGGAACAGGTCTTCAAGGTTGTCATCCATCTCAGTGAGGGACAGTCATCTGATCAAAAGGCACTGGTATGGAGGCCATTCACCCTTCAGGCTGTTGCCCTCACTAGTCATTTACAGCCCTGGAGATGCTTCAGAACCCAAAGGAAGGAGGCAATGCCTTAGCTCGGAAGCAGAGGAATTAGAAGACCAGAGAAGGGAATGAGTGGGTATCAGGGTGGGAGGCCGGGCGTTCCAAACTAGGGTGGCAACACAAAGACTAGCTGTGGATAAATGGCACCAGAGCATTGCCTTTTATTGACACAATCCTGAGAGCTCTGATTCCTTTGCTCGTGTGTTTTTCCTGCTTCAGGAGGACAGAGAAAGCCACTCAGGTGGAGTGGGCTGGACTCTGTTGCAGAGGGCTTTGGGATCAACCGTGGCTAGGGATTGTCTCAGCAGTGAACAGGTTTAGGCAGAAGGAGCCCCTTTACTTCTTGGAAGGCAGTGACCCAAGAGAAGAGAAGAAAGTGCATTCTGAGCATTTCACAGTTGAATCCACAGAATTGGGGGGCACTCTGAGAGGGAATAAAGCAACGCAGGACCTGAAAATGTAAAGGTTAAGAAGTCCATGGCCTTGCTAGGCATGGTGACTCATGGCTGTAATCACAGTGCTTGGGAAACTAAGGCAGGAGGATCTGAAGTTGCAGGACAGCCTGGCCTTGCAGTGAGCTCTTGGGCTCCTCTGTTTCATTTTCTCTCCACCCCTCCTTTCTCTGTGTAAAGCAGTGTCATGGTCCTGCCACACCAGTTCCAGGTGGCTGGGCTGAAGCTCGGTTTATCAAGGACATTGTAAGCCTTTCTCCTAGAGGCTGGACTCCCTGGTTTCCTCAGCTTTCTCCCCCATGGCACCCAGCCATTTTCCCAGCTGTTGTTGATAAGGGGGTGATAAACACATGCATAGGTGAAGAATGACTGTATCACACAGTGCAGCCATTGCTATCTAAATTGGGCTGGAGTATTGAGAAACCACCATGAGCTACCACATCTTTGCCCTGGATATTCTGCCTGATAACTCCACATAAAATATATATATAAGCACTTGTAGGTGGCCCCACCACAGAAGGCAGCTGTCCTTTTATAGGTTGGGCCATGACAGAGCTAGCCTGCCAAGCCAGGAACTCCTTCCTCTCTACTTTCTCCCTTGGATTCTGAGCCCAGGGGCTTGCTTTACCCGGTCCCTTCTAAGTTGAAAACTCGGGTTTCCATATCTTGAAGGAGAACTTGTTAACGTGACGAAAACAAACTTCTTTCTCTTCTCCTCCATTGACAAACCTTTTTACTTTTTAAAAGATGGGGTCTCATATATGCCAGGGTGACCTCAAACACACTATGTATATGGACCCTCCAACCTCCACTTCCCAGTCTTTACTGGGGTTAAAGGTCTATGTCACCAAGCCCTGTTTTATCCACCCACAGGTAGTTCTGCAGGCTCAAGCTTCTTTCACTTTCCAATGCTTCTTCCAGGAGAGGCTGAGTGGGAGACACCGTGGCGGAGATGCTATGTGTTCAAAACCTTCAGCTGTAACACAACAATTGTCTCCTCCTTCTCCGGTTTCTTGCTATGTGCATAGTTGCACTGGCCCCGATTTGCAGTGAGAGTTTCCCTCTCTCTCTCATTAGACTAAGCAAAAATGTGCCTAATGAATTTACTTCAAGGTCATTAACTAGGAAAGGAGGAAGTCCCATTTTTCATGACCAGGAGCAGACATTTCTTTCTTCCCTCCCTAATGTCAGGTTGATTGGTTTCTTGCTACACTTTCCACTGTCCTTGGCTCACACAGTCCCTAGAAATGTACGATCAAGGTTCAGAGCCAAAAAAGTGAGACCACAGAGGAGTCTGTGTTTAAGAGAGACTAGCTGGGAGCTGCCCTGGGAGGTCCCCTTCCTGTTACTGGCTTCATTTTAGTCATGCTCCCCTGCACACTCCCTCAAGTGTGTAAAGGAGAGCACTCTTCATCCCATACCCGTATTGGACTGTTTGAACTCCTTTTAGTCCTTTGTAATTGCCTGCTTGTCTTTCTCTTCTTTCCCAGTCTGATCAATTGCTTCACTCTGGACCCTGAAACCATTGGCCTGTCCATGCCTGACCCTGCCTCCCACAGCAGCAGGTTCCGGGAGTGTAAGTCACCAGGCTCCGTTTGTTTTTGCAGACTGATTATTAGCACGTAGTCAAAGGGACATGGGCTTTGTGTTAGCCTATGGGAAGAAGAGTCTATTGTTTATCTGTTGCCTAATTAAACTTGGTTCCTTGAAGGTGGACAACGTAAGACAAGTTGTCAGGCTTATGATATTGAGAATTATATAGGCATATGATTACCTACCTCCATTTTGTTGTGTACTTAAACCTAACAGATGGATTCTTGTCTGATTTGATTTATTTTTTATTTTGCATTTTTTGAGATAGTCTTATGTAGCCCTAGGCTAACCTCAAACTTTCTAGATAGATGAGGATGACCTTGAACTTCTGATGCTGGGATTATAAATGAGAGGCTACCATGCCCAGTCTTAACAGATATATTCTTGAAAATGTTTGATTAAGGTGAAATTATATATAACACACACACACACACACACACACACACACACACACACACACACACACAGTATTGGCACATATCTATAATCCCAGGAAATCACTGCCTTGATCTACATAGTGAGCTCTAGACCAGCCCAGACTCCATAGTGAAACTTTGTTCCCCAAATCACCAAATAACAAACCCATTAAACATTGTAGTACTAGCAGAGAAAGATTGGTTACTTAAAAATGAAAAACAAAGTTGGAATGAATAATGCCTCTCTACTTAGTTTTCACAAAAACAAGTCCATACAAAGGAGTTGAATTTGCTTACAGTGAGGAGGGCAGCCTGGATCGTGACAAATATCACACACAGTGCCACGGAGGCTGAGGCTTGTGACCGTATCTGGTATCCGTGTTGATTGCCTCACGCTGCTCTTTGCACTGTCCCACCCGGGGCTGAACCCTGTGTTCCCTTTCCAGCTGGCTGGCAGAGTCCGTCCAGTTAGTGACTCAGGATGACTTCATTTATTTCAAGGTTTTGAGTCAATGTTATCAAGATTCACATTACCCAAGGCATTGTTTCCACGACTGAAGACAGAAATGGACACCCAGTGACTCGCAGGGCACCTGTATTCTTAGAACATTACCTGGTCCGGGCTTGCTCTTTGGGAAACACCTCTATCCACCCAAACAGCCTCCCTTCCACAGGTGCCAGGATGAGCAAACACTCACATGGGGGTGGCTAGGAATCTGAAGTGCTCTGTTCTTTTCTGTATGATTGGCTTTTTCCTCACTAGAACTTTCCAAGTTGCTCACACAAACAACTCTTCCCTATCCAAATTTGCTTTACCCCCTTCTAATGATGCCACTCAGTCAACGGCTCCAGTGAGAAAACAATCGTGTGCTTTTTTTGGTCCTGATTATTTTCCTAAAATTGTTTCAGAGCAAAACCAAACTGTTCTATTGAGAATAAGTTGCAAGATTCCACTCTGAATCAAGTGCAAGAACCAGGTTAGACCTGAAGTTATTGTTTGCAATGAGCGTCACTTGAATAGGTCAAGTTTGCCTGCACTTAAACAGGTCAAGTTTGTATGCATCCTTGTCTCAAAGTTTTACAGGACTAATAAAAGGAGTTTATTACCACAGATATGATTTAAGACTAGTGATCTAGTTCCAGTCCACCTAACCCCATGGACAGGGAGTGTCCCTGGCATCTGTTCTGAAGGGTCACCCAGGCCATGCCCTTAGATCCTTGCTCAGACCTGGGAATGCTACCCCAGTTATGTGTCAATCATTAGTCCTTGGTGCAGGGTTACGGCAGCAAGAGTCACACACTCTGGATGCTTCCACCAGGCAAGGGTGTGACGTTGTAGGTAAAGCTCACTTCCTTGCCATCACCTCCACACGTGCTTCTTGCTCTCCAGAACGAATGTCTGTGAGTCTCCACTTCCCATGCCTCAGTCTACCTGCCCCTTGGGCCCACTGGGTATAAAAAATTCATGCTCCAAGTACGTAGTGCTGAGCTGAGCAAAACCCATTGGAGCATGGGAGAACCATAACACATCTGTCCAGATGGCTGAACCCTAAACTCCACCAACATCAAATGCCAGTGAGAATGTGGAGACAAAGGGATTTTTGTACACAGTTGGAGTCAATGAATGGAACTGGTGTAGACATTATGAAAAATTGTATGCAGATGCCTCAAAAATTACAAACAGAGCTAGCATATGATATAGTAATCCCACTATGAGATATTTTTCCAAGGGAAATGAACTTAGAATATCCAAGAGTTACTTGCATGCTCATCATCATTGCAGCACTATTTGCAATAGATATGGAAACAATCTAGACATCTGTTGATAAAGGAACTGAGAAAGAAGATGTAAATACACACACATATGCTGCACAAAACACATCCTCGCATAGACTGTTACCCAACCTTTAATATTTCTACAGTCATCTAGGACAATAGAGACAAACTTTACACTAAGTCATATAAGCCAATGACAATAAGACAAATAGCCCCACAATGTCATTTATATGTAGCACTTAAAAAAGCTGAGTAGATGGGGCTTATAAGTGAGGAGGGGCTGTGTCTCAAAGGACGCAAAACTGTAGACAAGGTGAACGAGTTCAAGGGATCTCTTTTGTACATCGTGGTGACTATGGTTAACAGCAAAGGACTATATTCCTAAAAATTGCCGAGAGAGTAGATGCTACGAGTCCCACGGTCAAAGAGTGATCAGTATGCTAACTCAAGGTAATAGATATATCAATTAACTTGATTGAAGTATTCTTCAGTGTATGTCAAAGCATCATATGTTATATCATGAATATACACTACATATTTCTTTCTTCCTGGGGAGATGGATGTGACCATTGGTGGCAAGCTCAGCAGTCATCAAAGGTGCTGGGACAGGCCGGGCAGTGGTGGCGCACGCCTTTAATCCCAGCACTCGGGAGGCAGAGCCAGGCGGATCTCTGTGAGTTCGAGGCCAGCCTGGGCTACCAAGTGAGTTCCAGGAGAGGCGCAAAGCTACACAGAGAAACCCTGTCTCGAAAAACCAAAAAAAAAAAAAAAAAAAAAAGGTGCTGGGACAGATGTGAGGACAGAGTTCCAGGTAAATATAACAGCTATTACTATGACAAGCTCATAGTTTATTGTATTTGAGTTCATCGGAATGAATTGGGAGCTAAGACATTGCTCAGGATTGAGCCTTGTTTTTCCTTGTCTAGTGATAGAGGTGACCCAGTGAGGAAGGTGCTAGGTTTGCTGGAATAACACCACACTGCAGGAAGTGAGAAGTGACACAGGAAGTGCAAACCCCACTTTTACCTATGTTACTAGGAGAAGAAGGTCACACACTTTCTACTTTATAATGCTTTAGCCATAAGAAGCCATCTCGAATCCATCTTCAGCTGTTGATAGGCCATTGTTCTATACACATACAATACTGTCATGAATTCAAAATGTCAATCAACACATGAGATCTGAAAGTGGGAGATATCTCTCAGTCACCTGAATTATGCATATGAAATAGAGATGAAGAAATCCAGCAAAAACTCTACCATACTTGAGTAAGAAGTGGGTCTTCATTCACGAAAATGCTAATGCCACAGATTAAAAAAAAAACCATGATGCAGTTACTGTACTATTGATGTTCTACTTAAGCAGCATTCATCCTGTGCTAGCCCAAATTATTACACACTGTGTCTTCTTGTAACCAGGATACAGATGCTTGAACTGTTGCCACAAATGCCAGTGAAGAATCAAATCTTTAAGGTGTGCTTTATTCAAAGAGCTTTGATCTGAGAATGCAGTGGATTAACACCCTACACAAATGGCATCCCATCTCATCCCTAGTTCTCCAGCTAGCTGATTAGACAGGGATGGGTAAATGAAGATATCCAGTCATTGTGGAGCTCAGTCTTGCCCCGCTGGCTAGATTACCAACCACTCCTGAGACGTGTGATGTCTGTTCCTCTCTCATCATCCCTTGCATTCTTCCATTACCTCTGGGTGTCTGGACTTGGATACTTCTTGGAACCACTGCTTACCTTGTGGTTGGAGAGTTAGCTCAGAATGGTCAGACCATTAACTGTGGTGTGCTAAGGTACTGGAAACCTGTACATGCAAGTTCCTCTTACAATATGGAGTATTAGTGTGCCTTTATAATACAGAATATATTCTATGTTAACATACAGAATAGAATATAGACTACAGAAGCTCCCCCTCACTCTCCTGCCCTGTCACCTTATCCTAACCTAAAACAAGTCTTTGAGAACAAGGATATATTAAGTGCTTAGGTTTGGATAAAGAAACACAGGGAGTGATTGCCTGGTAATCACTAATAACTAGTAACTGGTACTGCTGGTAACAGCTACTGAGGCTTTGGGCCCAACCAGAACCCAGTCTCTAGTTAAAATCCTACCAAACACAAGCTCACCAGGCCTCACTGAACATCAAGACCCTTCTTTGTCTGGAGGTCTCTCATTATGCTGCACAGGCACTAAGCACGAGGTACTGGGAGGCACCAAGGGTAGGTTCCTATTCTTTTCCTAGGAAAGTGTAGCTATAACGGTCACTAGAATTTCAGGGGAGGACAGGTCAGGGCAACGGCCATTGGCAAAGCACAATGAGTGTCTGCCAGAAGGCAAGGTCCAAAGGGACTGGAGAGGAGCTCAGGAAGAAACAGAGAGGAATAGTTTAATTAAATCTGGTAAGGGAATTTGTGGTTGTAGGATCTGGAAAAACTCTAATGTCGGAAATGACAGGATCACTGCAGGGTCTCTGACTTAAGCAAGCACACACGTCACACAGACAGGAAGTCCTGAGACCCTGGCAGGAACCTGATGTTAGTTATTTTGGTTTGCAGACTAGGGAGCTAGCCGATGGCAGGGGTACCTACTGCAAGAACCACCTCTGGCCCTGACACCTGCCGTAAGTTTCCATTGCAGCCGGAAGAGCCTCTGCTTCTACCGACATCACTCAGCCCTAGGCAGTGCTGAAACACCATGAAAGGTTTTGTGGAGTTAATGTGAGAAGAGCCAAGAGTGGCTAGTTGTGTAGAAAGTGGATGACTAGAGTCTCCAGTGTACTAAAGGTCAACATTCATGAGTGAGAGGAAAGAGGGGGCATTGGGGACAGGGATGTGATGAGGAAAGACATTACAGGGGATACTGCCAGCCAGGTTCCAGGATGCATGATTAATGAGGCAGTGAGCAGAAGGGAGGTCTGTGTTTAGATCTGCAGGAGCAGGATGGAAGAGGAGCACGTGAAGAAGGCACAGAATGGGCAGGGATTAGTCCATGGGGGTGACAGGACATGCTCGGGGTCCTCCATACCCAAAGAACTTGTGACTTATGAAAACAATTCAACTTTTGCCATCATGGCATTGGTGCATCTTAGTTTTGGAAATGAGTATGGATGAAGGGCCGATCTGTCTTGGATGCTGCAGCTGGTGTGATGTAACCTTGCTGGCTCCTGATGACTTCCCAGATCCAGGGACGATGACTGTAGCTCCTTGTGCTGCTGATTGCACTGGCCTCCCCATCCACCTGATTCATTCTCTGTCTCTGCTTGTGGGTTCCCTGCTCTCTTTGGCTTCTGTGGGTAGCCAGCCAGTGCAAGTCTCCAGCAGGAGAGAGATAGAGGCTGGGAGAAAAGAGTAAGGCTGGGGATTCCCTCCTTGCTCTGTGTTTTTTTTCGTTTATATTCTCTCTCTCTCTCTCTCTCTCTCTCTCTCTCTCTCTCTGTGTGTGTGTGTGTGTGTGTGTGTGTGTGTGTGAGAGAGAGAGAGAGAGAGAGAGAGGAGAGAGAGAGAGAGAGAGAGAGAGAGAGAGAGAGAGAGAGAGAGAGAGAGAGAGAGAGATTGGTTGGAGATTGAACTCAGCACCTTGCACACCCTGAGCCACATCGCCCCTTTTTTTGAGGTAGTGCCTCATTATGCAGTCCAGGGTGGACTCAAAATTGCCACCCTCTTGCTTCTGCCTCTTGAGAGCTGGGATGCCAGGTTTGTGCCTGGCTGTGCTACACCCATGTCAACTGTGCAGCCTCCACCTGCCCTGGGTGCTGGCCACCCTCTTTCCTCCCCTTCTCGCCTGGGTTAGACACAGCTTCCCCACAGGTGCTAACTTCTGGGTGCCATAACACCCCGGAACTCTTATCTGCTCCTACACCGCCTCTCCACCTTAAGCGCCCAGAGCAAATCCAGTTCCCTGCAGGGTCCTGAGTCCTGACAGTCTGTCACATGCTGCTCTGCACAGGCTCATTTAATCCTTCTCACACTTTACACTTTCTTGATGAAGCTAAGGTTAAGACACTCATCCAAAGTCACACAGAAAGTGCCACAGTGGAGGTTTGAAGCTAGGCAGAGCTCTGCACTCAGAAGCCTCTACTGACTCATTCTGCCTCTCCCTAACCTGAGGTCATATTGCTGGAGCAGCAGGAAGAGGAAGGCAAGAGCCAAGAGCTCTAAACGCACACTCATGAGGTTCATATACTAAGCTTATTTGTAGGAAAGTCTCATATCATATTAACCTACTCTATGCACATTTCTAACAGATAGGTTATCATTTTTCATATTTCCAGTGGTCCACGGACTGGACTGCTCAACAGAAACTCCTCAGAAGGTTTATGACCTCTCAGTGCTCAGGTCATTCCCCTGGAAGGATGGAGCCATAGCTCTGGGGATGTGACCCAAGCACATATAATCCTTAGGGGATTTCAACTTACTGCCACAATTGATAACCACTGTCCTAGTGGACAGTGGCAATTGCTAGAAGACAGAGGTGACAGATGGAGAGGTCCGGGGGCTATAAGTAGAGTCCTGGCTACACACCGGGAGGATACAGAGGAGCTTGCAGAGTTTATGTACGATCTGAAAATAACATAAAACAAAGCAGCCATGATCAGTGATCATTTATGCCTGAGCAAACTGCTTCTAGGTCTGTGGACATCTTACCATTAATTATTACATCATAGCCACTTACTGAGTCACTTAAATAAATAGAATGATTGTCCATATGCTTTATTGAAGCAAAGGAAATGAATGTGCTTCAGAAAGTTTGTTTTCCTGGAAGGTTACATCATTTGGGTTATCCCCCACACCCACCTTTTAAAGACAGCGTCTTGCTGTGGAACCCAGGCTGGCCTTGAACTCCCATTCCTCCTACCCCTGTTTTCTGGGTACCCACTAAAATGATGGATTTCCAGAAGACAGCAAATATTTGTAAAACGCTTGCAACCATTGACCTTCAGCAGAACTGAAATTTCTTTGCTTTTGATTCATGGACACAGATGACATTTCCATACTTTCTGGACAGATGTGAGCTTACCAAGTCAAGGTGCTGGGGGAGGATGGGCCAGTGTCTTGCTGTCTTGGGAGCACTCCACAGCACCAGTGAAGGAAGGCATCACGGATGTGAGTGTGGGACGTGACTCCCAATTGTTATTTCTGGGCTTTCCTTTTGGACTGGGCTGGACTGCTCCCGCAGTGTACTCCAGACAGCAGACCAAACAACTTGTCTTTCTTTCTTATTTTTCTCCAGGCCAGTCTTCTTGTTTATATGCTTGCTGAACCGTCTGATGGTGTGACGTGAAAATGGCCGACAAGCTGCCACTGACGGCTGCCTTACCACTCCATCTACCGTGAGCTCAGAAGCCAGGGCACCATGCAAGGGGACACTGAACAGTCAGTGAAGGGACTCTGGCTAGCTTGAGTGTGGCAAGCATGGCTCTGGCAGGCCTTGCCCCTCTCCCTGATTCCCTCTGCCTTTCTAAAAACCATAAAGCTAGCCCTCAAGGTCTGTTCCTTTATTTGGCCACTTGCTCCTTCTGAGCCTGGCTACCAAAGTCCAGCTGTCGAGGTATCGAAGTCCAGTCATCAAAAGCCCCCTAAATGGCTCCCCTAATTAATGTGCCCAATTAAAATTAAACACCCTAACACAGAGTTTCCCCTTGTACCTTTATAAACTGCCATTTGCCTGTGTGCCAAGTCTGTCTCCTCTCTATCCAGAGGCAGTCCTTTGTCCCCCCCAGGACAAATACCCCTGCCCCTTCTCATTTGTCCCCTTCCCCTTCTCCCCCATCCTCTATCTCCTGTCTTTGTCTCTTATTCCCTGCCCTCTGTCCCCCCAGGGCAAATAAGTCTCCTTTGTGCTGAGAACCTGGTCTCGGGGGCCCTGAGCTGATGCTTTTCCTTTCAGTCATCATGACTGAACCATGCATGCCCAGCAAATATGCCCTCCCCTCCCTCCACCTTGGAGCACCAATCCTGCAGACTCCTTCACTGTAACCTGCAGACTCCTTCACTGTAACCTGCAGACTCCTTTACTGTAACCTGCAGACTCCTTCACTGTAACCTGCAGACGCCTTCCCTGGTTGAACACCAAAGGAGCAGATGCTGATGCAAAAATGTATCCACTCTCTGGGAGAACACAGCCATCAGCTGGGCATGTGGGGGAGCTTTGGGGAGGTCTTCTGGGAAGTTCTGAGTGGCAATCCAGCTGAGGCTGGTTTCTAACATTGTCTGTGAATATCTGGGGCCAGGGCACTCAAGCAGAGGTCTCAGCCACCAGAGGTAGGCGGTCAAGGAGTCCTCTGCCTCCTCCTGCTTGGTGTGGTAAGCGAGGGCTCTGGAAACTGTCTCTGGGGTCGAGTCATCCTTTAGGGGAGTCAGACTTTTAGATTCTGGAGTAATGGGGGATATAATTGGTGTAGCCTCCTTCAAGCCTTCCGACCTCAAGATGGGCAGTGAGTAAACAAAGAAACCAGTAGCAAAGCTAACTATGGGGATTTGTCTGTGGTGGTGGATCCCAAGGTAGCTAAGCCACATAATTCAAAGGATAGCATTTCCTTCTGGAAAATTCTGGTTCACTGGTAATGGTCAAGGCAGGTGAGAGGCATACCCGAAGCTCTTAACTGGGTGGCCCAGTCTGCAGTATCTACTTTCTTGCTCTGAAGTACGATTGATAAGAAAATCAGCTGCTATTGCTAATATTTATTAGTTGATTATGAGGTGATAGGAATAGGTCTGAGTGTCACTTGAGTTTAACTTCACAGAGGCCTTCCAGAGGGTGCTGAGATTCTCTGCAGTTTGCTGACCAGAAAACGTGAGTTTCAGAGAGACCGAATCTTCCAGGTATGAACTCTAATTCTAAGAGTTGAGATTTGAACCCAGGTGACTGACCTCATAGCCTTGATCTTTCTCTTAGCCCTCAGAGTTCTGGGGCATGGGTATAACTGTCTCCACACCCTTCCTGTCTCCATAGTATGTTTACTGCTGAAGGAAACCCAAGGGTCTGAGTCTTCAGCTCATCTGGAAGAGGAAGTGGATCATTCTCGCTCTATTCCCGGGAAGAGGGCTCTCTGAGTTCTCTATACACTGAAAAGCCATAAAACGTCACTGAGGAAAATGCAAGAGGAGAGGAAGAAATGAGGCCACACATGTATTCAAGAACCAGAAGACTCGATGCTGGTAAAGATGCCAACCCTCCTCCCAAGCAAAATCCTAATGCAATCTTTTGGTAGAAATTGAAAGACGAGTTTTTTCTTCATGTGCAAACCTGTATGACCCATACTAACAAAAACAAACCACAACAAGCTAAAAGCAAGACACTTGAGAGAATAGCTCGGAGGCATACAGTGACTCAGTGCCAGGACTCACAAAACCATGCTCATCACGACTGTAGGACACAGATATTTACATTACAATTCATAACAGTAGTGAAATTACAGTTATGAAATAACAATGAAAATAATTTTATGATTGGGGTCACCACAACATAAGGAACTGTATTAAAGGATCACAATATTAGGAAGGTTGAGACTTGCTGCTCTAAAGACATTGTTAACAAAATGAAAAAACAAGGCAGATATTGGAAGAAAAGGACCACGATCTATCAGTTTGACCAAGTACAAATAGATAAGAAATTCAGTATCAGTAATAAGAAAGCCATCTGTTTATGATGGGTAAAATACTTGAATAGATGCTTTATAAGAGAACACAAGGGGTGCGTGCAGGTCTAGGGGGATGGCTCAGTTGGTAAAGTGCTTGCTGTATAAGCATGGGGACCTGAGTTCGAACCCCCAGTACCCCTTAAAAATGTGGGGCACAGTGACGTGGTCCTGTAATCCTATACCTGGGGAGTAAGAGACTTGAAGATTGCTGGAGCGTGCTGTCCAGTCAGCCTGGCCTGCTGGTTCAGTGAACCCCAGGCCAGTGAGAGATACCATCTCAAAAACAAAGATGGAGTCATTGAGGAAGACACACAGTGTTGATCTCTGGCCTCCACAGTCGTGTGCACACATACACACACACAAACACACATAAACACACACACACACACACACACACACACACACACACACACACACACACGAGAGCATGGAGATGAACAAGAATCATATGAAAAGATGTTTTAAACATCACTAGTCACAAGTAAAATCCAGAAAATATCACTCCACCTCTCTATTGAGTGGATAAAATTAAAAGGAAAATCTGACTACACCAAGTGTTGACAAGGACGTGAAGGAACTAGAACATTGACATACAGCTGATGAGGATGCAGTCTGGCAGTTTCTCAGAAAGTCAGGAGTGGACCAGATGCATAGCCTATTACCCAAGAGAAATGAAGGTGTATTTCCACACAAATATTTTAACATAAAGGTTTGGAGAACTTTATTTCTAACTGCCCCAAGCTGGGAGCAACCCAAGTGTCTTTCAAATATAAGCAGGTAATTTGTGGTTTACTTATACAAGGGATACTACCCAGCAACAGTAAGAAGGAATGAATTGCTGATATATGCTAAAACATGGATAGAAGGAACCAAATTAAGTATGTTGAGTAAAAGAATACAGCAGGGCTGAGAAAACGGCTTAGTCAGCACAATGTCTGCCGTGTGCTGTGAGATGTCTTTCTGTACGCTGTGAATATGTGTTGCTCTGACTGGCTGATAAATAAAGCTGTTTGGCCAATGGCGAGGCAGAATAAGGTTAGGTGGGACATTCAAACTGGAGAGGAAGAGAAAGGGTGAAGGGGGACACTGCGAGCAGCTGCCAGGAGAAGCAAGACGTGAAGGTACTGGTAAGCCATGAAGCCATGTGGCAAGACATAGAATAATAGGAATGGGTTGAATTAAGTTATAAGAGCTAGTTAATAATGTGCTGGAGCCATAGGCAATATAGTTTGTAATCAATATTAAGCCTGTGAGTGATTGTTTTATAAGCAGCTGTGGGGCCGTGGGGCCAGGTGGGATTGGAGAAACTTCTGTCTACATTCGTGCAAACTTGGACACCTGAGTATGGATCCCTAAGAATGCACGTAAAAATTCATGTCTGTAACCCTACTGCTGGAGGGGTGGGGGATGAGAGGTGAATCCCAGGTGCCCACTGGCCAGGCAGCCTAGCTGCAGATGAACTCTACGCTCAATGAGAAATCCTGCCTCAAAAAATATGGTAGAGAGTGATTAAAAAAGCCACCCCTGTATAAACGTTTGGCTTCCACATACATACAAATACACATGCTTGAGTCACTGCATTCATATAGGTACACACCTTCATGAACATTCATACATTCCATGTGCACATGCGCGCGTGCGCGCGCACACATACACACACACACTCACACCTATGCCAGCATATCTATGCTTCTTTCATACATATTTCTAGCAAATGCAAATAATTAAAGAAACAGGTTGTCTAGGGAAGGTAGGCGGTGTCAGGAGTAGGTAGGCTAAGAATGTGTGTAAGGAAACTTAAGGAGTTGAAGGAGGTGTTCATTGTCCAGACAGAGGTGATGGTTCACGGGTGTTTACATGTTACCATTACAAAAGTATAACCTTTTGTATATTTAATTTCTTACACACTCATTATGCTTCAATAAATCTCTTTAAAGCAATCAAGTAGTTAATGTTGGGACATAGGTTTGTATTGTGCCAACCTGGCTAGGGCCCAGAGTCCTTCTAGACACATAAAGCTATTTTTTTTAAATTCATGAACCCTATTTCTTGAGAATTTCATACATGAGTATAATGCATTTACATCATTTCTATCCCCCCACTCCAATTCCTCCCATCACCTGCCATATCCTGTCTCAAATTCATGTGACTTATGGGGCATCTTTTAAGTGATAAATACTTGTTCATATTTAGGGGGCATAGTGTGCATTTAGGTACATGTATGTGAATGGGTCACAATCAGATCAGCATAATGGGCTTGCCTACCTCAAACACTTAGCACTGTGCTAGGGACATTCAAATCATCTCTACCAGGTTTTCTTTTTCTTTTTTCTAAAGTAGTTGTAACATGTAGTCCCTTACTGTGCTGTTGACCCTCATGCTATTCTTCCTTTCAATGCCTCTCCCTCCCCATCAACCATCCTTATTCCATCATTCCATCTCTTCTCTGACTCTTTATCCTTCCAAGCCTCTCCTGGCCAGTGCTCTACATCTACGATCAGCTTTTTTACTCCCTCATGAGTGTGAAAGTTGTAGCTGGTGTCTCCAGGCCTGTCTTGTTCCACCCCAAGCCTGGCTTGTTTCACTCAGGATGTCATCTTGTTCTGTGGATTGCAAATGACAGTATTTTATTCATTTCCGTGGCAGAGTAGTAGTCCCCTGTGTGTGTGTCAGAGCATAACATTCTCCACCCTCCTCATCCACTAATCTTATGGACTGTCTTGTGTATTCCTATCTGAGACTCTATAGTGTTCCTTATAACTTAATTTTTTTTCACTTTAACAGGTTTCATATAAAATTCAGTATCTCATCCCCAAGATTCCAGATGGAGCTGGGGTTGGTGGCAGAGCGGAGAAGGCACGCCGGTAAGACTTACTACACCTATAACCCAACAGGTGGACAGGGCCACGTAACCCACCTTGGAAGCTGGATTTTGCAATGAGAATGAGCTATCACTATATTTCTCACCTAATGGCCATTGCAAGGGCAGAAGGTGTGGGAAAATCTGGAAAGCTTTGCCCTGTCAACAGTTTTGCTGACACAGGAGAAGGCTGTCTGTGATGGGGTCACAGCTGCAATGGCTATTAAAATGATCTTGGCTATGTCCATTCCTTTAGCCCATAGCCTGTTTCTGGCTTGCAATACAGCAATTGTCTTGTCAGGCTGCTGCAGTCAGTTGTAGCATTAGAACAACCTTTGAATGTGATGCTGTCACAATGACCCATGTCTCATTCAGAGGAAGGGCTGCGGTGTTGCTAAGCAACACCCTGTCTGCTCAGGTGGATCCATCCGTCACTGAGCTGTTGATGTTGAAGAGTACACAATGGCCTGAAGTATGTTAGGCTCATAAAAGTACATTTGTCAGTGTGCTTACAAAGGAGGCAGCACCTAGCATTAGCAGGATGATATTAATTTAAGGTAATAAATACAGTGGGTAAGTAGACCAGCATGCTTTGCAGCTTTGGGGACAAGTCTCTTGGGACTATTGGTGATGTAAGGCAGTCTAGATATGATAGCGTATCAAGGAACCATAGTGCCAAGACAGTGTGTTCCCTAGGTATTTCCATGTACTTGGGCTCTGCATCAGAGGTCCTCTGTGATCCTCTGATTCTCACAGTGCTTTCTTGGCTAATCAACTTCTGTTCAACCAGCCAACTGACTCTCTGATCATGGGCTGGCAACCACATGTGTGTCGTCCTCACTATACTCCATAATTGAAGTTTGAGGTACCTCCCACCCCATCTCTCTCTCTCTCGACTGGGCCTTACTACGTAGCTTAAGCTAGCCTCAAAGTCAGGATTCTCCTGCCTCAGCCTCCTGAGCACTAGAGTTACAGATGTCTGCTGCCACCAAGCCTGGCGGCACACACTTCTCTTTTGTATAGGGATGGGTAGCTTCTTGGCTTACTACATAACTGGCTCATTGTATCAGTGTTGCTCCTTTACATGCTATACACACATTTTATGAGATTAACTCTGCAAGTTCCTTGTTTCCAAAGCACACCCTGACCCTGTCATTTGGGAAAATATGGGGACCATTTTGTAGCCGCCATTTGAAACCAACAAGATGAAGGGATTTTCTGAGCACAGATTGGTTTCTGGCAAAGCCTGAGCTTCAACCTTAGTTGTCAGGGTGGGAGACAAAAGGGGAAGACGGCTTAGATATCCTGAAAGAGCTTGGAGGCAAGGAACCTGCAGAGTTAATCTCATAAAACATTCATGCAAAATGTGAAGGAGCCAGAAAAGCAAGACGGGTGCGATTAGCTAGTATGGAAGTAAGCCAAGAAGTCACCCATTGCTCTCTCTCTCTCTCTCTCTCTCTCTCTCTCTCTCTCTCTCTCTCTCTCTCTCTCTGTGTGTGTGTGTGTGTGTGTGTGTGTGTGTGTGTGTGTAGATATGTGGTGTGTGTGGGTGTATACACACACGTGCAGTTAGCATGGGAAGAAGAGAATGAGATGAAAACCTGAAGGATGAAGGTGGTTGATCTTGACCTTGAGCTTTATAGGTTTGCTGTTTCTTATACGTGCTCTGTCCTCTAGCATATGAAATTATAAAGATATTGGGAAAGATACAATAAAGTAATTCTGACTACTACTATAGGCTTATTTTCTATTATTATTATTATTATTTGATTTTTGTGTATTTGTTTTAAGGTAGGGTTTCACTTGATAGCCCAGGTTAACCTCAAATGAATGAAAATCCTCTTGTTTTAGATTCTCAAGTAATGAAATCACAAGTGTGCAATGCCACACCTGGAATGTTATTTAACTTTATGTTAAGAAATGTGCAGACTTTATTAACACTTTTCAGCCAAGTGGCAGATACTATTTATTTATATATTTATTTCTCTCTAGCTGTTATGGGAGAGAACAGGTCAGAATGTTAAATAATTTCTTCAAGGGCCTTAAAAATATGGACGGTATAACTGGGTGCTATCACACACATATGCTTACAGTCCCGGAAGTAGGAAGATGTGGGGGGACTGTGAGTATAAGGCTGGACTTGGACACATATTATGGCTCTGTTACACACCACAAATGTTAAGCAGAGACACATACACACACACACACACACACACACACACACACACACACACACACACACACACACACACAGGTGCCCGTGCATGCGCGAGCAAATGGTTCAGTAACATACAGGTTTTTACTAGTCAGGCTGAAGATCCTACAGATGTGGCCAGTGAGGTGGCTCAGTAGGCACTCTTGCCACCAAACCTCCTGACTTGGGTTCAATCCTGGGGACCCACACCGTCCCAAGTCTTGCAAGTTGTCCTCTGACCTCATATGTGTGCTGTGACACACCACCACAATGCCAAATATAAAAATAAGTATAAAAAACAAAAGCAAGAAAAGTGATCCTATAGATGTTTAGACTCTCTGATGGTCAAGTGGGGATTTGTAAATATTCTTAAACACACACATGTAACTAACTGCTGAGTCTCAAGGGTGTGGAGGGCTAGAGGCGGATATGTAGATTTTCACCACAAGTGAGGCCTCTCTCCTGACAAGATGTCACTCTCCCCAGTTCGTTCTCAGACTCGGCCAGCGAGACCCTGGTGGCCCACACCCATTTCCTCATTTTTATCCAGTGCTTTTCAGAAGACTCTGTTTCTTGTCACAGTTTAACGACCGGAGAACAACCCTCCCAAACTCAATTTCCCCAAACACGTGAGGGCTGCAAGCCAAGCTCCCTCCAGAGCTTCTTTCCCATAGGCCCCATCTCCACCCTTTAAACTTATCCCAAAAGAATTGGGTTCAAAACCTAAGCCTTCAGGGAAAACACAGCCTCTGAGTAAATCATTACACATATTCTGTTTCTCTTTTTCTCAGCTTTCCCCACAGCAATTAGGAACCAGGATGTGTTTCCCATAATTACAGTTTGCTACTGGCACTTGCTCAGTTGACCAGCTCTCAGGCCCACAGGCGCTGCCTGGGAACTGTGGCTTCAGGGTGGAATAGTCATAGACTTCCTCAACCTGGAGCCCTGGAGATTAAGATCTGGAATGAAGGGTCAACCATGTTTGGCACTTTATAAGCACTTACATATTTTGATAAGAATGGTACAGGCAGGTAAGAAGGCTTCTGGAAAAAACTGAGGTGAGTTATTGTCACCTGTGTGCCTGCCTGTTTCCCTACCCTTTTTGAGTTGAGTTTAGATCTCTCCCGTAACTTCATTCCAGTCAACCGGAAGCTAGCTGAAGCGATTTTCTCCGTTTTCCGTCTCACTCGCTGGTATGTCTCCATCTTCTCTCTACTTCATCAACAGTGCAGGAAGTGAGGGAACCAGAGAAGCCAGAGCCACGTGAGCTGGTGTTAAATCAGGGGTAGTATGCAGGAGAAAGGAAAAGCTCATTGGCACTTGGGGTCACCTGCTGCACCACAGACCTTGCTGCCATTACAAGACCTTAGTCTGTCTTCCTGATGGGCAAGTCCCACAGCTGGACTTCATGAGCCATAATGAGCCATGGAAACCCTTCAGCAATGCCATCTGAGGGGAAGGTGAAGCCTCGCTCCGTCCAGATGAGCCTCTTTGCAGCTACTTTTATACCTGCAAAGTCACTCCATCCTTGACTATGTTTCTCATTCCCCAGACAAGCCCAGGGGATCCATACCCATGAATAAAATGCCTGTCTGTACTAAATTGCTTTGGGGGCCTGACTTACACCTCAGTAAGACTAGAGGACCAGAAGGAGAATTCGTTTCATTTTTTTTTTTTTTTTTTGGTCTTTCGAGACAGGGTTTCTCTGTGTAGCTTTGCGCCTTTCCTGGAACTCGCTTTGTAGACCAGGCTGGCCTTGAACTCACAGAGATCCGCCTGCCTCTCCCTCCTGAGTGCTGGGATTAAAGGCGTGCGCCACCACCACCCAGCTCTCGTTTCGTTCTTTAACAAACATGGTCTGTGCATGTTTTAGTTTTGGAAGACATGATATTTGTGCAAGAGGAAGAGGTCTTCAAGATACGTTGTGATGCATATCTGCCTGCACTCATAGAATCCATGACGACAAGGGCAGCAGGATCTTCTGCAGGTATCATATCAGCATTGAACTGACAGAGCTTAGATATATAATATCATGGTCAAGATTAGTGCCCATGACCTCAATCAGAAAGCCTTCAGATTTTCTGCATATTAGAAAGCCACACTGAACTTGCTAAAATGGGTCATTCCAGGGCCCTACCCTGGATGTCATGAATGAAAGTCCTTGAGAATGGGTAGGGTCTGGGTATCTGTGTTTCAGCAATCTTTACCAGTGATTCTGAGTACCTAAGATTTATGAAACATTCTCCCTCAAGTAAGATGAAGCCTCCATTTCTTCCTCAACTGCAGTCAAGTGCTGCCAGCAAGCTATTTGAAACAGAGGGAAGAGTGTGCATGAATGCTTCTTGATTGCCTTTTTGTGTCAAGTCTACTTTTTTTTGTTTAAACTTATAAAGGTCCAATAAAATTAGGATGCTCTTCAGTCTGCACAGGAGGACTTGGAAGGCTAGAGGGAGTTTGATGGCAATTCTCACCAGATAGCATTTCCACATCCCTCAAAGGATGTCAGAATAATTATATTTTAAAGGATGATTCAAGAGCATGTGATCAGTCACGTCTACATTGAGTACAAGGGAGGTGTTCACAGAATTAAACATCTGTGGTTATACCTCGTCATTTTTGAGGATGGTGAACAAAACCGAGAAGAGGGGTGTGAGATAAGCAGCAGTGATCCCTATGAGCAATAGTTTACTATTTAACTGTTTTAAATCACGTAGCTGTTCTGTTCGTTCTCTCTGTCTCAGAGTCAGGTGGCCAGCCTGACCTAGGACAGAGATTTTGGAGCCAACTTTTAAGCAAGTTTGCTTGGGTCTGGAGAGGGAAGGCCATGGCCCGGTTCCAGAGCCAGTTTTATACACAGCAGAACAGCATGTGACAATATTTCAACATTATTCATATCCCAAAGACACCCGAATCTCTGTAAAACTGAGTCAGTTATGATAGAGACTGACTAACGCAGTGGCCCTCAACCTGTGGGTTTGACCCTTTGGAGGGTTGAATGGCCCTTCACAGGTGTCACCTTGGTGTCACCTAAGACCATGGGAAAAAAATAAAGATATTTACATCATGATTCATAACAGTAGCCAAAGTAGCAGCAAAAATAATTCATAGTTGGTGGTCACCACAACATGAGGAACTGTGGTAAAGTGTCACAGAGTTAGGAAGGTTTCGAACCAGTGGACTGAAGCAAGAGAAGAGCAAAGAAGGCTTGGAGATAGGAGATCTTCAAGAGTGGAGAGCAGAGGAAGTTTAGAGAGAAGAGATTTTTTGAGATCATCTGCTTGTGCAGTGGCAGTTGTTACAATCTGCAAGAATTTGGCAATCAAATGGGCTGTTCTTGGCCACGGAGGGGTACTGAGGCCAAGCCATTTGCCGCAAGACAGTGAGACTGTAATGTAATCTCTGAGTCCGAGGAGAGAATGAGACTGGAGAAGGCAGGAGAGCCAAGCCCCAGGATCGGTCGGAGAGATGGTGGGGAGGGAGCCAGGAGCAGAGCAAGGATGAGATGGGGAGACTTAGAGAATAGGGTCAAAAACAAGAATCTTGCCAGAGGGAGGATTCCAATAGAGGGAAAGAGGTGGGTGTCTCAGCCAAGAGATGCCCTGAATCACAGTAGAGAAGCATACAGCAGACTCCAGCCAGCCAATGAGAGATGTAGTCTTTGCACATGATGGGTGCCCAGGAGGTCGTAGCAAGCTCCAGGAGCCAGAGAGACAGACCAAGAGGACACTTACCTAGCGGGCAAAGAGAGATAGGTGGTTAGAGCGGGTAGGAGAGAAACAGCTGGAGAGGTGGACTCTAAAATTTGGAGTTGAATATGATGGGTGGCAGAAGGCGGCAGAAACAGATGATCTATACCTTAGGACAGTCAAGTCAGAGGCCTGGTTCAGTTAGGAGAGGCTGGGCCCTTGGAAAGGGGTCCATTTGTATCTCTCCTGGGTTTTGGTAACAGATGTATGTGAGGGGGTGCGGGAGAGAAACTGCCAACATGACTGCTCCATGATATGGTTAAGGTTTTTATTGTAGATATGAGAGAGTGAGAACACCCAGAGGCATCTGGACAAGTCTAGAGCAGACAGAGAAAGAAGTAGACCTAACATGACCAGGGCTAGGGAAGCAAGATAGAAGGAGAGAACGGTGGAAATTGTAAGATAGCAAGAGAGAGAGCATAGAGCATAGAGAGAGAGAAAGAGAATAAGAGAGAAATATCTGGGAGAAAGAGATAGATAGATAGATAGATAGATAGATAGATAGATAGATAGATGACAGGTAGGTAGGTAGGTAGGTAGGTAGGTAGGTAGATAGAAAGATAGATAGATGACAGGTAGATAGATAGATGAGCGAGAGAGAGAGAGAGAGAGAGAGAGAGAGAGAGAGAGAGAGAGAGAGAGAATAGCTGGGTTGAGTATCTGTGTGTGTGTTGGGGGGTGGGTGTGCCATAAGCTGGAGGAAGTTTAGGGTAAAGGAGGAGGTCAGAAGGGCCAGAAGGCTAATGTGAACTTTGAAATGTGTAACGAGTACTTGTGATACTCAGGGGGCTTGGAGTCCAGCACAGGCTTATAGGTGCCACATGTAGCCATATGTCCGTTCTGCCAGAGGTAAGTGAAATGACTCCTTTTGGCAGATGGGAACTGATTTCACAAGTCCCTGAGAAATGCTGGCTTTTCTCTAACTGTCAGAAGTCCTATAGTCCGTTTTGAGCTCATTTCTGGGTCTATGGACTGCCCTTTTGTGTTTCCTTTGGGTTTGACATCCATCACATCTCCCTCTTAAGCAGACTTAAGCACACAGTAAATAAATGTCGACCTTGGCCCTGCACTGAACTTGTGTCTACTGGGAAGAAGGGACAATGTCCGTGGACTATTTTAGTCTCTGAAGTATGATCTGGCTTTTTGCCCTCAGATTAACCACAATTCTTCACTCCAATGGCCAGCTTCCTGCTTTCCTGTGAGGGGGCAGAGTGTGAATGCTGATGAGAGAAGCTGGCAGTTTATGGTGCTTCTGAGCCAGCCTCCTGGTTCTCGCCAGGTGTGCCTGGGCAAATGTTTAACTCCCAGCTCTCTGAAAAACAAATCAAAATCAAACAGCTCTCGAAGGGTACCTCGCCCTTCCACAGCCCTCAGATGGCCCTGCAGGTGCGATGTGACTACTCCACTGCCTGTTGACGTCTTATTTGAAGAGTGACCTCGGGGCCTGCTTTCCTTTGCTGAGTTTTTGAAATGAGGCATAGTTTTGACAGTGTTTATGACATCCATGCAGGTTTTCCCAAAGGATGGTCCTGGCCAAACTTGCACCCGAGCGATTTTCAACTCCAGGTTGATTCTCAATTTCCGCATGAAGACGTAAAGCTAAAACAATCCCGTGCCTGGGAATCTTCACTATTGCTGCTGGCTTGCTGGAAGCAGAAACCAGGAAACCCAGGACGGCCACCAAGACATGCCTTAAAGCAGGGTTCCAAGGCCCAGCTCTCAGCAGGCTTTTCCTCACACCCCACCTCTCCTCTCTCTGGGTGTGTGTATCTTATGTGACTCAGGTGTCACAGGAAGATCTTGAGGGCCTAGAATGTGGTCATCATATTAGAAGTACTTTACCTACTTAATCATGGCAACCATTCCTCCAGGTGGGTGCTGTTCTCATCCTCATTTTGTGGGTGAAGTAAGATAAGCACAGAACAGCTAGTTACCTTTGGAGACCCTGCTACTTGTTAGTGGCAGGGCGGGGGTTCAAGAGCAGCCTGGCATGTTTGAAAGATGTATGCTCCGCCTTCCCCACAAGCATTAGGAATATTTGCTTAAGAAGTAGACATAGCAATGAATAAATGCCCTCCTTCTTCAGATAATGATAATAATTTCCCAATATTTAAATTCCACTGACTAAAAGGTGAAATTTTATGTGATTTGAAGCGAAGCCTGAGTACTACATTCTGCTTTCTCTAGTATGGAGTGGTGTGTGTGTGTGTGTGTGTGTGTGTGTGTGTGTGTGTGTGTGTATATATACACACGTTTGGGATGTTGAAATAAATTCAACGGTAAGGGAAAAAAATATCCACCAGAAGCCTTGGAATTAGACTCTCAAAAGACAAATTGACTAAATCTCGTTGAAGATTCCCAGCAGTGAACTCGTCTGGATTTTGGGTCTTACATGCCAAAGCTGAAAGTCAGCATGCATTTGAAACAGCACAGTGCTGATGTTTATCGCAGGGCTTGAACGGAACCAAGCCCTGGCTGGTTGGGAGACTGCTTCTGTTATTTCTCCTTTTGCTCTCTGTTTCTGTCTCAGTAGATCTGGCTGAGGAGGTATTAAAAAGCCAGAAGAGCTAATGTTTGGTGCCCTATCTATAAAGAAATTGATAATTGTGCTGAAGGGTCTGGAAGGTTTAGTAATATAATTCATTTCAGGTTAGGTTAGTGACTGAGCTGAACGAAAACCTCTGTGACGGTCTGTGACGGATTTTTGTCCTAGCATCCCATCACTATGGGAGGGTTCTGTTTGTTTTTAAAATGGGATCTCACTAGATAGTCCTGGCCGGCTTATGTAGAACTATGGGAGATTTTTAAGAAGTCATTACTTTATCTTAAAACACCACAGTAGTGTGAAAATTCAAGTGGTTTTTAATGACTTCCGGGCGGACTTTGAATTTACTGTAACTAACTTACAGACTTTTCTCTTATGAGTAAAAGGATTTCTCTGAGTGCTGTGGCTGCCCAGTGGTTTTCTACTTGTCTGTAGTTGGTGCTTTTTTGTGTGACACAGAAGGCAGCTGTCTGGTGTCCAGTCAGGAGAACTATCCTTTCCTTTAGAGTGCATCACTGTAAGAGTTTTCTTTTCATCCTCTAAACTCCTGGTTGCCATTTTATAAGTTCTGGGACAGGAATCTAAAGAGACTGAGCAGCTGGCTCTCAACTAACACTACTAAATAGAAGAGTGAGGGCCAAAATGCAGTTCTCGTGACCTCCAGTGACACCACACCATGCCATGAGTCCTGCCTCCTTCAGGAGTCAGTCAAGGAGTATAATTACACAGAAGTCTTTCTATTAATTTTTAAGAGTCTTTAGGAGCTTGTATCTAGACAGATGAATTAATTTTCGTGTGTGTGTGTGTGTGTGTGTGTGTGTGTGTGTGTGTGTGTGTGTGTGTGTGTATGTGTGTGTGTGTGTATCTGTGTGTTGCTTGGGATTGAACCCAGGGCCTCCCTCATGCTCGACAAGCACTCTGCCACTGAGCTGTACCCACAGCTCTCTTTACTTTGAAGCAGCCTTACTAAGTTTCCTTAGCTGGTCTTGAGGTCATTCTATGGCCCAGGTAAGTCTTGAACTTCTGCTTGTCCTGCCTCAGCTTCGAAAGCAGCTGGTATCGTAGGCCTGAACCATTAGGAACAGCCAGACATTTTAATTTGAATTTCTACCCTAGAGCAAGTCAATTTTCTTGTGGAGTGCTTTACTATGATGGAGTAATTCAACATGATCAGCACAGAAAAGGTAACACACACACACACACACACACACACACACACACACACACACACACACACACATACACACACACGATCCTTCTTTGCTAGGCCATTCACTTTGAATAGTCCCAGTGACTTCTGGGTTTGCCCAGGCACCTGCTCTCCTAAGTCTTATTTTATCCAGATGACAGCAAGAGAGAGTTCAGGTTGGAAGACACTTTCTTGTGCGCATCAGCACATCTATGTGAAAACCCACCAAACAGAGCAAAATCTGAAGGCCTATAATGAGTGTTTTCTCTTCAGACATCAATTTCAGTCTTGGAACATCACCCATCACATTGTTTGGGAGGATTGGATCCTCCTGAAACTGGAGAAAAGGAAATCCCCACAATTGTGTTTTCTGTCAGTACTCACCCTTGCCCACATTTTCTCGTAAGGAGTGTTGGTGCTCTGGGTCTCCAGGATAGTCCCAGGGCTGCAGTCTGCTGGCCTGACTCCTCCTTGTCATAGCTCCCCTGGAAGAATGTTGGCGTGGCCCTCTGCCAGTGTCTGCCGTTCGAGACTCACAGTTCACTAACCTTGAAGACACAAGTTGGAAATGGAAAGGTGTTTAGAATTCTGGAAAGGGTCAACTCATTTCTGTCAGTTAAGGGTCACATCCCAGTTGTCGAGAAGGTCAAATCTACAGTGTCACGAACGGAATCCTCCATTCACTTATTCACATATGCACAAAATCATAGACAGTTCTCGCGACATCTACTTAAACGTCAAAGATACATTAAACATGGTCCTGCCCTGGAGCAGCTCACACTCTGGGCAAAGTGAAATGTGTAGTGACAGGCCCCTGGGTGTGTGTGTCAAGGGAGAACACGAAGATGGAGAAGACTGGCACTAGGTGCATCCTGAGCGGTGGGTGATGTTACAGGTTTCCTCATCAGGAATGGAGGTCAAAGGGCTCTCTCTGTCTGCAACCTACAGCTCTAGTCATGGACTTGGCTTGCTTCCTGCTCTCCCACACCTTTTGCCTCATCTCAAACCCCTCTCTCAACCCATTTACCATGTTTCTGTTAATCTGTTTGAAGGCACCTCCTGTGCCTGCTTTACCTGTTACCGGCAGCTTGTGAGGGTCACTCAAGCCATGTGTTTTTCAAATTTCCTCCCAAAGAGAGAAACATTATATTTGGAAGTGTGACTTTTAAGTAGTTTAGAAACAAAGCTTGGATTTTGATTTTTTATTTGGAAGAAAAATCTTCTGGACTTTCAGAGGGCTAGTGCTGCCCAGTATCTTACCTTTTATCTCCTCACAGCTGTAAGATTCAGTTCTGAAGTGGTGTGTGTGTGTGTGTGTGTGTGTGTGTGTGTGTGTGTGTGTGTGTGTGTATTTATGGACTAGTATTAAAATATATGTTCTTAGAAAAACCCTGATAGTTAAACCACACATGCTATGTAGAAATCTTTTTGAGAATTGGCAATCTGAATCTTTGCAAGAGGAAAGAGTTTCCCCTGTCAAGAACAAAATCAAAATTGAGTAAGTGTTGGAGCAGAACAGTGAGGAATGGATCTGGCACACGGTAGCTGCTATGCTAGCTGTCTCCTGAATCTGCTCAGCTGCCCTCATGAGGAAGACAAGCATTTCTAGAGCTCCATTTCTAGAGCTGCATTCCAAGCAGAGGGCAATGGGAGTTGGTCTCCATTGCTTCTGTAAGGATGGTAGCAGCCTCCTGCAATTTTGGTTTCACAAACACAGTATTTTCTCATCTTTGTAAGGAGGAGGGGAAGGAATTTTCCCCTAAGACACTTGCAGTGGCATGGCAAGGGGCCGAGAGCCTATGATTCATTTGCTCTGCTGAACCCATGCATGGTTACCCAAGCTTCTCCGTCCCCAACGGAGCAGGGAACTAGCAGGGAGTTACAGGGCCATTGCCAGCATCCTGTTCATGTCCCTGTAGGTCCTCACACCTGCGCGGATTTTAACTGCCAAACTGTCTGTGTTTACAAGGCAATCACTTAGGGCCGAGTTCTGTTTGTAGAAGTCATAGAATACAGCACCAGGAATTACATAATTATATTTGTATGTGTAGGGGTGTGTGTGTGTGTGTGTGTGTGTGTGTGTGTGTGTGTGTGTGTGTATGGAAGATGATACACGACAAAGGTGGAGCTTAATAAATTGTGAGGCATGTACCTGACACCCAGATGCAGGCATGCAACAATCCTGGGACCCTGGAAATTTGCAGTGAAATCTCCCTATACATACTTTTCAAATTTTCTTTCTGGTTCTGGGGATTAACCCTTGAGCCTCATGCATGTTAGGGAAATGTCTTACTAATAAGCTGTATTCTCAGACTTCTTTACTTCTTACTGAACCAAGCCTGGGTCCCCCAGGCCGGCCTTGAGCTAGTGGTCTGCCTCCCCCAGCCTCCTGTACAGCTGGGACTGAAGACATGTGCCACCAGGGTCTCTACCACCCTTTCTTCACACACAGAAGGCAGCACTGCCCTTAGCTCCAGGCAAGGATGATTCTGTGTAGATCCATGGGCTTTGGAGTCTGAATTTCTTCCAGCCGAACACCTTCTAAATGAATCTGTGGCCAAGAGGTAGTGTGAATGAGGAGACTGTGCTTGCCTTGCAAGACCATGTGCCAAGTTATAGGACGTTAGTAATCCCAGCCCAGTGATTCTAGCCACTTCCAGGTCTTTTCCTCTGGCTTACCTTGCTGTGGGGTGGGGCCGGGTGAGGGGGGGGGGAAGCGGGGAGGGGATGAAAGTAGACTTAAAGGCTGGGAGGTGCATGCCCAGGGCAGCAAGGCCCTTGAAACATGGAGTGGAAAACTTGGATGGGAGGCTGGGTCTGGGGACCAATTCTAGGGTGTCACATGTTCCAATGTGAAGCTGTGAATGTCCCAATGGTCCTACAGCCAGACAGAAGTTTTCTTTACCAGCATTGTGGTGTAAGCTATAGTTCTTAAGTATATATGACTATAGTGTACACTCTTACTTAAATACCCCATTTGGGGATGGGAGATGTTCCAAATTTATTTTCAGAAAAATATACAATATGGCATAATGTAACTCTTTTATTTTACATCTTCCAATGATGTCAGAAACACACACACACACACACACACACACACACACACACACACACAGAAAGTAAAAAGGAAAATGAATTACATAGAATACCTGTCACAAATTTTTTATCTGCACATAAGCAAAACAGTATTAGAAATATATTGCTGGGTCCCCAGTTAGTGATTGTAGCAATTTTCTGCTTAAATGTTTTTCTCAGCAGTGAGCTTGCTGAAAGGTAACATCACAGCAAAGGTAAAGTGGAAATCTGAGAGGTGGGGGGGGGGGGGTTGTGAGAGGGTCCTTAAGTTATTGGAGGTGCTGTCAAGGGGGACTTGGTATCCTTCCTTGCTGCTTTCTGGCCACAGATGTGAGCACTTCCTTGAACCCAATTCTGCCGTGACATGCCACCCTCATCAAGTCAGTGGGGCCTCTTGATCTTATAGACTCAACCCTCTAAAACTGTGACCTCTCTTGACTTCATAAGCAGCCTGTCTCGTGTAGTTCACCATAGGAGCAGGCACCTGACAGATGTGCTCTGTAGTGGTGCGTGTATCCCAGAGCATCCGCTGATATTGTGGGTGTACCCCACTGGGAAGGAGAAACACAAAAGGAATCACCACTGCTGGTGGAATAGAAACTAGCCTAGCCACCTTGGAAATCAGAATGGAGGGGTCTATTGTTGTGGTAAAAACACCACGACCTTAATAAAGCAGCTTGAGGAAGGAAATAGTTTATTGGTTATTCATCCATGTCACACTCCATCACTGAGGGAAGTCGGGGCAGGAACTCAAGGCAGGAACTTGCAGGCAAGAACTGAAGCAGAAACAGTGGAAGAATGCATGGCTTTCCAGGGCTTATTCAGCCTGCTTTCTGATACAACCCAGGACCAACTGCCCTGGGGTGACACCACCCACAGTGGGCTGGGCCCTCCCACGTCTCTCATTTGTGGTTCTTAGATTTCATATAGATACATAAAAACATGTATGTACCCACGTCATGAAAGAAGAAGCAAACTGTTTAGGGGATCAAGATAACTAATTGGGGGGATGAGAAAGAGAAGGTTGAGGAATATGGGAGAGGATATGGTCAAAATACATTTATATGCTTGCACAAAAATAGTCTCGTGTAGCCCAGGATAATATATAGTTTAAAAAAATAAGGAAAGAAAAAGAAAACAGCAGGTATATGGGAAGCCAAGTTCCTCAACTTCCTTCCTCTTTGCAATGAAGGAACTGTCCCCCACTACCTCCATGCCAAGCTACTATTCTATCTGTTACTCAGGGCTATTCTCTCTCATCTTCTCAGGGCCATCTCTATAAATTGTCTCCCCTCTCTCCTGACTTGATCTCACGGTGCTCAGGTCACCGGGATTACTTGGTTGTCTGAATCCTTCTCATATGGCCTCTGTGTAAAAAGGGAAGGAGGCAGTGTGGAGGTCTGCCTTCTTCATCTGATCCATTCATATGTTGATGTCCTAAGCCCTGGGGATAGCATTGATTTCTGGAAACAGTATCCTTGCAGATTACCCTAGTTATGAAGAGATCATACTGTTCCAAAGGGGAACTTCAATGCATACACACAGAGGAAAGTAGAGATGAGTAGACACAGGAGGCAAGAAGACTGTCTATCTGCATGCCCAGTATGGAAGCCTGGAAAAGCTCCTTCCCTTCCAGTCCTCAAAGGAAACCAATCCTGGCAGACTTTGACCTCCAACTTCGGCCTCCAGAAGAGGGAGATAATGAATTTTTGTGGTTTGTGCCCCACTCCCAGTTTCTTTTGATACTAGGAAACTATCCCTTGGAAGTTGTGTTGGTATTTTATTCATTGAAGCTGTGTTAGTGTTTTATTCATTGACCTTTTGTAGTAGAATATTATTTTAAAGTGTGTTACTTTTGTTTATGTTGCATTTGTTTAACTCTGTGAAGCTGTATTACTATGCCTATGTAAAACACCTGTTGGTCTAATAAACAACTGGCCAATAGCAAGGCAGGAGAAAGGATAGGTGGGGCTAGCAGGCAGAGTGTATATATAGAAGGAGAAAAGTGGGAGGAGGGAGCTAAGATCTAGCAGCCAAAGGAGGAGGAGGACTCCAGGGGCCAGCCACCCGTCTACACAGCAAGTCACGGGGTAAGAGTAAGATTTACAGAAATAAGAGAATGGGAAAAGCTCAGAGGCAAAAGATGGATGGAATAAGTTAAGGAAAGCTGGCAAGAAACTAAGCCAAGCTAAGGCTGGGCACTGATAATTAAGAATAAACCTTCGTGTGTGATTTATTTGGGAGCTGGGTGGCGGGCCCTCCAAGAGTAAAAAAAAAACAAACAACAATGACCTTTGCCATTTATTACCTGCCATCTCCTACAAGTGCCTTCATTGACCCCTCAAAGCCTTAATCTCTTCATATATAGAAGGGGATAGAGAAACATTTGCCTCGTGGAGTGTTGCGGAATATTCCTTTACACTGTGTGAAGATGTGTCACTGTGATTGATCTAATAAAGAGCTGAATGGCCAGTAGCTAGGCAGGAAGAGTTTAGGTGGGACTTCTGAGGAGAGAGAGGACTCTGGGAAGAAGAAAGGTGGGGTTGACAGCCAGATAAGGAGAAAGCAGCATGAGCAGCACAGAGAGATGAGGGAATGAGCCTCGTGACAGAACGTGATTAAAATAAACGGGTTAATTTAAGTTATAATAGCTAGTGGGACAAGCCTAAGCTAAGGCCAAGCTTTCCTATTTAATAATGTCTCCATGTCACTCTTTGGGGCTGGCGGTGCAAAGGAAAGGCCGACTACAGTGGAGCTTTGTGACAATTAAATAGAAAAACAGGTAACACATTGACCTTAATGCCTGGCTGAATAAGTTTGCTGGGGCTATCAGAGCAAGATCGCAAGACCGGTATTAGCTTGTAAATGGTTCCTTCCATGGGTTGGAATAGCAAGATGGCTGCCCTCAGCACAGACTGTCCAAGCTCCTGGGTTCTTGTAGCCCATATTTCCTACTTTGTTGCTTTCAAATACCAAGTATATGTTTTTCTCTCTCTCTACCTGCATGTCTAATCCACCTGATGTCTGATCCTTACATTGAAGGTCCTTCCTAGGGTGGACCAAAGGTAGCCGCTAGGTAGGCCATGTCCTCCAGCTTTCTATGATCCCTTTTCTGCCATATGCTGCTGGCAGAGTATGAGGATGTTCATAGCAAGGAGAAACTGAGCTCCAAATCAGGAGGCCCTGTGTGTGGAGTTCGAGTGTGGGACTTGAGCAACTCAACCATTTCTGGGTCTCGGTTTTGTCATATGTAAAATGGAAGAGTCTGATAAAAAGTCATTCTCAATCCTGTATCTGGAAATATAATTGTTGAAACACTAGCAAAAGCAGCATTAGCCAAGAGTCTCTCTCTTTTCTCTCTCTCTCCAGAATGTCTCTGTATCATGAGACATTCCCGTTTGAACAACATAAATCAAGTACAGCTCTCTCCTTGACCTGCCTTCAAAGAACTGGTACTGTGAGGAGATGAAGATTGGCCTGTGCCAGATTTATGTCAAAGATGTCAGAAAAGACCATCATCCAGGACTCGGCAATGTCTCCCTAGAAGAGTAGAACAAGCACACTGCCTGAGCCCCTGACGACATAACATGGGGCCTTTTGAACTATAGACCGACTGACTTATCTTCCTTAGCAATTTCATCCCCTGGGGCTGTGGAGCCCTGCTAAGGTTTGGCCTGCCAGCTGATGATGGAGTCCTTCTACTGTGTTGGGATTTGCACAGTTTATTTTGGTAGGTAACTAAGAGAGAAAGACAGAGACAATTATCCTCATCATAAAACAGTCCATCAGCCACCTGTGAGCAGAGCAGAAAGTCAAAGCTTTTGCTGCTCTTTGGCAGGGAAGAGCGTGTTCAGTGTTCTCTTGGGTCCCATTCAGCACTCTGACCAAGTTACCTGTGGAAGTTT
Organism: Peromyscus californicus insignis; assembly: GCF_007827085.1. NCBI lineage: Eukaryota > Metazoa > Chordata > Mammalia > Rodentia > Cricetidae > Peromyscus > Peromyscus californicus. The sequence continues at coordinate 23,158,128 of NW_026294606.1, read as the reverse complement.
CCTGGTTCTAGTGTAATTTTTTCCATTTATATAAAAATAATAAATAAATACCAGTGATCTTGTCAGGTCACGCCAAAGGAGAATTTGTTGAGGATTTGGAATTCTAATGCATTGGACACACTTGAACTTGGCTAAACAATCAAAACGGGTGGTTTGGCTCAATTTAGCTGAGCTCTTGGTATCCAGCTCTTCAAATGACCTCAGCTCTTCGAGATGGGTCCTTGGAGATGCTTGGCTTTTCAGTGAGTTGGAAATCCTCAGATATGTTTAAATGTCTACAAAACAAGGGTTTCCTTTGTTTTAACTGGGGAAGCCTCACTAAAGAAAGCGGAGTGCAAAGGGCTCTGCTTGGGCATCTGAGTGTGCACCCTGGAGGCACAGCAACAAAACACTTCACATTCTAGCATTCTCCACAAATAGAGAAAGAGTCCACCCTGGGGCCAAAGCCTGGGGAAGAGAAAACTCACTGTGATCATGAAATATGGGAGGGTGAAGGTTGCAGTTGATTGTAAAGGTCTGAGGTGGTGTCTTGCTGGGTCTGGACCTGCCTTCTTCTGGTCTTTTTAGGAATCTTGCAGAAGAGAAGGTATTAGGATACCTTCTACCTCAGTATAGTTCTTGGATGGTGACCACTCCTTCCCTTGTCCATCTGCTATTCATTTTTATTTCTTCTTTACTAGGCCTCTGACTCATCTTTGCCTAGACCTTCAGGTTTCCTGAAGTCCTAGCTGCTCCAGATGTGTGCCTCATCCAGTACTCAACTTGCTGGAGTGGAGGCGAGAGATATCCATTACAAAGTCATACAAGTACAACTCTCTTCCCTCACCCATGGTGTCGGGTGAAGTACTAAAATGTTAAATGGAAAATTCCAGAAATAGACAATTCATGTGTCTGAGACACACTTCTATTGCAGTATAATCATTCTACTTTATTTTTAGTTATTGTTGTTCAGCTATTGTGTTCAGCTTGTGAATTGAGTGTTATTATAGGCAAGTGTGTATATGTAAGAATAAACAAAGTATGTATAAGGCTTGATACCATCCTTGGCGTCAGGCATCTACTAGGAGTCTTGAAACATATTCCCCCATGGGGACAGCTTTGACCCAGATGAGAAATGGGAAGGGTTTTAATTAAGCTGTTGACAGAGACATTGAAGAAAAAGGGAGGATGGTATTAGCAAGTAGAAGAGAAAAGAACAGAGGCTGAATATGATTAGAAGGGAAGGGAATGGCTCCCAAGAGGAAGTTCAAGAGACTGGGTGAAGTCTGGTGTCATCGTGAGAAAGGAAATTAAGAAACAAGTCTACGAAACCGTGGTAGACTTAATGGGACATGTGACATTCTGGTTTCATGTGGGGGATGTCATATGGGGAGAATGCAGCTATGCACACACATCTGGGATCTAGAGAGATGTGACTGATAGAGATGGAGACTTTGGAGTTGTGGAGCTTAGGGATCATGATTCTGAAGCTGGAGGGTTTATGATGGCAGCCAGCAGAGCTTGTAAAGTAATAAAGGGAGCTAGCAGTTAGAAGGCTTTTTCGGAGGGTCCTTTCATCTCCTGGGTCCTGGCTGATCTTAAAGAACAAGAGTCAAAATATTGGGTGTCCCTTTGGCCATTTTATCCACATTGGCCTTGGCCTATAAGCCTTAAGGGATGAGTACCCAGCAGAACATTGTCACTATCTTAGAGAGTGAGGGATTTTTGTCTCAATGAAGACAGAACTTAGAAAACTAAGTTTTGGATTTTTTATTGTGTTTGTTTGTCTGGTTGGTTTTGTTTATGAAGATTTGATTTCCCAAGGAGTTAAAAGCATGATAAATTTAGCAGAAGTTTGAATCAGTCCCAAGAAGGCATGGTATGGAAAGTTCTGGAGGAGCAAGAAGTTCAGAGTAGCATGGTGTCTCTAAATCACAAGAGGTGAGAATCCTACAGTTGGATTATAGGTTCTCTAAGGGGGAGGTCCTTTCAAGGGGACAGTGGGGACAGATACCAGATGCCACTGAGTTGAACAGTGAGAGAGAAAAGAGAAATGTGGACTCTTCTGTCAAGTGTAGCATAAGACAGAAAATAAAAAAATGCAGCTCAGCAAAGAAGAAAGGGATAGTGAAGGAGTGTGGGGGCGAGGTCGGCGCTCACTGGCTTTGGAAGCAGGCTGCTGCTCAACTCTTTGTGACCTGATGACATGTTATATAATTAGGATTGTCTTTCAGGGTTATAGAAGCTGAGGTTCCTGGTGTGGCTTGCTTCCTCGTTACCCAGGAGCAGTTGCTAGCGTAAGGTCACACTTAAAAACTGAACCCTCGGTCAGATTACCCAGACACTTGGCAGCTGCCTTCCTGCCAATGTTGTCTTTAAGCTGTGAAAAGGAAGAGCCCACTCTTCTAAAATGACATTACCTATCACTTCTAAATACATCCTGTAGACCATCCCTGGAATTTGTCTTTCTGGATATTGAAAGATATTTTTACTTTTTTAATGTAAAAAAAAAAAAAAATTCTATTGCCCATCATGGGGGTTCACACTTGTAATCCCAACAATCAGGATACTTCGGCAGGAGGATTCCTGTGAGTTTGAGGAAAGCCTGGGTTATATAGTGAGTTCCAGCTTGGACTGCCAAGTAAGATTTGTCTCCAAAGCCATAAACAACAATATTGAATCATGGTTACCCACTAGAGAGCTCTCCTGATGATTCAGTTTACAGGGAACTACCTGGAAAATAGCAGCAGCAGAGACAAGTGTCTGTCCAGTTTATACCTATCTTATTTCTGCCATGATAAAATGAAAATCACCAGAGTAATTTAAACAACAGGGTAGTGGTTTGAATAAGAATGGCTCCCATAGGCTTATCGATTTGAATACTTGGTCAACAGGGAGTGGCACTATTTGAAAGGATTAGGAAGGGTGGCCTTGCTGGTGGAAGTGTGTCATTGGGGGTGGGCTTTGAGGTTTCAAAAAAACCATTCTAAGCCCAGAGTCTCCCTCCTCCTGCTACCTGTGGATCTAGATGTAGAACTCTCAGCCAGTTCTGCCTGCATGCCGATATGCCTCTCCACCATGACAATACTGGACTAAACCTCTGAAACAGTAAGCCAGCCCCAGTTAAATGCTTTCCTTTATAAGAGTTGCTGTGGTCTCAGTCTCTCTTCACAGCAATAGAACACTGACTAAAACAGACAGGCTTATTAGGCAGTTAGGCTGCATTTTTTCTCTGTGCTATCTTTAGAATTTTTTGGTCATCACACTAAAGTAGCAAAAATAAACAACTTCATTTACCCATGCAGCTGCCGTTTGGAATATCCACCCACATTACGAAGATTCGCCCATGTGCTTGGTTTATATAGAACCACTGGGGCTCTCATCTCAACTTGAGAACTTCATGAAACTCCATTGTTCAAACTTCTCTGGCCAGGGATGGGCACATGACCCCTAGATTCATGGCCAAAGTCCTTCTTTAGAGGTGGGGGATTCTAGCAGGAAGGTCTTATGTCTATAGGTGCATGTGCATACACACAGCCCTTCGCTCATTTCCTCTCCAACATGAACTTGGGAGCTGTGAACTAGCATCAGTTATTGGTGTGAAAGACTGAGCAAAAGTGAGAACAAAAATTTTAGGAGCCACTGATCTGGAGAACAGCATTCTGTGTACTTCTCCTGGTCTCTTGGCTCTTGAGTGCTGTTCCTTCTGGAACTCTGGTTGTCCTACCATAACACCACAAGATGTATTCCTGTCCCCACAGTAACTACCTCTTGCCTCTTCTCCTTTCCCTCTCACCCAGTACAAAGTTGAGTTGAATGTATTACCTGCAGTCCAAATAATCTGAGGATATTCAGTTATACTTTTAAAAAAAATGAAACAGCTACGTGGGGAGCTCAATGGTAGAGCCCTTGCCTAGCATGAGCAAATCCCTTGGTTCCATCTCTAACAGCAAGTTTCTGTTTGGGTTATACACTAACAATTCTGATTTGAGGGTTTTGACAATAACAGATTAGGAAACCTAATCTTCTCATTAAACAACCTTGCATGCACTCTCATCCCCACTCAGTCCAGGAATCAATTCCAGCAAGGATTACCCCACTCTGTTCAGAGTGTTGGTTAAAAAAACAAAACAAAACAAAAAAAAAAAAAAACTGGTCATTGTAATGCCCATGACAGGCAATGTATTTCCATCAACCAGAGATTGCACATTGAGAAGACTAGCTCCTCCTCCAGAGAATCTGGGTTCAATTCCTAGCACCTACATGGCAGCTTACAACTATCTTTGACTCCAGTTCTAGAGGATCTGACTCCCTCTTCTGTCCTTGGTGGGCAAGCACGTGATACACAGATTACAAATAGGCAAAACACCCATATGCATAAAATGATAAATAAAAAATTAAAAAAATCCACAAGGATGAGGATGGAGGGAAGAAGGGAGAGAGGAAGAGAGGTAACTAATGGCTACCACCAGAGTGGATACCTTTCTTTTCTCAGAAATATAGTTCATCAGCTCATGATTCTAAATAAAGTTTATGAGATTGATTCTCCCTGAGCATGTACAGGTGCTGTGGATATCACTCTGTGTGCTGTGAATGTGTTGCTCTGACTGATTAATAAATAAAGTGCTGATTGGCCAATAGCTAGGCAGGAAGTATAGGTGGGACAAAGAGAGAGGAGAATTCTGGGAACAGGAAAGCTGAGTCAGGAGTTGCCAGCCAGACACAGAGGAAGCAAGATGTGAAGGCAGAACTTGGAAAAGGTACCAAACCATGTGGCTAATCATAAATAAGAATTATGGGTTAATTTAAGTGTAAGATATAGCTAGCACGAAGCCTGAGCCATTAGGACAAACAGTTTTAATTTAATATAAGCGTCTGTGTGTTTATTTGGGTCTGAGCAGCGGGCCCTGGGCAGGACTGGAGAAAATGCCAGCTACATACAGGCAATCACACAAGTACTCCTTCTGCTGCTCTGCCTCCCACCCTCCTTAATCCCCTGTGCAGCAAGTGTTAGGCAGACCTGTGTTCTCCAGTATCACCAGCTACATCCACCTTAGCCAGCAGCTACCATCTCCTTGGGGGAGGAACGAAGCCAGACCCTCTGTGGAGCATTAGACATGAGAAGGGACAGGGGACATTCTTTCCCTGACTCTAAAGCCATAACCCCTCATATTCCCTGGTGGAGAGCAGGTTCAGCAAGTCAACTTGACCATGAAAAAGAAAATAGTGACTCACAGCTCGCTAAGGCTCAAGACTTGCGGTTGCTACTTTTCTTGAAACAGATCTCCATAGTGTGCATTTGTCACCTTTATCACCAAATATAGAACTTGAAGGAAAAAAAATGTCACATTTACTTGGGACTGTCCAGGGAGTGTTGGCAGATAAAACACAAGGCAAAGTAGAATCTGAATTTCAGAGAAGCAGCAAATAGTTCATATGTTAAGTACATTTAATAAACATTATTCATATTTTACTGAACCCAGTCACTCTAGCTCTAGGGTCTGGCTTCACAGAGTAAGAGCTCTGACTTCAAAAGGTTGAAATTACTACTGGGAGGCTCCTTGGTTCTTGTCATTCCAAAGAAACAATAGTCCAGCATCCTCTCCTCCAAGGCTCAGACCAGCGCCCCTGATGCCCAGTTCCAAATGTGGCATTCAATATTAGCTACTCTGATGCCTCTGGTCACAGCACAAGGAGACTACCCTGTTCCAGGGCATGGCTCTTTGTCCAGAAACAAATTGTGAGCTTCTTTATTGTTGTTATTGGGTTTTGCTATTTGTTTTTAAGTTAGGGTCTCACTATAGCCCAGGGTAGTCTCAAATTCTCAGTAACTCCTCTGTTTCAGCCTCTCAAATGTTAGGATTATAGACATGAGCCACTATATCCAACTCTCAAGATAAAACAAAATGCTGTGTGGGTTTATATCATCTGCTTCACCATCCTAGGACATTGGTTTGTGTTTTGGGCAGGGAATATGTAGTTGTCTCACTAGATTTTATCACTGAGTCTTTCTGTTCCCATGGCTCACAAATACAGAATGATAGTGTCCTCCATTGAGTCAGGAAATCTAATAGGCAGAATGTGCCTCATGCCATCCCTCTCAGACATCAGGGTATCTGGAAGGCTGTCAAGATGGTCATGTGACAAGTGAGGAGTGGGGCCTGAGGAAGCCAGCTTTCTGATTATGAGTGTTGTGCACAGATGACCTGTGACCTAGTCAAAGAGAGTGAGCCGGGCCACACAGACAAGCCAGCTCTTCCCCTATCCTATGTTTCAGCTCCACCGTTTCTCAGGTTTCTTTCTTTGCTGAAGAAGAAAACTGCTCGTCTAGCACATGAAAGGCTCTGGGTTTGGTCTGCAGCAGGAGAACAGAGGGGTAAGAGAAGAAGAGGAGCAGGAAGTGGAGGGAGGGAAATCTCAAACCTGGGAAGACCTCTTGGAAAGTCTACCCTCGAGTTAGAGAGTCCACATTGCACACATAGCAGCCTCTGATTAGAAGTCAACAACCAGTGGCATAATGAAAAAGAACTTCATTCCCAGCTCCCTCCCTCCCAGGGACAGAGGAGACATGCAGACACCGCAGATGGTGGGATTGTCTCTTCGGAACCTCAGGCTCCAGTGCTCTAGCTCTGAGTGAGTCAACAGTCTGTCTTGCGTCTGAATGGCGGCGCAGCTGGGTTAGTAGCACAGTTGTGAACAGGATTTGGCTCTCTGGAAATGGTGAACTCGGGGAAGAACAATTAAGGACAGCAGCTGGGCTCAAATCTGGGTCACAGGAGTGCCAACAGACCTGTCCCGGAAGCTGCACCTCCCGGAATGAGAGACAGAGTCACCAGCAGCAATGGCTGGGCTGGGGAAAGAAGAGCCATGCCATCATAGGTCAGAGACAGCGAACTCCCAGCAAGCTGGGGAGGTGAAAGGCTGGGTGGGTCACATTACAGATACCTATTTAAAAGTGCCATGACCCTGGGGAGCTCGCAGGGCAGACACACAATTGCTTGCAAACAAGCAGTGGATACAATGAGCAAAGGGTTTTCTCTGTAGGTTTTCTTTTATGTCCCTTTGGGGATTTGGGAGGGCTGGAGTTTGAAACATAAGCCTGCCTCAAGCATTCTTTCCCCTTTGGCTAGATCTAAACCTTGAGAGAGAGAGTCCCTAGATGATCTATTGAATTTGAGTAGGCTCTGAGCTCCCAGCACTGCTACTGGGTCCTGATGTTCTTCACTGGAAGGCACATTGCCACAGGGTGTCTTATACCTCTGGCTTCGCCTTACCAGCCTTACCACTTAAAAGCAAAAAAAAAAAAAAAAAAAAAAAAAAAAGTGGCCAGACCAGGCATCCAATTTGGGGGCTCATCCAGGGTTTTAGGAGTCCAAACAGGAGTCAGTATTTTAGGGAAAGTCTCTATGGAGGGCCAAGGATTTCTTAAAGCATCTTTGGACAAATGCGTTGCTATGGGGCTGTGTCCAGTTACGACAGTAAGCCAAAGAAAGAGCCTTGTGGGTAACTGTCAGGGAGCCGAGTTCCTGCTGGAGAATCAGCCAGCTGAGCATATGTGCTTGGTTGCACAAGAGCAAGAGAAAGCAAGGGGCGTCCCTCTGGGAGTAGAATTTGGGGTGTGGTATGGGCATCATCAGACATTTGATTGAGACTGCAAGGATGAAGGAGAAAGGGAGAAGCAACTCCTTCACTTCCACATGGCCAGAGTGTCCCTGGCCTTTCTAGTCACCTCTTCCCCCTTCCTTGTTTGCCAGTGGTTCCCCAGGAATCACCACATTATGTAGTGGAATGGAGGTCAGGGCTCCTATTGTAATCTCTACAGACCACCTGCATCAGTCCAAGGATGGGTGTGCTGATGCCCTGATCGTAGGGATTGCTCTACCCTTGCTGATCCAGCATCTGGGAGTGAGACCTGAGAATGTGCACTGTGCCCAAAATGAACCCTCAGATGGCTCTCACAGGCACTCAACTTCAGAGGTGTCAGTAGAAGGGAAAGGGTCTCAGATTAGCAGCTAAAAAAACTCAAATTCAAGAGTCTGGAGAGGTGACTCAGCAGTTAAGTATGCCAGCTGCTTTTCCAGAGAATTCAGGTTCAATCCTCAGGTCATAACTCCAGCTCAGGTACTCTGATACCTTCTTCTTCCTCCATGAGTACCAGGCATGCATGTGGTACACAGACATACATGCAGATAAAATACCCATACACATAAAATAAAACTGAGAAGAATAAGAAATCCAAGTTCAAATCCATTTATACCTTGGTGATCTTGGAAAAGTTATTCATTAATTTCCGATCTCATTTCCCATCTGTAAAAATGGACAGACCACTTAATTGGAGTTTTTTTTTCCTCCGTGAGAATTAAATGATACAGGACATGTAACAAAGCTGATGAATATCAAGCTATTGCCAAATATTAACATAAACTATTCTAGAGAGTTAGAAAAGGAATGGTATGTTGACAAAAACCTGTGTAGGCTTCAAGTGTGCGTGCATGCATGCGTGCGTGCGTGCGTGCGTGCGTGCGTGCGTGTGTGTGTGTGTGTGTGTGTTTGAATAAGAATGATAAGAGTGACTCTCATAAGCTCATCTATTTGAATGATAGGAAGTAGCACTATTTGAAGGGATCAGAAGAACCAGGAAGTGTGGCCTTGTTGGAAAAAGTGTGTCACTTTGAGGTTTCAAAAGTCTATGCCAAGGCAGTGTCTCTCTCAGTCTGTGGAGCAGGATGTAGTTCTCAGCCATTGCTCCAGCGCCATGATGTTAATGGACTAAATCTTTGAAACTGTGAGCAAGTCCCCAGTTCAATGCTTTCTTTTTAAGAGTTGCCTTGGTCATGGTGTCTCTTCACAGCAATAGAACAGTGACTAGAGCAGTGTGTGTGTGTGTGTGTGTGTGTGTGTGTGTGTGTGTGTGTGTGTGTGTGTGTGTGTGGTGATTTTAGATGCTGACATCACTCACTTTGTGTGGGCCCAGAGCAAGGAGACTTGCCAGTAAGCAGTAGCTTTACTTCCCACTGAAGCCTCGTCAGTATACCCTGGAGTGGGGACTGGGGGCTATAGGGAAAAAAGAGACGTGTTCAGAAAGCAGACACCGGCCGCGCAGATAGCACTGGTGTCCTCAGCTCTGCTCCTGAGCAGCAGGGACAGGAATCCGTGAATGTTACACAGGGTGACATCTGGCAATGTTCAGTGGCATGATTGTCATGCAGGGAGTTTTCTTTCTATTGCTGAGATAAAGACCATGACCAAAACCAACTCGACGAGAAAGGGGTTATTTGGCTTATTCTGACCATAGTCTGTTATCGAGGGAAGTTGGGGCAGGAGCCTAGAGGCAGGAACTGAAGCAGAGAGCATGGAGAGTCACCACTTACAGGCTCGCTTTCATGGCTCATTCAGTTTGCTTTCGGATACCACCCAGGACTGCTACCCGGGGGCCCTGCCACATCAACCGAGAGAATGCCCCACAGGCTTGCCTCCTGGCCGGTGTGATGGAGGTGTTTTCTAAGTTGAGGTTCCGTCTTCCCAGATGACTCTAGCTTGTGTTAAATTGGAAAAACGCAAAAACAAAAACAAGCAAACAAACACCTAAGCAGCACAGGGGCCAAGGACGGGTGTCAGCTTCTCGCAGTACCTAGGACAGTGTCTCTCAACAGCTATCTCACCCAACATGCTGGCAGGGCTGAGGCTGAGAAAGCCTGTTCTGAGTTACCACAAAAGCCTTGTCTGCAGGCGATGATGGACAGAATCATCCAGTGGTGAAACACTCCCTAGGACAGCCTTCAGCTGCTGTATTGCAAAACCTCGCAGAAACACAGCTGGGCTTGGTGTCTGGTAAGCTGGTGGCCCTCCATTAACTACTGTCTGGGTAGCCTGTTTCCTGCCTGTTTTCACGATGAAAACTTGGGGAATGCCGAGGAGGGATTCTCCACGGGGGAGGAAGGAAGCTGCTTTATTCTTGGAATTATTTGGGCTTCTTACCAAGGATAGAGCAGGGAGAAAGGGATGGGGGGCAGAGTGATCCAGCAGGGTTGACACTTGAAGGGTCACATCCATACCAGCACACCTCAGGAGTTTGGGGGATATCACAGAGAGCCCTCAGAGCCTGCAAATATATCCAAATGGCCATGGATTGATGCTGATAATCACTGGCCAGTCCAGGAGAAACATCTCTCATACGAACCCTCAGTCTCAGATGCCCAAAACCTGGAAACTTCTGATGGGCTAACATATTCTATACTGCAAGTTTTTGTTTCATGTTTCATGAAATTATTAAAAAAACATTGTACAAAGCTACCTTCAGACCACAAATTTAAGGAGTACAGAAAACATAAATGAATTTGTTGTCTGGTCTTAGGTCCACCTCCAGAGTGATACCTCTTTACATAAGTATATACAAATAAATCAAAAAGTACAAAAATCTGAAACACTTTTGGTCTCAAGCAGTTTTGATTAAGAGGATTTTCAACACAACCTGTGTCTTTCTTCCTTGGAATCCTCATCACCATTTCATTGATTTCCCCAGGAATCTCCAGGATAGATCATTAATTAAGCCTCTTCTCTAGCTCTTCATTCCCTTTGATCTCTTACCTTTGTGTGTGCCCTTTTTATTGGCATGGCCTGTATTTGGGGGTGCTGTTCCTTCGGCAATTAATGCCACTGGCTGCTCAGACTCGTACTGTCTGTGCCCTTCTGTGTGAAAAGTGGCTGACTGCTAGTGTTCCCCACAAGTGCACCTTCCACATCCCATGATCTCTTTCCTATTTCCATGCATGCTTCCTTCTTGAGGGCAAAGCCCGCCCCAAGGGAGGCCACCTGGGCAGCTGCACAGGGTCCTTTAGTGGGCTGGAGGGTTTTCTGCCCACACATTCAAAGTCTGATTTGGGGGGCTAGAAAAGTGGTTCTGCAGTTAAGAACACTGGTTGCTCTTCCAGAGGACCCAGGTTTGGTATCCTAGCACCCACAAGGTAGTTCATAACCATCTATAATTCCAGTTCTAGGGCCACCCTCCTCTGGCCTCTGTGAGCACCAGGCAAGCACGTGGTACACAGACACACCTGTAGACAACACATACACACACACACACACACACACACACACACACACACACACACACACACACACACAGAACAGGAAGCATGTACACTATGCACACCTGTACTTCCTTGCCACCCTGTTTACAGAGCACATCCACAGAGAGCACCTGTACTCTGTGTGTCCACCATGTATGAGAGTCCCTGAACTTTCAGGGGAATTCAAGAAAAGTATGTTATGTCTACACCACAATTAGCTGTGGAGGGAAAAGGAGGCTGATACTTGCCCCGGGAGGCCACACTTTCCATTCCATGACTAGATGAAAACCTACCCCCAGCATGGAAGCCAGTGGTTTTCTAAGAATTAGGGTGGGTAAGGAACCTAATCTCATTCCTATTCATTTTACTGCCTGCCTTTGTCAAGAGAGAGCTCTGGAAATGAAGACACAAAGGGAAACTCATCCCCTTTGCTGCTAATTTTTCCTCTCTCATTGAGAAGCCAGCAGCAGAGAATGCTGGTGGCACTTGTTTAGATCAAGAAGTAATTTTTTATTGACCTGTTTGAGAGGGAGGGAGGGAGGGAGGGAGGGAGGGAGGGAGGGAGGGAGAGGGAGGGAGGGAGAAGGGAGAAGGCGTGGAGCTGGAGGGTGGGAGGTGGAGAGGATCCAGGAGGAGATGGGGGAGGGGGAACCATGATCAGAATATAGTGTATGACTTTTCAATTAAAAACAAAAGAATCAGAGCAAAAGCAGTTGACTTGGTTCTGAGCGGTTTCCATTGTTCCAGTCAGAATGGAATATGCAAATCATGTACTTTTGGCCGCTTAGCATATGAGTTCAATACTTTTTTGTTTGCATTTGAGCTGATACTGTAGAAATGAAAGGGAAGGTTCATGTTAACAATTGAAATTTTTGAATTTTCTTTTACATAGAGTGGCATTAAATCATGAATCATTTTAAAGAAAAACCACATGGCAAGTCAGAAGAGTGTAGGCAAAAGGAAGAGACTTTTATATTAATTGGAACATATTTCTGTGCCTTTGGCAAAAGGCACCCTATCCTCATTTTGCGTTGGCCCCATCTGTATGGTCAACTCCTGGTGACAAACACCAGAGCACCTGTGCTGGCAGACTCTGAGAGCACCTTGCCTAGGGCCCTGGGAGGTGCGTGAGAACTGATGTTCCCTGGGAAAAACACTCAACCAATGGGAAACAGATGTGGAGGCAGAAGTACTCTAGCTCCTGTGTCCCCCACATCCCAGGACAGCCTGGGGTGCGGTCTGCATTGCTTCATGTTTCCTGTGGAACTGGCCCCAAACCACACCTGTAACTGCTTGTTGTGCATCTCCATGGGCTCCTTCCCTGCCTGATCTCAATTCCTCGCTCCTCACCTGTGTTTCCTGAACAACCAGATTCACTCACCCCAGCACACCCTGTCTCTGTCCAGAGTTCTGGCCCCAGCTGGTGGAACGATCTGAGTGACGCTCTGAACAAGCTCATCACTGTGACGAGTTCTGTGACCCAAGTTGTGGGCCAGAAACCTCAGCATGAGGAGACACTTACACGAGATCTGGGCTTTAGCTAAACCAAGTGCTGCATACCTAAGAGTCCAGGTACTCAAGAGCCTGAGGCAGGAAGATCACAAGACAGAGGTTAGCTTGGCCTACAGAGAAATTTCCAGGATGTCCTGGGTAACTTAGTGTGAGACCTTGTCCCAGAAATGTAAAGTACAGAAAGGGCCAAGTTATAGCTCAGTAGGAGATCTTTTGCTGAGCATGCACAAGGGTTTAATTTCTGGCACACCACCACCACCACCACTACCAAAGAGAGAGAGACAGAGAGACAAACTGACAGATGTAGACACATACACACAGACCGAGACACTCAGACTGAGATACACACACACACACACACACACACACACACACACACACACACACACACACACACGGGCGCTGGGGGGGGGGGGGATGTTTAAGGTGTGTACCAAAACTTCTAATACAAAAATCTTCCCACTTAGATGAGCAGTAATTTGGAGAGCAACCTGAAGAGCTGCTCCATTGTGGGCAATATTCTTGGCAGATTTTGACTACCAGTGACCAAGTGAGCACATATCAGGTGGCTTGGTCCTTAGGGAATCATGCTTCCTAATCCCATCTGCTTGTTTTGATGGGAGAGTGGAAGATAAAGCTAAGCAATAGTAAGCTTAGAGTTAGTGACAATCTGTTCCTCAAGAGCTGAGCTGGAGCCAAGCCATTGATCACCTTTTCCACTCACTTCGGTAAAGGTCACTCAGTAGGAGTTACCTCAGGACCATTATCCTCCGTATGCAGAAGATTTTTATCCATGCTTCGAAAGTCAACAGAAATAGCAATAGCTAAGGAAAGTCTATGTCATCTCTCTAAACACTCTCTCCCTTCTGCCTAGGATTGTTGTGGGACTCCTTCTGGACTAGTCCCTCTGATACCAGTGAGAGGGGAAGAGAAGAGATGTCCCCAGTGGATGAAGCCAGGACAGCTCCTGAAAGGCTTCGATCTTGGGTCCAGTCTGCATTCTCATTTTATGCTCTACCACACAAGGTGGGATGGGCAAGCGAGGCAGAGTTTACAGAAGCGTCCATGGTTAAGGGCAGCAAGTTAAGGGCAACGGCCCATTGTTTCAGCTGTTTCTCCAGGTCATTCTGGTTTAGGAAGCAAGGGAAGTCATGCATGGCAAACAGGTAGTGCTTTAAGTAAATCAGTAAATAAGTCAATAAATTATCATCTAACTATTGGTGTTTTCTACTTTCTTCTGCTTTAGAATCCCCATATAGGTATCTGTATGCTTATCAGTTGCCTCCCCTGGGCTACAAAGGTCTCCCAGACAGACCTTTTGCCTCACTCGTTGGTGAGGCCCCATTGTCTTGTGCAATACTTGGCATTTGGTCTCAAAAGAGTTTGGTTGTTTAAATAATAACAACATAATGGTGGTTCATGAGCTAGGCTCTGAGCACTTTATATGTATTATCAATTGCCTTCTCTTTCCTAATAACCTAGTAGTCTATACCGGGGGCCAATGTCTTCATTGTGCAATTGGAGCGATGAAGCTAAAGGAGGTTTAGAAGTTCACTCAAGAGCTCACCTCTCCCTGTTAGTAGAACCCAGTCAAACCCAGGTTTGCTGGCAGCAGAGACTGTGTTCTTGAGCCTGAATTAAACAATGTTTTCTGAATAGTTATTTCCAAGGCTGTCAGGAAGAGCGCTCATTAGGAAGAGACTCCTCTGTCCAACACCCTTTTAATTAAACAGCATTACCAAGTCCCTCAGGCTACAAAAGATTCATTTGTGTCTCCCATTACTACATAGAGTGGGTTTTCATTTTAACAAGTCGCTCCCACGTCCAGTGGACCCGGTTATCAAAAGGTCTGCTTCACACGCACTAGCACTGGTATGAGTCAAGTGCACAGCTGTGAGTCCTCCCAACTCACAGCTGGTTCCTCCCGGCTCGTGATTAAGGAACTCCACCAAATTACATTACGTGTAGGAAATCCATGAGGGTGGTATTAATAGACAGATTCAGGGTACTGGTGTCTTCCACTCCATTAGGCAGATGAGAAAAGGAATTTTTTTCCTTCCTTTCTATCTTCCCTTTTCTTGTGTGTATATATATGTGAAATCCTTCCTCTCTCATGCTTAGCTTTTATTGTTCACAGAGGATTTCAAAGTATTACCAGCCTATGAGTTTCATATTGAGTCATCTGACATATGGGACTTTCAGAGCCGAATGGGTGGGATTTTATATTGCATTTCTCTTCAATTCTGTGTGTATTTAAAAACAAATAAACAAAACAAAAAAAACCCCATAAGAATCCACTACCTCCCCTACCATCTACTTTTCCCAGCCTTTATCGCTGAGAACTTGGGAGCACAGGGATGGTTGTCTAAGGTGTGGTCAAGGCTGTGGATTTGCCTGGTGCCTGGCTGATCCCACCCTCTGGTATCTTGTTTCCTCATCCTCCCAGGAACAAAAGGACCCATGGTTTGGGAAGTCTCGGTTTGGAGTGTCGCTTACAGCCACCCAAACTTTGAGAATGACTAATTTGCAAACACATAACAGATGGGCTCAGACAGGAGGAACCATTTTGAGAACCACAAAAAAGAGAGAAGAGGCTGAGTTGTGTAACGGGAAAAGTGACGAGTCCATAGTTAGGAAGACTTGTGTTTTAGATAGAGTGACATCACACATTTTCTCCAAACTAGAACTCCTTCTAGAACGACAAAGATTAGTATTGATAGTTATGCCAAGACAGCAGGGTCTAGTGGGGACTATCCTGGTCATGGCATGGTCAAGGCAGTCATAGGACAGGGCTTGCGTGATCTCCAGCAAGCCAGTCAGTGCTGCTGTGTCTCAAGTTTCTCTAGCTTTTCTGTCATCAAGGACCTTGTTCTAAAGTCTCTATGTTTCAAAATAATCACATCAAGTAAGGCTGGGTGACTTCTAACAAGAAGAAGTTCTGTTAATTAGAGACTTCGGTCGGCATTCAATAACTAGCGCTACCTGAAGCTGATGCAATTTTCGGTAAAATAAACCAGTCCAAACCAAACCTAACAGAAAACCTGACATTTTGATATATATAACTTGTATCTTTTATTAAAGTAAATCTAATAGTTCTGCTATTATTTTGGAAGGTGTTGGCAGTTTGGGGATCCTTCCCGGTATATTTATGACCAGTAGACATTTTAGATTGTCTAAGTGGTGAGGTTGAAAACCACATTCATGGACGCTGCTATTTTTATCCAGACCCAGTTCTAATGCCTCTCATCACTTGACCACTCTAGTGTCACCTCCCACTCTGTGACATAGGGACATAGAGAGGTGCTAGACAATGAAAGGGAGCCAGCAAGTGGGAAGAAGCACCTGGACAAGGTGCCTGTGGAGGCGGAGGGAGTGTTGCCTTGGGCGTAATTTCCCTCCTACGGAAGGCTTCTTGCCCCACCCCTGGGGAAATTTTTAGGGTGTATTCACATCAGGATATGAACAGGGAGCAGGAGTGGAATTTCTGTGCAATTGCTCATTCTCGCCTCCTCTCTTCCACCCAGATGATCTCACTCTGGGGCCAAGGAATGAGCAGCCGGAGGGGCCCCTCCACAGACTTAGAACAGCAGAAGCAGAGAGAAGAAAAAGAAAAGGACATGCCTATTGCCAAATGCCCCATGACTTCCATTAACATTCTAGTTTCTAGGGCAATAGACTTTGTGATGTGCTATCCACCCAGTGTGTTGGGAAACGTGTGTGGGGGGTGATGTGACGAGGACACCACTTAGCAACTTCTGCTCAGTGACACCCTTATAATGAAGATTTATCTTACTCAAAATGTCACAGCACCTTCTATGAGAAAACGACATCTAAGAGTTGTTTTTAATTGTTCCATGGAAAGAACTCTTTGGCCATTTTACACTGGTTCGGGTTATACTGGAGAACTTTGTGTGAGGCCGGACCCATTGGACGGTGTAGCGTGTTGGTTTCCACAACTCTGATGAAAGGACTATGTCAACGTCATTACAGAACTCTCTAGAAACTCATTCTACCGCAAGCTCAAGTACACACAGTGCGTTGTGGGGTGGCTTCTCTTTATCTCAGTGCCACGACAATTGCTGAATCATTGTCTTTATTTTCTTGTGAGATCATTGCTATCATCCCCCAAAGCAGAACACGAGTTAAACCCATGATGCAGGCATGCCACTGCCAGGGTGAACCTTCAGCCCCTCTTAGCCTTTGCCCTGTTCTGGCTTCAGTTCCGTTCATTTTAGCTAGGAGTATAGGGCCAATAAGCTTTTCTGCAGTCTTCCCACACCATGGTTGGCCCAGCTCTGCTGTGAGTTAGTGGTCCCCTGGGGAGCAAGCCAAGGGCTCTCCTTTTCTACAAGATGACTCCCGAAAGAAGAGGTCAGCAAGGAACCACAAAGGGGGCTCTGACCGTAAATATTTCAGAACCCGATTTCCTTAAAATCTTAAATAATGAAAACCATTTGCTTGTTTAAGACATTCAAGTCTTCCCAATACCTTGATTCCGAATCCCATGGTGAGATACACGTATGATGTCATGATTGAAAGGAATGTGTAGCACATAAAATCCTGCCTGGGTCAAGGAGAAGTGCTAAACTCTCAAGAGGGCCCAGGGACAAATATGCAAATGTGACCCAGCACATGTCAAAGACTCATGTAAGGGCAAACATTTTTATGACTCTGTTCCTGGGAAGAGAGATGCAGCTTGGGATTAGAATTTATAGCCCTCATGTTGCGATGAGGCAGTAATGGCCATTTAGTGTGCAAATGGCCATTTGGGGATATGGGAGCTTAACACACTGGGGTGCAAATCTCAGAGTGACGCAGAGGGCAAGACCCTTCACCTTCACTGGAATAAGTTGACTCACCTTACAATCTCTCCCTTGGGCCTTTTTCCCCTCTTACCTTTCTTTGTATTTACAGTATTCCCTGCATTTTCTAAGGGCTTTGACATACATGACATTTTGGCATCAAGAAAAATCCCAAAGTCAAGGGAAAAATACCTTTCTGGCTGTAAATGTCACTCTTAAATTCTTCTCATCTGTTACATTCTAAGAGCACATAATGTACCTGACCTGCCCCCTGCCATGTCTCTACCTCTTAGCATTCACAAATCTAAACTCACCTTGCTCATAAGCATGTTTGTTAAGCCTTCTGTGGCCCCCGTTGTTTCTGCCATCCTAGCATAGTTTCTCAGGTGGGGTCAGATTTGCCCCCCAGGGAATACAGAGACATTTTCTAATAGTTGGAACTGGGAGGATTGTGCATTATTAACCTGCAAGGGGATAGATACCAAGTCTGCTTCTGAATGTCCTACAGTGCACATGGTAGCCTCCTACAACCAAGAAAGAGCTTGTTCAAACTGTCAATAGAGCCAAAGCTGAGAAGCCCTATATGGAGCTAAGAGGTATGGCTGGTTTCTGCCTAGGCCAAGAAGGTCACTGTCTCCATATACACTGCCTAGAAGAACTCCCTCTGAGATAAAAAATGTTCACCAACTGTATTAAAAGCTGTAAACCTAAACAGCCCAACAAATGTTTCTGGATAGTGACAGTTCACAATACTGAGTGCTGAAAGTAAGCAAGGTCAAAACCAGACTCTTGAAAACAGTCTAGCAAGCGTCATCTTCTTCTTGTTCTTCATAATACACCCCATTCCAGTCTCCACATGGGACACCAGGCTGGTCGGACCATAGTCAGTGGGTTCATTTCACAAGGTCGCCTTCTTAATATATAAGAAGGGGGTGACTGGACCTTGTGGACGAGTCTGTAATGCGTTGGTGTTTGACCTAAGATTTTCTACCTATTGCTGTTGAAACAGGCAGAGAAACATGAAACCTCCCTGGGGAACAGGAGCTTTCTTCCTGTGGCAATGGCAAGCCCAGGCACATGGGCTGGGGAGAAGGCAGTGCTGGGATGCAGCTTAGTTCAAACACAGTAATAGTTGTTTTGCAGCTGGTCGGCTCTAAGTCTTAGGGTGTAATGGCTGATTGTTAGGTTGACATACATGAAAAGCTTTGTCACTGGCCCAAGTGAGAACCAGAAGTGGAGTGTCTTTCATGAGCCCTTAGGATGAAAGATGTAAATGTCAAAAGCACAAACCATTTGGTATCAGTGGCCACCATTGCATAGTCTGTTTAATGTGTGTTTTTTCCTAGGAGAGGAGGGCAGTGAGATCTGTGAACCGCCTTTGATCTCATTTCCACCTGGAGCTGTTAGTCCTGTTCCCTTCCTGACAGAAGACGGAAAGGCTGATTTCTGGTCAAACTTCCAACTCATAGATTAAGAAGGCTGTAACTATGCTGGGGTACAGTGAGTGATGACACAGGACCCCTCTTCTTCCTGCTCTCTCTCTCTGTTACTGTCTGCCTCTCTGTCTCTCTGTCTCTTTGTCTCTGTCTTTCTCTCTGTGTATGTCTCTTTGTCGTTCTTTCTTTTTATCTTTCTGTTTCTCTGTATGTGTGTCTGTTTGTCTTTCTCTGTCTCTCTCTCTTTCTCTCTGTCTCTGTCACTCTCCTCCCTCTCTCTCTCTTTTGAGACATGGTTTCATATTCTAGCCTAGGCTGGTCTCAGACTTGCAGCTTCAAGGAGTACTTTGACCATGTATTTTTGATTATGAGCCATTCCCATACCTACTATCCTTAAAACTTATCTGTGTCTCCTCATTAGCTCTAGGACAGGAAGCCTCCTTGTTAGGACAGACAGTGCTCACCTCTTCTCCATCATACTGAGCTACACCCAGATGTTCTTATAATGCCATACCCACAGTGCTGTTTCCTCCTTTTAAAACCATACATCCCTTCTCGAGAAACCATCCTCAACATTCCTCAAACTCTGTGACTACCTTGACTGTAGCACATCTTACACCCTGCTTAACTGACTTCCCAACTAAACTGTGAAGTCTCAGAGGCCAGGGCCTATTGCTGTTTTTTAAGCACCCCTGAGCCAGGCACACGTACTGTAACAAGTGGATGCTTGCTTCAGGAGGGGATGGAGTTTTAGCATACTGTGAAGGTCTCAGGAGGGGTCTTTGCAACCAAGGCACACCCCTCAATTTCTGTTAGGCAGAATAAACAGTCCCCTCGTCTGCCCTTCTTGGCTGGGTTCCATAGCCTTTGATTTAACCCATGGTGGGTGAAAATTTTTCTGAAAAAATTGTCCTCCATGGATGCTGAAAGTGTCCTGACTGTTGTCTTGTTATCATTTCCTAGACAGCACAGTTGTAGCATCTGTTTTACACAAACTTACACTGTATTAGGTGTCAAGAGTAATTTAGAAAGGATTTAGACTATCTAGGAGGATGTGTGTAAATTCTATGAAAATGCCATCTTATATAAGGGCACTGAATGCCAATTCTAATTGAATAATGAAAACAGACTGTAGTCTACCTTGAGGAAGAAAACAGCAATACCAGCAATGGTTCCTTCAGTTTGGAAAGAGGAGAGAAGGGAGGTAGGGATGAGGTGCGGAGAGAAGGGAAGAAGGAACATGGGTCAAAGGGAGGAGGCACTCAGTTTGTTCTGAGGCTTGCTCTGTGGGTTAGAAAGAAGGAAGTAGGTGAAACACATTGAATTCCATCTAAAAACAGCGTGTGAGCCTGATGGGGTGGTGCACACCTGTAATGCCAGCTCTGGAGAGGTAGAGGCTGGGGGTTGACCAGTTCAAGCCCACCCACAACCAAAGAGCAAGTTTGAAGCCAGCATAGGTTACTTGAGACCCTACCTTAAAGCATCAATAACCCACACAACTTGTGTTTCAATTCCAAGCTGTTTCTAAAGAGGCTTGGGGGCATAGGCAAGTTGTATTGGGCAATAGAAGCCAAACCAAACCTAATGTGAAGGGCCTGATTAATTAGTCAGTTTCTTTCCCAACACTTCCCCCCACAATGCCTTTAGATATTTTGGAAATGAGCAAGCCTCGTTATTCGCCTCAGATGGACTTATGTGCCACACAGGTATCGATTCCTGCATCGGAAAACGTCACTTCTCTGTGGCTTCTTTCACTATGGAGAGATGGAGGGAGTTGGAGGGAGGACCCACATGCCCTCCCAGGATGTGGGGAAGACAGCAGGTGCAGAGCTCGGCAGGTGGCCAGGCTTCCACAGCCTGGAGACCTTTTCCTTGTCTTCCTATTGCGCACGCACGTAGTCTCGTAGTCTCTACTTGCTTCTCCCCAGATTGCTCATCAGCGAGCCTGGGGATTTTGGCAGCCTGCAGCTGTGTTTAGTAGCGCTTTTGCCTCCCCTACCACATCCTTTGAGGATTTCGTTATGGGCCTCTTTATCCACGTTAATGAGCGCTCTGGCAGCTCTAGAGCTCGGGGCTATGCCTGCATGCTCCACACCGTGCTTATTGCCGCCGCTGTTGAGACTCTCCATGACCTGTCTTCACCCTTCCTGTCCTATGTCTTTCCCACTGGATGGGGGAGCCAGTTGTGCGCCTCGCAAGCAAAAAGCCCTGTAGGAGCACGTGTTCAGCCTCTGAGGGTGGTGGTTTCTCCTTCCTCTCATAACGTGTCGTCCAGCCATTGGCTGCCTTCAGCTGTGCACTGTCCCTTGGCTCTTTTCACATCTGTCCCCTGGGTCAGCTAAATAAGTACAGCACATCACTTGGAAGGCAAGTTTTACAAATTTCCTTGGTAACATAGGGAAATGGGAAATATAAAGTAGGAAAAAAAAAGCTGCTTAGACATGGCAAGGGACAATACGTTTCTATCCTTCTGATTTGGAAAAGACACGCAGGATAATAATGTTGTTTCTTAGTGTGGCATCGAGGGACATTTTTGCTCTGTTCTTTGCGTTTTTAAAGTTATTTCTTTTGTTTCCTGGAGTCCCTGCCTTTTCCTTGCTGCTAAGGGACCAAGCTCGCTTCCACCTCCAGCCCTTTCCACCGATGCTCTCTCTGCTTGAAACTGTTTTCCCTCAAGGATCTCTCTCTCATATCCTGCACCCTGCTATGAGAAAGGAGTCTCCTCAGATTGCTGTCTGCGGTGGAGTTACTGGGGTTGCACCAGCCTATCCCCACAACCTGTCAAGACACGCAACACAAAATAGCTTTGGGAAAATGGAAACCAGGACCAGCGAGATGGCTCTGGGGGTTAGGGTGCTTGCTGCCAAGTTCTATCCCCAGGACCTATAAGTAGAAGGAAGGAATCAACTCCTGAAAATTGTTCTGGCCTCCATACCCGTACTGTGGTACACATATGCACACATACAGAAATAAATGGCTAGTAGATCATGAAAAGTGAACAGTCAGCTCAGGACTATAAAATTTGTGAAGAGGAGACAGGAGGTGAGAGGAAGTTCGACTGAGAAGTGCCAATCTACAGATTCCGCTAGCATATACAATATCCAGAATTCAGTCATAGATCATGAGACGTGCCAACCAGCAAACCGAGAGAGTGTAGTCCCAAGTGAAAAAATGTATTTGGTCAGAAGAAATTGGTTCTATGATGGACCAAATGTTACACTTAAAAGAAAATATTTTAAAATCAAACCATCTGTATATTCCAGTAATTACAACATGTTAATTAATTAAAGAGAAAGGCACTGTGTGAATAGATAAACTCATTGTTATTAATTAGGGAAGAGAGAAGAAAGAGATGGGGGCGTTGGGCTAGCCAAAGCCAGGGATATATGAAAAATCCTTATGGAAACCCACTACTTTGTAAACTAACTAAAAATTACAATTATTTTTGTAAGGAGTTTGAACAATGCTTTCCCCAGAAGACATGAGTTAGTATGAACACAGATGTTTACAGTAATCACAATTGCAGATACTTCTCTGTACTTTATTCCTTAGACGATAGGAGGGTACTGGGGAGTTAAAGTAACAAGAGGGAGAGAAGTGGGGTGAAGTGGCAGGGGCTTGGGGGGTGAGTACACTGCCATCTGTCACCCAGCCACCACTGTTGCCCTGAGGCCCCCTCCTGGTTCTTGAAGGCAATTAATATGTTTAAATGCTCAAGTGCATTATCTCCCGACACTTAAGTCTGGCATGCTTCTGGCTATAAAATGTGTGATAAGCCCTTGTAATGCACACACTAGATTATGAAGGTGGCCTCGGAGTTAAGCATCTCATTTAGCATTAAATTCCAGACAGATGAAAAACAATCCACCTGGTCCACTCTCCTTGCAGCATAGATGTTTATCAGGGAGAGAGGGCTCGTTCAAGGTGAGGAGAAGTTCAGAGGCGGGCGGAGACAAGAGCAACAGCCACCCATGGAGACACACTTCTGCCCTGAGTGGCACACTCCTCTAAAGAAAAGAGCAATTGTGTCCCAGGTTTGAGGTGAGGGCCGGTCTGTCCTAGGCAAACTGTTGGCAAAGTGAGCCCAACCTTCAAGGTTAAGTGGGAGACACCGGTGTGGGTGGCCTCAGTGCCATCTCCTGCAAGACACCCACTGTTTCTGATCTCTATCTTACTTAGTGAACCCCCACTTTTGATATGCACTCCCACTCTTCTTGAGACCAAGGTCTTCTTGTCAGGCAGTCCTCAGCTTCCATCTCCCCTGTCCAGGCATACACATCTGTCTCTGATCTCATGTTTACCATTCAAAACACAAACACCCTCTCCTGGTGGGGGGAGGAAGGGGGAGCTCACTTAGTGAAGAGTTTTCTACACAAGCCTGAGGACCCAGGTTTGATCCCTAGCACTCACACAAAAAGCTGGACTTGGTGGCACATGCTTCTAATCCCAGGGCTGCAGAGGTGGATCTCAGGGAGCAGTTAGCTTAGCCTAATTGAGCCTCAGATCCTAGTGAGGGATCCCATCTCAGAAAACAAGATGGACTGAGCAACAGCACCTGAGATTGACTTCTGGACTCCACACATGTGTGTCCACATGTTACACATCCACTTACACTCATGTGCATGCATACACACACACACACACACACACACACACACACACACTCATACACACCCACACCCCTACACACATAAACACATTTTCTTTTCTTCATTTTTACTCACTATTCTTTTCTAAATTTCTGCTCCTTCCCAGTAAAGATTCAGTGTTTTAAGAAAAACCCCGGGACTGAGACTCACAGAGTGGGAGGAGGGGGAGTCCACATAGTTCTCATTCCAAGCCCTTTTGACTCTAGAGTTATAAATGCCAGGAGCCAGCTCTTTTTGTAAAAAAGGAATCCGGGGAATTCTCACTGAAGTAGGGATGATATTAATGAGGACAGATATGGTTTTTAAAAGGCCTTCATGTCTGAAATAGGGTGCCTGAGAAAGGGGCCTGAGAAGATGATCAGGTCAGGGAGCAGGGTTAGGGGCTGGGAGTGAGATTAATATTAACCTGAAGGTTCTGAGGGAAGAGGGAGAAGAAATCCAGTGTGGGAACATCTAAGGCTTCACAGGGAGGAGTCAGGAGGGGGATGACAGCCAGAGAAGGCAGGATGATTATTGCTTTCAACCTGAGCCAAGAAAACTGCAGAGAGACCATGGCGTTTGTGACTTGTGCTGACAGTGTGTAGTTTCAGATGATATGAAAGGGCTTTGGAGTTTCCAGTTATTTATGTAAGAGGTTATCTTGGTGCTCAGGACATCAGAGAATGATAGAAAATTGGACACCAAGATAGCAGGTGTGAGCATGAGCATGGTCTGTGTATGAGCATACATGAATACGTACATACATGTGTCTGCTGCTTCTGAGAATCTTGCAAAGACCCCCTCCCCTTACCCACCTAAGCTCCTCATGTAGAGCCAGGATATGTCCTGCTGCCTTGTTGTCTCAGCCACAGAGGACAGTGGCTTCATTTCCAAGTGGAACTCAGATTGCCAAGACTGAAATCATTTTAGTCATCCTGTCCTCTGCTCTCAAGTTTCCAAGGAGAATTTCAGGAGAAGGGATGATCCTGACCTCCTTTGCAATCCCATAGAAATGGGGTGGAATTTTCCCCAAGCAGATCACACACTGCACATGTATTGGTTTGTAAATATTCATACAGCACGAAGTTAGTGTGTTGTTGGAAAGTGCTTTTAGCGAAACTTAAGAAGCCACACTAGTGAGATGGATGGAATGGAGATAATATCCAGGTTGATCTCATACCATGGTCCCTGGCTTGCACCCTGACATTACACTGGCCTTGTTATTGCTCAGATGCAGCTCAGCACCTGCTCTCTTTAGCTGGAGGCTCTCCCTCTACACCTGCAGGAGTACCGGGATCTCCTTATCTAAAGTCTCTCTTACACAACATCCATGTCCAGCTTCCTCCAGGCCCTAATGGCTACTTGACACAATCTACTGTACCGAATGATTGCTTTGGCCCATTTATCTCTCCATTCTTGGAATGTGGAAACTTCCCAGTTAATGTTCATCCAATGAGCATACCTGTTGGCTCAGGATGTATATCTTTTATGTTACACAGAAGCAGACTTTCTGCACTAGGTACTGGTTCAGCAGATTCTCCCAGCCCTACACTTTTATATGATGATGGGGAGAGCTGTGGAAACACAGAATGATGGTGACCAGTGTTAGCCGTTAGGGACACACCCAACAGAGCAATGCTCTTTACTAAGGAAGTAAATATCTGAGGTGCACTTTTGTTGTGTGGTTATAAAAAGGCTCAGCGGCCCCCAGGTGAGTTCAAAGTCCTCTGTGTTTACGGAGTGGAATAAATCTTGTTGTAATGGACACACTAGAATTCACAGGGAGAGAGTGCTTGGCGCTCTTGTTTGACCTATCTCCATGGAGATGGTCATCTGTTTCCCACTAGCTGGCTTCCCTTCGGGGAGGAGGGTGGAACCAAGGAGCCCTGGAGTGTCAAGACTAGGTTTTCAAGCCTATTTGACTTGCTTTGATTACTAAACCTGTGGCTGCTGTAGGTAGTGGGCCAGGGCTTACGCTTGGTAGGGTCCCAGCTCTCAGTTGCCCGCATGGAGAGAATGAGTTCTCTACAGTGTAGAAGCCTATGCTCAGCCAACATCCACCTGTGAACAGGAGCCTGATAGCTACAAAGGGATGGGTCAGCCTGTTCCTGCTGCTAGTTCCTCATAATGAACTCCCCTTTTCCTTGCCCTTCATGCATCCCCACGGACCAACTTCACTCAGCCTGTTCTTGGTTTCTGTCCCTTCTTTTCCTCCAAGCCGAGGCACATCTAAGGACTCCTGTGTTGCCACGAGAAGGGCTGAGGCTAGAAACCCTGAAGCACATGGATCAGCATACCAGGCCTTTCATGTTTTCTTTCAGCTGCAACTTTGGGGATGAGTACTCTGTTTCTCTCTGTGTAAGTATGGGATAGATATCCTCAATCAAGGATGTTTCTTGGTTCTAGATCGACAGGTATGTACAAGATGTGTACAAACCCATCTTGATGCTCCAGGCTGAAGCTTTACCTAATAAGCAATACATGAATTGGCAACTAGGTCTTCATGGTCAAAGAATTCAAGGGTTCCACCATTTTGGGAAACATGAGTTAATTCCCATCCAGCCTTTTTGTTTGTTTGTTTTCCAAGACAGGGTTTCTGTGTGTAGCCTGGCTGTCCTGGAACTCGCTTTGTAGACCAGCCTGGCCTTGAATGCACATAGATCTACCTGCCTCTGCCTCCTAAGTGCTGGTATTAAAGGGTGTGGGCCACCACCGCTCAGTTTCATCCAGCCTTTTAGTATCTCAAAATCATTGAAGATGAGATGTCAGGTGTCAGCCTGACCTCTAGAGGCCAGACTTGAGGTACAGGGGCCAGCCGAACACTCAAGCACCAGTTTTGTCCTGAGCCCATGTACAAGGCTGACCCGTGTATATAACATCTGATAATCTGGGCAGAGCCAAAAGTAGTCCCTGTGGCCACCATCATTGTTACACAACTAAGCATTTTGCAATTCTTGGCTCATCAAAGCTGTTTTTCTCTTGGTTTAGTTTCTCTTTCAAATACCCCGATTCCAAGTTGTAGACCTGGGCAACCCAAACAGAAGTGTCATCATCTGGCTTTGGCAACTTCCTCTGTGACTAAACAGTGGGGATAGAAATATGGGCTCACAGGCTTTGGGAGAGGAAGGGATCTTAGAAGTCTGCAGCCTGACATTTCTGTCAAGGTTTCCAGTCAGTTAACAAGATTATTAAATTATTGACTTAGTGAGTTCCTACTGTGTGCCAGATGCCATAGTGGGTGATAGAAGGGGCATGGCCGAGATATCAAGCAAGATCCTGTCGCTCAACTCAGGAAGGAGATAGTTAAATAAGTGGTTGGGGCATCATAAAGCCTTCATAGGAGAAATTAAATCTATTCCCTGCCCCCATCTTTCCTAAAGTAAAATTGACAGATAAAATTGGTATATATTTAAGCTGTACAAGTTGATATAAGTCTACATTGTAAACCAATTGCCAGTATCAAAGTTCATTAGCATGTCCATCACCTCACAGAGCACCGTTTGCTTCTAAGGAGTGGAAGCTTGAAAGGAAAGAAAAAGAATGAGCTAGAAAAAGACTCAGAGGTAGAGAATGTTCCAGAAAGTGTTCACTACGTGTGCACACAAGGCAGGGATGAGAGGAACAGTGAAAAAGGGGGAGCAGGGTGTGGTGGAGGAGGTCAGGAAAGGAAGGGGAGATGGCCAGGGTTGGGAGCCTCCAATCACACCTCATGTACTTAGGGAAGTACCAGGAATCTCCAGGTTGAAGTGTGAAGTCTGAGGTGGGGAGTGGTGGGAAGTGAGGCTGGAGTGGGAAGCAGGAGCCAGTTAGCAGCAGTCTCAGGAGCTTGGCTAAGGAGTTGGCACCGTCCGGGTGTGTTTCAGGCTCTGCTAATTTAACACACTGAAGCGTACATTGAGCAAACAGCAGAGGCAGGAAGGCCACCCTGATCTCTCCCAAGGCTGAAGCAGGTCAGGAGCTTTCATGTAGGGATGTTCTCCTTATACTTGGAAGAAACACCTTTATCTCAAAGACATGGGGTTCAAAGAACATGAACAGACTTTGCCAAATCCTGCCGTAACACATCAACTTTAGATAACACCCTTTTGTCCATCTGTGTATCTCTTCATGACTGTGGCCTCTTTGTCAAACCAAGGCATCAAAATACTCTCTCTCTCTCATAGCTTCAGATCTGCATTTCTTCTTGGAAGCTTCATGTCATGTACATTTTATATCAAATAAACGTGCACGATTCTCTCTTCTGCCTTCTAATCCAGGGACCTCAGCCCCAAATTTGGCAATGAATAAAGAATGAAACCTTTCTTACAATCCGCAAACAAAGAAGTAGCCTCTTGGATTGTAAATGGTATGGATATAAGAGGACACTAGCTGAGTCTTAAGATGTCTTAGGAGACCCATTGGTACAGTGCATTTTTCTCTGAGGCAAGTGCAGTTGTGAGAAACATGTGAGTACAATCGGAGCCCAAAGCTGCCTCCGTAAGAGGACAGGTGGAGCCTCCCCTCTTCCTCCAGCCATGCTGGGAGACTCATTTGCCCTACTTTCTCTGGATGCCTTTCCTTCCAGATTGGCAACCTTGGTCCTCTCTACCATTTCTCCTTTCATGAAGTAGATTCTCTTTGCAGACCATGTGGCTTGGTGGCTGTCTTTCCCCCCTCTTATCTCTCCTCTTGAGATGTGAGTCCTCTGTACTCCAGATGTTCCACCAGCCTCTATGCATAGATGGAGAGATGCGTCCTCACCTGGAGAGCACTGTAGACATTCACATAGACATGATGGCCTTGTCTTGCCTTTTCTTACCCCATCTGTGGCATTTGCTTCTTGAACTAACTTGATCCCCTTCCAGATGGCTGCTCCCTCTGGAACATGTCCTTCAAAGGCTCACTTTGTTAAGCCTCAAGAATACAGTTCAGTTTCTTTTCACAACTTCATGCTCTGAAGCTAGAAGATCTTACACTGGATATGTTTCACCCACCGATGACATAGCAATTATGCTAGCAACAGCTTGCTTACTCAGAAAGAGTTGAGTTTCAGATTTAGCTAGGTAATGAGTATATTAATTAATTATCTCAGGCAATTAACTTCTCTGAGATTCTTTTTCATATGTCTAATACTCATAATATCAGGCTTTCTGAAATACACAGCTCTTTAGAGTGTTTTCTAACTGTGGGGGAAGTTCAGCTTTGCCTTTGAGGGTCCGATGTCTGAATCTATTGAACTAACAAGAGAAGACACTGAATACATTTATCTGATCACAGTTGTGTGTGATGAGCGAGAACTTCGCTTTCGGGGGTCGTTGTCTGAGCCCTGGTAGCATGTGGCAGGCATGCAAAGGGCAATGGCTATAAAAACACAAACAGGGGACCAGAGAGGTGGTTCATCAGTTTGAAGCATTTGCTGCTCAAGCCTGAGGGCCAGAGATGGAACCCCAGAACCCATTAGCAGGAGAGAACCGCTCCCGAAAGCTGTCCTCCGACTCATATATGTCCCTAGCACATGTATGCTCACGCTCAAACATCACATACCATAACAAGTAAAATACAACTGAAGAATGGTAGCAACAAGGGCATCTTGCTCTTCTACTTGTATTTGGAACTTCAGTTTTGCCTTGAACCTCAGTTTCCCTGTCTATTAAGTGAGAATCGTAGCAGTCATTTGGCGCTTTCATCTGAGGATGCAGTATGATAAAGGCATTTATAGCACACAGTGAGATCCCCAAGCCTGTGCGTGTCTGGCCTTCTAGCCTTCCAGTGGACTCCTGTTCTCGTTAGCCCCCTTTACCACAGACCCTTCTGTACGTTTGCAGACATTCCGTCAGGTTGCCCAACTCGAGAACACTGGGGTTCCCTTTTTGGCTTCCCAAGACTGAAGAGTTACAGTTCGGTCCCTTGTTTTTCTCTTACTGTCTTTTTCCTGATGGCTATGGGTTAATTTGTGCCTACCCCCAAACGGGGGATATTGAAGCTTTACCTAAGCATAGGACCTTATTTGGACACAGTTCTTAGGTAAGAGGGGGTCATCAAGGCAGCTCTCCTGCATTAGCTGTAGTTTTTGTAAAAGGGGGCAGGGTACACAGTGTGATGACAGAAACTGAGCAAGAAGGTGGCTCCGTGAAGATGGAGGCAGACATCTGAATGATGCTGCCACAAGCCGAAGACAGAAGCGGGAGGAGAATCTTTCCTTGAAGCTCTGTGCGGAGCATGGCCCTGTCTATGGAAAACCAACACAATGGCCCCATTATTCTCTAGAGTCCAAATGGCTGAAAGGCTTATTAACTTGAGAAATAACGTTTCTGATGTCTGCCTTTAAAATAGATAAACTTGTAGGGATGAGGGCCGGGTGGCAGCTGAGTAGTAAAGCATTTGACCAGTATCTGTGAGGCACTGGTTTCATTCTCAGCACCGAGAAGGCAGAGGCAGGCTGGAGACGAGCCAGGGTGAATTAGAAGGAAAGAAAAATGCTTATGTGAGGCGCTGTCCTAAGGGAGAAGTGAAAAGAACCTGACAAGGTTGAAAAGGCCTGAAATGTTGAGGCGGGAAGAGTATCACGGGGCCATAATTGGAGGGTCTCAGGGAACCAGTATTTTCACACTGGTTTGATCTAAGATTTCAGCGTTAACAAGGGATAAGTCTACAGACTGAAAATTAACCTCAGGGATAACTTTACCTCTGGCTTAACTGCAGGCTACAGGAGTAATGCGCGCAAACAGCTCAGTCTGAACTTGCCCAGCAACCTGAAAGCCAGTGATTTGAACAAAGCAGACTTGGCCTGCATATGAATTACAGGAAGGACAATGGGAGGAAAAGGTGCTCTGAGGCTACTTATTCTCTTTCTATGGGACACACTGAAGAAGAGGCCAAATCACATGTCACATACCTGGCTGGAAGATGGAGGACCAACTAAAAACTATGGGTATGAGTCTCCCATCCCCAACTTTCAAGGACCCATCGTTCTCTTGATGGAGTTGTGTTGGCCTTGGGACGTCTCCAGTTTCACCTAAATGCTGGGCACATCTTAAAAATTAGGCCTGATGACGACAGCCCCGGAGTCACAGACCCTGCTATCTCGGCTATCACTTAGATCTCAGCTGGGGTGAAGGAGAAAGAAATGGGGCTTCACACTGTGACAAAGTGATCAGCTTTCCTGAATTGGGTTGGGGCTCGATTAAGTCCTTTCAGAACTCCCTGGCACCACCTCTTTTTACCTAACCAACTTCTTTTTGTCTTTTGTCATTTCCAGGAACCATGTTCTGACTGCCTTTGGGAGACACAACTTTCCATTCTCGGTCCGTGTTTGATGGGCCACAGCCTGGCCCATCAGGATATTTTGTCCCAGGAGCAGTAACTGGTTTAGAGATGTGCACGTGGCACAGATCAGCCCCTAGAAGGTTTGTCAAGAATAAAATAAAGTCAAACCGAGTGGCATCCATTTGGGGCACTTAAAATGGAGTTAGGGGGTCACTGTTTATGGGGGTGTGGTGGGACAAAGGTCTTCAATTGTATCCCAGGCTTGCCTGCAATTGAAGATCCTCTTTCCTCAGCCCCCTCAGGGCTCATCTGTCTCTGGGAGGCCATTGTCCACAGATTCCTGTGAGCTGAAGCTTTGGATTGGCCTGCAGATATACCAGCTCCACTCACGGGATGCCTGTTGAAATGTCCTTAGTCTTGGCTGACCTGTGGGACAGACCCCCTCTTTTAACTACCAGAGACTGTGTCAGCGACACTTCTGACAGCACCACTCCCCATTTCTGAAGAGCCAATGATGGCATTACTAACGCTGCTGTGGATTAAAGCTATGACTACAGCCGCCATTTTGTAAAGCCTCAAAGCACACTTTCAATTCTGTGGGAGTTTCTGTTTTCTCTGATTGCCACTGTAATGAGGCCTCAGACAAATTGTATTTCTAGGTTGGTTTTATCCTAGCTCAAGAAGATGATCTTTGTAAAGTTTACAAAAGCTATTGGGAGGTATATGAAGTTAGCTGGGCTTCTGGAGGATTGGGATGCACACAACTGCAGCTGTAATCTTGCTACAAAGTGAAAAAAAATCATCTCAGTGAGCAGAGGAGGGAGAGATGAAAGTCTCAACAAGATAGAACCTGTTCCCAGGGTGCCAGAAACTCTTACAATTATTGTTGTTACGTGTATACATACATAGAAATATTTAAATGTAGCCTGCTGACTCTCGTTAGTGTTGCTTGTCTTATGTGCATTTAGAGATGACCACTTGGTATTGGAGAACCAACAGATGGCTCATCTCTGGGGAAGACTGAGTCTCCCTCTCTTACCAGTCATGAATCGCCTGTAGCTTGTCATCTCGGAGTAGGGCCTTTGGACATTTCCCCCATCCATGTTGGTGTCAACTAGTATCGCCATTGTTTTTGTCTTGTTTAGTCTACCATATTGTTGAGATCTCCTGGGTACAGCTTCCCTGTCCAATATAGAAGACACAATCTCAAAGCAAATGCCCTGATCCTCTGACTCTTAGAGTCTTCCTGCCTCCCCTTCTGTGCTATTCCTTGAGCCTTAGTGGGGTAGGGGAAGTTATGCTATAGAAGTATCATGTGGGGCTGGGCCCCACAGTCATTTTTTTTATGCATTTGAGCAGTTGCAACTTTTTGCAACCATCTCTTTCTTGTTAATGAACTACTGTACTTCCTTTGTTTATTCAGGGCATTGGAAATTAGGTATCCTTTACTATCAACCCAGAGTGTAATACACAGATTTTTCTAAAGTATAATGACAAATGTCACAAAAAATGCATCGAAGCCAAAGATACATTTTGTGTGCATGTGACATCATTGGCTAGGAAGACTTGAGAGACGGGGAAGGCATGAATGTGGGCAGAATGGGGGACTAGAATTGTTTTGAAGGCAATTGGCCACACTGCTCTTTCAAAGTAGAGAATCAAGTTTTACGAAGGAAAGCAACAGTAAGCTGAGCTCTCCTTGCAGTAACATGGCACTATAAAGAACTTTCCTAAAGGTAAGAACTATGGAATTAGTAGAGGTTTTAACCTGGGGTGGCCAGTTCATCCTGATCTGTCCTGGAGTATCTCTGGTTTGAAAACTAAATATCCTGACTCCAGCAAGATGACTCAGTGGCTAAAGGCACTTGTTGCCAAGCCTGATGGTCTGAGTTTGATTCCCTGGGACCGATATGGTGTAAGGAAAGAACAAACTTCTAAAAGTTATCTTCTGACTTCTACTCCTGCACCATGGTACGTGCACACACACGATAGATAGATAGATAGATAGATAGATAGATAGATGGATGGATGGATGGATGGATGGATGGATGGATGGATGGATGGATGGATGGATAGATAGATAGATAGATAGATAGATAGATAGATAGATAGATAGATAGATAGACAGACTGACAGACAGATAGATAGATAGATAGAAGCTCAATGTATTGTGTCCTGGAAATGCTAGTCCCTGACAAATCTGAAGGCTGGTCACATGTTTTTCTACCATAATCAGGTCATTTTGCTTTTCTGACAATAATGAACAAGAGGTGTGTGGAAGGGCTAGTCATAGAAACCCCGTGTATTTCAAAGCAGGCTTTTGGAGATACTGACTTTCATGAAGGGCTACATGGGCCACTATAGAAAGGAGGTGCAGGAAGCAACCTCTCCTTCTGTCGAAACTAGAGAAGTTTCTTTTGTGTATTTCTTAAAAATGGGTTTTATCCATTTAAATTGGGGAACACCTGTTCTTTAGGGGACCTCCCTCTAGAATTCCATGATTTCATTTCTTTGTTGAGTCAAGAGGTTCCTATAGACCAGTGTTCTTGCACCTGGTGGCTCCTAATGCCCAACGTGAGAGCTTTAAAACCCAGTACTGGCTTCCACACCTGTGAATTTGGGCTCCACCAGAATTGGTTGGAACCAGAGATCTGTGTTTTGTTTTTAAATCTTGGCAGGTGACATACATATAAATTATTCACAAATGCCAGTTCATTGACTCTCATCAATGATAGATTGCTTTCCACACATTTCAAAAATGACCAACACAAACCATTGTTCCAGAGACCATGTTCAGTACATCTTGAACTTTCCATGCATCCTGAGGGCTTGAGAAAAGTGGGATTGCTGCCCCACCCATCCCCATCATCTGTTACAGTAGAGCCAGGCAAGACAAAATATTTGCAGACATTAAATTCAGAAGGTTGTTAGCTGCTGTTAGCAGCATCATTTTAGATCATAACTCAGTTGAATGTCTCGTGTGGTCTCTTCAATCTTTGTGGCATTTATAACATTGCCTTTGGACCTCTCCCTGATATAGCACTTAGTAAATTTCTGATGAAGCCTGGAGAAGGTTGAAGTGGTAGTTCAGTGGTAAAACATTTGCTTAACACACAGAAGCCCCGGCTTAATCCCCTCTCCCCCCTCCACACATTATGCATATAATAAATAAAAGAGCAGATAAATGTTTTATTGGACTCAATAAGTGACAACTTCAAATCGATTGCTAAATAATGACTGTGTATATTTGTAGAATACAATCTGATATTTTAATACATGTAATATACTGATCAAGCCAGCTAACTGGTATACCCATCACCTCAAGCATTTATCTTTTCTTTTCAGTAAGCTGCCTGAAGGCTATGGAGCCTGTATCCTTTATCACAGGCGAACTGATTCTGCTGGCTCTAAGGCTTACAGTCGCATGGGACCTTGAATGAGGACATGGGTGGGAAGAACAGGATTTCCGGCTTTCAATTTTAGGGACTTTGTCCTGAGCACAATGCACCAGCAGCGGCTGTGTTCTATTCTGGGGGCCCTGACCAATGCTGCCTGACCTTCTCCAAGTTTCATTTTGCTTTGTTTATTAATTTCTGAGGCTGACTGTTTACATCTCACCCACCAATTCCTTTATGGCATTCTTTATCTTCTTGTTGTATTTCAGTTTTTAAATCAATTTGTAGGGTCATTCCATAAGCATATTCTGGTTGCTCTATCTCTTTATTCTTGTCCTAAGCTTATGATGATGCTGCCAAATGATCAGTGCATCCCCTGCAGTGTGTACCAGGCACTCTATCACACATCCTTTCTCTTGTTTTTGCTCTCGGTGTGGGGACAGCTGCAGGCAGTGCAGTACTGTCTCTCTGTCTCCACTAGGACAAGAACTGCTTCTTAAACTACAGAGACCGATTCGTGGCCACATCCCAGACCTCAAGGCCAGACACACCCCAAATAAAGTTAGAAAGGAAGAGAAACCACTGACCATTATTAACCACTAAATAGG
Organism: Peromyscus californicus insignis; assembly: GCF_007827085.1. Lineage (NCBI taxonomy): Eukaryota > Metazoa > Chordata > Mammalia > Rodentia > Cricetidae > Peromyscus > Peromyscus californicus. The sequence continues at coordinate 23,123,454 of NW_026294606.1, read as the reverse complement.
GAGAGTGCAGTCCAAGCTCTGGAGGAACATTCAGAGGACGGTCCTTAAGTGGCTTTGTAGCTTTTACGTAACGGGTTGAAATAAGAGATGGCAGCCCCCAAAATAAACACAAATAACAAGAATAAAAATTTCAAAGAGATTCCTTCTCTTTAATCCTGTTTCCATGACAGCAAATTTGTTGGTACATAGTATGATGATCCCTAAGAAACAAGGATCTTCTGGTTCCTCCCTGGAGAGGGGGTTTGGTTCTAACCAGAGCCTATGCTTGTGGAGACAAGATCTTTTCTAAATTAGTTCTATAAAACCTGCCTAAGGGAAGGGCAGAGTCTATGGCCACAGTCAAAATCCAGCCTTCTCTGCCCTTTCACCCAGACAGTCACTGTGGGTTCCTCCTCCAGACGCGACATTTCAACAGCTAAGGAACAGCCACTTAGATGTTGCATGAACAATGCACTTCCCCCTAATGCTGTGAGCCAGGTGGCTTGGCTTTGGGAACTCTAGAAAGTTCTAGAATCTAGAATCTGGTGGATTTTTGTTATTGTTTTGAAACAGAGGTTCTCTATGTACCTCAGGTTGGCCTTGAATTCATGATCCTCCTACTTCAAACCCCTGAGTACTGAGATTATAGGCATGTGCTTATAATATGCCCAGTTATACTAGAACCTTTATGGTTCTGTGTTAACAATCTCTACGTATCAGGAAGCATCTCCAGATCTGCTGATAGGAAAATGTTACATTAGATAATAAATTCAATTTGGGAAGTTTCTCCTTGAAAGCCAGTTAGACAGACAGTTCATTCTCCAGGGAGAATTAACAGTCTTCTAGTGGGGTCCTGTGGGAGTTCATGAGCATGGCAGGAGGTAGGAAGGGTGTTTAGGGAAGAGAAGGGAAGTGGTCTTCATGTCACTCTTAATAATTGCCTCTTGAGCCGGAGAGATTTCTCAGGAGGTAAAATCACTTGCCAATAGCCTAATGTGCTGAGTTTGGACCCCTAGAACGCATGTAAAAGGACATGGTAGCATATGTCTGCAGTTGTAACATACCTACTTGAAAGAACAACTCCTTTTTGCCCCCATAGTTATAGGGAAGGCTAGTTCTCCCATGACAAATTGACACAACAGAAATAACTACATATAAGTAAGCATAAAGTGACCTATACGTTCTTCTCGTTGTTTGCAAATTCACCTTTGTCTCAATTTGACATGAGGACAGCCATCTTGTGTCATAACCACCACCCAGAGATGTCAGAGTTGGTTTTTCTGTTTTCTGCACTTTCTCTCAGAAAAATATAAGTAGGCTAAATGGTTAGAGTGGCCTGCAAAGTATTTCAACTGGTTCCTGGTTCTGGAATGTGTCTGACAGTTATGTTTTCTCAAGATAGAGTAGGTACATTCTGGCTTAGCTGAAGTCACCTTTACCCTAACCAACATACATATACCTTCTTGTGACTCAAACTGTAGAGTTCTACCTGGGAATTGCTGCCACCTAGGATCATGCTTCAGTCAGTAAGTTGATAAATAAATTGCACTTTGTGTAATACTGGATCTGTATGCCTCTTTTCTTTGGTCTTATAACACCTTTCTGCTAGTTCTCACTCTTAGAGACTAGATTGTTCTAGAATACCGCTTCAGGGAGAAGAGTTTTAACACATGGAAGGACAGAACATTGGTGGTTGTAATATGTGTGTAGAAAATTAGCCTGAGCAAGGCAGAGTCACAGATATCCAGGGAATATTTTGGAGGCACATTAAGAAAAATAAATCTTAATGAATAATACTGTACTGACTTTAATGGAATGACTTTTTCAGTCAACATGCTGGTGTTAGGAGGTAGGACCTTCTGAAGTGTTATATTATGAGGGTGGAATCCTCATGAATGGATTAGTGCCTTGATCGCAAGACCAAACAGAGATCTCTTACCTGTTTTGTCTTGGTTTTAAGATGTGAGAATACAACAAGAAGGCAACACTTGCTACCCAGGAGCAGCACCTCAACCATGATGGCACCTGGCTCTTCTACTTCTGGCCTCAAGAAATAAATCTGTGGCTCTCTGCTATAGTAATCTGAGTTGATACCAGCATTAATGCAATTTTATCTTTCATTTCTTTTTTCCTCTTTATGATGTGTTCTCCTTACTTCTACTTGACACATCTTAAATCATTCAGTAGCATCCATGGGCCCAGATAAGGAGTAACCAGTATTTTGACCAACATATTCCATTAGTTCAAACACACATATTCTAATTATGACATTAGACTATTCTATTCACATTATTTTGTGATAACTCCATTCTCTTGCTTAGTTCTATTGCTCTGAAAAGACACCATAACCAAGGCAACTCTTACAAAAAAGAACATTCGTCATTTGGGGGCTTGCTTACAATTTCAGAGGATTAGTCCATGATCATCATAGCGGGAAGCAGTCAGGCATGGCATAGGAGCAGTAGCTGAGAGCTTTACATTCTATTCACAGGTAGTAGAGAGAGAAGCACACACACATACACACACACACACACACACACACACACACACACACACACACACACAGAGAGAGAGAGAGAGAGAGAGAGAGAGAGAGAGAGAGAGAGAGAGAGAGAGAGAGAGAGACTGTGTCTGGAGTGGGCTTTGGAAAGCCCACTTCCAGTGATACACCTCCTCCAGCCAGGCCACACCTCCTAATCCTTCCCTAACAATTCTGCTCCTTGGTGACTAAGCATTCAAATATATGGGCTATTCTTATTCAAACTACCACACTTTTCTGGCTAAAGGAAGTTATTTATATAGGTGTCAGGATCTGGTACTAGACTGACCATAGCTATCAAGAAATAGACACCTACTCACCTGGGATGGCATCAACCCCAAAACCCAAAGATAAATCACCTATTTAAAGTTGAATGCTTTGGGGCTTGCATGCTGATGGATCTGGTCTTTACTGAACACTCACCATGTCTAAATCTAGACTCTATGGGAATAGAAGTGATTAAGATGTTTACAAAAATCTTTGTATATTGGAAAAAACTAGAAGCATATCGATTAACAATGCCAACATTGAAGGAAGTGATTCATGTAAAGTTGCTTTATCATACTCTGTGACCAAATAGCAATGATCCATTAATGAAGTAACTTCTAGAAAAGTTTTAACTTCCCTTTGGAAGGATTCTTCCCCTCTTTCTATACCTCTAGCCTTTTAACCAAAAGCTCCCTCTCAATTGGCTGCAAGCATTCAATGTAGACATTTCTGTGAAGTAGTTGGGTTGACCCACACCCCAGTTGCCTAGAGTCCATTTGAGCTAGCTGTTGGGTACTTGATGGCCATTTTTGGTTGTCAACTTGACTATATCTGGAATTAACTGACCCCCACAGGCTGGGTACAACTGTGAGGGACTTTTCTTGATTAAATTATCTGAGGTGGGAAGACCCACTTTGAATCCTGATCTTTGGAGGTGGGAAAATGACATTTAATCCAGGCCACACCTTCTCATGGAGGTCTATATAAAGGGAGCTCTCTGCCTTTGCCTGCCTGCCCTCCCTCTCACTGGCAAGTCCATTCCTTCACTGGTATTAGAGCCCGCTTCTTCGGGACTCGGGCACATACTGAAGACAAGCTGAGGCAGTCAACTTCATGGACTGACAACTACTGGATTCTTGGACTTCCACTGGTAGACAGCCATTGTTGGACCACAGCCTGTAAGCCATTCTAAAGAAATCCCATATACATATATTTATGGGATCTATATATATTTTTATATATGCATTTTATATATATATTACATATATGTGTAGTATGTGTGTGTATGTCTCTCTGTGTTATATATCTATGATATATATATAATAGATATATTATATATATAACACATATATATGTGTGTGTGTGTGTGTGTGTGTGTGTGTGTGTGTGTGTGTGTGTATCCCACATATATAGTAGGGAAGGGAGGGAAATTCATTCTATCATTTCTGTTCCTCTAGAGAACTCTGACTAACACAGATACTTCCACTACCCTGAAACCTGGAAAAACATGAGACAGAAACCATCCCATGATAAGTGAAATTGACTATGGCTTCTAGGGGAGGGGGGAAGTTCTTTGCAATGAATTTTTAAGCCCAAAATGCTTTATAGCTGAATGATTTCTAATTTTCATAGATCTACTATCTAGATCTTCCTAAAAGAAATTCTTGGGGCATCAGGGATACATATCTTGAAAAACAGGGAGCATCAGGAAAGCATGACTAATTGAGTAGGAAAAATGGTATGGAGTCCAAACTCTGCTTTCTCAGTTCATTAAAGCTGTAGCCTATAAACTTACTTTCTTCTAGTTGGCTTCAACTGTTGACTTGACATAGCCTAGAGTTATTATCTAAGGGAGCCTTAATTGGGAGATTCCCTGATTCAGACAGGCTGTGGACATGTCTGTGGGGCATTTTCTTGCTGTTAATTGATGTGGGTGATACCACTCCTGAGAAGGTGGTCCTGGGATGTATAAGAAAGCTGGCTGAGTGTGAGCTAGAGAGACACGCCAATAGGCAATATTCCACCATGCTTTCTGCGTTTATTTTTCCCCTGACTTCCCTCAATGATGGATTATACCTCGAAGTGTAAGCCAGGTCAAGCCCTCCCTCCACCCCCACCCCCTGCACATACACACCCCAAGTTGCTTTTGGTTATGATGTTTATCAGAGCAACAAGAAATCAAATTGGAACATACTCTGAATAGGTTTAACCAGTGAGGACTCTGCACTATAATGTGCTATTACTTGCAGCTTGAGGAATCTAGGCACTCAATACCATCACCCATACTTAAAGGCTCCTTCCACTGAGACCCCAGGAGAAAAGAGAGCTACCAACTCCACTCTGTAGTGATTTGAAGAAGGAGGCCATTTTGTTCATGTTAGAGTGGAGTGAACTGATGCATGGATGGGTGGATTTTAGTCAGAGAGATGGGAATTAAAATTCTAGTTAGCTAGCTTTGGCTCTGTAGTAATTTTAAGTCTCAGTATTTCTGTCTTATTTATTAGTAATTACATAAAAAATTTTAGAGTTTCTCAAGTATAAGGTAAGGATACACATTCATCATCTAATTTCCCAACAATCCAATGAGGCAGAGAAGCCTGAACATGGAGGCCTGAGACCACTTGTCCTCAGGAAGCCCTGCTTATAAGACTGACCCTTGGCTTACATCTGAGGACTCATGCATAGAAGACTCCCATTGTTCCATACACACTTAACTATGTGTGCAAACAATGTGCTTTATGCCAAAAACCTGCTTTTCTTCTAGGAGTCTGGGATTTTGTTTAATACAGAGAGTGTCTAAATGACCAGCCCCAATCAATACTCTGGCACCAAGTCTCTAATGAGCTTACCAGATCAACAACATTCCATATCTGACATAAGTCATTGTTGGAAAAGCCACGTGCATCCTGTATGACTCCATGGGGACAGGATTCACGGTAGCTGATGCCAGGTCTCCTCCCTTTGTGGATCCTGGCTTGTGTCCTCTTGATGGAGCATCACTTAACTGTGGGTGTAGCTGCATGCTGAACCCTTTTGGTTATCCAGCCAGTCACTGTACCTGAGGGTGGCCTTGGGAATCCCCTTCCCGTAGGTGTGTGCCATCACTACTTAAAGTAATTTAAAGTAACTATGGCATTATTACTTAAAGGTGAGAAAGGTGAAGAGGTTTAGAAACTACACAAAGGTATAACCAGTATATGGGCCCACACAGAATGGCTGATTTGTAACCCCTATGTATACTCTAAAACTGTACAATTGCTACCTCCCTCATAGCGTGGCTCAAATCAGAGCAGGTGTGTTTGTTTAGAACATGCAGAACACTGTGTAGCCTATTATTATATCATTAGGCACCCCCTATCGTTTCCACATCCTTACTGAATACCACAGTCCCACACTGGCCAACAGAATGTCCCTGAGAAATGAAAATATCCTGGAGAAAAAGGACGAGCTAGAGTGTGGAACTCTTTCTGCTCTCCATTTGTTTATTTTACAATGATATCTTTTGTGACAAATTCTTTCTAAGACAAAAGGAACTTTTTCATTTCCTCTCTCTTGACTTCTATGGCTTCCAGCTTCCCAGCTCAGAGGGTCTCCAGGCACAGGTAGGTGACAGGGAGGGAGTCAGCATGGCAAGCTGGATGTTTAGAAGGATCAGTGTATGAGAGCCCCCTCTTTTATGGAGGCCATATTTTCTATTATCCGCCCACAACTGGGCACACTTTCTTAGCACAAAAGAGGTCGGTTTGGTTTACTGAAATCATTATTTCTCAATTCCCCCTCCTACCTCTTAAGCCTTCTGATTAATAAAGAGACACCCTGTTTCCATGGAGAAAAGTCAAATGACCTCAACCTCCCACAGATCTATTCTTGCATTTCTTTGAAAGGGAAACTATTCCCATTGAAGGTCTGTCTGTGATGAGCCATACTGAGGAGACAGTAATGATATCGCAGTGAGAGATGAGCTTGTGAGAGCCCAGGCTGCCTGACTGGTAGACAGCAGGGGTGGGGAAAGACAGATGCCTTCACCTCCGTCCACTCCTTGAAATTCTCTTTCCTAGAAAAGCAGAGCTTGTTACACTATAAAACACTCCCTTGAATGGAAAGGTCAGGAACACCATGGCTTGGAGTTATAATGATTGACAGCCATGGGTTCAAGTCCATCACTGTTAGTCCAGTTTTGATAAAGTAAAATTGGGGAAATCTACAGATGTTGGGTACTTGAAAAAACACCTTCACCATCATGAGTGCCAAAAAGGGAGGGGGTAAAGGAGTAAGACTTAGGAAGAAAAGCTGGTGGTCTCCAAGGGACATGTCATACATATGGAAGCTTCTCATACAGGATAATTCTAGTAGCCAGTATTTGGTAGAAGGGATAAAGCATAAGACATGGAAATAGAAAAGAAAGACTCCCTGCCTTGAAATAAAAGGCATGTTAGTCTGAGGAAAATTGATATTTTCACAACAAAGATACAAACAGTGTCCAGACCCTGGCAAGGGGTCTCTAGGCAAATCCTTAGCCAGAAGACCTGGATTCCAGTCACATCTGCATCATTTGGTCAGTTGCCCAAATTTTTACCTAAACGGCCTCCCACTACAATCTCCTGAGCCTCGTTAGCAGTAAAGAGAAGGATACAACCAACAATTACTGGGCCTACTGTGAAAATCCAATAAATGATAGGGGTTAATGTGCTGAGCATACAATAAATAAGTATGCCAACATTGGCTGTCATTATTTTTGTTTTGTTGTTTTGAGACAGGGTCTCACTCTAGTTTGGGGTGGCCTAGAACTTACTCTGCAGCTCAGGCTAGACCTGAACTTGCAGAAGTTCTTCTGAATCAGTCTTCCAAGTACTGGGATTACAGACAGGAGCCATCATGGCATGCTAAATCAATGTTTTGGCTAAATTAATGATGTTTATTAGAGCAAGGATTAAAGTGAACATTTAAACATAAAATAGAAACCTAATTTTCACTCTACTAAACATTAAGAAGAAAGGATTTCCCCAAGAGCCAAACCTAATAAAGCTAAATTATAGGCAGAAAAGGCATTGCAATAAATTCCGTGAATTGTCAGTCAAAATATCAGCCTTTTCCTTATTGTGGCCGCCTTAATCCTTCCTCCTGGGACTGTCTGGTTAAGTTGCACACAGTGGTCTAAACAGGCTACGGGCATCAATTAAGATTTAGGTCAAGGCCTCTGTCATAGCCAGTGATTTAGTTTCTGGGACAAAGGAAGACAAGTCCTTCCCCGGGCTGGAGAAGAATAGCATTCCTTTCTATTATAATTACGCTTCATCAAGGAAATGTTGGAAACCTAGGCAGGGCAGAGCGGTGTGCCTGTGAAAGTGATTATACAGTTGAACTTCTGAAATATACAGCCAGCACAAGTATGTTTCGACAATTTACACTGTTGGAAAGAATCTCAGAGAAAGGAAATTTGACTGATCTCCCAATGCAGTCTTCTCCTCGCTGAAGGAGCCCACGATGTTTGCCATATTCAGACCCCACCCCCCATGACTGTCACTGAAACCTGATCTTTCTTCATAAATGCTAGACTGTACTCAGAGTTAGAGTACACTACAATTAGCAAGTCTCTCTGCTTCTCCTAGAAGGCTTGCCATGAAAATTCTTATGATGGTTCCTGTCTGATTTTTAACTCTTCCCAGGAGATCAAACTCTTAGCTCCATCTATGGCAATGTGATTTTAAGACTGAATGACACTCTCTGAACCAGTAAGTCACTAGAATTCCGTAAATGGAGTTCCTAGCTCTTTTGGCCTCATCTGCCTAGCCCTCCTGAATACAAACTCTGCCCAGCAGTGTGAATTTGGGATCTCCATCAGAATTCTCAGTAGTTCAGGAAGCTCAGCTTTGGCTCTCCCAAGGGCTTTCCCCAAGTGTGGTCAGAGGCAGTAACTGCTGACTCTCGGGGCATATTCCCAAGTTCTTCTGTGAGTGAGACAGACAAGGTGTTAGCCAAGGGGAAGCCACGAGCGTAACATTTCATAGACAGCCTGGCACTCAGCTCTTCTCTGGGTATTGGTCCTTAGTGGATGTTTGCACTTTGAGAGGAAGAGATAGGGATGGAGGTAAATCAGAGACCTAAACATATGTTCAAGAAGGGCAAAGCAATGAAGATCTGTTTGATTTATAAAGAATGAACATAATGAATCTAGTAATAGTTTCTATTCCCATGGTTATTAGCACTAAGTGTTGAGGGCTGGTCAGATGGCTAGGTGGGCAAAAGCATTTAGATCAAGCCTGATGACTGGAGTTTAGTCCCCCAAATTGAAACAGTGGAAGGAGAAAACTGACCCCCAAAAGTTGTTCTTTGACTTCCACACACATGTTGTGCAATGTGTACATGTACTCATGAGACATCACCCACATGTAACAGACAAATGTTTTTAAAAAGTGCTGTCAGTATTGAAAGTCTACTACACCGAATTTTTCTCTTTATTAATGAACCACACCTGGGTACAAGTCAACACACACCAGAGAAAATGAGCCCAGTAGTTTTCAGACTTAAATCCATTTGAAAAAGTTCATGCTGGTGGTGGTCATGTCTGAGCTGGGCTCACCAGTGCTCAGCACCCTGCAAAGACCCAGACCATGTTTGGTGACCAATGGCTGCTGACCACAGGTTGGTCTGTATGAGAACAAAACCACTTCAAGACCTCCTCCTCTATTTCACTTGTTCTCATCCGCTCTAGACATCACATGACTTTGTTTACTGAGGCTGAACTGAGTTGAACTGAATGTTGTAGATGCATTTGAGCTTTGTCTTGTTTTTCCATGGTCTCTGATGTAATTCTCTCTCCTTGTCAAATCCTTCTATCCCTCTCATATCCCAGGTTGGCCTGGAACTTACTATGTAGCTGAGAATGACCTTGAACTTTTGATCCTCCTGCATCCACCTCCTGAGTGTTAAGATTGCAGGCATGTATCCCCACACTTGGTCTATATGCTTCTGGGGAATTGAATCTAGGGAGGGCCTTCAGCATGGCAGACTCGCCCTCTACTGATTAAGCCACACCCCAGCCTAGTGCCTTCTCTTTTATGAAACTTCATTGCCTGTCCTCTGTTCACCCCTACAAAGTAATACAAATCCAGCACCTTAATGTCTCAGACACAGTTGGAGGCGCTTTGTGTGTGCTTGCATATTAACTCATATTCAAAACTACCTGGTATGGTAGGACTTGTCACACCCTCTGCAAATGAGAGATTGACGTGCTCCAGGGAACATGACAGGTATGTGGCAGAGGTGGAATCTGAACCTGGGCTGCTGCTGGTTTCCCTAATCACACCAGCAGCTACTCTAGCTCCCTTCTGTCTGTCCATCTCCTGAATCCTGGTCCTTACATCTCAATGTACGTTGTTGCCAATTGTTTCCTGACTGTTCCCATGCTGCAACAAAAGGGGTCTCTAAGGGCAGAGTGCACATTATTGCTTCTACGTCACTTGGAAAATGTTTGCACTTTCTCTTTTGGCAATTATTGGTTACCAAATGAATGAGAGAAGTAAACAATGAAGATCTGAGACTTACTATAAAGTTCTAACAATTCTTCATTTGTGTGGTGGTTTGAATAAGAATGGCCTCTATAGGCTTATATATTCAAATGCTTGGTTCCCAGTTGGTGGACTGTTGGAGTAGGTGTGGCCTTGTTGGAGTAGTTATGGCCTTGTTGGAGGAAGTGTGTCACTGGGGTTGGGCTTTGAGGTTTCAAAAGCCTGTGCCAGGCCCAGTCTCCCCCCACTCACCCACCCCTGCCTCTGTTTCCCTACCTGCAGATCAAGATGTAGTTCTCAGCTACTTCTCCAGCACCATCTTCCCGCCCACCACCATGTTCCCTGCCATGATGAAAATGGGCTAACCCTCTGAAACTATAAGTAAGGCCCCAATTCAATGCTTTCTTTTATAAGAGTTGCCTTGGTCATGATGTCTCTTGACAGAAATAGAGCAGTGACTAAGACGACACAGAAATTTAATAACTCTCCATTCCCTGCAATCACAGGTTCTCAGATTCACAAATGTGTATTTGCCAATATACACATACATCGATGTAATATTATAGGATGTCTGAATCTGGTGTTAATAATAAAAATAACAAATTAACTTGAAAATTCTAGAAGCTTGGCACTGTTTATTGTATAAAATAAGCCTGTGTAGTAATCCCATCCCACTTTAAAAGATTTCAGGGTCTATATTTTGTTAGATTTTTATTGCATAAAATGAATGATAGATGAAAAAATTAATTTTAAACAATTATCCTTATGGGGCTGAAAAGATGGCTTAGTGGATAATGGCACTTGTTCTAGTAGAGGACCCAGGTTTGGTTTCCAGTGCTCTGTGAAACACAGCTCAGGAGGTAGAGGCCTCTGCTAAATCATCCTTGTAGAAAATGAGGAAGGCCAGGGCCCGAGTGCTGGGCAGATTTGGAGTGAGAGGCTGTGTGGAACATTGCTAAAGGTTTCTGAAGGTCAATGCAAGCAGCCAGCAATACGTTTTCTGTAAAATGTTCAGTCCAGAAATACTCTTTGCTCTGCTCTGCCGAAACTCTTTGTCTGTCAGGCTGTTATCCAAACATGGGAGGGAGCAGGGCCAAATTTCTTTCTTGGCATAGAAGCTATAGTGTGGCCCAGGGAGTCACATGGTATATACCCTTCAGTACGCACACCTTTACTTGCAAGGGTTCATTGAAAAGAGTCATTGGTCTGGTTTGAGGCCTTTGGCTTCTGCTACACTATCAATGCTTGGCCCTCATTGGGACTCCTCTTGGATATCTTATTTTGCCTTGTGTCATGGAGATCCTGGAGCTTTGGACCTGCAAGTTTGGCCCATTCACATGCTCCAGCAGTTCATAGATGAGGTGGACATTGGGGTGGGCTACCTTGTAGTCCTGGTTCTGTAGACCTGGGTGGTAGCTGGGTTGGTCAGCCTGCCAGTTTTCCCTCATCATCACCACCTGGGCCAGTTCTCCAGCACCGCCTGAGCTAGCCGACCCAGTGTAGCAGCCAGCAAGGAGCAGGGCCCGTTCTCCTGCTCTCACACCCTCAGGTCCAGCTCGCCTGCACTCTCAGCACCAGGGCCAGCTCTACTGTTTCGTCCAGGCAAGCTGTAGGGCCCACTCTCCAGATTGCTGGACTTGGTGAGGGGCAGAGCCAGCTCTTTCCATGAGGCTGGTTGTCCTGCCTGTTGCAGGTGGCAAGTGGTGGTGGTGGGGAGGGCATGTTTCCCTTACCCTTGCCACCCTGTGGCATACAAGGGATGGGGAGGGAGCAGCTCTCCTGCTCTCACTCCCACAGGCCAGGCTCACATGAGCCCCCACCAACGAGGTCAGCTCTAGTTTGCCGCCCAGGTGAGGTGCCGTACCTGCTAAACACCAGTACCAAGAGCGACTTGGAGAGGAAAGGTTCATTTCAGCTTACAGTTCCACATCACAGTTCATCCCTGCGAAAAGTCGGCAGGGACTCAAACAGGCCAGGAAACTAGAGGCAGGAGTTGATGCAGAGACCGTGGAAGGGCGTTGCTTCCTGGTTTGTTCCCCATGTCTTGCTCAACCTACTTTCTTCTAGCACTCAGGACCACCAGCCCCGGGGTGGCACCGCCCACCGTGAGCTGGGCCCGTCCGCATCAGTCGTCAATCAAGACAAGGCACCACAGGCTTCCCACACATTCTCCTTCTCAGATAACTCTAGCTAGTATCACGTTGACACACACCAACAAGCAGCAACAACAAAACACCCCATCAAACAAAACCAAACCAGCTCGGAAAAGAGGGGAGCAACCATGAGTGCCCAAGTCCCGATTAGGAACCTTCTTGGCTGCTGTGGAATAATCCTCTTGTGTACTAGAAAGATTTGTCACTTGAATTGGTTTTAATAAAACACTGACTGGCCGGCAGCCAGGCAGGAAATATAGGTGGGGCAACCAAACTAAGAATGCTGGGAAGAGGAAGGGCAGAGTCAGAAATCATGTGCAGAGGAAGCAAGATAAGAGTATCATACTGAGAAAAGGTACCAAGTCATTTATAGTAGAAATTTTGGGCTCAAAGCAAAATTGTAAGGAAAGTAGAGTAATTTCCACCTATTTCTGCCTTGCTTGTGCATAGCTTCCCCACTGTCAGTATCCTATATCACAGTGGTTTGCTACAACTGATCGAACTGCATTGATAAATCATTAACCCAGGGTTCACACGCAATGCTGGGGACTCTGTGATTTGTACAGGTGTATAACCTCAAACATACACATCTGTAACATCATATGAAGCAGTTGCCAGGTTCTAAAAATCCTCTGTGTCCCCTCATCCTGCCTCTCCTCGCTAACCATCATCAGCCAATGAGCTTTCACCTCTCTGTAGTTTTACCATTCCCAGAATGCCCCATATTTGGAATCACACAGTATGGGGCTTCTTCAGTTTGACTTCTTTCACTTATCAGTGTTTTTAGGTATGTTTTAAATATGGTTTTTGTTTCACAATATATGTTCTCTGCTCCACCCAAATAGGAGAGATTCGTGAGAGAATGGGCTACATATTGGAGATGAAAAGTAGTTAGTCATAACCATGATTTCTTTACTATAATTCCACTCTGAAGTGTGCCTATGTGCAGTGTGATCCCTATGGTCTTTCCAGTCCTGACTGAAACCTTGGGATGCAGCACCACTCAATTTCCCATCTCCATGACAAAAGGCTTCAGACAGTCACCTCGACAAAAGGAAAAGGTGATTTTGGCTCACAGTCTCAGAGTTTTTGGTTCTTGTGGTGGTTAATCTTCACTAGATTGACTGGACTTGGAATCACCTATGAGGAATATCTTTGTGTGTGCCTGTGCTATATCTTTTCATGTGTCTGTGATATATCTTTGTGTATGCCTGTGATATACTTTTGTGTGTGCCTGTGATATATCTTTGGGTGTGTCTGTGATATATCTTTTCATGTGCCTGTGATATATCTTTGTGTGTGCCTGTGATATATCTTTGTGTGTGTCTGTGATATATCTTTGTGTGTGCCTGTGATATATCTTTGTGTGTGCCTGTGATATATCTTTGTGTGTGCCTGTGATATATCTTTGTGTGTGCCTGTGATATATCTTTGTGTGTGTCTGTGATATATCTTTGTGTGGGTCTGTGATATATCTTTGTGTGTGCCTGTGATATATCTTTGTGTGTGCCTGTGATATATCTTTGTGTGGGTCTGTGATATATCTTTGTGTGTGCCTGTGATATATCTTTGGGCGTGTCTGTGATATATCTTTGTGTGGGTCTGTGATATATCTTTGTGTGTGCCTGTGATATATCTTTGTGTGTGCCTGTGATATATCTTTGTGTGGGTCTGTGATATATCTTTGTGTGTGCCTGTGATATATCTTTGTGTTTGTCTGTGATATATCTTTGTGTGATCCTGTGATATATCTTTGTGTGGGTCTGTGATATATCTTTGTGTGGGTCTGTGATATATCTTTGTGTGTGCCTGTGATATACCTTTGTGTGTGTCTGTGATATATCTTTGTGTGTGCCTGTGATATATCTTTGTGTGTGCCTGTGATATATCTTTGTGTGTGCCTGTGATATATCTTTGTGTGTGTCTGTGATATATCTTTGTGTGTTCCTGTGATATATCTTTGTGTGGGTCTGTGATATATCTTTGTGTGTGCCTGTGATATATCTTTGTGTGTGCCTGTGATATATCTTTGTGTGTGCCTGTGATATATTTTTGTGTGTGCCTGTGATATATCTTTGTATGTGCCTGTGCTATATCTTCGTGTGTACCTGTGCTATGTCTTTGTGTGTGCCTGTGGAGGTCTTTTCTGAGTTTAGCTAAGGATAAAAGACACAACCTGAGTGTAGACGGCACCATCCCTTGGACTGGGGTAGAAGACTGGACAGAAAGGGAGAACAGGAGGAAGCCAGCTGAGCATCAGCATTGCCTCTGATTCCTGACTGAGGATGCAATGTGACCAGCCACCTCATGCTCCTGTGTCCCCAGCTGGAGCCACTCCTGATGCCAAGCTCTCTTCCTCACAGTGAACCACATCCTCTCTTGAACCATAAGCTTCTGTCAAGTGTTCTGTCATAGTACTCAGAAAAGTAACCAGTACTGCTCGTGCTTAGTTGCTCTGTTGCTGTGGGTCTGTAACAAGGCTGCACCTCATAGCAGGAACATGTGGCAAAGATGACCACGAACCTTCAGATCAGGAAAGGAAAGAAAGGCCTGGGGTGCCAATCTCCCCTTCAAGGGCACGCCTCCAGTGACCCAATTCCCTCGGGATAGCCCTCACCCCCTGCAGGGTCTACCTTCTCATAGCACAGTGAATGCCTTTAACACATGGCCCTTTGGGGTCAGTGTCTAAACTGCAGCAGATGGTGGCCCGCTGCCTCTGACAGTCACATTTCCTAAGGATGGGCTGATGGTCTTTTGTTCTGTTTCCACGCCCATGGCCTTGTGTGTCATTTCACAGCAGGCCAACACAGACACATGCATTGTGAGCAAATAGATTCCCAGGTCTGAAGAACATAAACGAACGCCTTGATTTCTGATGCCTGTTCTCTTCTCTCTCTCTCTCTCTCTCTCTCTCTCTCTCTCTCTCTCTCTCTCTCTCTCTCTCTGCCTCTCTCTCTCTCTCTCTGTCTCTCTCTCTCTCTCTTTCACATGCACGCACGCACACACACACACATACACGCCCCAATAAAAGAGGACAATGAAATACATAGCCATGCAGAGAAAACCAGTACATACTGTTGAGTCATTCTAATATTTTCCAAAAGCAGTAGTCACCTCTAAGGAGGTTCTTTGAACCGGCAGGACATGAGAGAGAGAGAGAGAGAGAGAGAGAGAGAGAGAGAGAGAGAGAGAGAGAGAGAGAGAGAGAGATTGTGAAAAACATGAGATAAGTGTGCACAAATGACTCTGGTCATTTAATTTTTAGTGCAATTGCATGTAATTGTTCACTCTCCTGGTCCCTTACAGCTGACTTATATATTCCAGCACCACTAAAAGCTGTGTAATGGATACCATGGTACGTGTGTGTGTTAGACTGCTTCACATTATCATGCCCCTCAGATCTGTTATCCCTGATACAACAAAATCCATAAAGTAAAAAAAAAAAATCTTCACTCCTTTCCTTACTATATTCCAATATGTTTTGAAATTAAAATTTTAAATTTGATTGACATGAACTTAGAGTGCTTTCAGAGGTCTGAAATCTACCACAAATACTTCATTATTTTTACTTGGATCTCCTCTCCCACCTCCACAAACGAACTGCTTGAGGATGGTGCTTGTCTGCTTGCGTCATGATGCAGTCCCAGGACCTAGACCATCACTTGAATCATACTAAGCCCCCAGCAATTGGGAATAGTTAATTACCAAGTTTCTGAAAAGCAGGACAGAATCTGAGACAGTTCATTTTATGCATCAACTCAATTAGGTTGATATAGATATATATATATATGTAAAATATATTGATAATAATAAAAATGCATTGATATTAAGAGTTATATTTAAATCAGTAGATTATAAATATGTTAAAATGGCTATCCACAGTGTTGTGGGGGGCACATCCCAACATTTGCCAGCCTACTAGACAAAGGCCCTAGGCTTCAAATACTGCATCCTACTGGCTTGAGACTTGGCAGCTCCTACACTAAAGCAAACCCCCTCTCCCTACCTCCACCCCCACACTTTGAATATCTAAGATGGTCCTCAATTTAGAAAGGCCCAAATTAGGACTTTTCAACTTTCTGATGTTGTAAAAAGGTGATACACACCCAATAGAAACCAAACCAAACCACACTTGGGGTTTTCAGTCTCGATCCCCTGGCTATCTCTTTGTGTTTGGATCCTCTCTCACGATGCTGGGCAGCAGCAGTGAGCCGCAGCTTCCGGTCAACCCGTGACTGTGACTTGCAGAAGCTGCGTCCCTTGGTGTGACCCAAGGCTCCTGCTTGCCACTTTGATTCCCAGGGCCACACAGAGCCACCCACAGTCTCACTTCCTCTCCATGTTTCCTCTCACAGCCAGTGAGGCTGTGGGTGGGGAATTCAGAGTCACGGAAAGTTGTCAGAGGTTACTAGAGGACCACAGACAATGTCATTGGATGATGGTGTGATTATTAGCACAGCCCCTGGACCCTGGACTGCAAGGGAAGGCGGTTGCAGAGACCCATCCATGGGAAACTCCCAAGTGAGCAAGGAGATCTGGTTCTCTCTAGCATCAAGAAAAGTGACCAGCACTGGCAACCTGATCGGCTGGTCTGGGGTCTCAGCTTCTGGAAGGGAGGTACTTGCACGGACCCTTTCACTGAGGATTTATGAGTTTTGCGTGATGGGGAAGTGGATGATAAAAGTGAAAGCTGGAATTTCCCCAAACCTGCACATGTTGGGCCGGGCACAATCTTTGTCTTTTTCACGTTCTGAGGTAGCTTTATCTTTCCCTTCTTCTTCCTTCCATTTTAGGGCTCCCCCTCCCATAACGCCTTCTCCTGTCGTTCAAGCTTCTACTTCATCCACTCCTAGTGTCTACTTAACGTCTCTCATTTCCTCTCCTCGCTACCCCCTCCTTCTTTTCCTTGGTAGGATCTCACATATAGCTCAGGCACCAAGCCCTCAGCTTCCTGCCTCAGCCTCCCTAGTGCAGGATGACAGGGGTATGCTGCTACTTTGGGCCCCTAAAACTTGTCTCTAATTTCAGGTTAAGCCCCTTTCATCTTTGCTGGCAGTATTTTGTGCCGGAGAGAGGAAGAATTTGAGAGCTACTGTGCCCTCTTTTTTTGTTTTTGTTTTTGTTTTTTCGAGACAGGGTTTCTCTGTGTAGCTTTGGAGCCTGTCCTGGATCTCGCTCTGTAGCCCAGGCTGGCCTCGAACTCACAGAGATCTGCCTGGCTCTGCCTCCCAAGTGCTGGGATTAAAGGCGTGCACCACCACCGCCTGGCTTACTGTACCCTCTTGACATCCTAACTCAGAGTTGCCGAGTTGCCAATTGCTTAACACTGTAAATTCATAGAGACATAGACTGTCATGAGTTCACGTGATACACTGCTATGCTGCTGTAAAATTAACCACTAATCAATCATCAACCAATCAATAAAAATCTCTATCTCTCACATGCTGGGAGCTAAAGGTAAAATTCTGGTCTCACACGAGCTAGCTACAGTTCTACCATTGAGCTATCCCAGTCCATTATCAGTACCTCTGTATCAACATGTCTAACCCTGAGAAACAATGTTGAGCCAAAGATCAAGCCATAGAAGAAGACGTATAGTAAGATTGCATTTATTTTCAGTTACCAAAGAACTACAGTTCCCCCCGTCTCTCTCTCTCTCTCTCTCTCTCTCTCTCACACACACACACACACACACACACTTGTATAATATCTATCTATCTATCTATCTATCTATCTATCTATCTATCTATCATCTATCGATCTATCTATCTATCTATTATCTATCTATCTATCTATCTGATGTCACACATGTGAGTGTATGAGCTTTGTCTCTATTTCTATCTATTTAGATAGATATAGATATATAAATAGAGATATTTATAGATAGATATAAAGAGATAAAGCCATGTATATTTTGAGAGAGAGAGAGAGATAAGGCCATGTGCACTTTTAGATGAGGCCAAACAGACCTTACTAGTACATACTGAAAATTATCCCTGGGGCTAAAATCAGTGGACCAAAAGAATGAAATGCTAAAAAAAAATTTTTATATGACTCAAGTGGATTAATACCCTCACTGCCATTTTGTACCATGTAACTGATGGTATGTTCCACATTCTGGACGTTTTGCTCTAACTATTTGTGAAGGAGACAGATCAGCCAAGGAGGGTGAAGTTCTTTGCAGCAGGATATGAATCTTCGGAGAGATGTGTCACTGCACAAGGAGCTTTTCCTGAAGTCATACTTGTGTCCTCTCCCTGAGATGCCATCAGAGGAATGAAGCATATCACCCATCCCACCCCCACTGCGGCCCTTGAATAGACAGGAGAGATCTCAAAACCAAAATGTCTCAGGTCAAGGGCAGAGAGCCATTGGATAATAAGACTAAACCACAGTGATGTGCCAAATAACAACCTTTGTCAGTGACGCCTGTGTCTACAATGATGGCCTGTCACATTCTGGTGGAGCTGAGAAGTCCTGCCTCCCAGTTAGATCACAGTCACTATGCCATCCTACACCACATCACCCATCTGTGCATGGTGACACTGAGAGAACCAACTGCCAATCAGATCCGAGCACGGCATACCCAGCTTACATGGTACTTGGTAATAAGTCACCTGCTGCTGGTTTAGGCATATACTGTACTGTACTTTTTTTTTTTTAATCATTAGAGGGCTCATTCTTATGACACGATTTGACTGTAAAACATTCTGCTACGTGACCCCAGAACAACCTTCCTTGTTCCCTGAGCCTCTTGCTGCAATCTCCAGTGCTTGTTGTGATCTTGTGCTACTTTGTTCCTCGTGGTCACAGGAACAAGAGGCTGTACCACCTACATACAACACACAGCCTGCAACAGTGGTTACCAACCTTCCTAATACTGCGACCCTTTACTACAGCTCCTCATGCTGGGGCGACCCCCAGCCATAACATTATTCTTGTCGTTACTTCATAACTGCAATTTTCCTACTGTTGTGAATCATAATGTAAATATCTGATGGCAGGATATCTGATATGCTATGTGACCGACCCCTGTGAAATGTTTGTTCAAACCCCCAAAGGGGTCACAACCCACAGGTTGAGAACTACTGGCCTATAGTATGCTAAATGCCATCTGCCCCTTTCCATACTCCAGGTTCATCTGGAATCTGTCTTTTCCCTCCTCTCCTCTCTTCACTTGACAGTGGACTTCTCATCTCAGATCTTTGTGTGGCTGATCCCTCTGCCCTCTGACTACCTACAGATCCCCTCCGCCTCATCCAGTTTTCATCTCCAAGCTCTTTATGGAAACTTACCAACTCCAAGACGGATTAGTGTTCCCCAGAATATGTTCTGGCCTTCATCGCATTTGTGTGACTTTCAGTGGGGTTCAGGACACAACACCTCAAAACATGACTGTAGGAAGCCCCCCAAAATATACCATCTAAATTATGTCCCTATGGTGTGTTGTCTTCTTTGAGGGGTGATTTTTGAGAAATCACAGATAGAGAAGCTTTGGCACTTGCTTGTTTATAAAAGAAACTATATCTGTAAAAAAGAAAGAAAGAAAGAAAGAAAGAAAGAAAGAAAGAAAGAAAGAAAGAAAGAAAGAAGAAAGAGATCTCACTTGTTAGTGTGTTTTACTCTCTGTATCAGGAAAATGACTAAATCAACAGACTGATCTGATGCCTGTTAAATCTGAGTAAGGTCACCTTCCTCTCAATTTCACTAGGATTCTCCTGGACATCAAGCCGTAAGCAGGCTTTTCTCTCCACTGTCACATTGTTGTCCCACCACCCACTAGAAATCCAGACCCCTAGATTCCCCCTGCAGTTCAGGATGACACATGAGCCTCAATCACCTGCCTGCCTTGAGCCTTCTAGTTTAATGTAACATATAATTAAATTTGTTTTTTCTTTGGTTAATATGCCCAGTTAGTTCGCAGACTACACAGGTAAGGAACTTTGAAGTACAGAAGAAAGCAATTCTTCCTTCCCTGTATCAGTTAATGTCTGCTTCTCTCCTGGAGTACAAGTTTGTTCCCATTTCTACAGGTTTTGACTTAAAATAGGACTGGCAATAGTGAGCCCTCTCTAGATAGTTGTTAAATACATTGACTCACTGATGAGATATGGTGGGACTCTAATTCAAAATTGATTGTATATTATCCTTCCTCTGTTCTTATTCCCAGTCTTAGAATGAGAATGTTCTTGAAAACAACCAAGTTTTCAACAAAACTAAGATGAGGAGATAAGGCATTTGGCTGGGCTGCAGGATTTTGTCCAGAACAATTGTTCTTCACACTCTGTTCCAAGTGGGAAACCGAATTTTGGGGAAAAGAGAAGCACCCCAAAAGGAAGTTTGAAAGACTGAAACCTCCATTCTCCCTTAACATAGAAAAAACCTAGTGGCCAATGTCTCCATGGTTTTCACTATATATGACATGTCTTGCTGTGGGATGATCCTTCTGTGTGCTGTGAAAGTGTGTTGCTCTCATTGGTTGATAATAAAGCTGTTTGGGCCTATGGCACGGCAGGATAAGTTTAGGTACGATCAAACTGAGAACTGAGATGAAAAGGGGCAGAAATTCCAGCCTACTGCCTAAGATGCCAAGGGACTGGTAAGCCACAAACCACGTGACAATAAATAGATTAATCGGAATGGGTTAATTTAAATGTAAGAGCTAGTTAATAATAAGCCTGAGCCATTGGCCAAATATTTATAATTAATATAAGCCTCTGTGTGGTAACTTGAGAAGTGGCTGCCAGGTATTTGAGATTGGGTGGACCAGACAGAAAGACCCTTCCCTCCGTTTCCAGTTTCTCCCTTGTATGTGTTCTTCATTATAAAGGCGTTCCAGGGAAAAAGGGAGTTACTTCAAACCCTTTACATCATAATAATGATAAAAGACAGAAAGATAGACAGACAGGAAGAAAGAAGATGAAATAAAAGGAAAGAGTTAAATAAATGAACACAGAGAAAAGTAAAGGTGGCGTCATCAGAGTGACCCAGTGAAGCTGGGAGAACATAGTGCACTTTGAACCCCTCCTTAGAGAGAGTGTAATGAGAATTCTCTACAGAGTTGGGACACACAGAAACAGGTAGCAGTCACAATTTTTTTGCTCCCCAGAGAGACTGAAAATGACATTGATGCAAATGACTATAACCTATGCTTACAGGACTAAAACAATTGAAGAGCTTTATCTTCTCCGGGGTAAGTTCTGTGAAGACAGTCGTGGGGGAAGAGTCCTGTACTTATATACCAGGAAGCATTGAAATAGGATTTAAACAGTAGGAGTTATCAGACTTGTACATGACCTAGAACCAACTGCCTCCTGGGCGGGCTGAACCCTCCCCACCACTGTGAAGGGTGTTGTCTGTGGAGACATACCCGGATGTCTGACACCAACACAGGAAGTAAGAATCTGAATGCATTCCAGCCCTACCCTCACCCCAAGCCACAGCAAGTGACTGGCACTCACCCAAAGGCAGAACCACAGTGAACAGACCATCTTGTGACCCTGGTCACCTTGCTCTCTCCTGGGTGGGCAGGCAGGGATGGGAGCTAGTCCCTCTGTGTCCTTAATGCTTATCTCTCTGCAGCTGCCCTGCTTGCATCTAAGGGCAGCTGACAGCTCTTCTCTACAGAGCCACCACACCCGTAGGATGTGAACGGCATGTGTGGGGTTTTTCTTCCGGTTGCTGAGAGGCGATGTTGTCTTAATTCATTTCCGCTTTGTACTGCCGCCTCCACCTCCGTGTCCCCCTCCTCCTCCTCTTCCTCCTCCTCTTCTTCCTCCTCCTCCTTCTGCTTTTTGTCTGTCAGACTTTCTTATAAGCTGGACATACTTTGTAATTTTGAGTAAGTTAACAAAACTAATTTTTATAGGATACCTTTTCTGAGTTTTGAAACACAGGTGATCTTAGTGTTGAGTTAGATTCTCTTGAAATGATTTTTCTGGGCTTTGGTGCATCAAAATATGGGCTATTTTTAAAAAGTCAGCTGGGTTTGGTATTTTTTTGTTTGTATGGACTAAATTTTTTCTGGAGGTTTTTACTATAAATTGACATGGAACATTATTACGCATAGTAAGGATTTATTGAACTTGTGGAATATAACAGGTAATGAGCTAGGGGCTATGTCCCCAGTCAATCTCCAACTTACAATGTAGTAAGAAGCAAAGACTTGAACCAGTAGAAGGGAAGGTGAACGCCATCTAGTCCCAACCCTGTTTTCCTCTTCAGTACTTCTGAGTAGTAGATGAGTGAACCAGCTGATCAGAGTTATGTTCTATGTTGCATACTTTTGGGGCCCTTGGGCCTCAATGTCCTCACCTGAGCAATGGGAAAATCATGGGAGTGTTATAATAATTGAATGGGTTAGAATCAGGCATAAAATAAGAACTATGTGAGCGTTTGATAGAATTATTAGGACCAGTTTTGTATCTCTCCACCTAGGTCTTTGTTTTCTTCTTTCGTTTCCTATTTCCTACTCCTAAGAGTTGCCTAGGGGGTTACTTGAGGACATAGCAGATTGAGAGAAAAGAGAGGGATTATTTAAACAAGTGCTCCTAAACATCCCCTGGTGCCTTGTGTTCCCCCTCAGCTCTATCCTGATCTTGTGAAAATCCCCCCAACTCCATGGTGGGTGCGAGTGGGGTGGGGGGCATCCTCCCTCCTCATGAGGTTCCAAAGCAAACTAAAGTTCACCCTAGGAAGCCAATGAGATTATTGGTGTTACTTACAGAGCATGGATGATGCCCATGGGTAGTGGGTAGGAATGTGGCTGACGTTAAAACAGCCACACTGGAAGTCCTATACCCAACAATGAATGGTAGCTTTCCCAGGGCTGTGTAGATAGAGTCCCTTCTCCACCTGTGTGTGTGTTCCAGTCCATCCTTGAGAGTTTTAGGCCATGTGCAATTAGGACAGAATTGCATGAAACTGGTTGGGAGAAGTGGCTAGATACTCAAGAGGGTCCCATGACCTCCTGCTCCCCTTCTATGAGGGAACCTGAGTAGTCAACAAGCCCAGCTGCGATGATCTTTTATAAGCAGGCCCAACTGAACTCCTGAAGATGGTCCCAGCTTGGCTCAGAGGATAGCCATGTACAACGCCTGTTTCTTATCAAGACAAAGGAAAATCTGTATTTAGTCTCCACACCATCAGTCCCAACTCATATTTTCTTTTATACTCTTGGGAGCCCCAGTGTGTGTGTGTGTGGTGTGTGTGTGTGTGTGTGTGTGTGTGTGTGTGTGTGTGTGTGTGTGTGTGTGTGTGATGCTGTAGCTTAAATCCAACCCTTAAGCATATCAATACAATTGATCTTCCACCATGCTGCATCCTCTCTCCAATTTTGTTGTTTTAATTTCCTGTACCATTCCACTGAAATTCAGATCCATGTCATTTATGTTAAAATGTCAAGATGGCAAGATCTCATTAAAGAATATTGTACTCATAAACAGACGCCACTTCAGGCAAATACAGAAATACAACTCAGCTCAAGAGCTGCAGGTTGATCTCTGAACACACTAGTACCGAACATCTCCATCTATTCTCCCCCATGTGTCTGTAAGTGAATCAGAATAATTCCTGAGTTACTCTTCCTCTCCCTCTTACAACGCTCATTCTTGATTCATGCTATGTATCCAGACCTCGCCTAGGTTCTGAGTAGATTATTATGTTTGCAAGTTGTTATTTAATAGCATAGACTCTTCATAATGAACTGGCAGGGGCAGAGGAAAACAGCTGCACATATTTTGTCTAAGTATACCTGTATGCATTCCTCATTATTAAAGGATTATTTCTTCATTGGGCCTTTCATCTTGTTGTATAATTTCAATATATGAACTTTAGGATGTAATTTACAGTTTTATAGTGTAACAAATGCCATCAGATTCTCCTTCTAAATCACTGGTACACTAGATATACTGGGAAAATGTGGGTAGCTTGTCCATAAAACATTGGGTTTCATAGCTTACCCACTGATCTTCTTCATATCTAGATGCTTGATTCTCCCTCTGATGAGATGTCTGTATGTGGAATATAGGTGCGCGCGTGTGTGTGTGTGTGTGTGTGTGTGTGTGTGTGTGTGTGTGTGTGTGTGTGTGTGTGCAGGTGTGCTTGCCCATGAGTACCTATGTGAAGGCCAGAGGTTGAGGTTGAGTACATTCCTCCATTACTTTCCAACTTATATTTTGAGGCAGGGTCTCTCACTGAACCTGTCTCTCAACAATTCAGCTAGGCTGGCTAACCAGACAAGACCCTGGGATCCTCCCGTCTCCCCGCTTCAGCACCAGGGTCACAGACAAGTACTGTCACAATTGGCTTTTAGGTGGGTGCTGGAGATCTGAACTCAGGTCACCATGCACAGCAAGTATGTTCCCTTGTCCCTCCACTGAGGGTTTCAGACTGGAGAGAGAGCATGTTCCTTTTAAGGCAAATGGAAGAACTGAGAATTTATCTAAAAACAAATCAAAATTATTTTAGAAAAACAAGTTAGTATTTTTCACAGTTGATAAGATATAGGATTTCTGTATCTGTTTTCTTTCTTGGGATATTGGATTTTTCCTTTTGCTTTTGGTTTTGTTTTGTTGCTTACTTGTTTGTTTTTTTTCTGTTTGATTAGTGGCAGGTAATGCTGCTTGTCAAAATTTTTACAAACTCCAGATGGCTCTGACAAAGAACAAGCAAGCAGTTTCTGACTACTCCTGCCACGAAGAGAGGGTTTACATTTCTTCTGCACTTAGTCTCCCTGGCTGCTTTAATTAGCTTTTTCATGCTGTCCCCATTGGCTGAAATCTCAGTTAACACCACAAAATGGTTCACAGCTCTCTGCTAAACAGCAGCCGAACCCCAGGCAGCTGCTGTGGTTTCGGCGTGGTTGTTTGGTCTAAGGGGCAAACGGTGCACGGAATGGAGCGAAAGGGGAAAGTGAGGAGCACTTGAGATAAAAGGGCTGGTCAAGGTGTACGTGTGTGTGTGCACACGTACTATTCACATTTGTTTGACTCACTTCCTTCCAAGATTGAAAATGTGACCAGCCACTGGGAATCAGCTTCCCACTAAAGAATTCAAAGAAGTATGCTCAAGCATTGGTTTGGTGGGTTTGTTAAGAACAAAGTTCTCTGTCATGTCTTGCCTCATCCCTGCTTAGGCATGGCAATCAGTGTTGTGCTGTTCCTTTTTAACTGGGGAAAGCTGGATTCAAGCTCTAGCTTCTTCGCTCATTCAATACCTATGTGTACCTGCAGGTTGCCTGGAGCATCCCTGAGCATTTGTGATTCCTCAGACATGACACTGACCCCACCTCAGAGGAGACATGGATTAGTGAGACAAATCTTTCCCTTAGCAGGATTAGGAAGCAGGATCATGGTCTGAATGTGATGCTGCAAACTCAGGTATTAGAAACTTAATCCTCAGCCTCATAGGGTGTTGGTCATTTGGAGGTAGTTAAGATTAGATGAGGTCTTGAACATGGCATCCCCATGATGTTGTCAGTGGCTTCATAAAAACAGAAGATCGGCCCAGGCTAGCGCCATGTTCTGCCTCTCACAGCAGTAACCTTCAACACTGAGGATGTAGCAGGAAGGCCTTTTCCGTAAACCAGATGGAGCCGCTACCCAGTTTTGGACTTTTCAACCTATAGATCCACTGGAAAAATAAACTTCTATTCTTTATAAATACTACGGCCCAGGAGAACTTCACTATTTCTTGAATTTTACTTCTCACTCTGCCCATTTTTACTCCCCGCTAACCCCAAGACAGGGTTTAGTCTAGCTCTGTAGACTGGGCTGACCTTGAACTCACAGAGATCCGCCTGCCTCTGCCTTTGGAGTTCTGGGATTAAAGGCGTGCACCACCACCACCTGGCTTCTTTACTCCTTTTCACTATAGCATCAAACATCACTACTTGACAATGGTATCTGTGGCCACCATTTTCAAGAATGGCTATTAAGAGGTAAGTGGCATTTGCAAGAATGAAACTGTCCTTCTGGCTGGAGGCAAGTGTGTGAGGAAACACGAACACAGAGAAGAGCAGAATGAAGACTGAATTCTTTATCAGAGACAATAGGTGGGAACTCTAAAAGGTTCTGATTTATTGAAAGCAAACACTAATTTCTTTGTAACTTATATTTTTCTTTCAATGTCTCCCTAACATTTTTGCTTCTTTTTTAAAAGACAACATTAGCCAGATGGTGGTGGTGCACAACCTTTTATCTCAGCACACAGGAGGCAGAGGCAGGTGGATTTCTGTGAATTCAAGGCCAGTCTGGTCTACAAAGTGAGTTTCAGAACAGCTAAGACTGTTATATAGAAAAACCACCACCACCACCACCAACAACAACAAAAAAAACCATTGCATTAACATGATAAAAAGAGATTATATGAAGATTTCATTCTAAAATTAGCTTTATTAGATTGCATGTGTACTTTGTATAATATGTAAAATGGGTATAGTGATATGTACGGATATTTAGTATGGGATTTGAAAATGAATACTGATGGAAAGGTCTTCTCCAGTAAAATATCAGTCCAGCATTTTAAACTTAGCTACACTTAAAATTTTCTTAAAATCACTTCTTTACTGGATAGTAACCAGTTTTTACTTCCTAAATAAATAAATGCCAAAATCTTGTTAGTGATAGTATTTCTATAATGCTTAAATCAAATTTTAAGCTCCACACATAATACATTTTCTCTTGTTAATGAGCTAATCTAGTAAAGCGAGCCATCGATCATAATTTCAGTTCTCTTTTGTGTTTGTCCACAAGAAACCCTCGCTCTCTGTTTCAGATGCATTCTTCTGGGACCCTCTCCAAGTATTTATAGAACCATACGCAGCGTTATGAATTCACAGTTGTGCACATTGCTGTCTTGCCCTTGAATGTGCAAACAGAGCATGAAATGAACCTGAAGAGGCCTAACGTAACATCAGTGCAGCCACGACAGGCTGCAGACGAACAAGGCTGGGTCTAGGCCTCACATTACAATAAGCAGAAAAAGCCACAAACTGTACCCTGTGAGAGACCAATCAGAATTGAGACAAACAAGTACTAGGTGCTCCAAGACATAAAGGGTAGCTTACATCACTTGTATATAAGTTGCCAATTTCCTTGCAGCAGCACCAATACCAATCTCTGTTTGACAAGACTTCTGTTACCTCACTTCTGCCCAATCAGGTGTTCAATCCCATCTGAATCCAGAATTCCCCTACCCCCCTCCATCCTTTACTCCTTAAAAACCTTGCCATAACTGAGCTCAATGCTCTCCCTGATCCAACTGCTGTGTTGGAATGGACAGGAAGCCCAAGCTCAATCTTGCAATAAAGACTCTTTGCTTTTGCATAAGAGCTCAGACTTCTGGTGATCTCTGGGGGGGGCTCATGACTCCAACACAACAGAAACCATCACACCCTGTTTCTGAGGGAAGGGAACCAAGAGTCGTTCGTTCTGGTTTCACAAATAGTCACCTGAAGCCAACTTATTCTTGAGACTAGGAGGAGACAGAGTTGCATAACTGCTTTTGATGGTTAGAAAGGTTGTGTTCCTCAGTTTACTTGGCTTCTGCTCATTGTTTTCTGAATATTCAGAAATGAAGATTGACATCCATCTGTGTCAGCTCTGAAAAGAGATTCTCGGATCCAATACCGAAGATCACTGCCATCTAATAAAGCCATTTGTTGGGTTTCCTTTTTTGCCTACTTGATTATGCAGCTAAACAAGTCAAACCACACTTCCTCTCAGCCTCATATATCTGCTGTCCCTCATTGTGACCCCAGGCCCAGAAAATGACTGCCAGGTGTCATGCTCACACATGTCCACTTTCCCCTCCATTTCTCCCCATTCCTTCTCACTGGACATGTTCATCCCTCCCACTCCCCCATCTCCACCCCATGAGAAGCGATTACTACTTTTAAATTGAGGTATTTTTAGCTAATAACCCCAGGAGCATCTGTTTATTTTGTTTAGTTTGCATGGAATGATTTACTATAGGATAATAGCAATTTCAATGGGATCCAACCTGTTCTTCCTTCGTCCCATCACTTGGCTGTCACAAAAACAAAGCTCTTGGTCCACATTCTCCTCGGGTGCATCCCTCTGTTGCACACGCCCTGCTGCCTAGTCTTCTTCCTTCCACATCCAGCTGTCTGTACCTCCGCTTCTTACTTTCCATTCCTCTTCTCCTCCCTGCGTCCCTTTCATCTGGATCCACGCCTCTAACCCCCGACTCTTCACTGGTGTTCTTCCTAATTTCATCCTTGATAATCTAGATGATGGCGCCATAGATGGATGCTAGAGAGGTTTTATGTTTATACTGTATTTTAAAAGGCTGGGCTGGAGCATGTCTCAGGGGGGGAGGATTTGCCTACCACTCATGAGACCTCCAATTCAATCCTCAGCACTGGAACCAAAAGGAAAGGCCAGCCACTGCTTCCCTCCCATACCCTTTTTCTTTGATGGACAGCTGCCAGGCTTGGTCCTCTCCTCCACGGCTCAGTGAAGCCTCTTCCTCTTCCTGTTGCCTAAGTCTCACTGTTAGACCTACTATGCATCACTCTGCTGCTCTTGGGGGGGGGGGGCATCTCATCCAGATCAGGAAAAGCCTCTCTGCATGTGCTGCATTCACACCATTGCTACACGGTTCATCTCAGCTGCAAAACTCTGCACCCAGGGTGCTGAGCAGGTAAAGGCAAGACACTAGCAACACAAGTCTAGCCACCTAAGTCCACATGTGCTCATAATATGAATAAAAGTTATTTCCAGTTGCTTAGTCAAAAATAAATAAGCCTCAAATCATATTGACCCTTTCAGGTTTCTCTGTGCACACTCCGGCCACTGCTTGGCTTAGACTTCCACTGCTTGGACTACTGGAACAAATTCTTGGCTGTGACAACCATCTTCTAATGTCAATACTGAGAAGGCCATGTGGCAGGTACAATGACCTAAATATTTGTGTTCCTCTAAGATCCACTAGCTGAAACGCCCCCTCTGTTGTGATTACACTGATAAGTAAGGCTTGTCATGGGAGGTGATACAGACATGAAGGTGCCGTCCCCATGAGTGCTCTTGTGCCCATATAAAAGAGGCCCAGCCGGGCGGTGGTGGCGCATGCCTTTAATCCCAGCACTCGGGAGGCAGAGCCAGGTGGATCTCTGTGAGTTCGAGGCCAGCCTGGGCTACCAAGTGAGTCCCAGGAAAGGCGCAAAGCTACACAGAGAAACCCTGTCTCGAAAAACCGAAAAAAAAAAATCTTTTTGCCGGGCGGTGGTGGCGCACGCCTTTAATCCCAGTACTCGGGAGGCAGAGCCAGGCGGATCTCTGTGAGTTCGAGGCCAGCCTGGGCTACCAAGTGAGTTCCAGGAAAGATGCAAAGCTACACAGAGAAACCCTGTCTCGAAAAACCAAAAAAAAAAAAAAAGGCCCAACAGAGCTTGTTTGCCCCTTACAACTGGTGGCCACACTGCTGGAAAGCATCATCGGTGAGGACCAGGGCTCTATCCAGACAGCCAGCACTATGGATTTCCTATTGTTTACAAGTCATCTAGTCTAAGTTATCACTGCAGCTGGAAGTGACAAAAACATTAACTGAAGGAGCCTCTCCACAGTATTTGATATTCCCAGAGATCTCCTGCCATACCCTCCTTAAAGACTTCTACCAAGTCCTGGCTACCTACAACATGAAACTGAAATGATTCAGCAACTCAAAACCCATATTGTCTTCTTAGATTTTCTCCAGCCTTGTCCAAGTCACCAGTCCCCTTCACCTTCACATCACATGGGGCACACTGTTCCCCACGTAGTCTGTGGCTTCTCGTGATTATAACATGGCCTAGAAAGCCCCTTCCTCCTCCTTTTTCTGGCAACATGGCAGCAGCCTTCACCATCACATGCCCTGAAGAATGATCCTTTCCTCCATCACTGTCACTTCATGTATCACAAAATGTCACACTGGTGCCTTTCTCTTCTGGGTTTCAAGGCTCCTAAGGCCAAGAAACTGTTGCTTCTTCATCTCGTTGACTCAATTAAACAGCTTACAATGCAGTCCTTGGAAGTCCCTCATCAGATTCACCTAGGATGCTTCCTGACTGAACTGTGGAACTGCTGGGTCTATCTGTCTGGTTGGCAGAATGCTCTTGGGTGATCCCAATGTTGGAGAACACATCTATGGTGTCTGGTAAATATTTGATAAATAAAAACATGATTGAAGATACTAGGGTCTCTACTCCTAAAAGTCTGCCCTCTTTTCTCCTCCTGTCTGGGGTGTAGCTTCCAGGGTGACAGAGTCAGGTATTTGGCTCAGCATAGATCAAAGTGACTTAATGGGAAACAGCTTTGCATTATTCTCTAACTGAGTCATGCAAAGTACCCATTGTCCTGTCCAAATGCCAAGTTGCATTTAGGGTCATTTAGAGTCCGGAAGATGGTTGACTGTGATAAGGACTCAGACATTCTTTCTCAAGTGGGAAACTAGTATTTGTGCGTATACTCTGCATTTTTTTTTTAGCTCAGCAAGGCCATGTTCTTAAGTGGTTCACAAGGGTCTTCTAATGATCTCTCCGGCTCCCTTTACTGAACTTATCAGCGATGAGGATAATTCCATTCTGGTTAATAGTCCTTCCCTGATGACTCTGGGCAGACTGTGAACAGGCTGTCGAGAGCTTTTCAGGCTGTAGGTGAGGCTGGTGAACAACTGTGAGGATGGACAAGGCTCATTTGCCAACAGCATCTCTCAAATGTCTTTGAAGGAAGGATCCCTTTAATGCTGATCTCTGTCACCACCTTGAGATACGTTGTAAAATGCACCATGTCAAGAACATCACAAAACTTAGGTTATCTGAAAGTCTTCAGGATGACACAAGGATTCTTAAAAGACTGGTTTGTTAGCAAAAGAGCAAACTATTTTTGAAGGCAATGTGGAGACAGCACGCCTACTTCTAGCTATGGAACCAAAGGACTTACATATGTAACTAGGTTAAAGTTATCTGTCCTCCCAAGTTCATGTAATATAATTCACACTAGCCGAAGTAAGGGACCTCCCTAAGGGCTGTCACTGGGTGAGTGGATGGATTATCTTTTGTGATAATATGGATGGAGAACATTATGATAAGTGAAATAAGCCAGCCACAGGCCAAAAAACACCTGTTTTCATTTCTATGTATTGAACTCACAGGAACAAATTGGAAGGGTAGTTAACAGGGCAGGAGCTATTGGCTTTAGACCAGAAAATCATAGACAGGAAAAATAAATAAATATTCAAGATGATGGATATGGTAACTGGCTTGATATCATTCCACATGGTGTATACATACCATACTATCACTGTGTTCCCCTATAGTTATATATGACTCTCTTTAGTCATATATAATAACAAAAGAAAAGAAAAACTACATGTAACAAAAGTATATAATACATTGGAACCATGACTAGGTGCTGTGAATGGATGATATATACCTAAGAGGTGGAAAAGAAGGTGAAGACAGCCAGAGCGACTTGATAGCACTCTTGGTTACCCTCTTGTGTAATAGTTGAGACTTCTACATCAATACAAAATGACTCTTCAGCCACCTCCTAGATAGCTCACACAGTGCAGCAGCTGAGCCGAGAATGAGGGGTCCTTGGTTTTGTTTTAGTATGAATTACATATTCTTGACTAGTTCCACTATTTATTTATTTATTTATCTCTCATATAACATACTCTCATTGATGAAACTACAAAGTCTTAGTTATCCAAAAAAGTCATGTAATCATTGTTACACCTGAGTATATGTTCCTTTAGACATTTCCCCACATACATTCAGTGTGATCAGCCGGGCGGTGGTGGCGCACGCCTTTAATCCCAGCACTTGGGAGGCAGAGCCAGGCGGATCTCTGTGAATTCGAGGCCAGCCTGGGCTACCAAGTGAGTCCCAGGAAAGGCACAAAACTACACAGAGGAACCCTGTCTCGAAAAACAAAAAAAAACAAAACAAAACATTCAGTGTGATCTACTATAATGTTTAGTTTTCTATGCTCCTATATCAAGTTACCACAAACACAGTAGCTTAACACAGCACGTATTCATTGCCTTGTGTTTCTGAGGGTTAGAAGTCCAGCCCAGACCTAACTGAGTCAAGTTAGTGTGCTGGCATGGCAGAGTTTCTCTTCTCTCGATGAGGGAGACTGTTTCCTCCTCTTTTCTCTCATTCCTTGGCTTGTGGTCATCTTCCTCCATTTTTATAACCTCTATGCTACCTCTCACACCACCTTTTTCTGGCCACATCTTCTCTTCACTCCAGCTGGGGAAATTTCCATCTTATTTTAAGGACCTATGTAATTAGACATGACTAACACGAGCCCTTCTCTTGGTCTTTAATACAGTTACAACTGCAAAGTCTCATCACGTAAGGCCACATATGTTCAGGTTCTGGGAATCAGGACATGAAGATACTTGTGGCTACTATTCTGCCTGTCACACGTGGAAACAAGACAATGAATATTTGTGGAGACTGAGTACTCCAAGGCCACAAAGCTGATAATTCTATTTGTCAAACTCCAGTGGCAATATCTGATGTAATCAGACTCTTAACCAATGAAATTTTATGATAAAAAAGAATGTTACAAAAAAGAGCAGAGGGTTCAAATGAACTTGAATCAAGCCTTTCAGATGTAAACACTTTGTTCTGGCTGCGGATGCCACAGCTTTATCTATTTCTCAACAACAGGCCTCTGTGACAGTGCAAAAGGAGACTTTCTCGGTCTGTGACCACTGTTAGTACTTCTCAAAGCTTTCTCAATTCCTCCAGTGTCTCTCATTGTCACTTGCCCTACTCTTGACTTCCACCACTGGCTCCTTCATGGGAGTCTCTTGGATCCTGGACTGTGTTGCCATTCATATGTCTACCTGTAAGTCAACTCCAGGCTTCCTGAATAAGAGGATCTGAACCAGTCTGCTCACGGCTAGAAGTCACTGAACACCCTCACTGTATACAAGCAGTCCATTGGGGTATCTGTCTGGCTGTGGGCCAGCTTATGAATGGCTGTCTTCAAAACCAGCTCTGTTTTCTGCTTCCATCAGCCAGGATCATGGGGATCAAGTAGGATCAACTGCATGTAAGAAACAGAAGTAGCAGTGAAAGATGAGACGGTCTTTAAATACAAACCCACAAAAAGAGACAAGGAAGGCCACTATATAACGCCAAAGGAGTTTAATTCAGCAAAATGTTATAACAACCATAACACCTATACACCCAACATCAAGGCACCTAAACATGTAAATCAAATATTAATACATTTTTAAAGGGGGCGGATGTGAATAAGACACTTTGCATATATGTGTGAAATAGCTAAAGAATACATACAAGATAGTCAAAACTAAACGGATGCAAAGGGAGAGTCAGGCAGAGTAGAGCAGCTGGAGTCTCTAACACCTACTTCTAGCAATGGGCTGGCGACCCAGACAGAAAGTCAACAGAGAAACCTGTGCTTGAATTTCTCTCTAGACCAAAGGGATAAAATGCATCTGCATATAAGAAATCACTCATGGCCACTGATCTCAGAAGAGGGCTGTGATTAAAGTATTTCTTTTCCATGCACCCTGTACATACCAATGCTGAACTGGAGCTCAGAGCCACAGCAAGGCCTCTCCAGTCAGATGAAAGAGGGCTGGAAAGAGGGGAAGAGAATGGTCCCCAGGCCTAAAGCTGAACACAGGTATTTGGAAAACAGTTCAGGGAATTGCATTCAACTCTTCAAGACTCTAATTGCTAATCTTTACAAAAGAGACCACCAAAGCGTATGGAAATTCAAAAATTATATCATTTTTTTTTATCACAAGGCAGGACCACAGCTCGCTCCCACAAACCGCACAGGGCCTTACACCATCAGCCTTTGGAAAACAATTGCTGATATGTCTGAACTGCACAAATTTGTTATGTCACTGCATTAGCCCTGGAGGTGAGGGTAGGGGTGGTCTCCTTAACTAGAAAGAATGACTCTCAACAAGATCCAGAGGTCGAACATTCCTTTGGATTGTCTGAGCCTGCCTCTGCCATCCTCACCGTCTTGCTGGAGGAAACTCTTCCGTGGAAGTCTCATCTGATGTGTGCTATAAAAACATGTACTGTGTTCACAGCTTCAAGAGGCCAAGCTGGAGCTCAAAGAGAATTCTTTCTTGGGCTGATTTTACTTTCAATCTTAGTAACTGGGGACAAAACTGGCTGCTTTCCATTTTAATTAGCCATACAGGAGGAAATGGCTATCTAATTGGCAGGGAGTTGTAGCACACTGTCGCTGCAGGCATTCTGCCGGAGCAGTGGGAGGAGCTATTACATATGACTAGGCTCTTGTGTATGGCATCTGTCCTTAGCTCTGTGTGTGTGTGTGTGTGTGTGTGTGTGTGTGTGTGTGTGTGTGTGTGCGCCTACAATGCTGGGGATCAAAACCAGGGCCTCTTTATACTACAGGAGCACTCAGGTGCTCTACCACTGAGCTACACATCTAGTCCTTTCTGGGCCCCGTTGTGTTTCTAGAAAAGAATTCTCGTGAGGCCCGTCTCTCTCAGGATTTCTACTATGGTAATTAATGGATGCATTCATTTTCACTCTGAAATACATCAAAGCCTTCATGCAATCAATGAAGGCATATTTTTTGAGCAATTATCTCTCTGTTCGGACCCAGGAGTGAACTGGTAAGTGAGAATATCTGGGGGAGAGCTCTTGGCTCCAGATACATAAACATTCAATTTGTAATGGATTAGATGAATCTTTGCCTTATGGTGGAGCCCTGAGGGTGGATAGGATGGTCAGGGGTTGGCTAATTTGCCAGTTCTGTAAGAGTATGTTAGCTTCTCAAGTTCTTCATTCCCTCATGATTAGAAAACAGTTATAATAGCTTTAGGCAGCATGCTCTCTGCTGCAACTGAATGAAAATAAAGGAAGAAAACAAAACAACAAAAAAGGACCTTCCTGTCTTTGAAGGCTTTCACAGTTTTTTTTTTCTGTCACTATTTCACGTGTGTAATACGTATATGTGTGTGGTCATGTGAGCCACAGCACACATGTAGAGGCAAGAGAACAATTTTCAGAATCAGTTCATGCCTTCCACTTTTATATGGGCTCCAGGATTTGAACTCAGGTCATCAGGCTTGTGCAGAAAGCACCATTACCTGCAGAGCCATCTTGCCCACCCTTCCTCTGTGCTTTCTATGAGATGACTCCTTTCCTAGTGGTTCTTGCCTTCTGACCCCTATTCCCCAGGAGGTATGTCCTGAACTCTGAAGAGCTCAAAATGTGTCACAAGTCTGTTCCTACAGGGCAGTGAAGTGGTCATAACTGGATTTGGCCAGCTGAAATTTGCACCCTAGGGATAAGAAAGGATGCAGGGATTTCTGGACCAGAGACCTGCTCTGTCCAGAAGCAGAATTCGGGTCCCTTAGGAGGAAGAAGAGGGGGCTGTTGAATGAGGAACCTGTAGTGGCCGTTAGGAGGGAGGACTTTCAAATGAAGACAATGATGACAGAGATGACCGAGGAGCAGTGGGGGTAGACCCGACCACACCCTAGCAGTCTCCCAGAGTAAGGAAGCCTGATGCTCCAGTATAGCATTTTCCTTAAGAGTCGTGAGAGGTTGGTATGTCACTTTCCACACAGGTTAAATGGAAACTCACACTCACCTCATTGGGTCACTCTGAGGACCAAACACATTAGTGTATGCAAAATACCCAGCAGAGTGCCTCCTCTATAGGAACTGTCTAAGAGATGCCATTCCCATCCTCAAAA
Source organism: Peromyscus californicus insignis (assembly GCF_007827085.1). NCBI lineage: Eukaryota > Metazoa > Chordata > Mammalia > Rodentia > Cricetidae > Peromyscus > Peromyscus californicus. Next base: position 23,087,551 of record NW_026294606.1, on the reverse strand, counting down.
GGCTCCTGTCACTGACACGCTAATTTGATAGGTAGTGGACACGTCAGTCAGCCCATACTCAGTGCTATGATCCAGGGCACATCACAGCTTCCTGGGAAAGTTGGTTACTCTCTGGTTGCTAAGAGGCAACAAGGTCTCCAAAGCACTTTGGGTAAACGCAATGGATATTTGCACTTTCCTCTTACCTGGTTCTTCTGCAGGAACGTTCTACTTGGTGGAGCCTCTCGGAAGCTCCACTTTGCCCCGTGGTCTTGATCCTCCCATGGTCAATCTCCTACCTTCTCTCTAGTGACTTCTTTCTTCACCCATTTACAAGATCTTCCTCTCCTCCTAGCCCTCCTCTTCTTCCTGTTACTACTTTCCCCCTTCTCTTCCTTTCCCCGAGAACTGAGTCCTCTATCCGTGCTTCTTGCTCCTTCAATTCCTGATCTAAGAACATTTCCTTTCTCAACCTTCAATTCCTATTTATACATTCGTAACATTTTTGAGACATTATACTATTTTTAATGTAATCATGTCTTCAACATCTTTTTATGGAATGCCTACTCTCTGCCTGGTAATTAGTTTATCTGCTGGAGATATAAACAAAATAGACAGACTGATTTCTATCTTTGGGACATTTACTGGTTGACAAGACTGGTATTAAAAAATCAGAAAGAACATTTCTTATGTTAAATGGAGTGATCATAGATGAGGGTGGCATGAATCAAGAAGACTGTGCTCATCACAGAGACTCGGGTAATGACTTTTAAACAATACGGCACTTAGGCAAGCCGAGGACCAACATGGGAGTAAGGTAGCAGAGACAAAAAGAAGTAAGGGAGACCAGGGTGGGGCTGCCGCTGGCATCCTCAAGGAATTTTCCGATCACCAGGATGAAGTAAACAAGAAGGAAGATGGAGGAAACAAGAGCAGAGAGGCAGCAAGGATGGGTGGTGGGAGGGAGCTGTGGGCAGTGTTAGAGCTTCGGACGTGAGTACAACATGGAGCCATTGCTTGATTTAAGGAGAGGCCCCAACTTACACTGTAGAGCAGTGGTCTCAACCTTCCTAATGCTGTGACCCTTTAATATAGTTCCTCATGTTGTGATAACCCAACCATAAAATTACTTCATTGCTACTTCATAACTGTAATTTGTGACCGTTCGGAATTGCAATGTAAATATCTGATATGCAGGATGTCTGACATGTGACCCCTGTGAAAGTGTTCTTCTAGCCCCAAAAGGGTCGAGACCCACAGGTTGAGGACTACTGCTCTAGAGGTCACCAGGATAGGTAGAGTCAGAGGTGATGAAGGCTGGAGCCAGGATGGCAGAGCACTGAAACCCTGAGAGATGGAAGAATGAAACACACAATTGAACATGTGAGCTATGAGACCTATTAGGTTAAGAAGCAGAGGGAAGAAAGCAAGACTCAGATCAGAGATATTGACCCCAGAAAATCAAAAATGAAGTTGTCATTTTTAGAAATGAGATGACCAAAGAGGAACCAGTGGGAATGGGACTAGAGACTTCATTTGGTTAGATGAGATGCTGAAGAGGAGTGATAAATACGGGAATGTGGAGTGTTAGGAAAGAAGTCCTGGCTGGAGATAGAAGTAAGAGCATTAGCAGATGACATCAGAGACGGGATCTCTGAGTAGGATCCCAGGGAAGCTGCACATGGAACAGAGAGACAAATGACATCTAGGAATCAGGTGTGACAACTCAAAGTGTCTGCCAGAGAGGGAGCCCAACGTGAACATTGAGGATGGGTCCCAATGGACACATCTGCAATGCAGATCCTGCACCTGAGGATCACCAAGGAAAAGGGGCAGAAAGACTTTGATAGCCAGGGGACCAGGAAGTCTGCAGTGAGACTGTGTCTCCTGGACAGAGACTCTACACCCAAGATACTTCAACATACAGCTGCCAGAGTGAGACCTGAACAATGGCAATACCAATGGACATGCTAACATGGAAGGGGAAATCTCTCGGAGCTCCACTCCTAGACAAAGAACTACAGGCAACTAACGGCTGCTCGGGGGAGGGGAATATGCCTTCCCTGGGTGTGAGCTCCATAACTGGTTGTCCAATACCAAGTGGTCAGCTCTGAAATCATGGACATGCAAGCAACATTAAACAGGCTCAGCATGTTGTATTTGTATATTTATGCACATACACACAAACATACACATATACACATAACAGGAAAAGAGGCCATAAATTGAAGAGGGATTAAAAGGAAGCATGGGAAGGACTAGAGGGAGGGGACGGGGAAAGGTTAAAGGGAGGAAAGAAAAAGGAGAAATGACATAATTATATTTTAACAAAATCTTTAAAAAATTTTTTTTCAAAGAAGATTGGCAGCTGGGCATTGTGGTTGATGCCTATAATCCCAATACTAGGAAAGCTGAGGCAGATGCAGAAGGCTGTGAGTTGGAGGCTAGCCTGAGCTACAGAGTAAGATGCTGTTTCAAGAGAACAAAATTCAGGGCTACAGGTGCACAAGGCTCTGGGTTCAATCTCCTGCATGGCATGAGTCAATCAAGAAGCAAGAAGCAGGCAAGCGAGCTTTGTTGTCTACGGGAACAGAAGGACGGGGTGATGGACAAAGAAGGGTTGTGCCGGCAAAGGCTTGTTTTCTCTTAGCTAAGAGAGCTAATATCCCTGGACGATAAAGGAAGCCATCTAACAGAAAGTTCACACACTTCTCTGACAGCTACATCTCTAGTCCCAGACACAGACAGCTTAATGATCCCAGAAGAGCAGACAGGATTGTTAGAATGGAGTTCCTGAGCTGGCAAAAGGGAGCCGGCCACAGGAAACTAGCAGAGAGCTTGGCTTCTAAACAAGAGCAGGGCAGCCTCCAGGCGTGAGAATAGCAACTGAGGTTCATGCCTATCCATATTGTCTTCAGAGTGCTTCTGCTTTTTCTGTGAGACAGGAAACCCAGTTATCAGCTAAGATTGAAATCTGTACACGGGGAGGAGGTATGGGTTTGTGGAGGAAGGTCAGGTTGTTGAAACAGGCTGCTTTGGGTGCAGGACTGTGTGACTGTGAATTGAAGGACACAATGGTCAGGGTGGGAGTCTGACTCAGTAAGCACTCAACATAGGCCAGGTCTGCAATCTGGTTTGGAGCCCCCAAATCTCTCCCGACACCCAACCTCACTCTATTCCTGAACTATGAGACCACCTACACCCCATTTCTGAAGCAGGACTCTAGCAGTTGTCCCTGGCTCTCCCTGCAACCAACTGGTGGCCAGATTCTGTTATTACTGTCTCCTCAGTGCATTGGGACTTTCCCTTGGCTGTCAGAGCCTCGCTACTGTTGATGGAGTGGGTTAGGTAGGTTGTCACAATGCATGTGTTTAACGTCTCTCCCACTTAGGCTGAGCATTTTCGGGGTTCACCTCAGTAAGCCATTCAGAAGCCAATCTAGCATTGCACGTGAAACAGGAAGGCAAACAGTCTCTGAGGGATCCCAGTACTAGTTAAAATTTGAACACTATTAACTTCAGCTGCCCATGAGAGATCCAGTGGAATGCTGACTAGTTCATCTGATACATATTGGGACCAATATGGTTCTGCTAGTAGCTAGGAGGTGTGTGCATGCTCCATGAGCATTCAACTCAGCCCAGATTCTGTGACTCAGTAGGGCTAGTGCAAGGCTTTATAGTCTATACTTAAAAAAAAAAAATCCTCCCACCTGACGCCAATTAATACTGATCTACATACTCCATGTTCAGGATGAAAGGTCAGGAGGACAGGCCCATGCAGGTGATTTTAACAGAGTGTGCTAATTGTTATAATAACAACACTCCACAAGTACAGTTTAGTGAGTGCATTAGGGCACTCGGGAATCCAGAAATGTGTACTTGATTTTTAATATGATGTAAAACCTTGAAAGAATGTTATGGAGGAATGACTTGGTTTTGTGCAGAACCATGACGGAAAGCTAACGATGTGTCAGCTGCTACCTAGGCACAACAGTGAACAGTAGGCGGGAAAACCAGGTACTCATCAAAGCCAGAGATGTAAGAAAAAAAATGGGCCAAGTGAGGTCAAATTGTGAGCAAGAACTTGCCTTTGAATTTTTTATGCAGAGACATTTTAATATATAAAATGTAATGCAATCTCTAGATACGCACCCTTCGGTAGGAATTTGGTAACACAATGATAGTACTGTGAACATTTCCTTTAAAAACAATTTCATACATGTAGAATGTCTTGTGATTATATTCAGCCCCCATCCCTCTTCTGCTCTTAAAGACTCTCTTCTTTCCAACTCCTCCTCCTCTTCCCCTGTGTCTGTCTTTCTTTCTTCCTCTCTCTCTCTCTTTCTTTCATTCTTACTTTCTTTCCTTTCTTGTTTTTATGTAGCCATAGTTGTTGTGTGTTCGTGATGGCTGTGTCCATTCCATGTCCAGAAGACAGTGGTTCATAGTGTTCTCCATCCTTGGGTTTACAATCCTTCCACACCCTCTTCTGAGATGTTCTTTGAGCCTTGGAAGGAGTGATACAGCTTTCGTGCTTAGGACTGAGCATGAAGCAGTCACTTATGCTCAGCACCTTGACCAGCTGGTTAAGTCTCTGACATAACTATCTCCCCCAGTAAAAAGCAGTTTCTCTGACTCAGGCTGAGGGCAGCACTAGTCTTGGTTATAGACATAAATATTTAGGAGGCAGTTTGACTATGTGTCCATTTAGCAGAACATTCGGTGGTACATTATCTCCTACTAGCTGTGACCTCCCCAGCCAGTTTTACAGTACCAGGCATGTGTTCCCTCCCAGGCCTCAAATCCAGTCAGAGAGTAGTTGGTTACCCACTAAGCAGCCACACCACTATTACACTAATGGACAAATCTTGCTTGAAAAATCAGTATTATAGCACACAGGGGCCACAGGTGGGAAATCTGTTGCCTTTTCTCCCCCAGCAGCCTATGTAGCACCTTGGGCTGTATGAACACTAGCCAGCAGGGAGGAAACATCTACACAGAGAAGCACCACATTCTTTTAAAAAGGTAACTGATGCTTCTGCGTAGACTTGGTGAGGGTGTGGATTCCATAGGCACGCCCAGCACTATCCTATAGGAAGGTGACCCTGTCAGCAATGTGCAGAGTGGCCCATAGAGGAAAGAGACGCTCTTTTGCAATGATTACAACTGACAGCTGAGGAGCACACAGTGTGGGGAAGTCAGGCTCACCCCTTCCAAATGAGGCTACAAGGAAGTGAGATTTGATTCAAATGGGAGCCAACTCTCTTGAACTGAGGCATGAACTGCCAGGAGCCGATCTTTAATTTTCTCATTTACTATTCTCCATAATTGATCCCATTTGTTTAAATGCTTTATACAAAAATCAGTTTCGGGCGGGGGCGGGGGGGGAGGCAGTTAATGCTTAGAAAGTCATCTCAGAAGTTTTGGGTGCCATCATAGACATACTCTGTGATTTTTAAATTCAGATGATTTGAGGACTACCAAGCAGGCCTATAGCTCCTTCCAAAAGAAATTAAGACACCATGCCTCACAGTCTGGATTCGAATCTAACCCTTGTTGACTCTTGGTGCTTTCAAAACACAGGGCTGATTTGTCTACATCCCAGTGATGTATCTACACCTATGCTGGGCTTCAGGATTTTCCAGCACAGATCCATCTTTAAAATGCCAGCTAGTCAGGTGTGATCCCCCTAAAGATGGCATCTTGCTCTTTGCTGAAGCTGATTGGAAATATTGCTGTAACATTTAAGAAGAAGCATGTGCAGAGGTAGCACTCTCAGCTGCAAATCCTCATTTGTATTTGAATGTAAATGAGTTTCAGATCCTTCTCAAGCTAAGATTTGGGCTGGGAAACAGTGGACATTCGGGCCCTGCCGCGGACTGGGTCTCAGTAGGAACACCAGACCGAGGGAGAACGGGTTGAAGGTACTCAGGATAAGTGGGATTCGGCGAATGACAGACAGACACAGACACCAGAGTATGCTGTGAACTGCTGCAATTTTACTCAGATCAAGCAGTGTTTTTTATACATTCATTTGAGGAAACATGGCAATCGGCCAGTGGGGCGATAGACATAGAATTAACAATGTGGTCTCACAATTTTCTCAGAATGATTAATAGATCTCATGAGTACAGGTGTTATTTCCTCTTTTGTGGTCCCTCATCCAGACAGAGAACATTACGGCCCTAGCTGAAGTTTTTCCTTCTACGTAATTATTAGACCTTTGTTTTGTATCAAAATTAAACCCTTCCCACCATCGTTCTAATCATGGTTTCATTTGTGTGAAAATATTTAACCTTTGCTTGCAGGTGAGAAGGCACCAGGGGGGTTGGGACCTAGCTATTCTTTCCATGAACTGTAACTTATGCCATTCTGTTTTCATGCTATTATGATTCACCCATTGGTTCCCATGTTTATCATAAGCTCCCGTAAAGGGCAATGGCTCCAAATAATTATTATATCTAGGATCAAAGTTAGGGGGTTGCCACCACCGACCCTTGATGAGAAACTCTATTTGTCCCTTGATAATTCTTGTAGGACTGGTTAGTTCCTGTAACTGCTTCCTTGCAGCTGCTGTTGGCTGCGCGTATGGATTGCTTATGAGTTCCTGGACTTTTACTTTCATCTCTCCTCGCTAGACTCTTTGTCCCTCTGAGTCATAAGTTCTTTTTGTTCTAAGTCATTCATAAATTCCCCCAAACTTCTAGGACCCTCTTTAACTGTTTGCCTAAAAGCTTGAATTATAGGTGGGGGTATTGAGGCCACTTTTGAGGAATCATTATTCTCTTTATGGGGCACATCAGAAACATTGAGAGTTAACTCCCTGAAATCAATACACAAGGAAACAGCAATAGTCACAGCTGCAAAGAGAAAAAAGGCAGAATGCCAGCCAGCTTCTGTAAGCAGATTTTGCGTGGTTCCGTGTAGCCTGGCACCATGATTTGGGCAGATTGATAAGGGGTCGCCGGGGGCATAGACCCGAGGGCCGCGAGCCCCCCTTTCCCACGTAACCACCTCATCCAAGGTATTTGTCACGCGGGCGACACCGTCGTGGGCGTGGCAGGGCCCCAGCATGGGGGGCAAAGGGCCTGGGGGAGTAGAATGGGGAAGGAGAATGGGGAAGGAGACTGCTTCAAGCATTGCACTCAGTGTTCTTACACCCTTCTCAGACACAGCAAACTGCCTGCCCTGCCCTGTCTTGGACAGAAGACTCTTAAGCTGATGGAAGAACAGAAGAAAATTGGCTTTGCCTATGCATTATCTCTACTTGATTTGTCTCTAATACAAGCTGTGTATCTTAGTGGTTGCACTTTTCTTAAAGGAACATTTTCTGGTCTGCCTTTTGGACCACTTTACCACGGAGGGGCCGCTGAGCTGCCTCCTGCCGCCTTCAACACCAGCCAGGTTTCCGGGGACTCCACAAGACAGCCAGGAGAACTGAGCACTTCCAATCTTACATCACAGAGAGATGGTCAAAGTGGGAAAGAGGGAAGTCATCACTCACCGATATCAACGGTATACACAGCTCTGGTTCGCATCTCCCGTATGGGTGATCTCAAGGGCTCTGCATTCTCGCTAGATTCCTGTGGAGTCCTCAGAATTTATAGACAGGCATGGATAGTGAACACACCTTCTGCTGGGTCATTTGTGTGAGCAGTAAGTGACTCCTATTGTGGGACAGCTCGTGACACTCCAGGGAAATATCTGATGGTCAGGTTCTAAATGCTACGAATTCATTCAGATAGTCGATGCAGCAAATGTTTATCATATAGCTAATAACTGCCATGTAATATAGAAATGTCAGTAGTGAGGGGAAGGGAAGGGCAGAGTCCACCAGCAGTCTGAGGAGTTCTCTTTCCCTCTAGGGACCTCCATTCAGGTAAGGCCAGATTCTTGATTATGCCACAGAAAAGAATTTCAAGGGGCTAAAGAGATGGTTGGGAAGGCTTGCCACTCTTGAAAACAAGAGTTCAATCCCCAGCACCTATATCAGGTGATTCACAGCAGCCTATAGCTCCAGCTCCAGGAGCTCTAAGACCCTCTTCTGGCCTTGTCAAGGACCTGCACTTGTGTACACATAGATACCCTCCCCGATGTGTAAACAAAAAGACACATTTTAGGACGAGGCAGAGTGATCAAAGTCGGTGAGTTCATCAAGCATTTAGACAGAGTCATGTAAAAAGAGGACAGTACACAGTCCTTAGATATGAGTATGACTTCTCCAGAGAACTGTGCTTGAATGTCTCTACAGTGGGTATGTATATGATCCTGTGGATTTCTACATTACATTCCTCATAGAATATAATTTACAACAAGGTTTAGAGATTAAGCAAAGCTTAAAATGAAGTAAAATCTTAAAATTAAACAAAAACATATGAATTGATTTACTTATTTTTCTTATCTAAGAATTCTCTTTTGAAAATAAAATTGAAAGGCAGTTTTATGAGGTGTCTTGTTTAGATTTAGGAATGAGACAAGAGTGTTGATATGGTAACAGTCAAGGTCGCGGACATCCTGGCCCTGCGTGACAACAGGTCATTTGTTGCTTGTGACATCTTTGTCTGAGGTGCCTCAAGGGAAACACACATCTCTGCGAGCAGTTTCAGCTCTTGGCTCCCAACATCAGGCTAGGAGAACTAGATTGGAGGGCAAGAGGCTTCTTTTTCTTGGCCCCTTGATTTCCCCTCTCTTTATTGTACCTCAGAGAGAAAAAAGCAAGTAGTTTTGCATAGTCAAAGTGCTGTAATTTCTTTAGGGCAAGAACTGCTTCTGCCTTTAAACAATGCACCTCATAAAACAACCTTACAATTTGTGAAGAAGGGAATAGACTCATATTGTGGCAGAAAAGATCTATAATGAGGCCAGCAAAATGGCTCAGTGGATAAAAGAGCTTGCTGCACATGCCCAGTGATCCGAGTTTGATCCCTGGAACCCAGGTAAGGGTGGAAAGAGAACAGATTCCACAAGGATGTCCTATGATTTCCACACATATGGCATGCACACCCATGTGTGCACATCATACATACAAAACAATACACACACACACACATACACACGAATCTATAATGAAGTGGGATTACCACTCATTCAGTAAAACCTGGCTGAGCATTTACAAAGTGTCATGCACTGTGTCAAATGGAACTGATGCAGCCCTTGCTCTTTATGATCTGCACAGGAAAATATTTGCATGTTCTGATGAGTGCTGAGATTTGATGAACTCTAGCAGAGTTCACAACAAGATGTGTTTGCCTGACTCTTGGGAAGAGCTAGTGCCTTGCTATTTCTTTATCTGTTCATCTCTTGGTGGCCACCTCGGCTGATTCTGAATCTTAGATATTGTGAATAGTGCTGCAATAAACATGAGCATGCATGCATCTCTTCAATATCTTGATTTCATTGCCTTTGAATATACACCCAGAGAAGCAGGATGGGAGGATTATATGTTGGGTCTACTTGAAATATTTTAAGGAAACTTCAGAGTACTCTCCAGCATGACTATGTAAATTCTCATTCCCATCAACATCCTCGCCTGCATTTGCTCTACTTTACACAATTGAATATACCAATTCTACTTGGGGTGAGATGTGGTTTTGATTTGCATTTTCTTGTGTCTTTTAGGGAAAATATCACTGGCTCCATTCTAGACATGTGTCTGAAATTGAGATCATGAGAGTGCTACGTGGGAATGTTCAAGATAGAGCAGAAACCTGTTGGATGACCTTACATAGCCCAACATTATTCCTCTGTAATTACAAGAAAGGTATGTGAATGTCCCAGTCTGACCAATCACAACATCTGACTCACAGGCTGCAATGGCTGCTTCGTGGCGAAGATGTGGAAACCTCACTGGACCAATCTAAGTCTTTCTCTTAACCTGAGTGGAGAGAAAAAGATGTTAATACTCTGTCTACAGAGCTATGAGCCCATAAATTCAGAGCTGCTGATGAGTACCACCCCTCTGTGGGGAATATATTTTGTTTGAAGAAAATATATAGAGAGAAGGAGTTGAAAGAAGAGTTGAGGACACCCGATTCCTTTCTTCTGTTCCTGTTTAGTTAAATTAACTTTGTCAGGATGTCTCTTTGTCTCTGTCTCTGTCTCTTCTGTGTCTTCTTTTGGGAAGCTAAAGCAGGAGGATTTTTGTTTTTAGTGAGATTTTAGCACACCAATGGCAGTGCTAACAATATAGGTAGACATTCAGATTTATAATCTAGACTCCATGGAGAAAGAGAGAGATGGAGAGAAAGGAGGAGGGAGAGAGGGAAGGAGAGAAAGTGTGAGTCCTCACCATATTGCTGATGTAGATAAAGAACTCAGGCAAGGAGTGGATCAGATCACCAAAGACAATAGAGAACCAGTGAAGGTCTAGGTCTAGGAAGCTATGTGAGAGGAAGATAATCTTCCTAGGAGATTGAGAAAAATGCCTCCAAGCCACCGGAGTGTGGGAATCCAGCTCCCACTTTTACCCAGGGTACTCTTTAGGAGAGAGGGATGAGAAACTTGTAGATAGAAAGATAGCAGAGGTTAAGACAGACAGAAACACAGGATAGCTTTGGGAAGAACTGGATCAATATCTACTGGCCACTTCTGGCTCTTCAAATGGGCTTTTTATAACAATGCCAAGGGGCAGGGCAAAAGACCACCCCCTTGTTACATCAAAGCACACCGTACAGCCAAGTGTAGAGCTTTCCAAACACCTGGTAAACACACACATGGTTAAGTCATCCCCTTATGTAGCCCGGCTGGGTAAAGCAAGCTCAGATCTCACTAGAAAACCTCTGTGGGCCCCCACACTAGAGAAAACACCATCTTGATTGGAGGATATCTTGTAGATGGCTGTTTCCAGACTTTCTCTCTCTCTCTTTCTCTCTCTCTCTCTCTCTTTCTGTGTGTGTGTGTGTGTGTGTTTGTACATGCTGTGAATCGAAACTTAGTGCCTTACATGTGTTAGGCAGGCACTCTACCACTGAGCTGTATTCCCAGCCCCATTTTGCTCTTTTTGACCCAGGGCTTTCCTATGTAGCCTAGGCTGTCTTGGAACTGAGCTTCAAATTCACAGCCATTCTGGTTAGCCTCACAAGAATGGAATCATATGAGTATGCCACCACACCCAGCTGCTAAGTGTATTTTAAAGAGGTGATAGTCAAGGCATAGGATGTTCAAGAGAGGAAAAGTACAATGGGAATTAGAAATCAACCAGTGGGTGGCCACCATGGAAGGCACAGCTACTATCGTCACAAAGAATTCAATGACTAGAAAGGACAAAAGCCAGTTGGAGTGAGCAGACAAGGAAACAGGCAAGGAAACAAAGCCAGAAAAAGAAAATGATTCTTCTTAGAATTGTACCCATAGAGGGAAAAACTAGAAAACACAAAGCTGCAGAGGTTGCATGTGATTGTCTGCTTTGCTGTTTTGCTTGGCCATACAGGGGCTCAAACAAAATAATATCAAAAAACCTACCACAGGAGAGAGAAAGGAAGAAGCAGCTAGCTGCCTGGAGGGATACAGTGTTCCTCAAGAAGATGTTCTTGATGGTTAACCAAGCCTTTTGCAGCAGAAGGTGTCCCACACCAAAGGAAGAATGTCAGCAGAGAAGCAATGGCGTGTTCAGTCGATAGATAGCACCACGGTTCTGTTCCAGAGAACGGAACCCCCATGCAAGACCTTGCTGCGGGTTGTCTGCACTGATCCATATGTAGTAGTTGGAGCAAATGACTTCTCTGGCTCATTGTGATATTAGGATCCATAGCTAATGGCGCTGAGGGTTTTGTTGGATAATACTTTCCTAAATGAACAGTCAGAGATGGTCCCTGAAATGTTGGTTTGTAATGTGTAATAATGTTTATTTTCATTTCTTATCAGAAGCTTCTGAGTCTTAGCCCAAGCTAGCCTGAATAGAAAAGGAGCAGCAGAGTCTTGGAAGTGTTCTGTTTTCAAAATCCATGGCATCCAGTGTATGTATTTAATAGGATTTTTATCATGTAAGTAGTAGTATTAGTAAAGTGTTGGTGCCCTTCCAAGGCCACTTCTCATATTTAATATTTCTTAGTAGCTGTCTGCAGACACTCTGAGCAAGGATGAAGTCCAAGCCAGGGCCAATCTCTGTGTCTCTTTATTTGCCCCTTCGCTGCCCTCTTCCCAGGTACAGCAAAACACCAGCATTCTGCAGAAGTGAGCCCTGGGGGGAGCTGAGAGAGGGGGGGAGGGGGGAGGGCAAGGGAGAGAGGAGGGGAGGAGAGGGGAAGGGAGAGAGGAGGGAAGGGGAGGGGAAGGGAGAGAGGAGGGAAGGGGAGGGGAAGAGAGAGGAGGACAGGGGAGAGGAGAGGAGAGGAGAGGAGAGGAGAGGAGAGGAGAGGAGAGGAGAGGAGAGGAGAGGAGAGGAGAGGAGAGGAGAGGAGAGGAGAGAGGAGAGGGACCAGGGTGGGGTGGGGTGGTGGTGACTTGCAGAACAGTTTAAATGAATTAATCGGTCTTTCTGAGCATCCCAAATCTCTGGGAATTAGTAGCGGCGTTGGTACCAAGGATCCCACAGTTATTTTTCAGACACACTTGGCTGTGTGGACTTTCTTTATAAAAAGTAAAAGATATCAAGACCCCATAAAACTTCCTGGAAGAAAAAAAAAGCCACACACATTAATTGAATTCTTGGCAAAAGACTGAAAAAATGTCCCAGAACTGATGAAACAAGTTATTTTTAGACAATTCAGCTCTGAAATATGTCGGTTCCTCTCTGAATGAGTTCACAGAGCATGCCACAAACTGCTTTGGCCTGGTCCATTTGGGGGAGGGGGGATTAAAAACTCTTCATTTTTCCTTTTTATTGTGCAATAAAATAAAATGAGCTTTCTCTCAGCGCCGTCTGGGGAGCGTTCCTCCACGGAAGGCTTTCTTTCGTCAGCTTCCCCTGCACTGGCAAGCCTTCATTGTCCTTTTACAACTTAAGACACCAGCAGACAGGAGTTCTCTCTACCGCTCATTTAGCTTTCAGTGGTCCCCACTTTAACCCATAAGCTCACCCTAATGATCCACCAGGTTTATTTCCTACACTACAGCTCTCCACCATTTGGGTCTTTCTTTCTTTTCTTTCTTTCAGTGCTTTATGTAGCATTAGTAGAAAGAAGAATCCTGTGGGTGGGTAGAGATCCGACCATGTGATAAGAGATCCGCCAGAGATTAGCAGGCCTCACCTTCCTAGTCTTAAAATGGCATTAGTGAAGGAAGTCCAGATGGTGCTGTCGGGAATTAGCTGACTGCATGGTCCCAGAGCAAACACAATACCTGCCTCTTGGATGCCCTTAATCTCAGGGGCAAATGAGGGAAATGGGGCTTTGGGAGGCCTTGCTTCACATTCCCCAGTGATTATAGGACCAAATGCTAGCGACTTAAAGTGATTTTTTTTTAAAATCAGATACGAGAAGTCTTCTAAATCACCAAGGGATTAGAAAGGTCTCTTTAAAAATCCCTTGTCATTAACATTAACAAGAGTCCAAAGTTTACATGTGTTTCTGTGTCTTTACCTGCTGAAATTTTAAGTGTACCCTGTAGTTATATACTTAGGCACATATATAATGTGCACCAATATATATATATATATATATATATATATATATATATATATATATATATATATATATATACAGTGTATTGTGCATATGGGGGGAAAAGCAAGTTTAGTTTTTCGGGAAAGAGGTGTCTCCTGTGACTTTGTTGACAGGACTTCTCCTGTGCACATCCTGGACAAGCTTTGGAATCTGCTGCAAACAGGAATCCCAAGTATTTACTTCTTCCATGTTTCCAGGAGCCTTGAATTTGGCACCAGAGTTAAAATAGTCTCGGTAAATATATATATATATATGACTTGCAATTGTTTTATTACATGTATCTGTTGTAGGGTGGGGGAAGTAAGTGTGCATGCCATGAGCATGTGCGGAGAGCAGCAGACAACTTTCAGGAGTCGTTTTTTTTTTTTTCCTCTACCATGTGGGTTACAGGGATCAAACTCAGGTCATCAGGCTTGCCAGCACGTGTCCCCACTTGCTGGGCCATCATGTGATCCCCAAACATCCTGTTTTTTTTTTTTTTTTCAGGTCAGGAAAATCTGGAGGCCTTCTGCACACATCCCTAACTCATTCTCTATAAAACTGTGACATAAATGATCAGTTGAGTCTGGTGTTGAGCTTTCAGCTCGAATCTGGTAAAAGGCACACACCTTACTGAAACATTTTTAGACTGTGATCATTTGCTAGACCCTAACATGAAGGAAGAGTGCAGACTTTTCTTCCATTTACTCAATGGGTATGTGTCTGTGTCTGTGTTCACCCATCCTAGCCCGCAGTGTAGAGGTCAGAGGATAACTTGCTTACAAGTGTCTCTACTTGGACCATGCGGGTTCCAGAGATGAAACAGAGCTCAGGAGGCTTGGTGGTAAACACCTTTAACTGCTGAGTCCTCTTGAGGCTCTGGCCCAGTTCTCAGAGGTTTTTGACATGGAGTGGCGAAGAGTTCAGGGTCCTGGGTTGGTGACAGATAATGAAGGAAGGTCTTATACAAGTGTAAATAAATAATCCTGACCCTGCTGAATCTGACAATGCACATATCTGGAAAAAAAGGGGGGAGAGATGCTTCTAAATCTTGGTGTACTGCTTCTCTGAGTGGGAATGGGGCTCTAAAACCATCTCCCACTTCTGGAGGCTTCTTGTGGCCATTCCCTGATCTGTGCAGATGTCGGGGTTCAAACTGCTGCAGCTAGGAGACCCTAGCGGTGTGTCCCTATCACATACTCCTTGTGACTTCCTTCTGTAGGTTTGGGCTATGACTCTTAGGATGGAGTGATGCAAACACTTGGTCTCACATCACATAGTTTGCAGTAGTTTTCTTTCCTTGTGATATTTTTGTCTGGTTTGATATCAGATAAATCTAGTCCCATGGAGCAAATCACCTTTATCTGTTATGTTCAAAAAGTTAATAAAGGACTGATGCCTTTTTTTCAGTGAGGCTACAATTGGCAGCAAAGTGGTTTGGATCTGGACTTCTCATTATGGAATTTTTTTCTCGTTACTGCCTGTGAATAGAGAAAAGAAGAGATATGTGATTGACTAGTGACCTCTAAGAAGTGACTGCTTGTCTTGTCTTTGCCAAGGGTCACACGGTTTCTTTGGGGGGAGGAGTTAATGTATCATGGCGATAATTATACAAAGACAAGAATCTGCTGCACACCACTGGCTTGTTCCCTCTAGGTAGCTGCCTGTGATGTCTGGCCCTCTTGGTCTGAACCTGCTTAGCTCAGTTTACCTAATTATTTTTTTGCCTGCCATTATTGATCTTAATTTGAATGAGAAAAGGCTAGGCAGCAGGAGTCTTACTTAAATCAAACTTGCAGATTGCTTTAGAATTTCTTTGAGATCAGTTGAATACAACCTGTTCTTTATTGGGAAAACAGAATAGGACACTCCAGGGCTTTTCTCTCACAGAAACATCACTCTGAGCAACTATCCAGGCGTGAAAGCATCTCCCCAAGCACTAAGATAAGATTCAGCATTGAAAATAACAAAGGACACATGAGAAAGGACAGGGAGGAGGTTTTGCATCATCTGCATCACTCCATCCTCTAGCCCTAGGGAGCACGTAGAGAGATACTCTTCATTTGGGGAAAGGAGCAGCTGAACATAGGACTTTGCTCCAAAGTCCAACATAGGGTTTGGCCCAGTCAAACTTAAGCTGGGAAGGCCACCACAGTATCAGATTCCAAGCTGGTACCTAAGGAATGAGCCTCCCTGCCTACCCCAGTGTCAAGTCAGGTCATAATCCAGTCCTGCCTAATAGACTCAAAAACTCTGGCTCAGTCCCAGCACCAGCCCCAATGCTGGTGGCCTCAGTGGCCTTGGGCTTTGAGCCTACACCAGATCTAGGGCAGCCTTTGTGGACTGTCCCCAGACTCTCCTAAAGGGCCATCTAGTCCAGCAGCCCCAAAGAAAAGCTTGGCCCCTATGTTCCCTGGCTTCATATGTGTCTCAGTATAAGGCGGGAATCCTCAGCCCTAATCATCAGATTGAAACCTGCATACTAAGTCTCCAGGTTGTACCTGTGGACATATGCTCCAGGCCTGTCCAGCACCAGGAGAGCCCCGGTTCCAGACTAACTTATAGACAAGTTGACCTGGAGAGCCCAGACTTCAGGCTACCCAGAAGCCAAATTGATATCTCTAGTACCAATTACCAGGCCAGTCTGAATGGACATGGTCCCGACAGATGTAGGATCACTGTGACTTGTTCTTGCATGAGACCAGAATTTGTGGATATAAGTCTGGTGGGCTTAGGCACTAAGTCTATTTCTGCACCCGAGTGGCCACACAACACTCAACATAAAGACCTACCCAATACCAATTCAGCCCCATGTGGCTACAGGCTGAAGGCTGACTGTTGCAGACATAGGTTCTAAGCCCACTCCTTTTCAAATTGACAGGATCTATTGTAGTAGATCCAGGGGTTCCACGCCCAACTCCATGTTCTAGGGCACTGGGTTCATGGTTCATAGTCAGACTTTGTGCTGGTCACACTGACTTGGTGCCAGTGGACGTCGGCATCTTTCTTCCTCACCTCCCTCTCACCCCACCCCTCAATGAGATAATGAGTGAATGCCTTTGTGCACAGCTGTTTTATGTGAGAGCTGGGGCTCAGACTCAGTTCTTCTTGCTTGTGTGGCAAGTATGTTAGCATCTATGACTTCCCCAACCCAGTTTTTCTTTTTGAATCAAGGAGAAATTGTAAGAAAGTGATATATGTACAAACTTATAATAAAATTAAAACCATCTGTATTAACAGTTCTAAGTAATCAAAGTTCTTATTTCTCTCAAGAGATATAAAATGAATTTGTATAAGATTTAATAAAATGATCATTATGTCAATTGTTACTTTAATTAATTATGGAGTTGAGCTTTATTTGTTAACAAAAGCAGTATAGAACCTGGGAAGTGTTACAAGGGAGTCAGTCCGAAGTATAAAATGTGATAGTGTTAAGATTTTTGTGTGAAATTAATTTCTGCATTAGTTAAGTTTTAATTTCCTCTAGACTAAAGACATTCAGTTTTATTAACTGTTCTAACAATGGCTCTCATACATTGTCTGAATTTCCAGGTATCTCAGAAAACTAGGTAGAACTGTTTAGATGAGAGGATTGCCCATCCTCCATCAAATGAAATATTAGCAAACCTTGCAACTTCTGGGGCACATAATCCTCTCAAAGGACACTGTTCTGTTATTAAATTACTTATTTTCCAAGGGGTGGACCACCCTCTCAGTTAGATCCCTAAATCAAGCTACTTACAGCAGCGCCTATTTACACAGCTTAGACAGATTGGTAGTCCATCAGCCTCCTGATGTTGTGGCCAATCTCTAGACATGCTAATTTGTCACATCTTTGGAAACTCATTTGCTCATTGGTAATGGGTTTTCCCAGTAATTCCCAGTCATGTCGTAGTAAATGAAATCAACACCAATAATCACTTTACTACATAGCTCTTTCCTCATGGGAATCTCCAAATGGCTTCCAGATTGGGAGGAATCAGTTTTCAAAACCCCTTTGTAAGGAAAGAAGGGGAAGGGGCCATTTCTAATCAAGGTGGGAGTAATTACGGCTCTCAGGGTCACGTCACCACCCCGAGCCATCCAGTCCATCTGTGTTGTAGCATTCCCACTTTGACAGCGTTTTCCCACGAGCTCCCAAACACCTCTCTGGCAGAGGAGTCTCTTCTGCTGCCTGTAGAAGCGCCACACTGTCATCACAGCTGCCGTGACAGTTTCCAGGGCTCTCGAGATTGCTCTTGACATGACGGGAAGCATTTTTATGTTCTGTCATCAGGAATGTATCATTTCCTTGTTTTATTTTTTCCTTTAGCACTTGCTATAATTTGGATGCTGGATGTTCCTCAAGGTGCACATGTTAAAAGCTCGGTTCCTCCTGTAACTATTTGGAAGGTAGAACCTAGGGGGAGAAGGTCTTTAGGTCATTGGTTGTTATGCACTTGAAGGGATTCTGACACTCTGGCCACTTCCTCTTTCACTTCCTGTCCATGGAGGGAGCTGTTTGATTTGCCTCATGCTCCCTTGTCATTGACACACTCACCAGGCATCTAAAAGTAACACACCTACTTGATCACCGACCAGAACTTCTGAAACCATGAGACGAAATGAAGTTTCTCTGTATAAGCTAATTAATTATTCTCAGGCACTTTGTTGCAATGACAGAAAGCAGACCACATAGCACATGATCTGTGAATTGTCTTTCTAGCAAGCAGTATTTAAAAGAGCCCTCACTTGTCTTATCCAGGGCTGAGCTTCCAGAACCAGGTGTGCAGTCGGAGCTCATTAAAGACCAATCTATGGAAAGAAAGAATTGACATATGGATCACCATGTTGTGGAATATTATTTTAACTAGAAAACGTTGTGTTACATTTGTTTCTGCTGTGGAAAATTACTTTAACTGTGTAAAGGTGTGTTACATTTGTTTCTGCTGCCTTTGTTAATGATGTACAGATGTGTTACTTTTGTTTATGCTGCATTTGTTTAATGATGTAAAGATGTATTGCATTTGTTTCACCTTGCCTGCCTAAGGCACCTGATTGGTCTAATAAAGAGCTGAACAGCCAATAGCTAGGCAGCAGAGGGATAGGCGGGGCTGGTGGGTGGAGAGGAGAGAGAGTAGGAGGAGAAAGCTAGGCTTGGGAGGAGAGAGGATTAAGAGAACGAGGGACAGGCCAGGCAGCCACCAGCCAGACATGAGAAGCAGTGAAAGTAAGGTCTACAGAAGGAAAGAAAGGTAAAAAGTCCTGAGGCAAAACATAGAAGAAGAGAAACAAATTAAAATAAGAGCTCGAATAAGGTCGAGCATTCATAACTAATAATAAGTCTCCATGTCATGATTTGGGAGCTGGTTGGCCTAAAGGAAAAGGCCTGGTACATCACTCCTTCCTTCCATAAGGAGGAGGAGGAGATGAAAATTACTGTAGTTTATGAGCTGCCACATCTCAAGCAAGCTGTCTAACTTCACTGACATATTGTATTGAAATACAATAACACATATCTTATAGGTGACCTGGGATTAGGTGATGTCCCATTGTCAGCTCATGATAGGTCCCAACTCATGTTAGAAGGGTTGCGGGGGGGGGGGGGGGGTGATTTTGACCATTCACTGTTTTAGTGGCTCCCCACACAGAAGTTTTGAACTCAGAACTCTTTTTTTTTTTTTTTTTTTTTTTTTTGCCACAGTGGTTGAAATCCCAAAGCTAAGTCACATTCCTTCAACAGTCAAGGACACAGACTTCAGCAAAGATGCCAGGGCTTCAGGGATAACGAGTATGTCTAGCAAGTATGAACACACTACTTGAGAATTCCTTGTTCCCCACACATGGGCCACAGGGCTGCATAACACAGAACCCCACTGGGGAAAGGTTCTGAGAAAGGTATGGCAGGTTCAGAGCATCCCACAGTGTTTGGCATTCACTAAAAGGAAGAAGAAGAAGAAAAAAGCATTGGCTGAGCCGCCTGAAGCTGGGGGTTGGCTTTGCTGAACGGTGCTTTTCCTTTATGTGGGCAGAGCAGGAAGCCAAAGGAACCACTTGCATTCCTAGACTCCTGATCAACAGTTCCTCCCCCACCCTTCCTGTTGAAATAGCAGGTCCAGGGTAGAGACAGCTAAGTAACCCAGCATACCCCAGGCTTTATAGAAAGATGCTTCGAAAAACAAGTGAGTGTTAAGTGCAGAATCTTCTCAGCTTCTCAGAGCACTGAGGGTATGTTTGAGTAGTTACTTTAAGTAAACAATACTTTTTAAATGCAATAATAAAGTTGCCACGATAGGCATTCTTAATACCTCAGGAAGTGGGAGCGTACAGAGTGTTTCAGAGACTGCATGCTACAGATACAGGGATACTTCTTTTAAGCTGTTTGCACTTTCCATGCGTGGGATACTTCTATCATTACTAATACTCAGACTATGCTTTTCAGATTGAGGAGAGAGTGTGAAAGGATTGCAGAGGCAGAATGTGCAAATAAAGATTGCTGTTCAAGCAGCTGTGTGTGCGTATATACACTGGCATGCATGCGCACATAATGCATGAACACATGCTACCTTTGCAGGACTCCTATGTCCTAAATTTCCTCTGCATTTCTGGACAGAGTGGCCTTGTAGGAGCCCTGACACCCTTTGCTATTACTTTACCCAGGAATACCCCATTCCCTCAACTCCAATCTTACCCATTCTTCTGGCTCTACCGTTGGATTTGGAGAATCCTTTGCAAAGCATTGCACAATGGTCTACATTCTGCTTTCTCTAAATGTCTATGATGTATGTATGCAACAGGAAGTTTGTCATGGTAACTGGAAGAGTAAGTCAACGCCCTTTACAAATACTTGGCCCACTGCCTCCGTCTCAAACAAAGTAAGGAATGTGTGTGTCTGTCTCACAAAAAGCTAATAAATCCTGACTTCTCCCTCTAAAGCAAGAAAAACCTCTGAAAAATGCTCCCTCAGGAATGTGATGTACCCAACACATAGAAAACAGCATTAGAGCAGTGGTTCTTTTTTTTTTTTTTTTTTTGGATTTTCAAGACAAGATTTCTCTGTGTAGTGTGTAGTTTTGGTGTCTATCCTGGAACTCACTCTGTAGACCAGGCTGGCCTCAAACTCACAGAGATTCGCCTGGCTCTGCCTCCCGAGTGCTGGGATTAAAGGCTGCACCACCACTGCCCAGTGAACAGTGATTCTTAACCTGCAGGTCGTGATCCCTTTGGGGTCAAGCGACCTTTTCACAGGGATCACCTAAGAGCATCAGAAAACACAGATATTTACATTACCATTCATACAGTAGCAAAATTACAGTTATGAAGTAACAATGAAATAATTTTATGGTTTGAGGTCACCACAACATGAGGAACTGTATTATAGGGTCACAGCATTAGGAAGGTTGAGAATCACTGCCACAGAGGCATCTGCAAGGCTTTACATGTTCCTCTCTGACTGACCCCAAAATTCTTTGATGGGAGTTTAGGGGTGGAGGATGGCCTAAATCCCACCTTGGGGGAGACTAGAGTTACTGGGTGGGACTGAAGGAGTTAATAGATGTAACGAGTAAATGTGATGGAAGACAATTATTGTATTAGCATAGCATAGGTTGAGCTGTATTAAGAAAGCATGCAGATTCCTTGACATTGAAATGGAGAACATGATTTTGAAAGGTGACACTTGGTTTTTGGAAGGTGGTGGTGGTGGTGGTGGTGGTGGTGTGTACACATGTCCATTCATTCCCACAGTTGCCTGTGAGACTCCGAGAAAGTCGATTGTCTGCTGCTCATGTGGCTAGCGAGACTCTTCAGGAAACTGAAGTCCAAAGTCCCTCTAGAATTCCATATAGGATATAGTTTGCTGAGTTCTTACTCTGTGTCCAGCAATGTTCTCCCATCCTCCAGGAGGTCCCGGCATGCCCCGAGTCAGAAGACTTGATAAAGGACCAGATCCAGGGATGCTCATCTGACGTGGTTCATACTGAGTCAGCCTGTCAGAACCTAAAGTCATGCAGAGACAGACCTCTGGGCATGTCTCTGAGGGAGTCTCTAGATGGAGAAGGCCCATCCTTGATAAGGCAGCTCCCTTCCGCGTGCTGGCCCCTTGGAACACAAAGGGAAAAGTAGGAGGAACACAAGCATTTGTCCCTTTCTGTTTCTTAACTGTGACTTAAATGTGACCAGCCACCTCAGGTTCCTGCTGCCATGATGAACTGTGTAGTCCCTGGAACTATGAGCCAAATTAACCCCTTCCTTCCTTAATACTCTTCTTGTCAGTTACATGGTTATAGCAATAAGGACAGCGAACTGATTAGACAGCTAATAACATAATAAGGGATGGGAAGCCAGCTGATCATTTCAATAAAGATAAATAATAATATTGCAACATGGATAAGGAAGCTGATTACAGAAAAGTTTTCTCTTCTGCCTGTCGTAGAAGCAATTTCCTGTAACGATCTTTCTGAGAAATGTAATCTCAGGAGTTTTGATTTTCTTTACTCTGTTTTTTCTAATTATTTTTCCCTGACTTTTTTTGGGTTTTTTTTTAGACATCTATTGGGTTATGGGGCTTTTCTGAGATCATTAGTTCTGCAGAGGTGGAAGGAGAAGACACAGTTCTACTCAGAGGAATGACACCATCCAGGCCCCGCTGCCTTTTTAACTATAGGGGCCAAAGAATTCTCTTTCTCCTGTGGAGGGTCAGTATTTGAGACCTAGAAGTTAGTTGACTGTGTGCATACGAATGGGAGAGAAACTTACTAAGCTGTTTTGTACATTGGGGCATCATGGGAAGATAAATACCCAAAACACAATGGAATCTAGAAGCTTCCATACCACTTCTTGGGGGAGGGAAAATGAGGACTGTAGCCAACTTAGAAGAAGAATAAATAATTTTTAGAAGGAACGGGCCTTAAAGACTGAGGAGAGCTGGGGACAAATGTCATCAGGGCTCTGGGTGGTGTTTGACTTCAGGGTCATCTCCCATCGGGTGAGTTCAGGTTCCTTTGTTGGGAATATTTCAGAAAGACACATTCATTTTTGTTGGGTCTGGGGTTCAGGTGATAAGGTAGTTTTAGAGAAAGCCCTCTGAAAGTTGCCTCCCTTAAGTCCAAGGGACAGATTTTAGGTGCCATTTCTGAGCATCAACACTTCCTCTCACTCTCAATACTTATTCCCCCCCGCCCTGCCCTAAAGTTTTTGGGTAAAGAGCAATCTCTTGGAGCTTATAAGATTTGTTCTTTCTGTTTCTAACTACATCAAAATTAGCTGTGAACATTATAATTCTATGACTCACTTGGAAAATTATAAAGGAAGGCAGGTGATTTCTCCCTGCCTCCCCCTCCCTCCCTCCCTCCTACCCCTTCCTTCCCTCCCTCTCTCCCTCCCTCCCTCTTTCTCTCTTCCTTCCTTCCTTCCTTCCTTCCTTCCTTCCTTCCTTCCTTCCTTCCTTCCTTCCTTCCTTCCTTTCTTTCTTTCGGATAAAGCTAATGCAGAGAGGAGTGCCCGAGATGAGACCACCCAGGGCTCTGTGCATTCATACCCGTCAACACCTCTCCAAGTATCCACGGTCCTCTCCCTCCTAGCCAGTTTGACCCCAATCCACCCTTCTCAGCCCTTCCTCCTACTTCTGAATCTCTTACACACCAGCCATTCTATCTCCTGAAAATGCTTGGGTCTCTCAGTTTCCAGGCTCAACTATGTCTCCTTACCCAAAGGAGCTCCCTCCTTCCCTTGCCCCTCACCGACTACATGGAGCCCTACCCCTTCCTGAAAGCATGGCTAAAATTCCATCTCCTTGACACAGTCATTCCTACTCACTTCTCACCTGGAACGTACTTGGTATCCTCATGAGACGCTGATCTCATTCATGTACTTGACAAATATTTGTAGAGCACCTAGAATTTACTAAATAAATACAGTGCTAGGTGTGGGGAATGTAGTGATGAGGAAACACCATGAATAACCTTTCTGTCCTGTGGCCTGGTTATAGGTTCATCTAACAGTTCTTTGTAACCCCAGCAAGACAGTAAGTATTCAACAGAGTTTACTGGTCTGGTGGACTGATGAATGCATGCTTTATTTTTTTTTTTCATGCTGAGTTTGGATCCAAACCATACATGACCACTCTAAATAACCAAGGCTGCGTGTGGAAAAACAGAGGAAAACATTTAGTTCTTATTATAAATAACAAGTGATTGTTTTCTCCATCAAATTTAGAATTCCACTTTTACCAAATATATCCCAGGGAAACACCCCGGGACCCAAAGGAGACAGTGGCTGTAAACAGCTTCACTTCCGGTTTGGAGACAGTGCTGAATTCCAGAGGAAGGTCGTGAAATCCTAGCTCTCCTTGCCCTCTAAGGGGATGTGAGCTAAGTCTTCAGTGCATTTGTGTGTTTAGCCCCTAGTACTGGCCCAGCAGTGAGCTCAACCCACAAACCACCAGGCAAGGAGTTGAAAACAAGATAGACAGACTTGGAGCATGAGGAATAGCATTGCTCAGGGGCCTGGAATCTCCATTCTCGAAGCCAACTTCTGGTTAACCACGTCACTTCATTAGCGACCTTGTTCTTTGGTACATAGATTCTTCTCCGTACACTGTGTCTTTTTCCTTCTTTAACCAGCCTCGTCCTTCCCAACAACATCGGTTTACGCTAAAAGATGGCAAATGGCACATGTAACTGGTATTTTCCTAAGGTCTAAGGGATGGCTACGGTTCTTGATGACTTAAATGAAAAAAACAAATGACATCAGCTGCTTCCTTCTCATAGGCATGCTGTTTTAAAAGAACTTTGAGGTTGTGTTTATAAAAATATACCAATGATTATGCAACGAGTGAGATCTAGGTTTCCACCGATTCTTGTTTCAGTTCATGGAGATTTCAAAAATTTCAGCCCTCGTTTGATTGGATTAAGACCCCTCCAGGAGATAGAACTGATCCCTGACACTGCTCAGATGCCAAGAACCTGAGACTCAATAGACCATGGACCTAGAGGATAATCAAATACTACTGTTCTGCTAAAGGACCATGGCAACAAAATGACTCCTAATGACATTCTGTATACTCATAAATCAGTGTCTTAGATTCATGGATTTTTTTTTTGTATACCCTGGATGCTGCTGGAGGCTGGCCCTCCAGACAGTGATAGTGTCTAGCTCAGCTACCATCAGAGAAGTTTTTTCCTGCAGTAGATGGGAACTAATACAGAAACCCAGAACTATACAATATGCAAAAAGAAAGGCTTTGAAATACTCAGTCTTAAACAGGACACCTTCATCAAACCCTCTCCTCAGGGCTCAGGGAACTCTGTGGAAGAGAAGGCAGAAAGATTGGGAAAGTCAAAGGGGATGGAGTATCCTCCCTCTGAGGATGCAGTGTCTTTCAGACACAACAGGGCTGACATGTGAACTCACAGAGACTGTGGCAGCATGCACAGTTGCCACATAGGTCCAAACCAGATGGGGTCCAGCACTGAGAGGCAGAAACAGATACAAGTTCCCACCCATAACCAAGAAGCTATCTCCAGCTGACAAGAGCTCATACAGGAAAAATAGTTTTCTTCAGCAGAGTCTCACTGGTGTATAAACCATACTTACACACTTAAGGGCAGGGCCCATGCCCAGCAGTAGAAGGCCAACACAGAACTAACTCAATGGTATTTGGGGAGAATTTTTTTAACCTTACTGACCTTTTGCTTGTATATTATGGTTTCTGATTTTGTGAGTTTTGTTTTATTTGGTGTGTGTGTGTGTGTGTGTGTGTGTGTGTGTGTGTGTGTGTGTGTATGTGTTTTGATTCTGGACTGCTCGTTATTTTATTTGCCTGATTGTTTTCTAAAGAGAGAGAGAAAAAGGTGTGGAGTTGGATGGGTGAAAGGTGGAGAGAATCTGTGAAGAGGAGAGGAAATGGTGATCAGAATATACTGTAAGCAAAAAAATTAATTTCCAATAAAAAAAACAACAAATGTCAGCTCACCCCCTTCAAAAAATTTTATCCCTCAAACTTTTATACTTACTTGAGTAGCAAGGGACTGTAATCTACAGATTATAAAAGACTGAAATCTACAGATTATAAGGAACTGAAATCTATGGATTATAAGAGACTGAAATCTATGGATTACAAGAGACTGAAATCTATAGATTACAAGGGACTGAAATCTACAGATTACAAGGGACTGAAATCTATGGATTACAAGGGACTGAAATCTATGGATTACAAGAGACTGAAATCTACAGATTACAAGGGACTGAAATCTATGGATTACAAGGGACTGAAATCTATGGATTACAAGGGACTGAAATCTATGGATTACAAGAGACTGAAATCTACAGATTACAAGGGACTGAAATCTATGGATTACAAGGGACTGAAATCTATGGGTTGCAAGGGACTGAAATCTACAGATTACAAGGGACTGAAATCTACAGATTACAAGGGACTGAAATCTACAGATTACAAGGGACTGAAATCTATGGATTACAAGGGACTGAAATCTATGGATTACAAGGGACTGAAATCTATAGATTACAAGGGACTGAAATCTATGGATTACAAGGGACTGAAATCTATAGATTACAAGGGACTGAAATCTGTGGATTACAAGGGACTGAAATCTATGGATTACAAGGGACTGAAATCTATAGATTACAAGGGACTGAAATCTACAGATTACAAGGGACTGAAATCTATGGATTACAAGACACTGAAATCTACAGATTACAAGGGACTGAAATCTACGGATTACAAGGGACTGAAATCTATGGATTACAAGGGACTGAAATCTATAGATTACAAGGGACTGAAATCTACAGATTACAAGGGACTGAAATCTACAGATTACAAGGGACTGAAATCTACAGATTACAAGGGACTGAAATCTACGGATTACAAGGGACTGAAATCTATGGATTACAAGGGACTGAAATCTACAGATTACAAGGGACTGAAATCTACAGATTACAAGGGACTGAAATCTACAGATTACAAGGGACTGAAATCTACAGATTACAAGGGACTGAAATCTATGGATTACAAGGGACTGAAATCTACAGAAAAAAGAAAACGTAGGGAGGATACATTTGCTGCCTTAAGTTAGCACTGACCATAGCATTTGGGGGTCCCCTGTGATCTCAAACCAGGAGTCACATGACAGTAGGAAAGAAACTGAATGATCTTCCCAAGGCTCACTGTGACCTTCAGCACCTAAGCTGCTAAAGTACCGTGCCCCAACTCCTGCTCACTCTAGGCTGGGCACACCAGTGGGTTTCTGGAGAAGCATTTGCATGACTAATAATAAAAGACTTAGCCTCTCTGAGGAGCCATCATTGGAGTTCTGTTAACTGGCTGTGGATTTGAGTAAGAACAGTTTTGTGGGCTATAGTGATCCCGCCCATAGGCATCTGGGGAGGAGTGTGCTCAATAGGTCCATTTCTCGTCTTACAACAGTGAGTACTGGTGGTGGCTGTGCTGTGACTGGATGTTTGTGCCCCCCCCCCCATTCCTCCTGTCCTACCCTGTTCATATACAGAAACCCTGATCACCAAGGTCATATTTGGAGGTT
The DNA here is from genome assembly GCF_007827085.1 of Peromyscus californicus insignis. Lineage (NCBI taxonomy): Eukaryota > Metazoa > Chordata > Mammalia > Rodentia > Cricetidae > Peromyscus > Peromyscus californicus. The sequence continues at coordinate 23,060,455 of NW_026294606.1, read as the reverse complement.
AAGCCTTTGGGAGTATTAGGTTTAGATGACACCATGACAGTGATCCCCCCATCGCCCCAACATTTGCCCACACATACACACACAGACACACAGACACACACACAGACACACACACACACACACACACACACACACACACACACACACACACACACACCATGCACCATTGCAGGACTAGCGACCTTTTAAGAAGAGAGAGAGATTAGAGTTCTTGCCCTCTCTGCCATGGGGGAACATGGAAGATGGCCACCTACAAACCAGGAAGCTTGCCTGTACCAGGAACAAAATCTGCTGGTGCCCTGTTCTTAGACTTCTCAGGATCCAAAAGTGTGAGAAACAAATGTCTGTCATGTAAGTTGTCCAGCCTGGGGCATTTGGTCACAGTAGTCTAACGTGACTTCCCTGGTGAAAAGAAAAACACTCAAGCTCAGTTCTTGGAAACACAGACCCATCCCTTTTCTTCTTCACTTAAATTTCTAACAATCGGTATTTTTATGCCCCCTCTCTTTACCAGCCTGGTATCATCTCCTGTTCTCTGGCCGCCTCCACATTGATGTCATTGTCTAGATAGATCCAGCTACAGGTACATGAAGACTTACTCAGGCATCCTCTGTGGCCTCTGTCTCCTCTCCAAGCATTCTCCCTCTCAGCTCCAGCCTAGATTTGGGATCTCCCGGACCCCAAACACTCACTAGACATTTGTGTAGGTCTAAAAATTAAAGCATCATAGCAAATGTTCCTCAGACCTTAAGTTGGAAGATAATGACTGTAGCAGGTACAAAAAGAAGAGGCTGAAAACTGAAAACCCATGGCAGGCATTTTCCATCCCACTTCCTGCCTTCAAGCCATTTGGGCCACCTTTTCTTTGGGGTAGGAAGACCACAGCAAATCTCCAAGATGGAAGAAGGCCATTTGTGAGTGAAGCCATGTGTTGACGGGCTGGCTGAGGACACCACGTCCTCACCCTGGGTCACACCACTCTCCACCCCAGGATTTAGCTACCCCATAATTTCATAGCACACTCCTATTTTGGATTATCTAAAGGTTACATGAAATTCATTTCTAATGAAAATGTAAGAACTCTGGAAAGCCGAGCAGGGGAGACTGCTTTACCTTAGGGTTAGAGCTGCCAACTTGGAAAATCTGCCAAGTTGAAAACTAGAATGATGGGTTTCTGTGGCTCCCTGACCAGTACGAATCCTTGTAATAAGAATAAGAGGAAAAGAGTCCAGTCTCAGAAGAATTTTCCCTCTACTCAGCTGAAAATTAAACCAGACAGGCAATTACCAGGGTTTTGCCATAATATATACTACATGGACACCACACTGATGGCACGTTCCATATTGCATGGTTATTATTCTGAAGTTTGCATCTAATCATCTTGTTAGGGCTGATGTTTTCATGTGGTGAATGGCTATAAGCTGAAAGTCAAGTGAGAAAGGCATGGGTGGGCAAAGAAAGTACAGATCCAATAAAGTAAGACCTGTTAAAATATGACCACCTTGGCAGAGGACTGCAGATGAGAGTGCTGATGGGGAGCTCTCAGGGGCTGGAGAAGTGCTAGAGCAGTGCAGCCGAGAAGCACTGACTTTAATGCCCTAGTTACTGCCCTGACTCATTTTGAAACTCACTCAACTATCATGCCACAATTATACCTCTTGGCTCTTTTATACTGCTCTCTACATTTAATGAGGGGGGGGGAGAGGAGAGAGAGAGAGGAGAGAAGGAGAGAGAGGAGAGTGTAGCTGAAAGTTTCTCCGGTCCTGCCTGGGCCCTGCAGTCCTGTGGCCTGCTTATAAAATAATCACACAGAGGCTTAATATTATTTAAAACTGCTCAGCTATTAATTAGCTCAGATCTACCACTGACTACCTCTTACACTTAAACTCAGCCCATTTCTGTTCATCTATATGTGCCACGTGTTCCATGGCTTTACCTGTGTACATGCTGCTCCCTGGACAGCAGGCTGGCGTCTCCTTACTCAGCTTTTTTCTTCCCAGAATTCTCTTTGTCTCTTACCCCGCCTATACTTCCTTGCCTGGCTACTGGCCAATCAGTGTTTTTATTAAACCAGTGTACAAAAGCATTATCCCGCCACAGCATTATATCGACTGGACATGCAGGACCCATAGGAAGGTGACAACTGAACTTTGCAAGGCAAAATGGTCCTTCAGTTTCTGTTTCACACAGGAAGAAGCGACTCCAGGCCTGTGGGCTGAAGAATGGATACCCCCACATTGCAGAAGAACTTTGGATAACTGTCCAGGTAGCCAGCTGTCTTTGTCATTCTAGATTTTTTTGGAAGGTGCTTACAATGCTCTTCCTGTTTACTTGGATATTATATCCTTCTGAAGTCTTTGATGTAGTTGAAGACTAGATAGTTATGATTTTTCCTTAGTTATTATAAAAGATAAGTTAGATATGAAACCTTAGACTCACAAATATAAGATAAATAGAATATTTTCTTTGAATTTGTCAAATATAAATAGACTAGATATTGTAATTGTAATTCTTGCTTGATAACTGTTTTGTTATATATAGTTTTACTATGTTAAAGTTAAAACTTTCCTTTTTAATTAAACAGAAAAGGAGAAATGCTGTGGGATAATGCTTTTATACACTGGTTTAATAAAACGCTTATTGGCCAGTAGCCAGGCAAGGAAGTGTAGGCGGGATAAGAGACAAAGAGAATTCTGGGAAGAAAAAAGCTGAGTAAGGAGATGCCAGCCTGCTGTCCAGGGACCAGTATGTAATGGCACACAGGTAAAGCCATGGAACACGTGGCAACATATAGATGAACAGAAATGGGCTGAGTTTAAGTGTAAGAGGTAGTAGGTGGTAGACCTGAGCTAATAGCTGAGCAGTTTTAATTAATATGTGCCTCTATGTGTTTACTTGGGTCTGAGTAGCTGTGGACTGGGTGGGACACAGGAAAACATTTTGCTACAGGAGAGAGAGAGAGAGAGAGAGAGAGAGAGAGAGAGAGAGAGAGAGAGAGAGAGAACATGTTAAAATATAATTTATATATATATATATAACGTTCTAATGTTCTAGGACATTCTGACCTTTCATTAGCAAGAAAGGAAACAGTTCTAGGAATGCTGAATATAAACTCAGATCCATTTCGATGGTCTATTCAAGTGACTTTCTGCTGTGAGCCACTGGGTGCTCTGTGGGGAAGAGTGTCATTTGCTGGGAACTAAATTGAGTCCTGCCTTAGTCATGCTGAACAGGATCGATGATGTAAACCAGGCTGCTGTTCAGTTTGCTGTTTCTGTTTTGCTTTCTAGCAGTTCGTCCATTTTTGCGCTTCTCTCCTTCCCCCTTTCTCCACACCCTCCAGTTCTCTCTTCTTTGAGAACTGATGTTATGTTTCCCTAAGTTCATTTCCTAATTTTTCTAATGTCCTCATTTCTCCATTGGAATGAATGTAAACTTTCACCACTGGGATGTCTGGAATCTTCCATCCTAACATTTGAGTCTGCTGCTCCACTCAGCGAGTCTGAGAATACAATTTGACTTCTTACATCATATTCTAGACAGTAGAATTTCTAGAGAGAAGATTTGTATTTTTTTTCTCCATTGTGGTGGATGGTCATGTGAAGTACATTCAGACTGAAGAGCCAAAGTGCCATTTACTGGTAAAGTACCTTACATGTAAACTGTCTATCATAATTATATATCTGACTATGTGTTCTGACTTTGAACTAAAAGTCAGCATGTATATGTCATGGAGAGTTGTGTTCTGCCCTCTCCAAAAGTTGAAATGCCAGAGATCTTTTGAAAGCTGTACCTTAGTATAACCACTAGGTACTATCAGTCAGTTAAACTTGGGGTATAGGACCAATTATTTCTCCCCTATAGCTATATGTCTAGCTCATAATGAAGCTTGAAGGTTCATACTGCATCAAGCAATAAGAATAAATCCATAATTGAAATTAAAAATGCAACTGCCTATTGGAATAGTCATCTCCTGGCTGTGTTCTTTACTGGTATTTTGGGAACAACCTGTGTAACTGGACACAATACACTCGGGTTTTGATGAGTTCAGTGCCAAAACAAGAATGTTGAAGACACAAGAGTAGAGAAAGATTTACTGCCTTCAGCAGATAAGGAAAGCATCACAGTCATCTCCAAAGCAACGCCTTCAACAAAGAAAGTGGGGAATTGTATTCAGGAGTCTATGTACACTCAGACAGGGAAGTTCTTTAAGGCAGGGTACATTACTGATAAATGTTAAGGCTAACATTTAAGAAACAAACTCTGAAGCACATTTTAGCTCAAGGTCATGGAGCACACCTTTAAAAGATAAGAAAGATACACAGAAATATCCCTGGGGATGCTCAGTTTGTATCATAAAATTTAAGCTGAAAATAAAGAAAAGGACACTTTGAAGGTGATGGTGGATTACCCCTAAAGGTGCCTAACTTACCTAGCAGCTAATACTCAGGGACCAGCAAATACTGTAAAGGTAGTGATCCCATTTTCTGCTTCCTGCTGTTCTCTGTGTAGCCACATGGAGTGCTCTACAATAGTGGATCAAGAAATAGTTGATGAAGCAGAAAATTAAAGCAAAAACAATTGAAAGATGTTTCTGGAGAGCAATTCTTTGCTTTGCAGATCTGGAATGTGTTAATCAGTTATAGAACCCTGGATGTGTTCTTAGGAACCTAAACTTGATTTTAAGAGAGCATAGTCCCAAAACTATACAATGACTCAGAGAACGCCTTACAACCCGAGAGTAAATTGATAGAGAACCTAGATACTTGATTCTGGTCCTTCATTTCTTTATACCTTCTGTAATCATTATGTTGCCTTAGCAAACAGAACTTTTATATGCACACTTTGTCATATAAGGTTAAGAAAACCAGCTCAACTCACAGGGGCTGCTATGAGCAGTACCACTAGAGAGGTTGACCAGATGGCTGTGAGGGCGCCAATTTTCTTGAACCCAAAAATAAATGCATTCTTGAGTATGAAGCAACTTATAGCTGGGAGCCATCTGCTGCATTACTCTACCACCTTCTATACAGTACAATGTAATGGTTTTGAATTCCATAGACTGAATTGTTGAACCAGGCACTGGCCTCCAGGCTAGTTGGGAGATCCTGGCTGTGCTCAGACATCTGGATAAGAGAGTGTTGGGGTCAAATTCAAAGAGGTGGTATAACAGAGAGTTGAATTCTGTATAGTGTTGCAATCAAAGTGATCCTTAGGTTACAAGTAAGCCTGTTTGAACACTGCTCCACGTGGGCTATTTGGATATTTTTTCAGCAATCACCTTTTTTAAAGAGGGAGAACATGGAATTTAGAGAGAGCTACACTTATTAAAACAAAACAAAAACTAGTGCTAGCTGACATTATGAAGTTACTTAAATTCTTTTGTTTTTGTTTTTTGTTTTTGAGACAGGGTCTTACTTTGTAGCTCTGGCTGTCCTGAAACTCACTCTGTAGAACAAGCTGGCCTCTAACTCACAGAGATCTGTCTCTCTCTGCCTTCAGAATGCTGGGATTAAATGTGTGTTGCCACCACAGATGGCTTCTACTTAAATTCTTTGAACATCATTTCACAAATCTGTAAATTAGAAGTTACACTTACCTTGTGAACTATTACTGTTTCAGATTTATAAGATCGTGAAAAAACAAAAACAAAACCAAAAACTCAAAAACGGTTTACTAGTTCAGATCACTTAGCAAACACCAAGCAACACCTCTTTCTCTTTGTCATGTTTTTTTTTAATTTTTGTTATTGCTGTCTTTCTTATTCTTCTGTCTTATATCTGTCTCTATAACTGGGGCAATTACTCCAGCATAAAATGATCCTGCTTAGAGTAAGGAGTTTTTTTCTTTTTCTTTTAACAAGGCCATACTCTGTAGCTCAGGCTGGCCTCAGACTACTGCATTTCTCCTTCTGAGTGCTGGTATTACAGTTGTTCACCACCAGGGCCTGAGTGAGATATGATTAGAGTAGGCTGCCCCCTCCTCCCCCTCCCTCCTCCCCCTCCCCCTCCCTGCCTGCCATGGGGTGTGTGTGTGTAAACGCAGGAAAAGGGTTTCAAAAGAAGGAGTTCATTAGTTACTATTCTTGTTACTGTGACAAAGCACTTGACAAGCAAATGAAACTTAAAGAAAAAAAGGGTCATTGGGGCTCAGGGCTTGAGGATACACTCCACCATGGTAGCAAGTCATGGAGACCGGTGCTTGAGGCTGCTGGTCACATGATAGTTCTCATCAAGAATCAGAAACATGCCAGGTGGTGGTGGTGGCAGCACACGCGTTTAATCCCAGCACTCGGGAGGCAGAGGCAGGCAGATCTCTGTGAGTTCCAGGCCAGCCTGGGCTACAGAGTGAGTTCCAGGACAGGCTCCAAAGCTACACAGAGAAACCCTGTCTCGGAAAAAAAAAAATCAGAAACACAAATTCTGGTGCTTGGATCTTTCTCCCCTTTTTTCTTTTTTATTCAGTCTAGAACCGCAGCTCATGGGATGGTCCTGTTCACATTGAGGGTGACTCTTCCCTCCTTGTTTAAACCTTTTTGAACTACCTCAACAGACATACAGAGGTGTGTCTCCTAGACAATTCCAAATTCAATCAAGTTGACAAGGTCAGCCATTATAAGGGGACAATGAGCCAAACTTTAATGAATTTAGAGTGTGGGGGGTGTACTAGGGTGGATGGGTGGACACTCCATGGTGTAAATGTATAGATAACAGGACAACTTTCAGTAGTTGATTCTGGTCTTCCACTTTGTTGAGACAGGGTCTCTCCTCTTCTTTCTACTGCTACACTGAGTACTCCAGGCTAGCTGGCCCATGAGCTTCTGGATGATTCTTCTATTGCCATCTCCTATCTCTCCATGGAAGTTCTGAGTGAACACCCATTGACCTAATAGGATTTTGCTTTCTTGTGCTGTATAACAAATTATCCCCAAACCTACAAGCTTCAAGGAACCATTTGATTATGCTCATGGCTGTGCACCTTAGGAAGTTGGACAAGGCACAGAGTTTATGGTGTTTGGGTCTCAACAGGGACGTTAATGGCTGTGGTGGTTCAGTGTCTAGAGCTGGGCTACCTGGAGCTGTCTTATTTGCTTGACTAAGTTCTTTCGGCCTCCCTAGCCATGTGTCTGTGCTGTTGCTGAAAACACTGACACCAATGTCCTCTCCAACATGACAGCTAAGAGATACACAAGAATCTAGCTTCCCTGGGAGCCATCATTTCAAAAAAATAGACCAAAGATGCATGTCTTTTCCTGACCTGGTCTTGGAAATCAGGACCATTGTTTCTTTGCAATTCTACTGGTTACTAAATGCAGAGGAGAAGAATTGAGTCTCCCAACCTCTGTTACCAACTCTAGTTTCTTGAGGGACAAACTAAATAGGACTGTTGTGGAATATTATTTTAGCTATGTAAAGATGTCTTCCATTTGGTTTATGCTGTGGGATATTACTTTGACTGTGTAAAAGTGTGTTACATTTGTTTATGCTGCATTTGTTTAATGATATAAGAATATGTGTTTAATTATGAAAAGATGTCTTTGCATCTGTTTCACTTTGCCTGCCTAAGGTACCTGATTGGTCTAATAAAGAGCTGAAAGGTCAATAGCTAGGCAGAGAAAGGCTAGGTGGGACTGGTGGGCAGAGAGAAAAAGTAGGAGGAGAAATCTAGGCTCTAGAGGAAGAACAAGAAAAGGAGGAGAGAATGAGGAACATGCCTAGGGCAAGAAGCCAGGCAGCCACCAGCTCTAAACACAAGAAGCAGTGAAAGTAAGATCTACAGAAGGAAAGAAAGGTAAGAAGTCTCAAGGCAAAAGGTAGATAAAGAGAAACAAGTTAATTTCAGTTAAAAGAGCTAGCCAGGAATGAGCCTAAGCTAGGCCAAGCATTCAAAACTAATAATAAATCTCCATGTCATGATTTGGGAGCTGGTTGATGGTCCTGAAGAAAAAGCCTGGTACATAAGACCATGTGGGGTGTGAGGTACAGTTATGGGCATCTTTAGAAATATGATCTGCCAAAATGACAGTAGAATTGTGAGTGAAGTAAGGTAATGTATAGGGCGATTTGATCCCCATTTTTACTGTCCATCAGGAAGTTTTCAAAGCAAATGCTCACTAAGCTGAAGCTCCATGGAAGTTACCCAAACACAGACTGTGTGTGAAATGGTATTTAAAACAAATGGAACATGGCAAAGCCCCAGAGTCTGCTAGGAGCCAGGCCATATATAGTACTGAAATGATTTCCATATGGCTGCCTTACAGGGTGTAAGTGTGGAACCTAGGGAGGAAGTGTGTCATGAAGTTGGTGGAAGGGATGGTAGCATGGTGGTGAATTCCTGTAATTTTATATTGCTTTACTACCCTTTATAAACACAAGTTGGACTCCCTGTTAGGCACAGGACTTGGTGGGCACTAATAGATTTCAGTTTCCTCTTCTTCTGGGTTCCTTGGGTTGGTCAGTCAAATATGTCTCTGCTTTGAACAGGTGGACATCTCTCTATGGGACAATGACTGGCCACGGCCCCTGACCATGGCTTAGATGTGGTACAGTTACCTCCGCTTAGTCACTGTGTGACCACCCCACACTTTTGACTATTTGTTGGAAGCCCACCAATCAGAAATCATCGCAGAGAATCGAGGTTGTCCTGTTAAGTGAGACTAGCCAGACAGAGGGATAAAAGTATTGCATGTTTGTTCTTATGTGTGGATACTGATTTTTTAATGATGACTTGAAAGGATCAACTTTAGGGAGAGCAAAGAAAACAAAGTAGTTAAGGAAGAAGAGCAGGCAGGAGAGGGAGGTAGCATGTATGCATATGCTCAAAGCAAGAGATGCACCTGCATGCAAATGTCTCAGTAAAACTCATTAATTTATGCAACTAATGATTGGGTAATTCTAACAAAAGCAGAACAGCCCTTAAGAAATGCTTTTGGGTAACACTGCACCCCAGGAAAGGCTTTTGCCCACAGCTTCCTCTCCTCTTGCCTTTCTCTGTGTTCTTCCCCATCTGCTGGTTGAGTATCACCACACCAGCCATGCCCTCTTCCTGACTGTCCCTGGGAGGAGATGACCCATGCTGCCCTCTGCTCTCTGGGATCTGTGAGAAACAAGCTGCTGCTGGATTTCATGTTTTCTTGTGCAGTTTCCACTGTGATTTTGTAGACCAAATCAAGTTCACCTCACTTCTTTTCCAGTCAATGCTTGCCTAGAGAATGTTGTCTCCATAGAAATCGGGGCAGGGGGAGGGGCATGGGCAAACAAGAGCCAGAAAGGAATCTATAAATATGTTTTCTGTTAATCTCACTGTTGTGCCAAAATACCTTTGAGGGTTTGGTCTTCCATCACACTTGAGAAAGTGTGAGTTCTGAGAATAGGTCTAGCTGAGGCCACAAGAGGGTGGCCTCACTAGGCAGCTAGTCATGGGTGTCAGCTGTTGGGAAACAGAGAGATGAAGGCTGGCACTCGATTGGCTTCTGCCTTTTCCCTTTTTCTATCCAGTGTAGTATCCCATTTCATGAGATGGTGCCACCCACATTCAAGAGGGGTCTACCCCCATCAGTTAAACCTCTCATACCCAGAAGTGTGTCTCCTAGGTGATTCCAAATCTAGTCAAGTTGACACTGAAGATTCTCCATCACAACCAGTATAAACAAGTTTCTATGACTGCGACACTTTGATATGGTTAGGTACTGATAGAACAGGTCCATCAGGAGAGAGAAGTAGCTGAGGAAGTCACATTGTAAGTACTTGTGGCCAGATTTCCGGGTGAATTACACTAGAGAATGTAAACAGCCACTGACATGAGGCAGAAATAAAGTGTCACCTTCTTTCAGGGACAGTGTGACAGTCAGCACAAAAAATGAATATGAGATTTAAAAGCAGTCAGACCTGAAGATTTCAAAGTAAGCATCTGGAAGAGACAGGACACCAACTTTGGCAGTGAAGAAGAAAGCCCATGGCACCTGTTCATCTCCTTTATCATTATTTTAAAATGTTTAAAGGAAGCTGGGCATGATGGCATATGCCCTTACCAACACTCAAGAAGCAAAAGTAGATAGGTCTCTGTGAGTCTGAGACCAGCCTGGTCTACATAGCAAGTCCAAGACCATCCAATGCTACATAGTAAGACCCCGCCTCAAGTTTTCTCTTTCTTTCTCCTTTTTTTTTTTTTTTTGGTATTTTGGTTTTTTTTGTTTTTTTGAGATAGGGTTTCTCTGAGTGGCCTTGGCTGTCCTGGAACTTGCTTTATAGGCTACATGACTGAAAAATATATTTTTTCTAAAGTAAAATCTTCATTATCCCAAGTAAGTATACTTAAGGCTATAGACTCAGACGTCAGTAAATTTCCTTCCATCTCTTAACATGTAAGAGTTACCCAGGAATTTTCTGACCTCCATCAAAGGCAGTAGCATGCCTAAACACCAACCTACTGTCTTATGTTAAATATCACTTACTGCTACTATCATTTTTTTCATAAGCACAAAGAAAATCTTTAGAAGAGGAAATGTGAACTCTAGTCAACAATTTCTTCTCTAGAAAATCAACCTTTCCTCAGCAAGGGAAGATGCTGAGTTGGGGATGCCATCGTCATAACACACTGTGTGACACTGTGGTCTATGTGGCATCTAAGCAAAACCATCCATTTCCCTCAGTGCAGTTCCCAAGTGTTTGCCTTCTTGGAACAATGGTGGGAAATTTCCTAACATGAGAAGGCCTGGATGAGAGCTCCAGTTCCCTGTTGTTCCCCCTGGTCTCGGGAAATGTCCCATTGTGCTTCAAGAACTAGCTGGATCTAAGATAAACAAGAAGCCTAGACAGAGGAAGACATAAATAAGCCCTTTGGTCCTCCACCCTATGGTAATAGAGTGCAAACCAGGCAGTGATCTCCCCTCTGCTCAAAGGAGAATTGGGGGAATACACAAGGGTGTAAAATACATAAAAAAGAGAATAAATCTCTGGCAGGAGAATAAAAATAACATGTCAGTTGATAAATAAAAAGTATTTATCAAGCATGGATGCAGTTTATTTCTAACATAACCCAAACACTCAAGTTCACTACCTAACTGACTTCAATCATACCTAACAAATATTTAGTGGGTGGTCTCAACCAAGTGGATATTTGCTGATCTAGATCATGCATACCAGTCTATCTTGTTTTCCTAAATCCCAACACAATTAACAGTCTACATGCTTTCATGTGAACATATTTGGAGATAAATTTACTATCAAGGCATTCTTCTCTTCCTTACCCTCCTGGGAAGCACAAGGCTTTCTCAGAATCAACTTTGCTCTTGTTTCCCATATTGGCTTTATATCTTCTGGGTCGTTTGAATTCCCAGGTGAACGTTTAAATCATCTTTATTTCTTTAAAAAGGACGGTAGTATTTTGATTTGGCTTGCATTGATATACCTGGAGAAAGCAAGCACCCTAAACACTGGAACTCTCTGAACCATGGGCAAAGCATCTGTTATTATTAGCCTCCACTTTCTCATTTCTCTCAGCAGAGCTTACTAGCTGTCTTAATTAGTTTTCTATTCCTGTGAGAAGACAGCATAACTAGGGTAACTCATAGAGGAGTTTATTTGGGGCTTTCAGGGTTAGAGACCATGACCATCATGGTATGGAAGCATGCTAGCAAATAGGCAGACATGGTGCTGGACCAGTTGCTGAGAGCTTACATCTTGAGATACAACCAAGAGGCAGAGAGACACACATGCACACCAGAAATGATGGGAATCTTTTGAAACCTCCAAGCTTGCCCCTAGTGACACACCTCCTCCAGCAAGGCCACACTTCCTAATCCTTCCCAAACAGTTCCACCCACTGTGGACCAAGTACTCAAACATATGAACTTACGATGGCCACTCTTGTTTAAACCACTATACACCCTATGTCAAATTTGCCCCCAAGTGTTTTGTAATTTTTACTAGCTTTTATAAATGGTTTTATTGATTTCTTAGTTTCAAATTTCTAATTATTTATTGTCACTTTAAAGAAATAGCATTGATTTTGTGTATTAACTGACCTCGTTTGCTGTAAATTTGCTAAACAAACATACTGGTCTAGAAGCTTCCTTGTACATCACATGGAATTTCTTATAGAGCTGACCAGGCTGTGCTGGGTCTCCTTTCTGACCCACACTTAGGTCCACAACACATAAAACTAGAGAATTCTAGTGCACACAGTGTTTCCAAACATCAGGGCCACCTGCTTCTCTGTCTTTCATCTAGCCATAGAAAGTCTTTCAATGTGCTTCCACATGAGGCCTCTCTGCACTCCAGGCAGATCAGATTTTACAGCAGAACATACTAACACTAATTTTTGTGCCAAAAAGAAAATCATACTTAAAATGCTTTCCTAATTTCCAAAGCAACTCCTAGGGGCTCATGGACAGGAGTCTGTAGGGAGTAAGAATATATGTATGTGTCAGGGGTGTGCTGCGTGCTCATAACACATGTTCAAGTGAACAAGTGTGTGGAAAACTGAATTGGATGACAATGTAATCTTTAGAAAAATGATTGTTAGATGGCTAGAGTTCTAAGCACACATGAGAGAAGTCAGGGCTCACAGTAGTAAAGCCACGGTTTCAGTGTCACGGCTTCAGCCAGGGCTTTGATCTGGCTTTAAAGACCCTGCAAAGATTTTAAAAGCAATTTGACTCATTTAATAGATTGTCTAGACCCACGCTGGCCAGCAAAGATGGCCTGGGGACCCTTAAAATGTCTCATAAGTGTAAAATTCACACTTGATTGTGAAGACTTAGTATGGAAAAGAGATTGCTAAATATTAATAACAATTGCATTTTATAGACAATGAGCTAAACACCATACTATTGAAATGAAACTGCCCATTTCCTTTTGCTTTTTAAATTAATTTTGTTCTTTGAATTTTCACACACACACACACACACACACACACACACACACACACACACACACACCTTTATGCTTTTCTGATGGGTCCACCAAAACACTGGAAATCATACATCTGCGTTGTTTCTATAGATTACATCAAGCTCCTATTAGGCAGCGCTGGTTAAGAGAACCCATGGACTTGTCACATCTGATTTGCACTCAAGATCTGGGGCATTCATCACTTCTCTCCTTGTGTTAATAAGTGAGTCTCATTCCTAGCCTAACCCTCAGCCTTCTGACCTCAATCCACACCTGACTCAGGGCAAGGAAAATCAGTATGCTTCTTTGAGAATTCTCTTCTACCAAGCCGGTGTTCCTAACAATTTTTTAAAAAACTAAAATTCATAATAAACAGTGGGTGCTCAAATGTGGCAAGCTTTGCTTTATAGTACCAATGAGTTTAGCAATTGTGCTGCACATAAATAAAAGACATAAAACCTCTTCTGTCCTTTGAGACTTTGACCAGAGCTGAAGATCTTCATGAAGGGAGAGAAAAGACCCTAAGAAAAGCAAGACTCCCTCTAGACTTTTATTCATAACTAGGTAGCTCATTTGCAATGTGATAAAATGCACAGAAAACACAATGTTCAATGGGCTCAGGAAAGACTTAATGGAGAAAATAGAACTGATTTTGCTGCTGTGAAAGCAGAGAGATGGAAGACCGAAGAGTTAATGGGGGGACAGGCAGGATTAAGAATGTATTCTGTGGGATTCTGTCAGTTACACATGTCAACTATATACAATATGCATTAACTTTTCATTTTCTAAATGAAGGGTTTTCAATGTGGGTAGTTGGTTGACAAATGAACAAGTGGAATTTTACAATATTTTGAACATTTCAGCCCACTTGGTGCATTGAACAAAACAGATCATAGCTAATCTATTTTATCTTTATGTTTACTGAATTTCCATTATTAGACTTATACTGTGAACTCCTAAGCTAATATATCTTTTAAAGCTTTGATTTATTTTTAATTGTGTACATGTGGGAAGGGGGTATGTGCACATTTGTACATGTAGTTAGAGGACAGAAGAGGCAGTTGTGAGTTACCTCATGTGGAAGCTGGGGACCAAATCTGAGTTCTCTGTAAAAGCAGCAAGTGTCCTTCCCTGCTGAGCTAGGTTAGCAGCTCTTAAACTGATCAACCTAATCACATCTAAAACTCCACTGTTTCTCAGAAGTACTATCCATCAGCTTGGTTTCCTAGCCAACTGAGAAGCTTTAGATACACTTAGAATGTTTTTAAAACAAACATTTTTCCTTGCTCAGTATGGAATACTCTGATAGTCTTGTTAAAAAATCGTAAGACGTACAGCCTATTTTTCTTGTGTAGTGTTTTATTGTGTCTGGAGCAGCCACTGATCTTTCTGGATGTTGTTCAAACATCTCTACCAGTGTTTGACATTATAATAGGAGTCAAGTTTTTTTTTTTACACTATAATTTCAGCGTTTGAATACACTCCAAAATAAATGCAGCCACAGTGTGTCATTGCTGTGAAGAACATAGGTCATCCAATTCTCCACCACGCCTGACGATTGATCTTAGGAATTATAAGAAGCAAATGAAACACAGGAGGTTATTTCCTGACGTCACTTGTGGTTTGCTTGACAGAGCTTGAAATAAGTACTGGGTGAAAAATAATGCTGTATTTATTTTAATGTTTGTTAAAAATGAATGTGGTAATGTTCTTTCTCTAGAAGGTAGCTTGACTGGTTTATTTGGAAATTTAGAATAAGAGCCTAGAATAAGAGAAGATGACTAATTTGTTTAATGTGTTTTTACTATTGACTTGGTGCTATAGTAATGGTTCTTATAATCATTGCAATTTGACCTCAGCCTTAACAGCACATTTATGTCGAGCGGTGCAGTAGCTGGACGTACAGTAGCTGTGCATGCCAAGAGCTACTTTCTGCTAATATCTTTGACATTGTTGTTGGGGGATTTCTTCTGCCCGTACAAGGGCCAAAGTAAAGTCAAACCATCAGAAATGGCACACAAACAATGCCAAATGGGGATATGGTGTTTTCTTGTCCCATTTGACTTATTTGAGAACATAATCTACCCTAGTCACTTAACAGCAATTCACTATTTGAGGATACTGTTTAAATGTTTCATTCTGATTCAGTGGATATGGGATGGAGCTTGAGATGCTGCTGCTGCTGGTGGTAATGATGAGGGTAGTGATGGTGGTGGTGGTGATGATGGTGGTGATGGTGGCAGTGATGGTGGTGGTGGTGTCGGTGATTGTAGTGATGGTGGTGATCACGATGATGAAATATTTTGAATTAAATTCTACATTGTCTTCTAGAATGTCCGGTGGAATAGAGCTACACTTGCCTCTGATGGTAACTTACTGGACAATTCCCCTTTGACAGATTAGCTTCACTTCCCTGTTTCTCATTTCTTTATTCCTCTACCAGTGTTTTCTACTTGGGTGTGAATTCTTCCCACAAGGTGATTCTGGGGAAACTCACACTAAGAATACTTACTGACCTAGTTAGCGAGCTACCAGCTACCTGGAATGTAGCAACATGGTGTGGTCTCTTTTAAAATTGTATTGTACATTTTTAAAGTTTTCTTTTTTATTGTTTGAGAATTTCACATATGCATATAATCCACCTCCCCTTCCCTCCTTTCCAGTTCCTCCCCGATCCCCCCTGCCATTATTCATTCCTAATTCCATGGGCTAATTTTTTTAAACCCATCGAGTCCACTTAGTGCTACCTGTATATACATGGGTATAAAATAATCTGCTCAAACACAGGAAGCTCGCAGAAGCCAAATCCCTGAAGAAAACTGACTCTTCTTCCCCTAGCAGCGGTCAGTGGCCAACAGCTCCTCTACCAGGGGCGGGACTCCATGAGCTCCTTCCTGTCCATGTGGGACTTGGTCAGTTTACTCTTGTGTGGGTCTTCTGCATGTGGTCACAGCCACCATGACTATGCAGTAGCATGTCTGACACAGTGCATCCTCTTAAAGAACATACTGAATCAAAAGTCTGGAAGGAGAAGGATGGACACATCCAGGAGAGGGTGGGAAGGAACACTGATGACCATCAGCTTCATGGATTTTTTTCTTTCTCAATATGTAATTATGGAATGGGAGTGATGTTGGGGGCTCTGTTACAGAGAAGACTGGGCAGTTAGTCACGGCTGTGTAAGCAGTACAACCTCAGAAGTACGTAGAGGGATGGGCGTTTCACTAGGGAAGATGACCAAGATGACTATGACCTATTCTGTTATTCACTTCCCATTGTTGGGTAGGTGACCAATAGAGCCATAGAAGGCAAAAGGGTCAAATGTTAATCTTGGAAAGGACTGAAATCCACATAAGAAAAGGAGCGTTGAATGAAGGGGACTACAGTTCCTGGGCTTGTGTGTCAACTATAGAGGAGAGTCTAGTGAACAGGCTTTGCAGATAGTCACCTAGGATTTCTTGGAGATTCCACATAGTGTGTGCAATTTATGCTATTTGTCTTATGGGATCATAAGTGAAAGCAGAACCCTGGAATTCTTGAGCTCAAACCTACCTCTGCCACTTCCTACTTATGCTACTTCAGCAAGTTATTCCACTTGCTGGTGGAGGACTCTGGTTTTGCAAATAAGGAAAGAGTAGGCAGTCCAATCACAAGACACCGGCATTGCCAACACACAAACTTACTATGGCATGTGGAGGAAGCTCCTGGAGTAGAGTCAGTTCTAGTGGGGCACAACTTTAACTCCAGCACTCAGAGGCTGAGTCAGGAGGATCACAAGTTTGAGGCTAGCCTGGGTTACATAAAGAGATTCTGTCATGGAAGAGGGGGCTATCACTGCTTTTAGCTATGCATGAAATCAGCCCTGTGAAGTCTTTTTTTGAGCAGAACAAACACCTGTGCTTGGTGGAATTTAAAAGGAAAACTTAATTTGAAGGTCCTGCTCCCCCTTCCCACAAGAAGTCTGAAAGCCTTATAAATACCCAGTAAATACAGACCCGAGTCCCAGGGCATCTGACTGGAAGGTTCCAAGGGGACCTGTCAAAGTATGCAAGTTCTTGTATCCCACCATAAAGAACTGGACCAGGGACACATGGTTAGAAATAGAAGTAAAGATAGTTCGTTGACAAATGAAAGCAGTCCCAACAATGAGAGTGGGCCAGAGAGCTAAGGGAAAAGCTTTGTTCCATAGCTCTGGGAGGGCTTCAAAAGCACCGGGCCAGGAAGCACGTGGGATGCTTACACACACCTGCCATACTCACATTGTATATGACAGGCTTTTCTTAAGTATGCTGTTGGTTACACGAAGCCCAGGTGAAGAATTTCTCCATCAATTGGCTTCTTTTATGTGCTAAGCTTAATGCAGCTTTCTCATCTCTGTTCTCCTGTTACAAAAAGCTCCAAACGAGGGCATTTCCAGTTTCTCCGGTTCAGTCAGAAAGCTCTCAGAGAAGGCTCATTCTTGTCAGGGTCTTGATGTAACTGCCCGTCTAGGCCCTAAAATGGTTTGTTTTTTGTCACATCTGGTGGTCTCACCTGCTGTGGCTCCTCTTCAGTATCTTGACAGGTTGGAAGTAACACTTTAAAAGGCCAAGAGCAGGTCATTTCTTAGTACCATATTAAAGAGAATCTACCACGACACTGAGCCTTTTGATTCCCAAGGCCCTTTCATCTCCAAGTCCTTTGAACACCACTTCCTCACTTTAGCCAAGAGCTGGCCCTACCCCGTCGTGGAAGACAGTGGGTGCTGATGGGAATCGCAGCTGTGACCAAAACTCCCCAGTGGCAGGCTGGTCAGAGGTCACTTGGCCCCATTCCACTAATAGGTAGTACTTGCTCTCCAGAATGACATTGGCTTTTTATGAGACATTCGACGTGAGAGCTGTCACTTTGCAGTTTGATTTCTGTGGAGCCGACCATGAGCTATTTGAGAGCTGTGTTGGGAGCGAAACTGTGCTATAGAAGCACCATACTCACCAGAGACAAAATCTTTCCTCTCTCATTGCTGCTCACATTGCTGTTATTTCCAGTTTCATTTCACTATAACATGTAATATATGCACCAAAGTGCACATGCACTTCATTCACACACTTCAACATGTATATCTGTGCAAAGTATGGAGGAAGTCATAGAAGGAAGAAAAGGGAATCTAGGTTAATGTCTAGGTAAAGTAAAACAAGTGCTGCCTTACTATTTTAAGAGCTAATCACTTGTTGGGTAATGGATATGCTCGACTTGAAGGCAGCTCTCATTTGTTTTGAAGCATATAATGTTTGTCTTCTCTCCTCCAATTCAAGGCAAACAAAGGATATTCAATCCATACACTTGTGAAATTCAAACACCCTTTTTAAGGGAATTAATAGGCAGTAATTTTAACCTGAAGGGTTGAAACCAGAAATCTCAGTAAGCCCTATTAATGAAGAGACTCAACCATTTCCTGCTGAAGAAATGGCCCAAATAATAAGTTGCAGATGTGACAGGCACATGCCAGGAAAAGACACGGAGAAGCCTTGGGATATCACCTAGGGCTCTGCTGAGGTCCCCAGGGGCAAAAGCATCACTTCTGACAACCGTGAGATTTCACACAACTGTCAAACAAGAAGCACAGTGGCACTGCTGTCCCATCTCCCATATGGAATGGTTCCCCAGGGTCACCAGGAGTGTCCTGTACACACAGCCCTTAATTAAAGGTTCATATTTGAAAGTCTTCTGAGAAAGAATCAAAGTCTAAAGGTAGGAGGCCCACCTCTGGTTTAGACTGAGGAGCACAGAGCACAGCTGTGGCACACCACTGAGCTTAGACACTGGCAGGAAAAGCATTGATAATTCAACTGGAGGCCACCCTGGTAGCCATCGTTGATTTGGTTGACATATTTATTTATTTATTTATTTATAATAAAAACACATGTAGCATAAGCTTTTACATCTTAGCCATGTTTAATGTATAACTCAGTAACAGTTAATACTGTTGCATTGCTATGTAACTGACCCCCACAACATTTTATCCTGAAAAACTGAAACTCTACATCTATTAAATAGTGGCCCATCTTCCCTCTCCCCTGCCCTTGTAAGTCGCCATTCTGTGAATTTGCCAAGCTGTGCTTATCTTATGTGTGAGGAATCATCTGGTGTTTGTGCTCACATGGCTGGCTTGTTTCACTTAACATATGAAGTTTCACACGTGTTGGGATTCCCCTCCTTTTAAAGCTAAATATTACTCCAATTATGTATACCACAGCTCCTTTATCAACTCCTCTCTTGATGAACAGGGCAGTTACTTTTATCTTTTTCCTATGATGAATAATGTTGCTATAGTAATTATCATTTTTCAATCACAACAGGCAAAGAGTCACTTTTCATGTTATGAATGAATTCTGCCCTGCTTTTGGATGAGTTGGATATGTTGTAGGGCACTGACTTGCTCTATGTCAGGGAGCCCTGCTGGCCCACGATACTTGTCACCATGGCTGAGTAGATGAAGGTATCTGTGAGCGTGAAGCAGAATCTCGTCCTCCTTAATACAAAGTTTTCACTGCCTGAACTGCTCCAGTCAAGGCACATGCACAAGCGATATTACTCACGTATTTGATCCTCCTTGACCTAAGCCAGGCTTAATATTTACATGTTTAAAATGGTCCAGACACTTTTTTTAAACTCTAGACAGTTCAGTAAAATTTATGCTAATGTCAAATGACAAGATTATAACTTAAAGACCCTTCTTGGCTTCCCTTTGGATTCCAGACTCAGGCAATACTTATTTCATATATCAGAGTGAGTTTCCTCCAGATGCCATTTGTAAGCTTCCTACACTGCATGTGGATATTTTATAGAAGGGAAACTGAGTCTGAGCGGCTGTGTACCTTGCTAGTAGTACAAAGGGCTGGTATGGAAATTTGAACAGTGGAACTCAGTAGAAAGTGTTATAAAGAGGCCAAGATTAATACTAAGGGACGGAGTCTCATCCCAATATTTGTGCTCTATACATTATGCTATGGACTTAAAGAGACAGACGTGTGTGTGGAGGTAGATGGTTTACTTTTTTGACAATCAGCCATGAGGGAAGACACATTAGAATGACAAGCTGATAGACGGGGGATGTAGTTCAGATGATAGTGTGTTTATCTAATACAAAAAAAAAGTCTTGGGTTTGATCCCAGTTTCACAAAGGCCTGTCATAGTGGTGCCTGCCTATAATCCCAGTACTGAGGAGGTGGAGGCAGAAAGGTAAGAAGTTCAAAGTTAACCTCAGCTATAACAATCTAGCCTTTTGAGACCTTTTCCAAAAAAAAAAAAACAAAAACCATTCCAAAGTGATATGGTTAGCAAACAGCCACACCACACAATAGAACGTTCCTTGGTTTTGCATTGAACATTGATTTGAACCCCTGGTAGTGGCTGTCTGGTAATATTACTCTTTTTCTTTTTCATTTTATCTTCTTATTTTTAGTTTCTTCACCTGAAAATAGGGACAGCAATAATTTCTGCATGCCTTGGTTGTAAAGGTGGAAGAAATGATGTCTGTAAAATGCTTAGCTAGTGGTAGGAACTCAGTAAACAGCAATCCTTTTGACTCTCTTACTAGTAAGAGGGTGTGATCTCAGAGAGGAGGAATGTGTTTGCACAAAGTTATTTAGTTCATAAACACATTCATTTCTTCAGTTTCCTTGTGTACAAAGGTTCTTAGGAACTGAAATGTCTCCTTTGTCTTCTGCATCTGCCAAGGCCTATTCCTAAGTACAAGAGACACATACGTTACATGGGAAACCAAATGACACACTTTGGTAAAAGCAACCCCATGTTTACTTCAGATGGAAATGGAGCTCAATTTAATAGAAAATGTTATACATCCAATGTTTTACAAATAAAACAATAGTAATATGGAATCCTAGGTAACGTGTTTTAACTGAGCCAGTTTGAGATTTCTATGAATTCAGTTGACGCCAGAGTGATCACTGTTGTCCAAGGAAAGGTGCATCCCCATTGCTCCAGGGTTCCGCTTTGAAAATGTGCATGGAGCATCACTAAGTACTCATGAGGTTGTCACAAAATACCAGGAAAGAAGAGTTCATTTCAGTTTATGGTTTGAGGGTTCAACCCCTCCAGGCAAGAAGGCCTGGGAGGAGGGATGGGGGAGATGGCTCAGCAGTTAAGAGCACTTGCTGTTCTTGCACAGAACCGGAGTTCAATTCCCAGCACCCACATGGTTATTCACAAGCCACCTGTAACTCCGGTTTCAGGGGATCTGATGTCCTCTTCTGGCCTCCGATTGGTACCAGGCACTTACATGGTGTACTTACATACACACAGGCAAAACATTTATATACATAGAATAAAATTAAGTAAATTTTCTTTTTTAAAAAAAGGATGGCTTTAAGATTGGCTGTAGATGAGGTTGCAGAAGTTGGAGGCAGCTGGTCACATTGTATCTGTAGTCAGAAAACAGAGGTGAACTCTGATGTTCGTGCTTTGTTCATGCTTTCTCCTTCATCCATTAAAAACATTTTTTATTTATTTTTAATCAGGTGGATACGTGGGTATCTGTGTGTGTGAGTGTGTATATATGTGAGTCAGGTGACAGTGGCGTCCAGAAGAACCTGTTCCATGCCCTGGAGTTGGAATGCACCCAGAAGAGCCTGTTCCATGCCCTGGAGTTGGAATGACACACAGACAGTTGTGAACTGCCCGATAGGGGAGCTGAACTAGGATCCTCTCCAAGAGCAGCACATGTGCACCTAACCTCTGAGCCATCTAGCTCTCCAGCCTGCCCCTTTTTATTCTGCCCAGCATGCCATGGGATGGCGCAGCCCACATTCAGTGTGGGTCTTCCTCAGTTAGGGTTCCCTGGAAACACTTTCACAGACACACCCAGAGGTGTTGCCTAAAGGGTTTATTCTAAATCCCATCAAGCAGACAAGTAAGATTAACCATGACAATGGTTAGTGGGATTGTAACCATTGAGATCACCAAGGAGACTGAGGAGAGATGCATCTAAATTTACGTCAGCCACCCCCAGAGAGAAGATGAGGAGGGGTTTCTGCAGAGAGACTGAAGGATTGCACATAGAATCGACTTGCATTTGTGCATATATACAGAAAGTCCACATTTTTTTCATGAGATTTTTTTTACTTGTCAGTTGCTTTCTTTCTAATGTTTTTCTTTAAGCAAAAAGTGTAAAGTCTCAATTTGTTTTCTGGGTGGGATGTGTAGGGAATGGATGCTGTTGAGTCAAGTTCAAACAAACCTAGGAAAGTCTGGGACTGATGGCAAGATGGGTTCTTTTTCCACATCTGTGAACCAAATATCAAATATCTTGTCGTCCACATTAGTAAGTACCACATTCTGCAAATAAATAGCAACAGTAGAGTTCAGAGCAGAGATGGAACTGTGTGCTGCTTTTCTCGTTTATGACCTGAGATGATAAAGTAAATGTCCAACCCTAGCTAAAATACATGCAGGGTCAGGTGTTTCTGAATGTGAGTATTAACTGGGGCGGAGGCGGGGGGGGGGACATCTTGCCTCTGAAGACCCACTGGCCAGGTCTCTATCTACACGTTGAATTTGAACTGATGTCTTCTCTTGAACAAGCAGGTGCCTCCTTGGGAGCAGGGAGAAGTCTCCTTCCAGCGTTTGCATCAGGTTATATTGGTCTGATGTATAACTGTTCTGACGTCTAACTGAACCTTGTATTCTTGCTTGACTGCTATAGGAAAGCAGCCAGAAGGCATTTGCATTTTCAGTTCTGGGGAGCATTCTTCTTAGTTTCTGCCCATCAAATAATATTAGGGTATGTTCCGATTTTAGACATGAAACCAAGCATGAGCCGGGCCACTAACTGTTTGTGAGGTGAACAGTGGACTGTGGTTTGCAGTGAGAATTCACCTGCCTTGCTCCACTGAGCCACGTTTCCTAGACCCACAAGCAGCTGTTGCAAGTTGCAACTCTGAGAAATACTCTCTGCAAACCTAAACTGCCCTTTTTCTCTCTTCTCTTGGTCAGGAACCTGCCTCATTCTTTCCATGCACCGCCTCTCAAGCAGCTTAGCAGATCCACACAGCTGTACCCCAGAAAAGGAATTCTTTCAGCCAAGGGGTGCATTGGCTACTTCTCTCATGCCTGGACCTACTACCTGACAAGAAGCAGCTTCGTGGAGGAAGGGCTTACAGTTGAAGAGCACAAATGGTCTACTCTGGTTGGAAAGACATGGTGGCAGGAGAGGGAGGCGGCTGGTCACACTGTGTGGGGTGAGTACAGGAAGTTAGGGCTGAGCTATCAAACTTCTAGGCACACCCTGTTACCAAAGCTCCACCTCCTAAAGGATGCACAAGCTTCCAAACCAACCCCGCCATCTGGAGACCGAGTGTTCAAACACCTGAGCCCACAGGAGACATTTGATATTGAGGCCAGGACAGGAGGAACCGTCCCTCAGAGTTCCTCTCCTGGTCCTTGACACTCAGCCAGCATTTGGAGGCAAGGATTTTGAGAGAGAATTTTGAAAGAGGAAATATTCCATTTCCTAGCAGCTACATCGTTTAAATTAAAGGTCATGAGCCTTACTCCTGTAATTTATAAACTGACTTAGGTCTTTGTTTCTCAAAGTATCATCTTCTAGCCCTTTTCCCTCTGTACCTGATGTCTCCTCTCTGGACAGCCAACCCTCAGTATCCATGAATGTGTGACCCTAGGACCCTTTGAGGATTTCCCACAGCTCAAGGGCTCAGATACCCTATTAAAATGACACAGTATTTGGATCTTTCCTCTGTAATCCTCCATCTGTAGATGACTTGTAGTACCTAATACAGTGTAAATGCCGTGAAAATCGGCATCATACAGGGAACGGTGACAGAAAAAGATCTGTGCATGTTCAATACAAGGCGAGTGAAAGGATTTTCCATTAGCACATGGCTGAATTTGTGGATACTGAACCTGCAGGCACGGGGGACTGCCTCTAACCTTTAAAAGTTTTTTCTCTGTATCACGTTTATATTTCCTTCTGTTCTCTTTCTTTCTCTCTGTCCCTCTCTCTCCTTTCTTTTGCCACTATATATATTTGCCTCACTTTGAGCAAATATTTGTTTATTAAACATCTACTTGAGGCTAAGGAATAGGCTAGGTACAAAGAAAATGTAACGAAAGTCTCCATCATTTAAGAAAACAAGTTCTTCTGTAGAGTGTAGTATCTGTCCTTTGACTATAAAAGAAATTTTTCTAGCTTTTAACAATGTTTCTCATATGTAACTGAAAACGAAAAAAATTAGTATGTCTAGTTCCTTATCATAAAGAGCAACAATAGCATCAAAACCACCTGCACAGGTTGATTTGCGTGCCTTTATGTGACACACCACTGATTTTATGACTTTTGGATCAAGAGACCGATTTATTTGTCTTCGCATTCTTCTGTTTTCTTCGGCATGATAAGAATGCTAGGAATATAGTTCAGGTGCTGTAGAGACCCCCTGGCTTCTCCGGCTCATTAGTAAGTATGGATGTGGTTGACACATATTCAGATACCAGGTGGCCTTTTGCACAGTGAATTGGACAAACTCAAATACACTTCAAACTTGACCCTGCGCGTCGCTTCTTGGCCTTTTGGCTAATATCAAGTGTAAACTTGACCCTGCAGCTAGAATCACCTCTACACCAAGCAACTGTTCCCCCATAATCCCCAGCTTCGAATTCAGTGAGTCTGGGATTTGGCATGAGGTTGAACCTTTGTGACAAACTTCCTGTGTGCTGATACAGGCAGCCCAGGGACTGAAGAAGCAGGAGAAGCAGGAGTTCCAGATCATTTAAGCTATATAGCTAGTTTGAGAAACTGTTTCCAAAAAAAGGTGGGGGAGAAGAAAGGAGGGAAGGGAGGAGGAAAAAAAAGAAAAAGTTTACTACGTTCATTGACCTTTACTCAGACATTTTCTGTGGGTGAAGAAACTATGGAAGGTGTATTTTATCTTACAACAACCTTAACATGGGTCGAAAGGGCAGAAGGGCCTTAAATGCTACCTGGAGCTTATACCCCTCTTTCTAACTGGGCCATGCACTGCTGGGGGGTTGAGGGTAACCCAGATGATGCTTGTTTTTCTAAGCAAAGGAGCAAATCATGAACAGGTCTCAGATGATTAAGTGTTGATTTTAGTGGCCTCCTGTTTCCACTGCTATTGAAATGTAAAGACAGCTCATGTGTGCCTGTCCCACTGTGCCTCTGGCTGATGTCATGTCTGTTTGAGCTTGGGATTTACTTAGATCAAGATTTTAAAAAGAAAGCAGGCTCTTAAAAGCCACAGTTGGTTTCAAGCTGGGCAGTGGACAGGCCAGCTGTGTGGGCGAGGTGGTGGATGTGTGCATACCTGCACACAGTGTGGGGGAGGGGGAAACACTAAGAGCTCTGCTGCTGCTCAACTTACCCCACAAACACAGTTGAAAGATCCCAGGGATCAGGTGCACAGGTGGACTGCGGCACATGGAAAATAAAATCAAAAGCTCCAGTTTATTTAGATCTCCAAGATCACAGTCTCATTAGCTCTGTGATTTCTAGTCCATTTTTGTGAGAGCAAACCTTCATTCCAGTATTTCCCAAATGAGGGGCCCTTTGATGTCCCAAGACAAAACAAACTGTTGCAGTGTTTTCCCTTTGTATTTCCTTTGAACCTCAAAAAGCCAGTGTCCATAAGTTCTTCCTTTTTGAATGTCATGCTATCCTTGCTTATTCAGCAGACTTAACCTGGGGATTCTGGGGCAGCGGCCCGAAAAGCACTTCATTCCAGTTCAAGCCTTGACTGAGTGTTGGTTTTAGGTTGACATTTGGACTTGGGAGAAATGGGAAGTCCCTGACTAGACTGAAAAGGATGAAAATGTTGATGTCACATCTCCACAGTTAGGCAGGATTCCCAGCTTGGGTCTCATGTACCTGTGTGGTTTCCCCAAAGTGGGGATAGAGCAGATCACTTTTTCAATTATCTTCTTTGGTTTTCCAAAGACCCTCAGCTTTTCTGGGACATGAACAGAGACCTCAGAGACAGCAGAGTGAATCCAGAAGGCAATTCCTTGTTCTAGAACTGAGCTAACCCAGACAAAGCAGGTCATAGCCACACATGGGCTGTTTTCAGCCCATTGAAACCAGTGGGATTGAATCCACACCACAGCACACAGTGATTGTAACAAGAACTAACAAAGGGGGAACAGATGACGTTTACTCAAGATGAAGCCAGCACCATCCAGCACAATGTATCCTGATGCTCTATGTGTTAAGGAAACCAGGTCTGCCTTTCTGTGACTGTGTATGATGACAGATCCTGGTTGTCAATTTAGCTGGGTAGAGAGCTGCCTACAAGGTTGGTCAAGTTCAACTCTGGATGTGTCTGTGAGGATGTTTCCAGAGAAGACTGGTGTGTGAGTCAGTGAACTGAAGGCAAAATCCTGCCTTGAATATGGGCACCATGTGATAAGCTAGAGGCTGGGGTAGAATGAAAGTGGAAAGGGAAACTTCCGTGCACAGACCCGACTCTCAAGTAGGTGCAATTTCATTGTTGCTGCTGCCTGTTGACAGTAGACACAAGGTTAGTTTAAAAAACTAGTAGTAGCTTCCTCGTGCATTTTTCATATAATGCACTCATTTGGGTTAGACCAGCTCAGCTTCCTAATGTCCCTGTCTCCATCTCTATTTCAGTTTCCAGCTTTGTGATGCGGCCTCACAGCAGCAGCTCTCCAGGGCTTCCAGGATTTTAGCTTTGGTGTGAGTCGGGCTTACATCTTTGCTTCCTCTCGCTTGGGCTTCCAGCTTCTTGGACCGAATAGCTACTTATTCCCTGACTCTTCAGCTTGTAGACAGAATTATAAAAACACTCAGCTCTGAACATGTAAGTCAGTCTAATAAATCCTCTCACAACCATGAACACACACACACACTCACATACATACATACATACATACACACATATTCACACACACATGGCAATTGCCATGTAATTTCGATAAAGACATGTTCTGCCTTCCTGGTCAACATACCAAATGACAGCAACAAATATTTTTGCTTTGTTTTGTTCCTCTTCCTACATAGCTGATGTTCCAGGCTTTGTAACTCCATGCACTCCGTTTCACTATGGGATAAATGCTATGGAGTGGAGTGGGGATGGTAGAACTCACGGCATAGTGGCAGCGCGAGGCTAGGAGATGGCAGACCCAGAACTCAGGCTTGGGTGAAGAACTGAGGAGAAGGGTAGCGGCCCAGAGAGAGATGAGGAAAGATGGTGGTAAAGGAACATGAGAGACCGGAGAGCCATCCACAGAACAGGCAGCCCAGAGGGAGGCAGAATGCTAACGTGGAGCCACAGAAAGTCAGTCAGGTCCACAGAGTACCTCCAGAGAGGCAGGTGTTCAGGAGGCTGAGTACAAAGTGTCTCTGTGATGGTCATTCCTGCGTGTCCATGAGAATTGCCCAGAGTTTTGGAAAGATGTCAGAGTGCTCAGAAAGTTCAAAATCTTTTAAAAGTGGTCTGTGGTAAGTTTATATTTATATACATTTTCCTGTGTGTAGACAGATGAAATAAAAACTACTTCTCTGAGGCAGGGACTCACTAACCAGGGTGGCTCGTGATCCTCCTCCCAAGGCCTCATTGTCTTCCATAGGCTCCTATCTGTGGACACGTGGTCTTTGGCACTGTTTGGGGAGGTTGTGGAACTTTGAGAAGGTAGAGCCTTGCTGGTTTGAGCTTGTCACTGAAGGTAGGTTTTGAGGTTTCATAGCTTCACCCTTCTTCCTGTTTTCTCTGCTTCCAGGTGTGGATGAAATGTGGTCAACCAGCTTCCTGCTCCTGCCACCATGCCATGTCTTCCCCACGTGATAGATTTTTATCTCCCTGTAGCTGTAAGCCAAAATGAGCAAGTCATTTCTTCCCCAAGTTGCTTCTCATTTGGATATTTTATCAAAGCAACAGAAAAATAACAAATACAATAGGCACACATCACCCTCCATGGCTTACAATAGAAGCAAAGAGCAAAACCACCCATAAACAAAAACCTTTAAAATGTAGTTACATCCACTGTACACAAGGGGTGCAATATTTAACCTCACTACAATATTCTGACTTTTAAATGGGTGGCAGGATCCTGGACACTTGTTAGATCATTAAAATTCTATTAAGAGGCAAGACAGATTTTTCAGTGGTTGAATGTTTGCTGCTTCCCCAGAGGACCAGGGGTTGGTTTCCAGCATCCACAATGGGCAGCTCCAGAGGATCTGACACTCTCTATTGACCTCTGTGGGAATCCTCACACATATATGTATGCACATATATACAGACATACAAATGACATGTTTCAAGTCTTAATATTTGATTAGAAGGGAGTATGTATGTACACTTAAACTTTATGATGAATCATGATTTAAGCTTTTCAATTTCTAAGTACTTAAAACCAGATTCTGTTAGTTAATATTAATTGTGCAAATGATTCCTTGTACATTTCACGTGTTCATTTAATATATTTTGACTCAGATCTGACCTTTAAAATTACTGAATCCTTGTACCAACTGGGACTATTACTATTAAAAAAGAAACATTAATTAAAAAGTATTAATGGAAACAGAGGAACTAGAATTCCTGTGCTTGGTACTCTAACATGGCACATCCATGGTAGAAAATGTTATGGTGGGTCCTTTAAAAAAATTAAATACAGAATGACTGTGTAATCCAGGAATCACTTGTGGATCTACTACACCTAGAAGAAGTGAAAACAAACCCATCCCTGTTTTGAGTATCATACATCATGATCACATTTACATGTACCACATAAAGTTGTACAAAGAGTTTGTATCCCTGTGAAGCAAGCTATTGAGATTGAGGTATCTGTACACTCATGTTTGCAGCAACAGTATTCATAAGCCCTAACATGGAGAAGCAGTGTGTGTGTGTGTGTGTGTGTGTGTGTGTGTGTGTGTGTGTGTGTGTGTGTGTTGGTGCATGGACGAATAAACAGTGGCATATAAACACAGAGGAATATGATTCAGCCTTCTAAAAGAAGGAATTTGGGGTACACGTTTCAGCATTCCTGAATCTTGAGGATACTATGCTGCATGACATAAACCAGTCTCCTAAAGACAAAGGCTGCATGATTCCACCTGTGTGAGGAACATCAGGCAGATTCAGAGAAAAGAGGGAGAGTGCCAGCTAACAGGGCTGAGGGGAAAGGAACGGGATTCATGGGGATAGTCTAATTTCACTCTAGATAAAGAATTCTAGAGAAGGATGCCATGTTATGTGTGTATTCAAGCTGCTGCACTGTGCACTTAAAATGGTGTAGACAGGAAATGTTATGCTTTTTGCATTTTAACACAACACATTAGAATGTATTTTCAAATGGGTTGATGTAAGGGATATGAGGGACAGCCTGGGCATCAGTATCTTCTCAGAACTTCTTGGCATATCCTACCAGGTTTAGGGTGTCTGTTGTAGTCTGAGAATACAGAGGAGAGTGGTTGACTTCTTAAGAGGGGGCGAGTGAGGTCTGGGAAACTTTGCAGAGGTGGTGGCACAGCCTTTGGTGGCTCACATCTTTAATCCCAGCACTCGGGAGGCAGAGGCAGGCGGATCTCTGTGAGTTCAAGACCAGTCTGGTCTACAAAGCGAGTTCCAGGACAGCCAGAGCTGTTACACAGAGAAACCCTGTCTTGGGGGCAGGGGGGGGGGTCATACTAAGATGGGCCTGGAGCATGGACAGGATTTCAAGAAATGTATGAGAAATCAGAAGCACGGGGGTCCTGGGAGCATAAGAATTGATGGCATGCTCAGAGCAGTCAAACAGCCTTCCGGAATTGTATGTGGGCACCTCTGTGGGTGTGTGGGGATAGTGTTGGAGAGAAACGAGGAGGGAAAGATAGACTGGGGGCCGATTCCAAGCGGCCAAATGGTATGTAGGAAATGGGGGCTTTGGTGCCGTCAGTGGAAAACTATGAACAATTTTTAAACAAGGAAGTGATGTTTCCAACAATATAGTTTATGAAAGAGCATGGGGGTATCATAAAAAGAAATGGAAAGCAATACTCTCATCAGCAAGCTGCCTAAGGGACCAGACAAATGAGGTGGATGTAACAGCCCATACCTGCAACCTCAGCACCAGGAGGTTGAGGCAGGATTGTGAGGTGGAGGCCAGCCTAAGCTACACAGGAAGACCCTACCTCTAAAAGGAGGAGGAGGAAGAGGAGGAGGAGGAAAAGAAAGGGAGAGGGCCAGAGCAAGAGCTGGAGTGAGAGAGATGTCAAGGGCTGACTATGTAGAGCGGTGGTGAAGGCGAGTGGGGGGTTTGGAGTTAATTTTGCTGAAAGAAGTCGTGCGCCAAAGAGGAAGGAACTAAAGCCCGTATTCATTTTTCCAGTGTGATCAAAGCTAAGGCTGAGGAGAAGCGTACAGTTTGTGGACGCTGAGTTGGAGGAGGACAGGGTATCGACGAGCCCGGGGCACAGGCAAACAGTCAGGCAGCAAATCAGCAAAGGCGTAGGAAGGACCTCAGATGTTTGCAGTGAGTGAAGAGGAGAAGGAGACCCTGCAGGAGCAGACGAGGCGGAGGAGACGCTTGTTTGAGAAAGAGGGCAACGAAGAAAGAATTGCTGGATTCTTTTCTGAGAGCAAAAGGGAGAAGTTTGGAAATGGTGGAATGGACAGGGGCTGCCTCAGAGCTGTAAACACACTCTGAGAGAGAAAGCTCCCATACAGGAGACAGGGGCATTTTATCACTTCAGTTGAGTGTTGGCTGCATCCTAGTAACTGACAGAGGCCTGGCCCTGTAAAGGAAGGAAGCCAAATGGAGGTTTTCAGAGAGATTTGATAGACACCAGGCAAGCCTCCCAAGATGCCCTACACCCAAAGCTGGTGACCGAAGAGTCTTGGAGTCCGGGTACCTTGAGCCCCACCTCAGCCTAGGAGACATTTTTTTAGTGTCCAAGAATGTGACACATGTGCTGTGTCTGCTTCCCAGTCACCTGGCACAGGAACAATCAAAAGTCCCCTCTGCTGGGAAAAGGCCACGGTCCAAGATTTCAGGTAAGGCAGAGGTCAGAGGCACTATCCCGAGGACGCCAGCTGGCTCCCGGGTATCAAGTGATGTCTCACGTTCCCTGGGCCAAGTCTCCTGTTTTGTAACAGTTCAGTCAAGGCTTTTACTGGAGGAGACAGGCATGAAATGAATTTTCCAGAGAACTTTCCGAACTGGGGGGAAGGTCACAGCTCGGAGGCCTCCGTGGGTAATGAGACAGGACTGGAAGCTTCTGTTTTTCTTTAAAAACAGTTTCCCAGTTTCCAAACCCGAATGGAACACTTGAGCTGGACTTCGCAATGCTGGTGCACCTTTGCTATCTAGCCCCAGTGTGGCAGGTGCTTCCAAATTCCCCGGAGGGGATTCCTCTGGCTCCTCTCTGCACCAGAATGTTCTTCCAGGCCCTCGGCTGCCTACCTCTGCTCCTTCCACCTGGTCCTGGAGCCTCTCACTGAACTAGGATTGCTCTTACAATACCCTCATGCCATTTGTGGCTGAACATGTCCAAAGAATGAAAATCCAGATAAATGGTTCATCAATACCATTGTTTTCTCTGTTATGCAGCTCAAGAAATTGGAGCACTAGACACGGACAAGGCACTTAGCAAATTGTCTTTCTCCTGTCCTTTTCTCCTTTACTTCTTTTCTCCAATAAAACAGTATTTATCCTGTGTTATTTATTTTGATTAGTGATGTTTACATTTAGCTTTGTGTGTGTTTGTGCATATGTAGGCACACACAGGTATGCAGGTACATGTGTGTATTTGTGTGTGTGTGGGGGGGGGTCTTACTGTATGGCCCATGCTAGGCTGGAACTTACTGTGTAGACTAGGCTGTCTTGAATTTATGGCAATCCTCCTGCCTCAGCTTCCTCAGTGCTGGGATTATACATGTGGGTCCCCAGCACCCAGCATTCACTTATCATCTCCTAAGATGTTTTCAGAGCAGTTCTTTTCCTTTTTATAGACTGTAACTGTGCTCTCCCTGACGGCCTCTGCAGACATGATCTCAAGTTAGTGTTTCTGACTGCTGAGTGTTATATTTGAAGCCACACACCTGCTAGTTGCAACTTTTGTTTTATTTTCCCTTTGAATGATACCAAAACCATTTGAATCACATGGTGTGCCACAGGATGATTTAGCGTCCATTTAGGTTATGAGCTCAGGGCATTGCCTCAGTGTTTTATAGATACAATTTCATCCCTTGGGGCTTTGTAGCAGTGAATTTTATATCAACATCTTTGCTTTGTAATTCTTGAGGATAAGGTTAGCATGACATAGTCTTGGAATAGATGTGTTTGAAATAAAAAGAGATGTTAATTTTGCAGCATTTCTAGAATTTCAACAACTGAAAATTACATCTAAGCAGTAACACCCGTGGTTATGACTAAATTCTAAGTTCGGATCAGATAAAACTCAAAACCAGAAAAACAGAAAAGGTGGAGATGTGAGCTGGGGAAAGTCTGATTGCTGTCTTAACTGTATCTTCCATTTTTTGCCACCATAAGGGGCCGCATTCCTAAAAGCCAAAAATTAAAAATGAACATCTCTGTCCATTCTCTCAGATTCTGCCTTCTTTGAATTGTTAAAACTGAAACCTGGTCCTCCCTGTAATAGACACTTCACCCAGAAGTAGAGTGTCTGGAAATCAAGGAAAACAGTTGGCTAGATGCTAGATGGTCCTTAGAAGTGACTGATCCATTCATCAAGCGTTTATTGAATATCCATCATGGGCAGGATCTGTTGTGGGGAGATGACAGTGATCTGGGTGTTAAGACAGCCAGCAAGCCCCTGCTCTTCTGGAGCTCGTGTGTGTTAGAGGGATTGAATCTCCACAAATGAGAAAGCAAAAAAATGCCTACAGCTGTAACCTGGGGGCTTGGATGGCATTAACTGGGAACAGGAGGTTAAGAGGGAGGCTTCTCTGAAGTGTTATCTGGAAAGTCTGTTCTAAGGGACCAGCAGTAACACAGAGTCTGAAAAGGGAGGCAAAGGCCCAAGGGAAAATGCATGAAAGGACCCAGAGGTGCAGAACGGCATGACACATTAGAGGAGCAGGAAGACCAGGATATAGGACTGGAGGGAGAGAAGAGACAAGGAAAGATAGGATCACTAAGGACCAACTCAACTAGTGTCTGCCGAATTCCTGCAAAGTTTATCCGAAACACCTGAATGGTTGTAAGTGTGAGTATGCCATGGTGGGATTTGTACCTCTGGGTATCTCTCTATGGCTGCTGTGTGGGAATGGTCTGATGAGAGACCAGAAGCAGGCAGATATGTGGAGGCCATTGCTGTCATTCAAGGAAGGGATGGTGGTGGTTCCAGATTAGTGAGCACCTTCACTGTGGAAATGAGCCGTATTTTCAAGACAGATCCACCAGACTCATGGTAGATAAGAAAACAGAGTTCCATGTTGTTATCTCAGTTTGGGACAATGAGGGGAGGAACACACTGTTAAAAAGGAGACAATTGATTTATCTAAGGCATTGTTTAGACAGCCAAATGGAGATGTTGAAAGAATAGTATACCTTTGTCAACCCAAGACAAATGCTCAGGAAAGTGGTCAGTGTCGAAAAGGAGTCACGTGAACTAATGACCTCTGTCATCTAGGACGTGACTCTTTCCCTATGAACACTGGAGGTAGAGAAGATGACCTAGAACCTGCCCTGGGGGAACCCTAACAAGCTAAAGGTTAAGCTGAAAGGGGAACTCCAGCAAAAAAGACATAAAGAATGGCCAAAGAGTAAGTAAAAAGCAGGGAAGTAGGGTTTCAGTGGAGGAAGTGGTCGGCAGCCTGAAAGGGACTCAGCTGGGGCTGAGAGGACACAGTCATGTCTGCTGTATGCAATACACAGTTTGATCAGCGGGCAGTACAGACAGTGGCGGCTCCATGGATTATAAGGGGGCTGAGAGATGTCAGTCATCTAGTGATGTCACCGCTGTGATGGCGTCGTGCACAATGCACTCCTTGTGTGACTGTGGTGACACTGATGTAAACAAGGTCACTGAGCTGCAAATTGTATAAAAGCATAGCTCACGTACTCACACACTACTCAGCACTTAACGGTAATAAAAGACTATGTTGCTGATTTATGATTTTACTATGTACTATATGTGTGTGCATGTGGTATATGTATGGGTTCCTGTGGGTGTGTGCATGTGTTCATTCGAGTGTGTGCATGCACATGTATGAGCATGGAGGCCACAGGTCAACTTTAGGTGTTTTCCTGGATTGCCCTCTACCTTATTCTTTGACACAGGTTCTCTCACTGAATCTGGAGCTTATAGATTTGGCTGGGCAGCTCCTGGGGTCCACCTGTCCCTGCCCTCCCCCAGCACTAGGGTTGCATGCCCACACCACCAGGCCTAGCTTTTACACAGATTCCTTCAACTCTGGTCCTCATGCTTGCCCGGCAGGCACTTTACATAGTGGACCATCTCCCCAGCCCTGGCGCTATAAGGTCTAATCCTTATTTAGACCATGTTTCTGCTTATAAAATCTGTTTGCTACCTGACGCTGTGGCGGCCTCAAATACCTTGTACTCATTGCGACTCTTGACTGCACCTTTGGGCCATGCCAAGTGATTTGACCCCAGTGAATTGTGTGAGCATGCTCAACAACAGTTTTCCATAAAACAAAACTCCCTAACGACACATTTCCCAGACAATATGCCGGACTCTGACACCTGACTCTAACTGTATGTGACGACATGGAAGTTCTCAGACGTGGATGGGAACATCTTAGAAGGATTGCTGGGGAGGGAAGCCGCCCTCTCACGGCAGGTGGGGAACTGAACAGAGACCACAAACAACTCTGACTGGAACTGTGCTGAAAAGGAAAGAGAACTGAGGCAGTGGCTAGAACAGACTGTGGGGGCTGAGGAGGATTTTGGTTTGTCTGTACATTTTGTTGTCTCTGAAGATGAGAGCCCTCAGGAGGCCTGCCAGGCTGCCCAGGCATGAAGGTATGTAGTTATGGAAGTGGGGCCAGCCCTTGGTTACAGAGTGATTATACTACCTAAGCAAAAACAGGGACTCAAGAACATAGGTAAAGTTCAAGCTTGACACATCAAGAGCAAGCTTGTGTATCCAGGAATATAAAAAAGGTGTAAGGTTGAATAAAATTGCTACAATTTGTTTTCTATAATTTCTGAATCAGTCACAACATAAAGACCTTTATCACTCATGTTTCTGCTTCTCCTGCTGCTTTTCTGTAGCTGCTCTTAAACAGACCACAATCAGCATGAGCAAAACTTGTCAAAGCTAAATCCAGCTCAAAGAAAGAAGCACATTCCCTTTGTCCCAGAATTCCATCTGCCTTGGGAAATGCTTGAGTGTAATGGATCTCGAATCAAATGACTCTAAGGTTAGGGAATGATTAACTAATATCTAATTTAGACGAGTGTTGTAGGTGCACTGTGTCAGAAGTAGACCTGAAGAGGTCTGTGTGTGGCTTTCTACAATGTCAGAAGTCAATGAATGACGATAAATCCACATGGGGCAGGGGTTCAGCTCCATCAGCAGCAGTCTGCCAGACACTCGCCCTTTCTTTGACTGCCCTGGCCCAGGCAAACACAGGTTCTTTTATTTCAATCTTCTCACTAATAATAGCTCTCAGATCAGACATCACACAGAAAGCCCTTCTCTCTAGATCTCTGTGGAGGTTACAGGCTGGCTAGGAAGGCTTCGAGAGGCAGGGAGTTTCCAAGTGACTTGAGAGGACAAGCTGATAAAAGGGCAAAGAAGAGTCTCTGTTGGGTGTGAGATAAGAAACGTATTGAGACTGGAGAATTTGATGGGGTTCGGGCTCCTCCAGGGCTAGAGGAGTGAGTGGAGCTGCAGAACTGAGTCCAGCTGCAGAAACAAAAGGGGAAGGCTTGACCTGGACAAAAGGAGGATGTGTCAGTGGCAGGGACTGGGCTCGCTAGAGCCCCTGGAATGGTCAAGTTCTCTATCTACCTGCTGGTCCCTCGATGCACACACTGAGTGGTAAGATGACAGGTCACTGGAGCCATCGTCACCACAACGCTGGGTGTCCACCTCTTTGTGGCGCCCAAGCTTTATCTTTTCTAAGGCTGGTGTGCCCCATAGGTTTTCAGATACAGTTTTCCTGGTGTGATTTTCCACATATCCATGTGCCCCTACATGTAGTGCCGATCCACCCTAATAAATTTATAGAGTGGCGCCCTTTCTGCTCTCAGGAATGAGTCATCATGTGGGTGGTACTGGGGAGATGGGGCCTTTCATGTGTCCACCCAGGGACAGAGTCATTTTCCATCCTCAAGGTGGAGTCAAAATCTGCTAGCAAAATGGAGTTTCTTGGGGAAGGCATGGTCTGTAAACCACTGTTTGACACAATATGGAGTACCAGGGCAGGTCTCAGCCTGACCTCATCATTGAGGAAACCACGCACACACACACACACACACACACATACACACACACACACACACACACACACACACACACACACACACACGGTCAGTAAAATGCAGATTGGCGGAATACATTTTCAGAACGATTCCTGAATATTTGACAAATTAATATGTTTTTTAAAATCATGACTCTTCTACACAAATAAGAATGAAGTGGGCCTAGGAAGACCCCAAGACTATCAGGGCAGTATATTAAAGGAAGTGTATGAGAACCCACACAAAGGTGGAAGGAGAGATTGAACTCCACAAAATTGCCTTTTGACCTTTACATCTTCGCCATGGCTTGTGCACCTGCATGAATACAAGCTCGCACACAATCATAAATAAATATATTTTTTCATATAGAAAGAAAATCAGCCAGGGTCATTGAAGTGTTTTATCTAATTATTATTTATCAATAAAAATTCAGGAGTCAGATGTAGGAGTAAGAACCTGATTGATCAGAGAAGTGACGGAGAAGTGACCAGTGACCTCCTCTCTCTCTCCTTCCTCAATCCAAAAGGGCTGAGCATCTCTCTACGCCCCCTCCCATATCCCTCTATATGTCCTGGGTCCTCCAAAACTTCTATGGCTAATTTGGGTCAGCTAGTAGCTAGCTCAGCCCTCTGATTCAAGGTAAACTTTATTAGTAGTCTTGGGAGTATCAGACTGTGATCAAATTATGTCATAACAGATCATGAGAACCTGACATGAGAGACACATTTCTATTAAATGCTTCAACACTGGCATCCTGGAACTTCTTAGGGTTTTTGTTTGTTTGATTAGTTTGTTTTTGGTGTTTTGTTTTGTTTTTGTTTTTTTTTTGAGACAGCGTTTGTTTGTGTAACAGTCCTGGCTGTTCTGGAACTCACTCCGTAGATCAGGCTGACCTGGAACTCACAGAGATCTACTTGCCTCTGCCTCCCCAGTGCTGGGATTAAAGGCATGTGCCTCCATTGCCTGGCAGCTTCTTAGGTTTTATGAGCCTATAAGTGTTATTTCTTCTTGGCTTCTGAAAGGTTATCTTTTTCAGAGGCCAGGAAAGTTCTAGCAACATGAACAAATAGTACACCTATGGGACTAGCTTCACATCCTGTTATTGCTTGGCATACATGGTGTTCCACTTACATTAGCTATGTGGCGAATTTTTATCCAAAGCATAAAACAGCCATGCACTAAGCCTACAGGTTGGACAGCAGTGCATAGCAGGGGTAGGATGTCTCTGCTCTGTGAAGCTGTAGTGTTAATTTGTCTCCAGGTTGGTGCTTGTTGTTGGCAAGAATCTAGCTGGGCTGTTGGCTCGAATACCCACGAATGAGCTGTACTTGTAGCTGGGATTCTAAAGGTGATTCTGTTGGGAAAGAGATGGCAAAGGCAGGGGGAGGAGAGAATGAATCAGAATCTGCATCCTTTTGTATGATCGTCTCAGAAATCACTCAGCTATGCTTTCTGGGGCATTCTGTTCAGCAGCAGCAAGTCATAAAACCCTGCCTATTTTGAGGAAGGGGTGATGCCTCCGCCAAAGGGGGTTATGCCTCCACCTCTCAATAGGCTACTGTCAACATGACGTTGTAAGCAAAGCGAGTGGGTGGAAACACTTTTCTCTTACCTATTTGCAAAGTACAGTTTGCCAAACAGCCATGTTTAGCTGTTACCTAGGATATTTCCACGTGAGGAGTCAGATCTGCTATTATAGAAGATGTTTTGAACCTGAAGTTACATTGCTTCAGGATGACCTAGAAGCAGGTATAAAGGGGTCTGCTTTTGCTGAATGTAAAAATACATAGATATGTACATATATAGCATGCACATACATGTCAGTGTGTGCATTTTATTATCTCTGGTCTTTGCTATGGTTTGCACATGTGTCCCCTGAGGGCCTAGCTACTAAAAGCTTGGTTCCAAGCCTGAGGCACTATTGAGAGGTGGTAGACCCCACAAAAGGCCTAACAGGAGGAAGCTAGGCCACTAGAGTTGTACTCTTGCAGAAAATGTTGGGATGAAAGCCCCTTCTTCTTCCCTCTTTATTTCATCGCTGCCATGAGACAAGCAGTTTCCTTGTCACATATTCCCACCATGATATTCTACCTCCCTACAGGTCTAAAAACAATGGTACCAAACAATGATGAGACCAAACCTCTGTAACATTGAGTCAAACACATCTTTCCCTTATTAAACTTAACAATGACGGGTATTTTGTTATAGTAACAAAAAACCAATAAACTTTACTCAAAAGTCTCAAGACTATTATGTAGAGATGTTTACTTGTTGCTATAAATATGTAACATTTTAAACTTATTTTCCTTGCATAGTTCTCAATATCTCCATAATATGAGGAACAGATTATGGCTCCTGCAAGATTAGAAAGTCACCGAGACATCAAGAAATAATACAAAGTCTTGGTTTACTGAACAATGTTATAAGCTACATTGGGAACTTCAAAGGGGTTCAAATCCTAAACTTCAGTTCTACAGAGCAGGATCTTTCTCAGAAATGGGGACATTGCAGTGGCAATCAGCTAGGGTAAGACCACATTGAATGAAGACAGACCCATAATGTAGTATAGCTGGTGTCTATAAGATGACCCAGACCTGGAAGAGTCATGTCCTGTGAAGATGCAGACACAACATAGGAACAGCATGTGGAGATGAGGCAAAGGTTCAGGTGATACATCAATAAGGAGGAATTCTTGGCCCTTTCAGAAACTAAGAGGTAGAGAATTACCCCTCCCTCTTGAATTGTGGGATAGCACGGCTCTGCCAAAAACCTCCATCTTCGACTTCCAGCCTCCAGGACCTTGAGATGGTACATTTGTGGTTCTAATTCCACTTCATCTATAGTTCTTTATTACATTGGCTCCATAAAAATTAATAATGACAGTAAATCTCTGTGTTTCTTCTGATAAGACAGATGAATATATTCCCATGTCCAGTGACGTCTGAACTCTGACGTGAAAAGGTTCTTAAATCTTTTTAAATATTTACTTATTTACTCACTTATCTATTTATTTATGGAGGCAGGGCCTCGGTGTGTAGGTCTGGTCAGCCTGGAACTCCCCGAGATCCACCTGCTTCTGCCCTTTGGGTGCTGGGATTAAAGGTGTGCACCACCACACCCAGCAATTTCACGTATCTTGTGAGATTTGTGATTCTATTGTCTAATGTTGAGCTTCGCACTTCTGAACAGGCATAGGCATCTTCTTCCTGGAGCCATAAAAGCTGTGTTTCTCCAGTCCCATTTACATTTGAAGCAGTGCTATCATTGCCTTTATATTTAATTTTCCACTGCTTTGTGGATTTTCCCATCCTCCCCCCTCTTCTCTAACCTTCCACAATAACATGGCGATGACTCATGTCACCACGTTTTTTTTCTTGTCCTCCCATATCTGCTACTGCTGTATCAGTGACATTTTCCTGACTCCATAGAGCAGCATTAAATGGAAAGGTCAAGGCTTTCTAGATGCCCATGATTGCCACTATATCTAAGAGAACATCTTGTATTTTGTAAGTGTTGAATTAATATTTAAACACCAGCTGGAAAGTTTGACGATAGTTTGTGAGATGAAGGTCTCCTGAAGCAACACAGACAGGCATGTTTGGTTTGTAAAATGCAGGAGTGTTCTTAACAACACTGGAACTTACTGTGTCTTCTGGAATCTCCATGAGAGGTGGTCCCCTAGAGCTGCACCACGAAGCAACCCCCTTCATCACCCAGACCTTCCATGGTGACAGACCTGCATCTCTCACGGCACACCCCTGAAGAGAAAGGCTCCAAAGAGAAGCAAGACAGAATGGTTGAGTGTGGTTTAGGGATGGATATGTTGGGTTCGATGGCATCCCATTCAGATCACCTTCCAAGGAGCCTACTTCATGGGCCAGAACCCCCAAAACGTTGTTTGAGATGCTTCCTATCAATCATTGCAGGTCTGTGTTCTAGAAGGCTCCATGTCCAAGTGCGTTTCTCCCATTCAGCTGCCTCCTCATTCACTGGCCTGGACTTCCTCAGACATGTGCCCTCATCCAAGGCTTTTCCTCCCCAAGTTCTCCCTCCCTCCCTTCCTCCCTCCCTCCCTCCCTCCCTTCCTCCCTCCCTCCCTCCACAGGTTTCATACCTGCCTGCCAGTCTGAAGCCTTTCCCTCTCCAACCTGCTGATGCTGCCTTATCCCCCTTAAGTGTTGAGCCCAACAATCCTAGCCTGGTGCTCACCTCTAGGAGGATACCATTCCAGATCTCAACTCACTTACCCAAAACTTTAAAATATGACCTTGAAAAAATAATTCAAGCTCTGCCAATTTCTTCTCTTAAAAAAAAAAAAAAAAAAAAAAAAAAAAGCAGTAAAAGAATGGCATCAAGTCCCATCATAGGAAATAAACTCGTTTGTGAAGACATCATGTGCTGGGTCCACTGTGTTGATCATCATGAAGATGTTGGTGCTTGGTATGACCAAGGAAAGTTGGGTGTTAGGTTCCTATTAGAAATAAACATTCCTGCCCTTAAATTCTCAATGAAAAGTATTCCTGGCTATCATGTGAGCAGCATTGATCTACACTCTCAATGACTCACACTGCTGATTAACCTAGACTATACCAGGACAAGTGTCTGAGTCCCTAACCACTGCATTACTATTATTTCTGAGGTACTAGGAATTAAACCTGGAGCCTCATACATGCTAGATAGGTTCTCTACCACTGAGTTAAATCCTCAGCTCTACATTATTTTTTAAATAATTTTTACTCTTGAGAATTTCATATATGTACACAATAAAATATGATTAGATCCATCATGATTAACCATCACATTTTCCCATATTTTCCTCAATAAGTCCCCCTCCCAACTTCATGTCTTTCTCCCCCCGCCCCCTTTTTTGGATGACCCTGCTGTGGAATGTCGTTTTGTATGCTGTGAATATGTGTTGCTCTGATTGGTTGATAAATGAAATGCTGATTGTCCAGTAGCCAGGCAGGAAGTATAGGGGATAAGCAGACAAGGAGAATTCTAGGAAGAGGAAAAGCTGAGTCAGGAGTTGCCAGCCAGACACATAGGAAGCAAGATGACAAGGCAGAACTGAGAAAAGGTACCAAGCCATGTGGCTAAACATAAATAAAAATTATGGGTTAATTTAAGTATAAGAGCTAGTCAGTAACAAGCCTGAGCTAATGACCAAGCAGTTATAATTAATATAAGCCTCTGTGTGCTTACTTGGGGGATGCAAGTGGGAGAGATTTGTCTCAACTGCCAGCCAGGACACAGGAAAACTTCCAGCTAATAACCCACCAGGTCCAGCTAGCAATGTCCATGTGTCCATATGTATATGGATATACATGGATGAGCACTGGAAACCTACCAGTGGCCAATACCCAATCAAGAAGATTGATTCTCTTTCCCAGCAGCCATCAGTTGCTCCTCAGAGACAGGTAGAACCTGGGAATCAT
Source organism: Peromyscus californicus insignis (assembly GCF_007827085.1). Classification (NCBI taxonomy): domain Eukaryota; kingdom Metazoa; phylum Chordata; class Mammalia; order Rodentia; family Cricetidae; genus Peromyscus; species Peromyscus californicus. The sequence continues at coordinate 23,018,703 of NW_026294606.1, read as the reverse complement.
CTCCCCTGTCTATACAAAGCTTTGGGCTGGCTTGATCTTGTTCATGTTTCTGTGTGAAGAGCAATAGCCATGTGGTATCCAGAAGACAGTGGTCCACAGCCCTCCTCCCCATCCTCCAGCTCTTGCATTCTTCCTACCTCCTTTTCTGCAACGTTCCCTGAGCCTTGGCCCAGGATGAGAAGTTGATAACGATTTCCCATTTAGAGCCAAGCTCCCAGTCTCAGAATGTTGACCAATTATGTATCTCTGACGGTTGCCCACTGGGAAAAGAAGTTTCTCTGACCAAGGTTGAGAGCATCCCAGGTCTTGGGTCTGATCTGATCCCCACCCTGGGTCTGCAGCTTCTGCTGTTAGCCACTGTGAGGAGGAGGAGGAGGAGGAGGAGGAGGAGGGAAGGGAGGAGGGAAGGGAGGAGGAGGACATAGAGGTACAGGAGGTCAGGAGGAGGAAGAATTAAATGTATGGAAGTCAAACCTCTCCCCTGCTTGTATTCATTTGTTCTGGCTCTCTTACCCTGCGGTAAAAAGAATTGTTCTCGCCCTGTTTATGACAGTTAGGAAAGTATGTCCCTCCTCATTCCCCCTTTCTCTAGACTAAACATTTCCATTTCCCCTAATGCTTTCTTTTTGATCCTAACTTCCAAATTATTTATCATTTCTGTGCTCTTTTCCCAAACGCTTTCCAGAATCCCAAAAGCTGAGCCACACATTCAGGAGAAAATTCTCCCAAAGAGGGCTAGAAATAGAAAGTAGAAGCAGCAAGAACTTGTCCTGTCTTCCTTTCAAGGCCTATGATTCATAAAATCCAAGGAGGAAGAGTCTTCCTTTAATTTACGCTGATCAGGAGTCAGGTGGGGGACTGTTTTTTATGTCTCAGTGTCCTGAGTATAAAAGAAAATCAGTGGGAAGAGTCTGCTCCTAGTTCTAAAAGAAGCATTTGTTTAAAAACTAATTACGTCAGGGACTAATTTACAAAGAATACTATTATTTAACTTATGTATCACCTATTGGTTACTGTCTAACTGAAATTTTTCTAGGGAATAAAATGTAAATTGAAATGTGCTTTAGAAGTTTATTTAAGGGGTTGGGAGATGGTTTTTTGTTCTCATTCCAATTCTTAAGACCCGGGGTAAAGCTCACTTGCCTGGTCACCAGAGTTCTAGTTTGTGGTATTCACAAGCAGAACAAGTATGGGTAAGATGTGCAGACTGGACCAGTGGTCCCCATGTTGCATGTTGGTTATATTTGTGACAGTAAATTCCAAATCACAGCTACCAGGTTCATGGTCCAATGTGTCAATGACAGGAATCTGTAGAGGTCAGTAGAAGAAACTTGATGCCACCTATAGAATTGAAAAATGTCATACTTTCCAACAGGGCTGAAACACTGTTCAGGGATCTTAGCATCGTTCTGGGATACCACAGATATCCAAGATGCCTCCCTACAAACACAGCTCAGTTAACCATGTTTCACCAAGAGGCAAAATCCTGGTCTTATCTCTAAATAAAACAAATGAAGACAGCCACTCAGAGAAGAAACTGGAGATTTAGGACACCCTTGGATGTGACCACAGCAACAGTATACCAGGGAACAGGAAGGCTGCAAGCCTGAGTCCTGAGGCTTCCTAACACTAACAGAGCCATTCTTTTAAAAGCTTGACATCTGAAACTAGCAGGGGGTTGAGAGAGCAAATTAGCTTGGCATCCTGAGGGTCTAGTGCCAACAAAAGCTAAAAGATACACATGCTCGGCAACAATAACAGACCCTAGATCTAAAACAAAATGAAATGGCGATTACTCAAACACATCGCCTTCTTCTCGCTAATTCCCCAGCTATCCTGCGGATTTCCCCCCTGCCAGAAGGCTTTGGGAGAGAATCAGCAGGTCAGAGATGTAAGTACTAAAGGGAAGAGGAGATCTGGTGAGATTTGGGCCCATTAGTCTGCGCTGGTTTTAGCATATTTAAATATCATGCTGAAATCACTTTGGAATGTCTGCACCCAGTCATTTGCCCCAGTTAGGAACAAAACAGGAGTGAGAGAGTGAGTATCTACAAGAGCCTGAAAGCCAGGACGAATAAGGTATACAGGAGTCCGAGGGTTCTACAAGAGGCTGTTGAGTCAGAGAACAACTAAACTTGCCATTCCTTCCACATGGTGGGTTAGATTCCAGGGCCATGCCTCTCCACCATTCTTCCCTGTCCCTCTGGAATCCCACTTGAGCCAAATGCAGAGCCGCAGCAGGTAGCAGAAACTTTGAGCTGGGAACAAGGACCCCCTGAACTTAGGACTTAGCGCCGACACAAGCCATTAGACGTGACTTGAAACTCAAATTCTTCAGAAGTGAAACTAAAAGCAGTTTATATCCATGGCCTTCACTCTCTCATCTTCATTGACAGCCGTCAAAGTCCCAGAGTCCAGGGGCTCTGACGTCTGAGCCTACCTTTCTCTTCTTGACTCCAGCTGAAACGAAGTCCTCACTGACACGTTCACTGATCTTTCATTCCCCAGGCTTTTTACTGTGTTAAAAACTGTTGGCTGAGGCCAGCGAGCTCACTTGGGTGGTAAGAGTGCTTGCCACCAAGACTGAAGAATTGTGCCTGGTCCTCAGAACCACATGGTGGAAGGAGAGAACTGACATCTAAAAGCTGTCCCCTGACCTCCAAGTGCCATGGCATGTGTAGGACCCCTCCTCCCAAGAAACAAGTGGAAAAAATCAAAACCACTGAGCACCCCTGCCTTGTTAGGTTCCCTAGCTCGGTCTCTGTGGAAGCATCCCCAAGGGGATGCGGGGAGGTGGGAGGCTAACTGTACAGAAGTCTGGCATGACTGGGCCTGGGCATGCATCTTGACTTGCCAATGCTCTGTGGAACACTGTGCCTGCAGTATGTCTTAGGTTTGTGCACCCATTCCACTTTGGGATAATTGTGCAACTGGGAAGAATGTCAGTAAGACCAGAGTATGAGATGGCATGAATAAGTGAAGTGAAAGGTCAACTATACTTCTTACAGGTAGATAGAGACAAACAGCCTGGATCGCACATCTATGCCTTTCCCTGGTTTGTCTTTCTTCCTCCCTCCTTTGGCCATGGCCAGGCTGTCCTGTTGCACCATACTGACACCTGCTCCTACATAGGCCCTTATACCATGGTCCAATCTCCTTGTTCTGACAAACAGAACATAGGACTTCCATATTAACAACATCCAAGGGTACATATAGCCCTTGTAAACACATAGATAGAAGCTAAAATTGCTTTGTTGTCCATCTCTACAAGGTACACGTTTAGACAACGTGAATGAGGCCTGTCAGATGGCTCAGTTGTCCATCTTTACAAGGTGCACGTTTAGACAACGTGAATGAAGCCTGTTAGATGGCTCAGTTGTCCATCTTGACAAGGTGCACGTTTAGACAACGTGAATGAGGCCTGTCAGATGGCTCAGTTGTCCATCTCTACAAGGTGCACGTTTAGACAACATGAGTGAGGCCTGTCAGATGGCTCAGTTGTCCATCTCTACAAGGTGCACGTTTAGACAACGTGAATGAGGCCTGTCAGATGGCTCAGCAGGTAAAGGTACTTGCTGCGCAAGTCTGACTGTCCGACTTTGGGGCCTGGAACCCACAGAAAGGTAGAAGAAGAGAACCCACCTCACAAAGTTATCCTTTGACCTACACATACACACACACACGTTGTGGCATGCAGGTGCCCATACGTATGTACACAGACACCACATACACAGAATGATAACAAGTTAATTAAGAAACAGGAAAAATGGACTTTGAGCCCCAGTCTTCATCGTGATTTTTTTGATAGGAACCTCTTCCAGGGCAACTGATAGCCTATGGCTGGATCTTCACTTCATAAGGCATGACTACTATTCTTTTAGAAAAGCAAGGAGAGCTCAGTGAATAAGCAGTCCTAAACTTGCCCCGGATGGTAGGCCACACTTAGAGGTAAGAATGACTGATGGCTGAGGCTTGAGAAAGCAGTGTGAAGTGGTCCCTTCTTTATTCAGGGGCATCTTCCAGTGCTAAAAGAGATGATGATGGGGCCAATCTTAAGCAGTCAAGGGTCTCAAGATGGATGTTAAGATTTCAGTAAAAACATCCACTGAACACTGTGTAGACAGCCAGGCAACATGAACTTGGCTTTTAGGGCCGAACAACCAAGCTAATCCCATTTCCAAAAAGGAGACTGATGGGTGAGAGGTGGGACCTGATGCCTAATGGGCTAGAAGATCCAAAAAGATGACAAGTCTGAAGCCCAGACTGTGGTTCCTCTGTGTTGGCTCATGGGTGGTAAAGTGTGATTATAGAATGTTCACCACTGAGGAAGTTATGCAACCACCTCCACTGGGTTCCCATGCCTTCACCTTTAGGATGGAGATAGTCTGTGATTTGGGTTCTCATGCCTTCATCTTTAAGATGGAGATAGTTTGTGATACGGTGGTACATGGCTATACTGGGCATTTAGGAGACTGAAACAGAAAGAATGAAAGCTTAAGGCTAGCTTCCACAACATGATGAGTTCAAGGCCAGCCTAGACTGCACAGTGAGAATCTGTCTCAAAAAAATGAAGATGAGCTGGGTGGTGGTGGTGCATGCCTTTAATCCCAGCACTCGGGAGGCAGACACAGGCAGATCTTTGTGAGTTTGAGGCCAGCCTGGGCTACAGAGTGAGTTCCAGGACAGGCGCAAAGCTACACAGAGAAACCCTGTCTTAAAAAAACCAAAAAAAAAAAAAAAACAAAAAACAAAACAATGAAGATGATAGAAAAGATGGTAGGAAAGGACCATGGTAGGATGGACTGCAAGGATGCTCAAAAGATGGCAATTATTGCCACAGGCAGTTCTGGGCTAGCCCACCCAGGTGAAATTATAACAAAACATTTCAAAATAGAGCACAGACACCAGTTTGTTGGGATCATTTCTCACTCATCATAGCCTGGGCTGCAGACTAGATTTGCAGGTTTGAGGCTTTTAAGTTGCTTAAGCAACCCAAGGTTGGTACAGTAACTACCATGACCTGAGCCCTACTAACGTGAGCCTCAGACTAGGCAGAGAAAGGCAGGGTAGGAGGAAAGTGTGTTCTGTGAAACTGAGTTATCATAGATATTACTGAAAACAATTACAGTGTGAAGCTGGCACTGGAGCAGAAAGTGTACCAGGAGTGAGAATGGGTACTCCAGAACTCTCTGTGGGACGTCAGTTGCTTTGTACCCTCACCGAAGAATCCTGCCTGGAATTCCAACTGCTGATTAGGCCTCCAAGAGAGAAACCCTCTCTCCAGGTGGCGATGATCACACCACAGCCACTGTCACAAGGTAGGAGACCAGGGGTGCTGGTATGAGTATCACTCTTTATTCAATTCCTTTTGTTGGTATATCACTCCATAAAGAGGAGGGATGGTCCTTTCTGGGCCTGCACATGCAACAGGCAACTTTCCTCCTTTTAAAAACAGTTACTTGCATTCTTTGAGTCTGATATCACGTCTTTAGTACTTGGTCAGCATGCACATGTGGTCTAGCTAACTTCCCCAGAAACTCCTCCTAATTGCAACCAGAGAACAGATTCTTCTAGTAAACGCCGCCATGTTTCCCCTTTCCTCTCCTCCTGCTGCCAGAGCTTGTGGCGTTCCAAGCAGCAAGGGAGAAGTGCCGAGAGTGCACTCCTCTGCCACAGCCAGTCCTCTCACACCATCACACTCCGAAAGGGTCGTGTGGGTAGGCTTGATGAAGTGATACAGGCATGTCCTGATTTATCAAGTCGCAGCGAAGCACAGTCTGGCTGGAGAACTTAAAGTGAAGAGGGAAAGAGGTGAAAAATGGGGTCAGGCTAGGAAAACATGACAATAGCTTCCTTGGTAAACTGCCTGCCTCCAGGTGGTCAGTGTTCGAATCAGTTCATGAACCCCCTCCATTACGACGAAAATGGAATAATTTTGCAAGGCCATTGCAAAAATCATAGGAAACAGGCATTGCTCATGTTGCTGAATGGAAGTCTGAGTGGAAAAGACCAAGTTGCCTTGTCTCTGAGGACACTCTAATGCTGGCAGGTGCGGAGAAAGGGACACGAGACATGCCACTTGGTTGTAGGAAGGTACAGAGGTGTGTGTGCAGAGGCATGGTGTGTGTGTGTGTGTGTGTGTGTGTGTGTGTGTGTGTGTGTGTGTGTGTGTGAATGAGGCTCGTGTGTGCAGAGGCACGTATGTGTGTGTACGTGTGTGTGTGTGTGTGTGTGTGTGTATTATGTGTGCATATGCCCAGAGATCAGCATCAGTCGTCTTCCTCTGTTGCTCTCCACCTTATTTTGTGACATAGAGCTTCTCAGTGATTGACCTCTATCTTACCAACTGCCTAGGCAAGCTGACCATCAAGCCCTGAGAATCCTCCTGTTCCGCTGCTTGCACGCACCGCTTGCAGACAGTGTAAGCCATGCTCACATTTCCACCTTTTACATGGTGCTGGGGATCTGAACTCGTGCTTTTTCAGCAAGCACTTTCCTTACTGAGTCATCTCTTCAGCGCCTGAGAAGTACAGAGTCTTGGGTGTTGCTTCTGCTCTGTCTACTCTCCCTGACCTCCATGGGCTGCCTCCTCCCATGGGCTGCCAACCTGGACAACCCCTTCTAGTGACTCCAGTCCTTACAAACACGACCCATTTGAAAGTTCAAATACAGACTTAATTCCTTTTATATTAACTTATTGCGAAAGAGGGTAATCACTGAGCCTTTCCCCTATGAAACCTGGGCACCTAGCTCCTGTGTGCACATGAGAAAGTTGCATAAGTAGGGGAAGGGAGAAACCTACATGTTGGCTCACTGTGGGGTATTAGCTGCCTGGGGAGCAAATGGAAATATTCCCAGGCACAAATGCAGATTCAGGCCACACAACATGATCTTTCTCCATTTTTGAAGAATCCAACCTGATTGGTATCTCACAGACTTGAGAACCACCTTAAACATGAGTCCATAGAAGCCAGCCTAGGAATAGGGGGTCCAGGGATGCTTCCCTACCTCAGTGTTCTGACAAGCTGCAAGGAGCAGCAGACAGGAGAGCAGTCACGTGTGTCAAGTGCTATGGCACATCTGAGTGACCTGAAAATCCCAATGTCTTAGTCAGTGCTTTGGAGACCCAACCAACAAGTCCCTAAATAGCACTTTACATCCGCAAGTCGGTTCATGGAGTAAGACATCCCAGGGGCATATAGTGACACTCAGGCATTTTAAGACATAGCTGGGAGGACTTAGAGTCATTCTGAGGCTCTCACAGTCCAAAGTTTGTGGTGAAGCCTCAGCAGACAGTTTTTGGTATTGCCAGTGTGTCACAGAGAAGGATGCTGTGTATTCAAGCCCTGAGTGTGAATCGATAAGGCAATGCCATGTGAAACTTGGAAATCCACACTGTCACTCAAACACACATTAGGGAGGAACCCGAGTCCACAGACTCACCTTAACTCTGTGTTTGCATTTGGTTTTTGTTAATGCAGTCCAGGATAGCTAGACTTTGAGATGATCCGCATTTCGTCTAAACGCCTAGTAGTTCATGAGCGAGACAGTAGGTGCTCTAAGGCAGGGGTTGAGCCCAAAGTTGTTAGATTCCTGGAAAAAGGGGAGGCAGGGAGGGAGGAAGGAGACAAAAGCCAGTTTTTCAGAGCTCAATCTGCCCCCAAACTCTGTCTCCCTTTGATTTATACCCTACTGGATTGTGAAGTCCTAATCTTGTCTTCTGACACACTAATCAGAGATGCTGGCTACAAGACCATCTTTCTTCTCAAGATCACTTGCCTGTTGACACTCAGCTCGCCTTGATCAATCTTAGAGCCACCCCAGCCCTCTTCCCAGAGCCACACAGAAGCCGTCATTTTAACTACAGGTTGCCAACTCTCAGGTTACCGTGCACAATTACGGTAAAATCTGCTTTATATCTGTCAGGAAAACAGGAGATTTACAAATGTGTTTGGTTCCTGCAATTAATTCATTGCAAGCAATTTGGGCCCCAGATTTCCTGCAGTCAGATTACAGCCCATTTTCACAGTCACTGGACCGTTAAATCCCTGTGTATACAAAACAAAGAACTAGAAAAAAAAATGTAGATTAAGAGTTAGTTAAAATGGTGATACAAATGTTATCCTTTCACGATATATACCACACAAATATAACACATAAAAACATAGGATAATATATGAATAGTATAATATCATTTATATATATATTAGCATAAATATTCAGAAATACCATCTCGTGTCAGAAACCAGAGGCAACACAGAATGTGTTTGTCATAGACACATTAGTTGTAGTGTTGTCTGGAAATTACAGGCTTGTAGATCCCTTCTCCTTTTCCAGGAAACAATGTCTGCTCTGCTGCACTCAAAATGGGGGGAAAGGTAGAATTTCTCTGTCTTCTGTCTGTAAACCCGGACTGAGGATGCTATTTGTCATAATAAGGCTTCTTGTGTTTTAGAATGCCTTTGGAGAGAATTTACCCCACATCACCTTTGTTTTAGAATGCCTTCAGAGAGCATTCTCTCCAAGTCGTCTTTGTGTGTGTTAATGTCTTGAATTTGAAGGCTTTTTTTTCCCCCCTGTTGTCAAGTTCACCTTTTTAAAAAGGACAAAGATAAATTAGGGACTGGTTCCCCCTAGTGTTTGATTTTGAAAACTATACTTCCAAGGCCCGTGAACGGGTGTCTGTCTGTGGCTGGACAGTTTGCCCTCTGGTGGTGACCACAAACATAGCAAAGATGCTAATTAAGTATTTGTTTACTGAGTTTAAAGTATCAATTTAACACACAAACTTTTAAATACTGAAATAACAAAGGACTAACTATGCCCCACAAAAAGAGATTAAGCAGTTACTGTACTTGCTAAGCATGGTACCAAGGACACCTGTGTTCAATGTTTATTACTGTGGAACAATCATCCTAAAACGCAGGAGCTTAACCGGCAGTAATCACCTACTCTCTGGCATCTTGGGTCCTGGAGTAGGCCAGTGCCTTGGTTCTATCTAGATGTTTGACTTTCATACGGTGTAGCCAGCTGGTGCTTAGGGTCATATTAAGGCTTATATGCTTACTTGTCTGGGGACTGCCTTGTTGACTCATGGCATCCAAGGAAGTGTGCCAAGAAAGAAAGCCAAGAAGATACTAAGCTGCCTTTCATGACCCACCTCAGAAGTCACCAGGTTCACTTCCACTGTGCGTTATTGATAGAAGCAGTTATTCCCAGGCTCATGGACAGGGACCATCACTCATCCTTCAGCCTAGAAATGTCATGTCACAAAGGAAGAAGAGGGTGTGGTATGGCACATGTATTTGACTGGCTGTCTTCATAAGAATGTGATCAGCTACAGGGATCTGATTTCATTCTTTCCCAAACTCTGAGGTCACTATGATCATGATCCCAACTTTGCACTTCAACGAATAGGGCCCAAAATACTAAAAACGTTCTTCGTATGGCCTTGCAATATCAGAACAGAATGGGCCCACTAAACCTGGATTTGTGCAGGGGATATTTGAGGAGGGAAGCAAATCTATCCCCAGACAAGACTGTAAAGTTTCTGTTTATTAGTGTACCAAAGACTGATACACTTTACTTCTATCCAGTAAAAATATGAACCCACAGGGCACTGACTGTTTCCAATCTAGTTTGCAGTCTGGGCCCAGCATTCATTTTGTTCATTAGCTATATGCAGATCTTCAAAATATCATTGTCATCATGTTGGGTTTCTTTTTTTCTTAATTTTTGAGAGAGAGAGAGAGAGAGAGAGAGAGAGAGAGAGAGAGAGAGAGAGAGAGAGAGCATGTGGAAGACAGAGGATAGAAATTGTTTCTCTCCTTCCACCGTGTGGGTTCTGGGGATCAAGCTCAGGTCGGGGATAGAACTCAGGTCATCAGTCTTGTTGACAAACACCCTTACCCCTGAGCCATCTTACTTGCTCTGTTGGTTCTGTTTGTAATGGACTGACTAAGTCTTTCTGTCACTTGTGTGGACATGTGTGCAAACACATACACACACACACACACACACACACACACACACACACACACATACACACACAAACATGCTTCTTGGCAGAGTGAGAATTGTTTCTGTGGGGTGAATATGGCAGCTATTAAGGGATCCCTTCAAGAAATAACTTGGACATCCATTATGAGAGTGAGTTTGGTGACAGCCGTGAAGGGATCTAACAGACCCAAACATGGCAAACGTGGCACCAGCAGGTCTTGTCCCCTCCCCTTCCCTCTCCCTTGCTAAACCAGTAGATCACATTCCTAAAGCCAGCCACCAAAGTCCATCCCCTTACTCGACCACTACCTTATGCCTAACTCATTTCTGAGGCAGGTCACCAAGGTCCAGCTATCGAAACACCAAGGTCCAGAAAACAAAATTCATCATTTGGCTACAACAGCTAACATGTCCAATCAGGACTTACCAACTCACCTTAGCGCAGACTCCCCTTTTTCTCCTTAAAAACCCATTCCTGCAGAGACACCTGATTCTGTCTTTGCCTGGTCCAGAGGTAGTCCCTGCTTGTCCCCTCCAGGGTAAATACATCTCCTTTGTGCTGAGAATTTGGTTTTGGGTGTGTTCTGTGCTGACTCTGAGGTCCCTTCAAGCCCTAATTACAGTTCCCTTTGGTGATTCAACTAGTGCAGCTGAACTGAAGCCACACTTTTCCTAAGTGATCCCACAGCAGCAAATGAGAACTGTAGTGTGGAGAACCGGGCTTGGCCATGGGCAGTCTGTGGTCTGGAGTGCCTTGACAGGCTGGTTCTGACTTGTAAGACAATACTGCAGTTGGCTCTAACTTACTCATCTGGTAACTGACCTGCATCATGGCCTGCTCCTCCCACAGAACCTATTCGTACTTTGGGCACCACGCAAAGCTGGCAGCCAGCAAGGCATCCCTGCATGAGCTGAGACAACATTCTTTGAAGTTGCTTTCAGAACTCAAGGACACCTACCCGGCCCGCCCCATATTTCCTTCTTTGAGATCAAGCACTCAACATGCAGCAATTAACTTGTGCTCAGAGGAACTATCCCAACACCGGTGCCACTACTGTACCTTGAGAACTTTGCTGGATGCGGGTCCCTTGTCTTTAGTAAGGCCTTTATACTCTCTTTTCTGGAGCATGTGTATTTTACCAAGGCCTCCTGCACACTGTCCACCTCCTGTTTCTCCTGGCCTATGAAAATGAGGAGATTGGTGTGAGGGGTGAGGGGAGACTTGTGGGTCTAGATGGTCTGGATCACTTCACTGTTGTGGGAGAGAGTGGCTGAGTTAGAAGCACAGCCCTGCACACAACAGCAAATGGATACCATAGTCTGTTCCACCTGAAGGTAGTGTTCCCAATCTCTTCTGGTCACCACAGAAAAGGCCACACCCACTCAGACCATGTACCTGAGGCCTATGAGTGTGCTCTAGCTGTGATCTTACCCCTGGCCCAGCAGCTAAGGTGAAGAATACTACCAGGCTGAACTTGGAGTCATCCATGACTCTCCAGGATCCAGCCCGTGCTTGCAGAAGAGACAGGCCATTAAAGGCACTATGACAGGGACCGCTGATCTCTCTTTCGTGCTCACTATCTTAACAGGAGGGCATTTGATCATTTCCCATTTGATCATTCCCACTATGACAGCACTGATCTCCTGGACCAAGGACATCGGGTAGGGATTATTCCAAAGGCCAATGCTAAGTAGGTAGAAATGGCCTGTGGCATGACTTCTCCTGAAGGAGTCTATTTCTGTCCCCTCCAGATATAGAGAACAAAGACAAAAGACGTCTGTAGCCAAGTTCAGCTTGGTGAACCCATGAGCTCATTTTACTCCATCATTGGCTTGGCAAAGTTGGCAGAAATGTGGCCTCCACATGAAGATGGTAAAGTTCTGCAAGGGCCAGCAGCTGGAGCTGCAGGCAGGTATGCTCACTGAACAATATCACCAAGTGGCACGTTCTGTGGATGCCACATGGGTAAACGTATGACAGGCACCATTTGCTTGAGAACAGCCCTTGTGGAAACAATGATGGGTAAAGCCAGGAAAACAGTGATTTTCTCTGTACGCTCTAGGAACAGTTTTTTAAATAAAAGTAAAAAGAGTGAATGTTTATTGAGCAGTTAGTCTACCCTAGGTAGTCATGCTGCTTCACTCTGAAGTCATTATTTGTCCCATTTCACAGATGAGCAAACAAAGTATGCAGTAAGTAAGGAAACTGCTTGGATTCTCTAAGCGAAAGGGATGTGAGTGGACTCAGTCCCATCAGGTCCATATATTTAGGAATTATTTCATTATTACATGAATGTCATTTAGTTTCTGATACAGAAATTTTATGCTTATTTTATTATCTTACTAACTAACTAGTCTTTTGATAATGTTGAAAATAACACTAGCTTTAAAATTCTACTTTCTGGTTGCTCACTGGTAGTAAATAAAATACAATTGTCCTAGTAGTAATCCTGAGATATTGCTAAACCAAAATGAGGATTTTTTTTTTGTTTGTTTGTTTTCTGTTTTTCGAGACAGTGTTTCTCTGTGTAGCTTTGTACCTTTCCTGGAACTCACTCAGTAGCCCAGGCTGGCCTCGAACTCACAGAGATCCACCTGCCTCTGCCTCTCGAGTGCTGGGATTAAAAGCATGTGTCACCACTGCCCGGCTAAAATGAGGATTTTTTTAATAGATTTCATGGCATTTTCTATGTACACAATTATTGCTTGCAAGTAGAAGTTTTCTTTCTTCTTAATCCATATGTCACTTAACTTTTTCATCTTAACTTATTATCCTAGCTAAAAACTCTGGCATAATGCTAATTAGGGTACTAGGAGTAGATTTCTTGCTTTTTTAATCTCAGAAAGAAAGTCTTCAGTATTTGACCTTTGCCTTCATCTACAGTTGTGTATATATTTCCACTTTTGTCTGATAATCTTCTTTTTTTATTTTATATGTATCAGTGTTTTACCTACATATTATTTCAGTGCACCACATGTGTGCCTGGTGCCTGCAGAGGCCAAAAGGGGGCATCACATCACCTGAAATTAGAGTTATATATGTTTGTGAACTGCAATGTGGGTTCTGGGAATCGGATCCAGATCCTCTAGAAGAGCAGCCAGTGAGTGCTCTTAACCACTGAGCCGTCTCTCAAGTCCCTAAACTAATTTTCTAATATTGTACTAACTGTACATCTAGAACGAATCCCATTCAGTCACCATGCATCATCCTTTTCCATAGTAAAGGAGTTGATTTTTACATATTCCTTTTGGAATTTTGAAGCTGTGCTTTGGAGAGGTTCTGGCCCGTGTCTCCTTTTGGTAGCATGTTCATTTGATTTTTCTCGCAATGTAAAGCTGGCTTGATAAAGGGCAGAGAGGGTTTTGTTCTCTGCTGTTTTATGGAAGAGCTAGGGTAGAATTTGTGCTATTTCTTTTTTGATTTGCTAGAATTTATGGATGAAGATGTTGGAGTTTTATTTGTAGAATGGTGTGTACTGCAAACTGAATTTACTTAATAGATACAGCATTAGAGTATCTAACCCCTTCTTGAAGGAAACTCAGTATTTTGAGTCATTTTAAGATGTTAATATTATTATAATTGTTGTTGTATTTTGAGACAGGATCTCAATTATTCCAGGAGGGCTTCCAATTTGCTATGTAGCTGAGGATGACAGTTCTACTGTTGAGCTTTCTGCCTCTGCCTCTCGAGTGCTGGGGCTACAGGTATGCATCACTTCCTCTGGTTTATATGGAACTGAGGATGGAACCTGGGACCTGGACATGCTGCACAAGTACTGGGCCAGCTGTGCAGTGCTCCAGGCCCCATTTACCTCATTTAGCAAATGCATTAGTGTAAACTTGTTTGCCGGATTCCCTCAGCTGTCCTTTGAATGTCTGTGGGGCCTGTAATGATGGTCTTTTCTTATTTCTGGTTTGAGTCTTCTCTGTTTTCTATTAGGCATGGCTAAAGGTTTAACCATCTTTGTTGTTCAAAAAAAAAAAATACAAGCTTTGAGTCCATTGATTTTATTCATTGTTTGTCTGTTTTATTTATTTCTGTTTCTGTGTTTATTATTTCTCTTCTTTTACTTGGCTATGGATAAACTTAAAGGTGAAAACTGAGGTCACTGAAATGAGGAAGTTCTTTCTCATAAGCTGTTTGATGCCAGAAATTTCCTTCAATTCTCTATGTTAGCCATAGGCCACAACCACTGATAGTCATTTCGGCTAATGAAAATAATTTAACGCTGCTTTTTTTCAAATTTTAATTTAATTTAAAATATTTTCCAATTTCTATTTTGATCTTTAAAAAATCTGCTTCTTACCACCAGGCAATGGTGGCATACACCTTTAATCCCAGCACTCGGGAGGCAGAGCCAGGTGGATCTCTATGAACTCAAGGCCAGCCTGGACAGGCACCAAAACCACACAGAGAAACCCTGTCTCAAAAAACAAAACAAAACAAAAATCTGCTTCTTTTTTTAGAAGAGTGCTATTCAATTTTCAAATCCTTGAGGATTTTTCCAGATACCTTTCTACTATTGATTTCTATTTTAATCCTGTTGTATATATGACTATATTCCATTTGACTTAAATGCTTATAAGGGCCCAGTTTTTTTAAGTCCCAGGCTTCTTAAATATGCTTAAACCTTACTTTTCTGATGGGTTCAAAAGGTGTAATTTTACTCATTTTCCTGGACTTTTGCTTTCCATTGGAAATTATAATTTTGGTTGTCTAGACAATTTTAAAATTAGAGTATATTCCACTATCAAATACAGGAGTTTATAATGGTAGTTTAAATTTTGTAATCAAATACTGCAAGGTACATTGTCAATTCACATATTTCTACATGCATCTCTTTCTCAACAGTGAGAAACCTCACTCATTTTCTCATCATCGTGTGTGTGTGTGTGTGTGTGTGTGTGTGTGTGTGTGTGTGTGTGTGTGTGTGTTAGCATACATGTCTAGGATTCATAAAAAGAAGCCTCGAGTTTCAGGTCTTTAGGGTTGGGAAAACAAACTCACTAGTTCTAGTTCAGTTTTTCTTGATCCCTTCTAAGGCAAAAATTCCATGCCTTCTCTTGCCTGAATTGTCAGTGTTCAGTTTAATGACCTTTAAATTTCTGCATGCTTCCAATATCACACTAAACTTAACCTTTCCTGTGAAGACAGCCCAGGCTAATCTCCACTTGAGCCTTTGACATCCAGTTATTAGATAATGATTACAATTGTTTCTCTGTAAAATATGTTTACTCAAATACAATTCATTAGAGAAAGGAGCTGTGTTTTTTTCAGTTTTAAGGTCTCCTCTTTCAAGCAATATTTAGAATAGTGGTTCTCAACTTTCTTAATGCTGCCACACTTTAACTGTTCATCACACTGTGGTGACCCCAACCATAAAATTATTTCATTGTTACTTCACAACTGTCATTTCGCAACTGTTATGAATCATAATGTAAATTATGTAATGTAAATCTGATATGAAGAGCACCTGATATGCAACCCCCAAAGGGTTGAGCACTGCTGTTCTAGAATGTAACGAAGTATCGGTAAACGTACATGTGGCCATAAAAATTCCATCAGAACACATAGCCCATAGCTTTAAATAAGGGAGTGTGTCAGTTTTAATGATCTGCTTATTACATCTGCCAGCTGAGAGAGTTATGACATGAATTGTCAAGACACGAAGGGAAACAGAAGGCAGCAATTGGAATGATAATAAATCATTATGTTCCTGTGGCTGTTTACAGAGACACGGACTTCTTTTATCACTGATCAACTAGTCTTTGAAATTGGTGGGTGGAGGACAGCCCAAATTACCAAGTCATTCCCACTGTATAGATTAAGACCTTCAGTTTTAACAAGCTATTTAAAGGTAAATATAGGTTGCCTGTCCAGAGTTATTAGAGAAAAAAACGTTTCTGAAGTTCATGGCTGATATTCTGACAGCTGAGATTTATTATTTTCAGATGTCTAAATGTAGCAGGTAATCAAATCTGTTGACAGACGTATTACTTAGGAACCACTGACTCCCTTGGAAGAGGGAGGGGCTGCATGTACTGACATTTGATTTTGCAGTTGCTTTGAAGTCGTGTTTAGAGCTGTTTGGCTTGTCTTTAAATAACAACAGTAATGACAGGGGACACATATATTGTGAATATAATTCACTCAGTGTATGCTGGTAACTGCTACACTGTACGCTACATTGTTAGACTCTGAGTCAGAGAGGGTTTATCTATGTTTATGTAACCAGTGCTTATGACATAGAGTATGCTCAGAAGCAAGTGGAAAATGAATGATTAATCAATCAATTCATAAACATTACAAGGGTAAAGTAAAGCAAAACTTTTTCATTTAATATAAATACCAGGCAACTACTACATGCAATTAGAGGGAAAAAAAATAATGAAATACTAACTTCTTGATAAATAAAATGTTATTGCAAATAAGTTTCCAGCAATTGAGAAGTAGCTTCTATCAGGTCAACCCACTGCCAGATGGCAACCACAAATTCAACACAAAATTTAAAATACAAGAATCTGAAGATACCACGAGGCTTAAAAGAAACTGGAAATGCATTTATACTTGAAAGCAGGAAAAGGCGCAGTGCAATTCCTGTTTGACACAAATATTTGTCTGCAGGTGAGCCTTAGTCACAGTGGATAAAATTCTAAAAGAAACCCAGCTTTACTGGCTTGGCTATGGAACAGCATTTGGGAGACCATGGTAACAAGAGAAGGAAAAAAAGCAATCCTGAACAAGAAGAAGCCATGGCCATGATATGAGCAGGGTATTCTGCAGGTAAATGTGGCTCAAACTGGGTTCACTGAATGAACTATTACTATCTGTGCATAGAGAAGGCAGCAGACAGGCCAGCTAAGTCTAAAAGAACTAAACAGGGTTTTCAGCTGCTCTACTACAGGAAAAACAAAGCTGGTGATTGAACTGAAGTCAAAATAACTGCCTGCTCTAAGTCAAAATCAGGGGTAGGGATGTAGCTCAGTTCATTGAGTGATGGTCAGGCATGTGTGAGGCCCTAGGCTCACACCCAGCACTGGTTCACACCCAGCACTGCACAAGTGGGTACAGTAGCACAGGCCTGTAGTTATAGCAATCAGGAGGTAGAGGCAGAAAGATTGCAAGTTCAGGGTCCTCCTAATGAGTCTGAGCCCACCTGTGATACACAAGACCCTGCTTCAAAAATAAAAACAACAAACAGTAAACATAGAGGGATG
Source organism: Peromyscus californicus insignis (assembly GCF_007827085.1). NCBI lineage: Eukaryota > Metazoa > Chordata > Mammalia > Rodentia > Cricetidae > Peromyscus > Peromyscus californicus. The sequence goes on along the minus strand of NW_026294606.1, from coordinate 23,001,486 downwards.
GAAGAGAATACAATCCTCAAAATAATGATGATCCACACTATGATTCAAATGACCCAACATTTCTAGAGAAATGGGAAGATGTTACTGAACACAATTTGTTTTAAAAGGTATGTGTGTAAAAGGACCCTGTGGTAGTTTGAGTGTAGTTGGTCCCCATAAACTCATAGGGAGTGGCACTATTGGGAGACAGAAGTTGGTACCAGGGACTGGGCTATTGCTGTGATAGGGCTGACCATGCTTTTGTTTGAAGGAATATGGACCTTGGGACTGTGGATTACAAAAGCAATTTTGAAACAAAAATGCTTCAAGTGCTGCTTAATGGGTCATCTTAGTAGGAGCATGGACGACAGTGGTGCTGAGTGTGATCTGATGAACTGTGGGGGCTGAATCAAGAGGTTTCAGAGAGAAAGAATAGTAATATGAGGCCTAGAAATTGTTCTTGTGATATTTTGGTAAAAGAACGTGGCTGCTTCTTGCTCTTGTCCAAAAGAGTCTGCCTGAGGCTAAAGTGAAGAGTTTTGGATTAATTCCATTAGCAGAGGAAATTTCAAAACAGCCTAGTATAGATTCTGTCATGTGGTTACTAGTGTTCATGCTTATAAATATTTATAATGAAAAGGAGCAAGCTAAGAAAGGAAAAGTACAAAATGTATAATTAGAGGAGAAAAGGAGCACCAGGAAGTGGAATGGAGCTAAGTCCTGTGTTCAAGGAGATAAACAGATTAAGAATGAAATAAAGGGAGTGGTGACCTCAGGGCAAGATCCCACCCAGCTAAGCTTCCAACTTGTGAAAAGGAATTAAAGAACAGCTTAGAGCTGCTGGGTCTAGTGGTGAATGCCTTTAATTCCAGCACGTGGAAGGCAGAGACTAGTGAATCTCTGAGTTTGAGGCCAGCCTGGTCTACAGAGCAAGTTCCAGAACAGCCAAACTTAGGCAGTGAAGGAAACCATCAAAAACAGAAAGCCGGTGAAGATGTAATTCAACAAGGGGGCCATGTTCCAGCCCCAGCAAGCAGCAGAACTTGGCAGCTTCAGCCATGTGGTTCTGGATTTAGAGTCAAGGACAGAAGAAAAGGGTTATGAAATATTCTTTCACAACTAAGGAAAGCTGCTGAGGCCAGGCATAAGTCAGGGGTGTCAGGTGAATGGAATGGAAGCCTAGAGAGGCCATTATGTGAAGCTGTGAAGTTGAAGCCTGGATTGCCTTAGAGATCTCAAGATGTTAAAGATGCAGAGTCATAGGATACCTGCTGAGGAAAAGTGCTAATAGGGAGAGGAACCAGCCTGAGAGAAAGAAGTGTGTTATAGTCAACAAAGCTGAGGGAGTTGGAGATCTGAAGAGCATTTTGACATCAGACATGGAGATGCAGAGGTTGGAGTTTGCCCAGCTGGTTTTCTGTCTTGCTTTGGTCCAGTATTTCTTCACTATGCTCCCTTCCCTACGTTTTGGAATAGTAATGTATATCCTATGCCATTATGTTGGAAGTATATGATTTGTTTTTTTATTTTGATTTTATGGGGGATTATAGTTAAGAGATTCCATGAATCTCAGGAAAGACTTTGAACTTTGGATTTAAAATATCATTGAGACTGTGATAGACTATGGGGATTTTTGAAGTTGGATTAAATGCATTTTGCATTATGATATGATTACAAGTTTATGGGGGCCATGGAGTAGAATGTGGTAGTTTGAATATAATTGGCTCCTATAAGCTCATAGGGAATGGGACTATTAGGAGATATGGCCTCACTGAAGTAAGTGTGGCCTTGTTGAAGAAGTGTGTCACTCTGGGGGCAGGCTTTGAGGTCTCCTATGTTCAAGCTACACCCAGTGATTCTGTTAACTTCCTGTGGCCTGTGGATCAAGATGTAGTACTCTCACCTCTTTCTCCAGTACCATGTCTGCCTGAATGTCACCATGTCCATCCATGATGATATAAGATAAACCTCTGAAACTATAGGCCACACAGTTAAATGCTTTCCTTTATAAGAGTTGTCATGGTCATAGTGTCTCTTCACAGCAATTGAAACTCTAAGACAGACCCAGATGCTGAAATTAGCATACAAGGATATAAAGTGCAATTATAACCAATTTGAGGATTCAAAGGAAAACTTACAACAAATGAACAAACAGAAAAGTCTTAATAGTGGAATCAAAACCATGGAAGAGATCTGTCAGCATCTGTTGGGATGCAGACAAGGGGCTCAGCTCCCCACCACCCTCAGCAGATCCAGGAGTTACCCTAGCTGTTTTGGGACCTCAACTTGGGCCAAACCAGGTTTCATAACTTCAATGAAGAGAAGAATTTCAGAGGACAAGCCAGTTTATGATGTGGAGTCAGAGTTTAATAAAGATATCTTAATAGAGGTTTAAACACAAATATTAAGAAAAAGAGAAGAAGCTTGGCATGGTGGCACACGCCTTTTATCCCAGCACTTGGGAGGTAAAGGCAGGCAGATCTCTCAGGGTTTGAGGCAGCCTGGTCTACACAGTGAACTCCAGGCCAGCCAAGGCTACAAAGTAAGACCCTGTCTCAAAATCCAACCTTGCACAGATAAAAAAGAAAGAAAGGAGGGGCACACAGAAGAGAGTCAAACCATACTCCTGAGGGCATGGGTGTGTGCTTCTCTGTGGGAGAGTTGGAGCTTGTTGCTTTTGCTTTACAATAGTTACAAGATTTGGGTGGGATATAAATCTACTGTCTTCAAACAGTTGCTTAAGAAGCCTGAATGGGTACAGACAGGCCAAAACTGATGAGATAAAAGCTGTCTCACAGACATAGAGATCTATGAAAAAGTTAACAGTTTTGCTTGAGAGTCTTGGGCAGCATCTGGGGAAAGGCCCTATCCAAGGTATGGACATGCAGGCCTTACCTGGGCCATTGTTACTTCAACACAAAGCATTTGTGTATGAAAGGAACGTTGTCTCCATGCTGGCAGCCTTTACAGCAAATGTTAATTGTGCTGGAATTTTAATGAATTGGCTGGTGAGAGGCTTCAGACTCCAAGTGAGGTGCCTCTTTCCCTTCTCATGTGTCCATGTTTGTTCTCATCTTTCTATCCTGCCTCAACCAAATGAAAATTTATGAAAGGAGAAACAGGGCTTGAGTATATAGCTCAGTGATAGAATACATACTGAGCATGCACAAGGCCCTGGATAGTAAATGTAGTGGTTTGAATAACAATGGCCCACATGGGTTTGTATATTTGATTACATAGTCATCAGGGAGTGGCACTACTTGAGAAGGATTAGGAGGTGTGTATAGATGAAATTCTAAACAGTCTTAGTAAAGAAGAAACACAAAGCCAAATACAGAGGAAATAGCCAAAGAGATCAGAGCAATAGCCAAGACTAGCTTTAGCTTACCACCAGCAGTAGCCTCCCCAGAGAGAGTTTCTTCCTGCCTGACTTGTGTTTTTATTGCCCTTCTGTTCTGCCTTCTCATTGGCTCTAAGCCCAGCCATATGACTTCCTGTCTATACAGACCTCCAGGTCTCTATGGTTGGTACTGGGATTAAAGGCTCGTGTCACCACGCTTGGCTGTATCCTTGACCACACAGTGACTCTGCCTGCCATGTGATCAGATTAAGGGTGTGTGCTACCAGTGCTGGACTTCTGCTTAATAGCTATTCGATCTCTGATCTCCAAACAACTTTATTTATTAACATACAAGTAAAATATCACATTTCACCACAAATAAAATGTCACCACAGGAGTGGCCTTGTTGGACAAAGTGAGTCACTAGGGGTGGGTTTCAAAACCCCAAGCCAGACCCAGTGTCACCCTCTTTCTTCCTGCTGCTGCGGATCTAGATGTAGATTCCTCAGCTACTTCTCCAGCACCATGTCTGCCTGTGTGCTGCCACGCTCCCTGCCATGATGACAATGGACTAAACCCCTAAAACTGTAAGCAAGCCCAGTGAAATGATTTCGTTTTATAAAAGTCATGGTGTCTCCTCACAGCACTGGAACACTGACAAAGAGTAAAAAGAAAAGAAGGAAGAAAAAGAAGAAGACAATGAAGACAAAGATGAGTATGAAGGTGAGAGAATTTGAAATTAAGAAGTCACAAGATGACTTTAGCAGTATATTTAAATGAGAGAAGAGTTCATTTGAAGCTATCCAAAGACAATATGAAACACCGAAGGAAAAAAACGAGAAGAAAATAAAGTACCTCAGGGAGTGATGGGGACAACGCAGAAAGAGCTATCATATGTGTAGCATGCTACCAAGAGAAAAGTGAGGCACTGGGGGTGAGCTCTGAGGTTTATAGCCCGCTCCACTTCCTGTCTGCAATCTGGTGGTGTCACAATAGTGAGAAAGACATTAATTCATTTGCTAGGGCTGCACACCATGACCCAAACCATGCCTACTAGACCCCACCTCCCAACACCACCAGGTTAAGGACTGAGCCTTGACTCCAGTTCCTGTTTGGACCCAGTTTAACTTTACAGCTTTCCCACTATTCGGCCAATATGGTGGACATAGCTCAAGATGAGCAATGCCCAGGGCTGGGGAGGCTCTTCAATGGACCTCAACACCAGAGAGAGGAATGCTGCTTTCTTCCTTCTCAGGGGGATGTGGTCATTCTGAAACTTCACACTGTTAAAACTGAGAAATGACAAAATGAACAGGGAGTTGTGGCATGTGTTGTTGCCTTGAATGATGTTAACTGGACTTCTTCCAGAGTGAAAGCCAGGGTCAAGAAGACCTGGAGAGAAATGAGTGCAAGACATGGTCACTCTCTGCTGTTCCTCCCCTTAGATTTGTATCTGTCAAAATTAGTTGGCTTTTGTGAGAATATCTGTTACTTGGAGAGCAATTAAAGATGTTTGTTCTTTTTTTGGCAATCACAATCACTTCCGAACTCCACAATATAATTTTGTCTTCTTCTAGAACAATAAGAAAATGGCACATGGATTGAAGGGAGGTGGGGCGGTTTTGTGATTTTGGTAGAACCCCTCAAACGCTTTATATCTAAGTAGTACTTGGGTTTGTATGTGATTTGCCCCAATCCTTCAGGTGCTGAAATGTTGGTGCCAGTGTGGGGCTGTTGGGGGAGTGGTATTTAGATCATAGTACATGACCCTCCAAGTTAGTTAAGATGGGTCTTGTGAGACTGGCTTACTTATTTTGAGAACAGGTTGTTATAAGAGGGCTTGGGAACCCCCCTGTATTTTCTTCCACATGTGTATCTACCATGTGTCATGAGGCCATCACCAGAGCTGCACAGACCCCGGCATCATGTCCTTGAACCTTCAGAACTATGAGACGTGAACTTCTTTTCTCTATAAAGTGCTTAGGGTATTTTATTATAGCAACACAAAAGTGCTAGCATAGATAAGTGATGACATGAATGCTGGATGAATACATTTTAGTTGGTTGTGCTTATGTTATCTTCAGAGCACTGAATTGTTTTAATTTAGTTATTCTCAATCAAATATTAAACAGAGCCTTCTGGGAAATAATCTCCACATGACTAGTGTCTTTACTGTAGCCCTAACTTGACTGCAGAATTGCATCCTATGAAGGGGTGGAAATATTTATTATAAATATTGATATGAGGAAGAAATAGAGCTAGCAACCAAACTACACTGAGATACAACTGTCCGGTTATTTCCTTGAGTATCAGCAAGGAAATCCAGAATCTGTTCCGTTATTGAATCCTGTGGTTCAGGGTCTCCACGCCATTTTCTTAGAACATCCCTTCACCTTACATTCTTATCTTTGTGGTCTCACTGGCAAGACAGCTCAAACAACATTGTGACTATGGGCACCACAGTGACAGCACTAAGGAGACTATCTAATCCTGACATCCTGGAGCAGCAACTCAAAATGCAGAGAGAAAAACAGAGAGCTTCCATCTACCACCAACCTCATCTCAAGGCCCACTAATTTCATTTTAAGGGTTTTTTTTTGGGGGGGGTTCTCTGCATTACTGAAGATCCTATGTATTATGTCCTGATGAGGTTGAGAAAGCAAGCGATGGAATTATAAGAGCATCTGAAAATATGATTGAGAAAAACTTAACTGGCCAGATGTCATGCTGTTTAACTTTGCTTAAATAGGTTTTAAAGCAAAAATGTTTTCCAGGCATGGTGGTGTGAACATCTGTAAATCTAGCCCTTGAGAGGCAGAGACAAGAGAATCAAGAGTTTGAGGCTAGCCTGGGCTATATAATAAGTTCTAGGCAAGCCTGGGCTATGTGGTGAGACCTCCATATTAAAAAAACCCAAACACCAGCACTAAATATATATGGTTTTAATGTAATGGTACACACATATATCAAGCTATCCATTCACATTTTACTTTATATTCATACTTTATATCAAAATTCATGTTAACCAAAGTTAACTTGGTTGACCTCTGTTGAAGTATCTCTATTTTAAGGTGCTTTCATCTAATCTCATAGCTTTCCTTCTCAAACTTCAGAAATAACATTCAGGACTCTCAGTGACGTATAAGCAATAAGGAAAAGAACATCAGAAACACTGAATATATCTAAGGCAGTGGTTAGAAATAGATTTCTTCTAACGTTCCATATCCACAGGGAAAGCTGTGAGGTGCATGTGGGTCACTTAGTCACTGCAGAGTTGGATCTTCCCCTGAACCATTACAAATCTCTGGTATTTGAACATTCCCTCTTTGAAGACACCTCTTTTCAGAAGATGCCATTAAAATAATATTGCACTTTTGTGTAATTTCTATTGTTAGCACTTTAGGGATATTTTAGCTCTCTGTGTGTGTGTGTGTGTGTGTGTGTGTGTGTGTGTGTGTGTGTGTGTGTGTGAATTAAATCCAGGTTCTTACACAAGTTAAGCAAGCACGCTACCGCTCAGCAATGTCAGCAACCATTTTTTTCCCTCATTTTAAGAGGGGGGGGGTCTGTCCTAGTTGCCCAAATGACCTCACACCCACTGTGTAGCCCAAGCAGGCCTTGTGCTCACGATTTTTTTGTCTCAGCCTCCCAGGTATTTCAGATTACAGGTCTGTGCCACCAGATAACTTACTTTGAACCTAACACCATGCATGTAATTATAGGAGTTAAATGACCTGTTTGAGGAATCTATCTTACAAAGTATTACTATAGGACTGGAGAGATGGCCCAATGGCTAAGAGCACTTGCTGCTCTTCCAGAAGATGGAAGCAGAGAGCCTGAGTTAGTTCCCAGAGCCCATGTTAGACAGCTCAAAATGCCTGTCACTCCAGCTCCAGAGTTTCCAATGCCCTCTTCTAGCCTCCTTGGGCACCTGCACACACACACACACACACACACACACACACACACACACACACACACACACATGAATAAAACATTTTAAAGCATTTCTATAGAGCAAGGTTTAACCATCAACTAGTAAATATTTAGTATGCTGTTAAATTTCTGTAATGGGCAAGTTAGAAAACTACCAACAAACAGCAGAAATTGACTTGAGCAAACACAGATTTCATTAGCAACCATCAAGAGAAGATTGAAGTGGGAATAGAAAGCAATTCAAAACTGACCTCTCTGCACTGTTTACATTCATTGTTCAATTGACACCTTCTCAGGTTCAATATATACTATTATAAGCTTTCTAGAAGATGTGCATTGAACATTTATGCTTCATAAGGAAAACAGAATCAGAGTTCAAGGTCACTGATAATGTATTTGACTGTTTCTTTCATGACCATATCCATTGTCTTGTCTGAATTTCTAAGAATTATCTGGGAGGGAAAAAAAGGAATTTTGATGCTTTTGTGAGAGTAATACAGAAATTACAGCTGCCATTTTGGATGAGAGAGGAAATTTTGTACAGTTTACTTTGAACAAAGTGTTTTGATTGATTTTTTTAAGGAGAAATTGACTAAGTTGTATCCTTTTCATAAACATATATGAAAAATACTGGAAAACTAAGTGTATAGATCCAGTAAAATAATGATAAACCATGGCAATGTGGTGTTTATCTCAAGAATGCAGAGCTGGTTTCATACGCAAAAGTCAATAAATGTAATTTGTTACACTGGCAAACTAAAGACTCAAAACCATAGGATATTCTTAATAGATATATAAAACATACTTGGAAAAAGACAAACTCTTGATTTAAAAATTTACAAAATAAATGTTTAAGTAAACTAGAAATCGGGCTGGAGAGATGGCTCAGAGGTTAAGAGCACTGCTTGCTCTTCCAAAGGTCCTGAGTTCAATTCCCAGCAACCACATGGTGGCTCACAACCATCTGTAATGAGATCCAGTGCCCTCTTCTGGCCTGCAGGGATATGTGCAGACAGAACACTGTATACATAATAAATAAATCTTTAAAAAAAAAAAAAAAGTAAACTAGAAATCAAATGGAATATACTTGACCTGATAGAAGAGATCCACACAAATCTTTTAGTTAATATAATATGTAGTGATGAAAGAATCATTGTGTTGCTTTCCCAGATAGACAGAGGGGAAGATGTCCTCTTTTAATGTGCTGTTGAAATCCTAGATGGTCAAACACAGTGGCAAAGTGAAACAAGTACCATAATATTTATTGATGATGAAACTTGTAAGGCATCTACTAAGCAACTAGTGAAACTCTTGTGTGACAAGATTTTTTCATGGGGAGACACAACACACACACACACACACACACACACACACACACACACACACACACACACCCCTACTCATTCCAGAGAGGGATCCCAGGACTGACTTATAGGTAAAAAATTCAAGCTCACTTTTGAATTTTTAAAAATTTTTTATATATATAATTTTTTATTAAAATAAAGATTTTCTTTCCTTTTACATAACAACTGCTATTCCCCCTCCCTCCTCTTCTCCTGCTGCCCCCACCTACCCCCATGCCACCCCCATCCCCTCCTCATAGATAGTAAGGCCTCCCTTGGATAGTCAACACAGGCTGTTTTATAGTGTTGGGGCCAGACCTAGCCCCTCCCCCCTGCATCAAGGCTGAGTAAGGCATTGCACCATAGGGAACGGGCTCTAAAAAGCCAGTTTGTATACCTGGGGTAAGTCCTGGTCCCATTGCCAGGGGACCCACAAACACATCAAGTCATGCAGCTTTCACCCACATTCAGAGGGCCTAGTTTGGTCCCATGCAGGCTCTATTATGCAGTGGTATAAAAACAATGCCATCATGAAATTTGTAGGCAAATGGATGGAACTAGAAAAAATCATCCTGAGTGAGGTGACCCAGACCCAGAAAGACACACACAGGATGTACTCACTCATAATTGAACGTTAGAAGCAAAGCAAAGGATAACCAGGCTACAATCCACAACCAAAGAGAAGCTAGGTAAAGAGGAGAACGCTTCTGAATTTTAAAAGCACACGAATCTGTGGTGATATTGTGTTCCCCAAAATATTGTGCACCCTAATAAACTTATCTGGGGTCAGAGAACAGAATAGCCACTAGATATAGAGACCAGAAAATGGTGGCACTCATGCCTTTAATCCTATCACTTGGGAGACAGAGATCCATCCGGATCCATCCTGATCTCTGTGAGTTTAAAGCCACACTGGAAACAGCCAGGCATGGTGACTCACACCTTTAATCCCAGGAAGTGAGCCTTTAATCCCAGGAAGTGATGGCAGAAAGCAAAAAGGTATATAAGGCATGAGGACCAGGAAGGAACTAGGTGGGTTAAGCTTTTAGGCTTGTAGCAGCAGTTCAGCTGCGATCCATTCAGGTGAGGACACAGAGGCTTCCAGTCTGAGGAAACAGGATCAGCTGAGGAACTGGCAAGGTGAGGTGGCTGTGGCTTGTTCTGCTTCTCTGATCTTCCAGCGTTCACTCCAATACCCAGTCCCATGTTTGTTTTTATTAATAAGACCTTCTAACAATTCGTGCTACACCAATCCCTGGGCTCGTCCCAAGCTCAAGACTTGAAATTCTACCAATCCCCACACTGGAAATATCCACCTTGGAAAACTCCACTGAGTTCTTCGCTGCTTCTCACCCAAGCAGAGGCAGCCACGCTTTTGTGTATTTCCGAATAAATCTCTTGTGTGGGGCTCATTATGCAGTGTGATTTTGTGGTGTTCCTTGGCTCTCAACCACCAGAATACCTTTCCTTCAGGCTACAGCACTTACATTGGGGAGACTTTTCCCCTCAGAGTTGTAACACGTAAATGACCAAAGTATGGATACCACTGAGTCCACCTTGGTGAACCAATGAGTTTCATTGGGGTTACTTACATAAGTATGGGTGAAGAGTTACTCACAGGAGCAGAAATGACTCAAAGACAGCCACCCCAGCATAGGTGACAACTCTCAAAAACTGGAAACCTGAGGCCCACTGCACAGCCTACAGGCAGCTCAACAGATTGGAGAACATCCTTTCTCTGTAATTCAGTTGGTCTAAACTTCTTCCAGGCAGCTCTGCTGGTTTCTGCTTCTTCCAGGCAACTGGTCTGGTCTCAGAGTCTTCTTTGCAGGCTGGCTTCTTTGAGAATGACTCTCATCAGGCTTTACTGCTTACTCTGGGAGGGAGGAGCCTAGAGAATATAGTCAGTTTCAGGTACTTCCTGAAGCAATTTTGAGTTGTCTACCATCTTTCTTAAAACCTTTCCCAAGGGATGGAAAGTTTCAATCTCTGACTGCTACACAAGAGAAATTAATCAGATTTAACCATGTTATAAGTTGCCTTATCAATATTCTAAAACCAGTAATTTTATGCACTAACACCAGACAATTGGGAAACAAATATTTCATTTACAGTGGTAATTTGGGAGGCACCGAATACTTGCAAACTAGTTAAGAAAAGTCAGACAAGATTTGACATTAAAAATGATAAAACTGATGAGAGAAATGAAGAAAACCCAAGTAGCTGGAGATGGATACTATTTTCTAGATAAAAAGATTCAGATGCATTTGAGGAACAATAAAGCTAAGGGTTATACTAACTGAAATCAACATTTACACTCATCATGAACTTGCCATACCATCTTAAGAACCAATTGGTATCATAGCTCAGAAATAGAGCTCAACAAGCAAAAGGTATTGGAACTACTGGATATTTAAGTGAAAAAAAGTTTATGCAAAATGAAGTTGAATGTCCTTCAACACTACTTCTATCTAAACAGTAATCCATGTATCATTGCTTTTTACTTATGCATTGGTAATGTATTAGTAGTTAATCAAAGTACTGTTTCTAAAAATATGATGATATTCTTGCTGTTAGGCTGTTTATTTTCAACAAAAGTAATCGCTTTAAATTATAAAGGAAGAGTTTTTCATTAATAATTGCTCTAAAGATAGCATATGAAGTAAATAAAAATTACTCATGACCACACAACCCAGAAATTACCTGAAAATGAAATTCTGTGGTAGTTTTCCAAAGCCTTTCTGTACAATGCCATAAAATTTGTAAATTTCTTAGCATAGTGTTAAATTACTTATAATTTTTTTCTTTGTGAATTCTTAGGATTTAATTATTTTTGTTTGTGTATTATCTTTCATTTCAATATATTTCTTGATTTCTGTGATTGTATTTTCAAATGGCATAAATTTTAATTGTAAGCTATGTTCAAGTCACACTTCATTAGATATCTGCTCCTAGGGTACTTGTCAAGCTCATAAACATTCTTCCTCCATTGAATATTCCCCACTCAAAATATGTCATATCTATTAAGCAAGAATGCCTCAAGGAGGTAATTTTGAAATAGTTATATTTTTGTTGTCTGTGGTGACTTTGAGTTTGTCTTATCTGCTCAGTACTTCCTTGCTCTTAGTAAAATTTAAGGAAAATCATAAACTGAACATTTCAACATTGTACCTAAATGTCCTCTTACAGGAGTAGGTATAGAAACAGTGATCAGACCAAATTTACAGCACATAACAACGTGACGTGACCACAAATGATTGTTCAAGTGCTCATGATCTGACTTAAATTTGTCGGTTTTCCTCTCAGCCAAGGATGTTTGTTCTTCATGGGTCCTGAGACTATACCCTGATACTGTGGGCTGAAGAACAGAGAAAGGCCGTCCTCAGAAAGAAAAACAGGAGGAAAGTAAAAAGAGAAGCAAGAATGGACCAGAGGTATTTCCTCAAGCCTGCTAGCTATGGACCCTGGTTTCAGTTCCTTCTAGAACTTCCCTAGCTTCCTGCCTTTGGGTTCTGAGAAGATCCTTGTTCACAACAATTCCTAACTTTCCTCCCTCCTTCCCTCCCTTTTCTCTCTCCCCTCCTCCTTCTTCTCTTCTTTTGTGAAGTTGACTTAGTATCAAATAAACCTAAATAATACAAAAATAAAGTGATCTATGAGAGGCTTTCCCCTATAATCAACCAACCCTCTTTATGTTCTACACATCCCTGGCTTTATATATGGAAAGTATCACCTATCTAGTCCCTCAATAGTTTACGTTCAATTTTCCCTGGAAATCTATTGTGATACTAACTCATTCACCAAGGGTTTTGTATATAGAGATCACCCTTGCTCCTTTGATGCTTTATTGTGAAACTTTCATGTGTGTTTTCCTGACTAGAGAGTGTGGATTGTTAGAAAATGCTTAGAATTTGACATCTGATGACTCCTTTAGGTTGTTGTTTTCTTAAAATCCTAATCCTAACACATGGTTTTTAGAAAGGTATTACACTAATTTCCTCTAAGGAGACACAAATAAATATCTTTTAATTCAAGACAGAGCATCAACAACAGACCAAGAATAGATTCTACTTAGTCCAAGATGTGAACCAAAGAGTTTATTTGGCTTACTTATAGGAACAAGGGTAAAAGGTTACTTCCAGGAACTGGCAATCCCTCCAAACAGCTGCATCAACACAGAGTTCTGCCCTTTCATGAATGATGACATCATGGAAGCTACATCATAGAGTCCTACTTTTAGTTAACCTGACACTTTCCATTTACTCTGGCATCTCCCAAGATCATTTATATCTAGGAGGTGAAGGGGGCAAGAAGGAGTCAAGACCAGACTCTCAGGTAAGAGAACTATTCCCCTACCCCTTCAGCCTACTAGAGTATGTCAGTACATCTATTACTAATACCATAGAATTATCTGACATTGTCGTGTTCTGTTTATTTTGCTGCCATGGCGACTGGGCCCAAGTCATTCCTTCTCTGAGATGGCTATGGGATGATGATGGTATGTCTAAAGGAAAAATCTATACTGAAACAAAGGGAAATCAAGTTTAGTTTATCTTACTATTATTTTAAATGATGTCGATAAGCTTAACACTAAAAATTAAGCACTTAAAAATTTTTATTCTTGAATGTCAATGAATTCTGTTTTTAAAAATTTGGCTTGGGTTCAGCAGACAGTTCTGTGACGTGTTTTTAGTGATTGATGCAAAGAGATAATATTCACTCACAATGATAACTTTTTTTTTCAATAATATCCACTGTGCTAATCAGCTTTCTATTACTATAACTGTAAGTGTTACAGCTCTGAAGAGAAAGGTATACTGGAAGTCAGAAGCCAAGGAGTAACTCTAGCTCTAAAGGGAAAGGCATCCCAGCAGAAGTGTTACAGCTCTGTTCCAGTCGGGGAGTTTTCTCCCAACAAAGTGTTAACATTCCTTGTCCCAGGAAAGGTTTCCCTAATGCAAGTTTAACAACTCTGCTCCAGAGAAATGTTAGAGCTCTGCTCCACTAAGAGAGTTTCCCAGCAGAAATGTAGCGGTTCTGCTCTGCTCTACCTGGAGCCATTACAGCTCTGCTCTGCTCTGGTGAAAGAAACTCATCACTACAAACCTCACTCAAGAGATTTATTTGGGAGGGAGGAATCCAGGGAAGTGGCTGCCTCTGCCAGGGTGGAAAAGAGGCAGCCCCAAACTGAACAGGTATAGGACTTACAGAGGGTTTCTTAGGGGGTGGAACTTTCCAAGGTGGAGCTTTTCAGGGTGGGGATTGGCAGGATTTCAATTCCTGTGCTTGGGACAAACTCAGAGATTGGTTGGATTTCATGCTCAGAGATTGGTTGTTTTTGTGTTCAGGGAATGGTTGGATTTCAGTTCCTGAATTGGTTAGGGTCAGAATGTATTTCTTTGGCTCTGGTCTCAGGGCCAGGGTTTTCTTTCACTTGCCTTTTTTACCCTATAATAACAAATTACCCCTCAAAACAGCTTATACAGAGAAAAGGTTTAATTTGTTTTATGGATTTGTTGGTTTCAGTCCATAAGCCTTTTAGCTACAAGTCTTTGGGCTAGCATACATTCAGTTTTAAGAAACTTGTTTTCTATATATTATATACAAAATCTCATTCTCAAACTATTGACAAATTGTAATTAAACTAAACTACAGTGGTTCAATAGATAGCCAATGTTAGGTGTCAGTGCTACAGCGTTGCAGAGGAAAAAGAAGAGATTAGATGTGGAAGTGGTATGAAGAAGCAATATATAAAATAAGGCTGCAGAGAGTGAACATTGAACTTCAGAAGTTCTGAGATAGACAATAGAGAGGTGGAGTAAAACATAAACAGAGACGCTGACTGCAGAGGTGCTAAGACAGAGGGCCCACCCTATATTTCTGATAACCTTTCCATCACTCTTTCTTTAGGCTCTTCTGAAGTAAGTGAAAGCTGAAATGGTTGGAGAGAAATTTCTAGAAGGGGATGAGGTTTGGTATGGATCCTGAAGGTGGAGATTTGAGAGAATAAAGCATTGAAGATAAAACCTGAGCCAAAGCATAGGGACGAGAACATGCTCTATTTTGCAGAGGGGCGATCTACCTTTCTAGACTTTAGTGTGTGCCAGAAACTGTGGGAAACTGCCCAGGTGAGTATGGTGGATGAAGACATGTCAGGGGCATTTGAAAATGAATGGCAGCAAGAAGGAATCGCTGAACTATGGAGTATCAGGATAGAAACTGGGGTGAGGTTATGCAAGATGCATTGGATGGGTGGAGGCTGAAGCCAGGCAAGCTAATTGGGGCATCCTATAGTGATCCATCTGTCACACAGTGAAGACCTTATTAACATAGTGCAGATGTGAGAAGGGATGGGAGATTGTTCAAGAGATGAAAAATGTCTGGTTTCAAGCATGAACAGCTAGAGAAGACAATGGAGCTTCCTGTCTAAAAAGAGTCTGCATGTGTGGGATTGGGGCTTAGGGGAGAGTGTAGGGTGGAAATGCATGTTGAGATATAAGGAATAGAAAATGGCATGGTTCAGCTGAATTCAAGAAAAGGAAGATCTTTGGAGAGGGAATGTGAAGAGAAGGGTGGAGAGATGTGGTGAAGATGCACCCACGTTAAAGGTCTTGGACAGGTAAAACGAGCCAGGGTTGTGGAAACATGTAGCCTGGGAGGTGAGACTCAAGGGTTGCCAGAGAATGAAGAGAACAAAGTGGATGAGGAGCCAGAGAAGGTGACTGAAGAGGATCACATTTGGAAGAGTTCCATTAATGACATGGTATTAGAAATCAAGGAGAAGAAGAATAGGAGGTGGGGACTTGTAAACATGGGCAGAGTCGTGAAGCTGTTATGAGCATGGGCTCTGGCAACCACTCTGTTGCATCTTGGATCCACTAAAACAGGGCAGTTTAATTTGCAGAGGCTTACCCATTATAATGTACTAGGTTGACTGTCTGTCATGGCCCTAACTCATGTCTTTCCCACCGGTTCATGTGATCTTATTTAGAAATGAAGGGTATTGCAGATCTAATGAGTCAATATGAATTCATACGAGGGAAAGGTGGGTCGGTAGTGCAGTGAGACTGGGTTCCTTGTAAGAAGTGAAGAGAGACACAAGGAGAACACATATGCCTATAATGACAGGAGCAGTCTGGGGTTACATAGCTGTAAACCAAGAAGCACCTAGGGGCTGCTGGAAATAGCAAAAATAAAAAGGAAGGCCTGGATCAGATCCTGACCTAGCACTGTAGGAGGAACAGGGCTCTTGCCTCTAGGACTATGAGAAAAGAAATTCTGTTCTTTTGAGTCCCCAGTTTCTGGTGTTCTGTGGTGCTAGTCCCAGAACCTTAATGAATTCAACCACCACATCCTTAAACTGAAGATGATAGTGTCTTCCTAGGAAGGGTGGGAAATAGCACACTGAAAAATGCTTAGTACAGTGTCTGCTCTGGAGCTAGAACTCAAGCAAATGTTGACAATATGTTATGTTATTCTTTAAGGATCTGGTTGTAGGCAGAGGGAAAAAATAATACTAGTCAAGCCATGGGGACAATAAAGTCCGAAATTTTTTCTTGCTAAATTATTGGTGCATAATTAAATGGAGATGACAAACCCCTCACCTATGATGACATGTATCATTTTAGATCAAAAGAAGCATTTTCTAGGTTGGCCACTTAACTGGTGTGATGCCACACTTCAGAATTTCAGAACACTAGACTCACCCTGCAATTACAGACATTAGCACCATTGAATACAACTTTTACAAGAATGCCAATTTTATCAAAGCTAATTATAGGTATCCACATATGAAAGAAGAGAATTTTATTTTAAGTAAAAAAAAAAAATCAACTTTGTTGGCTTAAAGTCTCAATGACTTAAATCCAGGGAAGATTTCTTTTAACAGAACTTGGCAAAATGGCACGCCACTCTACATCATTCTCTCTCTGACATGTAAACAGCTCTAGATACCCTGTCTGAAGAACCGAGGAAAAGTTCAGGGTGAATGTGTAATTGAGTTCTACTCAGCAAGTTCAAAACAAATGACTAATCTAATGTCATGGACTTACTTTCTTCTCAGACTTTAGACATCAGTACACAGGCTTTGCAAGGTTTTACTAAAAATAAAAAGGAACAAACAAAGATTTTAGAATGCTTAGCAAACTGCTCATATCATATTTACATGTCCAGAAAGGAAGGAAGATGAGAATAGGGAAGAAAGACTTTACAAATTGTTCTCCTTTAAAGAAACGGTTTGCAGCAGATCCCAGAAGCAAGCAGAGGACCATTAAAAAGTTACAACGAGAGGGTGTGGCTCAGTAATAGACTATCTGTTGAGAACGTTCCCACCGTTTTTTTAAGTCACATTGAAATCTTCATTAATTAATTTCCAAACAACGTTTAACATGAAATCTATCCTTTAAGCAACAAGCCTTGTGGACCAATAATTTGACCATGCTTTATCTTCACCCTGGAGTAAATTAAAGTCCTTACTGACCCTTTCTACTGCACTTTGAGCACTATAGTTGACAGTACAATATTATATTATACTTCATTTGAACTTGGAAATCCAGGACAAATACAAGGAGGCTGAACATAAAATAGGAGTTCCCTTGGCAACCAGACTCTGAGTTCTTGAAATGTTCTCTGGTTGCAAGGAGGAAGTTACAATTTGTTGTGCAAGCTGTTGGTCATAGAGCCGTTGGCAAACTGAGAGATGACAGTCAACCACTGCCTAGCTCAGTGTATTGCTCAATGTATGTTGGCTGATAGGATTTTAAAACATTGCCTTCCATTCCTTTCAGAATCAGGAAAGACAGAGATATTTGGGGAGGAGGGGAGTTGATTATCTTTCTAGTTGATTCCATCTCAAATCTGTGATTAGATTGCAAGGACTTAGTCATAAGGCAGGCTTCGATCTCTTTTGCAAAGGCAAAGGCCAGATGTTCATCTTTTTCTGTTTTATAATCCCCTCAGTATTTATGGACAATAGATATATACATGTATATGTTAATGAGTATATACATATAGATTATGAGAGCACACCCATACATTATGTAATATAGTCAATATATTTACTGAGTACTTATATGTCATATATAAATAAATATTAACTCCTAAAGCTGGGTATTTTGCATATTTATCTCACAGTTTGTAAAACCTTGTGGTGGTTTGAATAAGAATGGCCCCCATAGGATTATACATATGAATGATTAGTCACCAGGAAGTGGTTGGTTTGAAAGGATTAGAAGGATTAGGAGGTGTGGCCTTATTGGAGCAGGTGTGGCAATTTTTGGAGGAAATGTGTCACTGGGGGTGGTTTTTAGGTTTCAAAAGCCCACACCAGGCCCAATTCCCCCCCACCCCCATCTCTCTCTCTGCTTCTCTGCCTGTGGATCAGGATGTAGCTCTCAGGTACTGCTCCAGCACCATGCACACCATCTTACTTCCCACTATGATGATAATGGACTAACCTCTGAAACTCTAACGCAGCCCCAATTAAATGCTTTCCTTTATAAGAGTTGCCCTGGCCATTGTGTCTCTTCACAGCAATAGAGCAGTCATTATGACAAAGCTAAAACTTTAAGATCAGGTAGGCATACCTGTTCAACCTGTGACAAGGGATCTCTTTAAGCCAAGCCACAACATACTCATCTCGGAGTTGACTGTTGATTGTCTTTTTCTATGAAAATGTAAATGTCCTTCATCTAGGTAGGGCTCTTGGTGGAATCATTTGGGCTCTAGTAGTTGTGGCAGCCCTGACTTTCCAGCTTTGCTGCTTATACCACAATATCCTGTCTTTCAGACTGCCTTCACTCCATGATGTAATGTATGTAATGAATGTAACTTTGTGTGATAGACACCTACAGCATCCTAACTGGGTCTCCAGAAACAGTTATTCTACACCTTCACAGCTTTACACAGTGTCCTCTTGGGGGACTTCTTGCTTGGCATCAGACCTTGCCATACACTGCCTTTTGTATGTTTCATGTTGGCAAAACAGTATCAGGTGTCAATGCTACCAAGCTCTGTTGTTAGCTTTAGATGTAGCCTGGCCCTCTTGAAACCACAGTTTCATTTGCCTCTGTGTGGACCCTGGTGAGACATTTTTCTAGGCGACTGTCTTTGAACAAGGAGTCCCTTCAGTGACATTGTCAGCCTGAGCTCATTCTTTTAAAATGAATTTGAGTTTTCACAAGTTGGTCTTACTGCCGGGAGGTTTTCCTATCGTTAGGTTTCTCTGTGATGGGACTAAACCCTTTAACAATCACAGCTGCTTTCCCTTCACCCTGTTGCAACTTGATGCTTTCCTGCCAGACTACTTTCCCTGCCAAACTGCACTTTTCATATCTTTTGCTCTACTTGTCACTGTCTTTTACTACAGACCTGGATAAGAGCAATTAACCAGATATAGCCTGAATACAACCCTGTCTTGAAATGCCCTCTGCCAAACAAATTAGCTCATTACCTTTGGATTTAGCCACACTCAAGTTCTCAGGACAGTGGCAAAGTGTGATTCTCTGCCAGAAGACAACAGCTATCTAGCCTGGTTCTTGAGAGAGTCCTTGCTTGCCTCTGCAACCCTACGAGCCAGGCCTCCACTGTCCACATCTGTTGCTGTTCTTCTGAACGCCCACCAGAAGGACCATGAAGCATTGCTTGCAGCATTGGAGGGCATCTCTAGCTCATACCTCCCAACTCTTTCACATTCCTCCCACACACCTGCTCCAAATGCCTAAGAGCTACACGGTCAAGTTTATACAGCAACAGCCTTAATTCTTGGTACTAATTTTCTGTATTCTATTTGTGGAAGGAATACTGACTTGTTGTTTAAGGATTTTATTATTTACTGAAGTGTAGATCTATGTGCAGATGCCCTCAGAGGCCAGAGGGTGTTGGATCCCCAGAACTGTAGGTCTGGGCAATTTTAAGCCATCTGATGTGGGTGCTGGGAAACAGATGTGGGTTCTCTGAGAGAGCAGCTTTAACTGCTGAGCCATCTCTCCAGCCCCCAACTTTTTTGTTTTTAAAGCAAACAGTCAATGAGGTTGAGTCAGGCTACAGCAAGCTCAGAATGGTCCTTTGTGGGTTGTGATTGCAGAGCCTTCATACTGACACTTAGAGCTTTCTCATGACATCACCTTATGGCTTGGCTACTCTGCTATGTGAGTATTTGCTAAAACAAACGCCGTAGTCCAGGTAGCTTAAGTAATTTATTTCCCATAGTTATGGAAGCTGGGAGACACAAATAAGGGTGCCATTAAACTCCATGTTTGTTGTGGGTCCTTTCCTGGGTTGCAGATGTACCTCGTTGCCGCATTTTACATGGATGAGAGACCATCTCCCTCATCTTTTCTAATAAAGGAATCAGTCTCATCTACAAGGTTTCCACTGTCATGACCTCCTAATAATTCGGGAAAGTGTATCAGTTTGGAGAGATATGGACATTCAATACACAGCATGGTCTACACTGAGGTTCAGGTTTTCAAATCTATCGTATGTATTTGAGGTCAGATCCATGCTTTTCACAGAATTCTGGGAAGGAAATGGCAAAAAGATGAAGTTTAAATATGCTGATTTTTCTCAGATTTTACAGCTGGAGTTGAAAAGATGTAATTTAACCTGGCTAAAACCAGGATGAGTCACAAGAACCTTGTAACTGTGTTTGGGTGAGAGGCAGTGAGCAGCTGGGGGACACTGGTGGGAGGACACTTTCCAGTGTACACATTTCATACGGTGAGAGTTTTGAGTCACTCAAATATATTACAATTTTCAAAGTAGGAAAATACAAGTAGATGTTTTCCTATCAAAGGACTCCTTTACAAGTCCCTTTGGCTTGTTCACTAGGAGAAATATTTACAAGGTAGCAATTTTCATATGACTTCAAAAATCCATATTTAAATGTGACAGTAATAAAAACTAGCACCTACTGTTACTTATAGATACAGATTGCATTCTGAGTGTTTAAGGACCCGAATGCCATGTTGCCCTTGTCCTCAAAATATCCCAAGGAAACACTGCAATGAAATATAAGTATAATGAATTTATATTCCCTACAGTAAGTAGCACATGAAATAAATATATAATGAAACACTAAAATTCACAGATAATGAAACTGAAGCTTAGAGGTCAATAGCCCATTGTAATTAAATGTTCACATTGGCTTATGCAGTTAAATGGGGGTTAGCACCCAGACACTTGAGCTTTAAGAGTAGACAAAATATACAATCTACTGTGCTACGATGGGGAAAGAGGAGAACAGTTATGAGGAAGTGGAAATGTGTGAGTTTGAGACTGTTTGGAGTGAATTGACAATGGACAGATTATCAACTGAAGTGTTTTACCAGTCGTGGTGATAGACATTACCAGAAGCAACCATAGGACCAACCTCAAATGTTGTATTGGTGTTTCCTTTAGAGGGAAACACTTCTCCTTGGATGGAAGCAGGGGAAACTCATAAGAAAGTTACAAGAACTCACCACAAGGCTAGGAAACTTCCACAACCTTCCTGAGGTTACATAAGCAGTAAACAGTTGCTGAAGGAAAGACTCTCATGTGAGACAGATGAGGGGACCGGCCTCTCCATGAGGTGGTAGGCAGGTGTTAGATGTTGTTAAAGTACTATTCAAACACGTTAAGGACACTATTAGTGTTCATTACTTATTGTGGGCTCTCTTTCCAGTATTCATTTTCTATTAGCAAAGACTTTGGGGATGGGTTAATTTGACCACTTGGCAAGTGTCCTCTCTCCCCTGTTGCCCTGTCAGCCTTGAGCAAAAGGACTGCTGGTTAAGCAGTCAGCCAGTCTCCAACACCAGTCACCTGGAACACTCCATGGATGCCCCGAGGAAAGGCGCTTCACACAGGTTGCCCTGTACTTCCTGCTATACAGTCTTTGATGAACTCCAGCTGATCCTGCAACTATTTCCACCTAGGGGAGCATTTTGATCCTGGCAGCCTAGTGGTATAGTGGTTGTTGCTGCTACCAAACAGACGACTGGGTAGTTGGTGCAACCACAAACCTTCATTAGCATGAGTGATTTTCTGTGGTTGTTGCAAACACCTCTTCTTGGACTATTTCAGCAGATTTTTCTGGTTCATTTTGTAAGCCGTCCAAGAGACAGTGCCCTGTGCTACTGTCCCCTGGTGTTACAATAACACCTCTCTGAAGAGGTCTTTACCTCCTGTCCTAATTTGCTTCCTATTGCTATGATAAACACCATGCCCAAAAGCAATCTGGGAAAGAAAGGGTTTTATTTCATCTTACAGTCCATCGTGGAAGGGGAAGTCAGAGCAGGAACTCAGCCCAGGACCTGGAGGCAGGAAGTGAAGTGGAGACCATGGAAGAACACTGCTTACTGACTTGCTCCTCATAGCTCACTCAGTTTGCTCTTTTACACAACCCAGGACCACCTGCCCAGGTATGGTACTGACCACAACGGGCTGTCCCTCCCCACATCAGTCATTAATAAAGAAAATGCCCCAGGCAATCAGATGGAAGCATTTTCTTTATTGAGGTGACCTCTTTCCAGATGACTCTAGGCTGTGTCAAATTGAAAAGAAAAAAATGAATAAATAAATAAAACCAATGAACACATCTGCTTATTTTGGATAGGGGCAGACTGGGGCTGGCAACATGAAGAAAGCACCAGAGAGAACAGAAATAACAGCAATGGCAGAATAGCACCAGGTTGGCAGTGATGGGAGAAGAGGCGGAGCTGAGTGGCCAGAGGGCTGAGCTGCAGGGGGCTGAGCTGCAGGGGGCTGAGCTGCAGAGGGCTGAGCTGCAGAGGGCTGAGCTGCAGACGACTGAGCTGCAGAGGCAGCAGAGGGGCCAGCTGCATGTGACACTTACAGAAGAGGCTCCAGGCCTGGGACAGGTGGACTTGGCAGCAGCTTGTGACAGCCGCCCTCCTGTCAAATACCTGGAGATACACAAACTACCAAAGGGCAGTACTTGAAGAGCTGCTCCTTGCCTACTCACAATTCCTATCGGAGTACAGCAGAGGGTTCCAGTCTGCCGACTGGTAACAAGTGCAAGATCAGACTCTGTTTTGATTTAAAGAATTTGGTATTTTATTCACTATGGATTTTTGTAGTTTAAAATATACCGCATTTTAATATTTATCTTGATAAAAGTTTTTTTTTGGTTGTAAAGTTGCATTAAGTTTCATATTCCATTGTGTCTCAATCATCTACCATAAATGCTTGGATATGAGTTTTTTTTATTTTTATTTATTTATTTATTTTTTTTGGTTTTTCGAGACAGGGTTTCTCTGTGTAGCTTTGCGCCTTTCCTGGAACTCACTTGGTAGCCCAGGCTGGCCTCGAACTCACAGAGATCCGCCTGACTCTGCCTCCCGAGTGCTGGGATTAAAGGCGGAGTTTTTTTTTAAAAAAATCACATGGAAAAGAAAAATGTTAACTTTCCTATGAAGTTTACTCAATTATTCATTAAACAAATATTTCTGGAGCATTTTTATGTTAAGCACTGCCCTAGGTTCAGGATGTTTTCAATATGTATTTTTAATGTGTGCTACAGCATTTTAAATAAATCTGTGTAATTATTAAAGAACCCAACAGCTTAAAGCTTATGAGAGGAGAGTTTAATGAGATGCTCCAAGACTCGGGTATAAGCCTTTCACTAAATGTGTTCACATTCCTTAACAATGTCAAGTCCCTTTCCAGCATTATCAGGTAACTTCCATTCTGAACTTTAATGCTAGGGAGGGACTAGTGAGTCAGGACAGATAACTATGGCTGCCCAGAAAGAAAAGAGAGAAAGAAAAAAAAAAGGGTGGGGTAAAATTAGAAATGATGCCCCTTCAAATCACTTAATTCCTCAAAATCAGTTTCTCTGTATATAAAAGACAAAGAATTAGAATGTTAGGGCCTCATTTATGTCTGATAATTTTGAAGTAACAGATTTAATTCAGCTGATAAACTCTAAATTACAGTGGGTTTTACTTCAATTCCCATTAATGATCCCCAAATTTCCTTTTCCTATATTGTGAGAGCAAAAGAAAAATATACATAAATATATACCTGCATATACATTATTGTTATTTTTAAAGTGCTCACTAAGAGCGACAATATTTAGGCCACTCGACCCTTCACTGAGCAAATACACCTGGTTAGTTTAGTTGTTTCTTTCACTTTCCTCTCTAAACTGTATCAGCAGTGTTTGAACAAAATGGAGTTGGGTGAGGTGATAGCACGCTTTGCAAACCCTTAAATTTTTATTTTTCAAATTAAAAGGTTTCAAACTTCAAGGAAGAGGGTAACCAGCATAACTGGACTTAAGATGCTTCTGAGGCTGACCTTGGATTTGAAGGACAGGGAAAGGGGGCTGATCTAGTTTAAGTGCTGGGGAGGCATGTGCAGTAACAGAGACTCACAACTGTAGATGAAAAGAAGAGCTAGAGCCAACCTTGGCCAGGAGGATTCAGACACCTGCCGGGCCTTGCGTCAGTAAGTGATTTCAGATTCTGCAGCCCCGGGAGGTCAAGTTCGTACTGTCGGCAGGAAGGCTAGTTGAAATGACAAAGAGGATCTATTTCTGTTTTAGTGGATTTAGCAAAGGAAGAGACTTATCCAGGCCACTGGACTCACTCTCAGACAACCCCGCAAATAAAAACACCATAACATTGTCATTTACATTTCTGCAAAAAGTTGCTCGCAAACGCCCTCACGGAGAGGGAAGGATCTCGAGTCGCGAAGCACCGTCCCCAAATAAAGCCCAAACTGAGAGCTCCTCAGTTCCATGCGCAGGGACGTCAAGCCTGCCCTGCTCACCGGCTCTGGGTCTCCGGGGGCGCGCAGACGGGCGGGGGCGAGGGGCGTGGAGGCCGTTCCCTCGGAGCACCCAATCAGCAGCGAGCCCCGGCGGTGGCGCCAGTGACGTAGGAGGCGCTCCCTCCGCCCCACTGCGGGCGGACGCCGAGTTCTAAGCGGCTGCGGGCGGCGCACGCGGAGCCGGGGCAGTGCGCCTGCGCAGCCGCTCACCCGGGGGAGGCGGGGCCGAGGGGCGGGCACGCGCATGCGCGCTCCCGGGGCGGTCGCGGGCGGAGGGGGCGGCTCCTCGAGTGTCGGCGACCCGAAGGCCGAGCGAGCGAGCGAGCGAGCGGCAGGCGGGCGGCAGGTGCCGCGGCCCGGCGCCGCAGCCTCGTCGCGCGTCCCCGCGATGAGCCTCGTCCCGCGGCCTGTCCCTGCCGGCTGCCGGTCGGCGCGGGCCTCACGGCGTGACCCGAGCCTCGTGGTGTGGCGGGCCCCCGCGGCGCGACGCGGGCCCTGAGCGGGAGCGGCGGTGCCTCCCGCGGCCCAGGCCTCGCCCTCCCGCGCTCCTCGATGTCTCCCCGGCGGGGAGGACGCTGCCTGCGACACCCGCCGAGCGGCGCCCCCCGGAGCGCCCCGCTGTCGCCCCGCGGCGACGATGAGGGCGGAGGGCGCCGACCACTCGATGATCAACCTGTCGGTGCAGCAGGTCCTGAGCCTCTGGGCCCATGGCACGGTGCTGAGGAACCTCACGGGTAATGCGCCGGGCGGAGGGAGCGGTGGGGGACCCACTTCACGCGTGTTCTGGGCGTCCTCAGCCCCGGCCTGGTGCCGGCCGCTGGAGCACGCGCGAGTTGCGCCGGTGCCCAGACTGGATCACAGTTCACGTTTGTGTCATTAGCCCCCCCCCCCCCCCCCCCCACACACACACTGCCCCGCGTACACACACACTCACTCAGCTTCTTGAGGTTTCCATCATTTTTATTCTTTCCTTCCTGGTATAGCTCTTTTTCTTGCTGACAAATCTCAAACCAAATGCAGCACTTCCATTCATTCCCTGCTCACGGTGATCTGTTTGCTTGGACCGTTCTTTTTTGGAGAGAGATGACTAAGTAGATTATAGTGGGTCAGGGGCTGGGCCAAGGGCTAGCTAGAGCAGTCAAAGCAGTTGTCTGTCTTCTCTGCTGTTTCCTTTTGTCTGTCTGTGTGTCTTCTTCTGGCCTCAAGTTGCTGCATCTGTGACATTTGCGAATTCTGTGTATTTCCCTTCAGTAATCAAGGTGATTGGAAATTGAATTTAGATACATTATAGCATCAGTTTGTGGTTGTTAGAGTGAGGCATTAGTACACAGCATATTTTCATCTAATCTGTAGGCTTGCTTTGGGAAGAAACTTTTGGTTTTCTTAATGTGGAAATGTTTATAGTCTGAGTTTTTAAAAGAGCTTCTAAAGAGGAATAGTGACAGGAAAGCGATAGGATTAACAATTTGAGTCCGGGGTATCTGCTTTTCTGAAACAATAGCAACCTCCCCACTCAAGGGCCCCCCCACCCAAAAAAAACCTCAGGTCTTTAAAATGTCTTAACTCCAATTGAACATTAATATTTCAAAATTTGTGTGATATCAAGTTAATAGCATATAGTATACATATGCATATATTTATAGGTAAAAATCTGACCTGATACAGGGCGCACATGCTCAAAGAGAAAAATGTGATGGAATTATGTACCTCCAGGACAATTTTCAGCTTACTTAATTCCTTATATAAGGAAACAACACAATTAAAGGAAACCCTGGAGCCAGCAGACTCTTCTTGGTTGCATGTTTATGGTTCTGAAAAGTTAAATCCACATAAAGGTAATTTCAAGATAAGACTCTTCTATCTTACTTATGACTTTGTGTGTGTTTATCCACAGTTTCATATTTCAAAGTATGAATTGTTTATTAATGAATAATGATAAAGACTTAGAATATAGATTGCCTATATTAATAACTAGCTTGGCTCATCAAGGTATTTTATAGAAAGTTGGTGTGGGAACTCTAAAGTGTAAATGTAGTGGACCTGTTCGCAAGATTTAGCAATGTTTTAAAACATTTAAGATTCTTATCTTTGCAATGGCTTTTCAGCTCCACAAGTTACCCATTTGGTTAGGAATAGCAGATAGCAATCCTGGAGAGCTTTGCTTATCTCTGGTGTGAGCCTAATAATTGCTTATATAAAGTGACAGCCTGTGGTTCTGTGTGTCCTGCACATACAGAGGACCATAGCTGTCCCACATGTAGCTTGAGGCTTAGTCAAGAGATGCTGTCTGCTGTGCCATGTGCAGCCTAGTCTGTTCAAAACAAGCAAGCAAGCACAGCTCCCAAGACAGTCAGCCCACCGCTGATTGTCTCCTATGGATTACTCTCTCTGTATATAATTTCTAATCTTAATATCTCTGCAGAGTAGACATACAAAGCAGTTCAGGCAAATGAAACTGCCCTAAGTTCTAGTGAGCAAATGGGACTTCAGAGCAAACCTGTCAACAGAATGCCTTCCCCTTTCCCTCTCCATAGCTCTTTATTCAGCTTCATCCTCTGCTTTGTCAAGCATTGTGACTTTCTTGCTTCATCCTGCCACTTCTGCTGTTTGTACCTACTTCTGTTTTTGAATGCCTTGCAATTTTTGTCTCTGCTAGCTTGAGTGAAAGTAAGGCTGCTGTCTTGCTCCTTTCTGAGTTCTTATGCCATAGTGTACTGGACTCTGGCACATTGTAACTGCTGACTCCATGTGTATTGAAGTGAGTCTGTGAAATAGGACCTACTGTGTTGTTTCATCTAGGTCTCTTAGAGTGAATGTGCCATTCAAGTGCAGTGGGGTGCTTAGGCGGCCTTTGTAGACAGTCATCTCACACACCTGGAGGACGGGCAAATGCATATTGAATGCAGTTGTATTTAGTGCTAGGTACTGGCTTGTGTGTTCTTTATTTGATATTGTCAGTAGTTTTTGAGAGATTGTGTATGTTCACTTTACAGATGTAGCCATTGAAGCAGGAAGCAAGCTTCAGCTTGGTAGTTTACATGATTGTCCCATGTACTGTTCATTCAGAAGGTATATTTGGCATCATAGCAAACTTGTAAGTGAAACAGATAATGAAAAGAAGCAGAGTATAAAACCAGGCTATCTTGGATTATGGCTGAAGGGATTATAGAAATCTGGGTATTGGGAATTTGAGTTAATTAAATACCAAATAAAAGAGAAGTAAGCTATCGTTTCTCTTCTTTGTACAAACAAGCAGTGTGATTTTACTTTTAGGATTTTGTCTAAGAAGCAGGAGTCTGCTTTGATAGGAATAAACTTAGCCGAGAAGAACTAGAAGCACCCTAACCCAAGAGTTTTACAGTTTCTGCACTACCAGTCTGTCACTCTTACCAGCCTGTGGTGAGAGGTGTTTAATGGCAGAGGCAGGCCCGGAGCCTCTCCTGACTCTTAGTTTCATGCCTGTCCTTTCTGCCCCACATAGCTACTTAACCCAGGCAGGTCTGAAAAATAGTAAATCTTAGGATACTTAAGATTAGCCTGGCACATGTTTGTCGCAGGCTGAGAATATGTAAGGTTATCTCCAGTGGCTGGGTCCCATATATTCCAAGACGCATCCCCTACACCCACCCCCGCCTTCTCCCCTAGCTACTTGAAACCACAGATAGTATCTAGTCCTTAACATGCATACTTATGATACAGTTTACTTTCTGTTAGGTGCAGCAAGATGCTTAACAATAAGAACATAAAGCCGGAACATTTTAACTACACACTGTCACTACTGTATCACTACTGTTGCATTCTGATGCTCTTAAGTAAAGCAATGGGCTATTTGAACACAAGCATTGCGATACTGAGGCATCCTATCCATAGCCACCAGTCAGTCTGATAAGGGATGTGGTTCCTAGGTCTGTATACCCTTGACAGAGATGAGTCTTAGATAGAACAGAACAGCATGAGGTGTTGTCATGCTATTCAGAGTGGCCAGCAATTTTAAAAGTATGAGTTGTTTGTTCCTAGAATCTTCAATTTAATATTTTTGGATGGTTGGCGATGCAGGTAGCCAAAACCATAGAAACTGAGATCTTCAATGATGGTTTACTGATTTGTCCAGTAAATAACAGATGCTGGAAAGTGTTAGGTACTATTGAAAAAACAGTGCTTTCTAACATTCCAGTGGCTGTTGTTTTGTAAATTACTGACCCATATTTGTTATATTCCCAGTGGTAGGAATTCTCTAAGGTTTGGTCAGCTGTTTAATGTTTCCCTCTTTTGGAGACGTTCATATGAGGATTCTAAGCACAAGCCATTTCCAAATCCTGTGTCTGTTACTAGACGACCACCGTCCACAGTTGCTGTGTGTCTACCCCTTTCTCTGTAGTGTTTAGGATTCCTCCTTTGCTTAACCCTGAATAGCTTTTAGGCTTTTTTTTTTTTTTTAGCTTATTAGAGAGATGAATGGCTTCCTTCCTTTCTTCATTCACAAGTACCCTTTTCTATGAATGTGCTCTAAATTCCTACCCCTCAATCTGAAGTTGAACTCCATACTGGGTCTACCTTTTCAGCTTTGTAACTTGATTGGTTTTTTTCCCTAATAACTAACTGTATCTTTTTGCTTTATTTTGTTTTTCTTAACTGATTTGACTCCCAATTTGTATTCTGATCCAAATTTGGTTACTAAGGAGTTAGAGAAGAATTTTACTTCAGAAAAGGCAGGTCCTTAAACTGCTGGCCAAGCATAGTGGGATTGGGAAAGGGATACTGGGCCCTGGGAGAAAAGTAGATGCTGTCTTAGGCTTGTCAACTTCCTCTTTGACAACAGAAGATGTAGGGGGCAGGTGCACCCCTTCTTCTCTTTCCTGGTAGTAAGTGTTGAGTCTGGGGTCCAATATATAGTGAAAGATAAAAGCTTTATAGGTATCTATATAAATACTGTTCATTTTGTGTATACATGTGCATGTATGTACAGTGGGTCCTCAAATTATGATATGGTTAGGTCTGATAAACCCATTGTAAATTAAAAAAAAACTATTAGTAGAAAATGTATTTAATATATCTTTCTTACCCAAACCAACACTTAGCCTAACCTATCTTAAATGAGCTACCAGAAGTCATCTTAACACAACATCGTATTTATCAAACACACAGTGGGAACAGAGTGCTTGTGTGGGCATAGGCTTACAGCATTTTAAAGTTGACAGTTTGTAAGTTGAACCACTGGTAATTTGGGGTCTCTCTCTGGCTGTGTATTAACTTTTAGAATATTCATGCACATACTGTTACAGTTTCCATTTAGAGTTTCATAGTTGATAAACTGTTTTGCTGTCAGCCGAAAGGGGAGAAATAGTTCATACACGGTGGTGCAGTCAGCACCTTTATTGTTGTTTTCAGGTAGCTGTGCCTCCCTTGGTGTGGCTGTGTTTACCATTAGGTTACATTCCCTTACTGAGGTAGGCACATGTAGAGTGGTCAGAAATCCTCTGCTGTTGCTTGGTCCGTAACTGCAGCTTTAATCATACACTCTGCGTTTGGTATTTGTACCAGACCCCACAGTTGACTGTTTTTTGAAACACATGATTGGTATTTCTTACTCTGGTGGTGTAGCCCAGAGCAGTAAGTGCAGGCAGGGCTGCGCTTTATAGCATTCACCGTTCTAGAAGGACTCCCTGGATGTTTGACAGAGGGCACTGACTGTAAGCTTTGCAAAGTCAGGCTCATTGTTCACTGGGCTCACACTTGGTTTCCACTCTGTTGTCTTGGAGCTGTACGTAAGCCCCTGTTCTCTGGAGTACTGCGGATTCATTGTAAGAATATATAGGCTATGATTTTTTGACTCTTTAATAATTAACTTTAATAAATTATTTATTAAAGTTAAAATAATTAATTTTAATAAATACAATTATAATTTTATTTATCTTTGCTTTCTTTAGTGACCAAGACAGTGAGCTAATCATAAAGACAGGTCAGAGATGTTGTGCCTCTAGTAACTATTTTAGGAACCCCAAACTGGAAAGGAAGGGAAATTGGGTCCAGGGAAGGGAGCTAGAATTAAAAATGGTCAGGTGTGACAGGCAAGTCCTGAGAGTTGAGCACTGGCTGTACATAGCCTTGGGAGGAAAAATCTTAACATGGCTACTCATTCAACACTTTACTGTGCCAGAACTATACAGAACATTTCACATGTGTTTTCCTGTAATTAGTGACTATGTAATTTATTTTCTTACTATGTATGATTATGTAAGGTGTGATAGGCTAGTTATGTATTTTAATGACCTATTTAAGCAATAATAATTAATCATAGACTACACAGTGGTGGCAGCAACACCTTTAAGAGATCTCATTAACCTTAACTGGGTGCTGCTGGTGCACTCCTTTAATCTCAGCACTCAGGAGGCAGAGGCAGACGGATCTCTGTGAGTTCGAGGCCAGTCTGGGTTACAAAGCAAGTTCCAGGACAGTCAGGGCTACAAAGAGAAATCCTGTCTTGGGGGGGAAAAAAGGCTATTGATTTCATTTAGAGACCTTGAGCTAGTAGACTCAGCTTAAAGAAACTTTCCCCTAAATTTTATGGAAGTAGGAGAAGTCAGGTTTTACCTGAGACTAAATGCCAGTGCATTTAGGATAATATATATCCTAGACTGTAACCACGGACACATACGTACTTCCTGTAGGACTTAGATAAAGTGGACCTTCAGGTGGGGACCACCGTGGAGACCTGACTTGTTTGAGCTTCCTAACTTACGGCACTTCCCCTGCCCCAGAGGAGCTGTCCTGTGTACTTGAGAGCACACTGATTTTCCTCATGTTTTCATAACTCACCATGGCTTATATCATCCTTATACAAAACAATTTGTGTTTAGCATTTTAGTTTTAATGATGAGGACATGTCCATATTAGAAACTATTTGTAGGATAACATTCCCCTAAACCTTTTTAGTGAGCAGGACATGGCTCTAAGAATCTTCCATGTGTTTTAGTTGATTCTTACAATACCCCACATTGTGGGCACATGGGCCCAGCTTGCAGAGCATGTGGATCAGGACTTGAAGAGTCATTGCTGTTCAGCAAACATGTCTTAGACACAGAGGTAAATCGCAATTGGTGACCCCTCCTAGGCCTCTTTTGCAGTGAGTATTAACTTACAAATTTGAACTACTTTACTGCTGAGTTACAGTACTCTCAAATTTCATAGCTCAGAACAAGGAACATCTCACAGGTTCAGCGCTTTGGAAATAGTGCTGGTCTTGGGTGCTTCAATGCACCTGTCAGCTGGCCTGTGTTCTCTGCAGACTGCCCCGGGACCTGAGAGACAGCTTCCACAAACACATTCTTGTGGGAGAAAGGCTTTCACGGGACTGTTCACAGTTGTCTTCCCCACAAAAAGATGGGGACAAGTTGGACCAAAACAGAACCCACAAGTCTATTTAACATAATCTTGGAAGTACAATTTGTAGTTATGCTGTGTTCTGTTGGTAACACATACCAGCTCGTGTCCATTGTGGGAAGCGAAAGCAAAAGCAAGTTTGGCTGGAACAGTTGAGGACCTGCTGGAAAGGAGCTTTAACACTTGAATAGGTGTGGGGGAAGGGAAGAGGCCTTCAGAGGGAGGAATGGTGTCAGCACAGAGGGCAAGGGCATGCAGTCTCAGGGAAACAGAAGCCACAAGAAAGAAGGCTGTTTGGCGTGTACAGTCGTATGGAGTAGCCATGTGAAGCCTTTCCAGGACCCAATCTGGATTCTTTTTTTTTGGTTTTTTGAGACAGGGTTTCTCTGTGTAGCTTTGCGCCTGTCCTGGAACTCACTTGGTAGCCCAGGCTGGCCTCGAACTCACAGAGATCCGCCTGGCTCTGCCTCCCGAGTGCTGGGATTAAAGGCGTGCGCCACCACCGCCCGGCTAATCTGGATTCTTGACTGCAAGCCTGATGCTGGCCATTGTGGTACATGCCGAGAAACAGATAAAATGGTCCTGGAGGACTGGACACTCTCAGAAGTACTTCCTTATGGCTTGTGGACTTTGGGAAGGCCCAGGAATAGGATTTTGAAGAAACCTAAGGGATGGAGATTGTTGACCCTGTATATGTGATAGTAGAGAGTGAGGGAAAGACAGCTGCTTATAGAGTACTCCAGGCAAAGGTTGTTTTTTAAATCAGTAATAGGAAACTGGTTTGCATCCTCAGACTCTCTCATCCTCTGCTGTGCACAACTTCAGGCGGAAGTATTTGCTACTAACCCTGCTTGTATATGGGATCCACTGAGGCTGGTTATACAGATGCCAGGGCCCAGGCTGTATAGAGTATGGGTCATCAAGGATTTTAAAGCTGCTCTTGGGTAATTCTATCATTGTGTGCTCAGCAAATGGGAGTGTGTGCTTAAAAACTACTAAGAAGTTTTGGAATGAGCTTTTAGCTGTGCAGTAACGTGATGGAAGTTCATGTGGTGTGTGTAGGATGACTGCAGACAGGATCTCCATATGAACAGCTTACTTCCAAAGAATAAGGGTAACTGGCTCTCCAAAGTGACTGTCTTTTAATACTCGAGGATGATACCATAATATATCGAAATATTTTGTTTATATAATCATTAGCCATAAAGAATAAGCCCTATTAATGTGTAGTGTACTTAAATTTTTTCCATTTCTTTTTGGTTTTTCAAGACAGAATTTCTCTGTGTATCCCTTGCTGTCCTGGAACTCACTTTGTAGACCAGGCTGGCCTTGAACTCACAAAAATCAGCCTACTTCTACCTCCCGAGTACTGGTATTAAAGATGTGAGGTACCACACTTGGAGTATATTTAAAATTTTTAAGTCATGTAGTTTTGTTACATCCAAAATATATAAAATTAAATATTTAAAGTGTCGGTAAATATGTACATAAAATTTAAGTTAGGAATCTTCCTGACACCAAGCTAGCTGTGGTCCTTCTAGATTTCTGTCTGCATGTGGAGTCAAAAGAATGAAAGAACCTGTGTCAAGAATCGGGCTTTTGTTCTTGTGTCTGTTGGAAGGTCGTAAGAGAGCATCCGATCTCCAGGAACTGGAGTTACAGATGGTTGTGAGCCACCATGTTGGTGTTAGGAAGAGAACCCACCTGGGTCCTCAGCAAGAGCAACAAGTACTCTTCACCACTGGGCCATCTCTCCAGCCATAAGCTGTCTTACTTTACACCAGCACGTATCTCCCAGACCTTGCTGTCTTTACCTGTAACATTAGTGCTGTGGGATGATCTGTATGTCAAATGTGTTGCTGATTGGTCAATGAATAAATCACTGATTGGCCAGTGGCCAGGCAGGAAGTATAGGCGGGACTAACAGAGAGGAGAATTGAGAGAACAGGAAGCTGGGTGAGGGAGACACTGCCAGCCGTGTCTTGTCATGGCGATGACAAGCCGCATGTGAAGATGCCGGTAAGCCACAAGCCACGTGACAAGGTATAGATTTATAGAAATGGATTAACTTAAGATAGAAGAACAGTTAGCAAGAAGCCTGCCACAGCCATACAGTTTATAAGCAATATAAGTCTCTGTGTTTACTTGGTTGGGTCTGAGCGGCTGTGTGACTGGCGGGTAAGAGAGATTTGTCCTGACTGTGGGCCAGGCAGGAAAACTCTAGCTACACATTAGTGTTAGTTTTCATATTGGTCTTGCTGTGCACCACCACACCTTTAATCCTAACAGAGGCAGGAGGATCTCTGTGAGTTCGAGGCCTGCTTCGTCTACATAGTGAGTTCCAGGACAGCCAGGGCTGTGTAGAAAGACCCTGTCTGACAAAACACAACAAGATGATAATAATAATATTGACATTGTCATATTAAGGGAAAACTGACATTTTAAAGAGTTAAGGAAAGTTCAGAAAATATTACTAGGGGTCCAGAAAACAATTTTTCATGTGTATGTAAATGTCTCATTAATCCTTGAATTATAGCATTTTCAAGCAGCCCTTCCTCAGACTTTCAGTATGCTCATTTGTAGGATAAGATTTAGAGCTAGGAAAAAATCTTTGCTGTCTAATGACTACTTTGTAGCTCTTCGGACTGAATTGTTTCCTTGTACCTTGGTTTGAAACCTGAGTTCAGCATCTCTAGCTTCCTTCCAGTTCTGAAATTACTGTTGTTTTTATCCCACTGAGACATAACTGCCTCTTTGGGACTGCAGAGTCTCAATTGAGCATTCCTTGCTGAGAGCCTCTGGTTGTGGTTTTTTTCGTTTGGTTTGGTCTAGTTTTTGGAGACAAGGTTTCTCTGGCTGTCTTGGAACTCAGTTTTGTAGACCAGGCTGGCCTCAAACTCACAAAGTCTGGCCTGCCTCTGCCTCTCCAGTTCTGGGATTAAAGGTATGCACCAGCCACTACCACCTGGCTTCTGGTTGTGGTTTTATTTCCTGACCTGCCATTCATGTATGTGGTCTTATACTTAGATTAAATTGAGGAACATGCTCTACTTAGATTAAATTTGAGGAACATGTTATATGTGGAGTTTTATTAGAACTTATACTATTGCTATAAAAAGTTTATTTTTAGCTTTCAATATAAATAACCCTATATGATGAGACTGAAAAATCTTACCCATTATTAAGATTGCTTTTAGGTCAGTGTTTGATTTAAAAATCATGTGGTAGTATTACTACTTTTTTTTAAGCATCGCATATATAAGTTAAGTAGCTTGAGGGCATATAAGTAATAGCATGGAAGTCTTCTATAATTCATCTATTCCACCTTCATATAGATTCAGATTTTTAAATAATTATTCCATATGCTTTTCTGAATGAGTGATCAATATAAGGCGATACTGCCGTAGCTTTAATGTTGAGCAGTATTTAAGTTACTTTAAATAACCTTAACATTTTAAAGCAAGTGAAACTGTGATTATTGTAATGAAAATCCTGTTTTTCTAAAGATTCCCTTTTACTGTTCAGTGCTGCATATTGTAATTTACGATTTTGAAATTATAGAATTAGCAAGCAAGAGGGTAATTTAGTCTAAGTGGGTAATAAACAGTATTGCCATAACTTTGAAAAGGCAGTGTGGTAAGCAGCTGTTGAAGGTGCCAGAACTGACTTTAAAAATTTGTGGTTTTCATCTCCTAAGAAGCAAAAGTGGAGAGCTATTAGCCATCTAAGCTTGTATGTTAAAGGACGCTTCAAGCGGGTGGAGACCGGAGTTCTTTTGAGTGACAGGAAGACTTGTATCTGTGCTGCTTTAGCCTGTCAGCCCTTCTTCATGACAGTGGCTCTTCTGTTAGTACGCTGCCATTGGCCAAAGAACGTCCTTTCCTGTCTTTAGCATAAGTGCTGGCAGGTGGTTCTCTTAAATTCTCCTTCCAAAAAGAAAAAAGCAGAAAAAGAAAGAAAAAAATCTTCCTTGTGACATTTTTGCTGGATATAGGTATCTGCCTGCCTATCTTCCTCCCTTTGATTTTCCTCTGGGTGACACTGGCTTCCGATTCAACGATTTTGCTGTGGAGGGAAGGAATCCTGTTTGTCTGACTTTGCATTCTAGGAGTCCTGGCTTTGTGGCTTGCTGTCTTTGGTCACTATATCTTCAAATATCTTTTTTTTTTTTTTTTTTGCTTTGTTTTGTTTTTTTCTGTTGTCTCTTCTGGATCCCTATTACATAAGTTCTTTGAAGGAGCTCCATAACTCTTGGATGTATACTTCTTTTCCACTGTCTTTTTTTTCTCTTCTGTTTTAGTTTTAATAATTTCTTTTGGTATATCTTTAAGTACCTCAGTTCTTTGCCCAGCTGCCTCAAGTCTCTTGATGAGCCCATTGATGACATATTTTTCTATCTAATATGTTTTGTTCAACTTCGGTCATAGTGTTTCCTTTTAACTCTTAAGAGTTTCTGCCTAGCTCTTAAAACTCGCTGCCTGGTGGAATTGTGGACTGTGCCGTCTGGGTCAGGTTCTGTTGATTGCTGTATCTCTCAGAAGAGGGTTTTCCAGTTTTTTGAGTGTATATCAGTTTTTGTTGTTGGATGCAAGATAGAATGAGGTACATAGTCTTCACTGGTAAAGACCAGCAGTGATGCACACTACTCAAGGGCTAAGCTGAGTCTGAGTTTGGCTCTTGCTCTGGTTACCCTTGCTGTACCACATGTCTCACATTCTCTGGAGGTTGCTACTGTTGTCTTGTGCTTGAAATGGGACCTGGTGCTGCAGGGCTGCTCTCTGCTTAGTGCTCCATTGCCAGCTTCCAGTCATCTCTGCATGCCTGCTTGCACTGGGACTCCTCATGCACTTGCCCATTGCTGAGCTGTTCCTTGTGACTCAGTACTAGGCTCATTGTGGGGATTCTGGTCATGCTTGGTATACTGGGGAATTGGGGTTAGAGCCTTCCCAGCAGTCCTGCCTTTCCAAACCATGGTGGGCTAACTTGGCTTTTGTCTATGCTTGGTCTTGGGTCGGAGTTTCTGGTGCCTTCAGCGGTAACTGACCCCTGCTTGGAGTAGGCTCCTTGGTTCATGGACAGTCTTGTGCTTCTCCCCTGAGGGTAGAACTTTTTCCTTTTACCCTTTTCTATACTGCAGCAGCAGTATATTTTCATCTCTGGAGGGTGACAAGGTTTGCTGCTCTCCCATTGGTGAAGGGGTTTGCTTTGTGTAAAAGGATCCCTAGAGGCAGACTGTGATCACCTATCTGGCCTACACTATCTACATCACCAGGAGGCTTTTCTAGCCTCCTCCTTACCACTCAGTCGTTCTAGGGCACACCTAGGAGAGAACAGCACACGCTTGTTTCTCCCTCTGTCATTTTAGTCGAATGACAGTTAACACACAGATCTGGTTTCTTCTTACTCCCCTAGGCGGTGCCCATCTATGGAGGTGGAGGTGTCTTTCGACTGACTTTGTTGCCTAAGACCCTCCTTATGAGCTAAGGAGAAGTTTTGATTTTGTAATATGTCTATCTGAGTGATAATTCTTTTAGCTTTCTGTAGCCTAAATTCTAAATCACATTTACTGTTTGAGTAAACCTAGATTTTAAAGTATGACAAAATAGATGCTACAATTAAGGGGAAATATGCTATATAAACTAAAATAAAGCCATATACAAGTGTAGGTTACATAATAGCTACCTTGTCTACCTGACATTTTCTTGCATTTAGTTTTATTTCTCATCTTTCGCTCACATTTTTGATAGTGTTGTGAATAGACCAAACATGCTTTTCCATTGTGTAATCCATATGCTCTTACCTATCACTAATCCTTTCTAGAAATCCAGGAGGTCAGATATGATATCTCTCTTGTCTCCTCATCCAGAATGGACCAGTGGTCCTCCCAAATATTTCTCAAGTTTTTTTTCAACCTCAAGGCCAGTACCCAAGTCCAGGCCTTAACTTTCTTTGGACTTGTGACATCTCACGTTTGCTCATCTGCTCCTGTCTCAGTTTCCTGTCTCTACCAGAGTGGTATTTTTACAAATTGAGTTTGGTTATGTAACTTCTGCACTTAAAATCTGCAGTGGATAGAAGATGTGGCAGGGCCGTTACAATCATGAACACACAGGAGCTGTGGCTACACCTGCACACCACACACCACACACACAGGCACACACACACATGCACACACAGGGAATGGGAGGAAGACAGAGAGAGGGAGATATGAGAATAGGGGGACTAGGTGGGAAGAAGGGGAGTCAGCAGAAGGGGGAGATGATAGAGGGTAATGGAAGTGAATATTATAATGCATTGTGTGCACACATGAAATTGTCCAAAATTTAAAAATCAAAAGCTTTTTCAGTGGGCTGCCCCAGACCTTCCACCGTCACAATAAAGTGCACATTCTTTAGAATCTGTAACACTCCAGTCCCTACCTGTTTTGGCTCCAAAACACCTCATCTCCCAACAGGTTTTGGCTTTGGTCAAACAGAGTTTTTATAGTCACATACAGTTGTGTGATTTGAACATCGTGATTTCTCATGCTTGGCTGTACAGGAAAATCAACTGGGAAACATTAGAAAAATCCCAGTGCCCAGTTTGTGGTTGTTATGTACAAGGCACAAGACCCTGGGTTTAGTCCCCAAATGACTGCACCACCAACAAAACTCCACAATCCTCTAAAGCAGTAGTTCGAAATTTTCCTAATGCTTCAAAACTTTGATACAGTTTGTTGTGGTGACCCCCAAAATTATTTTGTTATTTTGTAACTAATTTTACTACTGTTATGAATTGTAATGTAAATATCTGTGTTTTCTGATGGTCTTAGGTAACCCCTGTGGTAGGTTGCTGGAGTTCAGTTGAGAAGCACTGCTCTAAAACAAATCTTTATTCTGGAAGAAGTAAATTTACTAAACATGTTTGGCTTGCTGAGCAATTTGCTGTGTATCACACTACTCACTCCACCTCTGTAGCATGATAGCACCCGTGGATGGTCTGAGCATACATTCTGGTGTTCACGTAGGAATTTTTGAAATTTTGCTCTTTGGATTTTAAAATATCTTCTTTAAAGGCACAATTACTTTTAGCCATAGATTGTTCAGAGATAGTGTGGAGCAGATATGGCTCATTTATTAGCCCTAATCTAGGGAGTCTTACCAAATTATAAATGAATTGTATCCCGTAGTATAATCAATATGTTATAAGATCAGAAGTTTCTGCTGTTAGCAATGTAGTGGGACCAATTTCTATATGTTTGGATTCTCTGGAATGGAAAATAAAAAACCTTGCCATCACTTTATTTTATCTCCTTTTGATGAATTAAAAAATATAATAAAGCCTAATTTTTAAAAACTGTATTTTCATTACAAATGTTCAGAAGTATCTTAGACTGTTCAACAGTGAAGATTCTAAAATACTGTTACCCGTCATTCATCTTATCTGATAACAAATCTTTGGTTGATTTCTAACAAGCAGGATCATCCAGTGTCTACCTTTCTTTGTCATATTTTTACTCAGTATTTTCTAGATGTCTCAAGAGATTAATTTATCATATACTGTGTTTGTTCAGATTAAATACAAAAACATAGAGGCTAATGAGTGACTTGGTAACCAGGGCTGAGGGATATTACAGATGGGAGCAGGGCTATTTCTAGTATTGTTTGGAAACTAGGACAAATTATAATTCTCTCAGATCTCACCAAAAAGGAAGCAAACACACTGCCATGATGTGTTTAATCATTAGTTTAAGATGATGATTACAGATAGTTCTGCCTGTGGCAGGTGACTAAGAAGGCTGGTTGTGTTCTGGGAGAAGACATGCCTCTTCCAGTGAGTTATGGTGATTTCTTTTACATGAGGCGCTTCCAAGTGTTTACTTTGTGTGTTGTATTTTTTAGCTCTCTGTTTTATATTTTGTTTAGCACTAGCAATGTCACCTGATGTGGCCGCCTTCCTTTATTGCCCAGATGGAGGAGCTTGTTGGGAAATGGGCAGACAGAAGTAAGGGTGGGGGTGGGACTCTGCATGTTGACATTAGCTATGGAACTTAAACAGTTACCTCCTTCCAGTTCTCTCAATTCTCCCAGTGCTTGGTAGCTACACTGTTCCATCTCCGACAGAGCAGACATTGCTGTCAGCTGCCTCTAATACAGCATAGTGGTCCAGGCCGGTGCTCACACGTAAGCAGGTCCCGATTTCGTTAAGCTCAGCAAGGGGAGTAGGGACTTTTAGGGTTGTGAATACTGCCTGTCAGCCAGATGTTGGCTATTTGGAGATTAGCTAAACTTGCCTCCCTGTTCAGCTGTATGCAATAATCCTGCCTCCCTGTTTAGTTATATGTAATAACCCTGCCTCCCTGTTCAGCTGTATGCAATAACCCTGCCTCCTTGTTCAGCTGTATGCAATAACTCCGCTTCTCTCTACAACTGTATGCAATAACCCTGCCTCCTTGTTCAGCTGTATGCAATAACCCTGCCTCCCTGTTCAACTGTATGCAGTAACCCTGCCTCTTTGTTCAACTCCATGCAATAACCCTGCCTCCTTGTTCAATTCTATGCAATTACTCTGCCTCCTTGTTCAGCTGTATGCAATAACTCTGCCTCCTTGTTCAGCTGTATGCAATAACCCTGCCTCTTTGTTCAACTCTATGCAATAACCCTGCCTCTTTGTTCAACTC
Organism: Peromyscus californicus insignis; assembly: GCF_007827085.1. Lineage (NCBI taxonomy): Eukaryota > Metazoa > Chordata > Mammalia > Rodentia > Cricetidae > Peromyscus > Peromyscus californicus. Next base: position 22,961,072 of record NW_026294606.1, on the reverse strand, counting down.
TATGCAATAACCCTGCCTCCTTGTTCAATTCTATGCAATTACTCTGCCTCCTTGTTCAGCTGTATATAACAAACCTGCTGAGCTTCTGGGGTGCTGTGGCTTCTCCATCAGAGACTGGCCTACCCAGTCCCTGCTTTTCTGTGTGTCTTTGTATTAGTCTTTTTTCTCTTTTCTTTCCTGGCTCCAGTCAGGTCAATACCTAGAGCCATATAGGACAGGCCCAAGATCACAAGAGGATGTCATATGTTTGGCTGGCATTTACCCAAAATATGTGATGTGATCAAATGAGATTAGTGCTTTCAATTCCATTATACTGCATACCATATCAGAGCAGAGTTTTGTTAACTAATATGATGGTTTTGATATAAATACTCCGAGATAACTTTTCCGACTGAATACATTCTAGAGATACATTGTTTGGTGGAAACAACAAACTAGGAAAAGGCTGAGGTTCTCCATTTGGCAACATTCTTCCCTAGGGCTATGGGCACCTGTCATTAAGGTCCTGCAGTTCTCTTCATTTGAGCCAATTATAGGTTCCTGTGATTGCCACTGGGGAGTGAGTCCTCATACAGACTTGCTTGCCCAGAAGGTCATGTTGAAATGTCAGGAAATTAAAAGCAATGGTAGTAGCTCTCAACCTAATTAAATATTAGCAACAGAGGTCAGTGTTTTCTAAGATGAATGGTATAGTACAATTAAGAGAGGGTAAAAAGGAACCATGAAAATAAACTCAATTTTGGAGTAGTTTGTTCAGAGAGAGTTAGCTTAACAGATGACCCTGGGCTGGTTCTCAGGACCTCTTGAGGTTGTATTTTAGTATATTGATCTTTTGATATCTTGGATCTTTATGAAACATTAAGCTTGAAATTCTTCTTTCCTTATTAAGTGCATTTATTATGTAGAGTTAATGTATTCAGTGGGCAAATAACCCCACTTTTATGTTAGATATGTGTTAACTGTAGTCAAGAATTATTCCCTTGTGTATTACTAGGACATGGAAGAGGCCTTCAGGGGGAAGTAAATCTATTGAGCTTTCCTAAGTGTATGTATATGGGTGGGGGATACAGGGTTTTGTTGACTTCTGTTACTGGAGTGTTTGTGACCACCATGAGACCGTGCTTGCCCTGAGTAGGATGTGGAAGGCACTTCCCAGTGACACTTACCCTTTCCTTACATTCTCACTCTGTTAGGTTCACTTTGAGAAAGTATATCCTTTAATATACAGATATCTACTGAGCTAGTTAAATTTTTGAGTTCTTAATGCAACTTACTCTAATCAAAGTTGTTTGTTCTGGCATGACCATGGAATGAAAGCACGATTTTCCTGAAAGTTGAAAGAGAAAAACCTTTAAAAGTCAAGATTTGTCTATTTTTTCTTAATGATCAGTGTCACTGCCTTTTATTGTTGGGAGGTACATGTGGTATTTAACACACATCGTAAAATACGTCAGCTGTCTCTTCCTTGGAATGATTTCAAGTTTTCTGAATCTGTTCTCTGTGTGTGGCAGGAGAAAGTTCATGTTCTCACTTTTTTCCCCCCTGTATTTCTGGCTTTCTTTTCCTCATGATTAAGCTTTTTTTTCTGAGATAATTACAGCTCCACAGTGACGGTAGGAAATAATATGTAGGAGAGCTGGTTAGCCCTTTATCCAGCTGGCCTGATGGGTTGTCTTCAAAGCCCACAGAGGGTTGAAGCTGAGATACTAATACTGATTCGGTTCTGCCAACTGTACTCGGCGTCCTCCAGAATTGTGTATGTACTTGTTCTCGTGTGTATGTGTGTGTGTGTGTGTTTCTCTGTGTATGTGCATGTGCATCTTTATCACTCACAGTGTGTTTACTGACACACAGTGAAGAGCAGCCCTTTTGCCACAGGTAAGTCTTAGGCTGCCCTTTTGTACCCTTCTTCATTTTCAAGACAGGTTTTTGGTTTTTAATTTCTTTATCATTCTTGACTTAAAAACAACTGTTAAAAATTTATATCCATGCTTTATACATTTTAACTTACTTATCTCTTAAAAATAATGATTAAAAAAATAAACATATGATGAAACCCATTAATTGTTTCCTCTGCTCTCACAGGGAAGACTGTGACCAATGTACCAAGCAGTTCTTCAAAGCATCAGCTAGGTGTTCTATAATTCAGTTCAGCTCTGACATTCCACCTGGAGTTAACACCCGATCCCACAAGTTAAGGGTCAGTCCCAGAGGACTGGCTCACTCCAGATGCCAGTTCAAAGTCTGGATTTTCCCCATACTGGATGTTTTGGGAAGCCCCAGCTGAGAGGCCACATGTTACTCAGGAAATTAGTGTCTCCTCTTTGGACTTGTAGTCTTGTGAATACAAATTTTAAGAACAAGCTCAGAAAGCAGTTTCAAGATAATTTTATTAAAGTTTTTTTTAAAACAAAATAGTAGGGAAGGCGAGCTGGAAATCTTAGCATCTGTCAGGAGGAAGGAGATGAGAATTAGAAGAGAGGAAACATGCCTTAGGGTAGCAAGCAGCCACATGGCAGACAGGAGCCCACGACAAAGGGCAGGGTGTGTGTCTTCAGAGGAAAAGGAAAGAAGCACAGAGTGTGGAAGGAAGAGAGGAAAAGAAGGAGTTACTAGGCGGTGAACAGTTCAGCTCTTGTCTTTGGCTGGAAACAGAAGTCACCTTTGATTCTTGGGTTTCTTCTCTCCTCCTGAATGAGTACTTTCCGGCTCTACATGAGCAGGTGATTCAGGAAGTAGGAAGGTGTAGCTGCGTGCTAGTGGCTCTCTAAGTGACTGCTCGAAGAGTAGGAGCTTTCTGGGGAAAAAAGTACATTATCCCATTTAGATGATAATTACTCCTTCTGTCTATCTCTTTTACATGGGTAAATGAGTCTTCCTGAGGGGTGGCCTCTTGGCCCGGTAATTGACAGGACCAGCTGGATTAACTCTTAAAGGAGGAGACAACACTATATACTATTGTAACTTTTGGCACAGATCAGAATCGCATGTCTCTACCCAGGGCCAGAATAGATTCTATTATGGAGAGGTTCCATCCTCAGTGACCTTTAAGGCTCCTGTAACATTCCCCCTTCAAGAATGGGGACCTAATTGCATTTAGGAGATAGGCTGAAATTGGGGAATAGATATAACTTATTTTCACCAAGAAAACCTGGAGTTCCATCTCCAAAGCTGTTCACCAGAGGAGATGAATGTCTGGACTAGAGTTTGGGACACTCTCTCATGCACAGCCTGCAGGCAGGGTGCTCATTTAGGAGGAGATAAGAAACCAGGACTTTCTTGTGACCAAGGACCATAGAATTCTTTACTTTGGGGGACCTGCCCCAAAATTACCTAGCTGGTTTCAGTCTCCTGTCCTAATCAATACTTCTGACCAGAGGTAAATTAGGGATTTCTATGTCCTCCACTTGGGATTTGGTTATTTACTAAGTGGCCCACAGACTTGTAGAGATACTTAGTATTTCCTTGTATATTATAGAGGATGTGATTCAGAGGTGACTAGATGAAGGATGTGTATGGGGGGGACTGCTGGCTAGTTTTATATCAACTTGACACGAGCTAGAGTGATCACAGAGGAGGGAACCTCAGTTGAGAAAATGCCACCTTAAGATCAGGCTATAGGCAAGCCTACAGGGCATTTTCTTAATTAGTGATTGATGGGGAAGAACCCAGCCCATTGTAGGTGGTACCATTCCTGGGCTAGTGGTCCTGGGTTCTGTCAGAAAGCAGGCTGAGCAGGTCAAGAAGAGTAATCCAATAAACAGCACTCCTTCGTAGCCTTTGCATCTACTCTTGCCTCCAGGTTCCTGCCTTATTTGAGTTTCTGTCCTGACTTCCTTCAGTGATGAACACTGATTTGGAAATGTAAGCCAAATAAATCCTTTCTTCCCCAAGTTGCTTTGGTCATGGTGTTTCATCACATCAATAATAACCCCTAACTAAGACAGATTTGGTACCAGGAGTGGGGTATTGCTGTGACAGACTTGACCATGCAAGGATTGTGGAAGGACTTTGGAACTTTAGCATGGAAAAGCCATTTACCATTCAAAGCTTGGTGAGCTGTTCTATGGGAGCTTGGAAAATAAGAATGTTGAGAGCAGTGCAGACAATGGAGGCCTGGCTTGTGAAGTTTCAGAGGGAAGTTTGAGAATCCCTAATGACTGTCAGGGCCATTTGTTATTTTGAGTTAAGAATTTATGGTTCTGGTAGGCTGGGACTGAAGAAACTGCTATGATTAACAAGATACCAGAACCGTTGAAGTAACACCTTTGCTTTACTGGGATAGTTGGTGCTGGTCAGCTGGGGCTGAGCTATTAGCTGTGATTAACAAGAGACCAGTATCATCGAGCTAAAATCTTCTTGGAAGCATTCCCTCAGAGTCAGCATATTCCTCACTTGGGTGTGTTACTCTGGCCCATATACCAAGTGACTTGGAAAGTTGCTAGCTTTGTATGGGGCCTGGAATAAGAGAAGACTCTGTTCTGTAACAGATCCAGGCTGCTGTGCAGGCTGCTTTACCATTTGGACCATATGATCTAGCAGACCCGATGGTACTTGAGATGTCAGTGGCAGATAGGGATGCTGTTTGGAGCCTTTGGCAGGCCTCTATAGGTGAATCACAGACGAGACCTTTGGGATTTTGGAGCAGGGCTCTACCATCATCTGCAAACAACTATTCTCCCTTTGAGAGACAGCTCTTGGCCTGCTTTTGGGCCTTCATGGAAACTGTAATGGGCCACCAAGTTGCCATGCTACCTGAACTGCCCATCATGAGCTGGGTGTTATCTGACCCACTAAGCCATAAAGTAGGATGTGCACATCAGCAATCCATTATCAAATGGAAGTGGTACGTACGTATGTGATAGAGTCCAAGCAGGTCATAAAGGCACAAACAAGTTACATGAAGAAGTTGTCCAAATGCCTATCATTTCTGCTCCTGTTACAATGTTGTTTGTTCCCAAGCATGTACCTATAGCCTCATGAAATGTGCTCTATGAGCAGTTGACTGAGGAAGAGAAGACTAGGACCTGATTTATTGATGGTTCTTCACATTATGCAGGCATCACCAGAAGTGGACAGCTGGAGCATTACAACAACCCCTCTCTAGGGACAACCCTGAAAGACACCAGCGAAGGGAAATCTCCACAGTGAGCAGAACTTCAGGCAGTACACATCAGACATTTTGTTTGGAAGAAGAAATAGCCACATGTCTGATTGTTCACTGATTTGTGGGCTATAGCCAAAGGATTGGTTGGGTGGCCAGGGACATGGAAAGAGCAAGATTGGGAAATTGGTGAAAGACATCTGGGGAAGAAGTATGTGGATAGATCTCTCCAAATGGGCAAAGGATGTGAAGACATGTGTGTCCCATGTAAATGCTCATCAAAAGGTGACTTCAGCAAAAGAGGAGTTCAATAATCAAGTAGATAGGATTAAACAGTTCTGTGGACAGTCAGCCTCTTTCCCTAGCCATCCTTGTCATTGCCCAGTGGGCCCATGAACAGAGTGGTCATGGTGGCAGAGATGGATGTTATGCATGGGTTCAACATATGGACCTCCACTCACCAAAGCTGACCTGGCTATAGCTGCTGCTGAGTGTGAGACCTTCCAACATTAGAAACCCAACAATGAGTCCCCAAAATGGCACCATTTCCTGGGGTGACCAGCCAGCGACCTGATGGCAGTTGACTACATTGGGTCACTTCCACTGTGGGAAGGATGCTTTGTCTTTACTGGAGTAGATACTTTCCTGTTCAAAAGTTCAAAGTCTCTTCTAAGACTCAAAGCGTGGCTGAATCTAGAGTAACTAAAACCACACAGCTGGGCGTACCTGTGAAGGATTTTTCTTGATTGGATCATTTAATGTGGAAGATCCACCGTAAGTCTGAATCATTTGAAGTTGGAAAACCCACTTGAAATCCAGGCCACACCTTCTGGTGGCTTTGCACATAAGATGACATTGAAGAAGGGAACTTTTGTTCTTTGCATGCTTGTCACTCTGGCTGGCAAGTTCATCTCTCCTGCTGCTGAGGCATTCCTTTGCTGATAGTAGAACCTACTTTGGGATTCCAGTGTAGACAGGCAGCTCTCTAGGATTTCCGTGAGACTCTAGCACCAGCCTGGGACTGCTGAGACATCCAGCCTTGTGAACTGAACAACTACAGGATTTTTGACTTTTCTTCAGGAGACAGCTGTTGTTGGACTAGCCAGATGTTAAAAAAAATCTCCTGTTAATGTATGTATAGGTTCATTTTATCAGTTTGCTCCTCTAGAGAACCCTGACAGATACAGCAGCTCTCTGAAACTGTGAAGGAAGAACCCATGACTTCCTTGATCGTGCATCTTTCATACATCAAAAAGCAGACCAAGTGGATGGCACTGCCAAGGTCAGCTGCCAGTGTGAAATGGACCCTGGGCCTTCCCTTGGAACACAGCTATAGATGCTTCTGTGTGCTGAAGCTGTGGATGAACTTACCTAAGTGTTTGTTTTCTGGGGACAGAACCCCTTAGGCTTTCTCCTGTCACATGGTGTATGTTAGCTGGGTGAGGCCTTGCCCTCAGAGTCCCCTTCATCCCAGTAAAGCTTCCCTTTAGTGATATTTGTCTGTCAACAGTCACAACCTTTTTCAGCAAATGACCTTACTGCACTATTACCTTTCCTGCCGCTCGCTTCCTCTCCAAGCTGCACATTTTTTTTCTTTCTGCCTGTTGCTTTTCTTCATGGTAGGCTTGCATCAGAGTAATCAGTAATAACCGTACCCTAGGCCTGGTGCTATGCTGTCCTGAAATTTCCTGCTTAATACATGAGTCCAGTGCTCTTTATTCTGGCCTCATAGAAGTTTTCAGGGCAGGAGCAGAACACAGCCAGATTCTTTGTCAAATACCACACGAATGGCCTCTATCCATTCCCCCGCTTCCTCATAATCCAGGCCTCTACTATTGACATGTCTCTCAGCATTATCTTCCACTAAAGCCCATTAAGTTCTGCTTCCAACATTCAACAACTTTCCCAGCCTAATTCTCCAATGAAACAGTCCAAAAAGTAACACAGTCCTCCTACTTTTTTTTATTACTAATTTCTGTTGTTTCATTCTATTGCTGTGACGAAAACCATGACCAAAACCACCTGAAGGGAGAAAAGAGTTTGTCTTATACTTCCAGATCACAGTCCATTGTTGTGCTCATCCTCAGCTATCTCGATATCTTCCTCCCTCTTTCTCTCCCTCCCTTCTTTACTAATTACCCAAACATTTTCCTATTTTTCTTTAGTTCTTTTTGTTACATGTAGACAGTACATAAATCGAACCTGCTGAGTCCACTTAGTTTTGTTTGTATATGTTTTTAGGGCTGACCACTTGGTGTTGGATAGCCATTTGAGAGGATCATCTCGGAATGATTTTTTTCCCTCTCTCAGCAGTCATTAATTGACTATAGCTCTTCATCTAGGGTTGGGACTTTGTAAGACTTCCCTTATTCACTTTGGCATGGTAACTGGTCAGCTAGCTTTCTTAAAGTTTATTTATTTTTATTTTATGAGGGTGAGTATTTTGCTTGCATGTAGGTATGTGTACCAGGTGTCCATGGATGCCAGAAAAGGGCATTGGAGCCCCTGAACTGGAGTTTTAAAACATTGTGAGCTGCCATGTAGGTGCTAGGAAGCAATTTGCTCTTAACTGCTGAGCTATCTCTCCAGTCCCCAGCTACCTTTCTTACACAGTCTAGGGATGGTGCCACCCATAGTGGGCTGTGCCCTCTTGAAACAGCCATCAATCAAGACAGTTCCTCACAAACAGGGCGTCTGATCTGGGCAATTCTTCAATTGAGATTCCTTTTCCACAGGTGACTCTGGGTTTTGTCACATTGACAATAAAACCTAACCAACACAGATATATACTGAAAAATGGCATTGGACCATATGGTGATTCTGCTCTTAGGTTTTTGGGGAACTGCCATACTGTTGTTTGTTTGTTTGTTTTTTGTGGTAATTGCACCATTACAAATTTCCACCGTGATGTTTGAATAAATAGGGCTTATTTTTAAAAATGTGTCTCTTTGTAGTGACCTGACAGAAAATACAAGTAGCATAAACATCAGAGGAAGTCCTTCCTTGTAGAATATCTACATACCAAAGAGGACCCTCTCAAGGGTGGCTAAACATGGTAGACAGCTTTTCAGTTATAAGCAACCTTCTCTGAGTTACTTCCCATGAAACAAGTGTTTTAGTATAGAGAAACTGTGATGTTAAGTCTATTTAAGGATGGTAATGTGACAGACCTCAGAAGTCACTGAAATACTAGACTTGGTGGCCTCTTATCTTTGATGGATCTATTTTCTTTCTTTCTTTCTGTACTGTGGCTTGCACTGTATGCAGAGGAAATAGGTTTAACTTCAGTTAGCCAAAGATGGAGGAGAGTCAGTGCATTCCCATCAAGAATTCCCAGGGAAAGGGAAGGATTGGCCCCACCTGGAGCAGCTGCTGCCTCTGTTGCATGTGCCTCTTAGGTATGGCCAAGGAGGTGGAGTTATACCAGTGCAGGGCATCAATATCCATGTGAAGTGTGTAGATGGTATGGGAGGCAGCAGAGGCCTGGAAGAAAGGAAGTGACGGCTAGAAAGACGGAATATAGGGTGTGCTCTGTCCCTGGATAGGAAGACAACAGTGAACAGCCCATTGGGAGCATATTGAAGAAAGCATAAAGGATTATCAAAGTCCTGGGTAAGATTATTACAAGACAGGAGACAAGCTGATGGGTTGCTTTGTAAATGGGAAATGGAGAGGACATGGCAGTGTGGCCTTCACCTTCTGAGATCATGAAGGAATTCTTCCCCATCACGCGCTAGCATTAATGGTAATCACTGACTTTCTTAGTAATACCATGAGTCAGACAGCAGGCTAGGCCTTTTTATATGTGGGGCTTGTTCAGGCTTCTCCCCAGCCCTGGCTGCTCACTGTTTGCTGACTGGGTCTTCTGATCTGTATTTCTGCAGTGGGACTAACACTGTTCTTTCCTTTCAGAGATGTGGTACTGGATCTTCCTCTGGGCTCTCTTCTCCTCTCTGTTTGTCCACGGTGCTGCAGGCGTGCTGATGTTTGTGATGCTGCAGAGGCACAGGCAGGGCAGAGTGATCTCTGTCATTGCTGTCAGCGTCGGCTTTCTGGCCTCTGTGACTGGAGCTATGATTACTAGTAAGTCGACTTGGTTCTTTGAGGGATGTAATTTTATATGCAATTGTTTTGGTCAGTACTGTCCTTAGGGTAAAAGAAGCCTTATCTTTCATGTAGACTCCTCCTCAGCACTTTACAACCCAGGGCCTCAAAGACAAAGAGGAGTTCACGAACTCACCAGACAGATAGCTGCACTTCACTGTGTGAAGATTTACTCTGGGGATTCACGGGGAATGGCGCTGGCAGGGGGCAGAGTGGTTCAGTCTGAAAGTGTTTTGTAGAAAAAGTAGTTTCTGCTTTAAAGACACCTACTGTTTACTAAGGAAGGAAGATGGGCACTAAAATACATCAGTAACAGTTGTCATTTACGAACAGGAAACTATGGCCTTTGAGTCTGTAGGGTCATCTGCCTGTGACAGCAGCCTAGAATTGCATTTCTTCTTGTACCACATATTGTGACAAAACTTCTCTGCTCCAGGAAACGTACAAGTTTTCTGAGCTGTCTCTTACACGTCACCTGGGTTTGTTCCCCTGACACTGAACTTGGCCCTACTCTACCCAGCTCTTCAGAGTTCTGGTTTCTGAGGCTGCTGATTGAGCAGAAGCCAGTTGCATCCTGGGAGCCCCACACTGCTGTCTTACTAGGTTGTGCCTACAGCTGGGGACTTCTCATACACTTAAGTGGCACCCGCGGGGACAACTCACTGCTACACTGCATCTGTTTTGGGGTTCTCCATGAGAGATTTCTTTGAGTTGATTCTGGCCACAGTAGGAGGAAGGCCTTACCTTTATAGTAAACCCATTCCTGAGGGATTAGCATATCTTGTCTGAAGAGGGAAGCAGGTCTACCTGTGTTGTCTCCTGACATCAACCATAATGAAACACCTGTGGGAAAGAGTGATTTCTCTCTCTCTTTCTCCTTTAATCCCGTCTTTACTGTTTGGTTTCCTGGGTTGGCTTATTTGGGGGCATTGTGTGACCTTATCCTGTGGTTTCTTGTCTACCTTGTCACAGGTCAGGTTTGAAATGAGGGCCCAGGCCCAGGTCCGGCTGCTAGGGTCATAGGAGAGTCATCTGGAAAGAGACTGGAGTGACTGCTAAAGGGTTTTGAAAGGCTAACCAGAAAAGTTGGATTTTTTTTTCCTGCAAATGCATGTTTTTATTTTCCCTTTTAAGAGATTCCTTTTGGTGTTTTGCCTGCCCGTACATCTGTGCACTGTGTGCATGCAGTATCTACAGAGGCCAGAAGAGGGCACTGGATTTTCTGGAACTAGAGTTACTGGTGGTTGTTAATTGCCACATGGTTGCTGGGAACTGAACTGAGGTCTTCTGCAAGAGCAGTGAGTGCTCTGAACCTCTGAGCCATTTCCAGGCCGCAGAGAGATATTTTACAGGGGGTTGATACGGGGTAAGCTCTTCAGTTAGACATTTTGTCCTATAACTGTATATGGAGTATATGAAAAGAAGCAAGAGAAAACTCAGAGAGCAGGCTCTCACGGCCACACCCACTAATAAAACCACTAATAAGAGTGAATACTGTCGGCTGGGTGGATGGAGCGAAGGAGGAAAAGGAGGGAGGAAGTGGGGAGGGTCAGAAGGGAGAATAAAGGGGAAGGAAGAGGAATTAAGAGGTCCACGTGGAGCCAGTGCTGTGTCAGGATCTGCGCTAGGTGACGGCTGTGCACTGTGCACTGTGCACTGTGTACTGTGCACTGTGGTGACTGACATTTAAAGACTGTGGGCTACTGTTGTCCATAAGCAGAGGAGGGAGGAGGGTTTGCTCAGATGTTGTAGACGCTGTGCATGTGTGTGTCACTGTAAGATTTTGAAGGGTGTGTGAGGTATTTAATTCTACTTCTGTTTATGTCTAATATGGGTGTATGCATATAACCACTTTCAGTTCCATCGAGAATATAACAATAAGTTAATGGTTTGGTTGGTTGGTTTGGATTTTTGAGACAGGGTTTCTTTGTGTTAGTCCTGTCTGTCTTGGAACTCGCTTGTGTAGACCAGGCTGGCCTCACAGAGATCCACTTGCTGCTGCCTTCCAAGTGCTGGGCTTAAAGGCTTGTGCCACCACTACCCAACAAGCTAGTAATTTTTAAAACTGCAATGAAATATTTTAAAATCCTTGAAAATGTAAGTCTGCCACAAATTTCAAATAAAAATTTGGTTCTTAGGTTAGCAAGAATACACAGAAATATTTTGTCAGCATTTTTTTTTTACTTGCAACCATGAATTAAGAAAACTAGCTATAATATTTAGCTGTGTATCTTCCTTTTTTATCTTTTTAAAAAAATCTTTTCAATTTTTATTTTATGTGTATGGGTGTTTTGCCTGCATGTGTGTCTGTGTGCACATGTGTGCAGTGTTCTCAGAGGCTAGAAGAGCATGTCAGATCCCTGGAACTAGATTTACAGGTGGCCATGCGCCACCACTCAAACCCAGGTCCTCTGGAGGGGCAGCCGCCAGTGCTTTTGCCCACTGGGCCATCTCTCCAGCCCCTCTATGTCTTTTCTTAATGTAGCTTGTTGGTGGCTTATACATAGCTCTACACTGAACTTAACAGTTGCGGAATATCATCCTTATCAGTAAGACACTGATGGGATGAATATTGGCATATATCCACTGTATTTGTTACTTAGATTTTATTTCCAAGAAAATGTGATGTGTGGTTGGATTTTCTGTTTGCTTGTTTTTCTCATGCTGGTTAATATTGATACTGCCAGATTTGATTTAAACCAAAAACAGAGGTGGTGTTAGGAAGGGGGCTCAGTGGGTGTGAGTACTTGCTGCGTAAATGGGAGGGCCTGAGTTGGTCCCCAGCTCCCATGCAAAACCCCGGGTATGGCCATGCAAGCCTGGAGCCCCGGCACTGGTGAGGGGTGGGGGCTTTGGAGATTAGGGGCTCACTGACCCTTGCTTAGATAGCCTAGCTGCAAAGTGGTGTGCTTCTGGTTCAGTGGGGTTCAGTGTCTCAAGGGAATAAAGCAGAGTGACAGTAGAGGGCACCCAGGATGCCAGCATCCTCTTCTACCTCTACATGTGGGCACACACAACCTGTCCCGTGTCGTCACACCCCCCCCCCCCCCCCACATACATAAAGGTTTATCTTTTGGTTTTTTTTTGTTTGTTTGTTTGTTTTGAGACAGGGTTTCTCTTTGTAGCCCTGGCTGTCTTGGAACTTGAAGATTTGCCTGCCTCTGTCTCTGGACGGTTAGGATTAAAGGCATTCGCCACCATGCCCCATTACAAATAAAATTTTAAAAAGAAAACAAAATGTATTTATTTCTTTATAGTGCCCAATTTTAGCTGGCTAATTTTTTATAAACATTTAAGCCAATCTAAAGGTGTAGAGTAACAGCTTTTTATTGATTTAATTTGTGTTTCTCTGTATACCGGTGGGTCTCAGCATCTCTTCCTCCACCCGCAATTCTGAGTTTTCCCCTGTACACATCGCTTAACTCTGTGCTTTCCTTTGGATGCACCTGTTTCCTTCTGACTCCATTACAGCTGCTTCTCATATGTGCAGGCTGAGAGCTTCGCCTGGTATGGGACTTTGCAAATACCTTTTCCCAGGCTCTTCCCAGTGCCCTTTGTCCAGTGAGTTTATTGAGTAGAAATGTTTAAATAGCAATGTAATCAGCTTACAGGGTCCCCCCCACACACTTATGGTTTATAATTTGGGCCTTTAAGAAATTCTATCTCACACCAGAAAAAAAGGCACTTTGATATATATTCTTTATTTTATATCTTTACTTCTTATAGTAAGTCTTTAATTCATCTAGAGCAGGAGTCATCAAAAATCTTCCTAAAGGGACAGATGGTAAATGTTTCAGACTCGGGAGGCAGTGATCCCAGTTACTCCAGCCTGCTGTTGCAGCACAAAGCCTGGATGTGGGAAAATGAATGGACATCACTCTTCAGAGAAAACTATTCCCAGAAACAGGTGTCTGAACTCAGTCCTGGCCCAAGTCTACCTCTGGTTTTAGCATTAGGTGGGACCCCCTCATACATGGTAAGTCACTATTCACCCCAGCACCCACTGAAGTAACTCACCAGTTGCTGATCAGTCTGTGGGTGCCGCCTTCTGAATTGCTGTATTCTCAAGGCCCAAGGATCCATCTCTTGGCAAGGCCACATTTCCTAGGCCTCTGGTTTTGTAGTGTGTCATGGAGGTGGTATGGTGTCGTATGGTGTCGTGTGTCCTAGGTAATTCAAAGTTAGCTGTTCATGAACTGTTTCTTCATGTGAATTTTAGAGTATGTCTGCTAAATTCCCTCAAAAGCACAAGTGTGGTTTTTATTAGAACTTTCTTGGGAAGCTCTGGAATGTTAGGATATGTGACGTGTTCACTTACGGAACTTACCTACCCTTTCATTAGAGATTAAACTGTTTTCCTCAGTGGGAGGACTGTGTTTTGCTTAAATCCTAAACATCATCTTACAACTGGTGTGCATGTGCTTTTTGGTCATACTTTAGTTGTATTGGTTGAGGAAATACTGTGATGCTTGGCTAGTTGTGTTTAGTTAGGATTCACAAAGACTTGGTGCTCTGGAGAGATATAGACTGCTGACAGGCTTAGTGTTAAGACAGTCAAATACAGACCAGGACTGAGGAAACAACCAAAGTGTAGTAAAGGATAAAGAATTTACAAACTTAAAATTGGTCAAAATTGGCATTCGGAGAAATAGAAAGCACTAATGGAACAGAAACACTTTTAAATCTTTGAAATGCTGAAGGGCCCCCTCCCCCATCTCCAGACCTAAATTTGCTATTCATGTCACCCCACCAAAATTTTAAAGAATATTTACCCCCCCAATCCAAATTACTGCACAAAGTAGAAAGAGTAAAATATGCACAGCTCTTATCGAGGCTTGTCCAAGAGTGTCAGGAAAGTTCAGAAAGTTAAAGACAGAAGCGTGGGCTCCTAGGCACAACAATGCTGCCTCTGGAGTGCAGAGCTCATTCTCTGCATCTAGGGCTTCTGCTGTTTCGTTTAAATTTTTTTTTTTTTTTTTTTTTGTGTGTGTGTGTGTGTGTGTGTGTGTGTGTGTATGTGCACAACTTGTGTGCCTGATGCCCATGGAGGCCAGAACAGGGTGTTGGGTCCCTTGGAGTTACAGGTAGTCATGAGCCACTGTGTGGGTGCTAAGAATTAAACCCAGGTCCTTTGCAAAAGCAGCCAGTGCTGTTAGCCATTGAGCCATTTCTCCAGACCACATTTGTTTGACTTTTGAGGAAGGATCTCACTGTGTAACCTGTGTAACCCTGGCTGGCCTGGGACTCACTGAGAACCAGCTGCTTCTGCTTCGTGAGAGCTGTGATTAAAGATGTGCGCCACTATGCCTGGTCCTTTTCCTTTTCTCTTTTCTACTACTCCCCGCCCCCTTCTTTTCTTTTTCTTCCTTTCTCCTCCCTTCCCCCACCACCATGGTTTTAAGGTCACCTCTTTCCTAGGATACTAAATCCATTCGCTTGTGTTTCATAGTTTATAGTTGTGGTTTTATTTATTTTTAGCATTTTGTTCTTTAGTCTGCCTGATGGAATGGTATGAGGTAGGAATTTCAGTCTATTTCTTCCAGATGGCTACTGAGTTATTCCAATACCATTAGTTGTATTGTGAGACACTGATAGGCTTTCCCATGCCATGGCTACTGGCGAGAATTAGTGCAGAGAGTTCCAGGGCAGCACCTAATTCTTTCCTTTCGTGTGTGTGTGTGTGTGTGTGTGTGTGTGTGTGTGTGTGTGTGTGTGTGTGTGTGTACGTACATACACATACCATATATATTTATATATATGAATGAAAGGGGATGAGAGTTTATTCTGGAGTAAAATACGAGTGGCAGTTGTTAAAACAGTTTTCACATTAAAAGGGATGAGAGCATAAGCTGTGTATTATAACTGAGTTGAAAAAGCCATTCTTGAATTCAGTGATTATGTGTTGTGTAGTAAAGGTAGTAACTTTTAACCAGTCACATAGAAGAGCGAGGATGTATTGAAGTATTCTGCTTTGGTAAACTGAAAGGTGACCTTTGCAGCAGCCGTGTGGCAGGTGGTGCCCTGGTGACCCTGTGCTCTGCTTCCCTCACAGGTGCAGCAGTGGCAGGCATCTACAGAGTGGCTGGGAAGAACATGGCTCCCCTGGAAGCCCTGGTGTGGGGCGTGGGGCAGACTGTACTGACCCTTATCATCTCCTTTTCAAGGATCCTCGCGACACTTTGAGGTTCTGAGGGAATGTCTTCTTAACTAAGGAAATAGATGTACAGCTTCCCCGGAAATGGCGTTGTTAACCAGCTGAAATGAAATTGTACAAGCAGGGACCCGTCAAGTCAAACCTAGGGAAGACTTGAGCTGTGTGGAAAGCCTGCCCTCTGGCGTTCAAGTGATTGCACTACCGCACTGCACCTTACGTGCCTCCATCCCAGGCAAGGTGCACAGGACACTCTGTGAAGCTGCAAGAAAAAGCACCTTGTTTAGCTGCCAATCAGGTTAACATTGGTGTGAGGTCATCCTTCTCAACAGTGTTGTGTTAAGTTACAGGGACGTTTTGAGAAACTGATCTATGTGCCAAACTTTTCTTTCTGTTAACATCGATCATGTGACAGTTTGCAAGTGTAGATGTAGGTGAGTGCTGTGAATGTACTTGACATGGGTTCAGGTAACATAGTCAGACTTTGTTTTGTCATGTTCACTCCTGTATGAATGCCGAACACCAGGCTTTCAGTACTAAGGAAGGCATTTGGTTGTTAAAGCTGAGTGTTTCTGGGACTTGGGGCTTTAATATGTCTATGTGTTGTTATTTAATTTAAGTGAAAAACAGTAGTCTTCTTAATGGAAGACTAGCTGAGCTGTTCTAAGAACTCAAATAGACTTGAAGGGTGCATACTTTGCAGTGACTTTCACCCTTTTAATGGTTTCCCTGTACATCATACTCTATTTATATGGATTCAAACACATTGTCACTTGTGTGTCATAAAACATCATTTGAAATTTTTCTTATAAATTTTGTAAGAAGTCTGAAATGCATGTTGCATTCTTCAACCCTTCTAAGAAAGTTCTTGCCTCATAAGTCACAGAACACGACCTTCTAACTCATGTTGTGGTAGGATTGTGTTGTACGTGTACACGTTTCGGCAGTCTTTGATTCCGGAGTACTAACTGCTTAGAGAGTGGCCTAAATTAGGCTCTGGGATTTAAAATGCCTCATTTATAGAAGAGTAATAAGTACCTTACATAGGAAGAACAGGAACTCTCTTGCTCTGTGTGTGTGGTGGGGTTAGGATTACACTAAATAAAAACTGGGGGACGGACATAGTGTATCACTTACAAGTTGGCAGTTCGTCAGAGTGTATCAAGACAGCACAGAGCCTTTGTCTGAGGGCTCATTTCAGGGGTGTCATTTGAGTTCGTGTTTCTAAGTTATTACCTGAGTCAAATAGTGTCTTGGATCACACTCATTAAAATTCTAAAATATAGAATTTGTCTGTAAAACCTTTTAGGAGGTTTATAAAAATACACAGTTGTTGGTTATGAATACAAGAAGTCGGGAAAGTACAGACCCTGGTTGAACTGAGTATTGTGGGGGGCGGGGAAGATGGTTAACTAGTTGTGATTACAGTGTGCTAACTTAAGAGAATATCCATTGTAGAGATTATGAATTTGTAAGTAAGCTAAAAAATAATGGAGCACCCTAAGCTCTTTAACTTAATTTAGTTTTAAGACTTTTATTATCCATACCCCTTTTCTCTAGCAAAAGAATATATTGACAGTTTTTGGAGGGGCTGCTTTTGCCAGTACATAAACCAGTTTATAATGTGACTTGGAAATTCAACAACCCCCCAAATCAACCAATCAGCAAGTCTTCACCCTGAGAAATGTGGGAAAACAAGTCTAGAGATGGATTCTGTGTACAAGCCTGCTGTTTCTCCCATGTGTTCTTTATATTCTTCATGCTTTCTGAAGTGAAACCTAGGCATCTTTTCCAGATAGACCTGGTTCTCCTTTCGTGTTGGCTGATTTCTGCTCTTCCCTCAAGCAGCTTGTCCAGAATTCAGAGCTTCGTGTACCAGCAGGAAAATTGCTAACATGGACAGTGCTTCCTCATGTACAGAACAAATAATTATTTTAACATGGTTATTTTATGATCTAAGAAAGTTATCATAGGAGGTAATATGGAGCCCAGTGTTTATAACCTAAAATTAACTAGAAATTAGCTTGACACATTGAATATGTGAATGAATGGACCAAAAAGGTTTGAGCTCCTGTTTCTGCTCTAGGATGAAAGTCTGAGAGGGTTATCATTTTATAGACTGTCCTGAAGTCATCTCATTGTCAAGCTGATTTGCATTAAGAATTGTGTTTGTGTGTGTATGTGTGTGTACTTTTATTTTGAGGGGCATTTTTAATTTCTTCAGTTATTTCCATTGGGATTTTGTGTAACTGTCACTCTTGGTAGTTTGAAATGCAGTTGAATAGTATGGATTTATGAAACTGTCTAAATAGCTGTTTATATGGTGAAGTTTTCAAGAAGATAGCCATTTCTTATAGAGACAAATGTTTAATGATATACACACACACACACACACACACACACACACACACACAAGTATATCATTATATACATATATAGATATCTATATATGAATACGGTCCAATTGGAAAGCTTTGTTTAATGAACATTTTCCTATTGGAGAAGTTGATATATTTGTTCAGTTAAAGGATCTTTTAAATAGACTGGAGGGTGTTTAGGATTTTTGCTGGAGACCCTTGTTTGGGACATGACAAAAGCTTCCACCAACATAGTCAGGTTCCATGTTCTGAAAACTCGGCCATGGTCTAGCAGTAAATTTCGTTCATGACAAAGGAAAACTCTTTAGCACCAGGGCCTCATGTAAGTTACAAGTGAAGCCTGTTAACTTCTCAAGAAAGAGGTGCAGGTCATGGGCCCTGGCACAGTTCCATTGGCTTCTCAGGGGACCTGATGCCTGCATTCATTTCCATTTAAAGTGTCATTGTTAATTTGAATTCTCATATGTATAATCCAGTGTTAAAGTCTTATCCAGGATACTTTCTTAGTATTTGCAATGCAGAATTCCACGGCTTCTTTTCCAAGCCCTTGGGAGGTTTTATTTATGAAAGGAAAGAAGGTTCACTGGATGATTTAAGATTTAAAAAAAATGCTATAGGAAACAGTGCTTCCAGGACCTTTCATTTGCAGTGGAAGGTAGGGTGGCCTCTTTAAGGTACCCAGACTGGCACTCACTACCTAGCTCAGTTTGGTGTGTTCCCATCTCCTATGTACAAAGACGGCTGAAATAGGATTCCCTCACTCGAGTCCACCAGGAACTGGCTAAACAATTTCAAGCCCTAAATAGCTTGGGCTAGTACCTTGTTGCTTCCTGAGACTCATCCTTCTCTTCCTCTTGTGAACTAGTTGTTGTTTTCCCATCTCATCCTCTGAATTGGGCATTGCAGTGTCTTAGATGTTGCTCTAAGGGGAGCTAGGGGAGAAAGGACTAGATTCTCAGCCAGTGCTGCAGTCTTGAGTCTAGGCTCTGTCGCCTTGTTCCCTCTGATCTGAGCATCATTTAACCACTCTTAGTTTCAGGTTTCACTCTGGACTTTGATGAATTTCTCCTGGGTAAAAGAATGCATATCTGACAGTAAGTGCTCAGAAGACAGTCAATAGAATTTACAGTTCATTTTTGTGATACCCATTAGAGATGATGTTTTGTAAAATTTACCTCTCTTCATCCATTTCATGTCTTTCTGTATATTTTAAGAAAGGAAACAAACCTTTCCTGTAGCCTTGCTTTTGGCACCTCCTCTTCTTAAAGTCAGCAGGTAACTCTTCTAAGGGTACTTCGGGGAGTTGGTGGTGCAGGGCAGACAGGAGGAAACTATGAGGTTGTCACCGCTGCTTACTACAGGAAGAGTAGAGGTGGCCAGCATTTCCTCCGCTGCCGTCTCCTACTTCTTTGGATTGACTCCAAACCTTCATTGACTCTTTCCGTTATCCAAAGGTTTGCCCTTGTTGTAGCTCCTCACCTCTCCTGGTCACCTGTCACCTGTCATCCTGAGCATTTGGCACTTCTGTATCCTGTCACTGTTGGTTTGTTTATTACCTATTTTCTATTTAACCTAAAAAAAAAAACCATTATCTTAAACTTATGACCATTTTATAATGGAGGGAGTGACAAGATGCTGAGAACACTTTCTGAACTGTTTGCAGACAGTGCTATTGCCATTTGAAAACCTTTTTGAAGAATGTCTCAAACAATATTTGGAAGCACTCCTATTTATTTTGTTTGTAAGACATGAGGAATACAGGGAAATTACTGGGGAATTTCTCATGGGTTTAGATTGCAGAGAAGTATGGTAACACAAGTTAAGTGTAACTGAGTAAAGTGCTGTTACTTTTTAAAATCAAGGGTTTTGGTTACATTCTCAGTGGTGAGACGTGACATCATCTAGTAGTCTCCTGGTTGTCCAGAATTTCTCATCCTTTTGAAACTGTTCAGAATATAAAGGACATTATTTGATTTTAAAATATAATGTTTTTTAAATGTGTGTGAATAATACCATTTGCAACAGAGGGAAGTTGAAAGAGGAGGAATTGTTAAGAGGTCAGTGCACAAAAGCATGTGTGATGAGGTTCCCTGCGTTCCGCAAGCATAGTTCCTCCATCCTGTTAAGAATTTAAACTCCAGTGAGATACAAGTTTGCTAATATTTCACTCTAGGGAGTGTGGGCTCTACCAAACACATGCACTTAAAATCATGGTGCATTTTGTGTGTGGTGGATTTGCCCTCCTCCCTTGGAGATCCTTGTTCCCCCTAGGTAATCCAGTGTGGTGTCTTGGTTTCTGAATTTGCCTATGACAGAACATAGCTAGAATTTGTTTGGGAGGAATTAATGCTTAATATTTGAAATGTTTTCAGTAAACAGGAAGTGCTACCTCTTTGTGGGGGTAGGGCAGCATTCACCTTTCTGAACAAGCTGAGCTGTGATCCAGAATAATTTCTTAATTTAGGAGATTGGCTCTCACATTCTTTACCTGTGTGTGTGGTACATGTGTTGAACTTATCTAGTGGTTTTCTGAACTGATTTATTTAGCAGTTTCTGTAACAGTCTCTCTCATTATTATTTCAATGTCACAGTTCCTTGACAGAAGCTGGAGTGCTGGTCTAGAGTGAGCATTCTGTGCCTGTATTATGCCATGGTTAGCTCATGGAAAAGGAAGTAGCTGAAGGCGTCAGGTGGGGTGGGGTGGGGGTGGGGTGACGGAGGGAAGGACAGTGTGATGCTCCTGTTTTCCTTTAGATGCTGTCCTGTACCCACAGCTAGTGTATGTAGTCTCACTCTCCCCTTTTGGGGAGTTCCCAGGTCTCTGATGTCAACTAGGAAACAGTACGGCATAAATACCTAGAAAGAGGAGTTCTGATGTGTGATCATCTAAACCCAGAACCAGAGTCCTTTCCCTCCTAATGTCAGCTGGGAAACAGTACGGCATAAATACCAGAAAGAGGAGTTCTGATGTGTGATCATCTAACCCAGAACCAGAGTCCTTTCATCTTAGATGTGTATTGGTAATTACTGTTTAAAAATTAACTTTTTTAGAGCCCTGTCTAAATGAGCAGTAGCTTGGGACTACTACTGATATTAAAACATTTTGTTTTGCTTTTATTTTAAGTTTTATGTATTTGAGGTAGGGGCTCACTCACTGTATAGCCCAGGCTAGTTTTGAACTTGTGATCCTCCTGTCTCAGCCTCTCAGGTACTGGGATTAGGGGTGTGTGCCACTGTGCTTGGCTCCTTCATTTTAAATCAAAATGTTTACGTTCCATCACTCAATATGGTTGGGATGGAACAGTTTTAAAGCTTTCTTCCTGGAAAGACAACTGGAGGCTTTTGTTTGCATAGCTTTTTTTCAGTGTTTATGATAGTGGATGCGATTTCAGGGAGAAATAGAGAAACAGTCTGACTCTCTCCCCAGTACGCACCTTTGGTCTTGAGGTCCACCTGTTTAGATGGATAAATAGGAAGTTCCCCTGTTGCTCATTTTAGCCATATAATCTGACAGAACATTCACCTGTGCTTCTACCCTCGTATTAACCTCAGCCTTCAGATGTCCCAGGATGAGGGAGCAGCTTTGAAGTTATGTGGCTTTGTTTAAGTAGCAAGTATAATTGATCCGGCAGATAATACTAAGAAACTCACTTTAAAATTGTAGTAGCTCTCAGCCCACTGATGAATCATTTAGCTGAACCACAGTACAATTTTTAAAAGCTAAATGATGTCTCAGTGTCTTGAAAGTTAAGAACCTTTTGCAGAGTGTACGTAGGGGGCTGGGGTTGGCACCAGTGAGCTGGCTTTGTTTGTGCACTCCACCTACAGTGAGACTCCAGGCTTAGGAAGGGCCACTGAGACAGTCCAACTGCTACCTTCTTAGGGTTCCCTAGGAACTAGTCAGCCACCAACTACGACAGGAGACAACTGCTTTCACTGTCCTTCATCACGCAGCATTTCCCTTTCCTGTTGGCTCGCTCTTCATTTTCCAAGCAAGTATGAAACGGGGAAATATGTAGTCAAGCAAATTAAATGTGGGATTTTAAAGCTGAGTTTTATGGTAAACTAGAGATTCCTGTGTGAACAGTGTTAGTTTAATATTGTAGTACAAGGACAGACTTTATGTAACCTTTAGAAATACGTTTGCCATCAGGGATTTATTTTTACAATAAAAATACTAAATGTACTGTGAAGCTTAAAGACAGGAAGAATAGACATTGGAGGGTGATACTCAAGCAAGAGTGTTTGATGAAGTACCTGCATTATGTGAACACAACTTCCCCTTCTGTTAAGACTATAAACTACACTGTATGAAGATGTGTACTGCATGTTTACATAAAACAGTTTCATTTTGAAGGATTATTTAAAATATGTTTATATGTAATACCTAACCGGCTGTAAATATTGTATACTATTGATTTTTAATTTTATATGAGCAATTTTTTTATTTCCCAAGTCATGTACAAATTTCATTGTATATATAGCATAACTCCCTGGAGAACACAAATTTTGCAGTGAATTTTAAGTATTTTAATTGCAGTAAGCATCGGGTTAGCCTCAGAGATGCTGGTCCTTATTTTAAATTATTTTTCACCACACATTTTCTTCAAAGGGCAGCAATAAACATATGCAAGTTATCTTGATCCTTGAAAGTTGGCCTGCGAAGATGAGACTGCAGTCAATCCACTGCTGTAAAGATGCACAACTCACACCATCCCGCGTCTGGTCCCAGGACAACTTCGGAGAGCCGCACATGGCTCTTCTCTTTGTAGTATACAGGGTGAACTGAGGACAACACACAGAACATCTGTTAAACTGAACCCAGCACTTCAATGTCGTACACAGAATTTATTGTGTCATTACACAGAATTTATTGGATTAAAATTTGTAATATACAGTATTTTAATAAAGTTTCTGTATTCAATTTCATGCACTTATATATAAATAAACCTGTCTTCAAAAGCTTTACACAGTGCTGTACTCTTGACTGTCTAAAGTCTGTATCCTCTCAACTCACTCACAGTGGACTCTGTATTCTCATAGGCCAGTGATATGGCTCAGAGCTGCAATGCTTGTCTAGCATTTGTAAGATCCTGGGTTCAATCTCTGGTACCACAAAAGCCATAGAAAACACAATAACATGACCTCTCCTGATCGTTTGCTGTTTTTTCTGGGCCAGTTTCACCTGTGGACTGTGAAAGTATTGAAAAGGTAAGCAACAAGTTGAAAGACAAATTTGGCCTGGCTTATATTTGCCAGTAGTCAGTCGGTGCTAAACTAATCCTAGGCCACATAAGCATTTATTTCTAAGAATCACTGTTCTAAAAAATTATGCCGTGGGACTGGGGTGATGGCTCAGTCAATACTGCTGGCCTTGTTCATATTCCAGCACACATGTGAAAAGCCAAAATCTATGGCGTGTTCCTATAACGCAAGCACTAGGGAATAGGAGACGGGAAGATTCCTGGCCTTACTCTTTAGCCAGTCCTGACTGATGTGAATATGGTCCAGGAAAGACTGTCTCCAAAATGAAGGTAGCCCTGGAGAGATGGCTCACTGAGTAAAGATGCTCACCACCAAATCTGATGACCTGAGTTCAGTCTCCAAAACCTACATGGTGGAGAAAGTTCAACATAAAAATGGAGAGTTTTGGAGAACTGTAGCACACACTTGGCATTGTGGAGCCTCAGGATTTGGACTGTCACATTTGAGGCAGAATATGTTTTTTTTTTTAAAGGGATTTCTGAGGAGGGTGCCAGGCTCACCCATCTTAAGAAGGGAGTGGACAGTCACTTCCTATGAATGTCACTGACCCTATTGGGACAAAAACTAGCTTCATGTAAAATGTTAAGGAAGTAAATACATTTTTCACTTATACTGGTGTTTATTTAACTCTTATATTTACCAAATTGGAGTGAGTTTCTTTTTTTTTGGGGGGGGGGGGTACCAGAAAGCATTCTCATTCCGCCATAAGAATTACAAAATTACTAAATACCTCTCCACATTGCCCATGAACCAGACCAAATAGAAATCTCAGATGAAATGCAAATCTTGCACACATGCACCAAGAGTTTATTACTTTATTTTCTTGGACTCTAATGTTTTTGAAACGGGTAACTGTTTTTACATATTTTATATCCGTTGGGCATTGAGAGAAGGCAATAAACTTCATCCTTAGGGCACCGACCTAGGACAAGACCAGAGACAAGGGATCCAGAAGGAAGACACTTGAATCCTATACCAACCCTTGTGGAGGACAAGTCCTTCTCAACTTACTGAACGGGTACTCACGTCCTTGGTGTTTTTAATCCTGACCCTTGTTAACTCATAAAATTTTACCTGTGGTTATAGGGACAACGAAGGAAATCAACAGGACCCAGGGTGAATCTTTCATAGAGAAATTGGGTCTGCCTCCAGAAACATTTGAGAAGCATTATATCTCCTAATACTGACCACTTGTCTGCACGTTTTCATTATTTGTTGCAACCAGACCCACTTTTGTCCACATTTGTAGACTGGAACTGCATCGTCTGTTTACTTGCAAGGCTACATTCTGCCGCTAGATGGTGCCATGGTTCTATATTCTTTTTCCACTTAGGCGTCCAGATTAATTTGGTATGTACTTTGGGGGCTCATTCCCTTAAGACAGCTAATTATTTTGCCTCCTAAAGATAAGTGAGCAAATTAAACATGAGAAAAAACATGGTTTCTATATGCCATTACTAACCAATTTTTGCTTTCTGAAGAATGATTAAGATACAGTGTTGAGAGTTATTTACAAATAAAAAAAAATCACAGTTATATGATTTTTAATTAAGTCATTAGCCTTGTCTTGATTTATGCATTTTTCTCAAATTCCATTACTTAATGCCTAATCATATTTTATCAAATTGAATATAGTACATAGCTAGTGATAGTTAAATAGCTTCCCCAGAGAAGAGAAACAACTCCAACACTACACAGCCTTAGAGCTGCCTGTCAAGTCCTGGTCTGCCACCCCTTGCTTCAACATGGCCATGGTGTTTAGTTTCTGTGATCCTCAGTTTAAACATCAATAAACCGGGAATAACTTGTATACAGTGAATGCCCAGCCATTAACTGTATCCTCTCATGAACTGTTTGTCTGTAGGACAGGTAGACAGATGTCCTTCTAGGCCTTTGCTGCAGGTTTCAGTAGGGAGTGAAATAGATCTCTTCCAAAAATCAGAACCAGATTCTATGTCCTGAGGTTAGGGTGCTTCTTTTGAGAAAATCCTTCAGACTGAAACTGTCCCATTGACCACGGTGCTACTTCTGAAACAAAGCCTGCTGGGAGATTTTCTTTTTTTCTTTTTTTAGAAGCAGTAGTGGAGAGGAGCCTGTTACAAAGCAGAATGGATGAACTTGCTCAGCCAGCAAATTCTTTGCATTCCCTAGACCAAATATGTCCAAGCTTGAGGAAGCCACAGCAGTGACTTAAGTGAGGTCCCCTGAAGGACAGGCATGACGCGCCTGTCAGCTGTGCAAGGTCACCAGCTACCTCAGATCCTGTTGCTAATAGCTTTGTTTGTTAGTGTACAGAAATAACTATAGCTCAGACCCCCCACAGGGCTGATGCTTTCCCGCACATGTTATATTACACAGTGTGCCCGCTCTGCAGGGACTGTGGAGACAAACACAGAAGCTGCTCCCAACCCTAAGTCAGGACACCATGACAAGAGAAGCTGAGAGCCAAGCCCGCTTTTCCTTCCTTGTCCCTTTATGCTGACTGCCATTTGGTGACTCCAAATGATGACACAAAAAGGAAGTCGGACAAGCACAGAAGTGGGTGGGGACAGTTGAGACTTGTCTTGAAAGCCCTGTGGATGCTTCCTGAGTGAGAGCTGGTCCTTCTGGTCTGACCTCCCTGTACATGAGACTCCATTTTAGACCTAGGTGTCTGCTAGTCCCTTCCCTGATCAACACAGCACTAGATGAACTCCCCTTGTCTTCTCAAAGTTCAGGCTGACACTGTCCATGCAACACCATCTACACAAGTGGAGTGTTCTCATAACTTCCCTAGACTGGGGCCAGTCGAGCATCCTGAACTCAACGCTAGCCTTAACTCACTCAAGCTGTAACCCTAACCATCCTAACCATAACCTCAACACTAATAGTGTGTTTGAAGGTTTAGTCTCTGCACATTCTTAGTTGAAAACCTTGAGCTACTTTTTTTTTCAAGGTCAATGAAAAAGCCTGAAAACTTCGAATCTAAATCATAACTCTCTCTCTCTCTCTCTCTCTCTCTCTCTCTCTCTCTCTCTCTCTCTCTCTCTGTGTGTGTGTGTGTGTGTGTGTGTGTGTGTGTGTGTGTGTGTGTGTGTGTATGTGTGTGTGCTCATGCGTGCGTGCATGTGCGCACACCTAGAGGAAATATAAAAGCCTCTTATTGGTAGAGCAGTCATTGTAATTATATTATTTCCCGACCTTACTGACAAACCTTTAACATATTCCATTTACCATCATGGTGTGTTCTTACTTGGAAAGAAGTTTTGTTGTTTGTTTGGGATATTTGTTTTTTGGTCCTGTCTGGGTTGCAACCCAGGGCTTGGTGCACACTAGGAAAGCACTCTTCCCCTGGAATAAACCCAAACATGTGTTTTCTTTCTGCTTTTCTGTCCAGGATACATTTACTTAGTTAAACAAGTTCTTTCATGACTTGGGCAGCTGGTTAGACAAAGTCAGTTCTAAAGGCTGACCTACAGTGACCACAGCAGCCCTTGTCTGGACAAGAGTGAGTCTGGAGGGCCAGTGGGTTCTTTGAACATGGATTACTTCCTGGATAGTCTGAGCCCAGCTTCTCCATCTGCCATAAAGCTTTGCCTTAATATTTTATGAAGAAAGCAGCAAAGCCTAATTATGGCTTAGGTGGGATACTGTTTGCTAGTGCTCAGCATGGGGCTGTTAATCAGTTTCTTCATCCTAAGAGTTGTGTACCAGTGTCCAGAAACTGGTCAGAGTGTTTGTGTGTTTAATTAAGGTCTCAACTAAGCAGACCATTTTCCTTCATAAATAAAACCAGCATGGATTCCAGACTCTGATTCTTCACCAATTCAATATGTAGCACCAGTTATCTGGATCAGAAAAAAAAAAAATATCACTAAGTCAAAACCAGTCTTTGTGGCCATTTTGAGTCCAGCATAGAAAAAAGCACTAAAGGGTCCTTTGGTTGTCATAGTAGTGGGACGCTATGTTTGAGAAGCATCTGCAGAACAGGCCCTGAAGGATGTCAGCAGCGGGTTCCATGGTAGGGTGGGAAAAGTGAGCAGTGTGCTGATTAGCTCTAGTCAAGATCAAGCGACAATGTATCAGTTGTGACAGAAGGATTCATTTGTGGGGTCAGATTGTCATGGAGAAACCGTTAAAAGCTTAGGCTGAAATTTAGATTACAGTGGTATCCCCAAATAAAGACTAGCTCAACATTATGTCACCTCTTCTAAGAGATACTAGATTGGCAGACAACCCTGAGAGAATTTTTGCTTCATGTTGAACTGTTCTTTTACATGGATCACTTCCTGTTAAAATACCCCTATTTCAAATGTGTGTAAACATCTGACTCTAGTCACTATTTCTGTGAGGACAGAGGTGTGCAGAATCTTCTCTTTGCAATTTAGAACAGAATTAAGGCATTTTCAAAAAAACTCCCTGAAATGAACTAAAACAACAGCAACAACAACAAAACCCGTGAGCTAAGTTCCATTGTGAAAGCAGAGCTTTTATTACAATTGAAAATCCAAATAATCCAAAAGAAAATATGTAAGAATTGATTTAGTCTTCAATATCCATTCAGTGTTTTAAAGTTCTGGAAAATAATGAAATTTGAAGAAAAAACTTAAAGTTCTGATTGAAAAAGCCATTTGGTGGGATTCCAACTTTATAATGTATACCTCGAAGTATTCTTTGGTTATTTTGGCTACTCCTAATCTGGCCTGGCCTTGTTCTTTTCTTCAAATATTGCCAAAAATGCTAACTTTTAACAGTTAAAATTTGAAAAAATAAAGATCCATCTCTAAAATTTTCCAGTCTTCTCTCTTTTAACTCACAATTGAACATGGATCAGATTAAATGTAAATAGCATTTATTAAACATGTTCCAAAGGGCATGGAATGAGAGAGGCTTTTGTGCAGAATTATCTGTCCCAAATCTCTTTAGATAAGGCTATCGCCTGTATTCATCTCTTATAGATTCAAATTCATACAGGCATATTTAAGGCAGTAGAAAGCACCACAACCCTTTCTAGCTTTGTTTAATTTCCATGAATACTCTGAAAACTTCAAGAGCAGTGAGGGAAATCTCCCCAGCTCACCCTCAGAAAGCATTCTGAACATATTTTTAAAATTTGACATGGTCTCCCCATCTCACAGCTCTCCAGCCCTCTAACCTATCCCCGAGCCAGAGGTTTGACCGACTGTCTCACCCAGACCCTCACTCAGTGCTGCGTCTCTCTTGCCTTCCGGTGTTTGCTGACCTGCTCCTTAGCTCTCTGCAAGGCGCCTGGACGCGTTAACCTCCCCAGTCCTATGATGTCATGCCTGGCATGTCGATGCCTGGAATTTCCTAACTTGAATTTCCAGAAACAAGTCCATTGGCTGGCCCTGGTTATCCATTTCCTGACTCAGTAGCCTGTGAATATGGGGACCCTCAGAAAATCCAGAGTTACATCTAGTTCACGCCAAATGAGAGGTACAAGCTAGAGATCATCATAGCATTTCAGAAATTGGAGAAGCTCCTGAGGGCTTAGATGGGCAGAGGTGGCTTTCCTGGTGACTGGACACCAGGACAGGCCTGGAAGTATGGGTTTCTAAAAGTAGATGTGGGGACTTTAGCCAAGAAAATAGCAGAGATGAGCACTCAGGATGAAGGAGCAGCAGGAATCCAAGTCTGCATGCTTGGCATGAGGTACAAGTGGGAAAGGCTCACAGGGAGACAGTGCTGGGTGGGACTCAAAAGTGAATAGGCGTTGGATAGAAGAGCCAGTATTCTCAAAGTTCTTAGGGCCAGAACCTGGACCCTGGTACCCCTAAGAGCTAGGCTTGGCCACTGGTCCTCATTAGGACAATGAAACAAGTAAATAGTGACAAGCAGAGAAAAGAAATTTATTCAATGTGGCCACATTGGGAAGACAAAGAAGTCCAGGGCTGCCCCAAGTTTGGAATACTGACCGACCTGAGGTTTAGGGTTGGTGGAGCCCCATTCATCACTGACCCATCATTGTCTGGGCTCCTGGTCTATCCTGCAAGGTCATCAGACACGTCAGAATGATGTGAGATCTCTTCCTGGGAAACGAGTCCCTCCTTTGGCTGGCACCAGCTTCAGGGGCTTCAGCCTTCTCCTTTTCCCAGAAAGAGATTCCTGGGGAAATTCCAATTTCTCAGAGACCATTGTTCTATGGTCTGATAGCCAAGGGAGGGACACAAATATCTCTCTTTAGAATATCCTTGCTTTGACCAGGACAGTTCTGCCAAGAGTACCAGAACAATGAGGTTGGACTTGACTTCACTGACAGAACAATACCACTTTGTCCAAACTACTTTCTATGAAAAAAGGTACACCTTCATCTCAAATTACAAGGTAAGGGATGGGTTGCTGTCTTGGTCTGTTTGCTCTTGTTGTAGCAAAATACCTGAGAACAAATCATTGAGAATGAATAGGTTTATTTGGCTGACAGTTCTGGGCCCTGGGAAGTCCTGAAGCATGGTGCTGGCATCCAGTGAGGGTCATCTTTGCTGCATAACAGCATGGGGGAAGGTATCACATGGTGATACAAGGCAAGGGATCAACCCAGCCCCTCCTCTCCTCTTAAAGTCAGTGATGCCACAAGGAGGTCTTACTCTGGTAACCTCAGCCATCCCTGATGACTTCCCAGAGTCCTATCAATACCATTAACATGATTTTGAAGGCTAAGCCTCCAATACAGAAACTTTGGGTGGACATCCAGATCACAGAGGATTCTGCTGTTTGCTCTGACATCTTTTCAGTGCCTCCTTTCTTGATAGAAGGGAAGATCAAAGGTTTCCCATCAGAGCCCTCAATCTGATCCTACCTTTGCCACCCACTTTGCTGGATGCACTTAAGAATGTTACATCGTGTCTTTGAGCCTCAAGCTGCAGACATGAAATGATTTCAGAAGCTACTGTGTTGTGGAATAATATTTTTTGTACAGTGTGGAGATGTGTCATTCTGATTGGTTTAATAGGGGACTAGACCTACCTGGACTGAGTCTACCAGGTTGACCTCAGTCTGTGGGGAAGACTTTGCCCTGGAGGAGATGGGAATGGGGGGGGGGCGTTGGGGGGAAGGTGAGGGGGACGGGAGGGGGGAGAACAAGGGAATCCGTGACCGATATGTAGAACTGAATTGTATTGCAAAATAAATTAAAATAAATTAAAAAAAAAAAAACCGTAAAAAAAAAAAAAAAAAAAACTGAATGGCCAATAGGTAGGCAGAATTTTCGGGGCACACAAGATTCTGTGGAAAGTCGCCAAACAGAGAGATCACAGACTATTCTAGCCAGGACTTGACCTTTATCCTAATTTTCTCAGGGTCCCCCAAAGATGCCACTGCCCCCAGACAACAAGAAGTAGTCTAGAGAATACAACTCCCACATTCCCAAGAGTGGGTGGTTTTTGATCATTCAGTGGGGTATGGATGTTTTTCATTGTTTAGGGGGGGGGTTGGTTACAAATTGTTACTGGTTATGGTCAGAAAAAAACTGAACAAAGGAGATTAGATTCAGGGATCACTTTCTGAAGAGAAAAGGGGGGATATAGTATAAAAAGGATGAGATAAAAGGGTAGATTGTTGAGTCTACTTTTGAACAACTACTAGTCTCAAATATTTTACATTGGTATGGATTTTTATATTCTGATAAAAATTTAGGGTTATTTTTTTACAACATACTGTATATATGTTTCTGCTCTTATTTAAGGTATTATACCTATGCAGCTCATTTAACAATATAATGTAAATTTCTAGTCTTTGAAAGTTATTATTGCAAACTATTTAGTATAATAAAGAAATGCAGGTTGGTAGTTAGTCACCTATAACAATCAAACTTGTAGTCATGTTAGGTATGTTTTCAAGGTCAAATAGAGATATATTTTAGATAGATGGTCTTTGAAGTGTTGGAATATGGCATTTAAATGTTTTGTTAACATAGGGCTTTTCATGACAATGAGACATGTCTGCTCCTGGCAGCACCAATTTACTTCAGAGAAGATGATGGACATCAAAGAAACTCCATATAGAATTTGCTTTCTTTGTGGCAAAAGCTAGCCATTTGGGCAAGAAACCACCCTTGTCTCAACTGCTGACAGTATGTTATCCAAACTGGACAAGTAGGACCCCCAAAAAAAGTGACTGCCGAACTTTAACAAGCCAGGGTAGGACAGTACTTCAAAAATTCCTGCTTCACAGAAAAGTCTGCCAGATCTTCTAGGCCTGTAGACTGAAAATGGATGCCCCAACGTTGCAGTGGAAACTTGGGTGACTGTCCAGGCAGCCAGCTATTTCTGTTGATTCTTTTAGTTTTGGAAGTTGCTTGCTCTACACTTCCTATTTACTAAAATGATATTAAATCTTTCTGAGATCTTTGATGGGGTTGAAGACTATAGATAGTCATAGTTATAGTCTTCTTAGTTATGATACAAGATAAAATAGGTACAGAACTTTGAACTCACCAAGATAAGATAAATAATAAAGTATTTTCTCCAAAATTGCCAAATACAAATGGACTAAATGTTGTGAATCTAATTCTTACTAATAATTGTTCTTATTATATATAACTTTACTGTGTAGAGTTAAACCCTTTCCTTTTTATTTAGACAAGAAGGAGGAAATGTTGTCTAATAATCTTTTTGTACACTGTGAAGATGTGTCATGGTTTAATAAAAAACTGAATGACCAATAGCTAGGCAGGATTTGGGGGGCACACAGGATGCTGGGAAGAAATGGGGAGTTACAAGCCAGGCAGAGAGGAAGCAGCACAGGCAAAGTACAGAGTACAGAGTAAAGGTAATAAAGCCACGAGACAAAAAGTAGACTGATAAAAAATAGGTTAATTTAAGCTGTAAAAGCTAGTTAGTAACAAGCCTAAGCTATCAGCTGAGCTTTCATAATTAATAAGAAATCTCCATGTCATTATTGGGGAGCCAGTGGTTCCAACAAAAAGGTCCAACTACACTACTCTGACTATTTATTGGAAGACTGAACCAGCATAAGGCTTAAAAAGAAACTATGGTACTTGGGGCTGGGGAGATAGCTCAGCAGTAAAGAGCACTGGCTGCTCTTGCAGAGGAACTGGGATTGGTCCCCAGCACCCACCGGGTGACTCACAACCCTCTGTAACTCCAAGGGATCCAATGCCTCCTCTGACCACCACAGACACTTCACACATGTGGTGCACGTATGTACCCTCAGGCAAATGTGCACATAAAATAAGTAAAATACTAACAAGGAAAAGAAACTGTGAGAGTGGAGTGAAACACAGTTGCAGATGTTCTGGAGCTGTGAGCTTCCAGTAATGTGTGTGCGCATATGTGTGTCCTGTCTTATTCTGCACCATGAACCAGACTTTCCCAGCCACACTGGTAGGCGTGCCCAATCTGCTGTTATGTAGCATCCCTGAGCCCACACTGCACTGATCACCAGCAAAAGAGAATGGTGTGCCACTGAGCAAGTGCTTTCTTTGATGGCCTGTGTAGACTGAGGTCCCCCCAACACCACACCTGTGACGAAGACTCTGCAACCTGAATGACTCATTAAAACATCTGTGATTGTGGAAAACTGGAGTGTTGCAGATCAAGAGCTAACCATATCACGGGTTGGCTTTAGTCCCTTTCATAGGCATTATCAGCCACCTCTGTATCTAACCTTTAACTATCAGGTTTAACCTTTCAACTCCGCAGAACACTAGCTTCCACTGACCAAGCTAAGCATGCCTCCAGCCAGCATCTGGGACCTGTAGCAGAGAGTTCCTCACTCTGTTGAAAACTGCCTGCCTGGTCTTCCCATGGTGTATTTAGTAAATGAGCTGATGTGTGACTCTCTTTTGTTACGTGACTGTAAAGAGTTCATTTAAATGATTCCACAGTAGAACATGTCATTTGAGGCAGCCATATTTGGATGGGAATACACTATCTCTTAGCAACCCTTCGCAGACTGAGCTGTGTTTTCCTGATTTAAGTTAACCTGTGTTGTTTGGGTTGGTATGAGGCCCTGTCTCTCCTTTCTCCTTCGTTAGCGTCAGGGTGAGATGCCATCAACAGACAGCCACCTGGGCTGCCTCAAGACAATGTCTTCCTGAAACTTAATATGCCCAGTGACCTCCCTGCAAAACAACAGATCACAGGAGGTGAAACCAATTGACCCCAGCCTGTCAAGGCAAGCCTGGGACTCCAAAACAAAGTTTGCTTTTGTAGTTTCTCTTTTTCTCCTTTTCAGAGGTAATTCCTTAGAGCAGGCAGTGCCTGCTGGGGGTTCTCTACAATGGCTCTCCCCTGGATACTGTGTGGGGCCAAAAATGTTGCAAATGTGGAAAAGTAAACTTTCATAACATGAGAGTTTAGATGTAAGACATGAAGCAAGCAGTTACTACAAGTCAAGGGTCTATTTATGTCTCTGGTCTGTTGCTTCCATCCTGACTGTGTCTGGAAACGGAAGCCTTCCTGGATTGGAGGCTTTGCCTTGTTCCTCATGGAGTTGATCACTCCTTGTGGCATGTCCACCAGCTTTCCCAAATGCCACCTTCCCTGGAACTACCCTGGCCTCAAGTCCTCCTGCAGATGAGGCTGGATCTGGGGAAATGCCTCGTCATGAGAGGAGAGGACTAGGAAGGAAGAAAGGGAAGGCATGGGTAGATTGATAATTGAAAGAAAGTCTCAAAAGAGAAACAAAGAACTCCCTAAAGCAAGAGAAATGCTGTCGTTATGTGAGTATGAAGTGTTGTACACTGATGCTATTTGGGGGGCTCACGGAACCTTTAGGAGGTATCTTAGGGTTTTATTGCTGTGAAGAGACACCAGGACCATGGCAGCTCTTATAAAGGAAAACATTTAACTGGGGATGACTTATAGTTTCAGAAGTTCAGTCCATTATCAACATGGCAGGAAGCATGGCAACATGCAGACAGACAAGGTGCTGGAGAAGGAGCTGAGAGTCCTACATCTTGACCCACAGGTAGCAGAA
Source organism: Peromyscus californicus insignis (assembly GCF_007827085.1). Taxonomy (NCBI): domain Eukaryota; kingdom Metazoa; phylum Chordata; class Mammalia; order Rodentia; family Cricetidae; genus Peromyscus; species Peromyscus californicus. The sequence continues at coordinate 22,927,132 of NW_026294606.1, read as the reverse complement.
GGAGACTGTGGGTCACACTGGGCATAGCTTGAGCACATTAAAACCTCAAAACCCACCCCTGCAGTGACATACTTCCTCCAACAAGGCCACACCTAATAGTGCCACTTCCTATGGGCCAAGCAGTCAAACACATGAGTCTATGGGGGCCATTCCTATTCAAACCACCACAGGAGGTGAGGCTTAGCTGGAAGAAGCAGGCCACTAGAGTAGTGAGATGGGTCTTTGGGACATATTCTCCCTGGTTCCATCCTGTCACCCTCCCTTCATCCTGGTCTCCAAAATTGAGGAACAGCCTCTACATATGCTTCTGTGCCTGGATGTTCTGCCACAGCTCATGGGACCAAATGACAGTGGAATGGACCTTCTGAAACTATGACCCAAAGGAAGTCTTTCCTCCCTTTAGGCATTTCCATCAGGGATTTGGCCACAGTGGTGAGAAAAGTGACAAAAACTGCCCTATAGGACACCTTTTCCAATGCCACAGAGAAAAGGAAGATGGAACAGAATGTGAGGGCCTGGGGAAATGGCTCAGTGGATAAAGCACTTACCATGTAAATATGATGAAGACTTGAGTTCAAAGCCTGAAAGCCCATCTACACCCCAGTGTGGTAACCCATGTCTTTAACTTCAGTGAGACGGAGAGGTGGAGGGAGGAGAGTCCCTGGAAGCTAGCCTGGCATATGCAGGCTTCACATCAACAACAAGGTGGAGGTAGGCCCAGCCCGAGTTTGCCCTTTGACCTTCACGTGTGTGTTGTGGCACCCTCACACTTGCACACTGTGACAGATGTTCCGGGAAGACACTGTACCTCCCACTGGCCCTTCTACAAGGCTGCTTAACTCATCAAAACTTAAGTGATGGTGGAGAGGTCAGAGTGTTGCAGGTCCAGAGCCCCATTACAATAATCTGGACCTATCTTGCCCACCACCCCTGTGATGGACCTAACATCCTGTGACTAACAGAAAAACAAGACAAACAAACAAACAAAACTTTTGGAATGTATTAATAAAACCTTAGAGTCCACCAACCAAAAAGCTAAGAGTATTATCAGCTAGCATCTGAGGCCGATAGCTGAGCTTGCCCTGTCTAGCCATCCATTTCTATCCTAACTAATCTTCAACTAAAACTAACTAAGATTTATATATGTGGTTTAGAGGATGTATATATATGTGTGTATATATATATGTATATATATACCCATATAGAGATATGTATATATATACATATATATACCCATATATCCCTTTATCATCCATCATTGCTATAGAAAAATGACAAGTAGAAATGATGTGTGTTTCAGGTATACAGCAGGATGCTTTTTTCATGTTTACATTGTGTGATGGTAAAAATCATGCCAACTAGCATAAGTGATATTTCATATTTACTTATGACGAGAATATTTAAAATCTATTCTTTCCCAAGTACTCAGTACGTTACTGCCGACTGTCATCTGTGTTACTCAGTAGATTCCTTGACCTTACCCCCCTGTATAATCACATTTCTTCTCCTTTGACCAATATCTTCCCAACACTGCTCCACACCCCCTAGCCCTGTAATACTCTTCTACTCTCTGCTTCTAAGTCTTTTTTCTACAGGTATGCATCAGTAGATCATGATGTGTCATATTTCTATGCTTGGTCTGTTTCCCTTCACATCATGTCCTCTCGGTTCATCCATGTTGCTGCAAATGGCATCAGTTTTCTCCTCCTCCTCCCTCCTCCTCCTCCTCCTCCTCCTCCTCCTCCTCCTCCTCCTCCTCCTCCTCCTCTTCGTCCTCTTCCTCCTCCTCCTCTTCCTCCTCCTTTTTCTCCCAGATAGTATTCATGAAATTTAAGGGTTAAGATAAGATAACTCTCTTGTTTCCTTATATTTTATCTTCCCTGCTGTGGAATGGCTGGATCCTATGATAACCGTCTTTCTAGTTTCTTGAGGATCCACCATACTGTCTTCTATAATGGCTGCACCAAGTTGCCTTCCCAGTAACAGAGAAAGGGCTTGCACAATATCACCACAAATATATTGTGCACTCTAATAAATTTATCTGGGGTCAGAGAACAGACAGACATAGAGGCCAGAAAACGATGGCACTCACACCTTTAATCCTAGCCTTCTGGAGGCAAAGATCCATCTGGATCTCTGCGAGTTTAAAGCCACACAGGAAACAGCCAGGCATGGTGACTCACGCCTTTAATCCCAGGAAGTGAGCCTTTAATACCAGGAAGTGATGGCAGAAAGCAGAAAGGTATTTAAGGCGTGAGGACCAGGAACTAGAGCCTGGTTAAGCTTTTAGGCTTCTAGCAGCACAGTTCAGCTGAGAGGCATCCAGTCTGAGGAAACAGGATCAGCTGAGGAATTGGCGAAGTGAGGAAGCTGTGGCTTGTTCTGCTTCTCTGATCTTCCAGTATTCACCCCAATACCAGGCCCTGGGTTTGTTTTTATTAATAAGATCATTTAAGATTCATGCTACACCTCCCCTTCTCTTCCTTTCTTCCTCTTTTTAAGTTTTTTCCCCTAATCTTTGACATACAGGGACAGATAAGATCATTTCAATCTCTGCTGAGTAACATTTGCTAACAGAAATCTCTCCAGGGGAAGAGATGATCCCGAGAAAAACAGACTTAAAACAATCAGAATCCATCTTTTACTCCTGCCTTGGGCATGTCCACTTTAGAACATTCGCTCCTGACCTCTTGTGTTTTTATAACCCTAAAAGGCTTCCCTAGGTACTACTTTGGAGACTGAAAAATGTTCTTCAAATGTTAAAGACTTTGAAATAAAAAGGGCCAGTTGATTTTTATGTTTAAAGTGAATTTTTTCAATGGCAGAAACAACACAAAAGAAAAGGGTAGAAGGGCAGGAGAGAGGAAGGGAGAAAATTCTGCTGAGCTGGGGAATGCTAAGTTGAAAGTTCATGTGCACACGAAGAATTGGACATCTCAAGGGGTAGAGTTAGTCACAATTGAGATGGATCTGCTCTGGTCATCAGGGGCTCCTACCTCCATGCAGTGTCCAAGCCTTCAGACTGTTTGTTGCCCAAAGATCCACCACCCAGGCCCTTGTCAGAGCACTGCAGTGCAGCCTGCTCTCTGCTGGATATGAGGAAAGGATGTGTTAAAGGAAAGGTCAGTATTGACACTTACTGAAGAACAGTAAGGCAGAGGGACCAGCAGGATGGGATTTTTTTTTTCACACGGAAGGAAGATAGGATGTCAGTAGATGGAAATTACTAAGAGGAAATGGGGTGACCTGATATCACCTGGGGGATGCTGAGGATGAGAAACCTGATCAAATATGAAGGTTGGGGGGTTCTTAATTGAGTGATGTAGCAGAATTCTTGAGAAAGTTAAGTGACACACAGAACATTGGTGCCCCAAACTCAAGACCTAGTTGAGAACAGATTTCAGGTAAGTATGAGTAGTCTGTAGTCAAATGGCTAGTAATTGTATCCTTCCTTCCTTCCTTCCTTCCTTCCTTCCTTCCTTCCTTCCTTCCTTCCTTCCTTCCTTCCTTCCTTCCTTCTTTCCTTCTTTCCTTCCTGGAGTGGGATTACCAGTATGGACACCTACTGATCAGGCTTCAGGAATAAATTTTTCTCCCCTCTGCTGGGCATTGAACTCAGGACTTCACTCATTCTAGGCAAGCACTCTACCACTAGCCGCATTTCTTTTTTTCTTTTATAATATTTTTATTTTATAAATTACTTAATTTCACATATCAGCCACAGATTCCCTCATCCTCCCTCCTCCCACTCCCCAGCCCTCCCCCCCAATCCACCCCTCCCCCATTCCCACCTCCTCCAAGGCAAGGTCTCCCCTGAGGAGTCAGTCCAGCCTGGTAGACTCAGCTGAGGCAGGTCCAGTCCCCTCCTTCCTACATCAAGGCTGAGAGCAAAGAGTCCCAGCTTAGGCCCCGGGCTCCCAAAAGCCAGCCCATGCACCAAAGACAGGTCCTGACTCCACTGCCTGGGGGCCTCCCAAACAGTTCAGGCTAATCAACTGTCTGACTTATCCAGAGGGCCTGGTCCAGTTCCATGGGGGCTCCTTAGCCATTGGCTCACAGTTCATGCCTTTCCACTAGTTTGGCTATTTGTCCCTGTGCTTTTTCCAATTGTAGTCTCAATATCTCTCACTCATACAATCCCTCCTTTCTCTCACCAATTGGACTCCCGGAGCTCCACCTGGGGCTCGGCTGTGGATCTCTGCATCCACTTCCATCAGACACTGGATGAGAGTTCTATCATGACAGCCAGGGTGTTCAGCCATCCAATCACCAGAGCAGGTCAGATCAGGCACTCTCTCTACCATTGCCAGTAGTCTACAGTGGAGGTATCTTTGTGGATTTCTGGGGACCTCTCTAGCACTCTGCTTCCTCCTATTCCCCTGGGGTCTTCATTCATCATGGTATCTCCACCTCCATTCTAGCCCTCCCAGTAACTGTTTGCAGAGGATGAGGTGACCAGGGTTGGATGGCAATGAGTTTTTAACTTCTAGCTTGGACTTTTTCATTCTCTGAACTCTCTGGTATTGACATAGATGCTTTCTTCCCCAAACTCTGGTCTGGTTCCTCTAGGCCCTTGGCATTGAGTCTTGCTTCCTATTCTTTTTTTTCCTCCTTTATTTTTTATTAAAATATAATTAAACAATTTCCCTCCATTCTCTTTCCTTCTTCAACTTCTGCCATGTCCCTCTGCCCCTTCACTTCCTCTCAAAGTCCTGGCCTTCTCTTCTTCAACTGTCTTACATATACATTAAATATGTGAGCACAGCCTTCAGAGTCTGCTTAATGTTGCATACATGTACATGATTTCAGGGCTGACTGCTTGGTATTGGACAACCAGTTAGGGGGCTCCTCCCAGGGAAGACTACATCTCCTGCTCTTGGCATTTTTTAGTGGCCTGTAGTTCTTTGTCTGTGGATGGGGGCCCTGTGAGATTTCCTCTTTTATGTAGTGTGTCTACTGGTGTTGTCCTTGCTCCTCAGTCTTGCTTAGGCAGCCATATTATGGAAGTACCATGGGTGCAGCTTCCCTGTCATTTCTAGAAGACACAGTCTCAGCAGATTTCCTGGTCCTTTGATGCTTACAACATTCCCACCTCCTCTCCCGCTATGTTTACAGAGTCTTGGGTACGGGAGTAGTGTTACAGATGCATCCTTTGGAGCTGTGCACACCACGATCGGTTGTTCTCCGCATTGTGACCAGCTGTGGTTTGCTATAATGGTATCTGTCTGTTGCAAGGAGAATCTTCTCACTATTCTTAACCTTGGCCTTCCCAGTCCAGGCTTAATAGAGTGTCCCACTAAGGCAGCTCATCAAGATTGCTCCACCCCGATGTCTCCTTTCAGTGCTTTTTCCATCCACTGGCCCCTCACTCTGCCCCTTGGCTGTGGGACTCCTCCACCGTTCTTGCTGTGTTTGGAATTGAGTTCAGTCTCTATTATAACAGTAACAGTCCCACTGAAGTGATCTTCCTTACTTTAACAGGTGTCAGAATAAGTTTATTTATATATATATATATTACATCAATGTATAATGATATATTGATAGCACCTAGTAGATTCGTTGTGTTATTTTCACAGAGCTAGTCAGACTGATCAAGGCTTGGAGATAATACAGAGTAGCAAACACAAAGAGGAATGTGCCATGGAGAGTCCGGCGTGCAAACAAATACACTTTAAAATTAATGCCAAAATACAAAAAGGGAAGGAGAGAAGCAGGTAGAGAAGGAGGGAGGAGGGGGGAGGAAGAGCGGAGGGAGGGAAGGGGGCAGAGAGAAAGCCGCTCCAACTGGGAAGGAACAGCAGGTTGTACGCTTGCTTGGATAGGAAAGGAATTTGACATGTTGCTATTCCTTGAGTTGTTGCACTCACTCACGCCTGGGTGTGCAGGGCTGGGCTTCTGAAACAATGAGCTTCCAGGGCTTAATGGTTCTGGGGATCAGACCTCCTTGATACAGGAGTCTTTCATGCTTAACCAGGAAGTGATTTCCAAGCCAAGTTAAGTAGGGCAGTTGTTACAAAAATATGGAAGCCAAGTTACCCACCCTGAGCATGTAAACTCTGGGCTGTGATAAAGGTTCTATCTGGGGTGCCCCACCCCCTACCCACACAATGAATGCTTGGCCACCTGTCTGTGGTACTATTGAGGGTGCTGGGACCTTGAAGAGAGAACCTGCTAGGTGGAAGTTAGGACACTGAGTTTACCCTTGCAGGGGATTCGAGACACAGGTCTCTTGCTATCACGGCTTCCTGAATGCCACTAGGCAAGCAGCTCCCTCTGCCACATGCTCCTGCTGTACCACAGGGTGTCATCACAGGCCCAAAGCGACAAGGCCAACAGACCACTCACTGGCTGAAACCTCTGAAACTGAAACCCTGAGCCCAAACAAACCTTTCCTGTTATGAAGGTGATTTATCTCAGGAATGTAGGATGGTAATGGAAATCCGACCAAAGCAAGTTATGTGACCAAGAGCAGATTTATGCCTTCCAAAGAAATAGAGGAAAGGGCACCCTGGAAGATTCCAGCAAAGAGCAGCCTGTGTCTCAGCCCACATAGGTGACTCCACAAATAGGAATTCCAGGGGTCATTTGGGGGCAGCTATCAACGTGTTTGCTGTGGTCGATAGAATGCTGCTGTGCCAACCTACAGGCAGCAAGATGCTTTTCTGCACCTTACTTCATTGCAAACTGGGGGCCCTCTGTTCCAAAGATAGAGGGTTTTAATTATGCACATGCAAACACGCATTAGTCAATACCCTTTGCTGCTGCAAAGGGAATTGCTAAAAAGGAATCTTGGCTTTCGTCGGGGTTTCAAAATCAGAGGAATATTTTGACTCTCCTTTACAGTAAAGTTGTCCTTTGGATTCTCATGGACCTGACTGGTGAGATCGAAGTGGGTGAAATGGAGGAAGAAGACTGAGAAGACAAGCCTTGGCATAGGTGCCTGGAAAATGATTCCCTGTGGGTGGAAAATACTTCAGTCATTTCTCTGAGTCGAGACCGAAAGCAGAGAAATCATGCAGAAAAGCACACGGAAAATCCGAGCAAGAATATTTTTAGCTGATTGACCTTTTGAGTGAGAGTATTATCTCCTGTAAAAGGAAAAATTATCAAAAGAATGCTGTTACTAACAGAGCAAGGCAGTGGGGCCCAGCCAGAGGTCGAAGCACTCCAGTGCATACTGCTCATTGTGGGAACGAGATGCCGGCAGCACTTTCCACCTGAGTGGGACACAGGCTTTGCTCTTGTGTAGCCGTGTCCCCACTAGGTAGAGCGTGTGCGGGAATATTCTGGATTCCCATGATGTCTTCCCTTCCTTTTCTCTCTCCTTCCTCCCTTCTCTCTTCTCACCCTGTCTCTCTCCAGCCTCCTTCTCCTGTTCCCGTTCACCCCACGTCCCCTTCCTCTCTAGCCCTCTTCTGTTGTACCTGGGTGCCTTGCTTTGCCACAATACTTCTGAGTTGTGTTGCATTCTGCAAAATTCATCGATAATAAGCTTGTTTTGAAAATTCTCTACTGCTCTCCACATCAAGTCAACTCCCAGTAACATCATGGGGTGGACAGGGTTTGGCTTCGTTTTTAGTCTCGCTGCCTCCTCTTTTTTGTAGACGTCTCAGCTCTGCTTCTTCTCCCCTTCACCCTAAAATCTCAAGAGCCTAAGGGTCTCATGACCTGGAAGGTCATATTAGAAGGATGTAGTTTTGTGGCTTTGCTTTCTTCACTTTCCAAAGTGACCACTTTCCAGTGACCTTTCACGGCTTTCCCTCCTTGGCACATAGCTGCTATTGGCTATTTTCTTAGGAATGAGCAGAGTTAGTGAAGCCAGTCTACAAGACTGAATCTCCACAGCATGAAGTTATAAATACAAACAGTGTGGAATAACAGCTGTCAAAGTTCATTTCTGTTGGTCATTCATTTCTCCCCATTTTGATTTTGAAGGCACATTTATACGAGTGAATCAAACAGCCCTTTAGTTCTTAATCTTCTGGCCTCTATCACATCCATCCCCACTGTCTCTTTCATTGAAGCTGGCTCCAGCCATGCTCAGACTTGTGACCCCTAAGAGACCGCACTCATGGCTAGAAGGTATGAATGGTTGGTCCTGGTTGTCAACTTGACTTCACTGAGAGATACTCAGGACATGGTGTGATCCTGTGGGGGCATTTATAGAGGACTGACTTCTTAAACAGAGGCTGAGAAGGAAAAGACCTGCCTTTAATATGAGTGACAGCTTCGAGGGTTGAGGGCAGATAAAAAAAAAAGAAGTTCAAGGAAAGACCAGTGTGCCCATGTCTGATGTTCACTTTTTTCTGAGCACGCACGTTCTACCCCTGCTGCAGTCATAGCTTACTCACATCACACTCCGATTTCTTTCTCCTTTCAAGGTGAACTCAAAGCCAGAGACTCTTTAGGAGCTTGAGACTTTCAGTGCTAGACTGGGATGACCAAGGCATCCAGCTTCCTGGACTGCAATGTTATTGGGGTCTTTGCCTCTCCCACATGCAGATGGCAATTGTTGGATTATCCAGCCCCTATGATGTAAACCAATCTAACAATCCCTTTTGTTATGTTGACATCTATATCATCTATATTTTTATCACCTACTTATTTATTGTTTATCTATCTATCTACCTATTTATCTATATGTCTAATTGTGTTTCACTAGAGAACCTCATCTACTTATTTATCATCTATCTATCTATCTATCTACCTACCTACCTACCTATCTATTTATCTACATGTCTAATTGTGTTTCACTAGAGAACCTTGCCTAAAACAATGTGGAGTAGGTGGACTAGAATATTAGAAGACAAATAGAAGCCTGTCTGCTATGTCACCAAGAAGAAGAGGTGGAGAATTCCGGAAGTGGCTGTCCTGTGGGCTGGTAACAGTAACTAGACTCTTTTCTACAATGGTTAAACCACACTCATTCCCAACAGTGTGCGAAGGTTCTACTGTTTCTAATCCCTGCTGATACATGTCACTTCTGTTTTATTTATTTTATATGCATGAGGTGCATCTGTGCTCTCCTCTTCAGATCTCTATATTCTTTAAACATCCATCATGACGTCTTCATCTTTATTATATATAACAGAAACAAACATTCCCATTACAGCACATTCAGGAATTCCCATCGCTGTAAACACAGCAAAGCTCTTCACATGGCAGAGTCAGTGATGGCATAGTGAGTGAGTGGCTGTACTCTGAAACGTCACCCCGTGGTAAGGGACAGACCATGTAGACAAGGAAGGTGATTTTCCGTGGGGTAACCGTGAAGTTTTCTATTTGTGATAAGACACTGAATCTCCTGGGGAGAGCAACAGCCCCAGGATGGGTCTGAGTCAGGAGGGGAAGTGAGCGGTGGTTGGAAGAGAGGGCAGGACCTGGCATCTGCGCTTTGTGTGCCCCCCTTGGTCTTTGTCACCATAGCAGGTGGCAGCAGCCTTTCTGGCCTCCCCCTTTTGCTGTATGCTCCCTAGCAGAGCTTGCTTTGCTTTCAAATTGTCTGTCACACCAATGTAAAAGGCTACCTGGGAGGTAAACCGTTTTGAATCCTGTTCTGCCTTTGAGGCTAAAAAGCAATCAATTTGTTAATTGCCAAAAAGCAGCCTTCCATGGTGTATATTTTACTATGTATGGCACCACCTGATTTGGGGGCCTCTGGAAGGGGTGGTAGAGGACAAAGAATGTCACAGGAGGCTTCCAAATGGCTGGGGAAGTTACACTTGGAATTACACTGGCCCGGCCCCAGGGAACCCTGTAGCTGAACAAAACAGGAGCCACTGTTGAGCATTCCAGTCAGGAGTCAATTTGCCTGCCTGCCTGCCAGTCCTGCCCTTGACCTGGCTGGCCCAGGGTGGGGTACAGGGACACCCTGGGAACTCTGGGAAAGGAAGAAAACAGGACTGTAACACCACTTGTTTTGTCTTTCCTGGCACCCTCCTTTCCCCCAACTCAAGCTAGGGCACTCATGAGCACCATTTGTTCTAAAACAAAGGAAAAAATATATCAGTTGTGAGCTCCCTCCCGCTTGGCTCAGGTACCTGATATGGGGACTGGTTTGTCTTCTGGGATGCCTGGGCTGTGAGTGGGTTTGTGCTGCTGTTGTTGTTTGTTTTTTTAAGGGGTGAATGTCTAGTAGGGTAGACACAAGCAGCCTAGGCTGCAAAAGATGAATTCTTATTTCTTAGGAGCTCCATTCCCTCAAGATTCGTACACAAAAAGACAGAGTATAAAGAAGGAAGGATGCCATGTCAGCCGGAGGCTGTGGTGAGAACCAAGGGGGTTATCTTGTGGAGGATCTGAAAATAGCATCTGAAGCTATCAGAGTTGGGGAAACAGGGCCAGATTCCCTGAAACAATCTCCAGAGAAAACCCAAACTTCCCAGGAAAACTGGCCGATTCGAGCTGGGTGAAACTGCATCTCAAAAGTCCATTTTGGGAAAATGCCATTGGGCAGAGAGGCGGGCAGCCACTGCCGCCCAGGTTCTTGGGGAATCCTAATTAGAGCACTTTGCACAACTCCACTAGCTTAGCGTGGAAGGCTTTCTGGCCTACAGTGTTTTCTCTTGCCCTCTTCTGTCTCTGAGATCACTGAAAAGGCCCATTACTAACAAGGCATTTAAACCAGGCATAATTTTTTCTCTCCAAAGAACTGCTTTTGAGTTAATGGTATGATGCAGTATGGCTGGGGCAGGGTGAAAGTGGGGAATTGCATTGGAATAAGCTACCCTGACCTTTTCAGCAGAAAGACTGCAGGAGGGATGGGAGGCGGTGTGTGCCTCCAAGACAAGGTCTGGGGTATTCATTTTAAAGTGAAGTGTCTTCTTCCCAAGCAGGTGTTTGCCCCAAGTCCTTCTGATGATTTGGCAAGCTTGCTAAGACCCCGTCAAGCAAGTCCAGCCCACCCGTTAGCCATGAGCAGTTTTATCTTGTGCGGTACCTTTTCCTTTGCACCAGCATCTAATACAAACCGTGCTGGGGAAAGGTTATTTCTTGTTTTAGATTCCACTTTAATGGGTAGTTAACCTGTGAGTCAACTGCCTCTGAATCGTGTTCAGCTTCCTCCCCATCGCAGACTCCTCCACACACCTCACTTAATCAGGGTACATCTTGTTTACAGGGCACCAAGCTGGTTGGAGATCCAGCTGGCCATTTTCCCTTTTATAACTTAGAGCCCGCTGAACTGTGGGAAGAACGGGTCAGCCATGGATAAAGCCAGGGGGTGTGGAAAACCTTAAGGGAAGGAAGCTGCCCTTTAGAAGCCTTGACCTTCTGATTAAAGTAATAATTAAGCCATTATGTCTGTTTGGAAGGTCTTTGGGCTGGCCTGCTAGCTTTCCAAACACAAGTCCTCAGCTATAGACTCCAACCCAGGATGTCATCATCTGGGTGGCAGAGCTGGGTGAGATCAGCATTGATCACAAACCGAACAGTTTCAACTTTAGACACTTGTCACAGCCACCAGCAACTGCTTAATATTAATTTTCAAGATGAAAGGTGTCTCAAATGCAGCTCCAGCTCCCCAAGGCTTCTTTGTCTACCTCACAGTTTGTGGGGGGAGCGACAAGATGAGTTGTGTATGTTGGGAGCGACATCCATACGCGTGCCTTCCTATATGGACTTCAGAAGCACGGTGGTTCTGATAGGAGTCCATGGAAGTATGAGTGAAACCACTCCAGTCTAGCTTCTAGGCCACCTGTGTGGCTGGGGACCCTTATCCCTTTCTCCTCCATCCTACCCTGATTGAAGTCTTTTTCATACCAGTGAGTGACGAGCCTTATCAGGAGGTTAGAACAGTGAGAACTCCTGCCCACGATGAATGAACGGAGAGAAATACAGGAGCCCAAGAAAAAGCATCCAGGCTCTCGGAAGGCCTCTGCAGATGGCCTCTTTCAGCTGGCACTATGGAAATGGGGATGTTCAGAGAACTGGCTTCAGAAATGTCTGAGGGTGGAAGCCCCTGAGCCTATGCAAGAGGCTCATTCCTATGTTTTGTTGTAGATGGCTCAAGTTTGGCTTTTCTGTTTCTTCTAGGGAAGTTGAATTTTATTCCGTCTGAACCCCAGCCCATGGGACAGTTTAGAGTGAGTTCTCAGCTAGCCTTCTCCAGAAGCACTGTCATAGACACAGCCGAAGTCTACCTCGCGAATGCCTGACGGGTTTCTTAACCCATCTATTTTGATGATTGCAATTAGCCATCATGTTATAAACATACCTCACACAGGAGAGGAAGGGACATAGATCACACATAATAAGGAGCTCATATGTTGCACATGCATTGAAAATTGTAAGTGCCACTGCAAACACTAGAACAGGGGTAAAGAATGCAGCAGGCAGTTGAAATGGCAGAGCAAGTATTGCAATTTACGCTTCGAGCATAATTTTTATGAAGCAGGGAGAAGGGTAACCAAGGAGGGTTTTTATTTCTTCTCATGAAGAATTGATTTCATCAATCATCAACAAATGAAGAAAATATATTCATATGTATGTCCCGTCCCCATGTGTATAGACACACATATCCATCATCTTATTTTTTTGTAGATTAATACTCAAAGATATTATGTATGCAATAATATTAATGTTATTTATTTTGTAATTAGTACATAATTATGTATGTTTTATACATGTACATATATATATTTCGTAATTTAAATAAAAATTCTAAAAAGAAGCACATGCCACCAGACATTTTAATATCTCATTCAAGTCAGGGAGCTATGTGAGAAATTTTGAGACTCCCTCCTAATGTGACCCAATTGCATCTCTTGGTAACATGAACCATGGAAGTCTGTCATTTTTGACCTGTTACTCTGATCAGGCTTCAAATCAGCACACCCTGACCTTAACTGGGAATCGCGAGGGCTCCTGGGATGGGGCTGATGTTGAGGGGGAGACATACCTCCTGGAGAAGGAAGGCTGTTGGAGCAGCCCACAGACTTCACTCTCAATCTGAAGCCCAAGTCAGAGTCTGACTTCTGTTTTCTTTGCAAGGTTTTAGTGCACAAATAAGCAAATAAGAGACAAGGAATGTCCAGTCATTGTTTGCGGAGTTTCTGGAATTTGGCACATTGTTAGTTTAGCTGTTTAGGAAAGGCTTTGGTTCCCTGTTTATCAAACAACGCAGGCTCATGAATAACTTCCTGGGGCACTGGCCCACATTCTCTGTCCCCTTGGCGTCTCCTGCCCAGCAAGGCTCATTCAGGGCGTCTTCCCAACTTCCTGTCTGGGAATGACCTTCTTTTCTCTGTGGCCGTACTAGCCCCAATGGTCCTTATTGAAATGACCTTCTGCCCAGGAAGGCCTGCTGTGGCGCCTGGCTGGAATCAGCCCCGGTTTCTAGGAAGACACACACACACACACACACACACACACACACACACACACACACACACACACACGCATGCGCACACGCGCACACACACACACACACACACACACACGCACACACACACACACACACACACTGGAAGTATTGTTCAGAAAAGGCAGAATGTTCTTCCTAAGGAACTTTCCTGATACAGGAACCAGCAGGTGTTACAGCAACCTATAAAACAGAGCCAAGGGAGGGGCAGGGTACAGGGGTGGAAACCAGCCAGTTCCAAAAGCTGCAGCCCTGGGGATGCTGCAGACTGAGTGGCATGGGGGTTTGTCACTGGCATGAGAGGACAACAAGTGTGTGTGTGTGTGTGTGTGTGTGTGTGTGTGTGTGTGTGTGTGAGAGAGAGAGAGAGAGAGAGAGAGAGAGAGAGAGAGAGAGAGAGAGAGAGCGAGAGCACAGGTGTGTTTAGGTATAAAAATTACTGAAATATCTTCAAAGCCAACAGCATTCAAGAGAAAAGTAACAGCAGAATTCATCTAAAAAGAATTTTGCTTACCCCAAATGTGTTCTAAAGCTATTATGGTTCTTTTAAAGTGTTTCCAGTGAAGATGGGAGACCTGAAGCAAGGGGCAGACGTGTCCTGTAAGTTGATTCTCCATCTCCAAGCCTCCTGTGTCGTAGCTTGATTTACTATGACAAGACACCATGACCAAAAGCAGTGTGGTAAGGAAAGGGTTTATTCCAGCTGACAGTTAGAGTCCATCATCAAGAGAAGCCAGGGCAGGAACTCAAAGCAGGAACCTGGAAGCAGACCCTGAGACAGAGACCACGGAGGAGTGCTGCTTACTGGCTTGCTCCCCACGACTTGCTCAGCCTGCTTTCTTACAGAACCCATGACCACCTTTCCAGGGGTGGCATCACCCACAATAATTTGGACCCTCCCACATCATGAATCATTAATCTAGAACCTCCTCCCTCCTGACTTGCCTACAGGACAATTTTATGAAGGCATTCCCTAAACTGAAGTTCCTTCTTCCTGGTGACCCTAGCTTGTAATCAAGTTGAAAAAAATTCTCCTCCTTCTCATCATCTTCCTCCTCATCAGAACAGCCTGCTTGAACATAAGAAAGAAACTAAGGAGTCCTTTTATGATAGAATGATGAACTTTTAGCAATAACACTTTTGTAATTATCATGCTTAAGACATTCACCCTTTAAGGATTCCAAGGACCAAGGCATCGAATGCCTTGTAGAATCATGATTCTACAAGGCATCGAATGCCTTGTAGAATCATGATTCCTGCTTCAGGATGCTCAAGGTGCCATGACTTCTCTTTCTCATCAAAGCCAGTGTCACTGTGTGTGACATTAACAAGGCTCTGGATTCAAAACAGTTCCCAATCTGGTTTCATACACAGCTGTTGACATCTTGAAATCCTTAATAGTTTCATCTAATTTGAAAACTCTGATAAATCACAGGCCACAGGTGAGCTGAGTTATGACAAGAAATGCATCCACTCGTCTTTGATGCTGACTTACATTTAGAATTTGTGATGTCCCACGAGCACAGAATTCTACTGAAAGAAAATATGATTGAAGTGTGTCTATGATTGAGAGAGGAGGGAGGGACATCAACTTTGTGAGGTGGGACCTTGTCCCATTTATGCCAGAATTTGTCTTGAGTGAAGAATAAAGACCATAACATTCTAAGAAACACAAACAATGGGGCACCCCATCATGTTCTTTCTGTCTCGTTTTACTTCCCTGGCTTAGGCAAAGAGAAGATACATGTTAACAGGGAATGACCGAATGACTAAGAGAACATTTCGTTATTGTACGTGTGTGTGTGTGTGTGTGTGTGTGTGTGTGTGTGTGTGTGTGTGTGTGTGTATGCAGGAAGCACAAGATATGAGTTATAAGCAATGTAATTCCAATGACTGCATACGTATTAACAACCTTTATATTTGCATTTTTAAACAAATATTTCACAAGATAAAGGTCAGTAGTACAATTCATCCTAGACATTTTTAGATTTAATTTTCTTTACTTAGAATGACATCCAGTAGCAAAGTAAAAGATTCAGAGGTGAATATTATTGAAGTACATTATATACATGTGTGAAAATGTCATAGTGAAACTCATTATTATGTATAATTAATATATGCTAATATAAGTCAATAAATGGATTAATAATAAAAATACTTTGATAAGTTAACAAGTTGCAAAAGAAATGAAGATGCTTTATACTAAAGCATCTTCAGCAATCCTTTCTTCTTGCTTTTGACCAATTTTCATCTTGCTTTGAGTGCAAAATATATAATTGGCTCTGCTGGTGATAAATCCGAGTTTCTATGGAAACACAGGGTCATTCTTAGCATAGTTGGGTGTTGTGGAATATTATTTTAACTAGGTAAAGATGTGTTACATTTGTTTATGCTGCAGAATATTACTTTAACTGTGTAAAGGTGTGTTACTTTTGTGTACTCTGTATCTGTTTAATTACATAAATATACGTTGCAACTGTTTCACCTTGCCTGCCTAAGGCACCTGATTGGTCTAATAAAGAGCTGAACGGCCAATAGCTAGGCAGGAGAAAGGATAAGCAGAGCTGGCAGGCAGAGAGAATAAATAGGAGGAGGAATCTAGGTGAGAGAGGGAAGGGGAGAAAGAAGAAAGAAGAGAAAAAGGAGGAGAGAATGAGGGAGACATCCAGGGTCAGAAGCCAAGAAGCCTCCAGCCAGCCAGCCACAAGAAGCAGTGAAAGTAAGATATACAGAAGGAAAGAACGGAAAAAGCCCCGAGACAAAGGGTAGATAAAGAGAAACAGGTTAATTTAAGTTAAAAGAGATAGCCAGAAATGAGCCTAAGGTAGGCAGAACATTCAAAACTGGTAACCTACCAGTTCTCACTTGATGTTTATTTGGATTACATTTAAGTGGTTATATTTGGTTTTTTTCCTGATGCATACCTTGAGATACAGAATCAAATTTTGAAGATGATCCTTGCAAACACCAACCAGTAGGGTAGAGAGCAAGCTGAGGAAGGTGAGCGAGTCAGTCTACCGAGAAAGCAGTTCACTTCCCATTCCTCCTGCTATCACTGGGAGGCAGTGTTATCTCATAATCAGCCCAGAGGAATAGCAAGGAAGCCGGAACACTTGTCTACACCTGGTGGGAAGTTATTCCAGGAGGCGTTAATCCTCTATCATTTCTGGCTTGTTCTGCTCCTGGCCATGATGTCCAGGAGAAGAAAAAGAAAAATAGCCCTAAGGAAAAGAGTTGCAAGTGTAGACATGGTATTGACAACACCTATTGCCTTAGTCAAACAGTAAAAGACAAAAGATGTCTGTTAGATTAGAGAGACTCCATAGCACAGAAAATACTTCAGAGAGACCCAATTATAAGAAGTCTTACAGATCCATTATGAATGGTGAGGTCATGTCGATTTGGGCACATATCAGCTATGAAGCTTCTAGTGCTGTAGAGAAATGCAGGGAATTGAGAATTCTGCAGCTACCATAAGACACCTGAGGGGAACTTAGGGTTGATCAGGAGGCCTGGAAAGAAAACCAGTGGAGCTTGTCAAAGGCCAGCTTCAGACCTCAGGATCCACCCGGTCTTGAATGACTCTGACATGGCTGTTCATTTCCTGATCTTTCAAGTTATCTCGGAACCATAAATCTACTGCCCACTCCCCAGCAAAACCCGACTGCTGCACAAATGACAGTTATGTAAACCAGTGGTCATGAGTCCACACATGCTCAAACTCAACATAAATTTATGTAGTCCTCTAACCTGGGATCAAAGTCTTACTCTTGGACATGAAGTGCTAATCATAGGTCAATGTACATTTATTTAACACGAGATCAGTTTTGACCAGCTAACACAGGAAAAGCATGAGGTTTTGATAAACCTCATAATCTGCTTTTTGTAAATGCACGTACACTTATAAAATGTCACGTTTATAAAATTATGTTGGCTTAAACCCTGGTGTTCGGAGGTGGGCACTATTCTGAATCCATTTGTTTTTTAGTTTATGTTAAGTATACAATGTGAGTGTGAATGTGTGTGTTTGTGCATGAACATGTGTGTTCTTTTGAAAGATCAGGTGCATACATACTACTTTTATTCATTTGTTACTATTGTGTTCAGCTGTGACTCAAGCCTGGTTTCACTGTGCATCGTAGCCAGTAAGTCAGTCTCTTACTGTTCCCTGGCTGCTGGCAGAAGCCATGAAACACCTTGGTCAGAGAGAAAGACCTTGGTTAACCATGTCAAAACAAGCCTGTTACCTCCCACCAGAACAGCACAGTCTGGCCTTTACAGATGCTACTACCTCAGTGGGTTTACAATGAAGCTGAGCAGCACACTGGGTGGGTCTGGGAGGCACCAGCCATTAGCTTGGGGTTGGGTCTAAAAGGATCAAGGCTGCGTTTCTCTGGGTGACCTGTAAAGAATGGCTGAGGCTTGCAGTACTGACATGCTAAGCAGGAAATCCGGGGATACCAAAGCATGTGTTGTCAATAAACCTCTATTTTAAGAAGAGAAAAGAAAGCATAAGGACATTGATAAGTAGAAACAAATCAACTATCGAGACAGGAAGACTACAATGTCTGCGATAATGCTACAGTGCATGACAGGTTGGACAGTTTGGGAAAACAGCCAATGAATGGAAGGATTAGCAATGGACACTATTCAAAAAGGAACATATCAATGGAGGAAAAAAAGAACAAAGACAAAGGGAGCGTGAGTAAGCTGGAGGACACAAACAGAAGTGTGTGTGTGTGTGTGTGTGTGTGTGTGTGTGTGTGTGTGTGTGTGTGTGTGAGATGTAGTATGAACACGTGTGTGCCAGTGCCTATGGAGGCCAGAAGAAGCATTGGATCCCCAAGAGCTGCAGTTACAGGCAGTTGTGAGCTGCCTGATGTAGTTCAATACTGGGGAGAATTCTGAAGCTCCACTTGATGGAGTTCATTCTTAGTAGACCTTTGGCCTTGAGTAAATTACTCCATCTCCTGATGTCGACATAAATGCAACTATAAAATGAGCTTCAAATAGACTTTGCATTAGATACTAGCAGGGCCAAGGGAGACAGTGCAAGTAAAAATCCTTAGCATGTAGTAACTACTCAATATACTAGCTCATCTTGTTTTCCACCAGTAGTAAAATGCCTCAAGGGCCCGAATCTTGTTGCTCACTGTCCTTTAATAAACAGTAGCATTTATCAGTCATTTGTGAAACAATTGTGGGGAAGGCACGGTCTAGTTGGGAAAAATCAGGTCCACCAGGAGAATCCCAAGGGTGGGACATGAGTTTTCATGGCTAGATGCTTCCTGTGTTCCAGGTACTGTGTTACATGTTTGACGTAGTGGCTATCTCATGTTAGTCCTCTACACAGCTCAAAGGCGTTCACCTAATTTTGGGAGGGTGTGAAAAACCGATGGCCAGAATGGCCACAGGCTTTTTCCAAGGCTTCTTTCCGGCAATTCTATGGAGCAGAAACCAACCCTCGGTGTGTAGACAGAAAATCCACTTACACAATGACTGTTAGAATAAAGTCTTATCCCAGTTACCATCCTAATAGACTTGTGAGGCAGGCAAGAACCTTTTGCCAATGCTATGTTATGCCTTAGGAAAGCAGGACCAAGGAAATACTGAATCATGCAAGCATACATCTGTTCTTTGATGCAAAGTCATTTCTTCTTGAATCCAATGAGATGCTTTGTTGTTGTTGTTACTATTGTGGATTTCTTGTTAATCTATCATTATTTGAATAGTTAGATACTGTAGTGATTTCAATGAAAATGTCCCCCATAGTGCTGGGCATTTGGTTCACAGTTCATCTTGTTGTTTGGGACTTAGAACGTGTAGTGTAGCTTTGCTGCAAGGAGTCTGCACTAGGGATGGGCTTTGAGGAGTTAATTAGTGCCTTGCCCTGTTCTCAGTTCCCACGCTCTGCTTTGCAGTTCAAGATGTGAACTGCAGCTTCTGCTGCAGCCACCTTGCATGCTGCCGCCACCTTGCATGCTGCCTGCTGCCGGGCTTCCCTGCCATGATGGACTCTTGCTCCTCTGGAACTATAAATCAAATAAACATTTTCTCCTATAAGTTGCCTTGGTAATGGTGCTTTATCCCCACAGTAGAAAAGTAGCTGTTACAGAGACTGTTTAGCTAGTCAGAGTCTCAGTGAGCTGCTCTGGTGGTGGTATTCTATGCACTATGGATACAATAGACTTGGAGGGATACTTTAACAAAAATTATGGATAGCTCAATGGTCAAGAGCATTTGCTGTTCTTGTAGAGGACCTGGGTTCATTTCCCAGAACCCATGTGGTGACTTACAACTATCCATAACTCCAGTTCCAGGGAGCCAGTGCCTTCTTCTGGCTTCTGCAGTCATCAGGCACACATACACGCATACATACATGATAAACACTCATACACATAAATAAAAATAAAATAAATCCTTTAAAAATAAAAAAGATGTGTTTTTTATTTCATATATATGAGTGTTTGCCCGCATATGTATGTATATCATGTGTGTGACTGGTGCTTGCAGAGTCCAGAAGTGGGCATCAGCTCCCGCCGAACCAGGGTACAGACAGTTGTGAGCTACTGTGTGGGTGGTAGGAACTGAACCAATGTTGAGAGGCCTCTGCCTGACAGTGGACGATGCCTTTTAATGGCTGGAATCATAAGGAAGCTATGTCAGAGAACACATTGTGGAGGGCAGGTCCTTCTTCAAGAGTTGGTTACAGGAATGAGTCTACTGGGAACTTAGGAGGAACCTAGTAGACACTCACAGGTTCAGCAAGTACAAACCCCACAAGAACTCCCTGGCCACAGAACAGAGAGTCCCAGAACAAAGGCTGTTTTGATCCTCTGTCTTGGTTGAGGGTGATACCAAGCCTGCAGCGTGGACTGTGGTGCTTGTATTGTTTGTGTGCCAGTAATCAAACAGGAAAACACAAGCAAGTGGTTTGGTTGGTTTTGGCATGTGCAGTTCAGGGTGGGAAGTGCCCTTGGGCTCTGGCTCTGGCTGATCACCTAGTATTTGATTTTTTAAATACATGTGCTGCTTTTGAATACCCAGAGGTTTTGTTGAAGTGTAATTGTAAAGAAGCGAATATCCTGGTATTTGGGACAAACATTCCAGCTGACTGGCATCACAACCATTTCTGTAATGTCAGTGATAACAGCCGTGACCACAGAGAGAGTCAGTGGAAGGTCCCCGGGGATCTCCCAGGGGAAGCCTTTCCATTTATGGGAAAAAGAGTTTGAAGAAGCAGAAATTTGGTATTGAAATCTAGATAGACTGCTTGAAAGAGCACTTCTTAGGCCTCAGAGTGGAGCTACCTGCAGTCTTGGAGGCCCTGGGAACATGACCTTCCTGGTGTTAGAGTTAACTAAGTGACCTTGGCTGACCTTGTATGTGGCTTTGAGAGGCTTCTGAAGTTCACATCATCATGGAGTTTGGTTCTTCTACCAGGAAGTGCTAAGTTTGGATCTTAACTGTCCCAAAGAATTTTTCGTATGTTGAAGGTTGAGTCCACAGCCCATAGTGCTGTAGGGATGTGCTCGAACCTTTAGTGGGTGAAGAGGCTCATGGAAGGGAGTGAGCTTATTAGGAAAAGGCCTTGAAGAGGATGTTGGACCTGGACCACCTGTTCTCCTCTTCTCACTCTCCTTCAAGGCACCACAGTTGAACAGCTTTCTCCACGACATGCTCCCAGCAGTCAGGACCAGCCTCACCACAGCCCAAAGCACCATGCCCAAATGATCGTGGATTTGAAACTCTGGGTCAGAATGAAATCTTCCTGTTTTTGTTTCAGTGATGGAATACTGACTGTCACAGAAATTGTGACTCATGACCTGACGCCCCTGGTCCAAAAAGTTCTGGGTCCTTGCTACTCACGTGGTCCATGGACCCTTCAGTGAGAGTTTGTGAGAAACCATCTACACTTGATGTAAACATAAGAACCTATATTCAACAAGAGAATAGAGTGATTCGTTCTCACAGATCTCAGCCCTGTGGAAGAACACTGAAAAGAAGCCTGCCGCCCAGTATACACAGCAGAAGATTAGCTAGAAGACAGAACTCAAATCACAAAAGTCTGGGTGTACAATCAGAACTTTTCTACTTTTTTTTGTTATTTTGGTTTTTTTTGAGACAGAGTTTCTCTGTGTAGCTTTGGAGCCTATCCTGGAACTCACTCTGTAAAGCAGGCTGGCCTCAAACTCACAGAGATCTGCCTGCCTCTGCCTCCTGAGTGCTGGGATTAAAAGTGTGCACCACCACGGCCCGGCCAACTTTTCTACTTTATGATCTATTACTAATATTTTTCAAAAGTCAAAAGAGAAGATTAGTTTCTTCTTTTCTTTCTTTTTTAAAATTTTTATTTATTTATTTATTTATTTATTTATTTATTTATTTATTCATTTATTTATTTATTTTGAGTCAGGTCTTCATGTAGCCCAGGCTGGCCTTGAACTCTCTGTGTAGCAGAGAATGACTCTGAACTCTTGATCCTCCTGTCTTCATCTCCCTCCCAAGTTCTGGGCTTATAATGTGTGCCATCACATTTAGCTCATATGGTACTAGGAATAGAACCCGAGGCTGCGTTCATGCTAGGCAATCACTATACTGACTGAACTACAGCCCCAGCTCCAGATTTCTTTTCTTTAAAAAGTATTTTGGAGAAAACAATAAGCCGAGACAATTCACAAAAGGAGAAAAAGGATTCTTAATGCCACACTTAAAAATGTAAGACTAAACACAGAAACATGGATCTAAAGTTCCCAAACAGTTTCTGGCCCCACTCACAATATTTCCAGTTAACTGACTGCATTGTATTTTATCTTAAATACCCTTATGTTTGTATATTTGGATTTCTATCTGTACATACACATTCTGAGCTCATTCTTATTAATTGTCTCTCTATATGCTTTCCAAGCTAGTATGATGAATGGCATTTGATGCACCCTTCTGAAAGGCTTCCCACTGTAAGCCTGTTAACTGGTCTCTTTGAAAACCATTTTGCTTAAAGAAAGGGAGCCAAGAGACTCCTGCAAAGTAAGACAGCATAAAGTAAACGGAAACTCAAGTTGGCATCCCGATGGGCTGCTCCCTGCAGCCTCCTCTCTGCTCTCCTGCCTCCTGTCTGCCAGCTCCAGCACAATGGGATAGCACAGTCCTCCCCTCTGGAGATGCCTGTCCTCTGGAGTTTACAAATACAGTTCAAACACGGTGGCCAGGCTGGCAGAGAACAGAGGAATTCGGGCTGTGTTCCCAGTGAGGTCAGGAAGGAGCTATCACACTCCTCCTTGAGTGGGGTAAGATCTTACCGAAAGTGTTCTAGTGTCTTAAAACATTCTTCATCTCTCAGGAGACAGAGGAACACGGATCTCTGTAAGATCAAAGTCAGTCTAGTCCACATAGCAGGAGTTCCAGGCCAGCCATGACTGCATAGGGACACTTTGTCTCAAAAAACAAAACAGATTCTTCAATGCAGCCTAAGCTGTAGCTTTTTATTTCTTCTTGGACAATTTACCCATAATTCATTTGAATCCTCATTTTCTAATTTTTCTTCAGTATTTGAAAAACTCTCTACTTAGCTTCTTAGCTGCACTTAGGTGATTTCGCTGAGGTTTTCTAAAACTAAAACCCTAACAACAGCTTACATTCCTCACCTGAGCTCGGAGGGCCAGTAGCTTCCAAGTGTGTTGTGCATACAACTTCCCTTCCCTGCTGTCTGCCTCGGATGTCCACTGACCAAAGCTATGTACGGTCTTAGAAGATCTAAGGCCTTGTTGGTGTTCGCTCTTCTGAAAAACATCACCCGAGGAAGGGACAGTTAAAGGCCAAGGAAAATATCTTTTTCCTTCTCATGTAAGGAATTTTGAAGAAAAGGACTGGTCCGTTTCTGGACCCAGAACCAGGTTTCATTGTTTGCTTTTGTATTCATTTCCTATCGCTATGACAAATGGCTTAGTGGTTTAAAACCTTTTGTTCTAGAGACCATGTCTAGACCCTGTTTCATTGTGCTAAAGTCCAGGTGTTAGCCAGGCTGGTACCTCTAGAGCAGTGGATCTCAACCTGTGGGTCACAATCCCTTTGGGGGTTGCGTATCAGATATCCTGCATATCAGATATTACATTGAGATTCATCACAGCAGCAGAATTACAGTTATGAAGTAGCAATGAAATAATGTTATGGTTGGGGGTCACCATAACACGAGGAACCGTATTAAAGGGTCACAGCATCAGGAAGGCCGAGAACCACTGTTCTGGAGGCTGATATAGGGGAGGTCTGCATTCTTTTGTTTATGACTGCATCACTCAACTCTGCTTCTGTCAGTATATCTCCTTTTCTGGTTTTGACCTTCCCGCCCATGTCTTATAAGGCCTCTGATACTGACACTAGGTTCACGTCAGGGCAGTCCCAACAGTCTAGTTTCTTAACTCAGTCACTTGAACAAAGTCCCTTTGGCTGTGTGACGTAATAGACTCACAGGCTCTGGAGATGAGGATTCGGACATCTTGCATGTATCTCAGCCTGAAATACAAAAGTTCTGAAGCTGTGGCCCTTCAGTATATGCCACCAACCGAGGGAGGTTTTACTTGGTGCCCGAAGGGAGAGCTGCTTGGATTCCTACCAAGAGTGATGTCCAGGCCCTTCAGAGCAAGGGAGGCAGGATGCTACTTTTGATGGAACTTATAGAGTGCTCTGATTTGGAGTCAGCAGGAAGCAGTGTGGAAGCAGCAAATACAATGGTCATCATGACCGCTGTCATTTACTGAAATCCCATGTCCTAGGCTCAGTGTCTGCCCCTCCACACATGATATTTAATTTAATAGACATACACCAGCAGAACAGTCAGTATTGTCTTTGTTTTAAAAATGAAGAGACTGAATTACACAAGTATAACAGACCCTTTGTACACCTTCTAGTTTACATGGACATCAAGGACCACACCACTGGTCAGTACAGGTGATGGTGTTTCCTGAGTCTAGCTTCTAATAACTGGAGTTACATTCCCTGAAGAAAGTGTATATGGTCTGCCAGGAACGCTTCTGCTGTTGGTAAACTTGGTCTTACCCTATGGTGCCAACTGCATGACAGCAGCCATCATTGGGGAGTGTGGTGCTTGTCCTGTTTTCTGGGGTATTTCTCACCACCACCCTTCCCCACTTAATGGACCAATGGTCTGTTGGATCTGTCTGCTTAGACCTGAACAGAAACCATAGATGGTCTTAATGGTGGCATCCCAGACCCTATTAGTGAGTGCATTCATATTTGATTAACACTTATCGAATACTTGTCGTGGGCTGTAGGCTGAGCTTGGTTCCTGGCAGACAGCTCAATAAGGGTTTGGTGGGAAGGCAGCTGTTGTCAGCACCGCTCCCCCAGCAGTCCTGATGTGAAGCTGTACACAGTGATGGGGAGAAGACAAAGACCTGGGTCCCCCCATTTTCCTCTAACCTGGATGAGTCCACCCTGGCTTCCAGGAATTTCAACTCTTCACTTTCGGTTCCAGTGAAAGTTCAATTTCAAATTTTGTCTGTGTGTTGCCAATGCTTCTACCACAAACTGAAAAGGGAGAATAGAAAAAAAAAAAAAAAACAGGCGAAAATTCGAGCAGGTTTCAACTGATCGTGACAGTGCTCACTAGTGGTGCGTACAAGCCCACCAATGTTGTCTGTGAGAGCTAGGTGTGTGTGTGTGTGTGTGTGTGTGTGTGTGTGTGTGTGTGTGTGTGTGTGTCTTTTCCAATCCCTTCTTAGTGGCATATGGTTGCATGTGGCCATATGCCATGAAAATCTGCAAATGTTACAAACTAGGAATTTTTTCCTCTAAAGAGTCAATTTATCAATACCCTGTTGCCTTCAAAATGTATTTTATGTGGGTATTAACATAATTAATTAAAATGAGTCATTATAAAAATGCTACTATGTGTTAGCATTTATAGTTAACTATGCTTAAAATGGCAATACTTTAAATTCACAGATTTTTAATTTGTAAATTAATTGGGAGGCACATTAGACAAGGAAACTGAATGGATCCCAAGCTGTAGAGTTCTGCACCCATCTCTTTGTGATCCAGTCCACCCTGAAGCCATCCTTTGGTGTTTCCCCAATATCTTAGTCTTGGGATTCAAAGGTAGAGCTGTCTTAGGTCAGGGCATTCAATTTGTATTATGGTAGTGTTGGGGCAGAGGCAGAGTAAGGGACTAAAGTCCAGAAGTCTAGGGTTCTGGTGGACAGGCCAAGCTTGCCTCCACCTGGACTTAGAACAATTACCAAGGGGGTGATCGCTGCTTAACACAGTTTTTTGTTCATTCTACACTGTCTTTCCAGTTCAATCATGAAAATCCTGGGTTGAGAGATGGATTCAGCCTCCAGCCATTATGGACCTCTCAGCTACAGAAGCTTCTGTGAGCTGTGCCTGGGCAGCAAAGGGTGTTTATATTTGTGCCAGTGTTGTTCAGGAAATCATCCTTCCATGACTAACCAAACCAAACAGACTAATTTGTTGTAAAAATTAACATAAGCAGAAAATCTACCACGAAACAGCCCAAAGGAGGGGTAGGCTTTTTGTAATTAGCATCAGAGGCGAACATACGGATTGCGTCTTCTCCCGGCACGGCCCCGCACCCCAGGGCTTCCTGTACCACTCTGCTGGCCTCAGCCCCACACTGAGCCTGTTGAAGCATGAAGCTGGGGAGGTCGAGCGTCTCATATGGACTAAATCACAGATGTCACTTTCCTTCTTCCAGCCCTCAAGCCACTGAACCATGGAGGGCAAAGGTTAGAATTATAGTTCTTGGCTGTTCCTCTGTGTCCCTGGGAACAGTCTTTTCTCTCCATATCCTTCTGGCCTGCACATGGTACCTCCCACCCCCAGCCTGTCTTAAAACAATTCTTTCTAAAATAAATCAGCAGCCAAGATCATTTGATCAGTTTGCATATGAACTCTGGTATGTTCTAGAACCTTCCTAATGCTGTGACCCTTTAATACAGTTCCTCATGTTGTAGTAATCCCCAATCATAAAATTATTTTCATTGCTATGTCATAACTGTAATTTTGCTACTGTTCTGAATCATAATGTAAATATCTGTGCTTTCTGATGGTCTTAGACAAGCCCTGTGAAAGGGTCATTTGACCCCCACAAAGGAGTCACAACACACAGGTTGAGAACCACTGTTCTAGAAGCTGATTTCTCCTATCCAACTACTTAAGGTGAATCTGGTAATATGTACATATGTCCTTCAGTATCTTCAGGGGAATGGGTCCAAGATCCCTGTAGATACCAAGTCCATAGATGCTCAAGTCTTTTATGGAAAATGACATAACATTTTTATAGAGCCTGCACACACATCCTCTCTAAATGGCATTTAAAACATCTCTATTTATACTCCTTACGATTATATGAGTGATACACAAATCAATGATATAATTGTTATTTAGGGAATCATACAGATGATGTGTCTGTGCATGTGCAATTATAATTTACAATTATTTTTGTAGGTTCTGTAGATGGATCTCCAAGCCTTGCATATCTAGGTACGGGCTTTTACCACTAAGTTACAATATGCAGCCTAGAGGTGCAGTACTTTTGGAGGGGAGCACTTGATCTATGGTTAATTGGGTTTGAGGATGTGCAACCTAAAGGCACAAAGGGCCGAATGACTGCACTTTGAATCCCAGAAGCTGCAACTGGAGTTTCTGACTTCGGAAGAGCCAACAGCAATGACCACAGGTGGGTGCGGGAGGTATTCCTAACATGGTTTTTACGAGCTTCACTCTTGCTCCTTCTGTAGACTTCTCGCCCACGTCTTTCAGGCATAAAATGACAAAGGCAGGTCTCCTTTTCTCTTGACCCAGGACCCCCAGAAGGTCTTCCTGAGGCTCGACAAAGGAAAGTCTGTGGGCAGAATATATCAGACAATGGGGTGGGAAGGTTAGAGGCCTGGAGCATCTCTACCTCTTAATCCAGGCCCCTGCTGGAGTGGTGAGGACCCAAGGATGGCGGGGGAGGAGGATCATGTGGGAAGAAACCCGGGAAGGAGGTGCACTGATACAGAGGCTCAGGAATACGGGAGAAATAAGTGTGACCCCAAGACTTTGATTCTGAGCCATGGAAGGAGGTGACTGAAAGCGGCCGTAGAGTGGCAACTTCTGGGTCAGTGAAACCTGCTGTGCTGGGCATGTTGCTGTTCAGGACTCAGGCAGACAACCCTGGAATCTGATCTCAAATGACCTTCAGAACCCAGTGAGCCCAAGTGCCTCTGAAGACACAGAGTCCAGGGCTTTGAGACTTAGATTCCAAGTAAGCAAGCAAGCAGCACCATCAACAGCTGCAGAGTGGACCTGAGTAATGTGGGTGTGGGAGCTGCTAAGGTGACTTCCACTCACCTGGATATTTAAGTGATTTCACTACAGGCTTATCTGGAGACAAATGTGAGCAAGCTTCCTATTTTCTGGTCAGTGGACAGACAACACAGCTCTTTCTTTTTCCTAAAACTGGTACCAGAGTCTTGGCTTCATTATGTGTTGAGCAACAAACCATAGCTCATCTACGTACTATGATGCCTGATCTTGGTTGTTGACTTGGCTGGATTGAGAAGGCCTTGGGAAACACACACTTCTGGGTGTGTCTGTTAAGGTGTATCTAGAGACAAGCAGCATGAGGGTTGGCAAATGGAGTAAAGAAGAGCATGCTAAATGAGGGCACCATACACATTTAGTGCTATAGGCTGGGCGCCAACATGGAACCAAAGTTAGGAGGAGGAACTTGATCCAACCCCAGCTCCTTTTGAGTGAGTACATTACATTTTGCTTCCATCATGGACTTGGACATCCCAATCCAGCTTCTTCAACCTTTGCAGGTGGATTCACACCAGCATCTCTCCAGAGGACTTCCAGGCTACCAGCCTTGGACTGGAACAGTCTCATTGACTCCTCTTATTCTGTGGCTTCTAGCTTTGGGGGCCGCATAGTTACTGATTTTCCTGGCTCTCAGGATGGCCATCATGGGACTAGGCAGCCTCTGATCTTGTAAGCCAATTGGATAAATCCCTTCTTATAATTACATATAATCTATTAGCTCAGCTTCTCTGGAGAACCCTGACTGATCCAAATACCATTGATTTATGTAAGAGAGAAATAAAACAGGATCAATGCCAGAGCAAAGAAGATAGAAAAAAATCTTGGTGGGCGCTAGAACTGCTAAAGATATTCTTGGTGGAAACAACCCATGGGGCAATGTCAGAATTACTTTCCTAAAAAGAAATAATGATTAAGTGTTGACCTGCTTCATACAGCTGTGCTGGGGGCTGAAGAAAACCATGCAAGGTACTTTCTCCCACCTTCCCAACTCTTGGGGACTTGTCATCATCTATAGATTACTAGTGCTGTGCAATTACAGCATCTTAAAACCCAGCGAGATTCACAGCTATCCAACGAGTCTCTCGACCAGAGTAGGTCATGTGAGAAGTTTTAAGTTAGGTGCATCCTGAGACATTCTCTTATTCCACAAACACTGAGTATACCACAGGCTAGACACGGAACTAGGTCCTGTGGTGGGGGATAGACACAGTCTTCTCATTTTTACCCAGCAGGTTGATGGTTAGCCATCCTGGGATACTGTACCAAGATATAATGGACTATGAGGTTTAAATAATGGAAACATATTTCCTCAGTTTTTGGAGTTAGTAGTCACAGGTGAAGATATAGGTGGGCTTTGTTTCTTCTGAGACATCTTTGATTTGAAGATGGCCTTCACATGACCTTCTTTCTGTACGCGTCTGCAAACTTTCTCCTAATTCTATTATGTTAGGGCCCATCCACATGACATTATAGCCCTATCTATCTCCATGAAGACCTCGTCTCCAAATATAGTCATGTTCTGTGGTTTTGCGTGGGATGGGTACAGCTTCCACATATCAGTGTGAAGGAAATGAGGGAATGTGATTCAGCTCACAGGATTCTGTGTCCATTGTCTCTTGACATTTATGGACAGAGTTAGAAGTGATCTATAATTTTTGTATGTATGTACTAACACAAGTGAAGGGATTGGTACAGAGCACATGCGTGTGGAAGGAAAAAACTGTGGGCTTCTGGAAAATCATACAGCCATCTCCTTGCCTTCTCCCGGCACTTGGGACACATAGAGAGGAGCTGCTTGCTTCCGCTCGGGGCCTGCAGGGTTTCCCTGTCTGACCAGGCCCCTGGATGTAGCTCTTCCTGTACCCATCACAGACGTGCTTCTTAGCCATTTGCTCTTTTTCAGCTAACATTTTTTTGTTATTCAACATGAGAAAAATCTCAAAAGTGACTGATAGGTCCAGCTTTTCTAAAAATTTCCAGTTCTCATTAGTTTGACCACAAAGTCCTTCTCTGAAAACTCTCCTGGACTCCATTTTAAGACCTGGATCTTTCTTTGGTTTCATCATCCCTGTTGAAATCACCAGACCTAAAACTGGAAGACATCTTAGGAATCTCCCTAAACTAAACTATCCTCTTTCCTGATCATGGTTTCTTCATATAAGTTTTCTCAGAATTCACACTTCTTTGTAACATTCTTAAATATCGACACAGCTCTCTAATGGTTTCCCAGAGTTCTCAGCCAGGGCGGGTGGCATAGAATCCAAAATCAAATTTGTGGTTCCATGACTCAGATAAATATTGATCCAAAGTCATTTTTTCCAAAGCTCAATTATTCAACATGATTCCAGCCCTAAATAGAACACATCTGGTTGTGAATACACCTCTGGTTGTGGATGGCTGGGCAGCAAGCTGTGGAGGATCATGTATACACTGGGAATATTTTCTTTTGGGGGGATAAGTCCCAGGAGCTCATTACAGCTTTTTTTCTTCATTTTCAGATTCCAATATTCATGCTTGAATTGCTGACAAAACAGGTCTTTTCCAGGGAAGTTGGCAACAGTATTTAACAATGTTTAACAATCAGACAATGGACTGTTGACATTTAAACCAAATGGTAAGAAGTTGAAAGAACCCATGATAGAGATTAATAAATTACTGGGTCCCTTGCCGTCAAAGCCAGGGACACTGTCTAAGCTCAGTTGTGATGTTAAGGCTCGATTTGTAAAACCATTTTACAACTTGCTTACTTAAGAGATATTTTCTCATAAAGCTGGGGGTGCCTTGGTGTGAACATGTTAGGTTTTGTTAAGCTCAGGCTAAGGATTCTCTTTATTCCATTTTAACCATGACAAAATTATATTTTAATTAAAATATATTCAAAAAATAAGGGCAAAGCTTTATAGACTAGCTTTCCTGGAAACAGACTGAGATGTACATCTCAGAGGGAGAAGCTGGGATAACTATGGAGTCACCACGTAGCCTCAGGTGACCCCAGGGGGATGGTCCTTCAGGGTTGCCTGAGTTGGATTAAGAGAACCAGGCATGTATGCAGACTGCAATGACCAACTAGCCGGTGTGTGCTGTCTCAGGAGGGGGTGTGACCTTCAGTGCCCACTCCCATTAGCAAAACTAATTCTCAGGGGAAACGTACAACTTTGCACAATAAATCCTTCATTGTGGATGGTTACTAAGAGATTTCTAGACAGGAACACTAATGGTAAAGTGTATCTGTCCACATCTACCTGTGGAAAGCGGCTATAGGTGTCCTGTAGACACCGCACATCAGTCCAGTCCTTCAATGCCCACGTCACTCGTATCTAGTTGACGCTGCATTATGTATAACCTGTATACATACTCCCGTGCACTACAATTTTTATTTTATTTTATCGAAAACAGACTTTTTTCTTCACATAGTCTATCTTGACTACAGTTTTCCCTCCCTCTACCTGTCCCCCAGTTCCTTCCACCTCCTCTCCCATCCAGATCCACCCTGGTTTCTGTCTTTCATTAGAAAACAAACAGACATCTAAGGGATTATAATATAATATAATATGAAAAAACAAAACAAAAGATACATCAGAATATAACAAACCAAACAAACAGAAGGAAAAGAGCCCAAGAAAAGGCACAAGAAACAGGTATAGGTCTACTCTCTGCACACTCAGGGATCCCATGGAAAGACAAAACTGGAAGCTGCAATATACAAGCAAAGAACTTGTTGGGTAAAAAAGAGACAGAATTAAATAATAGGTAAACAATAAAACACACACACACACACACACACACACACACACACACACACACACACACACACACACATATGCCCTGACATGACATTACAAGACAAGGAACCTCCAAGATGCCATTGAATCAGTTTTCTGTTGGCCATCTACTGTTGGACATGCAGCCTCCTCTTAAGAGTAATTTGTTTCCCCAGTGAGACTCCCTTGGAAAAACCTAAAATTTCATTTGCAAGTGGCTCTCAATTGTAGATTGCTTCTGGGTTGGATGTGGGCATGTGTCCACTTTTCCTTTCAGCTCTAGGACCCCATCTGTTGAACTCCATGCAGGCCCTGTGCATGCCACCTCAGTCTCTGTGAGCTCATATGTGCGTCAGTCCGACTATGTTCAGAAGGCCGTGTTTCCTTGCTGTCCTCCATCCCCTCCGGCTCTTACTCTCTTTCTGCCTCATCTTCCATAGGACTTCCCTGAGTCCTGAGGGGACGTGTTTGGTGGAGATATCCCATTTAGAGCTGAGTGTTGCAAGGTCTCTCACTCTCTGTGTATTGTTTGGGTTTGGGTCTTTGTATTTGTTCCCATCTGCTGCAGGAGGTTTCTCTCATGACGGCTGAACAAGACACTGATTTAGAGTAAAGCAGAATGTCACTAGGAGTCATTTTATTGCTATGTTCCTTTAGTAGAGCAGTAGTAATTGGTTTTACCCTAGGTCCTGGGCTATCTAGTGTCAGGTTCTTGGTCATCCAAGCAGCGCTGGGGATGGGTTCCATCTTGTGGAGTGGGCCTTAAGTCAAATCAGATACTGGCTGGTTGTTGAACATTTCTTTAAGTACTTCTCAGCCATTTGAGTTTCTTCTTTTGAGGATTCCCTGTGTAGATCATAAATACAGCTTGGTGTGTTTTGTTGGACCCAGCAGAAGGAGATGAGGAGGGTGCCTGGTACCCCTAGGGCATGCCTCTCCGGAAAGCCTAGCCCAGACAGAGCGCAGCAGGCTAAAGGGTGGCCTCTCTTCCACCCAAGAAACAGCTCTGCCAAGGAATCAACTAGTCACTATGTGTTTGTAGAGCATCTATTGTTTGCTAACAAGATACCAAGCTCAAAGAGTCAGACTACTAGTATCATTTTCTCTGAGCCCCATACCTTCCTAAATCATCAGGGTGCTCAAGGTAGGCTAAGCCATATGGGGAAGCTGGGTTGGAAAGCAGAGAATTCATGTCTGACCTGCTCACCTCCCATACAGACAGACCATGGTTATAATTACCTTACAGACAATCACTGGCCATGCTTAGTTTTAGCCGGTATCTTGTTAACCTGTTTCTACGTTTTATTTTATCACTGCAATCCATGATTGTCTGCCTAGGTAGCAATGTTATCTTTCAATGTTCCGAGCAGAGAAAGTCTAGTTGTAAATAACCTGTTTACAGCCTACCTTAATCCTACCAGTGGCTCCGTCAGGCTATGGGCCTGCTAGTCTATTTTGGGTGCCACCAACACATCCTATTTTTATTTCTATAGAATCGGAATTAACCCTCCTCTGCAGGACTTTCACAAGGATTAAATGAAACAATTGGCTTTAAGTGGAGGGCTTAGCACATGGTTAGCTCTTGATGTGACACAGTCAATAATGGAATCAAGGATTCTGTTTCATATCATTCCAATAGAAAGTCCAACATGCTCAAGGAGGGCACAAGCAGTAGAGGGCCACCGGGGGAATTTCTGAATTGAAGGAGATTTTTCTGAATAGAACCACATAGAATTGCCTTGCCCATTTCAGAGGTTTCTGGGCACAAAATCAGCTGGCTGCAGAATGGCGTGCATGCATGCAGGCTTCTGTTTCACTAGCTTATTTATTATTACCTTTATGTGTTTACATATGTATGCATCTACATGTATGTGTGGAGGTCAGAAGACAATTGGTAGGAGTTGGTTTTCTCCCTCACTATGGCAGTCGAAGGATTAAATGCAGGTTGACAGGCTTGGTAGCAAGCACCTTTACCCTGAGCCATCATGCCATCCATTGTTTTATCTTAGGGTGTTACCATTTGAATGCAGGAGGGGGCATTTTTTTTTCATTTTTCTGGAAACTAAGATACAGAACAGCTATTGGTGGACTGAATACAGCTCACACTCCTCTCAGTCCCCATCTCCCCTCAGCACTCCCAGGGGGTGATGACTTCTGAAGTCCCCCTCTCCCCCTTTTTTAGAGAAAAGGTAAGGAGAGCCTACTTCTAGTCTGGAGTAGGAGCCCCAGAATCTCCTGGCAGAAGGGGGTATCGGACGGCTGGAGCCTTATCCAAATTAAAGGAAATCAACGGGCAGCTCAGGCAAGTTCAAACAGAGCCCTGCTGCAGACAGCTGCTGACCTGCCCTTGGGCAGGACCACCAGTGATGACCAGATCTCCTACTTGCTGATGCCCCACACAGCTCTGACCCTGAACAAGAGGGGTCTCTAGCCAGGAGAGAACCTGTCTGGACTTGGAGGTATTGAAGCTGGTATAAAGACTGGTTTTGAATCTGCCTGCCTTTGGCTACGGTGAAGATTCTGATGTATCTGTGCCTTTGGGTCAAATACAGTCTGTCCCTCTCTCCAACCCATGGCCCTGCAAATTGAATCAACTATTGATTAAAAGTATTTGGAAAACAACTTCATCAGGACTAAACATGTGTAGAACGTTTTTCTATCATTATCTGCTAAATAACACTTTATGACAGCGGTTTGCACACCATGTACAGTACGTTACCATGAGTCATCTAGAGATGACTTAGAGTATGTGGGAGGCTATCGAGAGGTTATATGCAAACACAATGCCATTTTATACAAGGCAATTCAGCATGTGGGCATTTGGGCATGGGCAGGTGTGTGTGTGTGTGTGTGGGGGGGGTTTCCTGGGACTAAAATGCCTATGGCTACAGGGGCACACCTGTACATGTTTACAAACAATGCAGCTGAGGACAGTTTAGCTAAGGCCTAATTAGAAACAAAGATGGAAAGAGAAGATGGAACATTATTCTTCTCGACACAGCAGTGGCAACTGAGCCCCATTTGCAGCTTTGACTGTCCTGGACATATGCACGGGGCATGATGGTTACTGATATGAAATGTGGTTGCTTCGTTTTGGCTGTTGCCCCATCATTTTTCCATCTATCATCTATTCACTGCTCACTGAGGTAGGCACCAGAGGTAGGTAGGCACTGAGGTAGGCACCAGGGGGAGGTAGGCACTGAGGTAGGCACCAGAGGGTGCTGGGCCCTGGGACCTCCTTCCCAGAAAGGGAGCTCATTGACTGGGCTCAGGTGTTTCTCCTGTCTGGAGCATCTTACATATCCTAAAGATGCTCCAAGCACCCTGATCTTTGCTTCTTTTAAATCTTGATTCTGAAAAGTGCTGTGGGAGAAGGGGCTGATTTCCCACGTGACTGTTTAAAATAGTTACAAAGAAACTTCTCCAAAGCGGGATATGCTTTACCGTGTCTGATATCCTGGTAGTTGGGAAGTTGAGGCAGGAGAATTGGGCATCTGGGGCAATCCTGGGCTACATAGTGAGACACTTTCTCAAAAACCAATCAAACAAATTTCTCCAAGAAGAATTTCAAATCAGTCTGAGCCATGGCAGTATGGTTTGAATGAGCCTCCAGACTTCCGAGGGCATTTTGCAGCATGCCGTTTGTTGGAGACAGGCAGTCAGTCTGGTGTCTTTGTGAATAAGCAAGCTGGAAGCACGCCTTGTCCAGGTCAAATCTCATCCTCCTGGGTGTCTGGCAGGCCCTTGGCTGGTCTGCAGGATCCTTTTGTGACATCATGTTTCAGTCTGTAATGTGCTGCTCCTTAGTGAGTGCCAAACCATTTTGCCACACGCCTTTCCATGGTGGTAATGTTTTAATATCAGGATTGCACTTAGACTTAGTTCATTGAACTGTCTTCAGTGTATTATTTTCTTCTTAAAATATAAGGGATCAAGACACAAACAATTCCTTAGTCATCTCCATATGCTGAGTACTGAATACAGTGTAGACAGGTGAGGGACCAATGTTTGTTGAATGAATTCATGAAGCATATTCAGAGGCGAGGCTGCCTGCTTAACTCATTTTTCATAGCTCTGAAAATGACATACAGGAGGCGAGATGTCTCAGCAGGTGAAGGTTCTGGCTGGTCAGCCTGACAACTTGAGGTAGATCCCAGGACTCACGTGGTGGAAGATGAGACTCAGTTTCTGAAAGTTGTCCTCTGACCTCCACATATGTTCTGTGACATCCCCACCGATCCCCACTTCAATAAAAAAAAAAAATTAAGGTGACATACTTTTTTATTATTCAAGTAGAATTAGCCATTCAAATGAACTTTGTCAAATTTCCAGAAGGATAAGCGAAGAGACGGAAAACCCTACAACGCCCCTCTTACTGTGACATGTTCCTGCACCTGTGAATTCATATCTGGACCTGCATGTCCATGTCCATGTGTGGGGCCAGGGGCTCTGGTACAGTTTTAGAGATACTTAGATGCTTTTGGCTGAGCGAGGCAGTAGAAGCTTGCTAGGTAGCCACCTGAACTAGGAACAGAGCAGAGGTGTGCTGGGAGCCCATGTTGAATAAGGAAGACAGGTCTGAGTCTGCATTTGACTTGGCAAGGGCTCCTTGGCTGTGCTGAGGCTGGTGGCTTTGGGTTCTGAGTCTTCCACTCCTTTAGCAACCACCTGCCTCTTTCTTACTGGTCTCATGATGGTGGTCCCTAGTGGAGCAGGGTAGAACAAATGTCTGTAGCACGAATTCTAATTGGTCTTAATAATAAAAACCTGGAGCCAGATATCGGGGTAAATGCTGAAAGATCAGAGAAGCAGAACAGCCAACCACTAGAAAGACTTCATACCTCTAGGAATCCTCAGACTGAAAGGGGCCGAGTTCCTGTCTCTACCCTTCCTTATTACTTCCTCTCTCTGCCCAGCCATATCACTCCCAAGTGCTTTGATTAAAGGCATGTGACTTCCAAGTACTAGGATCAAAGGCATGAGATCCCAAGTGCTAGGATTAAAGGTGTGAGCCACCACTGCCTGACCTCTAGTGACTAGCTCCACACTCTGATCTCTAGGCAAGCTTTATTTGTGAGAGCACAAACAAAATATCACAAGTGTCCTGCTGATGAGCCACATGGAAGGAACCTTCAAACATGCCAGTGCTGTTTGGAGATCTTCAGAGAGTTGCAGGTCTCACATTAGCAGAGGGAAACCCAGGCAGAAATTGTGCTTATTATTAAAGTGACCCCATTTCTTCATGGTGTCTAGGGTGGCTTAGGAAAATTCAAGCCGTGTGTGTGTGTGTGTGTGTGTGTGTGTGTGTGTGTGTGTCACTCACTCACACACACACACACACACACACACACACACACACACAAATTTGAATGTGAGAATGTATAAGTATTTGTATGTGACCTTTTAACTAAATGAGTTGAATGTGTATTTTAGCTTGTAGCCAGCTTTGACTGTGGACTGTGGACTGCCACATCCTTGCGTGGCTTTGGGGATTGAACTAACTAGGGTGGCAAAGGAATGGAAAAAAAATACAAATACACAGACACTCAAGAGAAGCTGAGGTTGGGTGGTCTGGGCTCTCTGATAGAGAAATCTCAGCACCCCAGAAGCTCAGCATGTTTATTATATATAGTTAAACAGGGAGGTGGGGCCATTGCAAATGGCTGAACAAGGAGGCGGGCTTTATGATTACATCTGAACATGGAGGCAGGGCTAGCTGCCTAGGTAGAGCAGTCTCTATAGGGGAGCAGTTTCTGCAGGGGAGCAGTCTCTGCAGGGGAGCAGTCTTCAGGCTGTGGTCATGTGGGGTCTGGGGAGAGAGCTACAGTGAACATTTTCTGAATACAGTCACCATCTACACATGGACTAGATGAAGGCTTCGCCCCTGCCTTGGGGTTGAGGCACTGGGACCCTAGACATGACTGAGCCCATGTCAACAGCACACAGTCATACAGGACTTCGTTTACTCAGGCTTCCTCTTCTCCCCACAGTGGATCCTCAGTCTCAATCCCACTACCACTCCTAACTTGGAAACAATCATGTCTCTCAAGAGCCAGGGACCCCACAGTGGCAACTGTGGTGTTTGACCCCCGCTAAGTGTCGTTTACTATACTACTCATTCAGTAATAAAGGTTGCAACAAATCTTGGAGTCCTGCTTCCACTGCAAAGTTCCTCTCCCCCTGACCATCCCCTTGTCCACCTCTGCTCACCCAGTGAGCTTCGTTGCACCCTTGGCTGACCCCCTGAAATTCCTTCCTGGAACTTCGGGGAAAAGGAGAGTAGCCAAAAAACTTGGAGGTCTGCTCCCCCACACAGAATGAAAATAGGGTGTTGTTTGGAAAGACAGAAAGAGGAGGAAGAGGAAAGTAATTAAAGCTAATTATGGAAAGAAGTCAGAAAGATACGGCAAGAGGAGAAAAATGCAGCCCCCGTTGCTTGGTGGGTGAAGGAGTTCATTCAGGCTTGAAGTCCAAGATCCTTAGAGAGGTTGGGAGGTGACCAGAGAAGTTGGGGTCAGAGAGTAGAGGGCTAATTATCAACTGTTTAGAGGACTGAGGATCAGGGTAGAAAAATATTTATAAAGCCAGCTAAGCAAAGTCCACCATGGTGCCTCCTTCCTCCCACACCATGGCTAACTTGTAGGCGTCTCATTGCTGTGAGTAGGACGTGAGATGGATGCTTTCCCTTCCAGTCACAACTGAACTAAAATTACATCCAACATGGCTTACTGGAGCATAGTCAACATCTGTGATCAGTTTATTGAAGTCCTTTTTTCAAAGTCTTATTTTTAGTGTGTGTGTGTGTGTATGCGTGTGCAAGGTGTACATGCCCAAGAGGCCAGAAGTGGGAGTTTGATCCCCTGAAGTGATAGTTACTGAAGGTTGTTAATATGGGCTCTGGGATCCTGTGGAAGAGCAGCAAGTGCTCTGAGCCACTGCAACATCTCTATAGCAACCAGTTTGTGGTGCTTTGAAAGAAAATGGCCCCTAAAGGGAGTGGCACTATTAGGAGGTGTGGCCTCATGGAGTGGGTGTGGTCTTGTTGGAGGAAGTGTGTCACTGTGGAGGTGGGATTTGAGGTCTCATATATGCTCAAGCCACATCCAGTGTCTCAGACCACTTTCTGTGCCTGTGCAAGATGTAGAACTCTCAGCTACCTCTCCAGCACCACGTCTGCCTATATGCCACTATGTCCCACCATGATGATAATAGACTAAACCTCTGAACTGTAAGCTACCCCAATTAAATGTTTTTCCTTTATAAGAGTTGCTGTGGTCATGGTGTCTCTTCACAGCAATAGAAACCCTAATTAAGACACAGTTCATTCAAGTCTACATTGCGTGTCTTCCTCAATCTCTCTCTGTATTTTATTTTACTTTATGGGTAAATGTTTTGTTTACATGTACGTGTGTGCATCATGTGAGTGCTTGGTGCCTTTGAAAGTCAGAAAAGGGCATCAGATTTCCTGGAACTGGAGTTACAGATGCTTGTGAACCACCATGTGGGTGCTGGGACTCAAACTCTGGAAGTCCTCTGGAAGAGCAGCCAGTGCTCTGAACCACTGAGCTATCTCTCCAGCCCTTCCATCTTATTTTTTGAGGCAGGGTCTCTCACTAAACCTGGAGCTCTCTGATTTGACTAGACGAGCTGGCCAGCAAGCCCTGTGATTCTTCTGTCTCTGCCTCCATGGTGCCGGGATTATAGGCATGTGATGCTGTGCCTACACTTTTATGTGGATGCTGGGGATCCTCATGCATATGTGCCAAGTACGTTACAGACTTAACCATCTCCCTGGCCCAAGAACTATTTTAAGAATGGGAGGATTTTAGCAATTACCTAGTTGTTGATTTTTTTTTTCTTTACA
Organism: Peromyscus californicus insignis; assembly: GCF_007827085.1. Lineage (NCBI taxonomy): Eukaryota > Metazoa > Chordata > Mammalia > Rodentia > Cricetidae > Peromyscus > Peromyscus californicus. Next base: position 22,887,804 of record NW_026294606.1, on the reverse strand, counting down.
CAAAGCAAGACCACAGGAACACAGAAGCAGCAGCTGTGTTAGCCCAGCATAGACCTCCCCTAGACCAAGGCCCATGGTGTCTCTGGGAAAACACTTAACTTCGATAAAGTTTGATTTTAAAGCTGCTCATGTGGTCGGACCCTCTCACTCAGTCAAGAGCATACATAGGGCTCCAACAGCATGCTGTTTGTAGACCATAAAAGGAAACTGAATGTGGAGGGTCAGCCACTTTTGTCTTTACATTTAGCTGTGTGTGCGTGTCTGAAGGCAGCATTTCCTGGTGATGGCTCCTGGTGGATGAAGGCAGACGCAGGTGGTTCATGCTTACAATCCCATTTGCTGGTATCTGTGGCTACTGCCTTCAGAGGTACATGAGCCTCATCTTCCTTCATGCCTCTTCCCCCCACAACCACACCCCTGCTGGTGGATGGTCTCTGAATATTTTCTCATCTGCTCATAACTGGACTCCCATGTTGTCAGAATCTCTGTTTTCTTGACTGCTTTCTAAGATGAGTCAAGGAGCCTGCCTCTCCATCAAGTTGAGCCATGTAGAAAATGCTGTTTCTGAAAAGCTCTTTTGCGCTCCCTAGGCTCTGATTCTGGCATGAATTCTCATGGTTGAGTTTACTGAAACCCCAAGCAGAAGCCTGAGAAATGAAGACTTGGATGTTCTTTGAGCCCCTGCAATTGGGATGTGACAGCTGTTTCCACAAGAGCCCGTGGAGCATGCTGTAGACCCTGGGCTATGAAGGAGATGCATGACTCCCAACAGGAATTACCTAGTCGTCAGGGATCAGGGTGGTCTGGCTCACTGGGCTCACCCGTGAGCTTTTCTTTCTGTGATCACGACCTAAGGCAGGGCTTTTCCCACCAGATCCTAGGAGAAAGATTGCCTCAGCCCACTCATTGGCTTCTTTGCCCACCCCCTGACTCCAGCACTGGCTCACCACTGTTGCCAAAGCCGCTCCACAGCACCAAAAGTGAGAAACAAGCCTATAACCCACAAACTGGTGATGATGTTTACCTAGGGAGACAGAAAAGGGAGGAGAAGAAGGAGGGAAGTGGGAAAATCCTGGAGAGAAAGGGAGAGAGAGGGCAGAGAGATGATCCCTTCAGAGAGTCACATTGCCTGTGCCACAAGCTAAATGAACACGGTGGTTCGTTAGTGCCCTTCCAAATACAACTTGTTCTTAAGCTTCAATTCCATGAGACCAGCTGCTGTTCCCAGAACACCTGTGAGGTTACCGTGCTCCTCCTGAAGACTCAGCACACATGTTCTCCCCTCAGTGGGGCCCTTCCTTGGCTTCTGCAGGTTGAGTCAGACATTCCCTCTTCTGTGTCTGCATCCACAGGGTCCTCCTCTATGCAAGCACCACTCCAATGCCCTTCCCCTGCCCAGCCCGCTCACCAGACAGCCGTGTCATAAGCCCAGGAAGAGGCCTGGGAGCCACATTGACACTGCCTAGAACAGGGAAGATGTTCACTGAAAAGGAATTTGCCGAAGAAATGGATCGCCATTTCATGTATGAAGCCAATAGAGATATAGTCAGGGCATCTAGATGTAAAAAAAAAGTCCCACAGAGTCGTGCTGTACCTTAAAGAGCTTTGCTTCTGCAGCAGAGGGTGGTGACTTGGAGTTCATTATGGCCAAAGGGCAAGAGGAACCCATGGAGTAAGACCATGGTCATAGCATCCCATTGGCTATGAACATGTATGTATGTGTATGGATGTCTATGGGTCTATTTATGTAGGTGCATACGCATGCCTTCTGTTACTTGGAAATGTTTTTTGTTTTTTCTTTTTTCAAAGATCCTCTTGTCTAAGTAACTGTGAGTGCTCAGCCCTAAATGGGACATCTTCATCACTACCCCTCAAACCTGCCCCTTACCTAGGCTGAGGTAACATTGTGGGAGAGACAGTGGAAAGACTGTCAGAGCTGGAGGATGAGGAGTACTGTGAAATGCTCTCTTCTGATTGGCTGGTGTACACATGAGCTCACAGCAGCTGTGCTTACCTGTAGAAGAACTGCACAAGATCAAGACAGTTGAAATTCCAGCTCGGAAAGGGGAGGAGCTTACACAGGCCCCTCCTTTACTGAAGAGCTATTGGCAACTGATAGCAGCTGGGAGAGAGAGTCATTTCTCCTGGGGGATCTGGCCACTTACTAGTAGGGATAGGCTGCTAATGCTTCAGTGGATGGCTGCGCAGCCAAGCACCTTCAGGTGGCATTGATTGGACCCAGTGGAATAAATACAGGTGCAGAGGACATGAAGTTTGGAGGGGGGATGTTTGGGGGCATTTGGGGATGCTGGAAGAAAATGGAGCTGGATAGGAGCATCATCATAATACACTGTGCATGTGTATGAAATTCTCAAAGAATACATTAAAACCGAGTCCCTGTGGCCTTGTCTCCTCTCAGCCCCTTCCCTCACTGTCTCCAGTAGAAGCAGCTTTTCTTTCCCCTGTGGCTGGCCTTCTCTTTCCCATATAAATGTCCTCCAAACCATTATAAACTAGGTCATCGGTGGTGGGCTTTTCCTAACTAATTTGAACTCACAGCTGGGTGTAACGGATTCTAGATCCCATCAGATGTTTTTTTTTTAAAGCATAAGATCTCGAGCCTCCTCTAACCCCTCCGCTCTGCACACAGCCATCCACTTAGTGGGTGTACGTGAAAGTCATGTCTTGTTCTCTGGCGACAAGTGAAAAGAGAGCTGGTGGTGTCGCTCCCGGTTGCTTCGCCAGAACTGGGTATGTGGAGGACTGAGGGCGAAGCATGGAATTGTGGGCCAAAAACAGTTCTGTGGCCCCCTCGGTGATGATAGGTCTGGAAGAGGACGGCGTGAAGGTCAGTGTGTCTCCAGCTGTGCATGTGACACCGGCTCCTTCTTAGAAGCTCACCCTCAAGTGTGATAAGATGAGCCCCCCAGGAAACAGTAAAGGGACAGGGGCACAGCATCTGGCAGAGCAAACGCCAAGTGGCCTTCAGGCAGAGGCCAGGTTTCTGCAGCTAGCTCTCTACAGCTGCTCCCATGGCCTCGATCAGACACATGGGCTGTAGAAGCAGTGACAATTTAAGCTTTGTTCACCAATTACCAGACCAGTGCTGGAGCAATCTCAGGTGGTTGGCAACCCTGTCCTCTGACTTCCTAAAGCCCAGAGTTAAAGAGGCCATGGAGGTCAGGGCTGGGCAGAGGCCCAGGTGTTAGGAGCCCTGGCTGCTTTTCTAGAGGACCCCAGCTTAATTTCTAACACCTACATGGCCACTTACAACTGTCAGTAACTCCAGTTCCAGGAGGATCTGATGCCCTTTTCTGACCTCCTCCACCATGGACACACATGATACACAGATATACATGCAAAAAATCCCCACACATGCTGTGGTGGATAAAGTTATGTTTTAAATTCAAATTACTGTGTTCTTTTTCTGAAAACATATTTCTATTCATTCCCTTTCACATACAGACTGAACTGAAGTCCCCAGAAAAAAATAATAATAAAAGCTACACACTGTTATTTATTGTGGCGCTATTTACCACGCGAGAAAAACACAAGGTACAACAAAACCCACTCTAAGAGTTTTTATTAGGGGAGGGTAAAGAGGGAGGTGCAATAGGACTACCAGAAGTGAACAGTGTGGAAGAAGGGGAGGGGAGACGAGTGGAATTGGATTTTATGGGTCCCGCCCCCCAGCATTCGCATATGGGTTTATGGAGCTATGTGCACAGATTACGTGATTACACTGCTCGCAGATTATGTGATCACATAGCGCACGGATTATGTAGGATGCAAGACCCTGGGATGACCAAGCATTTTGCCTGCCTGATGTAGCTGCGGAGTAGCTAGGAATTCTAACACACACAAGGGAAAGATTTTATAAGTCTAATTAGTCAATTCCAACTTCAGTGATTGTGGAGAGTTGGAATGTTGCAGATTTGGATTCAAATTATTTGGGCCATCTTTAGCCTCCTTAAGAGCCATTAGCTAGGTGGTGGTGGTGCTCGACTTTAATCCCAGTACTCCAGAGGCAGAGGCAGGCAGATCTCTGTGAGTTTGAGGCCAGCCTGGTCTACAGAGGTAGTTCCAGGACAGCCAGGGCTACACAGAGAAACCCTGTCTTGAAAAGCCAAAATGATACAAAAGTAAAAAATAAAATAAAATAGCCATTCATTACCTACCCATGTTTTCGTTTTTGGAATGTATGAACAGATTGCTTGGCTTCCACCAACCCCTCAAAACTAAGACTGTCATCAGAAACAGAGCGGCGAGTTCCCTGTTTTGTGTAGTCTGCCTACTTTATGCTCTCACCTCTGCGTGTATATGTGTATGTGTGTACGAGTATTTGTGTATATTCAGGTGCGTGTGCATTTGTGTGTGCAAGCCTGTGGAGGCTAGAGGTCACTCAGGTGTTGCTCATTAGGAGCTGTCCACCATGTCCTTTTGAGACAGTGTCTCTCATCGGGACCTGGAACTGGCCAATTAGGTTGGACTAGCTGCCCAGTGAGCTCCGGGGATCCACTTACCTCTGCCTCCCAGCGCTGGGACTAGGAGGCTGTGCTGCCACACCTGGTATTTTATGTGAACGCTGGGAATCGAACTTCGGTCCTCATGCTTGTGTGGCGAGCACTTTACCCACTGAGTTACCTCCCCAACCCCCCAACAATATATTTGAGAAATGTCTTGATTTATGACACTCTTTTATCCTGTAACTATAAAAAGCTTGCACAACTGTCTCCATGTCAGAATGTGGTATTTAAAGCAACTTGAATCCACGTTCTTGGGCCGAGGCCACTTAGATTTGGCTCCAGGATAAACTATCATATTCTCTCTGAGGTGAGGGCTATGATTTTATATCAAAGTAGACCAGCCAATTTGGGACGCTGAAAGGAAACCCATTCCACAGGTATGTTCCCCCTACACTGGAGTCCCACGGGAAGCCTGCGCCCTGCTGTCACAGCAGCCCATCAGGTCTCTCCCAAGGCTCTTTCTCATCCCGTTCTCCAGGGCAGAGATACAGCAGGACCCATGGTGGAATCTTCCACTCTGTTTGCAGATTTATAATGCTCTTCCGGAAAGCCCTGGCCTTGGGGGGTAAAAGGCTGGTTTCCTTTGCTGTGGCCTGTCTTGATAGGATTGTGGAAGGTCATTCTGAAAGAACCTTAGAAAGCCAACAAGCCCTCATTTACAAATGAGGAAACCCGAGAATAGAGAGGTCAACCCCAAGGTCATTGAGCTCATTAGTGGACCCTGGAGGAAAGGAAGTGTTGCTTTTGTTTTCTCAGGAGGCCCGGGTGGCCCCATGTCCTAGGTGCACATCACAAGTGCCTTTGCAGGAGAAACACTACAATGCCTCGTAGAAGAAGGAATTCTTTGAAATGTGAAGCCAATTTCCTCCCTGCCAAAAAACTTTAAAAAAATTACAGCAATGAGTTAGGACATCTGTCTGTCATTGGGAATATGGGAGGCAAATATTTCCACAGAACCTAAGTGTTCAAACAAACATGAACAGCAAATATGGTCTCCACTCCAGCTGAGCCGTTAAAACTTGGACAGAGAAAGGTGGGCAGGGGTGGAAAGAGAGGGTGGATAGGAAACCCAGGCTCCAGCATTCTTCCATAGATTACATGAAAAATGAAGTTCATGCAGATGAAGGTGTTTTTAAAAGACACAAAGAAGTCTTAGCATCACCCCACGACTGCTGGCTTCCAAAAAAGCATACACTACTGTCAGTCCCCTCTTTGGACGATAGGTTCACAGTTGAGGAACTGGCAGAGCTAGTAATATGATTAGAGGCTTGGACAGCCAGAGCCAGGAAGCAGCCTGCTTCTCACCTGAAGGGCTCTGGTGGGCTCAGCATTGCCACGGTCCATGAGCTGCACCTGTTGGCTCCTTAACTAGTTTTAAGACAGGACTTGATCAGGCAAGTGGAATTCTGGTCAGACAGAGGCCATGGGTGGGGATAATGCCACAAGGGAGCAAGACCAGCGAGAGCCCAGCCTTTAGTGTTAGGATCCTGTACATGTGCTGCTCATGGTCTTGCGTCTTACGTCATCAGGGGGCACTGACGACTACGTGGTCACACAATCTGTGCCTTAAAAAGCAGGATGCAGACCCCCACCCTCTCTCTCTGCTCTCTGCTCTGTTCCCCGCTTCCCTCCCCCACCAGTCCTGGCTCTCCTCTCTTTCCATTCCCCCCTTTTCCCTCCTAATAAAGCTCTAAAAACTAACAGTGGGTTCTGCCGTGGACCATGACTTTTCTACCGGTAACCAGCACCACCAACCAGTGCGGTTTACCTTTCAATTAGTCTGATACAAGAAAGGATGAGGTACAAGTCTGGGTCCTGGTTTACTTCCTGAGTGCTCTTGGGGACAAATAGGAAAGGAGTGGGTAGAGGCAGGTAAGTTGTATCTTAACTTTGTGTTTTCCAAAACTTCTCAAGGTGGAAGTGCTTAAAGGGAAAATTCTCGGGACCCCCTGCAATGCACCATGAACTGGAATAGTAAAGAGTGGGTCTGACGCTCCCAAGCTGATAGGAGAAGTCCTTGGAACCAGCATCATGTGACATCGTTTCTTTTCCCCAGAAATAAATGAGCTCTTGACATTGCAGACACTAAGTAGGCCCCAGTCTCTCATTTTAGAAAAAAAAAAAAAAGCTGTATTTTTCAAATGTTTTTGCTACTTTCCTTCAAATACTGTTGTCTGAGGATCAACTGTGGCCCCCAAAAGTTTATACTCTGTCTTTTGGCTGCTGGGGAATACAGGAAAACCTGTACGGTTTCCTTGAGGAGGACAGAAACAAGAGCTTCCCAGAGCAGTGGGAATCCACCTGGGAGATGTGTTCCCTAGCATCCACTGTAGCCCAGACAGACGCCTTCTGAGAAACGAGAATCACTGGGGCTGGTAACTGACACATTAAACCACTACTGCTCAGTGGGAATGAATTCATTAATTGGGGTCTTTGAACTATAGAACAGCTCCAAGTGAGTCTGAAGATGCAACAAAACAAAACAAAACAAAAACAAACAAACAAACCCCGGAGTTGCTGAAAGCAGGGGCTAACATTTGAGAGGAGAACAATGCCCAAGACAAGATGTAGTGAGCTCCTGTCATGGCGGACGGCAGCCCTGGGAGGTGGTATAACATCCCTGGTTTTGATAAGGACATAGTAGGACATGAATGGACTTGGAAATCAGGGAAAGTTCTAGATGAACCTGCCAGTAGTAAGAGCAAGGGCAAGGAGGTAAAACGCAAAAGTTTTCTATTTCCATGTCCTTTTTATGTGGGCTGCTTCCATGTCCTTTTTGTGTGGCCCAGGTTTGGGGTGGGTCTTCCCACCTCAAATAATCCAATCAAGAAAATCTCTTTCAGACACGCCCAGATCTTTGGGTTTTGGTTGATTACAAACGCAGTCAAGCAGACAATGAAGATCAGCCATCACAGGAAGTGTTAAACAACTAGCTACCCATGGTAGTGTTTTACATTTATGATCACTGCTGTAGTTTGAATGTATCCCTTCAAAGCTGATGTTATCAGACACTCAATCCTCAAATTCATTTGCTGACGGTGTTTGGAGGTGGTGTTTTGGAGAGACAGTTAGGATTTGATGACATCACAAGGGGGGTGTCCCCATAGATAACGTTAGTGGTCTTATGATGAGAGAGATCTGAACTCAGACAATTGGCCGTGTAATGCACTTTGCCATGCTGATGCAGTCACCAGACATCAGTACCATATTCTAGACTTTTCACACTGCAAGCCATGATCTGAGTGAATTTTCATTCTGATAAATTATTTGGCTTCAAGTATTTTGTTATGTGATTTTTATTGCTGTGAAGAGATGCCATGACCATGGCAACTCTTATAAAGGAAAACATTTAGTTGGAGTGACTTGCTTACAGTTTCAGAGTTTCAGTCCATTATCATCATGGTGGGGAGCACGATGGTGGCATACAGGCTGTTGTAGTGCTGGAGTAGCCGAAAGTTCTACATCTCGCAGTCAACAGGAAGTCAACTGACATACTTGGCAGTATCCCTAGCATAGGAAACCTCAAAGCCCGCCCCCACAGTGACACACCTCCTCCAACAAGGTCATACTCAATCCAACAAAGCCACACCTGCTAATAGTGCCACTCCATATGAAATTATAGGGGCCAATTACATTCAGCTACCACATTATGGCAGCAAAACATAGATTGAGATGGTCATTATTTTAATGGGATTTAGATAAAGGGGAATCAGTGTAGGTAGACACGAAGCTTTTGAGGAAAGATAGAGTCTAGATGAAGCTGTCGGGCAAGTCATAGATCCTTGTTTTGATGAGAAAAAAAGAGAATCTTTGGTGTAGAGCCATGAGGCTGGAGGGCACTAGGGAAGAGAGAAAGCAATGGTCTCCTCTGTACTCATAAGTGTGAGGGCTTGGAGACCAGCTCTGTTCACCCTCGACAAAATCGTGGCTAACTTTCATGTTACCCGTGTATGGCTCTAACATGGCAACTTGGGAGATACAGCACCCTCCACCCACCATCATCAAGCCCACAAAAGTCAATAATAATAGAGCTTACCTCCAGAAAATGTAAGACTATGTGGTAGGTTTCATTCACAGGGCAAAATTAATGTGCAGGCAGCTAATGCACACACAACCATGCTCTAAGGACGCTGAGGAATGAGATTTGGTACAGGTTTGGGCGATGAAGGGAGACTGACAGGGACTTGTACATCTGCTTAGAGTGAGGACAAAGGGGTATCTCAGGCTCCAGGCTCCATAGAACCCACTTCCAAGGGACAGAAGTTACTACCCCACCACCCAACCCAGCACACAGAAAAGGCTTGTTATCAGACTAATTTAAAACATGTTGCTTTCATTGAAATCAAACACAATTAACTTATTATTTTAACCACCCAGTGGAGCCTTGGTGGGATTTTGAAAACCAAAGAAAAGGCTATGATAACTTTGGGAGAGTTCAAAGAACAGTCAGGCACATTTTATCAGCACAATTGTTTTGGAGGTCAGTGGTTTTTGAAGAAATTAAGGGCGGGAAGGTCCTCAGAGAGTGTCTGTCCACCCTTGTCACTTGACAGGTGGAGACGCAGCAGCTGGTTCTAAGGAGACCTGCCTTAGCTGTTTCAAGTGGGGTCAGTGTTAGGACAAGACTGTGCGATTCTTGGTTTGAATCCCAGCACCATTTCCATGAAATCTCCCAGCAAATTCAATTAGCCTCCTAGTGTATGGATATAAATCGGGCGTATTCAAACTGAGTAATCAGTTTCACTGTTTGTATGACGTAAAATTTACCCATTTAAAGTGCACAGAATAGTGGCTTTTAATACAGAGCGGTGTTTTATTCTAGCATGAAAGCCTGTAGCCCTTAGCTGTCAGCCTCCTACATTCTCAGTTGGTCATTTATGCCCCATCTTTGCAGACACATTTATTCAAGATGCTTGTTCTCTTAGCCTTAGGCAACAGTGAACCTACTTTCTGCCTCCATAGGCTGCCAGTTCTGGCATTGTATAGAATGACATCATTATTTATGACTGGATTCCTCCCCTTAGTATGCTTCCAAGGCTTGCCCAGGCTGTAGCATGCATTACTACTTTATTTCCTCCTGTGTTGGATAATAATCTATTGAGTGAATATATCATATTTTATTAGCCATGTATCAGTTGATGGGCATTGCTTTCCATTGGGGCTGTGATGAATAATGCTGCTGTGTACATTTGTGGGCAGTTTTTGTGTGGGCATATATTTTCATTTATCTTGGGTACATGCCAAGCAGCAGGATATCTGGGTCATGTGGTGACCCTATATCTAACATGTTCTAGAATGGCTGCTCAGATTTCTAAAATTCTGTTGCATTTATATCCCCGTTAACAGTGCCTTAATGTCCCCGTTCCTCTACTTGCTTGAGTGCTTGTTAATATCTGTCCTTTGCATTATAGCCATCCTCAAGAAAGTGAAGTGGCATCTTATTATTGTTTCATCTAGCATGTTCTTGGTGGCTAATGGCACCGGACAACTTTTCAAATGTGGATTGACTATCTGCTTCCCTTTTGGAATGGATCTAGAGCCTTTGATTTGATTTTATATACAAGCCCCTTTAGAGATTCAGAATTTGGAAAAACTGCTCTGTGGGTTGTCTTTTCGCTTTGGTTTTGAGTTTTTGAGATGAAGTTTCACTTTATAGCCTAGGCTGGCCTGGAACTCACTATGTAGCCCAAGCAAACCTCGAATTCAGAGCACTCTGCATTAGTCTCCCAAATGCTGGAATTACAGGTGTGAGCCATTAAACCCAGCTTGTCTTTTCATTTTCTTGCTGGTGTCTTGTAAAGCACTTATGTTTTAAATCTTGATAATGTCACTAGATTTTACATGGTGAGTGTATTTTATTTTTTGCCTTTTAGTCATTAACAAGTTGACAATTGCGTGTGTGTGTGTGTGTGTGTGTGTGTGTGTGTGTGTGTGTGTGTGTGTGTGTCTGATCTAGAAGAAATGGTGAGGGGCTGGAGAGATGGTTCAGCAGTTAAGAGTACTGGCTCCTCTTCCAGAGGACCAGGGTTCAGTTCCCAGCACCCACGCACATGGCAGCTCACAACTGTCTATAACTCCAGTTTCAGGGGACCCAACACCCTCACACAGACATATGTGCAGGCCAAACACCAAAGCGCATCAGCAAATAACCTATGTAAATTTTGGGATTACAGGGTTCTGCCTCCCCAAATCTGGGATTACAAGGTTGAGAAAGCAAGCCTGGCTGGATATGACTTTAAGGAATCTGGATTGTGCTCTCTGGGTATGGTAGCACATACATGTAATCTTAGCACTTGTAGGGGCAGAGGCAGCAGAACTATTGTGAGTCTGAAGCTAGCCTGGGCAACATAGTAAGTTCAAGGCTAGCCAGAGCTACATAGCAAGACCTTGTCTCAAAAACAAGCAGCAAAAAAAGAAATCTCTAGAAGAAATGGTGAATTGATCTAAATAACAGAGTTCCAGAAGAGATAAACACTGTAGGAAAGTGTAGCACTAAAGGAAACAGTAAAAAATAAAAAGCAGGGGGTAGCCGGAAGGCCCGTGAAGGGCGTCCAGTCCTGTGTAATCTAGGAATTGCCCTGGTCCCCTAATACTAGAAATTCACTGTGAGAAGGAAACACCAGCAGCCTTAAGGAAGAACCTGGGACAATCACAGTGCTTATACTTTCTTTACACTCTTGTGGAGATTAGACGGAATGCCCTTTGCAAAAATCACTTAGTTAATGGTGGCATGTATGTGTGCTTATGCCTCGGCCAGGTACTTTACTCACACATATTCAGGAAGGCATTTTGGAGGCGTGTGTGTTTATGTGTGCATGAGTGTGTACGACCATTGCACACGCGGGTGAAACCAGAGCTGTCAGCTGTTGCTGTGACAGCACAGGGACAGATGAAGTTGTTTTCCTCATTATCCCCCTGTCTTTCTGCACTCAGCTCCCCCCGTCCTGCCACTTCCCATCCAAACACAGGAATATAGTAATCAGGGAACTATGCACTGCCGTTAGTAAAGGGGTCAAATCCATTTGGATGGAATTCCAGGCCCAACATGCTAACAATGGCAGGAAACTGGGTCCTCGAGCTGGCTGGAGCTCGGGCCTGTTGAGCGATAGATTGTTGAAAGAGCTGGCCCTGGGGTAGGCTGTTTTGGCTTGCTTTGTGTTTGGAATGCCACAATTGTTCCAGACACAATGAGGGATCTGTCTGTCCATGCAGAAGAAATTATGATTGCAGGAATAGAACCAAACTTGCTGCTCTCAATTGCAAATGATTCTTTAGTGGTCCACATACAGCTTCATAGAGGCAGGCAGGATTTTAATTTAACATTTCAGGTAATCATGATGGCAGACCTTCCACCCAACTTCCATATCTACCTGTAAGGCCTTGTGGGGGACACTTGGGTATCTTCTGCTTCTAGCTCATGGCCCTCTGGATTACCTGGCTTACTGACTTTGATGACAAATTAGTATGCAGAAACTATAGTGCATTTCATGCACGTACTTGGCTGTCCCAACATCTTGCTCTGTTGCTGATTTCCTGTGGGAACTATAAGGTCCTGATGAGTGGTCTCTTCATATAGATAGCATTGAGGGACTGTTCCTAATTAGGGGGAGAAAAAAATTTATATTTGGCCCAGCATCTTGTTCTGGTACAGGTAGACATCACAGATGAGATTTTTTAGCCAAGCATCTCACCAAATAGACTTCTTTTTACTGAGGATTCAAGATCCCTGGTCCTTTGGTTTACACACAAAACACACTAGGGAAATCCACCCTAGTGGGTGACTTACACCATCATTCAGTCTTTCTATCGCTCACCCATTCAACAAATGTGTTTGGAGGATCAGCTTTATGCCAGGCATTATATTGAGTAAGCGGTAAAGGTAGCAAAGATCTATTCTCTTAGGTTACAGAATGGAGAGTGAAGACATGTATATGAACAGAACTTCATGACTATCTCTGTGTCAAAAGAATGCGTATGTTATGTGTCCTGCAGGTGAGGGTGCGGAGGACATTCCCAGAAATAGCCACGGCCTTCCATTGCCTATCACGGGGCAGGACAGAAACAATGGTCCCTGACAAGGGGTATGGTCCAACTCAGATCCATCAGATCTACCCAAGAGGAAGTGGGCAACACTAGTTCTTGAAGCATCGGCATAGGAGGGAGTGGTAGGCACATGGACAAAATTTGGAATCTGTTTGAAAGAAGAGTGAATGTCCCTGGAGACAGCCAGTGATGCATTGCCTTAGACTGACATGTGTGTGATACCACAGTGGTAATGTGGGGATAGTTAGGTTAAGGGAGGGAGAGCAGCAGGAAATGCCGAAGGATTCTGGGAAAGCTAACAAGGCATGGGACAGAAGAGAAGAAGGAAAGCATGGGACATTATAGAGAGCTGTGGGGAGGGGGGAGAACCAACTGCACCGTGAGGCTGACCCATGGAGATCTGACCCTGGGGGTTTTACACCCAAGGCCGAGCTTGGAGTTCCGATTCTTTAGTGTCAACGCGACTTAAAGGCCAGAAAGCTGGCTGGCCAAACCTTGGTGTGGGCTAGTTTATGATTCAGGTGAACACCTGAGATCTCCTCATGCCAGAAGAAGACATGTTTACCACAAGCCATAACACACACTTCCACAGTGGAGAGCACTCTGCGGCCCTTCACACAAGGGGGAAACACTGAGATGGTAGATGAGGAGCTCATTGTCACAGTCCTGAAAAATGTCAGCGGTAAGAATTGAGCTTGGGCTTGTCTGAGTCACAGCAGCGTGAACCTTTTTTGGGGTGGTTATTTGGTCCACAGGTAAATAGTCCTGATTGCCAGCTTTTTCTCCCCTGGGATCCTGTGGTGACCTCCGTTTGTACAGCTAAAGCCAGCACTTACCACCTCCTGTCTGACAGTCTGGGGGAGCTGACAGCAGACTATTCAGGGAATGACATCAAGGAGCTTTCTTTTCTCAAGGTCATTTCCTGCCCATGATCTCAGCGAAGACCACATTCTTTAAGGATGTGTGCATGAGGGTGGGGGTGCTGGTGGAAACAGACCATATTCTGTTGCAAAGAGATGCCTGAGGCAGCTGTAATGGTTACTATGACCCCATCACTGGTGTGTGTGTGTGTGTGTGTGTGTGTGTGTGTGTGTGTGTGTGTGTGTGTCCTCTCTGGCCTGTTTTGCTGATGAATGCACACCTCCCACAAACACTTGACTGAAAACAAAGCGTGTCTGCTCGCTCTGCATGCTTGAACTGTCTTCATGCCAAGACAATAATTCTCATTTTAAAGACAAATGCTGCTGCATTTACCATCTAACCAGGTTACACTGCTCGATGAAGCGTGGCCTCTTAATTTGGCTCCTTACAAACATCACTTGCTTAGTTCTAGAATCGGAACGTGCTCAGATGGGTCTTCACTGCCTCTGCTCTTCAGCTCTCATAAGAATTCTGTGCATTGGTAAAGCCGTAGATGCTAAGAGGAGGCAGGGGGTGATGGGAAACAGAGGGATTTGGAGTCAGACAGTCTACTTTACTAGCATAGTAGCGTGGGAAAACTTATTCACCTGAACTTTAGCATACACATCTGTGAAATGGACACAACCCACTAAGTATAATGGTGGTCGCTGCCTGGATTGAGTCTTCCCAGGTTCTCAGAATCCTGTCCTAAGAACTATAGGAGTGTTCACAGATAGCAAAGCAACAAGGGGTTCTATTCAGAAACAAAGAAGCAACTCTGCTGAGCGTGATTTCCCCAAGAGTCCTAGATTACCTCCCAGGCTTGCTTTTATAGGTGCAGGAGAAGAAAGGGGTGGCTGCTGGGGTGTGGTATGAGGTGTCTTGTGTCCCTGATTGACAGGCATGGGTTGTGCAAGCCTTTGTTGGTTGTGCAGTCCTTTCCCCCAGATGCATCTGGTTTTGATCATATGCATGCCCCAGCATGTCTAGGCATAGGATGGTGACTAGAAGTTTCACCTCAAAGTTCACTCCCAGGACACATGTTGCCTTACACACACACACACACACACACACACACACACACACACACACACACACCTAAAACCAGTCCAGAGCATCTGCACACTTCACCTAGTTCCAGTATATATGTGATCAAGAGAAGGGAGGTCCTAGGGTCTTGTCAGAGAGCTTTCAAATTGTTAGGTAGAGTGACCAATCTGGAGAGGGCTGTATGTGCAACTCCACATAGGTGGGTGCTATCCCTGCAGTCCATATGCCTTATACTGGAGAGTGTTGAGGCCTGAAGATGACACATGAGTACACCACTGCATGGATGTCAGTATTAGCTGTGATGCAGATTCTCTGCTGTTTGCATTATCGTCTTCTATTATTCCCTTCATTTCACATTCAGGGCTTTATTTCCTTAAAGGAAATGCATTCGATTATATGTATTATATATATATTATTACCTCTCACATCTCCCATTTAATATCACCCTACAGAAGAAGGAGAAAACAGGTTATCACCCCACCTCCCTATTTATGCAATAACTTAAATGGGCCCTTGGTGATGTCACATAAGCCTTCATTTCTCAGCAAAAAGAGGCTCTTTAATGGAATCATTCATGGGCCCTCGGGCTGACCTAAATTCTGGTGATGAATCCAGTAGAGTAAGGCACGCCATGGTACCTTCTGGGTGTTTTTCCACACTGGTTTATGGATGCCATATTTCCTGTGGTCATTAAAGCATGCCAGTGTCCTAGGGGATGCCCCTACTGTCAGCTTCTCTCTAGAGGATGAAGCAGACAGAGCTGGCCTTTACACCAGACTGACATATTCCAGGAAAATTGGTGTATGTACATACCTACGTATGGGAGCATTCTTTTGTACACAGCTGATTTGTAACGGGGTCAGTTTCTCTGAAGCATAATTTGTTTGGGTTCTATCAGTCACTTGGAGTTTCAGCCCTAGCACAGGCTTGTCGGGGTATCAAGCATCAGCCCTCCTGTCGTCCTCACTTGGGGGCAGAAGGTTTAGAAGTACACTCCAGGCGGTGGTGGCGCACGCCTTTAATCCCAGCATTCGGGAGGCAGAGCCAGGCGGATCTCTGTGAGTTCGAGGCCAGCCTGGACTACCAAGTGAGTTCCAGGAAAGGCGCAAAGCTACACAGAGAAACCCTGTCTCGAAAAACCAAAAAAAAAAAAAAAAAGAAGTACACTCCGGTTTGCAGAGTCATCAGATGGACTAGCTTGAAGTCAAAGCTGACTAGATTAGTGTGCACTGTGCTGTGGGCCAGGCACACGAGGAGTGGCCTCAAACTCTCTTGGGATCCTGTGTTAGCGATGGAAGGGCCTAGAAGATGTCCACATGACTCTCCCTACTCCTAGTTTTCCAAAGCATTTATAGCTCCCGTCTTTCCTCTCGTTCAAAAATGAACCTTGTATACAATGTATTCCCTTGGAGGCAGTTAAAGAAAGGTGTCCTTTAAGGAAATCAAATGGCCCCCAAATTGCAGTAACAGCGGTGATGACTTTTTCAATAAGAAAATAGCGATGTAAATCCTCCATAGTCTGCTAATTTTAGGGCCTGCATCAGGGTTTCATCAGACCTACCCAACTGACAAGTCGGTGTGAGTTTGGCCAGCAGATGGCAGCAGATGTTTCTATTAGAAAAACTGTGCTTGAGGGAAAGCTTCATCAGCAGTCTTTTCTAGCAAAAAGGAGCCTTTGAAGTGAGGGCTACAGTGCATTCACCAAGATTCTGAAAGCAGGGCCTTTCTTATTTGGGAGTTCTTGGCAGTACACAGTGGAAGTTCGGGGTGAGTTATTTCCATAAAGTTTGTTAAGAGGGAAGTCCAGATGAGATTAAGGACTGGAAAGCAAACTCTATTGAGTTTTGCATCCTAATTACAATCCAATTTCTCGGCCCACAAACTCCCATCAGCCTTTCTAGGCCTGCAGTATGGAGAGTGCTAGGGCACTGGACCAGGAAATGCCGAGTGGCTGAGTTTCCTGGCTTTATCACTTGTTTTTTATTTATTTAATTTTTTTCAGATTCCAAACATAGCTTTCATGCTGTAACTACAGTTTTGCTGTTTAAGAAAGAGTATTGGGGTGGCAGGACAAAGTGGGGTGTGTGTGTGTGCTAACTGATTGATTTTGGAGGAGCACATTCATGCTTTGAGATGTGTATGGTGACTGATATCACCTTTCTCTGCCACTGCTCAGGGTCACCAGAAGAGAATGCTGCAATATTAAATATCCTGATCAATCCTGGCCAATTTACGTCAAGTTTCAATCCTTATAAGACTTTTAAAAAATAGTGAAAATGTTCGTTCATTCACTCATTTAGTGAATATTTGCTGTGTGCCCACCATGCCCAGGCCTGTACTTTGGGAAGTTTGTAGACTAGGAAAAGAACCAGATTCTCAAGTCACCTCAGGACCCTACAGCAGTAAGTCGAGGCAGGTGCTTTGGAGGAAGGAGCACTATCCTGGGATGTTGTTGATCTGGGTTTGAAGATTGATAGGAGCAGGCAGCATTCCGGAGGAGTGACCCTTGAGGTCCATTTGAAGGATGGGGAGGAATGAGTTGAGTAAAGAGATAGAGAGAGTGCTCAGACCAGGGACTAGGAAGTTCTAAGACCTGGAGGTGGAAGAAAGGAAGGATGGGAGGGTAGACACACCAGGATGCCCATGGGAAGAGACGCACTGGAGGAGAGAATGGATTCCGTTATGTAGGTGAAAACTCATCATGATTCTTGCATTCTTAAGACCAGTACACACACACACACACACACACACACACACACACACACACACACACACACACACACGCATGCACACTACGCGCACACGCACACATACTCCAAAACCCTACCCATCACCTGACCTCCACTGGCACTCTGCTTTTGTGTAGTTTATGATATTGTTAGCTTGGAGACAGGGTAAAAAAATATTTCCAAGAATGTTTGAGTATTTTCCTGTCTACAACATACTGACTTATACAAATGGACACAAATCCCTTTAGGGACAGCCACAATGAAAAGTTATAATACATATCTTAAAAAGTAAAGCCTTATGCACTTTCTTTTCTTCTTCATGAAGGAGATGTGGACCTGTGAATTGACCAGGGTTTAGAAATAATCCTTTCTGGCTTCTGTAAATTGAGCATCCTGCATCTGAGAATCTAAGATAGGAAATTAAAAACACTTTCCCATTGCCAATACAACACTGCAGGTATGAAGTACCACATTATTCCTTGTACTAAATTTAAAGTACTGTGTAACTCTACTATCAATATGCAGTGTATAAAGTACATATGAGGCATAAATGATTATGCACTTAAACTTAGGTCCTAGTATCCAAATGCTTTATTAAATTCATGCAAATATTGCATAATCTTAAAAATATTCAGAATCTAAAACTTTTCTGTCCTAAGCATACTAGATAAGGAATATTGTTTACGCTTGGGAATGAAACCTATCTGCTGTGGGATGTTCTGTATGGCAAATGTGTTGCTGATTAGTCAATAAATAAAACACTGATTGGCCAGTGGCTAGGCAGGAAGTGTAGGCGGGACAAGGAGGAGAATAAAGCTGGGAAGTGGAAGGCTGAGTCAGAGAGACACTGCCAGCCGCCACGATGAGAAACAGCATGTGAAGATGCCGGTAAGCCACGAGCCATGTGGCAAGGTATAGATTAATGGAAATGGATTAATTTAAGCTATAAGAACAGTTAGCAAGAAGCCTGCCACGGCCATACAGTTTGTAACCAATATAAGTCTCTGTGTTTACTTGGTCGGGTTTGAGCGGCTGTGGGACTGGCGGGTGAGAGAGATTTGTCCTGACTGTGGGCCAGGCAGGAAAACTCTAGCTACACCTATCCCATGAGTACATTTGATGTGATGATTCATTTTAATTAGTTTGTCAACTTGACACAATGTAGTATCACTGGGGAAAAGCGTCTCAAGGAGGGCTTGTCTAGATCAGTTTATCCTGTGGGTATGTCCGTAGGGGCTTGTCTTGATTAGGACAACGAATGTGGGAGGGCACAGCCCACAGTGAGTGACACAAATGTCATGAGTAGGCATGCATGAATTCGTTCTCTCTGCTCTTCACTGTGGATGTGACAAGTTGCTTCAAGTCCCTGCTTTGACTTCCCCTCAGCAGTGGCCTGTAACCTGTAACTGAAATTGTCCCCCGAAGCTGCCTCCATCAGGGAGTTTATCGTAGTGACAGGAGGGAGACTAGGCAAGTGGCACATGTGTGGTCCCCAGCCGCTGGTGAACTTACAGGAAGATACTTAGGAGTTGTTCCTCCAACTTCGGACATCTCTCTTGAGAGTCTCAGTGCATCCCATGCTCCTCTGGTCCTTGACTTCCTTATTCCAGGACGAGGGTTCACATTACCCCTCTTTCCTCCCATAGTTCTGGCTTTGCTTGCATACTCTGAAACACAGCCAGGAGACTGGGCAATGCCCTTAACGTACAGCCAGGCTTCCAGCACTGAGTCCTGATAGCTTGTTAATCTGTCTTAAAATTATGGCATGAAATAGATGTCAGATTGCCTCTGAAGCACACATCCACGTAAAGGTGAGCTCAGGGCTGACCATCATCCATTGACAGCAGATACTGACATGGACTGTGACGCAGGAGAGCAGGGTCCTATCTCTGTCCATGACAAGGAGGAAAGGCTCAGAATCAGGGAAGAGAGTCCCACAGCTTCCTCCTCGGTGGCCAGCCCAGTTTACTCAGCTAGGGCCATTACCTCAGTGAATATTAGAATGGCATTGAAATCAAATTTGGCCCAGGCATAGTAACACATGCTTGGAATCCCAGTACTTGAGAGACTGAGGCAGGGGGATCAAGAGTTTGAGGTCTGGTCTATCCAATGGGACTCTATGTCTACAAACATGGTTTTAAAAATTATTATTCAGAATTTTAGTAAGAAATAGATGATCAATGCCAATTTCTAAAAATACACAATTATTATCACTTAAAGATAATTTTTTAAAAGAAAAATGGGAAGTGATATGGTCTGGTGAGAGGGATCAGGTTGCTGAGAGATGACCTGAGTTTTCAGCAAATTAAGACTCAGAGTTTCTGCCTCCACCATCTTTACCTTCCTTCCTTTTGGAGCAACTTGATTGAGTTGTAATTTACGCAGGATAGAATGCTCCCATTTTTTAAGGTCCAGGTGGTAAATTTTACCGAGTACCTAAATCAAGACACATAACCTTCCCATCAAACTCCGTATTCCACTCTCGCCCCTCTGCCAGTCAGTTTTCCTGTTCCCCAAGCCTGGTCTACTTTCTGTCACTCCAGATCAGATTAGCCTATTCCATAAATCCACATAAGCAAAACTGTACAGTATGAATTCTCTTGGGTCTGATTTGTTTGATTTAGCCCACCTTTGAGATTTATCCACGCTCTTGTGTGCATCATACTTCATCTTTATTACCATGTAGAGTTTCGTTATATGGTAAGGCCACTGTTTATTCATTCACCCTTGAGGGACCTTTGGTGCTGCTCTCCCAGGCACTGTGAATATTCATGCAACTGTGCTTTTTGTGGGCATGCATGCTCCCCTACCATCCCTGGGCAAAATCCTGCGAGAGAGACAGCTGATTTATAAATATAAGGTAAATGTCCTAGTTTGCTTTCTTGTTGCTTTGGTAAAACACAGATTAAAACCAGCTTGGGGATGAAAGGGTTTAATTCATCTTACAAATTGTAGTACATCATTAAGGAAGGCTATGGCAGGAACTCAAGGCAAGAACTTGAAATGAAAGCATAGAGTAGAGTTGCTTACAGGCTTGCTCCAAGACTCACGTTCAACTGCCTCTCTTATACAGTCCAGGCCACCTGCTCAGGGATGGTACTGTCCAAAGAGAGCTGGGCCCTCCCACATCAATCATCAGTGAAGAACTTGCCCTCACTGCCTACAGTTTAATGGAGGCAATTCCTCACTTGAGGTTCCTTCTTCCTGGTTATGTCAAGTTGACAAGATTAGCCATTACAGTAAGTGTGACCAAGATTCCCCAAATTTACTATTTTCTAAGCATTCTGCCAACTGCTTAGTGTCAATTGTTCAGTTATTAGCCATATTATTGGGGCACGTAAAGTTGAATCTCGTGTTCACTGTGATTCTGATTTTAGAAATAAAAATTAACATGGCAAATCCCAGTTAGTGAAAGGTGAGTGTCAGGAACACATTTGCCTTCTCAAGACAAACACCATTTAGTCATCAGGTGTTTCTTTATGTGTGCGCATGTTCCTGGCATGATTTTCTATTTAAGAACGTTTCACTCTCTGATCTGAAGGATGCTGGTATGCAATTTTCATTTTCTCTCTCTCATTTTATTATGAGGACAATGTTGTCCTCATACAATTGTAGACAGATTTTTCTTTGGGCTGCCAGCTCAAAAAAAAAGACACTTATTATTAATTATGAAAGCTGGGCCTTAGCTTAGGCTTGTTTCTAACTAGCTGTTATAGCTTAAACTAATCTCGTTCTGGCAATCTCTGTGCTGCCACATGGCACTTGGCTTGTACCTCTTCTCTTGCATGTCCTGCATCCCCTTGGCGATTCTGCCTTTCTTTCTCTCCAAGTCCTTTTTGTCCCTAGAAGTCCCACCTAACCTCTTCCTACCTAGCTATTGGCCATTTAGCTCCTTAATACCAATCACAGTGACACATCTTCACACAGTGTGAAGGAATATTCTACATTTCCCCCTTTTGTCTAAATTAAGATGAAAGGTGTTACTCTAATATAATAAAACTATAAACAATAAGAACAATTATCAGGCTGGAAAGATGGCTCAGGGGTTAAGAGTGATGACTCTTCTTCCAGAGGACCTGAGTTCAATTCCCAGCACCCACATGGCAGCTCACACCTGTCTGAAACTCCAGTTTCAGGGGACCCCAACACCCATGGCAAAAACACAAATGTACATAAAAATAAAATAAAATATATATATATAAAGAACAATTATCAAGTAAGAATTACATTCACAATGTTCAGTCCATTTGTATTTGGCATATTCAGAGAAAATACTCTGTTATGTATCTTATCTTGATGAATTTTAAGTTTTATGCCTAAAGCATTTTTTTACCATAACTTGTATTAACTTCTTGAAACTATTTTTTTAGACCTGAAAACATTTTCTTAGCTAAACAATTTAAGCTTTTATGTCTCTCAACCTTATACATTTTATACCTTTTTTGTGTTTCATTTTTGAATTTGGTTGCCAAGAAAACTGTAACTATTAACTATCTAGTCTTCAACCCCATCAAAGACCTGAGAAAGATATAATATTACCTGAGTAAACTGGAAATGTAGAGCAAGTAACTTCCAACACTATAAGAAATAACAGAAACAGTTGGCTGTCTGGACAGTCATCCAAGGTTACTCTGCAGTGTTGGGGCATCCATCTTCAGGCTACAAGCTTAGAATATCTGAAAGACGTTTCTGTGAAGCAGGAATTTTGAAGCACTGTCCCACCTTGTCTTGGCAAAGTTTGGCAGTCTTATTCCTTGTGTCCTGCTTGTCCAGTTTGTCCAGTATGCTGTCAGCAGTCAAGGCAAGGGCAGTTTCTTTTGACTAGCTTTTGCCCCAAAGAAAACAAACTTCTTATGGAGGTTCTTTGATGCCCACCATCCTTTTATGAAGTAGATTAGTGTTGTCAAGAGCAGACATGTCTCAGTGTCATGAAAAGCCCTATGTTATTAAGACATTAAAATGCCATATTCTGTAGGTCTCTGAAGTGTTTGAAGACCATCTATCTATTTAAAATATGTCTCTGATTGACCTTAAAATATACCTAACATGACTATAAGTTTGATTATTGTAGATGACTGACTACTAACCTATATTTCTTTCATATCTTAAATAGCTTTTAAGGACTAGAACTTCATATTATATTTTTAAATGAGCTGCATAGGTACAATACCTTAAACAAGAGTAGAAACATAAATATAACAAAAAAACCTTAAATTTGTATCGATATACAAAAATCCATACCAATATAAAATATTTAAGACTAGTAGTTGCTTTTTTAGTTTAAAAGTAGATTCAGCCCAGTGGCAGTGGTGCATGCCTTAAATCCCAGTGCTCAGGGGGCAGAGCCAGGTGGATTTCTGTGAATTCAAGGCCAGAGTGAAATCCAGGACAGGTACCAAAACTATACAGAGAAACCCTGTCTCAAAAAACCAAAAACAGCCGGGCGGTGGTGGCGCATGCCTTTAATCCCAGCACTCGGGAGGCAGAGCCAGGTGGATCTCTGTGAGTTCGAGGCCAGCCTGGGCTACCAAGCGAGTCCCAGGAAAGGCACAAAGCTACACAGAGAAACCCTGTCTCGAAAAAAAAAAAAAAAAAAAAAAAACCAAAACAACAAAAAAAATAGATGCAATAATTTGCCCTTTTATCCTATCATTCCTGTATCCCTTTTTTTCTTTTCAGAATGAGATCCCTGAATCTAATCTCCTTTGCTTAATTTTCTTTCTATGACCAATAACAACTTGCAGTCCACCTCCATAAATGATGATAAACATCCATAATTCACCAAACAACTAAAACCACCCATCCCAACTCTTGGGAGTGTAGGCGTTGTGTTCTCTAGACTGCTTCCTGTTATCTGTGGACAATGGCATCTTTAGGGAACCTGAGAAAATTGAGATAATGGCCAAGCCCTGGAAAAACTAGCCATAACATTTGTGGTCCAGTCTCTGTGTAATGGGAAAGTACAAGTTTTATCTGTAGTCCTGGCTAGAATAGTCTGTGAAGCTGGACCATCTCAGTCAGCAGCCTTGAGGTTGTTCTGGATATAGAAGTCTGAGGAAACTGCAACAGAGGCACTCTGAGAGGCTGGATCACCCAGACCACTCGTTTTCATTGGTGTATGGTCCCCTTGCTCTGAAAACACACAAGCTTTCATAGGTAACATACATATCCATATTAACACAAGTATGGACGGTGCACTGCACACAAACCAGTCAAAAGTGATTTTTGTTTTGTTTTGTTTTATGTTTGAGCAGATAAAATATGTCACCTGTCATGTTGTTTTTCTAGTTTTTTGTTTTGTTTTGTTTTGTTTTTTTAATGTTGGTAGCCAGGATTTTCAGGGGTGTCTTCCTTAGTCAAACCTGATCTCTATCAACCTTGAATGAGTCCACAGCCTTTTGTTTTCTGTGGAAATAAAAGCATAACTTCCTCCCCAAAGCAATAAATTTTCTGAATTTCATTTTAAAGTTAAGCCATTCCTAAAGTATCTAGGCTGATTTAATTCAGCAGTCCCTTTTACAATCCCATGGCTCTCAGCAGCTGTTCACTCATCAGCAATCAAAGAATTCAAAGTCAACAAGACACCATACTGGATCCAGACCTCCTGTATATTTTCCATTTTATGTGGCTTATCCTTTTTATATCACTTTATTCTTTCTTTAAAGATTTCATTTTGTTATTTATAAACTATTTTTATGACTACGTATACCCATTTTCTCTTCTTTTTTTAAGCCTATGCACAGTTTTAAAACATACCATAACTTGTTTAGAGGTTTTTATTCCCCTCCATCTGGATCTGTCTTTACTGAGTACCTATAATATTCTCTGATTGCATAAGACAAATTTTAAACTGCCATATCAGCTCAACTTAGCACATGGTGTTGGCTCATGGTGCTGGCAGCTGGCTCTAGCCTGCAGGCAGTAGCCAGTAGCCATGCCTCTGTATGCCCAGCACTAGCCCACCTGAGAGGCTATAGGACTAGAAAGCCACATCCAGCTCCTTGTCTGGAACTTTTCTTAGCTTTCTTGGACCCTATGTTTGGATATTTGAACCCCACATTGGACACAATATGTAGACTGATTTTTCTTTGAGTCACAAAGAATGACATGGAGACTTATTATTAATTATAAAAGCTTGGCCTTAGCTTAGGCTTGTTTCTCACTAGCTCTTATAACTTAAATTAATCCATTCCTAGTGATCTACATACTGCCATATGGCTCACGGCTTTTACCTATTCTCCTGCATGTCCTGCTTCCTCTGCATCCAGCTGACGACTCTGCCTTTCTTACTTTCTGAGTCTTCTCTACCACCAGAAGTCCCACCTAACCTCTTCCTGCCTAGCTATTGGCCATTTAGCTCTTTATTAAACAAACCACAGTGACACATCTTCACACAGTGTAAAGGAATATTCTGCAACATATAATAAATTGGGAAATATTTTCTGAAAAATTTGTGTGGAAGATAACAAAACAACCAAAAAAACCCACAAATTCAATTTCCTTAATAGACATGGCTGTGAGAGTTACTTATTCGTAAGCATTCATTTACAGAGATAAATGTGGGTAGAATATAGATTTAATCCTGATGCATTTGTTTGCAATAATGTACAGCATCAAAATCATGTGCATGCTGTTGAGAGGTCCATGACTCATTTCTCTAGCCACAGAGTCAAGCCCTGGGGACCAATGCTGCCCAGAGATCTGTCTTTTGGATTTTTTGTGATCTTACTCATCCTAGCTTACCTACCTTGAATCTGTGTCTTTGCTTATTTGTGTGTGTGTGTGTGTGTGTGTGTGTGTGTGTGTGTGTGTGTGTGTGTGTGTGTTTTGTATACCTCCAATATGCATATCAGAAAGACGGACCATGCATTTTTTCTCTCATATGTAGATGTTAGCTTTGGACCTTTAGAATTGTATATTTCATTAAGAATACCCATGGACATCAAGAAACTAGTAAGGGTCATGAGGGAGGAGAGAGGATAGAATATAGTGTAATGGGGGTAGGAGTAATGGAATGGGAAGGGTTAAATAGGGTTGGGGGCTGGAAGGGCAGGGTAGAGGAGGGAATAGGAAGAGTCATAACTATCCCTAAAGTCATATGCAAACCTACTACTGTAGAAGCTTCCTAAACTACATACATATGTTTTTAAGAGTTTAAATGGAATTACCCTATAATGGGGAGGGAGAGACAATACCTAAACTAGACACCACATGATAGTAAATAAAAACCCCGGTACCAGGAATGGGTTACTTCTTTTTGAGTTGTTGGCCAGTGAGGTCCCATAGGCCCCCAGACATAACAGGTTACTATCATTGCTCTTAGTTACGTCAGAATTTGACAGTAAGACTCTATTGCTGAGGCCAGGTGGTGGTGGCACAGGCCTTTGATCCCAGCACTTGGCAGGCAGATCTTTGCGTTCAGGACAGCCTGGTCTACAGAGTGAGTTCCAGGACAGCCACAACTACACAGAGAAACCCTGTCTCAAAACAAAACAAACCAGTCGGGGGCAGTGGTGGCGCACGCCTTTAATCCCAGCACATGGGAGGCAGAGGCAGGCAGATCTCTGTGAGTTTGAGGCCAGCCTGGGCTACAGAGCGAGTTCCAGGAAAGGCACAAAGCTACACAGAGAAACCCTGTCTCAAAAAAAAAAAAAAAAAAATCCCACCAACCAACCAAACAAACAAAAAGACTCTATTATTGAAGATCATTTGTAGTTTTCATGAAACCTTGAGTTCCACGAAGGGCACATATGAAAGCTTGCCATCAATTCACAAAAAGCTAAGAAAGAGATTTCATTCGAATCAAACACAGCTAAGTCGGTAGATAAAATAGGCTATAAAAAGTTGTAGGCTTGGCTTTTTGAAGTCACTAGTTAAAATTTAGATCACTCTGGCTTTTGGCTCCTGTCTAGCTCACTGTGCATCTTGTCTGCCACCATGGGAACAGATACCATCAGCCCTCCTACTGCCATGGGCAGAGCCTTCCAACCGCCATGCCTTTCTGCCATGGAGTCCATGATCCAGGAGAAACCCCTCCTTCCAAAGCTGTTTCTGCTGTATATTTAGGTCAGAGAGGGTCAAAAGAAATTAAGAGAGGTGCTTGGAGGCGGCTAACCAGAGCCGGTGAACTGACAGCCCAGAGCTCAGACTTCAGTACTGAAGGTGCAGAAAACACATGTTTAAAGCCATTGAAGGAGACTGAGTCAGGGAAGAGGGTGAGAACTGAGGCCCTGGGATCTGGTATGAATAAATCCCTACACTTGCTAGCTGGGAAGGCAAGGACAAGTAGAGACCATCCAGGAGGAGTTGCCAGAGAAACCTAAGAAGAGCTGGATGTGTAGTGTATCAGAAGGCTGAGGAAAGAAGCATTTGGAGGGGAGTGTGACTCCAGACTTAGTTGTCTAAGGCCAATGACAGCTAAAAATGACTGTTGGGTTTAGCACTATAAAGCTATTGGTGGCCTTGTGTATCTCTCCATGCTACATACAATGGATACTTGAAGAGGGGACAAGAAAGAAAATAAATGCATCAAATTTCTCCTGACACTTGGCTGTGAAGGGATACAGGAAGCTGTGAAGACATTTTTCTTGTTTGTTGTCCTTAACTAAAAAAGACATCAAAATGGAAAAAAAAAACCCACCAAAGGAAGGCTGTAAGACTGTAACTGAAAAGCAAAAAGGCCACAGGGTTCAGAGCACACAGACATGGCCAGTGATTTTTCTCCAACTGGAGAGAAAAGTGCCTCTCATCTGGCAATGCCCAAATTTTTGTTGCAATGGTAATTTGCGGCAATTGCTTTTAGTCTATATTCTTCATGTGAATAACTTCTGTCACTAAATTAGAGTTTGTTAAAGTTATACGAGATGTTAGAAATTACTTATCTCATCTGTCTACTGCAAGTTATAAAAGCAGGGCTGGAGAAGATGTGGCTACATTTGTTATGGACTTGGATCCCTGGGGCCCCTTTCATCTTGGAGCACCATCAATGGATCATTAAGCATCCTTGAGCCCTAGGTTTCTTCATGTAAAATGTGGACCATAGTTATCATGGAAAGGAATTGTTATTGCTAGTACTGCTTGAAAAAGACTGACCCTCTCTGGCTACCATCTTCATGCTTACAGCTTACAGATGTTAAAACTGCAACAA
The DNA here is from genome assembly GCF_007827085.1 of Peromyscus californicus insignis. NCBI lineage: Eukaryota > Metazoa > Chordata > Mammalia > Rodentia > Cricetidae > Peromyscus > Peromyscus californicus. Next base: position 22,860,409 of record NW_026294606.1, on the reverse strand, counting down.
GGTAAGTAACTTGCCCCTGTGACAGCAGTTGGAGCACCAACACTGTATTAGAAATACATGCATATAGAGGGTTTTTAGATGGCCATTTAAAAAGGCAGACCAGGGACTGGGGATATGGCTCAATGGGCAAGAATGCTCTCTGTGCAAGTGTGAGGACCTGAGTTCAGATCCCAGAACTCATGGAAAATGCTGGAAGTGGCGGCATGCACCTATAAACTTCGGCTCTTGGAGGCAAGGCAGAAACAGGAAGATAGCTAAGACTTACTAGATGAGTGAAAACAAATGAAGTTCCAGGTTCAGTGAGAGACCCTGACTTAAGAGTACAAAGTAGAGAGTGTTAGAAGACGCCTGAGATCCTCCATCTGCATGTGCATGCACAGCTGCACACTTGTGTGTACACGCACCATGCACCATGCACACAGACACACAGGCACAAACACAGACAGACAGACAGGCACTGAAGATAACAGCCTTGATATCCAGATGTAGATCTTCCTCTAACTGGCTCCCTGAACTCAGGGCCTCTGAGCCCCTCTGCAGAGCAAGTGCATGTTTTGTGCCTGCTACTGTACCATACACCAAATGGTGACAGATTCTAGCTCATGATATAAAGGAGAAACCAGTTTCCAGGAGGACCCATAGGTCAACAAATCAATGCTATCTTCCTTTGGAATATAAATCATCTCCCCTTTTAATTGACTGATCTATTTTCTGCTTACTTATTGTATAGTACAGATGTGTTAAACATTTATTATAAGGTGATTTCAGATTCATCATTGAGTTGTAAAGGGGCTTAGAGACCCTTTCTATAGCTAAGCATACTACCCTCATCCCAACATCCCCCCAAAAAACCACCTAAAAACCAACAGACTGTTTTCAAACATGGCCAGGTGTGACACCAATGTTCTTCCTGTGGTCCAGGATCCACATCAGTGCTGGGGCTCACATTCAGGTGGGGTGCCAACCTGGGAACCACTCTTTCTTTTTCCTCAATCTTGACACTTTTGAGAACTGCCTCTCAGTTTGCATTTGTCTACGTTTCTTGATGACTGAATTCAGGTTGCATGTCTCCTCTCTTGTGAACACTGTGCCTTGGGAATTGGGGAGCTGCATTCACCATCAGTCTGTGTTCTTTTTGCAAAGCACAATTCTTTACAGAAGGAAACCCACTCCTTTCCCCATGCCTGGAGTGGTAACATGTTGCCAATGCCAAGCTCATGATTCTGCTCCAGAGCTTTCATGGCATGATTTTTTTTTTTTTTTTTTTGAAACAGGGTCTCTCCGTGTAGTTTTGGTGCCTGTCCTGGATCTTGCTCTGTAAACCAGGCCAGCCTCTAACTCACAGAGATCTGCCTGGCTCTGCCTCCTGAGTGCTGGGATTAAAGGCGTGCACCACCGCCACCCGGCTTCATGGAATGATTTTACAGCACAGCGAACTTGAGGTATTATATTATCTAGGATAGAACCCTAAGCAGCTGTGTACCTAGAAGTGTCAGGCCTAAGTCTTCTCATCTGCCATTGTTAATTAACTAGGAACAGACCTACATCATCAAAAGTTCATGCTTAGACCAAGTACTGAATCAATCATAATTCCTCCAGACTAGAGTCACCCATAAATAACATCACCATAAAATAGTTCCATATGGCAAATGAAAGAGCAGTCGGGTAAGAACCTCAGGAGGTTTTCTCCTCAGAAGACAGCAGAGTGGGGACCATCACTAACACCCACAACAGACAGCACAAGCTATCAGCCCTCAAAATGTTTCTTTTAGCTTTGATTCACATGCCACATGGAAACTCTAACTGGGTTTGGAAGCATGACTTCATTCTCCCAATGTGTCATGGGTTACAGGATCTCCTTCATCAGGAAGCTTACCTGCTCCTATCCATTTATGGGATGTATTCTAAGTGCTCAAAAGAATGTCACACACAGGATATTTTATAGTGAGTCAAAGTAAACGTATAAACATGGAGTTTGTTTGTTGTAGGCCAAAAGAACGTCATAACTAAGAGTCATCAGGCAGAAGATCAAGGAGGGAGGGAGAGGAGAGAGAGAGAGAGAGAGAGAGAGAGAGAGAGAGAGAGAGAGAGAGAGAGGGAGGGAGGGAGGGAGGGAGAGAGAGAGAGAGAGAGAGAGAGAGAGAGAGAGAGAGAGAGAGAGACCTTGTGGCTTCATGGAAGAGAAGGGACAAGCAGAACAGAAACTAAGCAGGAAGGTGTCCAGGGAGAGCCTATGGGTATGTTCCAAAGAATGCCACTCATGAGTGTTAGCACAAGAGAGAGAACATCAGATATGGGATTCACAGGTCAGTTTAATGCACTAAAGAGATGACTTAGAGGTAGACACACCATTCTCGTGGCACCTCAGGCCAGGTTGAAACCAGACTGACCTAGCATGGTGGGGCAGAGACACTGGAAGAAGGAAGGTGTGTTAGGGGAGGTGGCAGTGCCTTCTTGGGAGCTGGTTCAGACGGCCAGTTTTCACCCTCTTAGCCTAACCTTGTAAAGGTTCTTTACCTCTGTGTGCCTCAGGTTCCTCACCCTTAAAGTGGATGTAGTAATGAATCTCATCTCGTGGGGCTGCTGAAAGGAATATGATGAGTTTATGGACCTGAAATACTTAGAAAAGTACTTGGAATATAATAATTACATATGCCCCATACTCCTGTATGCATATGTAAGTGGTGTGGACTGTATGGCAGCCATCACTGCTTGACAAAGTTCCAGCGTTTTGACATTGCAGACCACACTTCTCCAGCATCCTTTCACTTTCATTTTTGTGGGAGTTCCCTTATGCCTTTTCTGATGTTTATTAAGTGGCGCAATGTTATTCATTGAGTGGCGTTGTTTACCTTACCGTGCAAGAAAAGCCAGGAGGTACAACAAAACCCACTGTAAGAGTTTATTAAGGGAAGGGAACAGAAGGGATGTGTTTAGGCCTATGGAAAGACCATGCAGGAAGAGAGGGAAGGATAGGAAGAACCTGCCATTTAGAGGTCTCCCCGCTCCCTGCACATGCACATATGTGTATAGATTGCATATTCACGCTGCATGTAAATTACGTGATCACGAAGCGCACAGATTACGTAGAACATAAGGCCCTGGGATGACTAAGCATCTTGCCAGTGAATGAGTGGTCATGGGGAGTGACTAGGAATTCTAACATTTTTCCTTTGGAAAATTTTGTGTGGGCTTTGGTGGAGGATGAAGATGTATACAATGGCAGCTTCTTTAAACAAAACAATTCTTTGGAAAAAATCCCTGTCACTGTGGAACCATAGAGTGTGATAACTCTGCCTACTCCCACACAAGCTAACATCAAGCTGCCGGAAAATTGAGATAAGTAACATATGCTTGATAAATAAGGTATATTTAATAATCAAGATTTATAAATTCCTAAGGTCTACTCCAGTTCACAGTAATATTTGTCTAACTTTGCCTTTGCTCACTTTAAGCTCTAGCTATTTGGATAAACTAAGCCATAAAAAAACAAAAAACAAAACAAAACAAAAAAACCCCTGCAATATTCTGTAATGGAGTGTCTGGTCCCTGAGAAAGTCCTTTTCCCAAGGTCAGGCATTTAAACAAAAGCCCCCATTTCCTCAGGGGCTTGAAGAAAGTCCCTGCTGTCTACGAAGACAGTCATTCTCCTTATCTCTGGCAGGAGGAATTTGAGACTCTTCATTAACATATGACTGTGGTGCTTATTAACTTGTCAAGGTCAATGAAAGTTTCCTCAATCCTTGCTCACAAGCCCCACCCCAGCTCACAAGCCCCATTCCTCACATTTAATCCTCTGTGCAGTTATAGAGTAAAAAAGGTGTAGCCTTTTTTTTTAATAACCAGGCAGCCATCCTGATTCACCCTCAGACCCCATCAGTTTCCTTCCCTCACTGACTCCACACCTTCTCTTTGGGAACTGAACCCCACTGGAGCTGGACTCCAGACAGGAAGCAAAGGGGAACTCCCATGAGTACAGACAGCTCCAGAGACATTTAAGGACTAACTGTGAAGGGACTAGGAGGTAAACTGAGGGAGGAACCGAAGAAATAGATGTGTATCCACCAGATACTAACTGGCAAACAGGTGGTACCAACTGTCTTAAATGGAAAGGAACTGATAAGGAGGGTATTGACAGGCAGAATTTCTACTTTCTGCCAAAATACAGTAATAGGAACCAGATTTCCCTGTGTGCACCAAACAGCTGAAAAACTGGACAAAATACGCAAAGCTACAGTTTTTGAAGATGTTGCACTGTAGGCAATGAAGTTCAGCTGTCTCTGTAGATGGAGGCAAAATGAGAGGACCCTTGCAAATGCTCCCAATGGGCTCCTTGAGAGATTTTTCCAGGCTGAAGTGTAGGTGGAGTAAACCCAGAGGGCATCTTTCAGAGGCCCTGACATGAGAAGATGTCTCTTTCAGGCAAGGTAGCTGGAGTTTTCAGATGCAGTGGCAGATTGAGAGCTTCAGAGCGATCCTCGAGAATTTCCCCTAGTACAAGCATCCACTGAGGAAACAGAGTGACCTGTGGGTACTACCTGAGACAGGTAGTGTCAGAAAGGGATAGAGAGTGACCAGAGGGAGCCATCCCTTAGAGCATGCACGAGGCTGGGAATAGTGCCTATGCCCAGGCAAACTAGGAAATGGGTCATCAAATCAAGTATTTAGAAGGTGATGATTCCATTGTATTTGATGAAAAGTTTAGTGCAGATTCAACATGTTAAAACAACATAAAGTTAACTGGTCGAGCCTAAAACCAAACTGTTCCCAATGGGTTCACATTACATGTTGATTGATGCATGTTAGAGAACAGGGAAGAAAAAATCTGATTCTGAAGACACATCAAGACAAAATATTTAAATGTAAAAGGAAGAGCAAAGAGAAATGTGCTCTCTGGGGATAATTCCAAGCAGTCCATGTACATAACGTTCTCGAAGATGAAGCAGCGGTGTGTGTGTGTGTGTGTGTGTGTGTGTGTGTGTGTGTGTGTGTGTGTGTGTGTTATCTTAAAAATATTTCCATACTAAAGTCCATATTTCAAATAAGCTCAGAAAACAGTGAGCGACACCAAGATGTAAGAAGCCCCATAGCTAACTTCCTTTTGCCAAATTTGTTTAATTTCCTAGGACCATGAGATCATGCTAAAAACTTTCTTTCCTGGATAGAATCATTGTAATGATTGTGGGACAACTGGTTAGGAAATCAAAGTATCCTATAAGACTAAGCTTGTAGTTTACTAAACAAACAAACAAAAAGTAAAATGTCACTGTCAACGTATCTGTTAAGGGAAAGAACCAAGGTTTCTGCCTTGTTTGTCCATGTGTCCACGCAGCTTGATGTGTCTTTTATTCCTCCTTGCCATTTTAACAGAAATAGGTGCTGAAAGAACTTATTGATTATAACAAAATGGAATGAAAGATATTTGAGGTAACAATTTTATCCAGATTCTGTCCATTTCATATAACTTGTATGCCAAACATCACCTAGAAATTAATCAACAGGAAGATATTTTTAATTAAAAAATTTAGTATCAAAAATATATAAAGAACTCAAGAAACTAGATATTAAAAAACTAAATAATCCAACTAGAAAATAAGGTACAGATCTAAACAGACAATTCTCAATATGGTAATCTCAAATGGCTGAGAAACATTTAAAAGAAATGTTCGACATCCTTAGCTACCAGGAAAATGCAAATCAAAACTACTTTGAGATTCCATCTTACATGTGTCAGAATGGCTAAGATCAATAACACAAGTGACAGCTCATGCTGGAGAGGACGTAGAGCATTGCTTGTGGAAGTGCAAACTTGTACAGCCACTACGAAAATCAATATGGCTGTTCCTCAAGACCCAGCTATACCACTGTGGTGATATATTGTGTATCCTAATAAAATTTGCCTGAAGATCAGAGAACAGAACAAGCCACTAGATTAAACATAGAGGCCAGGCAGTAGTGGCACACACCTTTATAGAGATCCGTCTATATCTCTGTGAGTTCAAAGCCACCCTAGAGTATGTGAGATTGACTCAGTATAGGCGAGAAACAGAGCCAGGCAGTGCTGGTACACACCTTTAATCCCAGCACTTGAGATCTCATGCCTTTGCTTGGGAAGCACTCATGCCTTTAATCCCAGGAAGTGATGGCTGAGTAGAGAAAGGTATGTGAGGCATGAGGAGACAGGATCTAAAGCCTTTTCAGGCTGAGGAGTCCTAGAGGTAAGATGTGGCAGTGACTTGCTCCTTTGGCTCTTTGATCTTTCAGTATTTATCCCAATATCTGGTATTGGTTTTTTAAGACAACTTAGAATTTGAACAACATATTACTCTTGGGCATATACCAACAGGATGCTCAATCCTACCACATCCTATCACAAGGACACTTGCTAAACTATGTTCATTGCAGTTTTATTCATGATAGCCAGAAACTGGAAGCAACCTAGATGTCCCTCAACTGAAGAACAGAATAAGAAAACGTGTTACATTTACACAATGAAGTATTACTTGGTGGTTAAAAAAATGATATCATGAAATTTACAAGCAATGGATCCAACTAGAAAAAAATCATCCTGAGTGAGGTAACACAGACTCAGAAGAGAAATATGGTATGTACTCACTTATAGGTGGATAATAGCTGTTAATTAAATGATAATCAAGCTACAACCTATAGACCCATAGAGGTTAGATAAAGAGGGGGGCTCTGGGGGGGGAATGTTTGGCTCTCCCTGGGAAGAGAAAATAGACTAGATTCTGCAGGTAGCCTGGGGTAGAAGGGGAGGGAACTGGAAGGATCGGGAAAGTGGGGGGATATGGAGGAAGAGAATGTGGGGAAAGACAGCTGGAATTGGAGGACATTTGGGGAATGGTGTGGAACCCTAGTAGAGTAGAAACTTCCTGGAAACTGTGAGAGTGACCCTAGTGAGGACTTCTAGTAATGGAGGATATGGAGTCTGAATTGGCCATCTTTTGTTAGCTAGGCAAGGTGGTGGGACTGGGTTACATTCATTTGAGTTATTGGCCAAAGAGGTCCCGTGGAGATCCCCAAACAACCCAGGCTGGTGCTAGGACAGAGGGTCACTCTCGGAAAACTTACAGTAGGGGTAAGGGTGGCGGTGAGGGGGGCGCATTGCAGAGGGCAACTTCCACTCAATTCATTGAACATAGAGAGACTGAGCTGGTGTGGAGCCCGCTTCACCTCTCCATTCTAGTCTCTCTGGAACAGGAAGGTACTCTGCAAGCTATGGAAAGAGAAACATGGACACCAACACAGTCACAAAACCCTCCCTCCACTTACAATCTGCCCTGTCTGAAAGATATGCTGGGGTGATGATGGAACAGAGCTTGTAGGAGTGGCCAAGCAATGTCTGATTGAATTTCAGGCCCACTCCACAAGAGTGAGCCCCTGCCCAACACTGCTTGGAAGGCCAGAAAGCAGAGACTGGATAGTCCAGAGACCTAGGGTAGAACCAAACATGACTCGTCTAAAAAAGTTATAAACCTTTTTTCTTAAAAAAATTTATGGGTATAAGTATATGCTACTAGCGTGCCTGGTGCCCAAGAAGAAGATGTCAGATCCTCTGGAACTGAAGTTACAGATGGTTGTAAACTGCCATATAGACACTGGGAATTGAACCTGGGTCTTCTAGAAGAGTAGCCAGTGCCCTTAACCACTAAGCCAACTCGGGCCCCAACAAAAATATTTCTAGCCCTATATCTGCTGCAAATCCTCTTACCTTCTTCAATCCATGAGTGTTGAACCCCACTCGACAGGCAGAAATTCTATCACCTATTTGAACAACTTATTAACAGTGTTAAGGCTGAGACTTTCTGCCCAGGAACGTTTTCTATGATGCCCCAGATAGTTCTAAATGGTACCCATTCTTCTCTCACTTAAAGCTGACTCTTGTAGATGAACCAGTGTCTTAGTTCAGGCTCCCCTCAAAGCAGATGCAAAGATTCAGTGCTAAGTTCAATAAATTTATCTGAGAGTTTATTTCCTCGACAGTGAAAACTGTCTTCTGGACTGAGTAATCGCTGCTATTGTTGCACAATTGGTCAGGAAAACAATGCTCTATCACCAAACAATAATTGTTTGTAGCTTATTAAACAGAAATAATAACATTTCAGTGTGAACACTTCTCTTAGCAAATTGCCCCTGAGAGTTCAACGAAAGCATGGGGAATGTGAGGTTGAAAAACAAGCAAATCCAACCCAAAGGGGATTATCCAGTGAGTTCCTGCCTCCCAGGTGTCCTGTAACCAGCACCTTGAACCTGTCCCATGAGCTGGATGTGATGTCCTGTGCCTGTAATCCCCACAACTGGGAAACTGAGGCAGGAAGGTTGCTGTAAATTGAGACCAGCCTGGTTACATAGTGAGCACTAGAGCAGTCAATCCGATGGGATGAGACCCTATCTCAAAACTTCAAATAAGAAAATATAACAGCCACAACAATAAACTGTCCCTGGAAGGACAAGGCAATGGAGAACGTATCCGTGGGCTCTCCTCTCTTATCCCTTGTCCCTGGTACATTCAGGATCCTCTGAACAGGAGTGAAGGCCAGAGACAATGTGCAAGTCCTTTAAGATTGGAAGACACAGGGCTGGAGAAATGGCTTGTGCTATTTCTTTGGGTAAAGAAAGTGCTTTACCCAAAGTAATTACAGTGTGAGCATGGAGTCCTAACTTCAAATCTCCAGCATGCACATAAAGCCTGGTATGGCAGTTATATCTCTTAATCCTTGTACTCCTACAGAGAGGCAGAGACCGGAAGAGCACCTGAAGCTTGCAGATCAACCAACCCAAGATGCACAACTGCAAACAAAGAGAGCCTGTCTCAAATAAGGTGAGAGGTGAGGACCACATCTGAGGTTATCCTCTGACCTATACCTCAGTGCCATGGCAAGTGTGTGTCTGTATATACGTCATATGCATATACACATCACACACACTCACACACCACCACTACCACCACCAAGATTTGAAGGAAAAAAAGAGTCTAGAAGACACATTGAGCCCTTAGATAAGACACTGGGACATACAGGAGCCCAGCAGCCAGCAGTATCTGTCACCATTGGAAAAACAGACACATTGTCTATTTTATTATTGATAATTTTTAATCTCATCACACTATGAGACAGATTTTCACTGAAACTTCAGAGCTGCAGATTTTCTTTGCTTATTTGTAAAACTATCCTTCCTATATGGAGAAAGCCCATGCCTTTGCCAAATATATCATGATGAAACCTTTTTTGATCAAAAATAGCCCAACTTCATTTTTAATTCAAATAAATATGTTAATACAAGATTAAGAAATGTCATCAAGTATCTCTTGAATTTAATTTGCATTTAATATTGAATAAATATCAAACATTACTAAAACTACTGAAAAATGCATGTCAGAATATATATTGCAGAGAGATTTAAATGATTTATATCCAATAGAATTAATGTATTCACTTTTTAATAAGTTATAAAAAAGAAAGTGGGTCATGTGACTATTTGTGTTATCTAATTTATAAAAAAGGAGATGCAGTTCAACTGAAATTGTAAGCTATATCTGAAGTGAGTTCTATGTTGAAAACCATGGTATTTCTTTAGTGAAAGTGTGTGTGTATTGATTATGTTCTGCCCTGGGGGGAAAATGAATTAGAATCAAGTGTAAATATCATCAATAATGCACTAATTTATCATCCTCAGCATAAAATTGTCCCCTGGTGTTTAAGGAGAAAGCCGTGGAATGCTAAAATTGATCACTATGAATGCATGCCTGTATTTGCACTTTTTTGGTTATTCCTAGGAAGAGAAAGCATTGAGCATGTTACAAATAAAATGGGATGAAGACTAATTTCAATTAGATTATTCATGATGCACTTTTATAATGAGCATTTTCAGTGTTTTATTGAAGGCCACAAAACAAGTTAGAAATTATGAAAGAGTCTCTCATGTGGACTTTTGTCGAACTCTAGGAAATTGGATAGTACTGGACACCATCTCAATGATGTGCAGAAAACGTCCAGTGATGCTGTTTCAAGCCACTCATGCTTTCCAGGCACAGCACTGAGGGGACCCTGGAGGAGACCCACAGAAGGTGACCCAGAGGTACCTTCAAAACACAGAGCATATTTCAGATGCCTCACCCAAGAGTTGCTCGTAGGAACTGCACCTCTGTCACTGGACTATTAGAGTGTTATTTCTTCTGCCCCTCTCTGAGTGCAGTTTGAAACCTCACTGTGCAGCTTGGGAGGAACTAGAGGCCCAAAGGCTTCCTGCTCCCTAAATAGTCATTGAGGGAGGTGCTCCTTTTTTCATTAGCTGAAGGTTTTTCAGAAATAATACACCCAGAAAATGTTGATGGGTGTGGAAACAGCTTCTGTGAAATAAGAAGGCTTTAGGCCAATCTGGTAAAGTGCTTTGCTCGTAAACCCATTGCATGGTCCTACTGTGGAGACTGCCTGGTGCTCAGATATGCACATGTCCAGTCTTCCCAGAGAGTGCCTGATCTCAGTCTACAATACCAATTTACACCCCCACCATCTATGGAAGTTCCCGTCACCTGCTCCGTGTGGATACTTGACAACATCGTGTCCTGAAATGTTCTCCAGTTTGGCACTAAGAATATTACTTCCTAAAGTTTACTTTGTTTCCATTTCTTTTTGCAAGACTGGAGTGTATTGTTTGTTTGTTTGTTTAATTTGTAAATGTGTGCTTATATACCCTGACTGAGTTTCTGCTGCTGTGAATTGTCCTTTGTATCTTTTTCCAGTTTTGATGTTTTTAGAATTAAAAATTGAGGTCATGTATGTATTCTATATTAATCTTTTAAATGTCGTGAAGGTTGTCCTTTCGTAGACCACTGTTTTATGGCTCCAGGTGCAGATGGATCACTGTCACCTAATACTGCATTCTCCTCTACTATTGATGACAGTGTGATTAAGAGAGTCTCACCATACAGATTCCTTTTAGATCTCGCATGCATTCCACTTCATTTAATTTCCACAATAGCTCTATTAATCCAGTGTTCATCACATCCCCATTTTGCAGATGAGAAAACTAAGGTGTCCAGAGACTTAAAGAAATTCAACAACATTATTCAGGCAGTAGGTAGCGAGGGCAAGATCTCAGCTTAATCCAATTCCAGAAGACTCACTGTTACTGCTACATAGTCTCATATAACTTCATTTTAGTACAAGGTGAATCCAACAGCAATTTTTGAAAACTTCATTTGGGCTTGTATCATAGTACACGGCACTGAGTTTTGGACCTAAAAGCTATGGTACACACCACTTTGTTCATTGACATTAAGTTCCAATGTGGAGTCTGTAAGACTTGTTTATTAAAAATAAGAAAATAATCCCCAAACAAGAAGCAAACCAACAGTCTCTACCCTCAAGAAGCTTACAGTGCAGGAAAGAAGGCCCATAGTCGCATGGCTGTGTGATAAACATGGTGACCCACGCAATAGGATTCAGTCAAAGATGCCGACAGAGTCCGCAGGAAGGCCCGGCACAGTTTTACGGGAAGACAGAACTGCCATTTCTAGGAGTCATAGTTTTCGCTTGGGACCTTCAGTCAGGAAAGATGGCCAGCTTTCCCCCCACGTGTCTTTGTTCCTTCTGCATGTTGGTTAGATCCAGCGGCTCTAACCAGTCTCTTGCATCTTCCTGCTGAGAAGTTGGGCCCCTGGTTCGTCCCTGGGATGCTTTCAGCTTGCATTCTGACCCTTACAGGATGCTTAACGTGTGATGGGTGTTCATCACCAGATGGGGTGAGGTGCGCAGGGTGGGGCAGGGTTGGGTATGCGGTGGGGGCTACCATGGTAACTGTTCGCTCTTTTCTTATTCTCTTTGTTACGTCCCTCTCCAATAAAAGCTGTATCACATTCTTCAAGAAATAAATGGAGCGTTAAGATTTTGGTTGTGTCGAAAACGACAGGATGCTGCATAAGCTACTGTCACCTTAGTGCTGTTCTCTTAAAAACTAAAAATAATGCCATGGGTCAAGAGTAGATAATGCTGGTCACTAAATGAAAAATCCTTATACCTCCCTCTGCTTTGGAGGAACAAACACTAGGAAATGCAGGGGATTGTCTTGCTTTTGATGCTCAGGGTACAGAAAGGGGAGGTGCATCCAGGAGAAGCGCCTCGGTGACCTCACACTGGGTGAGCTCAGTCTTATCCGGATTTTTCCCATGATGTCATTCCATACTGGTTATTTTTAAGCACATGGACCAAAACATTTATTTCTTGGCTGCTAGTGTTCTGTCTCACCTCAGATGCTATTTTAGCAATTGTCCTATAAATGGACGGTGCTGTGATCTCATGGGTGTCGGAAGGACAGAGAAGAGAGGCCAGAGATGCGCCTGACTGATGGCATGGGAAGGGACAGAGCCTACCAGCATGCTACTTGCAGGACAAGGACAGAGGTAAACAGTGAAAACATTGGCCTGTGGGTTTTTTTTTTTTTAATGACTGGTTATAAAAACACAGAACTCCATAACATTCTCACCAACTAACTTATTTTTCTGCGTGTTGTTTATAGCTAATTCCTAAAAGATCCGATACTATCAGTTTCAAGGAGAAGTCACTATAACGAATGGTTGAGGATCCCTCGGGTAGGCTTACAGTGTGTACTCTGGAGTCCCTTCCTCAAGGAATTCTAATCTTTCCTTCAACCAAAGGGAAGGGTCTATGAATTAGCTGAGCCATTCACTATATAAGGATTTGGGTCTAGCTCTCAGATCTGGAGTTTGTTACATCGATTGGAGGTTGAACACATCATGGACCATGGCCATTTCTGATCTATCACCTGTCTCTGTAGGGCTGTGAACTAACTATGGCTTGTATATGTTAAATGATTGGGAAAACCCAAAAGGAAAATTGGGTGGCAAATGAAAATGTTATGAATGATGTCCATAAAGTTTTATTGGCAGACTTCATACTCAGTTGGTAGGTTTGATCTATGTGATATCATGAAACCACAGCAGAGTTGATTGAGTGGATGAACAGAGACCAGACACAAGGGCTTTATACTTACAAAGTAATGCTGAACATGCTGCAAATTATGGGGATACATCCATGATGCATCTGTAATGCAATGGTGTTTTGAGTACCATACATATCACTATACTGTAAAGTATTTTTATTGATACTTAATACACTCATGTCATGAGCAGAAAACATGGTAAAGGTGGAATTTGTGTGTATGTCTTTAAGGCATGACAAAGGGCAGGTGAGAAACTCAGATCTTCTGGTGTATGACCTTGTCATGTCTTCAGGTCATTAGGCCAACTTGGCCATTAGCAGTTTTCTGCTCTAAACTTCAAGTTTGGGGTGGGATCTAGTGGTAGCTCAGCAGATAATCTGTAGCTGGAAATAAGACAACTCTAGGGACTTGTATTCTGAAAATTAACTAGCAGGTTTTATTTATTACAGAATATATTATAGTTTTTATGAAATGAAATAATGCAAGGCTCCATTAGTTATGCACGGACTGTAGCTTCCATGTGTCCCATTTGCCAGTGAAACAAGCAAGAAAATCCATGTACTGATGGTGAATTAATTAAATCATTCATGATCTTAGCAGTTAAAGGAAAGTTTCTTGAGAAATAAACTTAAGATTATTAGCATTTTAGCAGGAAGAGTTTTTTTTTTTTTTTAAGAGTTCAGAACACTGAGAACAAAATCAATAGTCAATTTACAAACAAGGCAAGTGATTTTGAGTGGTTTTCTCTGGGTCTGGGCAAGTTGACAAATGTTTATGTACCGTTCAATTGTTTCTTCAGCGAGGCAATGTCTGACTGGTTTAAAATGACTAGAGATACAGTCTCTCAACAGTCTGTGGTTCAATATGGAACAATGGCAGGTCAGCATATGCTCAGAGAAGGTGAGAAATCACCAATTCAATATTATGAAGTAGAATCCGTAGGGTATGTTGCAGCTGAGACTAGTTAAAATACACATGGAGGCGAAAGCCTTAGACAAATTTACGACGCATGTGGAAGCCTAAAACCTTCAAAGCTTCTTTTTGAATTATCCTTCAGTAGGTACTCTGCAGAAAATTTGAGTTTATCATTTGCTATCAAACTAGGGAAGGCAACAAACTCCATGTTGTAGACTCACCTACTGGCAATTTAATGATTTTTTTTCCTGTCAAAAATACAGATATCTGTAAATATTTTTGTTGCTAAGAGTCCTGCCCTTGGGAGATGTAAACAATGTCTACCTCTCCTCCTTCGATCCTGACAACAAAGCAAGGTGTAATTCCACCAAAGTTCATTTTGGGAAACCTGTGAGTTTCTTAGGCATGGGTGAGTGCTTAAGGTCAGAAGCGTGAGTGACTGAACAGCAGCCATAGAGGAAGGTCTGCAACCAATGGGGGTGATGACTCCCCAAAGGCTGTGCAGATGGCTCCCACCTCCCCTAATCCTTCTCCACTTGTGTCTTCTTAGTCTAGCCCTTCCCAGAGGCCCTGAAGTCATGTGCAATTACAGCAGAATTACATACAACTGGTTGGGAGGAGTGGCCTGATACTCAGCTGAGGGTCTCTTCCTGCTTTCTCTTTCCATGTCAACAGCCAATAAACTCAGTGTGATGACTGTCAGCAAGCAGATGTAGTCAAACTCCTGAAAATGGCTATAGTGTCTCATAGGATTATATTGAAGCTGTGAAAGCTAGTGATGCTGTAGCCTTGGTGACATCAAAGCACAATACATTCCTGACATATCTGTGGTGATGCTGGTGTGGATAAACCTGCTGTATTAAAGCAGATCACACACAGTTGTGAACAGTGCATAATGCATGGTTGTGGCAATAAGTGGTATCAAACATTCTTTTCATATATATTAAAATAAACCATTTACTATGAAATAACACTGTCATGCTTGGGGCAGCCTCATCCTGTTTACTGTGTCTCTTGATTACACGAACAGGCTACACCAGTGTGTACTGTGCACTCTGCATTTGCACAACTACAAAGTTGTTTAGTAGCACATTGCTCAGAACATGTCCTTGTAATTACACCATGTGGTGGCTATACAAGAGAGGAACCTGAGTTATGTAAGTAACTTCTAAGTGATGAGCATGCTTAAAATGATATACTCCTGGTTTCGATGCTAATATTTGGCAATACTTATCTGTGTGAAAAAGAGTTTCAAAGATTAGGTTACATTACAAAAAGTTTATTAAAAATCAGCTTTAACAGATGACATTGACAAGCAGTTTTGATGACAGAAAGCACTAACTTAGAGCCTGAATTAAGGAAATATTATACTCTCCTTTTTGTTCTCCTCACCTGTAGGCAGCGTTTTCCATCTAGACCTCTGATCAGCTCTGCCCTGTCAGCCACTCCCCAAATAACAACACAGAGACAATATTGATTATAAATGCTCAGTTGATAGCTCAGACTTGTTTTTAGCTAGCTCTTAAATTAGCCCATTTCTATTAATCCATATGCTACCCTGAGGCTTGTTTATCTCATACATACATACATATACTTCCCAATTAGCTCTGTCTTGCAAGATGGCTCCCCAAATAACCACACAGAGACTTATTAATAATTATAAATGCTCAGCCAATAGCTTAGGCTTATTAATAACTAGCTCTTACAACTTAAATTAACCCATATTTATTAATCTACCCTCTACCACTTGGCAGTACCTTTTTTCAGTAAGATGTGTTCATCTCCTGCTCCCTCTGCTTCTGCTTGGTACCCCTCTTCTTCCCAATATTCTCTCCATCTTTGTTCCTCTCCTTCCTCTCTCTGTGACTCATCCCTATACCTACAATCAGCAGTTCTCTGCCCTTCTGCTTTCTGGTTGGGCCAGGTAAGTCTGTTCAGAGCTAGGAAACCTGCATCATAGCTTGAATGCACCTGGTATGAAAAAAGTCTTTTTGTTCTGAGCTAATTGTTGGAGGGAAAGTCTGGGGGTGCCATTTGGGCTGAGAAAGAAAGGAAGGTCTGAGCTTAATGTGAACAAGCAACAAAGCTATGTACTTAATGTCCGCCTTGTCTGTCTGGCCTAGGTGGTGTCTCCATATGAATATTTACCTTAATTCAGGAGACTATCAGGTGGTCTGGAATGCTTGTTTTGTTTGCTGTTTGTCTTTGGATGTTTGAGAGGTATCTCAGAAAAAATATACTGTTAGAAGTTCTTAGAAGAAGAATTAATTGGGAAAGCTACCGTAGCACACAAGAAAATCATTGCAGGAACTGGCTAATATATATTCAAAAGCTAACATCACCAAGACTCCTTGAAGCTTAGCTTTATCCTCTGGAAGAGCCCTGCTTCTTCTAGGTATTAGCCTTTGCTATAGTCAGCTAAATTCCTGCTTCATATTTCTTTGGCTCATAGCACTTCTCCCCACATTCTCTCTGTCCCCAAAATACTGCCTACCCATCAGCCAATCAGCTTTTTATTAACAATGAGAGCAACACATATTCATAGTGTACAGAAGGATTATTTCACAGCACTCACCAGACTATATTTATTACAAGGAATTTACACCCAGTTGTAAGGCTATAGTTTTTCACTACATCAGTGAACACTTTATTTTATTTAACTACCTCTGGAACATCTTCTTTTTGGCCTCTTCGTCTGCAAAGGGCAAGATATTCCTATGTCTAGTTTTATAGGGAAAGTTTGGCAAACACCAGCAGAGGCCTAGCAGCATGTCTGTGGGTAATCCCATGATAAGGACACTTGGACTATAAATTAGAAATGTTCTAATGACTACCTTACCTCTGGTGTGCTTTTCTATGAATGCATTTCATTTTGTGAGTAATCAACACCCCAAACTGCCTATGGTTTTATAAGACAAGTGTCTCCAGTTACACTGGGATATGGATTATAAGGCAATAAATTCAGGTAGCACATTGTGACTATGCTCCAACAACCTTGTGTTCCTAAGAAGAATTAGACAAATTTCTCATCCTTTACCTTGGTCAGAGGCATCTCTATTTCAGTAAACATGAACCATGGTTTTCAAGCTGCCAGCAAACTATTAGAACCAAGTCTAGTAGCAAGAGATACAGCTTCAAATCCAGACTATGTTAACTTCATGCATTTTGTTATGCTCAATAAAATTCAGTCTGTTCTATATTCTATTCATTTTTCCCTTGATCTTATATCTCAAGAATAAACCCTCGTACCTATTTTTCAGATTGTGCCATTGTACATTTAATTTATACTACATTACAATTATCTTAGTGTGTACTCAAGTTCCTTCTGGGTCACTTAGTACTTACCAACAGTAGGAAGTGCTCAGATCTTGTGGTAGTTTGCTATGAAAGTGATGTCCTCCATAGTCTCAGGAATTTGAACATTTGGTCCCCAACTGATGCTGTTGGGGAGGTTTGGGAGGTGTAGCTTGTTGGAGGAAGTATATCACTGGAGGTATGCCAAGTCCAGCCTGACCTTCAGATGGTCCTTGGTATAGGGGAGTGTGGATTGAGAAATAATAGATAGGAAAAATAGAGACATAGATGAAGAACAAGACAGAGACATAGGATAGCTTTGGGAGGGCGCTGAGTCAATACCACAGTCGCCCAGTTTATTCCTCATGGGCTTTTTATAAACCAGCAAGGGGAGAGGCAAAAGACCTCCCCCTTTAAAGGATATAATAGTTTATAGTACAAAGTACAGAAAACTATAAACACGTCCTTAATTCCCCAAACATCTAGTAGTCATGCCTTACGGCAAAATATCCTGTAATTAGGCCTTGACGTATAAGACACCTGGTAACCACAGCTTTGGCCAAAACATCCTATTTTGCAGCCTTGCCAGGCAAAATAAGCTCAGACTCTGTGACCTTGAATCAAGATGGAATAAGGCCACAAGTTTGCTCTCTCTGCTCTGTGCTTGCGGTTCAGGACTCTGATGTGTGCTCTCTGCTCCCTCCATTCGGCCCTTCATAGAATTTAACGCTCTTGAACCATAAGCCCAAATAAACTCGTTCTTCTATAGGTTACCTTGGTCATGATGTTTAATCACAGCAATAGAAAAGAAACTAATATAGATCAGGTCCAAAGTATGGGTTTTGCAGCAAAAGGAACCAAGGGAAAAGGCCGTAAGGGGGAGAGATATTTCCTAGCAAAGGCTCTGCCCCATTACTAAAGTTGATTTAAGTGGAGAGGCTAGGATCTCTAGAAATACAAGAAACTTTGGCTGGCAAGGAAGGATCCTGGCCCCCTCTGAACCTATCCAGATGTCTTCATCCTGATCCTAAGGCGCTTTGTCTTTTTCCAGCTGATACTGGAAACCATCGCTTGTGAAAGCTGAGAACTTGTGAAATTGACCTCAGTTTTCATTCTGCAATCTGCACACTTAACTCTGGTGACTTACTTTCAGCAAGAAAATCAGAGAGTCTCTTGGGACAAACTTGGACACTTCCTGACTTTCTTTCTTTCTTTTTTTTTCTTGAGACAGGGTTTCTCTGTGTAGCTTTGCGCCTTTCCTGGATCTCGCTCTGTAGACCAGGCTGGCCTCGAACTCACAAAGATCTGCCTGCCTCTGCCTCCCGAGTGCTGGGATTAAAGGCGTGTGCCACCACCGCCTGGCGACACTTCCTGACTTTTCAATCTCCGGTTTGAGCTGAGAATCTACAGACATGAACTTGTCTCCAGTAAGTGTTCCCTGCATTCAGGAGATACCAGCCCATGTTGTAATCAATGCCATCATCTATTCTGATGTTATTGGCAAGGGCAGTGGGCCCCGGGTCCTCCCAAGGCTCCTGTTTTAGTAAGTATCACACTTAACTGAAGGTGCTGATGCCATTAACTGTGTGCTGCTCTGTGCCACTAGTCATTAGAACTCTAGTGACCAACGATAGGGTGCTCAGCCCTATTCTGCAAAGCTAGGAGGCAACCAAAGCTATTCCCAGCTTCATTGTTAAAGGAATTGAGTGGCGTGTTTCCTTGGGTGCATTCTAATAAAATTACCTATGTAAGTCAGGGTCTCATTAAGACTGGAAACAGGGTCTGGAATTGGTAAAATGATTTCTGTGCAAGCATGAGGACCTGCCTTGAGCCCAAGAACCTATGTGAAAAGCCAGGCATGTAGTATACAGTTGTAGTCAACCTAGAAGGAGGAGTTTGAAGCTGAGAACACAGCTTAACTTCAGGCCCACCAACAAAGCCCACAGGGATTTTGTGTTCGCTACATTTTCACTTAGTAAATTTCTACGCTATGATCAGAGTCGGGACAGTCATTAAGAAGAGGGGAAGAACGTGTATTTTTCCCTAGCGAAGGAAACCTTATTGGTTTCATTTTCAAGTAGCCCTGTGAGACCAGTCGTTTATGCCATGAACTTCATTTATTTAATGTATGTCAGGATATACCTTCCAGGCTCATGGCATTGTTGCCTGGGGATTCCCTAGATGGAAGAACAAGCCCATTTAAAGAGAAGTTGAGTTTTTCCACCATGCTAGAAGCAAATTTATCTGAAGCCAGCCAGGGTCCTAGGTAATTTTATGTTACCGCAGCCTGTATTTACTATTGGAAAACTATGCAACAGAGGCAGACAGACGTTAAAAGTATCAAAACATCTTCCTGATGGTTAATCCATCTTCACAGTCTTCCAGGGATTTGGGGGAGAGGGAAAAATCAGAGTCCCTCTTCTCAGGCATTGGTTATACATAGGGAGATTAATTTTGCTACTTGATGAGTGGGACCATCTCCTTGCTTCGCCCCTGTTTCTGTCACTTAGCATATTTGCACCTTGCTGAGCTCACAGAAGAAGGGACCCGGATGGCGGGGGTGGGGGTGGGGGTAGCAGAGAATTTTACCATTCAAAACTTCTTGGGAACTTTACAGAATGATGACCAAGGAAACAATATGGCCAGCTTGAGACATGCTACTGATTCTTCTGTAATAAAGGGAAAGTGGGGGGTTGAGAGGGAGAAGGGAGCTGGCTACACTGGTCATACGGAGATGAACTGTTGTTATTCTCAAAGTGGTTTAAGATAGAAGGGAGCAGAAATGGACTGAACGGAGCCTATGACTGGGGTCTTCCCTAGCCTTAAGTTTAGCTAACTACTTCCCTGGGGGAGGAAATATGGCAGAAAAGAGGTGCCTTAAAAAATAAAGGAAATGACGGATTCAGTCTGCTCAGGAGGAGATGGCTGTCAGATCTAGTGTTGCTGGCTGAGGCTAAGGCCAACTGTACATGCTGGGCAGGAATGGTGTTTTTCCCATTCTCCTATCCTCTGCAGCTGCTCCCCTTTGTTGGTTTGGTTATTATTGTCTTTATGTTGTGTGTGTGTGTGTGTGTGTGTGTGTGTGTGTGTGTGTGTGTGTGTGTGTGTGTGTGATACACTCACACTCACGTCTCTAGGCAGCTATTTCTGTGACTATGAGAAGTAGATGCACAGTACGCTAATATTACAAATAGATCTCTCTTATTTCTTGAGATAGGGTCTTTAATCAGTCTGAAGATTGCTGATTAGGTTAGTCTTACTGGCCAGCAACCCCAGAGATCCACTTGTCTCTGCCTCCCTGGTGTTGAAATTGTAAGCACGAACCGCAAGGTCTCACTTGTTCTGGGGATTGAGTTCAGCTCCTCTTGCTTGCTCAGTAAACATTTTACTGATCCAGTTCTCTGAAAGGATGAACACAAAATTTTAGAAACTTAGAGGTTAAATCCAGGGTACAGTGACAGGAAGGGCCAATGCTTAGTGGAAGATAGTTACTGAGACAGCTTTTAGATCCTATGTGACCATGGTGTGGCTTTTTCATGCCACATGAAACAGCCTCCTTTAGCTCCTGACTGTGCATGCTCTAATAGTCATGGGAATGCTGGGAATTATTTACTTCCTTGCCATGCATATATTCCAGATCCAAGTAGCCAGGATGGCTTCTTTTATTTGTCACTAAGAACTTGGATTACAGTAGAGCAGATATGTAAGAATGTTTTGTAAATTGTGACAGGTGCTATAAACATAGTGTATCATCTCATGGGTTCTTAGCTTTCACTCTGCTTCGTATCCTTACGTACATCCTTAGACGCTTTTCTAGCTCTTCATGCCCAATGTCACTGTCCATGCTGGCACTCCTAGATGGATACGTGTATGTAAATAAGTAGAAACAGCTTACAGATCTGTGTGAAAGTGGAAACTCATTAGTGACCAGGTGAGTCAGAACATTTAGAACTCAGTGGAAGGAGGACCATTTCCTGGAACTTTAAAGGGCTTATTTAGATTCAGTTGAACTCGTAGGTCAAACAGAGAAACCCCCCTGACACCGCCAATTCACACACCTGCTACTGAGGTGTCTCTTGCCAGGGATGATGACTCCCTGACCACTCTTTGTGAACTGGTGTCTCAGGAACGTGCATTCTGACAGTTGAGGACTCACGTCTTTGCCTGCCAGGATCGTGAACAGAGGTCAGCATGTATATTCACAGACTCCTGCATTACTGCTGTGGAAGGCACAGGCTGGAAATGAGCAGCATGGGAAGCATCGTCTTGGGAAAACAGCAAATTGTCCAGCACTGCTTTTTAAGAATCCCATTGTGTTTGTCAGAGCCTTCTCAGGGGTTTCAGGGTTAAGTGGGAAAGGGGTGTAGAGCTTTAGGCAAGTGACCATGCCCAGTCCCCACTGTCATGCTCCTAGATTTTTATGTTAAGGTTTTGTAGACATAAAAGTTTGGCAGCAGATCTATTAGTTTTTGATTTGAATCAATGAGACACTGTAACTTTTGTATCCCATAAAAATGACGCTTCCTGTGAAGGATTATGTAATTTCAGTATTTAGGGGCATAAATGATAATGAAAAATAGCTAAGCAGAGTTCAAATTCTACTCTCTGGTTAATGTAAAAATGATATATGTAAGGTTTATGTTTAGAAAAATTGATCAATTTATAAAAGTGGTTTATGAATCCATGGTACTGGAAACTTGAGGCTGTAACTTCTAAACTGGAGTTTAAGGTTCCAAGGGGGCGGGGAAGGACACTGCATTTGACTTATTTCTAGAACCTAAAATGATTGCGACAGGGGTTTCTCTGATGGACAGTTTAGTGACTTCACTCAAATGTGGTTTTTACTCAAATGTGAAGAATCCTGAAGTCTGATGAAGGAGAATCACTCATCTGCCCAGGAGTTACTAGTCAACCAGTGTGATGGTTACTGATAATTGTCAATTTGACAGTATCTTGAAACACCAAGGAGATGTGCCTCTTGTGGGGAATTGTCTTGATTTAGGAAGTGAAGTGGAAAGACCCACCCATCCCATCCTATCAGGGATTCTGGATCATGTAAGTGGAGAAAGAGAGCCGAGGAGCAGCGTGCATGCATCTACATCTGCTCCGGGATTGTGGATAACAATGTGACCAACTGTTTCAGGCACCGCCTCTTTCAATTTCCCACCTTGAGAGACTGTACTCTTGAACTGTGAGCCTAAATAAACTCTTTTTTCCCTTTAAGTTGCTTTTGCCAGAGTACTTTATCATAGCAACAGGAAAAGAAACTCAGAAAGCCAGGAATGAAAATACAAACAAGAACCATGACTTCAACAGTCAAGAGCAGCAGAGGGGGTTCTGTATTGAGCTTTGGTTTACTGCTCACTCCAGCTGGGGAACGTTAGATACATAGTAGCTTCTCATCTTCAGAATAAGGTAGACCAGCACCATCACTTACTTCCCAAGGGCTTAGTAACCTACTCAAGGCCACACATAAGTGGCCAAATGGTGATGCTAACTGATGATGGTGGTGGAGATGACAACACTCACCACTCAGGAGATATCACCTTGAATCAGGCTTTTCTGTTAACAGGATAAATGAAAACCAATAACTGCATATGTAAGAGATATGAGTACTGCTGTTACTGCTTTCATCCTTGGTATGGGGAAACTTCGATTGGAAATTGCATTCACAATAATACTTATTAAAATAAAAACTCAAAGTTCCTTCTCCAGATACACTATAGGTACATCAACTTTTACTTATTTACTATTTTTATTTGTATTCATGAGTCAATGTGCACTATGTGTTCAGGAGCCTATGGAGCCCAGTGGAGGGCATTGGATTTCCTGGAACTGGAGTTGCAGGCAGTTATAAGATGCTGTGTGGGTGATAGGAACCAAACACTGGTCCTCTGCAAGAGCAGTAAGCTCTTTTAGCTGCTGAGCTGTCTTTCTGGGTGCATCAAAACTTTTAAAAAACTACATTGTACTTATCTGCTATAAGACTTATCATTTTATATTGATTACTTAGAATGCAAGGAATGAATGCAGTGATCATTAAAACAGTTTCATATTATTAGGATTCTATAAATACTATCCAATCTTAGTATTATTGTAAGAGCTCATATTTTCTTCACCATTTTCCTGTTTTTGTATTATTTTATTTTGTATTATATTGTATTATACAAGACAATTTCTTATGCACCTCAGGCTAACTTCATACTCATAATAGTGTGTACCACAATGCTGGCCTAACATGACTCTTTATTTTATATAATTTAAAAATTCAGCATGTCTTCTTGAATTATCACCATATATAATCAAGAACAAACTGAATTAAATATGTATTATTTGCTTTTGTCTTTAAAAATATTTATCCTAAATACACTGACTTAACTCATGTATACTATGACTTTCTGTGTTCCTTTTACTGTACAAGACATCAGAGATGAACTGATGACCCACACCTGGTCTCTGTTTTCAAATACTGACAGTCCAATGGTACCACTTATGTGGATGACTCAATAGTGTGGTGAGTGCAATTTGACCCACTGTTTTACCTCCAGGTACCTCTAGGAAAAAAAAATCCATCTGCCAAAGGACTTGCACAGAAAAGTTCCCAGCAACTTTTATAAATCATAGCTTGAACTGAAATTGACCTGAGTGTCTAGCAAGAACATAATCAGTTTGTGATGTACTTGTACATATGAAAAGTAATAAAAATGATGAAATGTGGATGGGTGAGCCTCGAGAACATCAGGCCTGTGCCAAGACAAAGAAGCTAGATAGCCCATGTGCATCTACAATGATGTAACTCATATTTGTCCTCATCTGCAGTGAAGGAAATCAGAACACAGGTTGCCTGGGGCTCGAGGTGAACCTTTGGAGGAGCGTGAGGAGACCTTCTGAAGTAACACGTAGTCCAGATGATTGAAGGTTTTATGTCTTGACTAGGAAAAGGGGATGGGGATAGAACATAGGGCATACACTGTCAAGGATCATCAAACTGAACACATAAGATCTAAGCATTTATTGCATATAAATTCTACCACAATAAATGTTAAGGATTTTGTGTTTTTATACTATTATAAATGGTTCTTAATAATTTTATCTTCCAGATGTTTTATATTAACATGTAACAATGTATTTGATTTTAAATATTGACTATGGTTTTTCTAACACTGATAAATTCACTAATCAGTTCTAGTATTTTATACATACACACACACACACACACACACACACAAAGAGAGAGAGAGAGAGAGTTCTAAGCACATATACCCTTCAGTCTTCCATTTATTTTAATTACATTTCCCACCTTTTGTCACTCTCTCTGTCCTGCAGTTGGAATCATTTCTTTGGGTCAGTCTTTTACTTCTCAATGATTTTGTTCATTCTCCCCCTACAAACACCTACAGGGCTTTTAACCATTGTTTTTTTTTTTAGTTCTGATTCTAGAAGTCCCACTCTGTCCTTTTTTACTTTGGCAAGGTCTTTTCTTCTTTTTACCCTTCCCTGTTCATTGAGACAGTTTTCAGTCTTTGTTTCTTTAAATGCAGTTTTCTAGATCTCATCAGCTTACCTCCATGCTGAAGTCTTCAGGGTCTGTTTACAGAGTCTGTTATTGCTTCTGTTTCCCCGTTCAGCCCGCTCACTTCCTTCCAGTGACATGGTTGTGTGCTAACCATGTACTGCTCACTCTCTGGGAAGCATGATTTGGTGATGCCTTGTGGGACGGTGGCTCTCTCTAGATAACTGTCCTTGCCAGATGTCTAAGGGCATTGCTTTTCTGTAATCAATTTAAATTTAATTCCTGGCTTAGAGTTCTCTGGACCTTTCCTGGTTTTTTTTCAGTCTGGGCTGTAAATCTACAGAAAGGTTGATCGCTAGATAAAACTATTCTGGGGTAGGGGTGTGTGTGTGTGTGTGTGTGTGTGTGTGTGTGTGTGTGTGTGTGTGTGTGTGTTCACTTTCCCCCTTTACTCAGTATCAAGATACCTCTGCTTTGAGCCTATTGGGAATTGGCACTTTTCCCTTTGCAATTCTATTTTAATGCAAAGGGAAATCTAACATTGGCCTACCAACCTGCATGGACTCTGAACTTGACTTCTGTTCCTCTTGCTTGTAGGGCCTTCAAAACCATTAACACTATTTTCTCTTCATGCACCCTCATTACAAAAGCTTCTATTGTGTTTCTTGCCTTTCTGAGACACTGGAGTCACTTGGAGCTTGCTTTGGTAATTTCTTACTGTCATAGTTAGCTTTAGATATAAACTCAGAACAAGCCTAGAGTCACCTTGGAAAGGCAATGTCAAGTGAAGAATTGCCTAGATCAGATTAACCTGTGGCCATGTCTGTGGGCATTTTCTTGATTGCTAATTTGAAGTAGGAAGGTCTAGTCTATTGTGGATGGTTCAATCCCCAGGCAGTTGGGCCTGGGCTCTGTAAGAATGACAGTTGAGCTAGCCAGAGTGAGTAATCCAGTAAGCAGTGTTCCTCTGTGGTTTTTGTTTCAAACTCCTGCCATGGCTTCCCTCGACAATGGACCATATAACCTGTGAGATGAATAGTCCTTTTTCTCCTCCAGCCTGGTGGTGTTTAGTGTTTTATCACAGCAACAAAAGACAAATTAGAACACATACTACCTTGTCTAATTTTAGAAAATGATTTTTCCTAGTATGTTTAGTTGATTTTTAGCAGGAAAGTTGTCTCAATTGGCCTCATCCTTTATTCTTGAAAGTGGGGAAATTTTGGAATAATTTTTCCAAGTATAATTTTCATCATTTCCAAGTAGAAGAGTACTTTCAAATTGGTGGTTTATTATGTAAAAAGTAAATAAGCATCTTGGGGCAGGCAAGGAAGGAAAAAGAAAAAAAAGTATGTACAAAGAAGACCAATAGTCGGTCAACAGAGAAAGTATTCCAAAATTCCATCAGCAAGCTGAAGTGTAAGAGAAAGGACCTCGTTTCTCAATGTATTGAGAACTCTATGCTGACATTAGTTGATATGTAAAAAAAGTAAGAAACCTAGCAGTCAAGGTCAGCATGTGTTTTTTATCTCACAGGACTGAGGGGTGGGAATCTGGATGCAGCATGGCTGGATGGTTCCAGGTCTGGAGGGGAACAGCTCACGAGGTTGTGTAGAGACATGAGCCCGAGTTGCCGTCCTGAGGCTTGCCAGAGCCCAGAGGACCACTTTCTGGGTCATGTGTGTGAGCTGTGGCTGGAGGTCTCTGGCCATCACTGGAGATTTCAGTTACTTCTCTCATGGGTCCTCATCTATCTCTCTTCTCATGACACGCTCACTGAGTACCCTAAGCAGTGTGGCTCAAGACAGCCACCAAGACATAAGCTGAACACTTTTTATAAGCTGATCTGGAAAGTTATATGCTATCATTCTTCTATGTTTTATTGGTCACATATCATGGTTTAATGTGGGAGGGTACTACATATGTGTGTTGGTACCAGGATCTGGGGATCATCTGGGCCCACCTTGGAGGCTACCTGGGGCCATGGGGACCATTGAGAAAGAGAGAGAAAGAGAGAGAGAGAGAGAGAGAGAGAGAGAGAGAGAGAGAGAGAGAGAATCATTTTTGTTCCTGCAGTAAAACATCCTGGTCAAAAGTAACTTAGGAGAGAAAAGAATTGATTCAGCTTATGGTTCTAGACCCGAGTCCACTGTGGGGAAATCCACATAGGAATTTAAAGTATCATATTCACAGTCAAGAGCAGAGAGAGAATAAATATATGAATATTTTATTGTCTGCTTAGTTCTCATCGAGTCCTTTCTATTCTTATACAGTCCAGAGCCCAGCCCATGAAATTGTGTGATGGATCTTCCCATCTCAATCAACAATCAAGACGACTCCCAACAGACATGATAATTTCACATTAAATCCCATTAAAGCTCTCTTCCCCAGTGATTCTGTGTGTGTCAAGTTGGCTGTCGTGACTCTTTCTCTGTCCCACCAACCAAATCCCAAATCCCGATACAGAGACTTACTATTAACTATGAAAACTCAGCCTATAGCTTAGGCTTGTTTCTAACTAGTTCTTATAACTAATTTCTATTAATCTACATCCTGCCAGTGGCTTGTGGCTGTTACCTCTCCTCCTGCATGTCCTGCTTCCTCTGCGTCTGTCTGGTGACTCTTTTTCTTCTTTCCAGCATCCTCTCTGCCCTGAAAATGCTGCCTAGGTATTTGTTGTTCAGCTTTTTATTAAACCAATCCACGTTACACCTCTTCACAGTGTACAAAAAGATTATTTCACAACAGTTGACTAAATGAAACAGTTAAAACTAATGAACTAGGGAAGAGAGAGGGAGAGGGAAGGAGAGAGAGAGAATATAGAAAGTCTGTTTATAGAAAATCAAATATGTCCGATGGCGTGTGTAACTAACTCAATGGCAGAGTCCTTGCCTTGTATATCTAAAGCCCTGGGTTACTTTTCCAGCACTGTCAAACATGATTACAAATAAATACGAAGATATAGCTTAAAAAATGTTCTTATGTGATATTTAACTTCACTCAAAATAAGAATAATTTAAGTTAAAACTCTATCGAGATTCCATTCTCTCCCATAGGATTGGGAAAGATAAGACACAAAGTTATAACTCACTGTATTGCTGAAGATTTTGGAAAACAGAATCTCATATTCTGTCAAGGAGGACAGACTTTGATAAAGCCTCTCGGAAGGGTAATTTGGCAGTGACTGTCAGAAGTAAAAGTATACTTAGCCCTCTGATCCAGTAATCCCACTTCTAGGAATTATTCTAAGTATATTCTGGCATGTGTATGAAATGATGTCTGTATGAAGATATTCACTGCAGTGCCAACTTGTAATAGTAAACGATTGAAGACTATCTGAATTTCCATCAACAAGGAACTGATTAAATAAATTATGATAGTGTATAATAGACTTCTATGTATTTCTTTAAGAAGGACCAAGTGCCTGCTTTACATTGAATTAGAATTTTCAGCAATGTTCACTGAAAGATAAAAGTAAGAGCAACCAGACAGCATGTTATCATTTTTTTAGGAGCCTACTCTTGTCTCCATAAATACAGTCTAGCTATGTGGACTTCTAGTTGTCTGGAAGAAGACAACTGGGTGGACTAGGGTTTAGGGAGTTAAAGAAAAAAAAAGCCTGTTTAATGCAGTCACTATTACACATCCTGAGTTCTACAGAATGTGCCTGTATGTACAGTGGTACAGTATTGCCACTGAGTCTGTTATGTTGCTATAGCAAATGAGCTGGATGATTCCTGAATAAAAGCCTTTCATTTGGGCTCACAGTTTTGTGGGGCCAGGAGCATAGTGTCGGGGTCTGCTCAGCTTCTGGCCAGGCTATTTGCTGGGTTACAATGTAGAAGAATGAATCAGCAAGCAAGTCTGTGCCAAGAAGAGGCATTCCTGCAAGCAAGACCAGAGGGAGGCTGAGCACCTCACACAGGAACGCGGCTAGTTTCCAAGAGAACTAATCCAGTCTCTACAGAAGAACACCAATCCATTTTTGAACATCTTACCCAATGGCTTCACTTCCCATCAAGCCCCACATTTTTACAGGCCCATTATATCTCAGTATCATTAGACAAAGGACCACACTTCTAACACAGGAACCTCTGGGAAACAGTCTGTTACAGATACTCAAAACTAATGTCACAAGCCAAAAGTTTCAAGCATATATTGGAAGGATCTGAAATGATGGTGTCCTGAGTTAATTAAGCTTATGTCAACAGGAATTCAAGGAGAGTTGGTCGTAAATTGTCCATAATTGGATTGGAAAGCAGGAGACCGATGGGAGGCAGGGAGCCTGGAGGCATACCTCTGATAAGAACATTTCCTCTGATAAAATAGGTCCATTTTATAGGGAAAACACATCTTTAAAAGCCATTCTTTCTGTCCTATATCATAAGCTTTTCATGGTCAGAGGTTACTTAAATTTCCTCCTATTTTTTTCTTATACCCAGTGTAGTATCAGACTTTTTTTTTTTTTTGGAGCTGAGGACCGAACCCAGGGCCTTGTGCTTGATAGGCAAGCGCTCTACCACTGAGCTAAACCCCTAACCCAATTTTTATTTATTTATTTATTTTATTTATTTAATGTACATTGGTGTCTTGCTTGCAAATATGTCTGTGTGAGGGCGTCAGATCTTGGAGTTACAGACAGATGTAACTGCCATGTGGGTGCTGGGAATTGAACCCAGGTCCTCTGGAAGAACAGTCAGTGCTCTTAACCGCTGAGCCATCTCTCCAGCCCCCTATCAGACATTTTATAGATACCCAGTCAATATTGTTGGATAAACATCTGGGAATGTATTTACTAACGTGGTGTTTTTCAGAAGGTGCCTTGACTATTTGCCTAAACGCAGAGGACGGGCATCAAAGAAATTAAAGGTGTGACACCGCATTGCCTCTTTACAAAGTAGAAATTTGCTAATCAAAACAAGGCGTAGGAATTTCACATCTCAAGATAATGTTTCAATGTCGCTAAGAAATGAAGAGTTAATTCAGCCACCAGAGGGCTCTCATCTTCTCATTTAATGGTAGGCTTAGACTCAAATGAAGAGACAAATACAATTGAAGCCCAGAAGAGGATACACACACACACACACACACACACACACACACACACACACACACACGAGGGGGGGGTGACTTCTCTCCTCACTGTTAAATTTATGCAACCATTGTAAAGAAATCTTGCCAAACCGTCTTGGTATAAGATGAGAGATTGAAGCTGAACAAATGTGTTCTAAATACTCCATCTCCCAATGTCGAGGGGGGCGGCCTCTTCCTTGTCTGTTGTTAATTGCTGTTTGAATTTATTTCTGGTGCAGTGCGAAGCAGGAGCTGCCTGGAAACGTTGCCCATATGGTAGGTGGGAAGAGAGAGGATGTGGCAGTGAGCTGCTTCCCTTTAGGTGAGTCTATTGAAGCTGGGTTAATTACCGGAAATTTAGTGCTCCATGAAAACCCACTGAAACCTAAGATTGCTAGAGTTCATGGCATTCATAGGGTTTGTCGTCTTCATCATTCCTTCTTTCTATTCTATTTCAGTATATGATGTGGTGTGACTTGGGGCCCTCTTACTGATGTAGTGAATGTGTGCTGGATACCAAGAGAGTTACCTACATCTTACTTCTGGTATCAACATCACTCCTTTGTGTGCCAGAATTTAAAACACCAGACTTGCAAATTATAGCCATTATATATATAATTATAACCATTATATATAATATATAATTATAACATATATCATATAATATATGTATGTATGTATATTACTCATTGGGTTGATGGAGCCTCTGGATCAGGGGAACAGAGAAGGAATTGAATGTTATTGCATCAGTCCTGAGAGTGGGTTACTACTGTTATCTATCCTTACAGTAACCAGCAGAAAGCAGGCATCATGTTCCCAATTTGCATAAGAAGAAATCAAACTCTGCAAGGCTGAGTCACCCATGACTGTAAACGCAGTAGAGATGGGACTAATTGGATTGTGAGTGCCTAGAGAGTCTACATTCTTTCACCTTGACGTTCTAGGAGCCTGCATAAAGTAAAATTGACAATTCCGGCTTTCATTCTTTTTGAACATCACGCTTTCCTCAAGCTGTACAGGATGTTCGGGGACAGTAGCCCCTTGGAGGAGCCCCAAGGCCACATGCTCTGCAGCATGGCCCTAACTACTGGGAGTGTGCCTCTTTAATGGCTGCTGCACTACAAGGGCTCCTCATGGTGTCTGAGGGAAGGGGAAGTGTGCAGGCGGCAATGAAAAGCTTGGCCACCTTTTGCAGTAACTGCAGTGCTCTGGCCATAGCTGCTCTTCTTTCTTCAGCTACTAATGGCCTTTGAACTGAGCTGCCTGATGATAAACACAGGGGGGTTCATGGACCCCCAGTCACGATTGTGCTCCTTGCCCTGGATGTTATGAAGTGCTCATGATGAGCTTATCAGAGGACCCGGATCCCATGGCAAAGCTACCATGATGATGACCCACTGACAAGAGTATGTGCCTTTCTTAGGACTTTTCCCTGATTTTTCCATACTCACCCATAATTAAACAGTCCTGTGAGCAAGATGGTGGCAGGAGTTTGTCTTTGCAGTTAGTATTCATGCAGAACAACGGCCTTTAGCACCCATTCAGGAAGCCATGCCCAGGACCATAGGCTTACAAGAGCCATTAACCATTTGGGAAGATAAGACTAACACAAGGCTGTGGGCAGGGACAAAGTTTCCTGTGAAGCAAGCAGCCCCTAGGGCTTCTGGGAACACCAAATTCTCTGATGGTCATACGTGGAACAGTCTCAGAAATGTATTTTCAAGTAGCACTCATCTATTCACTTTCTCTTTGTTAACTCTCTTCCACTGATTGGGTTCATTCTAGGAAGGACAGGCTGTTGGTCCCTTGATTGGATGGTGTGGGATTTGGGGAGACTCTTGAATGAAGACAGGAGCTAGAGAGCTTGGCAAACAGAAGCTGGAGGATTATTATAGGCCTATGAGTCACAGGGACTGCAGGCGAATGATACTGAGTGGGATGAGGGAGGGAGTGTGGGCACAGAGCTGG
This sequence comes from Peromyscus californicus insignis, assembly GCF_007827085.1. Classification (NCBI taxonomy): domain Eukaryota; kingdom Metazoa; phylum Chordata; class Mammalia; order Rodentia; family Cricetidae; genus Peromyscus; species Peromyscus californicus. The sequence goes on along the minus strand of NW_026294606.1, from coordinate 22,828,668 downwards.
CTTGAGGCAGGCTGAGAGGAAGGAGCAAAGCTACAGGACTGTATTAGTCAGGGCTCTGCAGAGGAGCTGCACCAATCAGATTTGTGTGCATGCTGAGCAGATTTCATTCAAGGAATAGGCTCGTGTGATGATGGAGTGTGGCAAATCTCAAATGTGCAGGCTGGAGGCCCAGGGAAGTGCTGATGTTGAATGCCAGAAGTATTCCCACAGGGGCCACAACCATGGCACCTACAGCCTAGTACTCACTGCTAGAAAAGCACATTGGTTCATATCTATAGGGAGATGTGAGATGTCTTGACCAGGAATCTCTACAGAGGCTTCCAAACCACTGTCAGAGCTTGGCCCCACACTCTGCCTCAAACTCACCTCTGCTGTGTGCCCAAAGAGGCCAGGCAGCCAGTTATGCCACCAGCCACTCATCTGGCTTGGCACTGGCCCCTTGTGGCAGCTAGAAAACAGGCAGTGGCTTGATGACTTAGTAGTTGTCTTTCCATGGACAGTTAAAGCAGGATTCTCATACATCAAGGGGAATTCCAATCTTGACTGTGTATTAGAATACTCTAGAAGGGGTTTAAAACACTTAGGGCAGGATTCATAGTGCAGAAAAATTCAGAGTCTCTGGAGGGGAATCTGGGAAGTTGTACTCTTATAAGCTCGTTAGTGACTGCAAGGAAAGCTGGATAGAAGGCTGTGATACACAGCTGTCATAACAGAATAGCAATCTGGATGAGTTAGAATGGAGAAGACCTTATTTAGCTCAAGGTTCTGGAGTCTGGGAAGTCTAGATATGTGGCATTGGTACCTGGTCAGACTCTGAGGAGGGCCCTGTGCTACATCTTAATATGGTAAGTATATCAAATAGTGAGTCCACAGGCACGGAATCTTCCATTTTTATCCTTCTACAGCGTTACCATACAGGCCTCCACCTCATGACCTCACCCAGCCCAGTTACCTCCCAAATGACTGCTATTGACATGTGAATTTGGAAATTCATCTTCTCACACGTGAACTCTTGGGAACACATTCAAACCACAGCCACCCTCAGCAGCTCTTGGTGGTTCCCTTTCCAGGCTGTTCCCGATGTCCATTTAGTCCAGTTTTTCTCTTTGATGGTAGTGAGGTCTTATACATGTACACACACACAAGTGTGTGCCTTGCTGAGTTGTATCACTGGCCTTAACTCACTTTGGGCTTATACTTTAACAAGCTTGAGTTCAGAAAAGTGGATGTTCCCTCGGTGACACCATTTTCTCTAACCCGGTATCCATCACATATTGGCTTAAAAGACTTGAAATAAAAATGTCTAATGTGGTGACCTTGAAGACACAGAGGAAGGGTTAGATTTTCCAGTCATCATAAAGAAGACAGAAACAGAATTTGGTAAGAAAATCATATGATATACAGGAAAGAGCTGTGTCTGCCATTTTTTCTTGGGTAATTCTTCATTGAGAAAAGTCCATCAATGTTACTGAGCATCAGGGATTTTTTTGCTACCAGAATAATGATTGTCTGTGCTGTGGTGAATGAAGTATGGGGAAAATGAATAGCAAATGCACACAGTACATATTCTGAATTGTCACTGGGACAGACCAATGAGAAAAGTTAAGATCTAGCATTTTGTTTCTTTGGATTCTGAATCTCAATTTTCTCATTCATCAAATAAAAACAAATTGTTGATATGATCAGAACTTTTGAGGGACAAGTCTAGGCCTCACAGCTCTAACAAGAAAAGCCTCTTCACTCACTCTCAGTAAGCCAATATAATAGATATAACAGTGAAGAGCAGGCAGGGTAATGTATTAAGTGTGGTTTCTGGTTCCTGCTATCCAGAAAATTGTTAACATGGTGAAGAAAATCTCTTCCTGGAAGTCAGGCTTCGCTTGTGCCTAGCATTAGGGCCCCAGCTTTTCCTCTTCCCATCCTGCTCCTGGGGAAATCCCAATTCTGCGGGGCCCATTGTCTCACTAGTCTGATAGCTGAGAAAGAAGCACATCTGACAGGCTTTAGAACGTCTTCCCCTCTGCTGAGGTAATTATATCAAGCCGCATAATATCCTGTAGTGCTCACAATCTCCAAGACCATCAGAAAGGAACCTTAGTTGGAACTAAGACCTTCCCATATGTGAAGTGGTAACCATCCTGAGGTGACTCATGTTGGGCTTGGCATGGACACTACATCCATCCAGTGACTGGGGTTTTTGAGAAAAGAGAGGGAGATTTGGGCCCATAGTCCAGGTTATCTGTAAGGTAAGAAAAAAAAAATACACATATAGGAAGGAAAGTGGGAACAGGGATTGTAGTGTTGCTGTGACTAAACAAGAGCCACCAGGAGTCACCAGGAGCTACCAGGAGGAAGGGTTCTTTCTCACAATGGTCTAAGGGGACACGGAGCTGCTATACTTGACACATAAGACTGTTAGCTTCCACAACTGTGAGGGAAAACACTTCCATGGTTTTCATGGTTTGAAGGTACCCAGCTAGTAGCATTTTTCTACGGTCACTCTAAAGATCTAAAACAATCAACAACCATGCTTATAAATGGAGACAGAACGTTTCTGTCCATCTGCCTGCTCCCAAATAACCAGCAGCTGCTTCCTAAATAACTGACTCAGAGACTTAATATAAATTACAAATGCTCGGCCAATAGTTCAGGCTTGTTACTAACTAGCTCTTACATTTTTCAGTTAACCCATATTCCTTATTTACGCTCTGCCACATGGTGGTACCTTTATTAACATGGCACGTTCATCTCCTGTTCTCTCTGCATATGGCTGGCAACTCCTGATTCTGCCCTTCTCCTTCCCCACATTCTCAGTTTGGCTCTCCTGCCTAACCTTATTCTGTTCAGCTATTGGCCAGTCAGCTTGTTTATTAAGCCAGTCACAGCAACAAATCTTCACAGTGTACAAAGGGATTATTCCACAGCACATGCTCATCTAAAGTATTACAACCGTAAGGAATTCATATTGCAAATGTGATAGATTGAGTAATGATGACATTTTAACTAAATATTTGTTGGGACTATTTGATGCTGATGTAATGATAGCCCTCAAAGCCACTGAGACTTCATGAGTTTTCAAGAGTGATTGTGTGAGGGCCCATCGAAATGACAGGTGTTGAGTGTGGCAGTGTTGCTAAAGTTTTTCCTGCCTGGCCCACAGTCAGGACAAATCTTTCTCACCTGCCAGCCCCACAGCCGCTCAAACCCGACCAAGTAAACACAGAGACTTATATTGCTTACAAACTGTATGGCCGTGGCAGGCTTCTTGCTAGCTGTTCTTACAGCTTAAATTAATCCATTTCCATTAATCTATACCTTGCCACATGGCTCGTGGCTTACCGGCATCTTCACATGTGGCTTGTCATCATGGTGGCTGGCAGTGTCTCTCTGACTCAGCCTTCCACTTCCCAACTTTATTCTCCTCCTTGTCCTGCCCACACTTCCTGCCTAGCCAATGGCCAATCAGTGTTTTATTTATTGACTAATCAGCAACACATTTGCCATACAGAACATCCCACAGCATGGCAGGGTAGTCAATTGACATCCAAGAGCTGCAGGCCCTCTGAATGTCCACTCATCAATCATGGAAGGAAAGAGACTTGTTCTTCAATTGCATATAATACACTAGACCATGAATAATTAAGAGTTTCCTCTTGGGAGCCCTTTCCTGAAGTTACACTTTCAATCTCTTCCTCAGTCTGCACCTACAGTACCAAGTTTTGTGTACGTGAGAAATTTCCATTAAGCTAAACTTAATGAGCATGCAAATTCCTTTCATTGTAGTGCATTGTTTACCTATTGTTTCACTTCTAAAGATTCATTTCTTTAGCTTTAAATACTACCCCAAACTATGAAACAGAAAGTTCTAGAAATAACCTAGCCCATAAGTTTTTAATGGCTTTTTATTATAATGTTTCTCCAATTGATCTATTTTGTTATTATTGGTTGATCTCTTAATGTGTCTAATTTATTAGACTTCACTATAGGTGTGTTTGCACAGGAGAAAACATAGTGTACATAGTGTTTAGTAGCACCTCAAATGTTTCAGTTATTCACGGCTTGTCTTGGAATGCATTTCTCATGGGTAAGAAGGAACTACTGTGTTTGGGATGAATAGTTCTTACCTTATATGCCCAGGTCCTAGGTGACTCCCCAGTGGACTGAGAGTTCTCTGTATAGTCTAAAGCCACTTTGTGTAGAATATTCTTTTATACTGTGTGAATATATGTTGCTGTGATTGGCTTAATGATGAAGCTGGCTGGCCAATAGCTAGACAGGATAAGATTGGGTAGGAGAATCAGACTAAGGACACTAGGAAGATGAAGTGTGACTCTAATTAGTCTTAACAATAAACCCAGAGTCAGATATTAGGGTGAAAACTGAAAGATCAGAGAAGCAGAGCAGCCAGTCACTTGAGAGTTCTTACCTCTATGAAGTCTCATACCAAAAAGGGGGTGACCCTGTCTCTACAAATCCTCAGACTGAATGGACAGAGATCCTGTCTCCACCCACCTTACATTCCTGTCTCCACCTCCTTAGTGCTGTAATTAAAGACGTGTGCCTCCCATGTGCTAGGATCAAAGCATGAGATTCCAAGTACTGGGATCAAAGGTGTGAGCCACCCAGGTGCTGGGATTAAAGATATGTGCCACCACTGCCTGGCCTCTGTGGTTAACTAGTAGCTGGATCTGCCCTCTGATCTGTAGGCAAGCTTTGTCAGAACACAAACAAAATATCATACAACAGGAAGAAGGACAGAGTCAGGAGTTGCAAAGCAGACACAGAGAGAAGCAAGAGGGACATGCCATACTGAGAAAAGGTATCAAGCTACATGGCAAAGTGAAGATAAAAATATGGATTAATTGAAAAGCCTGAGCTATTGGCCAAGCATTTATAATTAATGTTAAGTATCTGTGTTGGTTATTTGGGAACTAGCAGCTGGGAATGAACAGTCCATCTACTACTTTGTCACGGCTCTTTCCTTTCTCTTGATTTGATGATTACACAGAAACATACTTCTGAGTGGGGAAAACTATGACAGTCTTGGTGGCCCATGATTCTCTTGGCCTTTTCCTTTCTAGTTTGATGGTGTATAGGGACAGTCAAAGGTCACAGTGGTAGAAAGCAGAGGCAAACATTTATGTAATCTATTGTTTAACAAAGAGAATTTGATTTAACCAAGTGATTTTGTAAATTGCCAAAGTTCAGTTAATGCTATACATAAAAATGACAGCATAATTGCCTTTTAGGTATACTTAAAAGTTTCCCATGCAAAAGCATGCCTCAGTTATTATTTTTCTTTCCCTTAGACTCACATAACAGATTTCCAACCAGGTAAAACCCCAGGCAGTTTGTTTCCCTAACTCAACATCATGTAATTTCATCATTCAATCCTTAACAAAATTTAGTGCTAAATGTGAGCAACTCCCTGAAGTGTAACCAAATCTGTCTGCTCAGGCCAAGCCAAGGCCTCAGTAGACAGTCTGGAGGCTCTTGTGTGGAAGCAGTCATGGAGAGTCTGTCAACATCTGGGAGGTGCTGGAGTGGTGGAGCAGCTGCTAGTGTGAGGTGGGCAACCCAAGCTGTGCTCTGCATTTCCTGAGAGGCCACTGGAGGAAATGATGGGAACCTTCAACCCTAAAGCAAATGGCCTAGAGAGAGGACACCAAGTCCCTAAACAACCATGACATGCAGAGAGCCACGGCCATACATAGACTAGGCACTTATGCATAGACTAGGCATAATTATTTGTTGAATGAATGAATGGGTAGATGAGAGAGCAGTAGAGTGCCAGGTGGCTCAACACACCGAACTAAGTTGAACCCTATCATTACTATTATTATTTTATTACAAAATACATTATTTCTGTAACACTGGTTTGGAGAGTCAGTCACAATTAGAGTTTAAATAACAGAAGATAAAAGACTGATGGAAAATACAGGGATCTCACTTATATTTTAAAGTGAATACGATTTTGTGAAAGATTTATTTCAGTTATTCACAGGTGTATACACTTTTGTTGCATGTGTATTTCTTGTGAGACCTGATGAAAAAATCATCTTTGAGAGTATCTGTCAGGAGAGATTGAAGGATACTGGTGGAAAGAAGACCACTGGAGCATGTGAACCAGATGGACTTGGAACTGAATTTTAAGTCCTCCACAAGTCATTAAGCATGCTGCTTAAATCTGACTGGGTACCGAACATGTATTTAATGTGTGCCATACGTGAGACTCTGTGCTTTGAAGGGGTGCAATGGTAAAAATGACATCTTACTGCCCTTCCCCACAAGAAGCACACTGTGTCCATCCTTCAAGCATGTGAGCATCCCTGACTACTCAATAGGATGGGTATTTGGGAAGAAGGACCTTAGGAGAGTCCAGTGCTGCCTCGGCATCCACAGGAGCCAGTGAAATCCAGCTTTATTTTGTCCGTCTCTCCTCCCTACAAGTGGTGATAGCCCAATACTGATTCTCTCTCCAGGCACGACACAAGTTTAAATTCCAGTAGTCTAAGCAAGATCATCAGGACTGGAGACTCCAACAGCCTAAGACAGCTTTGTCTTGTCCATCTATACTTCTAAGGGCATGCACCATTCTGTTGACCCAGAGGCCAAGGTTGCTGGCCAACTCCATTTTGGGTACTATAAATATCACTCAGCTCTTTTAGGGAGAGGGGGGTTCACATTCCCCACCATATTTCTATGGTGGAAAGTTTCTATGGTGGAAAGTTGTAACTTAGGTGAGGTTTGCCCTTGGAATCTGCAGCTTATTCCTTCCCTACCCTCTTCCCCTCCCCTCACAAATGGCCATTTTCATTCTCTAAAGCTTGGCTCTCCCATGCTAAAACTCACTTGTAAACTAGCTAACAATTAAACATGCATAGTTTTAAATCAATAGGACACAGTTACAAACTCAAATTGTTTCTCCACAGAGAAAGGAAGTCTTTATCCTTGGTAAAGGTCCTTGTCTTCCTCCCTAACATTCGCAAGACATATGGTCTGACAGTAAGAACAGAGGCCTTTTATCCTCAACTCCTGTAGAATCAGACCATAAGGCTGGTTGATGAGATCATGCCGGAAATGATGTAATTGAATCACACTAGATAAGGTCTTAACAATAGCACATCTTTTAGGAAGAAGCAAACAGCCGCCTAAAGTGAAATGAGCTTGTTTGCATTTATGTGTATATATGTGTGTCTGTGTACATGTGTGTGGAGTGCTTGTGTGTATTCACATTATCTGTGTGCATGTGTGTGGAGGTCAGAGGTTGATGTGAAGGGTCTCCCTCAGTCACTCTTCTTTTAAGACAGTCTCTCACTAAACCTGGAGCTTATGGATTTGGCTAGCTGGGCTGGCCAGCATGCTCTGGGATCTTCCTGTTTCCCTGTCCCCTGGGCTATGATTCCAGACGTGTGCTGTCCATGGCCCTCTCTCACTTGTAACCAGGTCACAAGAAATTATAATTTGACCATTGATTTGCAACGAATCCTGGAAGGTCACTGGTGAAGAGTATCTTACACAGGAGAATTGTCTGTAATGTCAGGGAGTGGTCTCAGCTTTGGGGGAAGAGTTGGGTAGAGAAGATAATGAGATGAAGAAACTATACAGCCCTCAATCCATGTTCCATGTTTTATACTGGAATATAACTAGGCTTTGTTGGGGACAAAGGTAGACTTTTGCCTCAGGCATTTGCAATCAGTAGGGCAAGATGGAATCTTGGAGACCAGATACTTGAACCCACCATTAAAAGCTTACTAATCATGGTATGTGGTGTGTGTGTGTGTGTGTGTGTGTGTGTGTGTGTGTGTGTGTGTGTGTGTAATTTTTGAGAAGAGAGTCTCACTAACCAATCACAGCTGGCCTGGAACTCCCTATGTAGACCAGGCTAACCTTGAACTCACAGAGTTCTACCTATTTATAACTCCAGAGTTGGAATTAAAGGTGTATGCAAGTTATTTATAATCTTATTTTGGAAGATCTTGGAAGGCATTACAATCTTATCTGCACAGACAAGGAATAAAGGCTCAGAAAAGCAAACTATTTCTCTTGGCTGTAATACAGACTGTGATCATGGAGTCAGAATTTAGACTCAATTCTTCTCAGGGCCTAAAGTATATTGTTCTCAGTACCTTCTCCTGTTGTGGAAACCTGAGTGGACACATGCAGAGAGCTATAGAACACTACTGATTGGGACTACGGGCATTCAGAGGACCAGAAACCCTGGAGGGCTAATCAAAAGAGACTTCAGGAGAGAGCTTGGGAGTGGCCCTCTGAGACATCAATGGTGGCTCCAGATAGACTGGCTAAAGTAAAGGCCTGGGAAGAGACAACTGGAGACTGAAGAGGAGGAGTTGGTTGTGACCAAACACCAGGCCAAAATTCAGCTTTAGGGAGGAAGGTTTATTTTGTCTCATAGTATGAGAAGGTATACGGTTCATCATGGCAGGGAAGTGGCCGTGACCAGAGAGTGTGATGCTGCATCTGCAGTCAAGAAACTGATTTCCAAAAGGAAGTGGGACCAGGCCATCAAACCCCAAAGTCTGCCCCTAATGACTCACTTCCTCCAGTAAGCCCCCGTGTACAGGTTTCACAGCCTTCCAAAACAGAGCCAGCAGCTGGGGCCAAGTGTTCAAATGCACGAGCTTATGGGGACCTTTCGCGTGGAAACCACACAGAAGCGGTCCCTGTGGGCTCTCTTGGACTTCATCCCTGCTGCGCTGTCAGAGGGAGCCAAATGCAGGACAAGGCTCCCTAAAGGGACCGGAGTAAACCCAATCTCCCCACAGTCTTCAGCGGGTGGGTGTTCCTCAGAAATCCCTAGTAACACAGCTGCTTGCAGGCCTCAGGGGCCTGAGGGAGGCCCCAAAGCCAGGTGGCTCTCCCTTCCCTGTTTTAGAATCCTGGCCAGCTTCAATTTACATAACACAGCTTAATCCACAGAAACAGGAGCTGCAAGGCAGGTTCTTTCTCTCTCTCTTTTTCCCTCTCCAAGACACGGAAACCTTTATTTTCTCCGTACACCACAAACCGGTGCTGTTAAATAATATTGGATAATTGCACCTGTCGTACCTCCCATATTGTGCCGAGGACAAATAATTGCTGGTTTTCTGCTTTGCCGTTTAGCTGTGACTCCGTCATTTGACTTGGAGCGTGTCATTTTCTCCCGTTTTAGACTGTACAGTCAAACTGTGTGAAAGGACTCACAGCTAGGGGCCCTACGTGTGTGAGTGGGCGCAGGCCTCATTCAGCAATGATTTCTAATTTATACAGCATTGAAAATCTGCAGCTATAAATAAACAGCTGACTGGCTTAGCTGCCTACTCAAAATCCTTTATTAAAAAAAAAAAAAAAAAAGGCACCAGCAACGGCGTGAGGAAGGAAAACAAGGCAGCCTGACTAGGGGATAAATTGGGTTTCTGAGTCTCTGGGCCTGGGAAGGAGGCTGATGGATCCTGGAATGGGACCAACACGCAGGTCTCAGGGCTTGGGCAGGCAACCTCATCCCTGCTTCTCCCTCAGCCCACTCATGCTCCCCACATGCACCTCAACGTGTCTGAGGATTACTGTATATGAAGCTGGCTTCCTGTTATGACAAATACTTCAGGCGAGTAGGTGCAGAGTTACTTAAAATAGCTCGTGGAACGTATGACCCTTTGGTTGGAAGAAGAGGTGAATATGGTGTTTTAGACTGCCAGGGAAGTGTTTACTTAAAACTGGTTTCACTTGTGAGAGCTACCTGGGGACAGAGCTTGGGGATGGGCCAATCAGGCGTGGGGCTGGGGATGAGAGGCACCGCTTCTTCCCCAGCCTGAGGAAAGGTCTTCAACCGCTCTGAAGCACTTGACCGCTTTATCCTATATAGCCATGCAAGGTGGGATTAGTTTTGGTACTAGCATTGCTATTTTGCTCCGCGATACAAAAGGGAAGGAAGTGGGCTGGGAAATCAATTATCTGTGTGAACTTGGACCTGTCATCTACCCGTCCTGTCCCACCCAGCCCCCTCTGGATCCAGCAGTCTGCTGGAAACAGGCTCTCTGGGACCAAAGGGTTGGGCACATCTCTTGTCAACTCTAGTAGCATCTTGATAGCTTAAAAAAATGATCACCGGTTGGGGCAGGGTGGTGGTGGTGGTGGTGTTTACACCATGGAAAGGAGCCAGCATCATGAATTAGGAGCTTAATTTGTTGGTGGTCATTAAACATTTACCAGCACACCACTATCAGAAGGTCAATCTAACTGATTGTAAAATGGGGACCCAACACATTTTCTACATACATAGTACTGTGAGGCTGAAATGAGAGTGATTAGGAATCACTAGTAGTGATTACACTACTCAAATGTGACTGCTGGCATCATCATTTGGCTCCTGTTATTATCATATTCTTACCACTAAGGCCTCTAACACAGCCTTATGCAGGCAGCAAATGCTATATGTCTTTTCATGAATGTTTAATTAGCATTCATTATGTGTCTTATTGCTTGTAATTTAACTACACCAGCCCCAAGAAACACCTGTCTGCTTATTAAGCATGTGCCCAGTGGGACACCGGGTTGAGGTGGTTCTGGTGTCAGAACAGAACTGCACGGTGGCCAGCCACGCTGACATCAAGGGTTAATCTGGTGTCAGGACAGTAAAGCTGCAAATAGAAACGGGCTCCTCTGGAACAGGAGTTAGTATGCCTGTGAGAAGAATGCAGCCCAGGTCATCTTCCCGGCATGGAAAACTGGGGCCATCCCCTGTGAGCTTCACATTCAGGGAGTTTCCACCCTGACAACTGCTCCTGGGCCTCCCCTGAGACCAGGTGCTCCAGGCAGTTCAGAGTAGCAGCAGGTGTGAGCAGGAGGTGGAGCTCCTGGTTCAAGGGGAAAAAATCTGGAGGCTCATAGCCCACTGTAGCTAGGAGAAAAAACCAAAACAGGATTCTTAGTACTTGCCCTAGTCTGGTAGTTTTTCCTTGGGATGTGTGCCCCAAATCTCAGACTATTTCACTCTTCCATACATCTGTAATTCTTTAAGGATTTTTTTGGGTGTCTACTTTTACCCAGCCCCTCCCTATATAATGTTAGGTCAGGAAGCCAAGTGGACACTCCACCATGGTACCCATTCCACCATGGTGCCCACTCTACTCTCATGGTGCCCACTCCACTATCATGGTGCCCACTCCACTATCATGGTGCCCACTCTACTCTCATGGTGCCCACTCCACTCTCATGGTGCCCACTCCACCATGGTGCCCACATCCCAACCCACACTGAGAGGACTCAGTCATGCTTTCCCATCGCCAGACACTTGCCATTGTGTTCCCAGAAAGTGACCCTAGTAGGACTGTGGCAGATCAAACTCACAGCTAGAAACGTCAGCAGTTAAATGGGGCGTAATTGTGAGAACAATCACGGGCTGAGATGGGTGCTGGCAGGAAAAACTCTCACGAGTTTCAGTAATGAGGAAAGAAAGAAAACTTTGGGAACAGAATGGAAGGAGAGAATCCTGCATCTGTTCAGGAGGGTCCTCCCACTGTGAGAGTAACACACAGGGTGGTAATCATGGCTTAAAACAGAGGACGTCAAGGAGAGGACTCAGTGGTTAAGAGCATGTATTCCCTCACAGAGGACTCTGGTTCAGTTTACAGTCCCCAAGTTAGATGGCTGATAACCACCTGTAACTCCAACTGCAGGGGAGTTCAGATCCTCTTCAGGCCTCCCTCTGCTGGCATGTCACGTCACTTACACACACACACACACACACACACACACACACACACACACACACTCACACCCCGTGTATATACATAATTTTAAAAATTAAAAAGAGAGAACCTCAGAGAATTCACACCACTCTATCTACAGTAGATAATTTAAAGATCATGGGGGAGGCGTCGTAGCTGTAGCTACTCCAGCAGGGGAGGACAGTTGCTGATAAAACCCTTTCTCGGTACCAAACAGGAGCTGAGGCAAAAAGCCATTTCAAAAAGGGTTACTAGGCAGCTTTAGAGGCAAAGGTGCCTTCCCACACGGCTGACCCCGGGAAACCCAGAGCAAGTGTCACAGATCTCCTGTGACCTGGCCTTCAGGGTACCTATACAGAAGACTGCGTGAGGCAGGAATCTTTTCTGAGCCATAGTCTGGAGTGGCCTGCATAGAGACAAGCAGACACCCTCAGCCCATTCACATAAGGGCTAAAGGGCAGCACCCACACACCCACGAGAGACAACACAGAGGTAGGCTTAGCCCCCACTCCCTGGCCTCCTGAGGGATTTCAGAGACAGACTTGACACATTTTCTTGTTTGGTTATTGCTGTATTTTCATATGAGCCTGTTTATCAGTTGTGGTTCTTTCAAATCCGATAGCTTTCTACTGGTGTCTTAGTTGGGGTTTTATTGCTGTGATAAAACAGCATGACCAAAAGCAACTTGGGGAGGAAGGGGTTGTTTTGCTTATACTTCTAGGTAACAGTCCATTATACCGAGGGAAGTCAGGGCAGAATTCAAGGCAGGGCAGGAAGCTGGAGGCAGGAACTCAAGCAAAGGCCATGGGACCATGCTGTTTACTGGTTCTTTCTCCATGGATTTCCCAGGCTGCTTTCTTAGATAGCCCAGGACAACCATGGGTACCATGGGTGCTACCATCCACATCAATCCTTAATTAAGAAAATGCCCTATAAACTAACCTACAGGCCAATCTTATGGAAGTATTTTCTCAGTAAGATTCCCTCTTCACTCTTCCCAGATACATACAGGTTTGTGTAAAAAAAAAAAAAAAAAAAGTTGACAGAACCCAACAAGCACAGCTGGAGATAGAATCTGTTGCCTGAGCACAGGGCTGATGGCCTAACTACCAGTAGTAGGGTAGAATGACTCTGCAGTATAAGCAGAACCTGGTCCCACGGGAGTACAACAAGAGTGTGGGTGATTAAAACCAAATCCAACCAAGGGCCTTAATCCCACATGTGCAAACCCTAACACAGAAACACAAGAAACATGAGAAATCTTTATATGAATACAGTTTAATTCGCTCATGAAGAATGAAATTATGTCCTTTGCTGGAAAGTGGATGTACCTGGAGAGCATCTAATTAAGGTAATAAGCCAAACGCAGAAAGACAAATATGGCTTTTTTCTCATATGTGGATCTTAAATTATATATAAATACATGGAACTCTGTGTGTGTGTGTGTGTGTGTGTGTGTGTGTGTGTGTGTGTGTGTGTGTGTGTGTGTAGGGGGAGGAGATGAGATCAGTAGGGAAGCTGAGAGAAGGAGCAGGGGTTGGGCAAGGGGGAGAGAGGGGAGGTTCTTGGGAGGTGAATATGGGTAAAATGCATGATATACTCTTAAAAGGAATTCTTTTTTACAAGACCCAGTTTTATGTACAACAAGTACACAGCAATGAGGCAAATGGACCTAAAACCCACCAGGAAAATTAAAGAGTTCCTGAGCCCTTGGGAGTCACCTGAGCCCATAGTTTGTATGGATGCGTTTGCTTACATTTACCTTCTTCTCAGCTAGATTCTTCTTCGCATATGCTACACACATTGATTTCACCTATGCCTCCATTCAACTCAGTATTCAAATGGAAGAGTCATTTGACAGCTCCTTACGTCCCATGTTAATTCCTGCCACAAATGTGTGCTCTGAAAGGGGGTGGACTTCTCATCACTTATTAGAGATTATACTCACTGCTCCAGTGAGTTCACTGTCATACTAGGCAGACAGACACTTTTAGTAGCTTTTGTGTCTTTACAATTACAATTCTAAATCAAGGGATAATAGGTCAGAAATCACTGAAAACAATTAGCTTTTAAAATACTTGGGTGTTAGAAAAGTTGGGATTATTGAAAAATGGCCCAGCACAGGATGTTGAGAGATCTAGGAGTATAAGCCATTGTCTTCTTTGTGATAGCAATTTTTCTTTCTTCTTTCTTTCTTTTTTCCTTTCTTTCTTTCTTTCTTTCTTTCTTTCTTTCTTTCTTTCTTTCTTTCTTTCTTTCTTCCTTCCTTCCTTCCTTCCTTTTTTTTTTTCCTCTTTTTGGTCTTTTACAGACAGGGTCTGTCTTAGTTAGGATTTCTATTGCTGTGAAGAGACACCATGACCATGGCAACTCTTATAAAGGAAAAACATTTATTTGGGGTGGCTTACATTTTCAGAGGTTTAGTCCATTATCATGGTGTAACATGGTAGCATGTAGGCAGACACAGTGCTGGAGTTGAGAGACCTTCATCTTGATAGGCAGTCAACAGGAAGTAATTTGTCTCACTGGGCATGGCTTGAGCATATGTGGGACCCCAAAGCCCACATCCACAGTGACACACTTCCTCCAACAAGACCACATCTAGTCCAACAAGGCCATATCTCCTAGTAGTACCACTCCCTTTGGGGGCCATTTTCTTTCAAACCACTACAGGGTCTTACTTGGCTGCCCAGGACAGCCTTGAATTCATGATCTTTCTGATTTAGCATCCAGCATGCTGGAAATACCCATGTACACTGCTACTCCAGCATGACAATTATTTTGATGGATATAACTTGTCATCTGGGTCCTCACCATCCCCCTTGAAGGTAAAGTGATGGATGACTGGATGACTCTAAGTTCCTCTTTCCACACCCCTTCTCTACATAGTCCACCAGCAAGTTTGCACATGCTTCTTTGACCTTTTTAGTCAGAATTAATCCTCCATGGAGGTCAGACAACAACAACAGATTCTGATACATCAGGAATTGTCTATCAGCCTTTTAGAAAACCAAGAGATCTCAAGCAAAGCTCCCTTCATACCCTTTATTAAATGTATGCATCATTCTCTGTCCTTTCTATCTCTGCATGCTATTCTACCACTGATCTCAAAAGAAATAATGATAATGAGAATAACAGAAAGATGACCAGTTCTTAGGTTTCTTCTTCCATGGCTCTTGGAAAATAGTGTGTGGTCATTTCTTCTTCATCCATGGCTTCACTGTGGCACCTGCACAAACAGACACAGAGATACCTCAGACAGGGTTCCCTAGTGGGTATTCTGAGAGTGGGTAAATATTCACTCTGATGGGGCAGTGGGAAGTCAAAAACACTTTTTCTTAAGGAGAGATGAACTCTGAAAAACAGCCACTATTGCTGCAAGGACAAGAAGCAATCTAGTCTTCTGCCTTGGAGCTCAGTGTGTGGTTAGCCAGGTATTCAGTGATGCTATTGGTCTGCACAGCATCCTCAAATCAGCCTCCAGTTGCTGGTGCTTTGGGTAAGGGCTGTGTACTGCACACATCCATCAGAAAATGCAGAGACTTTGCTAACAAAGAGACTGAATGAAATTAGAGAGGAAATAGAAGAGTGGAAGTCCACCCATTTGGGGTCCTCCATGGCTTCTCCCAAACCAATTTATATCAGTACTGACACAGGATTTGTTTTGGGTAAGCACAGTATAGGGTCATTCTTCTGTGGAAACCATGCATGACATTACTAGAATATGTTCCATTAAGCTAACAGGTTGGTAGCTCCATATTTCATGATTGCTAATGTTGGCACAAGCTTTGAAATTGATAACCTCTCCACAGCTTATTATCTGTCCTGTCTATTACCAAATACTTAGTTGTACTTTGAAATTTTTTTTTCTCAGCTCAGTCTCTTCCTCTTTGTGGGAATCAGAACCGTAGTATCTCTGGTCTGGTAGTGCTGTAGTGATTTCATGCTCCAGCTCCTAGGCTGGAAGCTGCACAGCAGCAGAGAGCAAGAGAGTGAACAGACAGCCTACAGAACAGGAGAGAAGCATGGCCAGCCATGTTTCAGTTGGGGATTAGTATCTAGAATATATAAAGAACTCAGAAAATTAAAAAAATAAACAAAAGCTATCGTTCCACAAGTATCAAACAGTTCTCAAAAGAAGAAACACAGTCAATAAACATTTTTTAAAAAATGCTCAACACCCTTAGCCATCAAAGAAAGGCAAAATAAAAATAAACTTGCATTTCACTATGGCTATGATCAAGGGAACAAATGACACCAAATGCTGGTGAGGATGTGTGGAAGGAGGAGCGCGGTCCATTCTAACGGAAGTGTGAACTGGTGTCACCACTGTGAAAATCAGTATGGAGGTTTTTCAACAACAACAAAACAATTCTGAAAATAGAACTACCATATGGCACACATATACCATTTCTAGGCATATACAAAACTGCGGTGTTCTACCATAGAAGTACCAGTTCATCCAGGTTGATTGCTGTTCTAACCAAAAAGTTAGAAAATGGGAACACTTAGATATTCACCAACAGATGAATAGATAATAAAATTGTAACACACATAACAATGGACTATTCAGCCATCAAAAAAAAAATAATAAATGAAATTTGCCAGGAAATAGAATCTGGAAATTATTCTATTGAGTGAGCCATACTCAGAAAGACAAACACAAGTTTTCATACATAGATCCAAGCTTCTAATTTTTATATACATGTGCTTAAGTGGGTTGTTTGAATGAAGAAGGTATAGGTCTGAAAATCAGAAAAGGGATTGAGAGGGGAAATGGAGGTTTTAAGAAAGGGAAGAGGGTAACAGAACACCTGGGACATGAGAGTAGCAAGTGGGATGCTGGCATGGGAAGAATCCAGCCCGGGTGACAGATGGGTGGGGAAGAAGTTGGGAGAAGGATTAACAAAAATAAATGTATGAAAATGCCACAATGAAACAATGTATTATATGCTAATTCCAAAGCAAACAAACACATACAAAATGCCGGGCTGTATTCATCCTTCAGACTGCCACATCCAACACTTCTATTTTCAACAAATACACGTTGTGGCTGCGAATATAGTTCCTAAGTAGGGTGTGCAAGTCCCTGGGTTCAATTCCAGCACTACTAAAAGTAAAATCAGGGGTTGGGGATTTAGCTCAATGGTAGAGTGCTTGCCTAGCAAGCGCAAGGCCCTGGATTCGGTCCTCAGCTCCAAAAAAAAAATAAATAAATAAATAAATAAATAAATAAATAAAATAAAATAAATAAAAGTAAAATCAAGCAAACCCACAAAACCCAGTATCTATTACAAATCTTCTATTTGCCTTAGTATTCAGAGGCTACGGTGAGTGTTTTAGTTTTTTGGGCCTTTTTGTTTTTTAGATTTTACTTATTCTCATTTTATGTGTTTGCCTGAATGCATATCTGTGTACCACGTGTGTACAGTGACCTCAGAAGCCAGAACAGTGTGCTGGATTTCCTGGGGCTGGAGTTACCGACAGTTGTGAGCCACCATATGGATGCTGGGAATTGAACCTGGATCCTCTGGAAGATCAGTTGTTGTTCTTAACCACTGAGCCATCTCTCTAGGGAGGTGACTGGTATCTTGAAGTCCTCCTTGTGGCCTTTCGGTCACCTTGATTTCCTTAAAAAATACTATCTCCTGATCCCAAGATCCTTATGAACACCCTTGCATTCATCCTTCTCATCAGCTCAGATTGTTGCAATCACTTCAGCAAAGCCTAAGTATCTACTGAGCCCTACAGGCTCCATATTACATTCATTAATTCTATTCTTTTTCCATTTTTATGTGAGTCACACCAAGTCCAGTAAGTCTTCACAGGTTTGTTCCTGTTCTGTCTCTCTCTTTCTTTCTTCCCCTCTTTCTTTCTCTCTTTCTGAGATAGGGTCTCATGATGTAGCCTTGGCTGGCCTGGAAAACCCAGCTGGCCTTGAATTTACAGACAACTGCCTATTTATGCCCCACTGCTGGGATTAAAGGTGTACACCACCACACCTGCCCAGTAAGTCTTCTCTATGCTCTAAGTTCAATCACAGCTCCCCCTCTTTACTGCAGTGTGCTTTAGCCCAGTAAGTATCATCTAAGTCAACTAAATAGCAAGCTGCTTCCTTCACAATCAAAGGCTTGATCAATATACATTTCTCAAATATGTTTTCTCTGCACTTTCTCACAGGGCTTCTAACATTCTCTCTACTCATGTGCTTCCAAGTCTCACCTCTTGCATATGATTGTAACCTTAACTTCTCTCCTCAGGCCCAGTGCAGAGTACAAAGACTCAAGAGTAAAGCAGAAACGATGGTTTAAGGTCTGTTGGAAGAGGAGGGTACCTCCTTCCTCCACATCAGAGTCTCCTCCATACAAACTTAAGCATCTAGGTGGGATGTTAGGAGATGTCTACATATCCACTGCACTGGCATGGCGTGATTTGAGTTAACCCCAAGCCTCTACTATGATTAGTCTTGGCTCAGGGCAGTCCTGTTGGGAGCTTAGGGAACTTTTGAGAGGTGGAGCATAGTGGGAGATTTTTAGGTTATCGGGGTTAAGGAGAAATTCTCATAGGACTGTTAGTTGCCTTGGCTTTGATCCCATTAATTACTCTCTTTTTTTTTTTTTTGTTTTTTTTTTTTTTTTGTTTTTTGAGACAGGGTTTCTCTGTGTAGCTTTGTGCCTTTCCTGGAACTCACTTGGTAGCCCAGGCTGGCCTCGAACTCACAGAGATCCGCCTGGCTCTGCCTCCCGAGTGCTGGGATTAAAGGCGTGCGCCACCACCGCCCGGCTAATTACTCTCTTTATAGTGTGAGATGTGTTAACTTACTTGATCTTTAAAAAGCACTATCACCTTAACCTATATGCTACTTTCACCTGAAGCTAAATCAATAGAACCCCCCAAAAAAACGTAAGGTACATGTAGAACTTTCTGCTTTTTGACACTAACTCTCTTAGGTGTTTCACTACAGCAATGAGAAGCTGGCTAATATACTCACCAACATGGAGAAGTCACCTTCCCACACAATTCTGTGTGTGGAGATTCGAATCACTTTATTCTGTAGAGAATTACATGCTTTGAATTTCTCAGAAATAGTGTTTTTCTTTTTGCTTCTACCATACAGAGGCATGAGATGGATCTTTAGTTTTGCATTCTCTCAGAGCTGAGCAATTTCCACACTCCCTTGTGTCTTCAAAATTTATCTCTGACCGTGTTTCTATATTGCATGGAAACACTGCCAACTTATTAATAGGTCATCTGTCTTATATAAATGACATTTACAAAGTGGATTTCAAACTCTGAGGGGGAAATAATGTTGTTTACTAGAGTACTTTTTGATTGAAGGGAATGCTTCACAGTGGGAAGCCTGCTACTTGGCAGTCAGATAGTTAGATCCACCCTGACTTCTCTTGTCTTTTTCTCATCCTCTTTCATATATGTCAAAGGCTAGAGAGAGAGTTTCAGACAAATATGTAATATTTATCTGTTGGTGTGGCAAAGAAAATCCTTTTATCTGTACAGATATCATGCATATCTTTATAACTCCAGTAGTCAGAACACAAGGCAAATTTTTAAAAATGGGCTCCTAGGTATTGACAGTTGTGTATCTACAACTACATTCATCTGAGATGCTGAATTGAAAATGTGAAGAACATTTCCTGGTTTCAGTGGACTGCCTTGGAGAAGCACAATGCAGGATGACTATCTCAGTGGTCTTGGCTGCTTTAGATGGCCTGCTTTGATATGCACCTCTTTCTTCAACAGCTCTTCAGTGGGTCCACCACAGCTCCACCTGCCTAGACACCAACTCCTGACCCAATGTTCTAATTTGCAACCACTAGAGATACCCTCTTGACGGCTATTTCCAGAAAAATCTTTGTAAGAATTTTCTCTTCCTGCCTAGAGAGAAAAGCCCCACTGACCCCCTTTAAACTGTTTGCTCTGATTGAGTCATTGGAAAAACTAGCAGAAATGGATGTTCAAAGATGGCTAAGGCATGCTGACCCTTAAGAAACTCAAGGCCTCCTACAAAGACAAAACCCTAAAGCTCTAGCAAAGTCAGTAATGCTAAAGTGATAGGTCTGACATTTAACAGATAGAGGAAGAGCCATGGAACAACTGGAAAGGACATTGAGTCCAACCTGGGCAGATCAGGGCAGCCATCCCAGAGGAGGTAAGCTGAACTAAGTGAGTGAATGTGAGCCAGGCAAAGGCTGGGGATAGAGTGGGGGTATAAACCCACAGGGGCCAGAGGGAGGGAAAGGAAGGAATTGTAGACAAGGATGAGAGAACACCAAGATAGTTACTGAGTCCCAAAGAATCTGTGTGCTTTGAGGCTGGGGCTTTCTTCTGGAAGCTGGGGGAGGGAGGACCACAATACTGTTAGGAGAGAGGACGGTGGAGTTTGCACAGACAGTCCTGTGGCAGTTCAGTCATTTAAAAGCGTTCACTGCCATTGGAATTTTGAGGGGTCTAGTTTTTCTTCTAATACTTTCCCCTGCTTTGAAGCAGTAGCTTGGGCTGGCCCTCGAGCTTGTGATTGATCTTCCTGCCTTCGTCTCTCAGCCTCTCAAGTGGGAGCCTTATGGTGGGTGTCAACCATGGCCCGCCCTCACTACACTTTCTCCCTAATCCTTTGGTTCTTTGCAATGAATGATATTTGTTCAGGATGTAACTCTTACTCTATTCTGATGCAATGTAAGACTTTTCACCTGTCTTTTTGTTTCTTTGTTTTTCTTACGAATGCAGAGTTAGAGGAGAGGCACATCATTGTCTGTACTAATCTCCATCTTGTACATCATGTGCATGTTCTTGGAAAGTGAGAGCCTGTGTGTTGATACTCGCTATAAGAAAAACTGGGCACAATGCTCGGCAGTAGAGCATATTAGGGGCTTGCTGCTATGGGGATTTGAAGGATAATAAACACAGTAATATTTTATTTTATTAAAAATGTATTTATTATCCCAGCACTCCAGAGGCAGAGAGATCTCTGTGAGTTTGAGGCCAGCCTGGTCTACACAGCTAGTTCTAGGACAACCAAGGCTACACAAAGAAACCCTGTCTCTGAAAATGCATTTGTTATTTTTACTTATGTGCATAAGTGTCTGTCTGTGTGACTTTATGTGTACCGTGTGTGCAAATGCTCTCAGAACCCAGAGGGTGTGGGAGTCCCTAGAATTCAGGAGTGATGTTTTATGTTTTAATTCAAGGTGTTTAACATTCACTCTTGTAAAGAAACAATTTAAAACATCAATCATCTTCAAACTCAATACAACTGATTTAAAAACCTACTGTTCTTGATAATCTCTAAGTAATTGGGTTTTCTTTATCTGTATTTCTATCCATCAGATTCCAAATGGATTAGTCCTCTCCTCCACCTCCTTACTTCCTCCCTCCTGTTTCTTTTTCAGAATTACTGATCTTTGAAAGTCATCAGAAATCTTTACCCAGAAATTCAAGTAGCCCCAAATTGCTAGAATTAGATGCCCATACATTTGAAATCCCAATCCCCACCTCTCAGTGATTTCCCTGTGAATTGGAATTCTGGGTTTGAAATACTGGTTTTAGGAGCTTGTTTTTATTTTTGCATTTGAGTTAGTTTTGTTTCTTGTTTGTAGCATCTCATTTTAAATGTTTACTTTCATAGAAAACACTCCCTTTAAGTCCCTTTCTGAACAGAAATGGAAGAGGAGTAGATGGGGAGGGCAGAAAGGAGGTGGGGGAGGGAATGGGAGGAGAGGAGAGAGGGGAAAGTGTGGTCAGGATGTAAAATAAATAAATTAATTAAAAAACAAACAAAAACAAACTAAATCTCCCCAAAGAAGCAAATGCACAGATTCAAGTTGAACATCTTTTTCCACGCTCTCAGCATCCCTTCGAAGTAGCTCTGTCTAGGCCCCTGGAAACTGCCTGCTCTTTGCACCCACAAGCTTATGCCTCTCATGGATGCAGAGAATGGGTGGGAAATGCCATTTCTGTTTGATGGCCCAGAACTGCTGGTAGCTGAATGGTTGGGGGTGGTGACTACAGCTGATTTCTTCACTTTGTTATATACAAAACCAAGGTGAATTCCTGCATGTCTTCTTGCAGAATTAAAACATAAACTATCACCACCCTCCCCCAAATTCCAGGGATGTTGCACTAAAATTATCCTGGGATATCTTTACTCCCCTTAATAACTATTTGTTGTCTACCTCTGTATCTGGCCTACCATCTCTTTAGACTGTCACATAAAACCTTTGGAATTCGATCTCCAAAATATATAAAGAACTCAAGAAATTGGACATCAAAATATCAAATAATCCAGTTAAAAAATGGGGTGTAGATCTAAGCAGAGAATTCTCAACAGAAGAATCTCAAATGGCCGAAAGACATTTAAGGAAGTGTTCAACATCCTTAGCCATCAGGGAAATGCAAATCAAAACAACTCTGAGATACTATCTTCTGCCTGTCAGAATGGCTAAGATCAAAAACACTGATGACAGCTTATGTTGGAGAGGATGTGGAGAAAGGGGAATACTTCTCCACTGTTGGTGGGAGTGCAAACTTGTACAGCCACTCTGTAAATCAGTAGGGCGGTTTCTCAGAAAATTGGCAATGAACCTACCTTAAGAACCAGCAATACCACTCTTGGGCATATACCCAAAAGATGCTCAACCACACCACAAGGACATTTGTTCAACTATTTTCATAGCAGCATTATTTGTAATAGCCAGAACCTGGAAACAACCTAGATGCCCCTCAACCAAAGAATGAATAAAGAAAATGTGGTATGTTTATGCAATGGAGTATTACGCAGCAGTTAAAACCAATGTCATCATGAAATTTGTAGGCAAATGGATGAAACTAGAAAAAATTCATCCTGAGTGAGGTAACCCAGACCCAGAAAGACAAACATGGTATACACACACTTATAAGTGGATATTAGATGTAAAGCAAAGGATAACCAGGCTACAATCCACAACCCCAGAGAAGCTAGGTAAAGAGGAGGATCGTAAGAGGAACACACATGGATCACCCCAGGAAGGGGAAAGGGTAAACTGGGAGGGGGTGTAGAGGGAAGAGAATGGGGGGTGGAAACATGAGGGTTTGAGATAGCCAAGTTGGGGGAGGGATGGAGAGGGAGAGCAATGAAAGAGATATTTTGACAGAGTGAAACATTAAGGGGTTAGGGAGAAATCTGGAGCTAGGGAAATCCCCAAGAACTCACAAGGATGTCCCCAGCTAAGACTCATAGCAGTGGTGGAGAGGGTGCTTGAACTAGCCCTCCCTTGTACTCAGATTGGTGTCTATCCTAATTGTCATCATAGAACCTACATCCAGTGACTGATGGAAGCAGATGCAGACACCCACAGCCAAGCACTTGGCCGAGCTTCTAGAGTTCAGTTGAAGAGATAGAGGAGGGACTATAGGAGCACGGGTGGAGTGGTTAGGATCATAATTGGAAAAACCAGAGAGACAGCTGGCCCAAGCTAGTGGGAGCTCATGGACTCTGGACTGACAGCTGGGGAGCCTGCATGGAACGCAATTAGGCCCTCTGAATGTGGGTGACAGTTGTGTGGCTTGATGTGTTTGTGGGTCCCCTGGCAATGGGACCAGGACTTATCCCAGGTACACGAACTGGTTTTTTAGAGCCCATTTCCTATGGTGCGATGCCTTACTCAGCAGTGATGCTGGGGGAAGGGGCTTGGTCCTACCCCAACTTTGGTATGCCAGCCTGTGTTGACTACCCAAGAGAGGCCTTATCCCCTATGAGGAGGGGATGGGGGTGGGATGGGGGAATGTGAGGGAAAGCAGGAGAAGGGGAGGGGGAGAAAATAGGGGTTAGTATGTAAAATGAAAAATAATTTTAAATTAAAAAAAAAGGAATAAAAAAGGCAACCTTTGGAATGGATTAACTTGACACACTCCTGACTTCCACTATTCCCCAGACTAAGAGTCATCAGATAATATCTGAAACCTATAGCAGAGTCTTTCCCATTTTGCTGTAGCCCATGGGTCCACCTACCTGCTGTCCCCATCTATACATCAATGTTTGGTTTAATGCATTGATTTGTTATTGTCCTTTGTTCTGTGACTGTGTAAGTTCATGTCCCTTCTTCAGTAGAGGAGGATGATGTCATCTAGAGCAACCTGAGTCCATGTTTACTGGGCCATGCTTACTCACATTTAGCTCAGAATAAGCTATCTCTTACAGTTTAGAATAAGAGCCACATTTTTCTAGGATGAAAGAACTCATACTTTGAGAGTTCCTATCCCTGAAGCCCTCACTGCGGGGAGTGAAGACTCTTATAGGATTCTCCCCCCATGTCTGAGGTGGTAACACCTTGTTCTTTGGGTCCTAAAATTTCAAAAGACGATTTGGTCTTGGAGTTAAATGAGATATTATTTGACAGGAGAGAAGAGACCCTTGGAAATGCCAATTTGCATCTGACTTTTCTTCTTCCAGCTTTCATATGACCTACTTGAGCTCTATGAACAAAGTCTCCTAGCAGTGTGGTCTTCTGGTTTGGACTAAGTTTTCCATTGGGGGCTGGAGGGATAGCTCAGCCATTAAAGGCTAGGCTTACAACCAAAAATATAAGTTTTCCTTTGGTTTGGGTGGAGAGTGGAGAAGGAATAAGAAAAAGTATCTCTGGACTGTGGACAAAAGGGAAGCACTGACCCCACTTCCAGTGATTGATCTTCTCTCCAAGCAGGTAAATGCCAGCATTCAGGATGTAAGCAGCTGAGAAGAAGATGATAATACCCAGTGGGCTGAGGTAGGCAAACACAGGGTACACCCAGTTTCCGGTCTGAGAGTAGCGCCACAGGATCCTGCATGAACAAGAAGTCAAAATGATCATAGCAGCCAGTAAGCTATTTTCACCTTGGATTCAGTGGGACACGGGACGACAGCAGGTGAAAACCAGCCCCAGGGGAACATTTGTCAACATGTGAAGTATTCCCGCATATCTACAGAAGGGAGCTGGTCGTCTCCTAGTGTTGTTACTTGTTTTAATAAAACATCTCTTTTCATGGAATGAGTTGGCCTTTTCCTTAACTAGTACTTTGTGATCCATCTTGGTGGAAGGATAGAGGCATACAACACATTATCAGCGAAGGAGGGTATGTGAGCACATGGCTGAATTATTGCTTTCTTTGAGATGGACAGCTGACTGAGACATTGGACCTGTGATGATGGTGTTAGTTTTGTTGCCTGCAGCTGAAGTGTGATGTGTGCAGCTGTTGGTGTTGGTACCTAAGAGGACAGTGCAGTTTCTCTCAGCTCTCAAAAGTCTTGTTGACCCAGGAGGGGTAGAGATGGTACATCATTGCTCTAAAACAGGATGCCTGGAGATTGTGTATTATCCCTGACTTCAGCTCACAGGAATCCTTAGGGATCCAGCACGAGGTAGGAAGGGATGAGTTGGTAGAGAGGCTCAGAACTTACCCATGTGAGGATAGACTATAAGTTGTTTCTGTGAGCCAAAGGAAAGAAGAGAAATGCTGGGAGAGAAGCCATGATGTCTAAGTGAAGACTAAAAATGCAGTATGCTGGCAGCCAACTGCACTGGGGATGCCAAAGTCTGAAATAACTTAAAACACGGAATATGTGTTAAGGGATGATGTCGCCTTGCTGCAGCTTACAATTGTTAAGTGTACGGAATCTGGAAGAGGATTCTGTGACTTAAATGTTCAGTCTGCCACCTATTAGCTGCATCACCTCCAGCAACTTATTAACTCTGCTGGTGCAGACCGGGGATCCAACTAGCATACACCTCATCAGGATGCTGCAAGAATGACTAGAATGAAATATGTGTTTGCAACCCGTGTATTTCATGTGTAAGATACATAAGACCGTGCTTGGCATGTGGGAGTTTGACAGGAGTTCCTAAGCAGTCATGGACAGCACAGCAGGGTTCTTTTGTAAGAGGGAAGGAAGATAGACCAGGCCTGAGAAACAGCATTCCAACATGGCTGTCTTTCAGAGGAGTTCAGAAAAACAAAGCTTTGTGCTTAATTAAGCTTTCAAAAACCTGAATGGAATCTCTGTCATTTCAAATACATTCAGTTTGTCAAGTGTTTTGTGGACAAGGGCTAATATTTGGGGCCAGGACTAGGGTGGGGCAACAGGGAGCTGAAGTGTGGAATTTACAGGCTCATCTCTATGCATCAAAGGATACTGTCAACTGTTGCAGGATATTTGATTACACTGTGAGCCCCGAGATTGTGTTATTTACTAAAAAAAAAAAAAAAAAAAAAAAAACAAAAAACTGTTTCTAGTTGTGGTGTGGTTCAGTCCTAGCACTCACCTTTAATCCAGGAGGTTTCTGCTTGAATATTGTAAACAGGATTAAATAAAGTCAACCCTTAGGTCAAGAGTTGGAGCAAGCAACCAGTTGGACAGGAAAAAATCATAGAGAGTAAGAGGGAGTCAGGAGGATGGATAGAGGGATGCACAGGAAGTAGAAGGGAGGGACATTCAGTTTGAAGAGTTTTGTTTGAGCTGGTGTAGAAGAAAACTCTTCCTGGGACATCAGAGGAGGAAGAAGGTCAGCTGGGTGCTTTCTCTGCCTCTCTGGGCTAGCAGGTTTCCATGCCAGCCATCTGGCTCCTGGGTTTTTATTGGTAAAATCAAATGATTGAGAGTTAGTTGAAAACAGTCAACAGTGTAGAAGGGCTGTCTATAGGATGCAGAGAAATATGTGCAAATCATATGTATATTAATAAGCTAACACACAGAATATGTAAATAATTTGTCTAATTCAAAAACACCCCCAAACAATCCAATTAGAAACAGACAGGTGACTTGGATAGACATTACACAAAGAACATAAACAAGTAAGATGTCAGATGTCACATCTGGAGAATGCAGATCAAAGTCACGAGCTATCACATCATTACACAGAAGGGCTACCATTAAAACCTGAAACAAACCACAGAACATATGTGTTTGTGAGGATATGGAGAAACTGGATTCTTTCTACGCCATTGGCTAGGAAAACTGTAAGGCGGTTCTTCAGAGTGTTAAGACAGGTTATCATCTGCCTCATATACTCATTACACTGGAGGACATGCTCTGGGACTTGAAATCAGAGACCTAAAGATATCTGTACGTTGGAGTTTATAGACTAAAGGTGGGAACAGCCCAAGAGGCCATTGATGGGTGAATGGAGGAGTAAAACATGGCATTAAAAAGAGAAGCATTTGCATGAGTTGACTGTTTGAAACCTGGGGCCTATGCAGGATTGCTTGGCTCGACCTGGGAGGAGGGGACTGGACCTACCTGGACTGAGTCTACCAGGTTGATCTCAGTCCACGGGGGAGGCTTTGCCCTGGAGGAGGTGGGAATGGGGGGTGGGCTGGGGGGAAGGTGAGGGGGACCGTAGAGGGGAGAACAAGGGAATCCATGGCTGATATGTAGAACTGAATTGTATTGCAAAACAAAAATAAAAATTAAAAAAAAAGAGAGAAGCATTTGAATGTAGGTTACAACATAGGTGTGAACCTTGAAGGCGCTACGGTGGGAAACGGTCACATGCAATTCCATTTGTAGGAGGAGGCATCAGATTCATAGAGACAGGAAGGTTGATGGCAAGTGTGAGGGGTGGGCAGAGAAAGGATGCGGAGAGGTGTTGTTTAGTGGGTTCAGAGTTCTGGATGGGGGATGCAGGTAATAGCTGTATAATGTGAATGTGCTCAATGGCACTGAAGTACACACTTCAAGTGGGTAAAACGGTTGATTTTATACTATGTTCCCTTTGTCACAATTAAAATCAATTTAGGACACTATGCTAGCTAGTTGTATTTAAATTTGACACCGTCCAGAGTCATTTTGAAGAGGGAACCTCAATAGCAACAATCCTCCACTAATTTGGTTTTTAGGCAAGCCTGTGGTACATTTCTTGATTGATGACTGATGTGGTCAAGCGTAGCTCATTGTGAGTGATGCAGGTGGTCCTGGATTCTATACAAAGCAGGCTGAGAAAACCATGGTGAGCAATTCAGTAACATTCCCCCATGGCTTCCGCTTCACTTCCCACCTTCAGGTTTCTGCCCTGTCTGACTTCCTGCCCTGACTTTCTTCAGTGACAGAGTGTGACTTGGGAGTTGTAAGCTGAAATAAATCCTTTCCACGCCCTCACTTTGGCCTTGGTGTTTTCTTAAAGCAACAGAAATCCTAAGACAGACAGCATCAGTCTTGAGGTCATGTAAGTGTATGACCAAGTTCGATGCTTGGTCCCTAGACCTGCCTTGCTAGGATATTTGTTCTCCCTGCCACATGGATGATGGGATGACTGTAACAGAATGATATCATTCATTATACTAAATACTAGGATGAAGATGTGCATAGCAGAGATGCATTACAGAAGGCTTTTCATGGTGTTTCCTGCCTGCATGGTTGTTTCTTAGAACAGACCAGAGAGTAGGAACAAGGGGCAGAAATATCCCCAAGCAGGTAGGAATGGATCCCTGAGCACACTCTAATAGACCGTATTAATTAGTTCACATGGTTTGCTTTAGATCCATGAAATTAGGGCTTCCTAACTCCCGTGTCCTTTTATGTAAGGTAGTCCACAAGCAAGGACATTTCTCTAGGGACATGAAAAGTTTCCGTTAACTTCACCTTTCTCTCTGTCCAGCACAGGGCATATGACGGAAAGATCTTGACATCAGCAAACTGATTGTGCGCTTTCACAGAGAACAAGCCAGAGAACTGATAGCTGCTGGGTGGCAGTAGGAAAAGCAGAAGGAACCCAGGGGAGTCCAAGGCAAGCATGCAGTAATTGTTAGAGGGCATTCGGCAGGGGGTGAGTAAGGAGAGTCACTGTGGCCGCTGGAATCATTTCTCTGTGGTTTGCCCGAATACAGAGAGGAAAGAAGGAAGTAGGGAGGGGTGATAGTACAGCTTGCTGCACCTCTGTTTCCTGCATGGACTGAATTTTGGAACTCATCCACATCATCCTGATACACCTTCTTTGGGTGTGAGGCTTCCCCCTTGTTAAAGACCATGGGGGTTCTTGTCTGCCCGATCTCAGCTGTTGGCTACCTCAGCTGTCCTCCTGCCATGTGATCATTAAAACAAGAGAAATACCCCAGCATTTGCTCCCTGACTCTGTCCCTTGGACTCCAGAAACCTTATCTCACCTGAGGGATCAGCTACCTGTATCCCCCTTCACCCATCTTCATTCAGAAAGCATACAGTGAATTTCCTCTAGGTGGGTGGGTGTCAATCTTCACTGTAGAGAGAAACTGCTGTGTGGTGTGTTCGGGGTGATTTCCTAATGTATAAACCCTAAACAAATCGAACCAGTGATAATTTTTGGGGGGAGTAGGTGGTATTTTAAGACAGGGTTTCTCTGTGTAGACCTGGCCATCCTGGAATTTGATCTGTAGACTAGTCTGGTCTTGAACTCAGAGATCTGCCTGCCTCTACCTCCTGAGTGCTGGGTTTAAACGCATGCACCATCATCAACAGGCCAGCATTAGATTTTAATAGAACCTGAATATGGGATTTTAAACTGGCTATTTAAGAAAACTATATTTGCCAGGTGGTGGTGGCGCATGCCTTTAATCCCAGCACTTGGTAGGCAGAGGCAGGCAGGTTTCTGTGAGTTCAAGGCCAGCCTGGTCTACAGAGCAAGGTCCAGGACAGGCTCCAAAGCTACACAGAGAAACCTTGTCTCAAAAACAAAGCAAAACACTATATTCCAAACTACTTCTTTCACAATTCATCCTCATCTCTATTAGTGAAACCACGATCTTTCCTGGCCACTATCTGAAAATTCTTAAAAGTATCCTTAATGTGTCCTTTACATTTACCAATCAATTCATAAACCTAATCCATTCCTTGAACTATATATTTCTGATAGATTCTTCATTTCAAAAGAATCTGGTGCCTTCTTTACAGTGTTGTATTTCTAGTTTCTGTTACAAGCACTATAATTACTTTTTAATTTGTACCCCCAGAGACCCACCCCTAAATGCTGGTAATAGAGGTGCATTGTGTGACATCCTGATAGTTATTTTCATATATCAGCATGATGACTGGTGAGTACCACCGTAGAAAATGGGGCTGGGATTCTAACCCTTGCTAAGATTTGAGTCTACAAACCGTGTTGTGGAAGAATTTTTCACACTGTCACTCCGCTGTGCAAATAAAGCTAACTTGAATCAAGGATGGAGTCAGTGATTGGCCGACCAGGCTTAACCATAGAGATGTTGGAAGACTGAGAAAGTTGGATAGAGAGGGACAGGAAGAGAGGAGGAGGGGCTGACAGGATTTATGGGGCTTTTCAGATTGGGGGGTGGGTAAGTGGTGAGTAGAGTCAACTTATCATCCCTCCCCTGTTCCTTGGATTTATCAGGTTTTGAATCTCAATTTCTGACTCACTAGTTTTTATTAATACTAGAACAATTCTGGTAAATGCTATAAAACTGGGTTTGACTGTGCTGGTTCTAGATGGAGGTTACATTTCAGAAATAGCAAACAGTGGCTCTTGGAAAGATTTTACCATGATTCAATAATTGGAAAAGGAGAGAATTTTAAGAGTGGGTATGGCCAGCTGATCTGAACTCAGCTTGGTTCAGCTCTTAGCAACATGTAATATTCTTGGAATATGATTTATAATTGTGTGCGTGAGGAATGGGCTTAAATACTGTTACTCTTGAGGAATGTGGTAGTTAATGCTGACTGTTAACCTTATAAAACTGGAGTCATTCAGGAGACAAGCCCCTGAACGTACTTGTGATGAATTATTCTGATTTGGTTAGCCTCTTGGGCATGACTAGAGGGATTGTCTTGATTAGGTTGACTGAGGTGAGGAGACCCGCCCTGAAAGTGAGTGGTACCTACCATTCAGTAGTCTGGGACCCTGGACTGTAGAGAAGGAGAAATTCAGTTGACTCACAAGCATTTACCACTCTCCGCTTGCTGACTGTGGACGCAGTCAGTGTGAACAGCTTGTCACAGTTCTAACTCTGCGTGGTATTTGGGGTCTCAGACCCTATGAGTACATTTCACGATGCCTTCCTCCTGCTGTCCCTTCCTTCTCCGTGTTCTTACAGCTTCTTTTGCTTTGATTACATCTTCTCACTTCCCAGCCCAGGCTCCTGTAGTCTGTATGCACAGCTCTTTTCCCCTTATTAAATATCAGTCCCCTGCTTGCTGGAGCCTGGCCTTATATGACCTCACTTTTCCTAGCAGAACCAGCTCTGTATTAGGGGAAACATGTGTTCAAATCCCATTTTTAAAATGGAACAAGGCCAGCAGCAGGAACATTCCTTGCTTCACCCATCACCACTGCCACAGACAGAGTGAGGCAAGGTGTCTCGGGGGTGAGAGAGAGAGCAGGGAGGTGTAAGCAAGACACCAGATTTGTAGGTGACGGAAGCTTTCCAAAGGAAAGGAACCGTTAGTCATCACTGCTCTGCAGGGCTTTGTTTTCCCTCTGCAGGGCCAAACCTCCAATTTTGCAACCTAAAAAGTAGCAAAAAGTGAACAGCACAGGGGAGGCAGTCCCCAGGGGTCTAGGCAGCTATTTTTAGGCCATTGTTCCATGGTTTTATCAGAATGATGTCTCTGGTGCAGAGTTAGCAGCAGCTCCTTGCAGACTCCTGTTTGTTTCTCATGCTCCCTGTGGCCCAGCCCGCGTTCAGGACCTCATTCTTGC
Organism: Peromyscus californicus insignis; assembly: GCF_007827085.1. NCBI lineage: Eukaryota > Metazoa > Chordata > Mammalia > Rodentia > Cricetidae > Peromyscus > Peromyscus californicus. Next base: position 22,797,293 of record NW_026294606.1, on the reverse strand, counting down.
TTTTCTGTCTCCCTATCTGCCCATCTCAATGGGCACACCCTAAGAGCTGACCTAGAGCACTTCTCCATGGGCGTCTACCACTAGGGAACTTCCTATGACCATGTGTGCTCACGAGGGTGCATTTTGTTTAACAGGGCAGGGCTAGCGGGCAGCAAAGGATCTCATGCCCTCTTACTGGGGGCTGGACTGAACTATGGAAGTGTCTACTCTGGGACAACAAAATGCCCTCAGGTATACTTGTATTCCATTTATTCCAGTACAAAGCTGGGTCTGATTCTTTCTCCATAGTGCACACAAGGCCAAGAGCCTGCTCAGCTCCCAGTGTGTACAAAACCACCATGCTGGAGGCTGGGTGAGTAGGTGGGCATAAAGTTTGCCTTAGTCTCAGCACTTTCAAATCTTTCCTAAGGTTTTGTTCTTGTTCCTTCCCTGGCTAGATCCCTCTGCCTTATGACCTCATGACCTTGAGCATGGCATCTAAGTCATCGGAACCCTAGTGTTCAGAGGCCGGCCAATAGATAAGTTACCATCCTCTGTTTGTGCTCTGAGACTAATTGTGGTGTTTGAGCATTTGACTGACATTGACTCTCCTGAGTTTCTACTTCTGGTCTTCCTTAGTTCCATTTCCACACTCCAGCCATGGTTGCCTTACCTACCTCTGTACTTAACTCACGGTACTTACTGACTCTGTAATCCTGCTTAAATCTTTTTTTTTTATACCAGAAAAACACTCCGTTTGTAAATGCAAGTTCACTGAGCTGGACTCATGGCCTAACTTGTCCCTATCCTCCAATTCAGCTTTGCGCTCGCCTCCTTTGGTGCTCCAGGGCAGCGGTTCCCTCAGCCTGACTATTTGTTTCTCTCGTTTCTTCTGAGTTCTTACTCTTACTCCAGATCTCAGCTGAAATGATTCTTCCCTTTAGAAGCCAGCCTTGACCGTCAGCTGCAGCACCCTGGTCACCCTACCACCAGTTTTATCACTGTGTCTTCCTTGTCCTGTGCCGCTTCTCATTCCCAATAGTCTCTAAGAGCCATGGGCTTCTTGTACCTCCCTGTGTCCTCAGTATCTACATCATACAATATGGCCTCAGGATCTTTCTTAGTACAATGGTCCTGGTGTTGACTAAAACGGGTTCCTAGGTAGAGCTTTGTGTTCTTAAAGTATCCCTTTGTTAAACTTCAAAGACCCCAAAGCGTGGAGAACAGTACAGAACACTTAATTCTCAGAGAAATTATATTATGCAAGAACTTTCTTTAAGAGAAAAGCAAGAAAGACCTTAGCACTTGGGGGTGAGGGGGAGGCGATGAGGAAGGGTAGGGAGAAGATGGGAAGATTATAGGAAGGAAAGAAGGGTCATGGAATTCTGGGTACCAAGCTGTTAACTTATATGAAAAATGTGTCACTGAAGGCCCTGAGATGTCCTGTCCTGTCTTAGTTAGTGTTTCTATTGCTATGAAGAGACACTATGACTACAACAACTCTTATAAAGGAAAACATTTAACTGGATGACTTTTTGGAGGTTTTGGAAGTTTAGTCCATTATCATCATGGCGGATGTAGTGGTATGCAGGCAGACTTGGTGCTGGAGAAGGAGCTGAGAGTTCTACATCTTGCAGGCAACAGGAATTGAACTAAGATACTGGGCATGGCTTGAGCATATATAAGACCTCAAAGCTTACCTCCACAATGACATATTACTCCAACAAGGCCAAACCTACTTCAACAAAGCCACACCTCCAGTAGTGCCATTCTCTTTGAGCTTATGGGGGTCAATTGCACTCAAACTACCACACCTCCCAGGTTCTTTGAAATGTTATATTGTGCTTTGCTCTCATTGTTAATAGAGCACTGTACTAAATAGCTTTCCATATAAAGACTCGGGAGGATGATCCAGACTGCCGTGTGTTCTGTATTCAGGTCCTATGCATGGATGGTATGGCCCTTTCAGACATGAAATGGTGTCATATGAGAAGGCTGTGAAAAGTAGGGCTGGGGATATACTCATTGGTAGAGTGCTTGCCTACTGTGCATGAGGGCCTCAGTTCAATCCTAGTACCATAAAACTGGGCAAGGTAATTGGGGTGATAGGAATGGAAATGGCTGACATAGGCTCCTGGAAAATGGCACTGCTAGGAGATGTGGCCTTGTGTGTCACTTGGAGTGGGCTTTGAGGTTTCAGATGCTCAAGCCAGGTCGAGTATCACTTTCTTCCTCCTGCATGACAATCCAAATATAGGACTCTCAGCTCCTTCTCTAGAACCATGTGTGCCTGTGTGCTGCCATGCTTCCTGCCATAATGATAATGGACTAAACCTCTGAACCTGTAAGCCAGCCCCAATTAGATATTTTCTTTATAGGGATTGCCATGGTCATGGTGTCCCTCTGCAGCAATAGAAACCCTAACGAAGACAGTTATACACTTCTGTAATTCCATCACTTGGGAAGTAGAGGTAGGAAGATCCAAAATGAAGATCATTGGGTTATTCTCAGCCATATAGAGAGTTTGAGGCCACCATGAGCTACATAAGACCTTGTCTCAGAATAAACAAACAAGCAAAGAAAAGAAAGAAGCTGTGAAAGGGCACTGGGCTTCCTCAAGAACCAGACAGAGGGTCATATGCATGCCCTTGATTGCAGACCATTGGGCAGCATTACAAAGAGTGATTGAATGATGAAATCAAGGTCAGTTACTTGATTCATTTCCCATATTCTTCACATCTTGGGCAACTGCCCTCTAGGTGATCATATCTGAGGCCTAAGATGATGCAGGGAATCTGGTTCCACCTGCCAAATGCCTTTTCAGATGGAGTACATATGGATGCTTTGGATCATTCATTCATTCAAATATTCTAATTGCAAATGAAACTGAAGTCAATATATTCTTGGAAACACATGCTGTGTGCTTCTTGACAATAATTACTTTTCATGAAGGGAGAATAAGGAAGTTGTAGCTTACCGTGTGTGTGTGTGTGTGTGTGTGTGTGTGTGTGTGTGTGTCCCCTCTGAATATGAGCTTTTCATGAGTATTAAAATCAAACAATAAGAACCCTTTCCCTCTGGAAATTTAAAGATGGGTTAGATCACCAACTAAACCAACAGAAGTACTTAAGTACAATAATGCTATACTTTTATGGAATGTTTATGTGCGTCGCCAATGGCAAGTTTCAGTTGACCCTTTCTGTGCAATTCTTACCTGATAATGTAGGCGATGTTACAAGCACCCAACAAGGCGAGTCCTAGCTTCTTCGATGGATAGTGGTGTGGTCTGAGAACGGCTTCAGCCAGTGAGAAGGGCAATATGGAGGTATGCTACAGGAGGAAATACGACAAACTGTAAGGAGGGCTCCCTTACTTCTCAAAGTGCACATAGTCCCCTTGTCCCTTTCCAGTCTATCCAATTGTACACTGCCAGGTTGACCTTTGCAACACTTGAGTTAGGTCATTCTCCTTGGGTGCCCAAGGCCCTCCTGCGGCTCCCAGTTACCTGCTATGTTAGTCTAAACTCCTCTGGGGGTTATAAGGCTCTTTGAAATGTACTACCATCGTCTCTGGCCTTGCCTGCTGCCTGCTGTGCTCTTCTCCTAACACACATACACACACACACACATACACACACATATACACACACACACACATACACACACATATACACACACACACACACACGCACACGTGCACACACACTAAGCTTGTATATTCATACACTTTCTCAAATACAGTCTTACACATACACACACATACACAGGCACATACTTTCCTTTATGTATATACCCATAGATACTTTCTTTCTCCACTTGGACAGGGCAGTGTCCCTCAGAATTCTCTGTACTCTGCATGCTGTTCTCAATCCAGAAGCCTCATCGTGCTCCATAAGTGTCTTTTCCCTCTATGTGCGTGCATGGATCCGTGCTCCTGACAACTAATGCAATCTTCTGTGGTGTTCTCTGTGAATTTTCCCTCTTGCTAATTTCTCCTGATTCGCTGCTGTTATATCTGGTGCCATGTAGTCTCACACTGAAGTTGTGCACCCATAAGCACGGGTGTGGGGCAGAAAACACATCCCACACTTTCTGTGTTCCCCCACTGCAGTCATTGCTGAGCTCAGGCCTGCTGGGGATGGTAGGTGCTGTGGAGTATTCATAAGGCTCCTTCTGAAACTCCCTAAGCCCATCTTCCTCCCCATACCTTCCCTCTTTATAACCATCTGCTTTGTCTTATCTTTCAAATACTTCAAACCCCATTTAAAAAAAAAAAACACAATCAAGGAAGTGCCCCTTTAGAGATGAGGTTGATGGTTAAAAACTGCCGGGGTTGCTCCCTTCTGGGTTTTGGAAGCTGCTCTAGGTTCAGTCCCTGGCGGTCTATACACAATGCTCCCTTCATTACTGAAGAGACTACAGAGCCCTTCTGTGACTCTGTAGCCTGGTTTACATCGTTCTTTGCAGGCCCTTGCATCCAAAGCCTCCTGATGATAAGTCCTGGTGGTTATCAGCACCCAAGTCACAGAGTCCTCAGGGTTTGGGAGGGTCTGTGTGCTTCTACCTAGCCTATGGGGCTGGAGCTCAGGTCTCTGGCTCAGGGCACTCCTCACTGTCAATCTCACAAGACTTGTGTTCAGGAGTCCCCCACAAGAGTTGGTAGCTTCTTTTGTACCTTACAGCTAGGACCCAACAAGGAGATCAAGATGAGCTTCAGGTGACCAGTTTTGTAACATGTGGGACTAGAGTAGTAAGGAGCAATGTTAAGGATGGAGTGAGAGCATCATTGGCTGGAGTGTCCCAGCCAGGGTCACAAATGGGTGACACTGAACAGCCGAGCATCCTAAGGGCTTGGGATCCTGTGTTGTAGTAACAAGGCATGGAAGGTAGCATAGTTTATATGCACTTTGCTTGAAACTGGTCCTGCATGTGCTGACTGACTAGATGGACACACAATGTAGGAAGTTCTATATTCTCTCTTGTGCCCTGTACCTTTCTATGAGTCTGAGTACAGTTTGCTGCTTTTGTGTGTTCCTCCAATGAAGAAGCATGGTGCTTATGGGCATAACCTTCTGAATGTCACCTCGGGGCAGTAGTTGAAGACCTCTGGGCTGGGGCTACCCTGCTGTCAAATGGGGACACTACGTGAGCACTTTTGGTAGACTCACATCATTTAGTCCTAGGTCCTTGGCAGCATCTGGTGACCACCTGCCATGGTTGTCGCTAACATTATTGTGAATTATAGCCTTCTTATGGGTGGATTCAGGGTGGAGAAGGGTCTGGGGTATTCATGACTTTGCAAGCAGCTACAGCAGGCATTTGAGAGGATGAGAGCAGAACCATCTTGGGTCATCCTGGGGACTCCCTTCTTTGCCCACCACAGGCACCAAAACTCCCAGACACAACAGATTCTGATTCCTGATTATACTCAGTGACTGATCTCAGTGCTGTCTCTAACTAGAAGCCACCATGGGAGCTAAGGGACAGAGCTGTCTGCCCTGTGTAGACACCTGCCTCTCTTCCTTCCGTTGCTCTGCAGCAGTAGGAAGGAAGAATCCAGCTTCTATTAAGAGTCATTAACAGGTCCATTATGCTGGCCATTGAGCTGACAGATTTTATTAACCTCACCCACAACCAGAAGCTCCCTGTTGTCTGCACTAATGATCATTGGGAACAGAATGCCTGTGGAATAATTCAGTATGTTTGCATTAGGAGTAAATGAGTTCATGGTGATTAATGCTTTTACAACCAACAGCTCGGGATGCATGACTGGCCACCTCTACTAGGTGCCTGCCCTTTGCCAGTGACATTCAATTGGATTTCCAAATGAACCCTCCCTGATGGCTTCTGGGAAATTCACTTCCGTGATACCATTAGTGATGGTCCATAGACGGCAGCTTCTCACCAGTGAGAAGGTCTTTTAAAGTATCACATTTTCTCACAGGGGCTTGCGGTAGGCAGGAGCAAGGCTGGAAGACTGCAGTCTACAGGCTTTGTAAATATTGAGGCACTGAGCCAAGCATGACGCAATGAACCTCGCAGCGTTTCAGATGTATCTGCGTTTCACCTTACATTGACATAAATTACATAACCTTTGCCAGAGAGCACATATTTCAAAGAAAAAAAAATAGGGAAAAAAAAGAGTTCAATAAGAGAAAAAATCAAATATGCTTTCTGCTTCCAACAAAATCTAATAATTAGGCTGGGATTGACACAAATTAGAACGCTGCCAAAAATTACCGAAAACAGTGACTCATTCTGTATTTCAATTAACAGTTTCTCAGTTTCCCTTAAAAACCGTGAAGCTGACAAAAATTAATTATCTCAGAGGGGGTAAAATATTTCCTTCTGAAGTAAACAAAACATCACAGGCTGGAACAATGGCAAATGTAAACACAGTGGGTGGGGCGAGCTATCTCTCCTCATCAATGAAGTTGTCGTTTGGGTGCGTTCTTCTCTCAGTGTGTCTGTTCAAATATAAGGGAAGTGCTGCTGGCCCTATTTGTCCTTCCTGGTTATTCCTTCCCCCTCACTCTTTCTATAATGCCAACTTCCATCAGAGTTACGTGTGAACTCTTAATTTAGGTATTAGTATGATAATTGCACTTTAGAATCTCTGGGGTTGTGAATAATGACCATAGAACGTTCTTACTAGATTTCAAGAGTTGGCAACTGGAAATAAAATGATAATGGTTTGCGCTTGTATTCCTGCTTGCTTCCTCCTTGCAGAGAAGCAGCTGTTACCTGGCCCTGCCTGTGGACTAACCGTGGATACCTTCTCTGCCTGACTCTCAGGAAGCAATCTTCAGCCAACACAGTAACTAGTGGAGCCCACAGACTTCTTGGTTTTTGTTTGTTTCGGTTCCAGTCTTACTCTGCAGTGCGGGATCTGTCTTCTAGTATTGCAGTTTTAGCCTGCTCATAGTCACAGAGGCCCCCAAAGACTACATCCACAGGACAGCCAGGCACCTCAGACTCCGGAGGTACCATGGGGTTTGGGGGAGGACATTCAATTTTCTCTAATGAAAAAATACTAGGGTGACTGTGAATTTTAAAAATCAGATAATACTAATAACTTTAAAATGTTTGGTCTTTGCTTCTTTCTTCTGTTTATTTTCTTGCCAGAATCTTTCTTGTGTTGAGTTCACTCGATCAAGATCAACCAGCCAACTTTTGTCCTCTCAGATCAGCCTTCAGGCAGTGTCTCCTTTCAACACCCTTTCTGACCCCAAGCTGATGACATACTGCTGTTTCCTACAGACCCCGTGCTCTCAGCATCCCCTCTGTCAAGACAGCACTTATATCTAAGAACCCCGTCCTGGTGTTGACTTTTCCCAAACATCAAAGCGTGTCAGTGAGGGGGCTTCTGCATTAGGTTAGTTGAGGAGGGAGGAGCAGCTCTAAATGTGGGAGGTGTCATTCCATGGACTAAAGTCTCACACCAAATAAAAATGGGAATGGAGCTGAGCCCTCACCTCATGGCTCTCTGCCGCCTGACTGTGACTACCATGTGACTCAGGCTCTTGCTATCATGGCTTCCCAGTCTTGGTGGCTGGACAGTCCCTCAACTGTGAGCCAAAATTAATCCTTCCTTCCCAGGTTGCTTTGGTCAGGCATTTGGTTATAGCAATGAGAAAAGTGACTGATACAACTTCTTTTCATGGTGCTAATGGGTGGCGCCTTTCAGATGAACTTTAGTGTGCTGTAAGACCTCATTTCTGAACACATAAAGATGGATCTCATGATAAAATAGACACACCAAAACAAAAGGAACCTGCACAAAAGCTCCTTGGGGACAAGCATGACAAAGACATCAATCAAAATTTTAAATGTAAATGCAAGAGATGGAAGAATGGAGGCCAAGTCAACCTTATTGAAGTATTGTTATTCCCATGCTGGTCACATGGCTCACGATTATGCCCCTGTCCCTTTCCATGCAGTGACAGCTGTTTGGTTAATCCTATTAGGGCAGAGCCTGGTTTTGTTAACACCATACAGTTCCCCAGCTAATAACTCTTGACTCTTCCTCGCTGGCTTCCCCAGCTGACTTTCTGCCTCAAATCCCCACAAGGCAACAGTGGAGGTGTGGGGTGGGCAACTGGGAGTATTTTATAGTCCCAAACTAAAGCCATCTGTAGTGTAGACTCCCTTCCATTGTTAAAAAGGTACAGTTTTGCTTGAAGTAAATCTAATAATAGGGTAGTTCAGAAGTGTACACACAGGTCACTCAGTTTTTGCCACTAGGGAATCTTGGATTTTAACTCTTGTGCATCTGCTATTGGCAAGACTCTTCTCCAGCCTCAGTATTCTAGTTTTAAAAGTGGACTATACTTGTAAAACAAAATTCTCTTTTACTTTCTAGGAACTCACTGGCAAGACTCCACTGTAATTACAGAGGCAATGTGAAATTGCCTTGGGCAAGGGGTGGAGGATGGAGGGACATAAACCATCCAGAGACAGATCTACAAGCTCTAGGTTGATTTCCACTATCCACCTAGGTAGGCAGACACAGGCTGCCCACCTGCAAGGAAGTTAAAAAGCAACTGTCTCGTTTATGGGAAAGGATCGTCATGGTTTTTCCATGTTACTCCGAAAGGCACCTGGACCGATGAACTAATGCAGGGAGAGATGGACAGATTTATGTTAAAGCCAAACCAGCCAACCGGCAAGGGCAGAACCAACAGTTCACTGTGGAGTCCCTTCATCGTTATGCTGGAAAATTTTCATAATAAGACACTGAGGGGGTTGAATAGCCTCCACTCATCTGGAAATAAATGATCCTGTAGGGGAAGAGAGGAAGTGTGCTAGTATTTATCATATAGATGTATTTTTGAACAAGTAGCTGGACGACAACTTCTCGAACCTTCTGAAAGCTTTGTAAGCCATCTTCCACTTGCAGACTAGTATCCTTTGGTTTAACCTGGGGTTAACCCAAGCATCGTTCTCCTATCTGGAGAAGCTAGCTGGTTTTAGAAGAGTTTGGCCTGGAGAAGTAGTGATGATTTGGATTCTATCTAGTCAGAGCCAGATAAAACAGACATCTGAGGTCCCAGGACTGTCTTGTCAGCATATTCTGCCTCTTCCTGTCCTTTCCTCTACCCTGTCTGCAACACTGGTTCTTATAACTATTGACTTATTCCTTTAGACCTTAGATCCAAACTTGATATTCCCTACAGTGCTTAGCTTTTAAATCTCAAGCTTCAACTTGCTGGCTTCTTCCCGTGTGGTGGTTTGAATGAGAAATGTTCCCCATGGACCCATGTATTTGACAGCTTGGCCCCCAGCTGGTGGTGCTGTGTAGGGAGGTTACGGGACATTTAGGAAGCAGAGCCTTGCTGGAGGAAGTATGTCACTGGGCACAGGCTTTGAGGTTGTACAGCCTGCCCCTACTTCCTTCCTTCCTAAGTTGCTTTTGATCATGATGTTTTGGTCATAGCAACAAAAAGTTTGGGGTACGCCTATCAGGAGCATATTTTGCCATATTGTAATCTGGCCAACCTCCTAAATCAAGTCTCATACGACCACTTCCTGCTCAGAACCGTCTTGTGGTTCTTCCCTTTCCCCCTTTCTGTCCTCCTTTTTTGTTTGTTTGTTTGTTTGTTTTTTGAGACAGGGTTTCTCTGTGTAGCTTTGCACCTTTCCTGGATCTCGCTCTGTAGATCAGGCTGGCCTTGAACTCACAAAGATCTGCCTGCCTCTGCCTCCTGAGTGCTGGGATTAAAGGCGTGCACCACCACGGCCCAGCCCATCCTCCTTCTTGGTAGGCTGTCTTCTGGTAGGCCGTCTTCAGACTCCGATCAGCTTCTCACTGTATTTTTGCTTCTGTTGGTCTTTTTTTTATGACTCTTCACTTTTGTTTGTTTTAAATTAGTTCATTTTTTTTTTTCTCTCTTAACTAGCCCTATGTGCCTTTGAGATACCTCTCATCTCAGGTCCATTCATTAGCATTGAAAGACATAAGAAAAAAATAGGACTCAAGAGAACAGACGCAATAAACCAACCAGAAAGCTTGCTGTGCTCCCGCTGAGACTCACATTACTCAGCAGTGAGGCTCCAGATAGCTGACATGAAAGAGAAGGGAATGATGTGGCTTGCTTTTAGGTTCCTTTTGGAGCAAATGAAGGTTTTCCTCTTGTGAGACGACTGAGAAGAAATGGTTAGTTACCATTGTACTTCATTTAGGGGGCGTAAGTGATCTAGCGATTTTGACAGTATCCCCATAGCAAAGACTCTAGAATCTATGAACTGGCATCCTTGGAAGGCAACAAGATAAAGCACGAGGGGAGAGACCCTTCCTTGCAAACCATTGTGCAGCATGTCCTGGTCTGAGCAGCAGACCCCAAGCGCCATTTTCCTCGTATTTTCATTTTAACTTTGCATTGGATGTCAGCCTCTTTGTGTAAAGCCCAGAGTGCATGAGTTATCTACTGGTGGTGACTCAGATGCAAAACCTTGGAGAGTTTCTCCCTCCTTCTCTGCTACACTATTTTTGGAGAGCCTCTCCACTCCCCTCCCCTGCTTCCCCCACTCCTTGTCCCCCCTGCCCAGGCAGGACACACCCTTTCCTGAAATGCCCCCCTCAGAACCATCCAGTGTGGTTGTTAGTTCTGTTGCAGCTTTGTGTGTTTCCACTCCTATTCTCAATGAGATTACAAATGCTTGGGGGACAAAGATCTAATTTACTCTTTTCTGCACTCCCGTCCAGTCAGATAATAAATACTTGACTGATCTTCCTGTCACAGAGGAAGGTAGAGTCCTTAGTATGGCTTGGTCACCTATCTTTTCTTAACCTCATACCCAAGTTCCTCTTCATCTCCTTCTGGTTACTCTGTATCCCCATCTGAAGACCCCTGTGCCCTCTTTTATTTTTATTTATTTTTTTAAAGATTTATTTATTATAAATACAGTGTTCTGCCTGCATATTTGCCTGCAGGGCAGAAGAGGGCACCAGATCTCATTATGGATGGTTGCGAGCCACCCTGTGGTTACTGGGAACTCAACTCAGAACCTCTGGAAGAGCAGCCAGTGCTCTTAACTGCTGAGCCATCTCTCCAGCCCCCTGCGCCCTCTTTTAACACCGAAACATCATCTGTTTGTCCCTCCATTTCTTCACTCTCTTTACCTCCTTCCCTTTATGGAAGGCTCAGTGACTCCTGGGTGAATCCCAGCATTCCAGTTGATATTCCTCATGGTCTTCCTGGAGCCCTCTGTGCTCAGTCCCATCACTGCATCCTAAAGCCCAGAGCATCTTCCTCAGACTGAAGCAACTCAAGTCTTAGGCCACTTAATACTGGTGGCATTAATGAGCGAGGCCAAGAAACAGTAAAGGGGGAGGTGGAGAGTTTTTCTGCAGAGCCTGGAAAGGAACCCAGAGTGGCGCCCATAGGCATCAGCCTCCATGTGTCAGGATGTGTGCATGAGGGAAGTGGCATAGTCAGCCTCACAATGAGATAGCGGCAACTTCATCATGGCTGGAGAGGGTATGCTAGGTCTTTAAATTATGTCTTGGATATTTCAAGGAAGGCTATGAGCAAGGGACGCTCCTGGGAACAACCACCACCACCAACAAATGGCAGCTTCACTGCATGCTCAACCAGTGGTACTGGCATTTAGAGCCAACATCCCTGCATGGAGTTGGAAGACTCAAAGGCAGCATACACAGCCCTTTGTCTGTCCCAGGACTACCTAGGCTACCTCCATCCTGAGGTTGGGACAGATGGAGCCCTCTCCCCTATGGCTTTGTTGAATAGCCTCTCTACCCCCTTTTCTTCATCAATCTTCCTCCTACATTTCCTCCATGACCCCTTGTCTTCCTCCATGACCCCTTGTTGGGTACACAGATACGAGACAGACAGACAAGGAACTCTCTAGATGGCTCTTCAGAGTTGATGAGAGGTTGATCTCAACACAGAGGGGGTTTAGGAAGCATCGGGGTTTTGGCTTGCTTCGTGGGCACTGCGTATCCCAGGCAATGCCATTTCCTCCCCAGTAGCCTATTGCCACGTCAGCAAAGAACTTAGGACATGAAGACAGCTGCTTTCCTTGGGAAACAGCAGTGGTTCATAAAAGCACCCTGTAAGCACAAGTTCGGGGCCACAGTTCCGAGCCCCCCTCAAGGCAGACCCCATGAGGGACTACTTTCCTTTCTTTCTCCTTTCTTCCTCATGCTGACCCATCGTCCTATGCTGATGGAGTTCACTATGTGCTCTGCAATGCTGTTGCTCATTGGTGATTTTCCTAAATGTACACCAGTCAGTTGGTTCAGGCTTAGTCTCTGTGAGTGTGTTTCTATTGTGGTCTTGCCAGTAGAGAAGAGGATGGCTGAAGGTGAGGGCTGAAAACTGTCCTTAACATATCCATCTAGCATCTTAAAAGACAGAGTGCGGAATCCACACTCTCAGCAACTGAAAAAATAGTAATGAATTTAAACTTGGATTTCTGTCAAACCGACCCTGTCACCCTAGGGCAAGACTACTTTTAAACTTTCATGCGATGGAGGCTCTGAAAACACTAAACAGTAGTAGGTAGCATTGTGTTCAGCCCTTGGAGACCACAACAGATGGACACATCTTTGCTTAATTCAAAGAACTATACTCCTCACGCGAGGCCCACTGGGTTGAAATCTTTCTGTCTTAAAAACTTGGGGATCTTTTTTCAATAGTTTTGGGCCCCTAGCCAGGTCTGATTAGTTCATAATGGTTACCAAATTGTGTTTTGTTGTTTTGAAATGTTATTTTAGATACCTACTTATCCTAACCTACCTTTAAAATTATAAACTCTTTTCTCTATGAAAAAAGAACTCAAAATAAAAGAAAAAATGGCTGTGCATAGGTTATCAAACTGAAACTGTCCAGTATGACATTGGGCACTCAAAAATATTTAGACAGGACAAAGAACTGGGAGTCATCAGAGCATTAAAAAAAACTCTTTAAAAGTTGAAGAAGGGAGGACACAACAGAGGGAGGAGATGAATAAGATCTGGAAGGAAATACTGAGGGACCACCAGAGTGGAGTCAACACTTCTCAAACTCCACACTACTGACATTTTAGAAAAGATCATCTTGAGTTGGGGTTTCCCCTGTGTATCACAGGATGTCAAGTGCCAACCTTGGTTTGAATACATTAGATGTCAGTAGCACAGTCCCTACTCCCAGCATGACAATCAAAATTGCCTCTAGACATTGTTATACGTCCTCTGAAGAGTAAATTCCATCTTACCTGAGAGTTGAGAGTCACCTAAGTTGAGAGTGAGATGGAGTTGGGAGTCAGATAGAGTTGAGGGTCAAATGGACTTTGGGGGTCAGATGGAGTTGAGGGTCAGATGGAATTGAGGATGGGATGGAGTTGGAGGTCAGATGGAGTTGAGAGTTAGATAGAGTTTGGGATCAGTGAGATGGAGTTGAGGGTCCCTGGCTAAAATGATGGTCTAAAGACTGTTTTGCAAAGGAGATTGACAGAAATGGTCAGTTTGGAAGTCCTGTAAAAAGAAAACTAGGTGATTTCAGTAATGATGTGGTTGTATGTGTCCCAACCTGAGGAGATATATTAAAACATAGCAACAGAGGCTAAGGACATAGCTCAGTTGGTGAATGTCTTGCCATACAAGCATTAGGACCTTGGATTAGATCCCCAGCATCCATGTAAAAAGTAAGGTTCAGGAGCATATGCCCACAATTCCAGGGCTAGGTGGAGACAGGAGGGTCTCTGGGGCTTCCAAGTCGGTCATTCTAACCAAGTAAGAAAGCTCTAGGTTCAGTCAAGACCTTGTCTCAAAAAATAATGTGTAGAGTGATTGTAGAAAAACCCTCTGGTCTCCACACATGTGTACACATTTGCACATGCACACTTGAATTCGTATACACACACATACACACAAAGACATGGTACCAAATTAACTAAATACAGAGGCAAGAAGACTACTGTCAGTTCCTCCCTGCATTCCCCTGCTGATCATCCTTCCACAGTGAGTCCTGCACTCCTTGCCCAGGGAACCACGGGCTGTCAACCTCCTGTTTATGGTATTAGACATGGACCTTGGAGAGACTTTGGAGGTTAGCCTAGAGATACTGCCACACTGCCGTTTCCAGCTGTCCCACAAACCCAGAGACTGACTGAAATCTCAGTTGTGAATATAACATCTGGGGACCTATGTGCACGTTAAGTTGGTGACAATCACTTTCAGAACCCTCTACACTCCTGAGAAAGCATGCCTGGGATATTGAAACCAGCCTCCCATTACCCAGAAAGTTGATTTACTTCCTCCTCCTGGTTTTCTTAGAGAAAAACCAAATGAAAAGGGCTCTAAAGGTCATGAAACATCTCCTCAACAAAGAACAGTAAATGTGACTTTTCAGAGCCTGAATATGTGTCTAGAGATGATATGCCCAAAATACGCTTGGTAAGGTGTCTGGAATACCCCTCTGAAATGATTCTGCACTTTATGGTTTCCAAATGCAGGAAACACAATACAACAAAAACTCCCCTGCAGTCCTCTGCATGTTGATAACGTTTTAGCTTTCAAATCTGAATTCTTGCTGGTATCATCTGTTCCCTGTAAGGGAAGTAAGGAAAGGCTGAAATCTTTTGAGGCTTTTCTTAAAATTCTGTTCTTAAAATAAAAAGTCTTTGATTAGAAGTCAGCATTTGAAATGTTAGGCTCCATGGAGGCCACTAAAGAAATGCTTCTTCCTGGTGAAGCTTCATATTTCAAGGGTTTGCTTCCATCATACAACAAAACAACTCCACAAGTCACCCATCTGCAGGAATCCTTGCTTGTATACGGAGTACACCTGTCAGTATCAGTGCTGACCCCACCATTGCCCAAGGGAGGAGAACGGGCCTTTTACACAGGTTTGTTCACAGAGAAAGGATGTTTCTATTTTCAACCATGGCTCTTCCCTTTCCTTTGACCACATCTCATGAATCTGATGACCTCCACGATTGTGTGTTCATTTCTCTTCTTACTTTCATCCCCAGCCACATTTCTTCCTTGCTTCAGTGGCTGTTTGGACTCTCCTGGGCTACTGAATGTTGTTGCCTAATATATACCTAGCAATGGTGATAACCAAGCAAAGTGGAGACCAGCAACAAGTCTCCACTGAAAGGTCTGGCTTTGAGCCATGACCCAAACCAGGATAGATACTATTCGACAAAATGGATGCTGTAGCTATGGTACTGTTCTTGTCTTAAAGATGAACTAGCCTCAATATACCAGGTCTCACTCAGGTAGAACCAAAACTTCCATAGGTATTTCAAGGTTCTATGTAACTTGGTAGAATTTCATTACAACTTTGTGTACAAAAGAACAACCCCCCCCAACCCCCCAAATTTCATAAGTGCCAACTGCCTTCACAGTACAACCTCTCTCCTGCCACGAGTGACGCTTGATCTCATCACACCCTACTGTGCCCCCAAAGAGGAAGAATCCTGGGGTTGGTCAAGATTACAGGGCAACAGTGAGGCTAAACAGGGACACCTTCGTCCTTTCCTGTAATAACCTCCATTGTCTATTATATACTACGTGCTCTGTATGGCCCTTAAGGGAAAAGATGAACATCTCTACTCTTGCAGACTTCACTAATGGACAAAATTTCTATAGTCAAGAAAACACGCTACCAACATACTGTGTGCTGTGAAAGAAGACTGAGAAACTATGCATGGGAACATGGGCAGAAAGGTGTAGTATGGACAGAGTCAGGGGCAGCCATTCAGAGATCAGGTTTAATAATGTTTTGAAATATACAGGGAACCATTCAAGAGCAGATGGGGAAGATTCCAGGTAAGAAGGACTGCATGGGAAAAGGTCCTGGTAAAGGAAAGACTTCAAGGTTCATAGGAAAAGAGAAATGGCAAGAATACCTAAAACTCACCAGGCGTTAATGACACACACCTTTAATCCCAACACTCAGAGGCAGAGGCAAGCAGATCTTTGTGAGTTTGAGGCCAGCCAAGACTGTATAGTAAGACCCTGTCTCAACATAAATAAACAAGGGGTTGGAGAGATGACTCAGAGGTTAAGAGCACTGGCTGCTCTTCCAGAGGTCCTGAGTTCAATTCCCAGCAACCACATGGTGGCTCACAATCATCTCTAATTAGATCTGGTGCCCTCTTCTGGCATGCAGGCATACTAAACAAATATAAATATCTAAATAGATAGATAGATAAATAAAATAAATAATAAATTCCCGGCACACCAAGAAGAGGGAGGTCCCATCTGAGCTGGTAGCAGTAAGTCTGATGAACATGGTTCAAATGAACTAGGAAGCCATGGAGGACCAAGAGAGGTGGCATTTTCCAATCTCTTTTGCTGTCATGTGGAGAAAGTTAAGAATGGTGACAGTTATGACCAGTTTAGAGCTCTGGCATGGGTCATGTAGGAAGTGGTTGTAGCCCCCAGCATGTCAGCACTGGTTCTAGAAAGTGACCAGAAATGCTACCTACTTGAGTAGAATGGATAAGATACCTAAGGAGTGGGCAAGGTTGATACTGACTCTTTTGTTTGTTTGATATTTCTATTGGTTTATATTCACTGAGCATAGTTCTGGGTTTCCTAAAGACAATTTCTTTCAAATATATCACCTGATTTGACCATGTTCCTCTCCACAACTCTGTCTTCCCCTCCCCCACAATGTGTCATCTTTCTTCCACCAGTCTCTCTTTCTGTTTTCATGTCGTATATGTATAGAGCTTTTATCTACATAGAATATAGGAGCCACCAAGGAAGGGAAGTGTGCAACACCTGTCTTTCTGAATCATGTATTTTACAAAACATGATGACATCACTTGGCATCCATTTTCCAGACAGAATGCTATTCGATAGCCCAGGTTTGTCTGGAACTCACTATGTAGCTGAGACTATGGTCTTGAATCCACAGAAAGCCTCCTGCTTCAGTCTCCTGAGTGCTGGGGTTACAGGTATGAGCCTCCCCACCCAGCTGGCTTTTATTTCTATGACAGAGTCTCACAATGTAGCTCCAAACAGCCTTAAAATCACAATTCCAATTCTGGCTTCTATCTTAAGCAATTGGTAAAACATGGCTCCAATTCCAAAGTTGGAGAAGCCCAGCATAGGCTCGGTGATGAAAATAAAGCGACTGGTTCTGGACACGTCAACTCAGAGAGGGAAAGGGACTCATGACCATTTAGGCAGTATTGAAGACACTTGGAGGAATCCTGCCCAGCGAAGAGAGATGAATGCCCGTGAGGTCATGGGAAAACAAAAACCTGTCCCAGAACAGTAAACACAGCAGTGAGCCTCAGGAAAGCCCCAAATATTACAACAAGAACAAATGACGGGAACGAACGACGGGTTTCAAAATTAACTCTGAACTTAATGGTCTCAACTTTCCCATCAAAAGACTCCGACTAGCAGGCTGGTTTTAAAAACAGGTACCTCTATTTGTTGCCGACAAGAAACACCCTCCATTTTAAAGACAAACACAACCCAAGGGTAAGAGCAGGCTGGAAAAAACGCACTCCCAAGGAGAATGCAAACACAGAAAGCAAGCAGACACCACGGTACGACCAACTGACAGAACAGATTTCAAACCCAAATGAGAAGAGATGAAAAGAGTCACTTCATATTGATGATGGCGACAACCCATCAGGAGGCTTTGTGACCCAAAGCACACATACATGGAACAGTGATGCAACCCATTTCACCCGGCAAACTCTACTTGATGTAAAAGCACAGACTGGCATCACCCAAGAACAGTGGGTCACATGGAGACCTCGCTCACCCATACTAAAAGCATCCAGACAAAACAACAAAGGAACATCCGAGTTAAACGACATAGATCAAACAGATTTAACAGAATGGTCCATCTAGACATCTTCTCAGCAGCCCCTGGAGCTTTCTCAGATCTCCCCTCTGAGATCTTTTATTTACCCCAAGGACTCTTGAGGAATGAGGATAAGAGACTTAGTAATAAAGAGGGGAGAGAAACAGAGAGAACTGCAGGATAGCCTTGAGAGGGCCTGGGTCCGTATCCATTGGGCCTTGACTGTCTCCACCCTGGGTTTTTAAAGGAATGCCAAGGGAAGTGCAGACCATCTCAGACACCTGCACTCAGGCCCGTTTTCCAATCATCCTTTATGCGGACCTGCTTGGTAAAGCCACGAGGAACCTGAAAATGGGCTCCCACAAGATCTCATTCTTTGTTTCATAAGTGCAGCCTCTGGTGAGGGTGTGTGCGTACTAAAATCTACGTTAGTGCCTGCCCTGTCTTTATTACACTCCTGTTTTTAGAAGATACTCTCACTGAGTTAACATTTGCAGGGTTTTGTGTGTTTGTTTTGTGTTGTTTGGGTTTTAAACAAGGACTCGCTATGTGGCTGGCCTCAAACTCACAATCCTCCTGCCTCAGCCTCCCAATTTCTAAGGTTACCATCATGTGCCGTTTTAGCAGGGTCCCAAAATGGGCCTACAGGCTCAAGCCCCGAGGGTGAAAAGACGTCCGTGACCCAAACTGTCAGAGAAATGGCAGCCAGGGAAGACCTCAAGCCACAGGAAGAGCCTCCAGCTCTGTGGGGAGGAAACAGGACGCAGCCGACAAGGCAAGGGCTAGAGGTCAGACTGCTCCCCTAACAAGTGTGCCTTAACTCCTGGGAGGGAATGTGGCAGGCACTCAAGGTACAAAGGTGACCAGAGAGTCATAGACTTAGCGTTAAACCTAGGAAAAGTGCTTTTCACAGCCACATACCTACTGCACAGCAGGGGCATAAGGCTGGACTCAGATCTGACTAGGTAGTGCTCTCTTCCTCTTCTCCTTTTCTTCCAGGTTTGATGGCACTTCCTTGATTGGTCCCATTTTTTTCATCTTATTTCCATGCAGTCCCATTCATCTAATGAGAATCCACTAGGTTCTCCAGAGCTCAACCCAGGGGTCTTAGAGAGGCAGTTTCACTGACATACACATCAGAGGAGGAAGAGAAGGAAGAGTGTAGATCCCATTTCCTGGTGGAGACCAGCCCTCAGCTGAATCCTGCCTTTAGCTGGGGGCCAGGATCCCAGAGGCATGGCTTCCAGAGGCTCTTTAGGGAAGGAAGGCTGACTTGAAGACTCCAAGCTCTGGTTGTGGAGGAGAATATATTCCTGCACCTGCCTCCAGCCTTGAAGACCTGCCACTTCTGTCCCTCTTATGGCTGACCTGCTTGCTGCACATCTGCTCTAGGTTGGCAACCCAAAGCCCTCTGGGATCTCTCCAACTAGAACTCCTGCCAACAGTCTCTGTTGGCACCTTGAAGGTCACTGAGAGCACAAAGCTGTGATACTTGCCACCTCTCTTGATTGGCACCCACAGCCTGCTGACAGCACACGGCTATGAGACCCACTGGCTCTCTTGGTGGCATCCTCCTGCAGCTGAGAGGCTCAGAGTCCCTCTATTGTCTACCCACTACATTTTTAGAGGGTGGGCAGGACAAGACCCCAAGACAGGAGACTCAACCCTCTCAGCACATTGTCTTAAATCAACTTTTTTCCTTGCCCCCCCCCCTTCTCAGGACCTGTTATTCCATCGTTGGTGCTGAAACACATCCACAAGTCTGACAGTATGCTGGTCCCTCAGTGTCTACAAGGGTCTGGCTACAGGATCCCTTTGAATACCAAAATATTTGGATACTCAAATCCTTTATCTAAAGCAGTGGTTCTCAACCTTCCTAATGCTGTGACCCTTTAATACAGTTCTTCATGTTGTGGTGACCTCCAACCATAGAATTATTTTGTTGCTACTTCATAACTGTGATTTTGCTACTGTCCTGAATCATAATGTAAATATTTGATATGCAGGGTATCTGATAGGCAACCCCTGTGGGGGTCATGACCCATGGTTGAGGACTACTGGTCTAAAACATGGTAACATTTTCTTTTCTTTTTACAGTCTATTTATTGATTGTGTGGGGAGGGGGTGTGCATGTGCACATGTACAATGGTGTGTGTGTTGCGGGGGGGGGGGGGGGGAGGTCAGAGAACAAGTTGTGAGAGTCAGTTCTCTACTTTGCCATGTGGGACCTGAGACTGAACTCGGGTCATAAAGCTTGGTGACAACACCAACATTCAGAGCTATGACATTTACTTAGAAACAGTGCACACCATTCTCTACACGTTAAGTCACCCTCAGAGTACTAACAATGGCCAACACAATGTAAATTCTATGTAAATAATTTCTACACTGATGGTTTAGAGGACAAAAATAAGAAAAAAAGTCTGAACATGTTTGGTACATAAGCGTTTTCCCCGATTATTTCCAGTCTTCATTAATTGAACCTGTAGGAGTCCAAACGGGAATACGTTTGGAAATGTGCCCTTCTAAGGGCTGTCCTCAGGACTGTCGTTCATCTCGGGTGTCTGCAGTAGCACACACGTGGCCCAGTAAGAGTGTTTTTTGTCTGCCTCCTCGTCCTGTATGGAAATCTTTTTTCCTACTTCTTCAGTATGATGATTCATTGTTCATAAACTCGAAAGAAACAGTAATTATCTCTTCAAATATTTCCTTTATCTCACCTTTTTGTTATCTCTCCGCTTTACTTTAACTTTGGGAAATTTCCATTACTTTCTTGTATGTAAGCCAAGCATTTAAAAAGATTTTTTAAAATGTTTTATTCAACAGTTGAGGTGCCTTTTTCTTAATGAGACTTTTCCCTTTTCGGGCCACTTTTCTCTGAAGAGGGCAGAGATGAAAGTCACTTTGGATTCGGATTCCTTTGACTATGAATACCTATCTCCAAATGTCAATACAACCCGTTAATTTGTAGGTTAACTCTAAAACTGTAAAGTAACAGTGGGGAGGAATGGGTCAGTGGGAAAGGGCTTGACTTTAAAGCCTGAGGGCCTGAGTTCAGATCCCCAGAAGCCAGACATGAGAGCAGGTGTCTGCAATCCCCGCACCCCCACAGGGAAATGGGAAGTGGAGACAGGAAGTGTGGAGGCTTTCTGACCAGCTAACCCAGTGGACACAGCAATGAACAAGTGGTCCTTTCTCCAGCAAGGTAGAAGGGGAAGTTCAAACTTAAGGCTGTCATCCCCACACACACCCATGGCATTGGAGCCATACTCATATACATGAGTGTGAGCTCATGCATGTGTGTGTGCAATTCTTTTAAACACAGGATGGTGAAATCAAGGGACCTTCTAGGGAAGAGGGAGCTCTCCATCAGATGCTGTAAATGAGAGCCAAGGTCTCCATGAGCTGCCACCATGGCTTCTCTTGCTCATTGTGTGAGGCGTGTGAACCCTATGTGTTCATCCAGGAGCCACCGCCAGCTCAAGGTCTGCAGTCTTCCCACACACCTGTTGTCTACTTCCACTGGACAGTAGCGACCCCTGCTTCTCTTTGGGTCTCATGAGAAGGCCTCTTGCTTAGACCCCATGGAGGAAGGGATGCTTAGAACTGTGTGGTTTCTGACTCTCTATGCAATGGAGAAAACAGGGAAGAAGGTGGGCAGTTCCAAGTTGGCCCCAGTTTGACCCAATTGATTATAACTGAAATTCAAATGTTGTACATATAACACATTGTGTGTGGCAGGGGGTGTATGTGGGCTCCACCATGTCTGCATATGTGCAGACAGGGCTCAATAACAGCCATCTTCCTCTATCACTCTCTCTCCATATCTATCTATCTATCTATCTATCTATCTATCTATCTATCTATCTTCTATTGAGACAAGGTTTCTCATTTCAGCTAGAGTGGCTGGCCAGTGAGCCCAAGGGATCTATCTGCCTTTCTCTGTTTCCTTCCCTTCCCCCACCATTGGGGTTACAGAAGTGGGCAGGCACACTACATGGATTTTTACATGGGTGCTAGGGGATTAGATCAGATCCTCATGGCTTGCACAATACCTTACCACTGAACCATTTCCCCATTCCCATATATAACATTTAATTTGCTCTCCACAACATTTCTGAGGCTTAAAGAGAATCAACATACTTTTCCTGTTCTAAGGAATCCAACTATCAGACAAGTTGAACAACTTTCTCAAAACCAGACAAGACAATGGCAGAAACACCATCATGCTGTGGATTGTAAAAATCTTCCCCCATAGGTTCATTCATGTGTTTGAACACTTAGTCCTTAGCTGGTGAACTTATTTGGGAAGATTCTCGAACTGTTAGGAGGTGGAGCCTTGCTGGAGGAAGTAGGCCATAGAAAACAAACTTTGGGTTTGGTTTTGTTCTTTTGCCCATGTTCGACTTCCTGTTCACTCTTTGCTTCCTGGCTGTCAATGCAGGGTGACCAGCTGTCCTCCTGCCACCAAGCCTTTCCCGCAATGATGTCATATGTCCCCTCAAACTGTAAGTCCTAATATACCTTTCTCCCTTAAATCAGTTCCAGTCAGGTATTTGGTTACAGCAATAAGAAAAGCGATTAATACAAATCAAAATCAAGGTTTCCTGGTACTTGTCAATTTTTTTTTCATGAAATCAAATATAAACTGTGCATGCTTGAGATTGCTTGTTTCTCTGTGGCTTAGACAGAGAGGCATTTGGCCTCGATGTGAGGTTTAGGGAGTGTCTGAGCTTCGATGTTTTCATTCCCAGTGACTTAATTTTCAACCTCTTAGGCCAAATAGACCTTTAACACACGTGGAGGGACAGCTATGAAGATGGAAATCACTTTGCCATATAACACATTTCCTAACGGCTTGTATATAATGATGCCTCCATATTTACTTCATATTCTAGAAACCAACACCTCAGTGCAAAAAGAACAAAAGCTACTAAATCCAATGGTCACCTTCAGTTGGACATATAACCCCGTATTACAGATGCCAAATATCCTTCAACAAATATTTCTCAAGCAGCTTTTCTTGCCAAGCTTACACCTTCTATGCTCACAATGACAATTTAATGCTACCAACTCTGACACTGGATTATGAAGTATTATTTTAAAATATGTCAGTATAACTATGCATATTAATTAAAATGTTCCCACATATAAGCCTTGAACTCGACTCCCTGTGCTGATTGGAGACAAAAGACCTTTATTATATGCTATTTGACAGGCTAAGTGTTTTAATATCTCTGCCAATCATTCCTACCAAGGCAGAGTCATTGTTGAGCATGAAATAGATAAAAAAAGAAAATCTCATGGTACAATGATCTGCTAGAGTCATGTGACCCAAGGAAAAAAGACAAGCAATACTGGTATCTACAAGCTGAAGTCCCTGGTGGGACTGTTAACATCACTGTTTCCTTTGTGTTCAGGCCATCACAGTTTGATAACTGACTCTCTGAGGGGAGGGTTCATCACATATCTGTGGATTTGACACTAATGGAGGTACTCACTAAAGATGTCTGGAGTCCTTTTAGCTGCCCGTGGCTGTTAGAAGATTACATGCATACACATGGCACTCTAAAGAATTTTTGAGTTTACGAAGAGACCTGCAAACTGGAGCCGGCCTTACTCACTCTTCATAGACTTGTGCCTCTCACACTGCTTAGTATGCGTGTGTCCTGGAGAAAGTTCTGGCCTATACCCCTTTCCTCCCTCCTCTTTAGCTTTGCTTGAATGAAATATTTTAGAAGTGGAGGGATGGATCCAGCAAATCTGAAGATGCTGGGAGAAGGAAGAAGCCAGATGTCTTAGCCTGGTTAGTGACTTTGTAACAGAATCCCAGGGCCTATGTGACTTACAAAGAAGCTTGGTTTTTTATAGTGCTGGAGTCTGGGGAGTCCAGTATTGAGGGCTCTGCATCTGGGGAGGGGCTTCGTGCTCTATCATCCTATGAAAGTAGATGGGAGAGGGGTGAAGGCACCTAATAAGGGAAGAGAAGGGAAAGTCGAACTCGTCTTTTTATTAGGGACCCATCCTCCCAGTTCACTTAACTGTGCTCTTACTAGATACAATTGATGCATTTATGAAGAGTGGCACTCTTGTGACCTAATCACCACTTAAGGTCCTACCTCTCAATACTGCTGCACTGGGGACTGTTTCCAACACGGGACTCAGTGGGAATATTCAAGCCACAGCACCAGTGGCAGGAAGGCTATCGGCGATTTAAAAAGACTTGGTGAGATTCAGGTAGGGGACGGCAAAGCGAGGTCTTTTGGGCAAATGTGAGATGTTTAGGTCATGGATTGGGAGAACCAATGGAAAGGATGAGTTGGAAGTTGAGAAATCCAAAGCATGGACACAAAGAACAGAGAACTGAGAATCCATGCAGGCACTGGAATCCTCAGAGAATTTTTTTTTAGACTATCCAAGGGGCTAATGGGTAATGCCCAGCAGGATTATTCTACTGGCTGGTAATCCACCCAGAGGAAGGGGAGGAAAAGAGAAGGGGAGGAGATAGAATTCCCAATTAGGCACAAGTGGTATGAGGTGGGCAGAGGAGATGGAAGAGGCAGGGGATAGGTTCAGTGGGGGCTGGGTGAGGGGCTGGCAGCCGCTATGTTCAAGGCTGGGTCTTCACAGCAGCCACTAGAATGGCTGCCTGTGGGGTTATTAAGCAAAGAGAGTGAAAAGATGGCTTTTCTGTACTGGCTGCTTCATCAGGAAGGGGGTGGGGCGTCCACTCAAGTCTGCCTGGGGAGTCTGCCCAGCCCACACACCAGGCTGCTTGCTCTCCTGCATTCAGATTATGGGACTTTTGGTCTCTCCTACCTACTTAGCTTTTTATTTTTGTCGCTTGGTATTTCAGCGAGGTCCAGGTTCTTCTGTTTCAAGTGTCTGCCTCCTGGTAGACTCCAGCAAAGTCATTCTTCCTTTTGGGGGATTATACACGGTTGCCATGGAAGTAAGGCTTGGTTGATTCTCACTGGAGGGGGCCACTAGCAAGCCCTCAAGCACACTGAATGATTTCAATTACTTAAATTCCTACAGTTTCTCAGAAGACATCTACATGTTTTTGATGACTTTTGAAAACCTTTGACCTTGATTTAGAAATTGAGAAGCATTTTAAAAAATCTGTGATCTGTCTGAAAGCAGCCTGTTGATAAACAACCAAGAATCAACGGAATTTTGAAAGCAGGCCACTCCAGCACAAATTGGACCGTCTCGGAATTGAGATTAAAAGAAACAAAACAGGCAAGCTGATGCCATCCTGGTTCCTGCTCTCCAGAGAGGAAGAAAAAAGGCCCAGTGAGTGTCTGATTGAGTCTAGTTACAAAAAGCCCACAGTAGATGGTAATCCTGAGGGAGGTCATTGTCAGATGCCCTTCTGTTTGCAAGTATGCTGTGATTCTTGTCATGTAAGTAACTACTGACAAAGCCAGGTTTAGCTTCCAGGTGTCTCTGTGGAGTTTTAAGTACTCGTCTGCCTTCTCGAGGTCTCTCAGGTGAGTGCTGGAGGGCTGTCTAGCCCACCTTAGGTTAGGAAGTGAGCACAATGAAAGGAAGCGTGGTGAGAAATGTTTCTAAGGAACCCATAACCACGCCCTTGTGGTCAGGCTGACATCCCATCCAAAGAACTGTTAGGGTGTGGTTAAGGGCTGTACTTCTCTGAGCTGAGGCTTCCTAAGCACTCCCAGCGTCAGGCTCTTCCCCATGGTGGTGGTGTGACCACAGGAGTGTTCATCCCCAGCCGTCACCAATGCGCATTCTCACTGGAGTCACAGGAGAAGGTGTTTCCCAGCACTGTTTTACACTCACAGTTTAAGTCATATTTTCTGTTTCCAATGTAAACACAATTGTTATGCTTCTTGCCAAAATTCCTGCTGAAACTTGGTTGCCAACCTAGCAGTGTCGGGGCCTTTGAGAAGGATTCGTGTCTTTCTCTAGTGACTGGACTGGCTCTTGCAAGAGTGGATTAGTTTTTCTCTGAGGCCACTGTTACAAGGGGTCCCCTGCCTCTCGCTCTTCAAATGTTGGGTTGTCAGTTTCTCATGAGGATCTATCACGGATGCCATGTACATATTACAGCAAGAGGCCTTCACCAGGTACAGCCACCTAATCTTGAACTTCTCAGTCTCCAGGACTGTGGGCTCAATAACCTCCCCTTCTTTTATAAATGTCATAGTCTCCAATATTCTGTCATAACTGGGAAATAGAGCAAAACTTTGAACACATGAAAATCTAGAGCAGAAAATGACCAGAGAACGTTTTAGAGTTTAATAATACAACAGGTTGGGATTGGGGGTGATGTGAAATGGTTGCCTCTGAGTTTATGACTCAAAGATATTTCATAGCTTCTTCAATAGGTAGCACATTAACAGTGCATGGGGACAGGGGGACTGGAGAGATGGCTCTGTGGGAATGTGCTTACTGCTCAAGTGTGAGCACCTATGGTTGAGTCTCCAGAACACACATGCAAGCTAGGCATGGTAGAGCACATCTGTAACCCTAGCATCTTTGTGAGAGAACACACATACAAGCTTGGCATGGTAGAGCACATCTGCAATCCTAGCATCTTCATGAGCGAACACACATACAAGCTTGGCATGGTAGAGCACATCTGCAATCCTAGCATCTTTGTGAGCGAACACACATGCAAGCTTGGCATGGTAGAGCACATCTGTAATCCTAGCATCTTTGTGAGCGAACACACATACAAGCTTGGCATGGTAGAGCACATCTGCAATCCTAGCATTTTTGTGAGAGAACACACATGCAAGCTAGGCATGGTAGAGCACATCTGCAATCCTAGCATCTTCGTGAAATGGGAGTAAGGACAGGAGAACCCTGTCTTCAGAAACAACCAGCTTGGTGCACGCAGAGCTAAACAGCAAGACCCTTCCTGGAGCACGAGAGCACGATGGACACTGAGAACTGACATGGAAGATGATTCCCTGACCTTCACATGCACCTCAAGCACACATGTCCACAGGAATTCACAGGAACACACATACTGGCACATACAGACACACAGAGACACACACACACAGACACACAGACACACACAGTCACCAATACTCCTGGTGGAAATGGGAAAAGGCCACAGGGGATTTGTAGTATAACTATCTAAAAGTAGTTTTTAAGAGCAAATTAAGGAATAAAGGGAGACATGCATATAGTAGGTGTTGCATGTTTGCATATAAAGATTGTGCAGGGCAGGGAAACAATTCTCTAGTGACTGATGTGCCTTGAGGAAAAGATGTATTAAGCATAAAAGTGTCAAAGAAAACATGTTTATGGTTCAGGGTCATCAGCTAGATCTAGCTTGTCACAGCTGAGCTTCAGCTTCCTCTTCTGTTCCCCCTCTGAAGGTGTTCAGCACGGAGAGTTGGGGGTGTTTCAGTTCTGAGTCTACACCACATTTATGTCTCCAGGAAGCAGCACAGGGTGATGAATCATCACTACTTGGTAGCAGCTAGCACTGTGAGGTCACAGCAGCATCTAAGCAAATGTTCACAAACACCATATTCATTTAAGAATAGAATCAAAATTGCTATTTTAAGAATGCTATACAAATAGAATTTTAATCTCTTGTTCTTTTCTCTGGAAAACAAGATTTAATACAAGACAAAAATAATGTAGTGTCTCTCCCCAGAATTCCAACTAGAAAAATAAACGTGGAGATTTGGGGAGAGTTTCTGAGTTCCCTAGCTAGTCAGGGTGAGATTGCCCCATCACAACTCACCGTATATGTTGACAACACCTTCTAAATACCCCAACTTCTTTTTAACTTTGTAATTATTAACACTCATGGACAAGGAAAATTCCAAGCTCAAAATCTGCTATCAATCTCCTTTGACCACAGGATAACCAACCAACAGTCAACACCACCACTAACAACAAAAGTTCTTAGCATTAAAGTTCTTCAGCATTTACTCTGAAAATACGTCATATGTCTCTCTGCCCCCAACCCCAACTTCAAGCATTCCACATGCTAGGTAAGTGATCTACTGCTGAGCTACTTTGGCCCCTCTTTCTTTGTTGGATCACTCTGTTCTTGCTTGATTGGCTGTACTAAGGCGAATAGTATCTACTTGGTGTGTTTCTCGGAGATTCAGGATATTAAGTCAATCTGATCAGTGCCCTTATAGAGGAGGAGATGCAGAGGCACGTGCGCTCAGGCTGTTTTCCCACTAGTGGCATGCCACTGAGAGGTTTCTGTTAGGTCTTCTGGGTGGCTGACAGACAACAGTTCATTTTAGTGAGCCAAGGATGGTAGGGGAAGCTGAAGGAAAGAGGGAGAGTAGAAGCTTCTGGAAAAACATAAACTGGGAACTGACATTATCAACAAATGAAAATGTCATCTCACCCTTATCAATAGCCTTCAAGATTTAATTTTCTCCTTCTCAGGCCAGTTTTCTTTTCCCCTATCTCCACTTTCTCACCTGTACCATAGCATCGTTGTCAAATTTCATAGTACCTTATCTTCTCTTCATAGGCAGTGTGCAAATTTTTAAAAAGACAGTACTCCATCACAGTTCACTAACCACAAGCTTCAATGTCCTTGCTACCTTTATATAGACAGAATCCCTTATTGTCTGCATGTTTGGAGAAGCTTTGCAAACTAGAGAGAGAATATGCATTAGTGGTGCCATCATACAGAGTAATAACTGAACGATGGTCCCCAAAGAAGTCTACACCCTATTTCCTGGAATCCTAGAGGGTGTTACTTTACAAGGTCAAAGGGCTTTGCTGATGGTTATGAGTTGGATATCATTTGAATGTGTTCCTCAAGGCTGCATGTGTTGGAAGTTTGGTACCATGTATGGTGATGTGGAAAGCAGAGGGATGTTTAAGAGGGGAGGGGGGCCTAGAAGGCAGAAGTTTTTATGGCATTTGAATTCTGCTCTTAGGAGGAATTTAGGTGGATCTCTCCAGAGCAAGTGAGCTGACTTTCTCTGCGGCTTTCTGGTAGATGATGTAATCTACTTCTGCGCACACGCCCACCCATCGTTTTCCATGGAGCCTTCACTCAGAGTATCTGCTACACTGTGTGGACTTCCAGCCTCCCAGACTGTGCACTAAACAAATCTCTTCTTACAAATCAGCCCACCTCAGGTGTTTTTCAACCCCTCCTTACGTTAAAAACAAATGTCTTGCCTGTCATTCTATTTACGATCTAGAGGGTATGGAGTTGTTACACACAATGTTTATACTTTAAATTCATCAATATTAACTTTACCTCCTGTGTCCACACTATCCCACGAAGGCAGAAAACGGTGCTAAACACACAATTTTGACTTTTTAAAAATTGAATGCCTCGTGATTTTTTGTCTTTGTGTTTGGAGCTACATATTGGATATCATATGAGGTTCTATTTCTAGCATATGTTCAGTTATATTGGATGGTCTTATTCTGAGACCAGCATTCACTGGAGTGTTGAAGGTCTGAGGCCTTCTTAAATAGTGCATTATTTTAATGGATATTCGTGTTATCCCTGAGAAATGGCTTGAAGATTTACTCAGATAAACAGGGGATGTCCCTGAGAGTTTGAAAACATGGAGACATCGAGAAATGTCTAGGCTATGGGTGACCTGTGTCCAAAGAGGTGATTGGGGGATGAGGAATCAAGAAGGGAGAGAGAGGAGTTTATCTGGCCTGGAAACCGAGGGCAGCCATCTGTGGCTGACATGCCCATGATGGATCCTCAGGACTCACGAACTGGTATTTAATAGCCTAAACATAAAACAAATAAACCAGTGTTTTGTGTTAGCATTCACTACTATTCTCTCTCTCTCTCTCTCTCTCTCTCTCTCTCTCTCTCTCTCTCTCTCTCTCTCTCTGTGTGTGTGTGTGTGTGTGTGTGTAGTAGATTTAATCAGGATTCAAAAATCACTGGATGCCCAAACCCTTGTCAAATGTTGCTCACAACATCTGTGTTACTTAACTTCCTTTACTATAACAAAAACGGAGATAAATGATTTAAAAGATGAAAGATTGGTTTGGGTTCATGTTTTTAGTCCATGGTGATGAGGCAGAACACCGTGGTGGAAAGTTGGGGGGCAGAACATTGCTGTTTTCCTCATAGCAGCCAGGAAGCAGAGAAACCAAAAGCGGTCCCCTGTGACAAGAGTCACTCTTCGAAGGCACACTCCCCTGGCCACTTCCTCCAAGCCAGCCCATCTCCAAGAGTGTGCTCAAGCATGAACTCAGGAAGCTCCTGATGCAGTCACCCCTCAGCAGCATCTTAACCGAGGACCTGTATGTCCACCCATCAATACGTGTCCTCCAGAGGGACACTTGATAGTCTAACCTTAATAGCACCACACATGTAACAGTGCTCAATAATTATTTCCAAATGAACAGATGACAATACATCTAGTAACTAAGAAGCCATGTTTGTTCCTGCCTCGAATTCAAAGAGCCAGAGAAAATTCTCTTCATGGAGGTTGTTTTAAGCTCTATTCATTACCTGTTGAGCCTCATGGGTCTCAGATTATGGTTGTGGATAACGGGTAGTGTGATGGGTCCTGGCTGGGATTCTCATATTTTACATGATAATGACTTCCATTTATGCAGTCTTTGGCTGTTTGGAAAGTGCTTGGGCACATTCTAGATGATTATGCATAGTTTTCCAACGCAGCAGAGCTTAGGAGGAACTCTGATCTATCCACTCCTCTTTCCAACTTGAACAATGCAGGTTGATTTCCAGAGAAATGCTTTCCCCAGCTGCCCTCCGATGCAGGATAGGGCCCTTATTTCTCAGTTACTAAGAGCCTCTTCCTGTTACTTAAATCTGTCTGCTCTGGTTCTATCTTTAGTAAGCATTTAGATAAGACCTGAGGAGTTAATGCTTTCCTGGCAAACCCTGAAGGAATGCTTTGCTGTTCCTTTCCTTCTTTTATGAAGGCAGAGACTGCTCAGCAATAACACAATCTACTTCAGCGAAGGCAGCCTGGCTGTCACCAGTGATGGCAGCCTGTCCATGTGGATGCAAACATCCTTCTGAGGTTACTGTTTGGTCAGAAAATGTAACAGGGACAGAAAAATATCTGTTGAACACAACAGTGGCAGTCCACTCTGAAGGGTCCTACAGGAACAACAAATTTCCAGAGAGTCAGAAGCACTGGGCAGGAAGATCGCAAAGACTCAATCAGTCCTGAAGCATCTCGAAATATGGTGTCAGAGGGGGAGTGCCACAAAACTGGAAACACAGATAATGACAAGGAAACTGTTGCAAAAAGAAAGTTAGCATCAAGTCAGCATACGGGATGCTGTAAAGGAAGCTTTCAGTGTCCCAGGGCTCTGGTGACGTCACAGTTATTATATGGCAGAGAGAAAGGAGGAGCAGTACAGAGAGGGAATCATTCCAGGGAGCAGGTGGGCCCCACATGGAAGCACAGAGGCCAACTGTCCAGGAGACTGCCTGTCATCCCTCTGGTCCCAGCTTCCCAGCACTGAACCATCTTCTTCAGGCTGTCTTAGAGGGGCACTGGTAAAGGGAAGGACTGACGAATTGACCCAGTTAACTAGTCAGCTCCCATTGCTGTACCAAATGCCTGCGATGACAGCTTCTGAAGATAAAGAGGTTTATCAAGGTGCACAGTTTTAGAGGTTCCTGTTGATGACCATTTCACTAAATTACTTTTTGGACTCATGGAAGAGCCGCATAGCATGCCAGGGAGTATGTGGAGACGTGAAATCTCTTACCTCTACCCCAAGAGGACAGAAGCTGGGGTTGCAAAATCCCTTATAAGAGCATGCTCACCAGTAACCGAGGCTTCCCACTTGCACCCATCTTTTCAGTGTTCCACCCTTTGCAAACAGAAAGGCCTAGGGACCCAGGCGTCAACACTTGGGGCTTTGGAGACTACTCTACGTATGAACCATAGCACCAAATAACTACCTCCCTCTCTTCCCCCATCTCTCCCTCTCATTCTCTCAACTTATCTCTGCATGCTTTTGTGTGTGTGTGTGTGTGTGTGTGTGTGTGTGTGTGTGTGTGCGCGCGCGCACCTGTTAGTGCATGTGTATGGAAGCCAGAGGTCAATATAGTCTTGTCTTTCTGGATGGTTCTCCACCTTAGTTTTTGGTGACGGGGGTCTCTCAGAGCTCACTGATTGGCTAGACTGGCTGGTGAAGAAGCCCCAGGAATTGTCCCATCCTTGCCTTTCCAGCCCTGGGATTACAGGCATATGCTGCAGCGTCCGGGTTTTATTACGTGGGTCTGGGGATCTGACTAGAGCCTCATGCCTGCGTGGTAAACACTTTACTGACTAAGCTGTTTCTCCACCCCTATGTAATGTTTTTGTGTTTTTTAAGGGTGGAGGGTATATATGTACATAGATGAACATACACAATCCTATAGATGTGTACACAAGAGTATACGTGTGTGCATATGCACGTGGAGGTCCATGTTAGGCATCTTTCTCGTCTGCCTTCCACTTGTCTCAGAGTTACCATTGCCATGATGAAACACCATGACCAAAAACAGCTTGAGGAGGGAAGAGTTTATTTGGCTTATGCTTCAACATCACTGTTCATCACTGAAGGAAGTCAGGACAGAAAATCAAGCAGGACAGGAACCTGGAGGCAGGAGCTGATGCAGAGGCCATGGAGGGGTGCTGCTTACTGGCTCACGGCTCATGACTTGCTCACCCTGCTTATGTATAGAACCCAAGAACACGAGCCTAGGGGATGCTACTGCCTACAGTGGGCTGGACTCTCCCACATCAATCTCTAATCAAGAAAATGGTTTCTGGGCTTGCCTACAGCCCAATCTCAAGGAGGCATTTTCTCAATTGAGGTTCTCTCCTCTCAGATGACTATAGCTCCTGTCAAGTTGACACAAAACTATCTAGCACAACACTTCATTTGATACAGTGTATCACTGAACCTGGAGCCCATCTTTTCAGCTAAGCTGGTTGGCGATGAGCCCCAGGAATCCACTTGTCTCAACACTAACATCACAGCAACTTCCTCTGTGCCCAGCTTCATGTGGGAGCAAGGGATGGAACTCGGGGTCTCATTCTTGTCCAGCAAGCACTTTATTGAACGAGCCATCTCTCTAGCCCTTACCTGCCTTTGAACAAGAACTTGACAGAACATCCTTAAAGCATCAAGCTAGAAGGATGGAATAGTAAGAACAGAAAATATCTGGAGGGAAGAGATGCAGCCACAAGCACTCAGTTTGGAGCCAACATGGAAGAGAAGCAGAATGTTTGGAGACGGTTTCACTAGGAAACTCAGAGTGGGTTAGTTGATAGTGGCTTTTTTGTTTTTTGTTTTGTTTTGTTTGTTTTTTGAGATGGCTGTGCAGGGATTTTCTCCAATTAAGTGAAGAGAAACATGGAAACACCAGTGTCTAACCCACAGCAGGTTGCCTCCTCCTTTTCTCCTATAACCCAGCCTGCCCACCTCCTTCGACTCTTGCCTGATCTCCCTAAGGGATGGAGGCGAGGACAAAGAGCAAGGGGCAGACCCACTGCTCTCCCCCTCCCAGGTTGTGGAGGCACAAAAATGCTTAAGCATCTCCATGCTACAGTATCTGTCTTACTATTAATAATTGGCTCGTGGATATGATGTACATTATTATCCAGCTCTTCACTTCCCAAATGATCAACCACCCATATGGCTGTTTACTTATCAAGGTCACCATGATTAGGCATCAGCATCACAACTCCCTGGAAGACATCCAAGCATCAGTAGTAAGCGGGACTCGAAGAGGGAGGGAGATGGTAGTCATTGTAGGAAAGGCAGCTGAGCTCATGAAGCTTGGCGAGGATGCTTGGTAAGTGTGTTCGGCTCCAGATAAAAAGAACTTTCAAGGCTCTGCTTCTTATACTATAGCATCCAGCCCCAGTAGGTGCATGCTTCCTGTCCCCTCACTTTCTCTGAGTTTTGGCTTATTGGCATAAGATGGGGAGTCTGGATTTTTTTTCTAAGTGAAAATTCTCACTTTGCCATATTAGTTATTCCTTTGGATTCCTGGTGAAATATAAGGCTACATCAAAGCACGAATTTGGTAAAAAGGCAACAGGGAATTAGCATCCAATTATGGGATTACCTCTCTAGATGAGCCATGGATGATGAGTTTGCTGGCCCCAGGCAGGTGACATGGCCTTTCAGCTTTTTTTTTCCATTTGTAAAACTTAAGTTGTGGTACTTATCTAAAGATGCACATGTGAATTAAATCAACTCGTTCCCGAGGAACATGTTTAACACAGTGTGATGTGACATTAAAGAAAAGGGGTGCAGGAATGGTTCAGCTGGTAAAGAGCTTGCTCTCCAAGCATGGGGATCTAAGCTTGGCTCCTAGGTACCCACGTAATAGCTGGTCAAGGTGGCAGCAACCTCAGCAGGGCTTGGAGTATATTCCCTGGAAACTCGTTGGCCAGTCAGTCAGCCCAACTAACAACATTATTCAACATGTAGATTTGGATCTTGAGGAAACCAGAGCACAAAACTCAGCCAATGGTCAGTATCTTTCTCAGCAAAATGTTGAAACAGTGTTTTCCAGGCCTGGGGTTCATGGGGTAGTGTTAGTGGGCAGCAAAGCTTTTCCACATTGATTGTCTCATGAATTTTGAGACAATGACAGCTTTTGAAGGGCAGAAGAAAGTCTTTGGGTAAACTTGGGAGTTTTAAGCCCTTATGAGTTTTCCTGATTTGTTTGTGTCTTGCTTCCTGGAACCTGAAATCTTCCTATTTAAACTGCTTAGTAGTGTGGAAATACATCTGTAAGTGTGGAGAAGCTGAGCCAGGATTGCCCAGGGAGACTATACTCCCAGCTCTAATGAGTCAGGCTCAGCCCTGCAGTGGAGACCTGGATCCCAGCTCAGCCCTGCTTGTCTGGGTCACAGTCGACTCTTCAGACTCCAGTGACTCAAACCTCTTAGAGCAGCTTCTGCTTTCTGTGTAACTCCTCAAAACAGGAGTCAATGAAAAAATACATGCCTGGATAAACCACCCTGAAACATTTAAATACAAATCCTGTTTGTGACGCACAGTCCTAGAGGAATCTTAGTGAGCGGCCACTGCTTTGCCCTTTAGAATAACGTATTGTTTGGACAAGGGGATAGATTTTGTTTAAACCTTCCTTTATTCCATTCCTGGAAATGAATTTCATTATTAGTCATGGGCAAAAGTCACTTCTTTTTCAGAACTGCCAAAGGTCGCCTTTCCTGATAGCTTAACTTTTCAGTGATTTTTCGAAGCAGTATGACAACTGTTCAGCTCCTCATCCTTGCTTTCAGTGGAGTCCCCCTTGGCTGCAATACCAGGTTTTGCTCATTTACATCCCCAGTATGCTTTAAAACGAAAAGGTTTGCTTATTTTTATTTTGAGTATATGAGCGTTTGACTGCATGTATGTATGTGCACCACACGCATGCCTGGTGCCCATGGAGGTCAGAAGATGACATCGGATCCCTTGGAATCGTAGTTAGAGATGGCTGTGAGCAGCCATGTAGGTTCCGGGGAACTGAACCCCAGGCCTCTGGAAAATCAGCAAATACCTTTAGCCACTGAACCATCTATCTCTCTAGCAGCCCTCAGGACGCTTTTTAATAGTGACAGGAGGGAGAGACAGGCATGAGCTGGAGGGCACTGAAGAACAGTTTGGAATCACACACAGGCACTTTGGCACTCAGTAGAAAAGCCACTGATGTTCGAGTTCATTATTTTTCTACTTACCATTGCATGATTAACCCATGCTGGAAAGAAATCATCCAGGCCCTCGGGGTAAACGAGACTTCGATCATAGTGAAAGAGGGTCCAGAATACCAGGAATACAAACTGGAGAGGAAACACAAAAGTATTATTATTAGATTTGTTTTTTATCAGAGGTTTCTAAGCTAACCAAGGAAACAGCAACATAAAAATGGATGGTGATGTGAAGGACATCGGATATACATTTTAGGGACATAAAA
The DNA here is from genome assembly GCF_007827085.1 of Peromyscus californicus insignis. Taxonomy (NCBI): domain Eukaryota; kingdom Metazoa; phylum Chordata; class Mammalia; order Rodentia; family Cricetidae; genus Peromyscus; species Peromyscus californicus. The sequence continues at coordinate 22,761,618 of NW_026294606.1, read as the reverse complement.
GGAAAGAGGAAATGCTTATTTTATAACAGTGTATCCTGGCTCTCTGGGGATTCTTCAATGGGTTAGAAGTGCAGAGAAGTGGCGTGCAGAGAAGACACAGATAAAAAGGATGCATAGACCTCGAGTCCTTCATCGTCACCAATGACCTCTCTCTCATCTAAGCTCATACCAAGAGTACTGTGAATGAGCATATGGAATAGCTTGGCATATGTCCCTTGCCCCTTGCCCCCTTTAAGTAGTCATGGCAAAGGACAACAGGGAGGCTTGGAGTAGGGCTAAGCACTAGATCATTTGTAAACTAGGAAAGTGAGAGTTGATCTCTCCATTGCTCAGAACTTTGGATTTATGTGTGTCTACTGTACCCCTTGAATGTCCTATCACCGTCTGCCCTCTGTGAGGGTCTGTGCTACGATGAGGGGACAGGCTATTAGTTCCCCCATCACACCACCTTCTGAACATGCACAGGCTCAATTTGCAAGACAAATGAACAGACTCCACTGTTCCTTTTAACATCTTGAACTGTAGAAGATTTTCTGAGAGTAGATGTGGAGATTTTCCACAAAGAAACCTGGAATGCTAAGTGCTTGCTCCATCTGAGAACTCACTGGAGGTATAGAAAGTTTCATTCTGCACTTGGTTTTGAAGTCTCCATGCCACAGAAAGCAGGACCATGGTGGGCGAAATAAAAGAGTGATTTCTAATCCCAGGCCCTGCTGCACAGCCCCGTGTGTGATCTCAGTCTGTCTCCATCCCAGCTTATGAGCTGAAGCATAAACAGTGTAATGGCAGTGTGGGCAGCACTAGCAAACCAGCTTACTTCTGCTTGTGCGTGGCTTGCTGTTCCTGCTTTCTGTCCATCCACAGCACGTGAAGCACCTGTCCTGTGTTCTGCATCGGGTTGCCATTCTCTCCAGTGTGTGCTTTCCACGGGCCAACTTCAAAAGTCTTATGTCTTTTTTTTTTTCAAATTTTTTTATTTGATAGCTTTCTGAATGTATAGATGTGATAATTTTCCCCACCTAGGCCTCTCCTTCCCACAGTCATGATGAAAGCAAGTCTGTCCCATTGATACGGTCATCTCTTAGCATTCACAAGGATACTCCAATCCATAGATGCTTAAGTCCTGTATATGTAATGGAATCACATTTGCCTAGGACCCATATACACTCTCTTGTGTGTGCTAAATCACCGAGAGACTGTTTATAATATCCAGCACAATGTAAATGTTACATGGTTGTTATAAGTATTTTTAATTTGATTTTCATTTATTTGTCAAATATTTCTGATCCTTAGTTGAATTTGTGGGTGCAAACTGTGCAAACGTGGAGACTATTTCTTTTAACTGTATTTTGATTAAACTTTCCTATCAGCAGCAGCAAGGACCATGCACAAAACCTTCACAAAGACAGAAAGTTAATGATAAGCTCATCCGTCACGTACCCTACTTCCTAAAGACATCAGTCAATGTAGTCAGTCCCCAGACAGGACATTTATGGAAATGGAGATGCTCTAGTTATAATAACTTGTCCCCAGACAACCTTACTGTTCCAGGAGAAGTGACCATCCATTGTACATGCCTATGGTGTGAGATACACATTCGGGCACTTACTGTGGAGACAGGAAAAGCCAGTGTCGTAAAAAGCAGATCTCTGAAGGATGTGATGAACTTGATGTCTTTCCTTCCTATGATTCTTTTCAGCACATCATCCAGGCAGGCAACCCCAAAGAAAACGGCCTGCAAGAGCTGAATTCATTACAACAAATGAGCATTTGCCACTGAGAGAAGACCGCATCCCTGTGGGAGCGATGCTGATTTGAGAAGGAGGAGATGTAGTGTTGCTTGGGTGGAGAGTCGATCCAAGGGCTGGGATTCCAGCTCACTGGGCCTTGACCTTCCATACGAAAACTGTTGGAGGAAATTCATTTACGAGATAATAATGTGTACAGTATTTAGTCTAATGGCCTTCAGCTAAAATGGAAACAAAATAAGGCTTTCCAGGGAGGATGTAATGAGGTGTATAGCATGGCTGCACAGAGTTAAGAACCAAATCTACAGCTCAGGGAGAAGGACCAAGCACAGTGGTGGCGTGGTTGGGCGTCCTTTCCCAGGAAAGATAATTACGGTAAAGGCCCAGGGGGCTGGGGAGAAAACCCAGTCACAACATGAGGACCTGAGCTCAGATCCTTAGCATTCATGGAAAAGCAGGGTATGGTACAGCATGTGTCTGTAACCCCAGCACTGTGGGGTGAGGGCAGAGACAGGTGGACCCTTGAAATCAGCCTGTCAGCACAGTCAGTTGGTGAGCTATGGTTTCAGTGAGAGACAATGACTCACAAAATAAAGTTGACTTGTGGCCTCCACACATACGTACATGTATGTACACATGCATATACATGCATAAGCATGTTCTCTCTCTCTCTCTCTCTCTCTCTCTCTCTCTCTCTCTCTCTCTCTCACACACACACACACACACACACACACACACACACACACACACACACACTGAACTCTCACTGAGAAAGCTATAATGAGGGTCACGACCACAGGAATGGAGCCCTGTGCTGTTCTAAGAAAATAAGAAAATGTAGATAGTGTGAAGCCAGTGCAGGGCCCTGGCTGAAGGCCATAGAGAGGCAACCTGACAATTGGAGAGATTAAATCATGGGATACCAGAAACAAGACCCAGAATTCTGGAAGCTGCTGAGTTTTATGAGGTCTGTGAGGCAAGGCAAGAGAGAAACAGAGTCTCTTTCACTCAAGTAAGATTGAAGGCCCCCTACCCAAATTGGCACTAGAAGTATTTTGGATTATTGATTTCTTTGTCTAGATTTTAGAATATTGACACACAATGGGGATAAGACTCAAGTGTATAAACAAAATTCACTTAATGTTTATGCTCACTTCTTAAAAATAGCTTGAAGGTAACCTTATACTATATTTTTTTAAATAATTTTGTGCATGAAGTCAAGTTACCTGGTGTGAATTCTTACATTTGTGGTGTCATACTTGTGACCAAGAAGCTTGGATGTTAGAGCCTTTCAAGAGTCAGGTCTTTGGATTTGGGATGCTGAGCCCTTAGAATGGCCTGAAAGGCAAGTCTTCAGTGGTCTTGGTATTTTGTACAATGTTACAGTCGCTAATTTAAGGCCTGGTGGGTGCTGACTATGGGGAGATTGGGTTGAATTTAATGTATATTTGCTTTAGAAGTCATCTCAGTCTTTGGAAGCTCTGCATTGGCATGTGAGGGGCAGTTGGATTCTAGCTTAGAGTATGAAAGTTCTGGAGCCCGGGGGAGCTGGGTTAATAATTGATCCGGGTTGGCTGTTGGGGAATAGTGTCTAAAGTCTAGGCTGGAGCAAAGATCTAAAGTTGGCTTCAGGACACTCCCTGTGCTGAGGCATAGGTGGGGGAAGAAGCAGATGTGGACTCCTCTGTGACTCAGCACTGAGTCCTCAGACCAGCAGCAAGTGTACTGCCTGGAGCTTCTCAGAAAGCCAGGCTCTTCTCCACCTGCAGACTTTGGGATCACAGTGCCGGGGAAGAAGGGCCCAATGGTGATTTTTAAGGAAGCACTTATGTGTCCTTGCATAGGCAGAAGCCTCTGGATTAGACATCCATCATTCATGGTCTTACTAAGGACTCAGACCTCCAGCAGCTGACTTTTAGTCATGGCTTGTTACATGCCAGACTTGAGACTCACTTTTAATTTTCAAACGTCTTCATGATGTGCTAGCATTAAGCTCGCAGACCCATCTTAAAGATGAGGAAAATTTGCCAGTGGTGGTGGTGCACACCTTTAATCCCAGCACTCAGGAGGCAGGGGCAGGCGGATCTTTGTGAGTTCGAGGCCAGCCTGGTCTACAGAGCGAGTTCCAGGATAACCAGGGTGACATAGAGAAACTCTGTCGTAGGGGGTGGGGGTTTGAGGGAAATGGGATAAAGAGAAATTAACAAAATTGCTCCAAGCTCCCGGGCTTCAGAGTCTGGTTCTTGAGCCAGACTTAAGACACATCAGCTTTCTCAAGCAGTCCACACAAAATTCTGTGGGAGGTCAGGGAAGAAACAATTCTACCTGAGTAAGAAGATAAAATACATCTTTGAAAAGTCTCAAGGTCTGGTTTCTACCCCAGAGATTCCCTTTTAATGGGTCTGGGGGTGAAGGCCAGGTAATGAGGGGGTGCTTACTAAATTTTTCCAAGGCTGCCTGATTTTCTTTTCTGGTGTGTGTGTGTTGGTGGGGTGGAGGGAGGAAGCTCTCTGCTTCAGCCAGGCTGCTCAGCAAGCCATCCCCAGAGATCTGCCCATCTTCACCTCCTCTGTGCTGGGATCACAAGTTCATGCCACCACCCCTGGCCTCTTTCTTATGAAGGTGATGGAAATGACAGTTCGATCCTGAAGCTTGTGCCCAGGCACTTGACCAGCTAAGGCATCCCACTTGCCACATTCCTGGGTTCTCCTCATCCTGGGTAGCTGAGACTGAGGCCCACCTCTGTAAGCAAACCTCCTCTTGGAAATATAGACCGGGTGGTCTCAGAGAGATGGGAGTGGGAGAAGAAGACTTAGCCAGTCCTTTGAGGTGGAATGAAATTCCTAAGGGCGCCGTGAGTAGGGGACACATGCTGGGAAGTTTCCTTTCGTGCAGCAGAGGGTGAGGCAGGGTTATCCAAGGTAGCTGAGGCAGATTCAGGGGCAGAAAACACAGACCGGGTGAGGGTCACAAGGTGCCTAGCAGAGCAGGAGGCTTCCCAAGGACAGAGGGTGTATGTGGGAGGCAGGGAAATGGCCAGTTCTAAATGCCATGCAGAGGTTCCCTCCACAATGTTTATTCCTACTGTCTGTGCCTTTGGAACTAAGCCCGAGAGCTGTAGAATTGTGCACACAGTCATTTACTCACGGATGTCAGACGTTGCATCTTCTCCCTCCTCCTTCCCCCACCCACATAGCTCTCAGACCTAGTTTCACTTCCAGATACTCTGGCAGCAGCAGCCCCTTCCTGTCTTTGCAGAAGCAACCATGGGGTCTGGGCTCTGTTGATCAACACAACATTTCATCACACACTGATCATCCTCGAGATCTGGCATCTTTGGAAGAAAGACCGCCTCCACCCAGAGAGTGAGGTTTATGCTACCCCACGTCCTTTGACCAGAGCTTCTTAGAGTCACTGAGAGTCAAGTCCATCCTCTTCCTTGCCCATCTCAGCCACGGAGTGTGGAAACCAGATTAAGAAAGAAAGTATATTACTCAGCTCCTCCGAGGTTTCTCTCCATCAATATGAATTAGCTCCCCACTGTAAATGTGCCAATCACCTCTCCCCCTCCACCCCCCCGGCTCACACATTGTCTTGCAAGACATATGCCACACTGGCATCTCCAGACGCCAACTCAGTGTGAGGCAGCCTTGCTGCCATTGATCTGAGTGCTGACATCCCACATCAGTATCAACAATGAAGATTCGGGTAGCAGCGGGTCCCACGTGAGTGTTGGAGAGGAAGGCACCAGGGTGTTGCCAAGTCAAAGACACAGGCTAGAGCTGGGGTGTAAGGGGGCCACTGAGCAGAATTGGAGGATGAGGAATGTGAGAAGTTAGGGGTTCTAGGAAGTCTTGAGGGGGTGTCAAGAGCACACTTGGGTCAACTCAGGTCATCCAGATGTGTGATCCAGATCTGCTTATCTACCAACAACAACAACAACAAAAGAAAAATAAGGGGCCCAGGTGGTGGTGGCCCACGCCTTTAATCCCAGTACTTGGGAGGCAGAGGCAGGCAGATCTCTGTGAGTTCAAGGCCAGCATGGTCTACAGAGTGAGTTCCAGGAAAGGCGCAAAGCTACACAAAGAAACCCTGTCTCGAAAAACCAAAAAAAAAAAAAAAAAAAAAGATAATGTTTATAAACAGACACACACACACACACACACACACACACACACACACACACACACACTGTGATGACACTCTTAAAAGAGAAAAAGAGTTATCAGGAGAAAATGCCAGCAGTTATGGACTCCTCTGTATCCCCTCCAGAAATGTATTTGTTGATGTTCAAACACCTGAGGAATTCTCAGAATGTAACTATATTTGGAAGTAGAGTCTTTAAAGAATTAGGTTATAATGAGCACACACAGGCAGGCCCATGCAATCTAACTAGTGTCCTCTAGGACACAGATATACATAGGCAAGACCATGAGAAGATACAGAGAACAGACGGGACAGCTGCAAGCCAGTGAGAAGACTTGATGTCAGACTTGCAGTTTCCAAAACAGTGACACAATAAGCTTCCACTGTCCATTAGGACAGCCTTGCCAAATGATGTGGTGGCTCTACAAACAGAGCACGAATTGGGATGCTGTTAAGAAACTTACAGCACAATGACTGTCACTTGGATCTCTCAACTGACGTGTCACATCAGTATCAACAAGGAATACGTGTTCAGTGACAGGTCGCACATGGATGCTGCCGAGGGAAAGACGCAGCAAGAGCTAGGGTGTAAGGGAACCACTGAGCAGAGTTGGAGGATGGGGAGGGTGAGAAGCCAGCGGTTCCAGGGAGTCCTGAGGAGTGTCGAGGGAACGTTGGGATCATCTTGGGTCATGCAGATGGAGAATGATGTGCTCATCCTCCATCCTGGGACAGCAGGCTTCATGGTGTCCTGTTGATCAAAGCCTTTTCATAGCTGACGCTTTCTGATTCGTCTTTTCTACCAGCTCTTCCCTGATTCTACTCCAGTGGAATGTTCTGGGCCCTTTCCTGAGATGCTGCTGCTCTAAGTTTGTTGGCTGTCTTTTGTTTCTGTTGCTAGCTAACAAACTTAGGACCAGTGACAGAGCTGAATTTACATTTTAAGAAAATAACTAATGTGATTTAAGAAACTGTAGCTAAAGGATATTTAGTTTATACATTCCATGTCTTCACAAATCCGAGAGGATCTTAAAATCATGGAAACTTACCCTTTCTAAGTCATCAAGTTTATTTCCTTGCTGTAAAGCCAAAACCCTTTTAAACAACCCCAGGAAATGAAAATTTCTTCCATTTAAAAAAATAATAATTCCAGAGAGGGAGATTCCACAAGTCCCCTGAACAAGACATTATGACTCCTGCTGGATGAGTCAAGTGACCCAGTGCCAAGCCCAAGGCTCCGGGCCTGACTCGGCCACACCGGGACTTTCCTTGCCCTTCCCTCAACCTGATGTAACCCTTGCAGTGAAAGACTATTCCCAAATTAAAGAGAACACAGGGACTAACTGGGACAGACATTTTGTCTGGTGGTAGTGGAGAGGGTGCAGTTGATTGGGAGGGATGAGAGGATCCTCAGCCAAGACCATCTGGGCTGGTGTGAAGCACACAATCCCCACTCATCATTCATGTGCATTTAGGTTAAAAAAGACTCTGAAGCTTCACCCATGTAATCTCATCAATATGATCTAAATAAGACCCACATAATGATACCACCAGTGGGCATGCCAATGTGGGTGTGGGAAATTTCACAAGGTCCCACCCCTAGGTTTTTGCTTATACTATGAAGCAGTATAATTTGTTTATACTGTGAAGATGTGTCTTTGACAAAGCACCTTCTGATTGGTTTAATAAAGAGCTAACTGGCCAATAGCTAGGCAGGAAGAGGTTAGGCAGGACTTCCAGGGACAGAGAGGACCCTGGGAAGAAGAAAGGCACAGTCATGAGCCAGACCTGGAGAGGAAAAAGAAGGTGCAAGATGGAAGAGAGGTAATGCCATGAGGCAGAATGTAGATTAATATAAATGGATTAATTTAAGAGCTAGTGAGAGCAGCCTAAGTCTATGGCCAAGCTTTTTAGTTAATATGAAGTCTCTGTGTTGTTATTTGTGAGCTGGTGGCCGATGAAAAAGCATGCTAGACTAGGTAAAGAGCCACAAAGAATTCATCAATTGATGCTGAGGGAAGGAAACTTCAGTGTTCTCTAGGGATGAGCTTCCTGATAGGTTATTCCAATTCCAGGTGGTCAGTCCTGAGCAGAGAGTCACATGAGTTTATCAACTCAGTAGAGTGTGTGTTTGTAAAACAGTGGTAAACGAAGAAGTCGTGAATTTGAGAGGGAATGATGGTGGAAACGAGGGAGTTGGAAGGAGAGAGGGGTGGTAAAATTACGTTAATACAGAATTCATATATAAAATTCTCAAAAAGTTAAATAAAAAAATAGACAAGTTAAAACAAAAAAGAAGCCAAGATAAACAAGGGAACTTAACAAACAAAACCAAGAGGACCAATAATGTGAAGGACACAATTTGGAATAACAAGGATAAAAATAGAGAGACCAAGGGTTTTGTAGCATATGTTGGTTAGGAGTATAAGCAGCCTTGGCCAAGTGTAGCTGAGGACAGTGGCTTTCATAGAGCAGAAGCATTTCCTGGGATAGAGCAACCTACAGAAAGGAAGAGGTTTCTTGGCAAGCGGCTCAGACCAATTAGAACTGTGTTCTGATTATCAATTCATTCAGTCAACATCCCTGGAGTATCAGTTAGGAACCCAGAATTGTACTAGAGATAGTACAGGCCAGGACTGGCTCTGTCAGTCTACCTTTACCGGGAAAATAAGGAAAGGGAAAGAGAAAAAGAGGAAGAGGAGGAGGAGGAGGAGGAGGAGGAGGAGGAGGAGGAGGAGGAGGAGAAAGGAACATTTTCTGTAAGTTATTTGTGGGGATGAAAGCCAGGATGAATGGGAAACAGTCTGTGGTTCGGAGATATGCCTGTAGGGAATTCATTGAGGATAACACCCTCAGAGTATCTCTGACAGGGAGGGAGAAGGATTTGGGGGCAGAGCAGATTCTTAGAGGAGCCCTGCGGAGAGAGCTTCCCTGAAGTGGGTCCCTTGGCAACCCCAGGGAAGGAGCTGGTGGAGGCAGCTTCCTCCGGCTGCGGGTGCTGCTGGGAAGAGAGATCACCTGTGAACCATCAGAAGCCCACACACCATCTGGGAGCTGGGGAATGAATCTCTCAGCTCTGGGGAGGTGGGAGGATACGCTCTCCTCAGTGCTACACAGGAACAAACCGAGATGTGGAAAAGTTAGGTAACTCACTTCAAATTACCCAGGAAGTAGACAACCAGTGCTCTGGTTCCAGAAGCCAGGCCTCTCATCACAGATCTCCCCACCTTGTTTAAAGAACTCACCAAAATGCTGTTCGTCCTGGCTACTCCATCAGTTTAAATTGCTTCATTTGGGTGCTGGAGATATCCATTCCCTCTGTGCTATGAGCTCTAATCCCTTCAAAAGCTAAGTCAGTAGCTCTAAGTATCTTTGTGAGTGTCATCACTCGTGTGTTCTTTGGACTCTGTAAAGCTAAAGAGCTTCACAGACGGAAAATCTTAACTCTGTGATGGAAAGCAAGGGTTTGCCTCTCAGTACTAAAGTGGGTGCTATAAGAACAAGTGGAGCCAGCACAAGCAGACTGCATAGCTTGGTCTCTGTACTCAGCTGTTGGGGCTTCCTCGCTTGGTAGGACTCACTGCTCTCTGCTTGAACCGGAAGCTATACCTTCCCCAAAAGCCCGAATGTCAGGGATGTCTACCCCAGCAGCTATATCAGAGAGAAGGGTGTCTCAACAGACATCCTCTTCTAGCTAAATGATGGAGAATGTAGTGTGAGGAGACATACACAGGAGCTGTGGGGGTAGGGGTTGACTTTCATCCAGATCTGCCATCCACTGAGGACGTAGCGAGGAGACCCACATTCAGCTGATTCACCACATTCCACACTGCCCATCTCTGTCCAACACAAGGTAACTCCAGGCTCCCCATCTCCCTTCCATCGTCTCTCCTTTTTCTGCTTACACCATGTTGATGGCCTTCTAAGTTCGTGGCCATGCCGTTAGCTCCTATTTTTGTTCCTACTTAATAAATGTGGAAACGAATGGCATAAAGCCCTGGGCCCTGGGTCACAGATGGTAAGCAGTGCACTGGGGAACCGTACCAGGAACACAGCCGCCAGAGCACACCCCCTCTCCCTGGGGCCAGCTCTCTGTCTTGTCAGCAGTGACTTTCTTGTCCCCTCGCCTTTCTCTTCTTAGCTACCAACACTCTACCAGCCACCAACTCTGGCAGCTTCTGTGGCTTCTTTCCGGTCTCCCTAGGGGGGAGTTTCAGGCGGAAAATGGTGCAGGGCTCTAAGATCTGACTTGAAATAAGACAGGCTTTGTTATTCAACAGGGACACAGAAATGAAAGATGTCTGCGAGGAAAGGTATACCAGACTCAGAAAGTCAAATGCCACGTTTTCCTTCACATGTAGGTTCTAGATATTACCATTTGTGTGTGTAGGCTGGAGCTTCTAAGTCAGGAAACTAGACAGGAAACTATGAAAGGGAGGAAAAGAGGGCACGGAGAGGAAGAAAAAAAAAGAAAGTTCAAGGATGCATGTGACATGAAAGAAGAATGGGGCTGCTGGGGACAAAATGGGTGAGGGCTAGGATGACAGAGAAAGGACGTGTGGGTGGGGATCAACAAAAACAAAACCTGTATGAAAATTCAGTGACATCCATTTTAGTTTGTATGTTAACAGGAAGAAAACACATAGAAGATTAATATGACTAACAGGGCATATTACAAAGGCATTAAAATAATTATGTTTGATTAACTAAGAAATATGAATAAAAAGAGGAGGTACACAATTCCTGCTAAGCTGATGGGCTACAGAGGTGGCTCAGTGGTTAAAGAGCATTTGCTGCTCTTACAGGGGACTAGGGTTCTGTTCTCAGGATGTACATGCTGGTTCAAATCTGCCTGTAACTCCAGTTCTAGATCTTACCCCCTCTTCTGGTCTCTGCAGGTACTGCAACACACGTGGGACACACACAAATATGCAGGCAAAAATTTAGACATGTAAAATAAAATAACAATTACTGCCAAATTGGATTGGATACTGATTTCACCAGGTCGAAGTAAAATAAACATGAGTGTTCTGTTAGAGTAAGTTAGGAGACCTCTAAAGCCTGGTCAATTATTCCATATAAAATATAAAGCTGGCCGGGCAGTGGTGGCGCACACCTTTAATCCCAGCACTCGGGAGGCAGAGGCAGGTGGATCTCTGTGAGTTTGAAGCCAGCCTGGGCTACCAAGTGAGTTCCAGGAAAAGGCGCAAAGCTACACAGAAAAATCCTATCTTGAAAAAAACCATATATATATATGAACATGTGAGATCTCAAGAGGTAGAAATTTTGAGGCTCAAACATGTATTATAATCACACTACTTGGAAACTATCCTTGGATGGCTCCCCTAAACTATACTTAACCCATCTTTGTCAGGTAGGGAACACTCTGAAGTCATACTCTCAAGAGCATAGAAAGGAAATCATTGCAGGTAACATCTTCTTTGCTCGCATGCTGGGGCTAGAAGCAGCCAGAAGAGATCACTCAGGGAAGCAGAAAACACAGCCACGCCTACAATAGACCAAATGAGCAGAGCCCTGGCACCTGAGTGCCCTCTGCCCCGCTCTCCCGGCAGACACAAAGAAAACTGTAAGTGGCTCAGGTTGATAAGGGCCCATGAGGTGGAACTGGTTTTGAGCTAGTAAGAGCTCAGATGCTTTTTATATTCACGGAAAGAGGAGGGAAAGGATTGGATCACAGCGCTGTACATGGGGTTTCAGATGGGCTGTGGAAGTCTATGGAGGAAGCAGAGCTGGGAACAGAGGCCAGCAGGCCTTTGTTTGGGAATGTGAGCAGAGAAGTGAGGAAAGAAACCTGTGGATAAAACGATGGAGCCAGCTGCCTGTCTCTCAGAGACACCAGCTTTCCTGGGAAGAGGGGACCTGAGGGGAGAGTTTGGCTTTGGTTTTGGTTTTGGTTTTCCAAAAGAGTCCACGATGTCAAAAGGAATTCAAGCAAAATAAAAAGATCAATCTGGAGTCTGAGTAATGGAGAGGTAGGCACTTTGGATAGGAAAGGACAATGCAGAGCTACTGTGCTCCTCTGATGCACATTATTAAGTTTGGAATGAGAGAGAGGCAGGAGGGGAGGGGAGGGAAAGGCGGGTCCAACAAAAGGAGAAACAAGTGGGACTTGATTTGGTGGCTAATTCGACAGGAAGGCAGAAAATGAGATTAAACTAGAATATGATTTGGGCCTATGAGATGCTCTCTAAGTAAAGGTACTTTCTGCCCAGCTTGATGGCCTGAGTTCAATCCTAGGGACCCAAATGGTGGAAGGAGAGAGCTTTGCCCTTTGACCTCTACCCCTGCATTGTGGTGCACATGACCCCAACACATACACACATACATGCACACAAAAATAAATAAAAATGCTATAGTTTTTTGAAAACATCAAGCTAGGATATGCCAGTAGACAGAAAACGAGGGGGAACCGGCAGCGAAAGCTGGAAGAGGTCAGGCAGGTGGCCTATGTGCCAAGTCTGTCCCGAGGCTCTGCCATTCTGTGCGGCAGAATGGCGGTACCGGAGCCTGAGTTTGATTAGTAGATTAAACAGGGAGAGACATACGCCCCCCAGTTGACCCAACAGAGATACAAACCTCATTGTTGGACACTCACAGTACTCGTAGAGGTCTACACAACCAATTTTTGTTTTCTTTTCCAACTATTCGACTTTTTCCCTCACAAAAATCTCAAGACTGAAACAGCCACCATGACACTTTCTGCCACAAGAGAGCTTGTCCAAAATTCAAAATATTCTATATGTTACCAAAAGGTGAACACAAGGCCAGAAGGGAGGGGGCAGTGCCGCAAAGGCCCCTTCCATCTGAACTCGGCATTCCGGTGTCCCTTTTTCTGACCCTTCATCTGCTCTGTTTGCAAAAGGAGGATTGTGATTCGGAAGGATTAGCACATTCTGATCACAGGGCTGGAGAGACAGTTCTTCAGTTAAGGATACCCACTACTCCTCCAGAGAACTCAGGATCAGTTCCCAGCACCCACATAGCCGCTCACAGCCATCTGTAACACTAGTTCCAGGGGATCTAATGCCCTCTTCTGGCCTCCACAAGCACCAGAAATATATGTGACACATATTCATACATGTAGGCAATGCATGTAAAACACTCATAAAATAAAAAATCAATCTTGAAAACAAGAATATTCTTTCCAGCTCCCTGAAATCAGGTGTTTTTATGGAACTGTGTATTTTAGCAACAACAACAAAGACTTAAATGTCAATTCCCATGTCTGAAGGATGCTCCAATTTTATCTTTTAACACACACACACACACACACACACACACACACACACACACACATCTATATATATGTTTCCTAAAGTACTTCTTACAAGGCAGTTTTTCTTCCACTCATTCAGACTTTGCTCAGTAGCACGTGGTCAGCCAGGTTAGGAAGACAAGAAGGGATTAAGCTTTAAGTTTGGTTTTAAAATAGTTGAAACTCTGTATTGGTTGTTGGCTCGGGTGATCTCTCCTTTCAGATGGAACTGGAGCCTATAAAAAACTCTAGTGGGAGAGGAAGGCAGCAAATGTGTTTGCTTTGCTTGGATAAATCTGTGAGTTGGTGTGCGCTGTCAAAGGACATTATTCCTCCATTGGAAGTCACACTTCCTACACAACGTGCGACACTTCGCCTTCTTTCCAGAGACTCTCAGGCAGGGTTCAAAATCTCTCCTGTGCTCCGTACACACGCCTGTGCTCCCCCACAAGAGTCTTTGTAAAGAGCATTTAACAATTAGACACCCCAGTCGCTATGGAGAGTTTCCAAACTGAGTTCTTCAGAGCAAATTGCTAAATAACAGGGCAAGCCCCAAACTCACCAACCATGAAGAAAGAAGACATGGGGGACCTGTGTTTAGTAAAGTGGTACGTGGAAAAGCTCTCACATTACTAATAACCTGGTTCCAGACGCAGACACACAGACTTACCAGATTAAGGAGTGTCAAGTACTTTGAACGTCCACCATCGTGGAATTCCTTTAACTTCTCTTCATCCTTTCCAATATGTGGGATGTAATAATTGAGGAAAATGTACCAGTTCAAAACAAGGAAGTGGTATACACAAGTGGTTGTCTTCGTCATGGCTTCCGTGGACTGAAGCAGCGTGCTTGCCTTCGGCCTTGCCTCTGAGTCCTGGGAGTCACGGCTGCTCTCTGTTCAGACTGGAGGGCTGTAGGAACAAAGGCCTCTGGGAATTAGAGTTTGAACACAGGCTGGAGTTTGCTTCTCTCTTAGGCACTTTTTCTTATAAGCTTGGGAGGAACTCTTTCAGATAGCTGCATTTAGATAACCTGACGGTTTGCTCATATTTCAAAATAGGGCTTTGAGGCGAGCAACACACAAGAGCTGTACTTGGAACAGGGCACAGCTTACTGCATGACCTGTTTGCTACAAATGCCAACTCAGTAAAAGGTCATGCCTCTGTTCTTCCTTTTCATTTGGTCAGAAAGTCAGTGGTGGTAATAGTGTCTCTTCAAAGAATGAGAGGCTGTCTTAAAACAGGAAGTAGAAACTTGGGTGTGTTCATGACAGATAAGAAAACCAGGTATAGTCATTCTACTTGTGAAATCTCAGGGACATTCTCAAGCTTGAGACAGCCTTTGATCCTCTAGGAACAGACTCAAGGGTGTCTCAATCTCCCCCGCCCCTATACCAGAGAACTAACGAGGTCCAGACATTCCATCTGCATAGCATTTTTTTTGCCCAGAGGGAAGAAGCTTGGGGAGCTAGCTTTGGCCAGCATACCTGAGTGTAGACATGGCTCGGGGTGAGCAAGGGCTTCTGCACTGCTCTGGGGAGTAGAAGACATAATTGGATTGGGAGAGCAATGGGCAGGACCCTACCTCAGCCAGTGCAGAAGGGGGCTGAAGGAGAACTGCAAGGGCCATGCCTTGTGACATCACCAGCTTGTTTCCCTGGGCAACTGACTTGGAGGTTTGAGCAAATTCTTTGAGAAATGCCCCTGGTGCCATTAGGGAAGTCTGATGCTATGGATGACTTCACCAGGGAGAAGCTGGGGCGGTGGTGGTGCACGCCTTTGATCCCAGCACTTGGGAGGTAGAGCCAGGTGGATCTCTGTGAGTTCAAGGCCAGCCTGGGCTACAGAGTGAGATCTAGGAAAGGCACAAAGCTACACAGAGAAGCCCTGTCTCGAAGAAAAAAAAAAGAAAAAAAAAAAAGAACTGAGAAAAAGAACTTCAAGGAGCTATGAGAACCCAAAGAAACCCAGAACTAATCTATGCTCGAAAAGTCAACTAGACCAAGCATTAGGACTCAGAGAGCGAGAGAGCGGTCCTAAGCTGGCATGTCTACAGGGTAACCATTTCTTAGTCTGTTGGAAATGCTGTAATGAAATATTACAAAGTTGTAGGCTTATCAACAAACTTATTTCTCCTGCTGCTGGCAGGTTCAGCATCTAGTACAGGTTCATTTTCGAGTTAACACATGTAACCCTCTCACCATGACCTCTCATGGGAAAGAGGTAAAACAGCCCCTGTGGGCATCTTTGGGGCCAGAATCCTATCTGTGAAGACGCCTCTGTCTTTATGTCCAGGACTTATCTATAGCCCACACCTCTTACTTGAGGCCATCACTTTGAGAGCTGAGATTTTACCCGATGAATTCGGGTAAGGCCTGAGCATTTAAAACAGAAAACCATTCACTATGGAGAGAGTGATCCAGGACATGGGGACAGTGCTCTGCAAAATCCCATGGCCTAGGCTAAAACTGCAAATAACAATGGCTTCTCTTGCTTTCTTAAGCATGGTTCCAATCGCTTTATGGATGCCAGTTCTCTGAACACTTTAAATACCATAATGATGTTAATGCTAAAATAACGTGCTGAGTAAGCAGTGAGGAGGTAGAGTGGGTCCACACTGGTAACTAGTGGATCTCAAGGGCACAGAGAAACATTTGCTCTGCATACCTGCTGGCCCCTTTTCAGTATTTCCTCTAAGTGACTTTTATGTATTTATCTTTTTTTTTCCCCCCGAGACAGGGTTTCTCTGTATAGCTTTGTGCCTTTCCTGGAACTCACTTGGTAGCCCAGGCTGGCCTTGAACTCACAAAGATCCACCTGGCTCTGCCTCCTGAGTGCTGGGATTAAAGGCGTGTGCCACCACCGCCCGGTGTATTTATCTTCTTATCAGAAAATTCTCTCAATCTCCAGTAATGCAGGGTTGAGTAAAGATTAAGGCAAAGATGGGAAGGAGAAGATAAAAACCCAAATCTCTGGTGTGGATTCAGACCCAGAGATGGGCCTCTCATTGCTAAACATTTCTCAATGAGACATCTGATAAATATTGATGTATTTAAATGTGTTTGTACTGTATTTAATACTTGTTTTGTGATTCCAACTAATTGTCAGCATTGAAATAAATAGAAATGTGTATTTTATGTATGTAAAAACTATGTAACTTCTAAACTAAATTTTCTAATAAAACTTGACTCAAAACTGTCACCAAAAGGAAATCTACATTATAACCACGGCTGCATTACAATGTGATATCCCTAGATGGATGATCAGATCCACTTTCATGAAACAGTATGATATCTGTCCCAAGGTATGATATCAGGTAGAGTTTTCACTACTTTTATTTTTTGTTGTTGTTGGTATGTCTGATTTTCGTTGTTATTTGTTGTTTGTGAGACAGGGCCCAGGTTGGCCTGGAACTCTATATGTAGCTAAAGATAATAGTGAACTTTTTTTTTTTTTTGGTTTTTCGAGACAGGGTTTCTCTGTGTAGCTTTGCGCCTTTTCCTGGAACTCACTTGGTAGCCCAGGCTGGCCTCGAACTCACAGAGATCCGCCTGGCTCTGCCTCCCGAGTGCTGGGATTAAAAGCGTGCGCCACCACCGCCCGGCTAATAGTGAACTTTTTAAATGTATGTCGGGGGGTACACTCTGGTACACAGGTATATTTCTGTTTTTATACATGGGTGTTGGAGACCAGAGGACAATCTTAAGTGACACCCTTTAGAAACATATCTACCTCATTTGAATCAAGGTCTCTCATTGGCCTGGAATTCATCTATTAGACTAGACTGGGTGGTCAGTGAACTCCCAGAGTCTTCTTATCCTCACTGAATGAAAAAAAGAAATAAAAGGAGGACATGGCTGCTCCTAAGGGGTTGAGTTTTTTTTGTTTTTTTTTTTGTTTTTTTTTTTTTTAATTACAGATATAAGGGAGAATACAGGCAGAGGCATTTAGGAGAGTCCAGAGTGAACATGACCTGCAAACTGAACTGGGTCATGTGAGGAGAGGGCAGAGAAGAGAGGTGAGAGCCAGGAGCCAAGAGACAGGAAAGCAGAAACCAAGAGAGGCCACCAAGAGGCCAAGACGGCTGGTAGCCAAGAGGGCTGAGGTTATATAGGGAAGAGAAGCTGGGGGAAGGGCTGCCCAGTTCAGTCCCTGTGCCGCAGAAGTTTAGGATAGAGGGAAGGGTATGCCAGCCAGGAAGACCCTGTAACAGGTGGGGAGTGAGGGATGCTAGAAGAACCGGGCAGCCAGCATCAGATATATTAATAGGCACCTCAAGTAGCCTTTGCCCTGGCTTAGAGACCTGCTATCCACATCCCAGTGTTAGTAGCCTTTGCCCTGGCTTAGAGACCTGCTATCCACATCCCAGTTCTAGGATCACAGGCATGTACCACCATGCTTAATGTTTGTACGTGGGCACTAGGGATTGATCTTGAGTCCTTGTGCTTTTCAACCAAGTATTTTACCAATTGAGCCATCTCCGACCTTGAACATCTGGACTTCTGATTCATCTGCCTCTACCTCCCAAGGGCTTAGATTACAAGCCACCACACCTAATCTTTTTCAATGTTAGGGATCAACCCCAGGGCCTTGTGCATGCTGGGCAGGGACTCTGAGCACTAGTGCCTGGATATACCTTAACAAGCAATGACTGTGACCATTTAGCCACCAATTTTGAACTAACCCAGGCCTAGTCGGCTCTTTGCCTGCATTCCTTTCTTCAAGAATTAGAAGCTGCATTTTATAGAGAGGAGAAAGGGAATAATTAAAATTTATTTTTAAAAAACTGGCAGGAATTTAATTTTTTTAAGAGGAAATAATAAAGATGCACACATACACGTTTCATGCTTCGAATACTAGACTCACAAAAGTGCCTCTCTGTAGCTCTGCACTCCTAGGAGACAGAGGTGTGAGTTTTAAACTTAAATTCAAATTGGTATTGAGCAACTACCTATCAAACAAATATAATTTGCTAGGAATTGACTAGGCCATGGACATTTCTTTCTTAGTTTTTGTTTCATAATTTTTCCAGAACTTCATACATGAACACAGCACATCACTCCCACCCCTCCACCTCCAGCTCTTTCAGCCTTTCTCTCTCTCTCTCTCTCTCTCTCTCTCTCTCTCTCTCTCTCTCTCTCTCTCTCTCTCTCTCCTCTCTTTTTCCCCTCTCTCTCTTGGATTTCCAAGAGAGGGTTTCTCTGTGTAGCCCTGGCTGTTCTGGAACTCACTCTGTAGACCAGACTGGCCTCGAACTCACAGAGATCCACCTGCCTCTGCCTCTTAAGTGCTAAAATTAAAGGCATGCACTACCACCACCTAGTCATCATCTCTTTTTAAATTATTGTTACAAGTATGACCTACTGGGTCCACTTAGCTTTGCTTGTATGCACATGTGTCCAGGGATGACCCATTGTGATTGGACAACCTATGTGGGAGTGTGTCCCTGGAGGAGACTGATTCTCCAAATGTCAGCGGTCATTGACCGCTTGAAGCTCTTCATCCAAGGGTTTCTTTAGAAATAAGATCCTATCCCTGATCTCAGGAAGTGTATGCACTAGATAGAAGAGACAGACCAAATGGGAATGAAAACAGGCAGTTCATCTCCTGACTCAGGCTCCAGGCAGTCTCTTTCCACTCTTCCTATAGATGCCGAGTTCTCCTGTTGGTGAGAACAGCTGTCTTCTCGTTGATTTTTCCCTATTCTAGTTTTGTTCCTCAGCTCTGTTCTTCACAAGGCGAGGAGTGATACTTCGTGCAATGCCACAGTCACTCTTGATGTCCATCCCTTTTCTGTACGAAAGTCACTTATGATGTGATGATATCTGCCTTCACAAGCTGTAGTGAACTGCCCACTATCACGTGGCCTGGTTCTTTCCCCAGCCTCATTTTGTGTCTGTCAGAGGATGCTCCTCTAAGAACAGCAAATTGACAGAACTTCCCACCTAAACCTGCCCAGGTTACAAGTGCGCTCATTCCTAGTCCCTCATGACATCTGTCCCTGAAGTCTGACCGGTTATCTCAGAGTCACCCCCTGAGGCACACCCTAGCAGTTTCCTTCTCTGGGAATTCTTCCCTGGCCTCCTCCCAAACCAGGCTGCATTAAATAATCCTCACCTCTTCCCTGACACCCCCACTCTCTGAAAATCACACAATCAGGAACTCAACTTGTTAAAGATGCTGTTATTTCTTTAGCTTATCAGAGTGCTGAGAAGATTAGTGTTTTAGAAATGTCTGTCAAACAAGACAATAAACAACTAATTTAAAATTCGTAAAGAGGCTGGGTGTGGTAGGTAGAGGCAGGTGGATCTCTGAGAGTTTGAGGCCAGCTAGGTCTCCATAGTGAGTTCCAGGCCAGCTAAGACTATATAGTGAGAACTTGTTTTAGTAGGATAAAATGTATAAAATAAACTAAGGAAAAGATCTGAAGAAATATTTCTCAAAAGAAAGTATTCACATGGCCAACAAATACATGAACAAAATGTTCAATATTACTAATCATCAGTAAATGCAAATTAAAATCAAAAATGAGATATCAACTTACTTCTGTCACAAAGTTATTATAAAAAAAATAAAGTATTGGTAAGGATGTGGAGGAAGGGAACCCTAGTATACCCAGAGTAAGAATGCAAATTGATAGAGCCACTATGGACTATGAAGATTCCATTAAAAATCAAAACAGTTCCACCATATGATTCTACATTATCAACACTGGGTACACATCCTCAGGGGATGAAGTCAGAATGTCAAATATACATCTGCTCCCCTGTGTTATTGCAGTATGAGATCTAAGTGTCCAGTAGTAAATGAAGTCATGCATAACACGTGGCATATAATAGGCACAAGATGTGCTATAGCCTTTGCATAAAGAAGAATCTTGCCGTTAGCATCATGGCAGAACCTAGTTAACAGTATTTAAACAAAGTAACGCAGGTCCATAAGGACAAATACTGCAAGGTCTTACTTATATGAAGAGTCTGTAAGTAAATTTATAGGAGCATTGAGTAGAATGATGGTCTTTTAATTGAATCATGAATTATCGGGGGGACGGAAGCAAGGGTGGGAGTAGAAACTAGTGAGAATTGCTAATAGACAAAATTTCAGTTCCAAAGAAAATTAAGTTCAAGAGCCCATTTGCATATCATGGTGACTACAGTTAGTAACAATGCATCAGGTACTTAAAGATTTCCAAGAGGGAGTATGGCAGGAGAGAGATTGGAAAGACGGTAAGAGCGGAAGACAGAGAGGGGAGATGCGAAGTTCTGTCTGTCTTCAGAGAATGGCACAACCATTGCAGACATGGCCTCACAGTAACTGCAACTGCCTGCACAAGACAGGGTCTGTCAACAGCCAGCTGTGGGCTGAGGAAGAACTCCTGTGGCCTTACCCTCACCTGCCCAACTATTGGCTAGTGATGGATTTGGGGGAGGGGCAGTCATTACCTTCAGTTATATTCCAAAGGTAAGCGCATGATATTCTTTTTTTTTTTTTTTGGTTTTTCGAGACAGGGTTTCTCTGTGTAGCTTTGCACCTTTCCTGGGACTCACTTGGTAGCCCAGGCTGGCCTCGAACTCACAGAGATCCACCTGCCTCTGCCTCCCGAGTGCTGGGATTAAAGGCATGCGCCACCACCGCCCGGCTGCACATGATATTCTAATACAGCGGTTCTCAACCTGTGGGTCACAACCCTTTGGGGGGTTGAATGACCCTTTCATAGGGGTCACCTAAGACCATGGGAAAACACAAGTATTTACATTACAATTCATAACAGTAGCACAATTACAGTTATGAAGTAGCAATGAAAATAATTTTATGGTTGGGGGTCGCCACAACTTGAGGAACTGTATTAAAGAGTTGTAGCATTAGGAAGGTTGAGAACCACTGCTTTGCTGGATAATTCCAGACTTGGTCACACAGATGGTCCTGATTAAAATAAAAACAAAGAGGTGTGAATGTGGGAAAGGGACCTATAGGGAGGTGGGGGTGGGTAACAGCAATGGGAGGGAGATAGGAGAGGGCAGGGGTTAAGAGTAAACAGAATGTATTATGTACATCTGTGAAATTGTCAAAGAATACATATAATCAATGAGGAGAAAACTGTCAAAAGATTTTAAGCATTCTCACCACAAAAGGTACGTAAAGTAACGCATGTTAATTAGCTTGATTTAACCATTTATACATATGCATACTTTAGAACTTCAAGCTATGTACAATAAATGTATATGATTTGTACTTTTTTCTCAAAAACAAATAATTACAGTAAAAATATCTGTGGATAAATGTATCTATGCACAGCAGGTGTGTTTGGCCTATTGAGTCTTTCAAAGCTGACTCATTCATTAAAAACCTACTATGTTCAGAACATTAAGCTGTTGTGTTCAGAGGAGGAGGCAGAATCTAAGATGAGTTAATTCATAGCCTAAGTCCCGTAGGAGCTCAAAGCCAAGTAGAAGAGACAGATATGTAAACAAAAAATTACAGCAAGGCATGATAAGTACTATAATGGGGATATGCATAAAGTAGTTATGGAGTTTAAATTATCTAGCATATTATTCTGTCATTTTAAATATACAGACGAGTGAACTAGGGTTGAATGCCTTGAGGAAATCGTTGAAAACACAGTCACTATACAGAAGAAAATGATTAAAGTAACCCCATGCCAGTCACTTGAGAACATTTGCTATCCCAGCTTCATCTGTCCCCTCATTCAACATGAGGGAGCTGCCTCAGGAACAGCCAATGAATGGGATGTGAGCCCCTGTGATGGAGCTTGACCCATCCAGTGTCTTCCACAGGACTCATGGCAACAGGTAAATTATAGGTGATCTCCATGAAAAAAGGCAGGAAGAGGAAGGAGGGAGGGGACCCAGACTTCAATGGGAGCTTGTATAAGTACTACTCAGTTAAATTCCTACCTGGTCAGCTTGCAGAGCCATTTAAAGATGGATGGTTGTAGCAGGAATCTTAAAAGTTCTTATTAATAAATCAAACCTGAGGTCAAGTATTGGGGTGAACACTGGAATATCAGAGAGACAGAACAAGCCACAGCTAACCTCACCTGGCCAACTTCTCAGCTGATCTTGTTTCCTCAGACCGGAAGCCTCTGTGTCCTCATATCCGAATGGCTCTCAACTGAACTGTGCTGCTCAAAACCTAAAAGTTTAACCAGCCAAATGCTTCTAGTTTCTGGTCCTCATGCCTTATATACCTTTCTGCTTTCTGCCTCACTCCCTGGGATTAAAGGCTCGTTTTTTCTGGGATTAAAGGCGTGAGTCACCATGCTTGGCTGTATCCTTGAACACATGGATTTCTGCCTCTGGAATGCTAGGATTAAAGGCGTGTGCTACCACTGCCTATCCTCTATGTTTAATATTGAGGCTATTCTGTCTCTGACCTCAGATAAGTTTATTAGGGTGCACAATATTTCGGGGAACACAATACCACCTCAGATGGTTCCCTAGAAAAATGATCCAGGACCTCAAGAGCTCATTAACTCTACCTACTCAGGTTAACTGGTCTCACATTAGCCTCCCCAAGGAAGATGGGACATTCTGAGACAGGCAATGAATTTCTGACTCTTTCAGTGATGTCTGTTGTATTTATATCACTTGTGTTTTAAGGTAGCTGCTGTCTGTTAATTAAATGTCTACCATTTAATTCTTTGTTTTCAGTCTGTTTCTGCTGTGTCTCATACCTCTGCTCCTGCTTCTGTAGCTTTCTACGTTACTTGAATTTAAGATTCCATCTTGAGCCGGGCGGTGGTGGCACACGCCTTTAATCCCAGCACTCGGGAGGCAGAGCCAAGTGGATCTCTGTGAGTTCAAGGCCAGCCTGGTCTACAGAGTGAGATCCAGAACAGGCACCAAAACTACACAGAGAAACCCTGTCTCAAAAAACCAAAATAAAAAAAAAAGATTCCATCTTGATTTATTTATAGTGTTTGGAGTGCATCCATTCGACTGTCTGGACATGACAATATACAGAGTTTACTATATTCTACTTATATATATGTTTTGCATTAGTTGAAAATATGGCCTCCTTCTATCCTTCCATTTTGAATCCTTTATCTTTCCTATTTTTAAGTATAGTAAGTAGTCTTGTCTCACTTGATGCTGAATCTTCTAATTATTAAGCAGGGTTCACAAGAGAAGAATTACTCTTATCCTATGTGTTAGGATCCTGCTCTCACTTTTCCGGGTTCTGGTGTCTTACATCATCAATGGGCACTGGGGGCCAAGGTACCTGCCCTGTGGTCACACAATTCTCGCCTTAAAAAGCCGCCACACTCTCTTTCTGTGTTTCTGCTCTGCGCTCTCTGCTCTGTGTTCTCTCTCTCTGTTCCCTGCTCTGCTCTGCTCCCTCCCTCGCCAGGCCTGGCTCCCCTCTTATCCCCTAGTGCTTTCTAATAAAGCTCTTTTTAATGTGGCCTGTGACTTTTACGCTGGCAGCCAACGCCACCACCAGCGCCATTTTACCATAATTATGCATATTTGAAGTGGCTGTTGGCTAGAGACTATCTTTTGTCACCAACCACCAGCTTGGCTTTGAAGTTTGTATTGGTCTCCTCTGTTGAGTCTAAGAGTGGAGGAGAGGTTGGTATTGAAGCCTTAGGCAGCCTGAGTTTCCTAAGAAACCACTGGGTCCTGATTGACCGAACATGGGAGTGTAAATAAGGTGAGACCTATGACCAATCACAAAAGGTCTGTCAAACTGTCAAATAAAAGTTTCTGATTGTTATGGCAATCTATTTCTGGATCTCCTGCAGTTGGTGGGGCAGGGACGTAGTGTTGGTCTCCCCTCCAACCTATAATAATTTTCACTCACTTATTGTTCGAAAATTTTATACATCATACAATGTATTTTGATCATATTCATGCACCTGCCCCTATGTCCACCACCCCTCTCATTCCCAACTTCTTTTTTTTTTATTATAAGCCCCTGAATTTCATTAGTACTGCCCATATGCACATGGGTATGGGGCCAACCCTAAGACATGGGCAACCTACTAGAGGCCATGTCACTAAAAGAGAGTGACTCTCCTTCCCTCAGAAATCATCTAGAGCTAATATTTCCCCCTCCAAGGGTGGAGCCTCAGGGGTCCCTCCCCACATGTGTTGGAATTTTGACTGGTTTGATCTTGTGCCAGTGTTGTGCAAGTAGCCACAACTGCTGTGAATCAATAAGCTTAAATATTTGGAATGCGGTCTGACATCGTATCCATTTAACACAACAATAGTAGGTTCTCCTTTGAGGTCTACAATCTTCCCAGGAAGGAGCTTTGAGCTGGATTTGAAATCCATCTTGTGGCACAGGCCTCATAGTCAATCAGAATGTGCTTGGTTACTCCTGTAACCTCTATACCACGAATGCACCAGTGGGTACATCTTGCCAGGCCAGTGGGTATTGTCATATGCAGGGTTCGGTACTGAGTGAGGTCATGTTTACATTTTTCTCCCCCAGATCCCTGCATAGCAACTTTTGGCACCATGTAAGCTAGCCAGCAAGGGAGAGTTTCCTAGGCGGTCAAGGTAGATTTCTCCACGTCCTGCTTCCAAAATTAGCGGTATATTCAGCAATAGGGTCTACCTGTCTAGTTAAGTTGGGCAACCAAGATCAAGGACAATAGACTGTGTTGTCTTGGGTTCCTCTGAGACTCCCTGGCAAATAGCTTATAGGGAGATATCCTGTGGTTGGCACTGAGATTTTCATTCAGTCTCTGACAGCAACATTGTCTACCCCAGGAGCATACTTCTTCTTAACATCCTTTACTATATATTACAGTGTCTAATTAACTTACAAACTGGTAATTTCTGTAAGGCTTTGCATACCCATAGTTTTGGTTAACCTATTCATCCCCCATCCTCTCCCCCTATCACTTTGTTCTCATCCCCATTTAATTTTTTTTTTTGAGACAAGTTTTCTCTGTTTAACAGCCTTAGCTGTCCTGGGACCAGCTGTGTAGACCAGGCTGGCCTCAAACTCACGAAGATCCATCCACCTGCCTTTACCTCCCAAGTGCTGGGATTAAAGGTGTGCACCATTGCTGCCCGGCCCACTTAAACCTTTTTGTGGCTACTGCTGCTGAATGAACAGCTGTATGCAATCCACTCCTTATGCTCAGGGCTTGAGTTTTCCACCCATCAGAGGAGAGCTGGGCAGTGAGTGAGAAACTCAGCATCCAGTATCCCTCCTACTCCATCCAGTTATTTCTGATTTTTGTACATCTCATTTTTTTGTCTTCCTGATTCTTTAGATTCCCTTCTTTAATCATTGTCTTTCAGTTTGATTTACTTCATTTTTAATACAGATTTTACTTCATTTGTGTGTGTGTGTGTGTGTGTGTGTGTGTGTGTGTGTGTGTGTATGTGTGTGTGTGTGTGCGTGTGTGCGCATGCCTGGAATGTTCGTCCTTGCCTGACTTCTCTAAGCTGTGGTTCTGATGACAACTTCATCTTCTGTGTTTATTGTCCATGGTATTTTGATCATCTTGGTTAGTCTAATGCCACTAGTGTCCCTAGTATGACCACCAAAAATGTCTCCAGACATTACCAAAAGTTCTTGTGGGGAGGGGGGAGAAGGAATCACTTCTAATTGAGGACCACTCCCCTCTAGAAGTCAGAATGTTTCAGTATCCTCAGTGTGGAACAGAACAGAGTTCTATGAGGAGAGGGATGGGCTTTCCCCCAAAGCACAAATGCACTTCAGGATCCCATCCCTGTATGAACCAATGGACAGGCTCCATTTTTCTCTTTCTGCATCTGCCCACATTTATGACTCAATGCTGACAGTGGAACAGGCTCTGATTTCCCTAATAACCCAGCTCAGAAGTTGACGTAGTCCTTGACAGACAAGTGACCCTTATTAAGGAATTACAGCTACCAAGTTTCAAAGTGACATCCTTCTAGAATTGTACTCTAGAATTGCATGTGTACTCTTATAGTCAGCTTAAGATGCACCACTGAAGAGCACCATCAGTTACATCCTTTCTGACTTGTTAGTTTCTTTCTATTTTTATACTGCTGAAAAGAAAATCACATGGCCTTTTGAAAGTTTGTGCTTGTCTGCCTAGAAACAGTGACTTTTCCACAAAAATAAGCCAAGTTGCTTGCTTTTCCTAAGATCCTTATCTTAAACACTGTTTCCATTCATTGGGTCAAGAAGAGCTGCTTTGGTTAGTTGTTCTCTGTACTGTTGAGAGAAATGCCTTCTTTTTCTAACTACACAAAAATGACCCGGACCCAGGTCAAACACTTGTTCACAAAGCAGATCAAGTTGAAGATGCCGGCGCTCTGACAGTTTTCTGCCTTCCTCCTGTCTGTTGCCTTACATTTTAATTCTTTGTTTCCTTATCCTGCTCTCTGATCGACTTGGGTGCATCCATGGTCACTAAGCATTTCCACCAATCTCCTCTAGAATATTCAGAGTCTGAGAGTACTCTGAGTGATTCCAATTCGTTTCCTAGGTGCCCCAAATAAATTAGATAAAATCAAATCCAACCCTCCTTATTACTTCTAACAAAAGCAGGCTTCTTTGAAACTTGACCTCCTGGGGATGAAGATGTTTTACAGACTATGAATTCCTTGGACAGAATTATAGTTAGTTCTTAGATGTTTGGAGCCACATAATCCTGTAAGTCTGGCCCAGGCCTTGCATTCTTTGTTTTGAAAGATGTCCAAATCTTTGCCATGACCTTCTGCTTTTCCTTCTCTGTCCATTTCTTAAGATTCAAAGGAAGAGAGTTATGGCAAAGAGGATCTGAAAATGGTACAAATGGGGACTAGATAAAGCTCAGCTCCAAGTCTTCAAAGTTGTCTTTCACAGAACTCACTTTCTTATGCACTTGGTTGAATAGCTGGGGTGTTGATTTCTTTTCTGTTCTGAGAGGCAATAGTGTCTCCACTGTGTTCAATGACAATGTCTTAGAGATCTGTTGCCAAAGATACTCTCGCCACCACATTCTTAGCAGGAAGTAGATTTAATACTCTTCTGGATTTTTACTGGAGTTAGTATGAGCATCCATGTTTTCATCAGCCTGGCTCTCTTTACAAAGTAGATACTGATTGGGAGCTAAGACAGAACACACTGGGTTCAGCAGCCAAAGAACCAGTCAGGAAACTCAAACTGTCATCAACTGTCCTATTGCTGCCCAAAGCTCTGTTACAACCAACGTTATTGCTGCTAAGATTCTAAGGGTGAGATGAAGACTGAGGAAAAGCTTGCATGCAGCTGAAGAACAATACTCTGTTAGCGTGCTGGCTTCTGAAAAAGTGTCCCAAGTGGTCAACAGCATATACTCCAAAGTCAAGTTCCTGACTTCAGATCACGGGTTTCATTCTTCCCACTTGTGTGGCCATGTATGAGGCAGTGAAACTCAGTATCTGTTTCCTTAACCATGAAATGAAGGGAGTAATACAACTCCCCACTCACAGCTTTGCTGGGCTCCTTAGAGGAGACAATCCACGTGGGTTCTGGACACAGCCCCTAGGGCTGTAAGTGGTCAACATGTACTGGGTTTGATGATAGAAGGTCATCTAGAATGTTAGCCCTTGCAACTGCCACATGAAGAAATCATCCGCATGGCCTACAAGACATGTGCATCCATGGGAACATCTTGGAGATGTATTTTCTTTTAAAGGCGTGGTAGAAGTACCAATTCTGCCATGAGACGACCCACTGTTAACATTCTGAATTCTTTCCAGAAAATATTCAGAGGGAACAATTTCCGAGAATATTTCACTGTTGTCTTAAGGCCAACATCAGCTTACAAAACAAAGAGAAACCTTTATTCTTAATCTGGGGCTTTCCATTAAGACCATGATGATCCAGAATTTCCCATTAGCCCTTGCTACATTTCTCAGGAATTGAAAAGGGCAACCAAAATTGACCTGAAGTCTGAGGTTGGCAAATTATCGTCAAGCCTGAGAGATAGAACGAGCCAGCATGCTAGTGAGTTAGGGTCATAAAAGTAAGGAGTAGGGTACGAAGAACAGCAAACAGTGTTGAGTTGACATCTCTGTTTTAGGTAAAACTGAGGTCAAACTATAATTAGAAGGATTTTCAGAGGAACAGAAAGAAATGGGAAAATTAAAATGTATTCAACAACCTTGCAAATTCTTAGGACTCAGAACAATTTTGAATATATAGCCCAAATATGATCACTTAAAAGACTTCTCTTTCTTTGAGGAGACCACACTTATGCTCTTGTGTGTTTTGCTTTCTTCCCGGGTGCCTCCTTTTCTCTTAACCCTTGTTATTAAGAAACCAGGTAGTAGGCATGATGTTAAATCAACGATGAAGGAAATAAACATTAAATAGACCCCACAAAAGATTGGAAAACTTGGTTTTTGTTGTTGTTGTTGTTGTTATTGTAGCTGTTGCTGTTGTTTTTTGTTTTTGTTCTTTCCTTTTTTTTTTTTTTGAAGATGGAAACAGTCCACATGACTTTGGTAAACAGAAAAATGAGTACTATGGTACTCTAGTTTCTCTACCACCCTACTCTTTTCTGTAGCTCAAAAGTAGACAAGAGGAAGCTGGATTGTGGGTCATCCAGGAGTTCCACAAAAGAGAAAGTCACTGTTCCCATGCTCTGAGCTCCTAAGACAGTGCTACACAATTCCTCTCCCCTTGCCAGTGAGTCCCTGACAGACCAGACAGAGCATTCCAGCTTCCCACCTTGCATGAGTGCCATGGACTCTCTGTGTGCCTTGTCCCCAAATCCATATGTTGAAACTCCACTGACTACTGAGATGGTACTTGGAGATGGGGTCTTTGGGGAGCTCTCTTGATAGGATTGATGCCCTTGTAGAAGAGACCATAGAGAGCTTTGTTCTCTCTTACCACCACATGGGGATGTGGTCAGGATTAGCATCCTCACAACTAACAGGCTGGATAGGCAGCTTGATCTTGGACTTCTCATCACCTATGACTATACAGAAATAAGTTTCTGGTAGACCAAATAAGCTACATGGTCTACAATATGTTTTGATAAACAAACCTGAATGACTGAGACAGGGGGTGTACCAAGTCTAGCTTCCCTCTGTCTCCTTAAATAGGAAAAAGGTCATCAATGACACAAGGCAAAAATATGGTGGATCTATGTGACCTGGTGTGAATTCCAAGAGTCCCTTCTACCTAAGAAAGGAATAGACTAAGAAGAAAATGGAATTATAGTAAGCATTAATATAAAATGTCCATTTAATATTATATATTATTTTCATATAATAATTAAAGCAAATATGCCATTCATATAAATAAAAAGAGATGTTTATTAAGCACCCCAATGGTCCAATCAAGCTGAGCACTTTGTATATAGTATCTCATATCTTTCTTTCCTACACTATGGCACACATTATTGTGTCATTTGGCAATTGAAGAAGTCCATCTGAGTATACACATGAACAGTTAAATAATTTATCCAAGACACAGGCAGAAACATGAAACCACTTTTATCTCAACTCAGAGCCCCATTATACCATTGGAACTCTGTGTACTATTGTTGCATTTTCTCAAAATCCTAAGATTTTCCAAAATGAAATGATCATTTTAAAAAGTAAAATAAAATCCAGCAACTATATTAGTATAAAATTCTTTCTCTACAAATAACTCGTGAGAGTCTGTCTCTGCTTAAATGGTAGTTTTATTAGAAATATTCAGAAATAGAACATTACATTTTTCACCCAAGACTTCTTTCAACATTCTGATTCCCAGGGAATTGCCTCACACTTTCCCATGTAAAGCATGCAGACAAAAGGCCCATCCTTTGGGAAGCTCCCAATAAACGCTAGGTTTCATTATAACCTCCACCATCACCACCACCACAGTATTCACAAATCTTCATTTACATTGTACCTTTAAAATCAGTAAATGTGTTAGGCTCTCTAGAACCTCTCTTTCACACACACACACACACACACACACACACACACACACACACACACACACTCACCGGTCTGAACGTCACAGGACTGGAGTGATAGTCAATAACATCTTTTTGAAATGAACAAACCCATGTATGCTCATACGGAACTCCTTCAGCAGTGGTCTTCAAACACATAGGCAGTTTGTCTCTGTTTCTGATTCTAATTTGCCTTTGCCCTCAGGAAGAGGGCTGGCCCCTCTAACTCATGACCACCACATAGCTGTCATCCAACTGATGCTTGGGGTAGGGTTGCAATGGAGTCACGGGTTACTCCTTTGCAAAAGGCAGTTTCCCTCATGCATGCCCTCCCTTGGCTGTAAGTTACCTCACCCCTCACCCCTGCAGTGTAGCACATCAAGAGAGATACTATAAATGGAAGAAAATGAACGTGACTCTCATGCTTAGTGGACAGATTTTAAAAGGGTCAAGCGATTTGTTTTGCTGATACGTTAAATATTTGTTATGTCATGCCCCTGCTTCCACTAAGTGCTAGCAGGTGTTCACACATTCCTGTGAGCTAAGCAGATTGAGGGCACAGAGACAAAAGCCTGATACAAACTCTGAAAAACAGTTCACTGCAGGTCTCCTAGAACAGCAGGCTCTGTGTGCTCACTGAGGCAGTATCCTCATCATATGAGATTGCTCAAGCCTTGATTAGTGTGCTGCTTTAAAGGATGCTAGCTATAGGAAACTGCAAGGAATAACCTCCAAGCTCAGCACCACCCAGCAGAACTTTCTGTAATGGTGAAGAGTTCTATTTTTGCATTGACCAATGGCATAGCAACTAGCTACAAGGTGTTCCCTCGGAATGTGACCAGTGCCACAGAGAAAGTAGAATTTTCACTGTCTTCTACTTGAATTGATTTTTATTTAAATAGTTCCATGTGCCTGGTCTGATTGGCCAGCACAACACTAGGGTGACTGAGCTATCCTACTTTACCTAGGACTTAGTACATATGAAGCCATGTCAGGCAAACTAGGCCAGTTGGGTAAACTGTGGTACCTGATCTTGTTTGTTGACTTGTTAGATGAAGAAATGCCCAGGACATTAGTGAAACACACCTCTAGACTTTCTGTGATGATTTCTCCAGAAAAGATTAGCTCTTGAGGCTCTGACTGAGTGACCAGATTAATCCCCTGATTAAACTCACAAGATAAATTATTGGGAGGTGGCGAAAGGTAGGTGGGGCAGGACTTCTAGATGCTGTAGAAAGTAAGGCACTGGAGGCTTCTCCATAGGATGTGCAGTCTACACTGCCGTCCTCTCTGGTTTTCCTTCTGCCTTCTGCCTTTCTGTTTAGAAATGAGGAGCCTGCCCCACCACATGATCTACCATCATGATGCTTAAGCATGTGCAACCCGTAGCCACAGACTGAACTCTCATGAAACTACAAGCTAAAAATAGATCTTTCTTCGGGTTTGTTGTGTCATAGCAATGCCAAAGTCCCACAAGCATCGTCCTAAAGTGGATCCCATTTTTAGGGATGTTTGGCAACTGTGAAAGCAGAATTAGATATGCATGAAACACAGTGTGCTGTAGACTAGAAGGGAGAAGGTGCAGAGATTGTCATGGAACTGACTTTCCTGTGCAAGCCAAATGCAAAGGAAGTGTCACTAGAGGTATCGACTCTTAGAACTGATGTGGTCTGTAAAACTCAGTGAGAAATATAAACAAAACATGTTCACTGGCAAACCGTGTGCAGAACTGGGCAGTAACTAACTTGAGTCTATTTTTCAGCTCATTGGAGAGCAGAAGGCTATTGGTTGCCTCATTAAAATGTTATAACTGCCGGGCAGTGGTGGCGCACGCCTTTTATCCCAGGCTGCAGTTGGGAGGTAGAGGCAGGCGAATCTCTGTGAGTTCGAGGCCAGCCTGGTCTACAAAGTGAGTTCCAGGACAGGCTCCAAAGCTACACAGAGAAACCCTGTCCTGAAAAACTTAAAAAAAAATGTTATAACCGCCATGTGTTCCTGTTTCTAGGCAATTTCTGATTCAATACAAGTTTTTTAAAATTGAATTTCATTTTCCTGCAATAGGCTTGTACATTCCAACCGCCTACCTACCTCCCAACTGCAGCCTGAACCCTCTCACTAGAACTGGAACCCATTCGGTATTTTCTTCAATTAAATCACAAATAAGGCTAAGAGGGGGTCGCATGTGACTACGTACTGGTAGCACATTGCAATTCATGTCTTATTGCTTTAATTGATCTCAACTGTCAGGGTCCTAGAGGAAGGAACAGAATACTGCTTTCCAAACTTTAGACTTTGCATCCTATCACTATGACATTGAGATGTGTTCCACTCCTCCTATGTGTATATTGACTGGCAACTATGGCCAATCCATATTTTAACAAGCCATTCTTTACTTATTTTGAAGAAGAGCCCACAACTTTTGAACGTTTCTCACGTGTTGCTTTGTAAGCTGTTCTGAAATGCTTTGGACCAGTAGTGTTTCAGATTCATTCCAATTTAGGAATGTTACATAGACTTCACTGGTAAGGCACTTCTAACATGACAATCTGAAACTTTCTGAACATGATACGAGTGTGCTCAAAAACTTGTCATACTTTACAGCATTTCTAATTGAAAACAGTATTTGTCACCTGATTCACAGTGGCCCTATAAGTAGTGATGTCTTGAGTTTCTTTTAGCCTCCCAGGAGAGACTGGTACCATTTTGTTAAAAAGCCCTTATTGCTTAGATAGTTCTCTCTTGCCTTGTGCGGTTCACATGGAGTCTTCTGCACATTTCTGACCACTGGAGAGCAGTAGTGGAGGCCAGAGTCCCCATGTCCGACAAGATCACAAGTGGAAAGTCAAGGCCACCGGCCTGGGTTTGTTGTTTTCCTTTCAAGGAAGGGTCTCTCTACGCAGCCTGCTGGCTTTCAGTTCCACATTGGTCTCAAATGAACAACCCCCTTCCCTTGCCTCAGCCTCCTTCATGCCCCGCTTACATACATGCCTCACTGTATGTGGTGGGTCTACTTTTTTATTTGTCTTAACAAATTTCCCTATGTTTTTGGCAGTGGTTAGCACTGCAATTTATCCAATTGTGCATAAGAAGTACATGGGAATGTTGTCTTAAAATAGGATTCCCAACCCCACACCAAGAGACTCTCTTAATTTTTATGAGGAAGGGTCAAGAGAACCAGCCTTTGCCTTGAGACCCATTCAGGTTGTCCTCATACACTCAGTATTGTGGAAGAAATAAGATTAGCTGATCACTAACCCATCCTTGGCACTGGATAAAGCAATCCAAACTTCACAACATGAAGCTTCACCAAGGAGGAGCATTGTCCCAGAATTGATGGGAACGAGCGAGGTAACTGGTGTGGAGTATAAATTCATGTTTCCATCCATGAAACTAAACAGTGACAATTGATTTTCCTTTTTTCTCTCAAAGAACCTTTCTTTAAATATGTTTATTCTAAATAAACTAAATGGTCCTTTAGAAATTATCATTTAAATATTATACCTACAGAGAAGTTTTTCTAAATTGGTACAAGTGTGCTATTTTTTGCCCTGTCCATAAAGAAATATTTCAGTTGAACTGAGCATCTGTGGTGCATGCCTTTGATCCCTGCACTCAAGAGGCAGAGGCAGGTGGATTTCTTAGTTTGAAGCCAGCCTGGTCTATAAAGTTCAAGGACATCCAGAGCCATCAAGAGAAACCCTGTCTCAAATCACTAAAACACACACACACACACACACACACACACACACAGAGACAGAGACAGAGACAGAGACAGAGAAAGAGAGAGACAGAAACAGAGAGAGAGAGACAGAGACAGAGACAGAGACAGAGAGATGTTTCCTTTGCACATTTTGGCTCATGGCTAATAATGAGACTCAGGTCAAGTGTGAATCTTGATCCCAAGACACACTTCATTTCTGAAGTTTCAAACCAAGAGTACAAATACTCTATGATATCCAAATGTGCTAATTGTTTCGAGGGAATCACTTAAGGGGACAGGGGCTTGATTAACTTATTTTTGTAAAAAATTTTTTTTTTTTTTTTTTTGTTTTTTTTGGTTTTTCGAGACAGGGTTTCTCTGTGTAGCTTTGCGCCTTTCCTGGTACTCGCTTTGGAGACCAGGCTGGCCTCGAACTCACAGAGATCCGCCTGGCTCTGCCTCCCGAGTGCTGGGATTAAAGGCGTGCGCCACCACCGCCCGGCTATTTTTGTAAAAAATTTTAAGGCTTAACAATAGACCCCACGTAGCTGATCCTACTCCCCAGATCTTAAAACTACCCAGGCAGACTGTATGACAAGTCCCAGGGCAGCCTGAGCTACAGAGGGTGCCTTTGTCTTGAAACAAAGAGTAAAGAATCAATGTTTTTTCTTGGGTATGAACCCAAGAAATGTTGTTCAATTATTAAAAATATGCAACGGGGTTTACATTAAAATGAAACTCCCCTTCTAATCCATCAGCTCAGCATTAAAACTTACCTTCCAGGGCTGGAGAGATGGCTCAGAGGGTAAGAGCACTGATTGCTCTTCCAGAGGACCTGGGTTCAACTCCTAGTACCCACATGGCAGCTCACAACTGTTTGAACTCCAGTTCCCAGGAAGCCAACACCCATGGCAAAACACCAATGCACATAAAAAATAAAAAGAAAGTAAAACTCCCCTCAAAGGCAAACATTGCAGCTAATATTATGAATATTCTTTAAGATATTATACTTATATATGTGAGGTTAATAAAGATGTTTTAATATAGATTTCTAAGCATAAGGGTCAAGAAGAGACATTTGAAATGAAACCAGAGAACATGAGTGTGGGCTTCTCTGAGAGCATCTCCAGAAATCACTTTTTAAATACTTCATGTTCACAAAGATTTGCTCATTCCTTCCCAGATAACAACTCAAATGATTAGTGGGACAGATAATGCTGTTGTGTTGAAATCACAGTTTGCAAAGTGCCAACTCTGTTGATCCCCACAGCCAGGGTTCTTTGGGATTAACAAGACTAGTCTACAGATGCAGGTGAGGACATACTTCTCCCTGCCTACATTCCAGCATGATCACCGGTGTCTGAAAGTAGGACCCTGGACAGGGTACTGATGAAGCAAAAAAAAAAAAATATGAAATAGAAATAAAATAATATTTCAGATAAATTTTCTTCACACAGACCTAGTGTAATTTTTAAGCACTCTCTATCTTCATTTATTTTGGGAAATGATCAAGAGAAGAATGATCTTTTACAAATTTAATAAGCATAGTTGGCCAGCCATTTCAAGTTCTTTCTCCTTGCTCATAGTCATTTGCACACTGTAGCTAATAGAGTGAGCATGCTTGTTCTGACCACATTCTGAATGTTTAACACATGTACAAACTGCGCATGGTTTCCCTTCCACATGCTGCCTGCAGCCTGTGCTATGAGGTTTCATTAATATGAGCAGGGCTTTGGGAGGCTTCTTTCACATGAAAAAAGATGATTTCTTGCCTCTTTATTTCAATAACGTATATTCTCAAGTGTAAATCTATATTTTCTTCTTGTTGAAACCTGGTACAGAATCCTGGAGGTAATTCTAACCCAGATCCCCAGGACACCTACCCAGCATCCCTGAGGTCTGCTATGTACCTTCTATATGAAAACCTAAAAGCAAAGGCAATCTTAAACATCACATCATCACGGTGTCTCTTCCTATTGTGCTTGGCTGCTCTCGCATATCCCTTGCTGTCTCACTCTTTCTGAGGCTAGCATGTACTCAGATCCAAACACATCCTCCCTCTCTGTTGTACTCTGCAGGTTGTCTATCAGCTAATTTCATCCCAGGTGGAGAACCCAAAGAATTATTATGGGTGTAGCGGAGAGACATCCTGCATGTCTGTCATGATAGAGCCAATAGCAGTTTCCCATTAGTTTGTAGTGTGTGTGTGTGTGTGTGTGTGTGTGTGTGTGTGTGTGTGTGTGTGTGTGTGTAGGGGGTGTGCAACCTTCTCCACTCTCCCCCATGCTCCCAGATGAATCATGTGTCACTGAAAGACTAAGCACCACAGCATGGCGGAGGATCTGAGATCTTGGGACTCAGGCAGACTCATCTGCACTAAAGGTCTTTTCATTTTCCTTTGTCCGACTTTTCCCATTTCAAGGACGGGAATACATTACGGCTGCATCTCTGGGTTTGCGTAGAAGAAAGATGGGGAAAGAGCACTTGCTTCACTTCCAAGCACCTAGGAGCCGGTGTGTGGGGGCTGGAGCTGTAACTCTGGATGGATGAGTTGGGCACAGCCAGTGTGGGTGTGCACTGAGGCTGCAGGACACACCTAGGTACCTGGATCCATATGGGTTAGGTCTTCCAGAGTGCTTGGTCACTCTGCAGTTGAGCCTGTTATACAAGGTAGGTTTTTCCAGGGCCCTTCTCAGTACCATGAGTCCACTGTTAGTTGGTTAATGAGCTACTACAACTGCCAGTTGGAGAAAGTTTAGGCAGAGTTTGGGAAGGAGTGGTGCCCAGGCACGTCACTGGAGAGGCTTTTGGAAACACCCTATTGCCACCTGTGACTCTGCAGTTTTTATCTGTGGTTGTGAGTCCACGTCTGCCTTGGCTCTTTCTTAAAGGAGGCAGAAAGCACTATCTAGCAGAAACAGAAAGCTAGAGGATTGTCGCTGGATGCCCATAGCCAGTTGGGGAATCTTTGGGGTAATAAGCAAACAAGATTCCTTATGCATTGTTTAAATGAAGATAGGGACAGAGATGAAAAGATATTCTGCCCCTGGACCCAACTTCTCTAGTGGGCAGGAACACTCTCCAACACCTTTTCCCATCGCTCCCAAAGCAGTTAATAGCATTAAACCTTGTCATGGAATCTCTCACTTGAACTATATTTGAGCAGACATCTGGTAGTGATTTGTTGGGACATAGAAACGTTCAGAAAAACCAAGATACAGTCCTATGAAGCTACACAAAATCTACCTCTCTCCCCACCCTCTTCAAAGTCTCACCGTCCCGGTGACTGTTCATCTGCATGGGCTGCTGAACCTCATAGACAATGAGACCGAGAACTCACCTTAGCTACCTGGGTCTTCTACCAAGGAAAAACACAGAGCGATTGAGATCAAGCCTGATTTCCGGGGCCAGGGAAAGTTCCTACCCTACTAAGATGAGCTCTGTCTGGAAGATAAGCAACATTCTGTGGGAGTGG
This sequence comes from Peromyscus californicus insignis, assembly GCF_007827085.1. Lineage (NCBI taxonomy): Eukaryota > Metazoa > Chordata > Mammalia > Rodentia > Cricetidae > Peromyscus > Peromyscus californicus. The sequence goes on along the minus strand of NW_026294606.1, from coordinate 22,724,380 downwards.
GTGGTCCAGTGGCCCCTCCCCTTAGCTCACTCATTCCTCTCTGTCCTGGCCGGCAGCCAGGCAGGGAGAGGGACACTTACCTGCAAGCTATTTCTCTTAGGACTTGGCTTCACCTTGTCAGGGTTCCTCAGGATGGCTCCTCCTGGATTTCAGTCTCATAACTAGAGACGATGAAAAGCCAAGGCCTCCCCGTGAGGCTGGTGGTAACTCATTTTGCTAATGGAAAGGCAAAGAATGAGATGGGAAGCTTTGGTTAGGAGAATTGCTTGGCTGCTGGGAAGCCTTTCAAAGGTGAGTAGACAGCATACCTGACTGATGATGGTGGCAGCTGGGACTGCTGGGAAGTGTGGGTGAGGCCACTATTTTTTTTTTTTCCCTAGTGAGTGGGAGTTTAGAGGCAACGCCTAAGGCTGGCATTGTCCTGGACTAGAAGCGGGTATGAATTGGGGCATAAAGACAGGACGTGGGAGTGTGTGAATACACGCATGCACATGTGTAGGTGTGGGTGTGCACAAATGCTACCTTTCAGTCTCTAAGCTTAGAACTGGGTGTCCTTTGTTGAGACTTCTGTGTAACGAGAAGTTACAATGGCTTTGGGATTTGTTCTCCAAAGTGACATGCGTTCCTTGTGATTCTTCAAACACTTCTAAAAGTACCATTATCCTCGTTTCTTTTCTCTCAACCAAAATCTGATTCCAGAGTCCTAAATAATGAAGACATCAAAGCGAAGCTGCCGTGGTTGGAGTGTGTGACGGCTCCCGAGACCTGCACCCTCTTCTGACCTTCCTCCCTGTGGGCAGAAAGGTGTCACAGGCACATGAAGGCACTCTAGCGCCCAAGAACATCAGCTTGCTCACTGTGGCTGGACTGGTCCAGCTGTCAAGTTGGATAGACTTGGGTTTGGATTCTGACTCTGCTGCTATGGGCAGCAAGAACCTCAGGACCCTCACTGGAGTATTTGCTCCTCAGTTTCCCCACCTGAAAAACAGAAGTCATAGCACTTATGAGGCAGGGCACCACACAGACAGGGGACAACACCCAGAGGGTACATGGGTGTGAGCTGAGAGTCTTCACACAACATATGTGGCTGTAGTTTTATCACAGGAAAGTTGGGTGTGGGCTGCTCGGGAGAGAAGAGAGGCAAGGAGACCTCTCTGCTCAAAACTCATTCCAGTGGTACCCGAATGGGTTGTTCATCATCTACCCTTTAAAAAACAAGAATGTATAGCCAGATAGTGAGGCGCACGCCTTTAATCCCAGCACTTGGGAGGCAGAGGCAGGTGGATCTCTGTGAGTTCAAGGTCAGCCTGGTCCTACAGAGTGAATTCTAGAACAGGCAGGGCTGTTCCACAGAGAAACTCTGTCTTGAGCTCCCTTCCCCCCAGAAAAGAATGTGGGGGCTGGAGAGACAGCTCAGCAGTGAAGCACGTTTTCTGTTCTTGCAGAGTTCAGTTCCCTGTACCCCTGTGGTAGAACTCCAGTTCCAGGGCATACAGCATCCTTTTCTGGCCTCCATGGATACCGGACAAACGGGCAGTGGAAGCAAAGCGTTCATCCACATAAATAAACAAAAATGAATCAATCTTTATTCAACCCCCCCCCCCACATATCTGACTATAATAAATAGACAATCCACAGAAACAAAGGATATTTGTAAGTCATGTTCTGATAAGGGCCGAGTACACAGAATTCATAAATAACCACAACTCAACAGCACAAAGGGAAAACAAGAAAGAATTGAAAAGTCATTTTGGCAAAGGAAACATACCGATGGCCAACAATCCCATGACATAGGCACTAAAAACCCATGGTTGTCAAGGAAACACAGATCAAAGGGATGATGAAGGAACACTTCTCCACGGGAATGGTAACAGTGGTGGCAATAATGCAAAGGAGCAGGTATGTGTTCAAAACCTGCCACCATCATACGCCAATACTGAGAACACACCAGCCTCTGTGGAAAACCATTTGACCATTTATTATTACTAAACACAGGATTGTCCTTTGACTCAGCAATTTCACTCCTAGGAATGGCCAAAAGAATTGAAGGTAGGAACTGAAGTGCAAAGTTGCACAGAGAGATGGCTCAGTGGTTAAGAGCACTGACTGCTCTCCCAGAGGAGAATGTGGCTCATGGCTATCTATCACTCCAGTTCCAAGGGATCAGATGCTCTCTTCTGACCTCCAAGGACACCAGGCACACATGTGGTACATAGAAATACATGCAGGCAAAACACTCACATGTAGAATAAAATATTTTTTTAAAAAGATGTTCCTAAGAGAGGTCCCACACCAAACCAACCCAAATATTTACTGACTGCTGCACATATAAATAAAATAGGGTTTTGACATGTACTGGAGTGAAGCACGGATGACATTTTGAAACATCGATGACTTTGAAGACATGATACTATGTGAATTAAGACAGGAAACAACATATACCTGGAATGAGCCCGTGTCAGCGAAATGTCCAGCACAGACAAACGAGAAAGTAGATGGGTCCCAGCTGGGGACGAGACGGCAGGGAGGTAACGGGGAGTGACTAGGCACAGTTTTCTTGTGGAGTATTGACATCATTCTGGAAAAAGACAGCACTGATGGTTTATGATCTTACAGGTCATTTGATGGCACTAAAGCTGCACACTGAAAATGACTCAAACGTGCTTTATGTACATTTTTATGCAATAAAAATGGAAACTATCAATTCAACTAAGCTGTAGCCTGTGCTTTTAGTTTCATTTGTTTTGATTTTTTTTTTTTTTTTTGGCTTTTTGAAAGTCTTATAGAATAGTCTAGGCTGGCTTCAAACTCAAGAACCTCCTGCTCCATCCTCTGAAGTGCTTGCCTGTCTATCACCACGACTGACTTTAATGCGGTGTGTTTGTTCTGATTTGGGACAAGGTCCTACTGTGTAGCCCCAGATGGCCTGGAACTTGTTATATGGACAAGCCTGGACTTGAACTCAGATCTTCCTGCCTCTGTCTCCCAAAAGCTGGGATTACAGGTGTGTGCCATCACACCTGGTTATAATTAATACCAGATGTGTATTTTTAAAAGTGAACTGAAGTTTGGCTTTTCCTTCCTCTTTGGCCTTTCTGCAGGGTCATGGTAACAGACAGTCGTGAGAAGTCGGGACTTTTGTACTAAGTGCCACACTAACCCACGTAAAACTTCAAAACAACTTCAAAGGGAGCTGTTCCATAAGCCCGGTCAGGGACCTCTTGGGGCCTGACTGTGTCTTCAAGCTCCTTCCCTTCGACCTGCCTACTCTTGGATTAGGGGACCTGCCCACATTTCAGGCCTGAGCTTGCCTTGTTTGAATCTTCAGCCCAGAACCTTTCCCCTGCTACTCTCCTTAGAGGGAAGGTACTGAACTGATCTCTTGGATACTTGGGATTTTGAATGTGGTCCAGTTCTGGGGTAGGCTTGGAATCTTGCGGACTGTAGTTGGGTCCAGATACCACCCACAAAGTCACCTTTGCTGTTGCTATTATTAATTGGTGGGCAATCTTTGTACCCCTTTGTACAGCTCTCCTATGGGAACTTGGAGTTCTTGACCTCCATTCCAGGCCATCACTTCCCTTTGGGCAATGATTGTTCTCTTAGATCCCAAACCAGGAAACCTGAATTTGGGGAAACAAACATCTGTCTTCAGATAACAGTAAGACAGCCCTTGGGCAAAGAGAAGCTTGCCACTCACCTGGTCGACCTTGCCCCACCTCTGCCTGACCCAGTTAAACTCAGGCGTCTAGCCTCAGCCTCAGACGCACTCTTGGCTCCCAAGCCCGTCTCTTAGAAAGACAGTTGGTTTTCTTCCTTCCCTCCCACTCTATCACTGAACATCTTAAATTCAGTTCATCACTCTGTTTCTATAGTACAGATTTCCAGTGAGCCATCAGAGGCAGAAGTAACTGAGTGAGAGACAGCGGAGAAGGATGGGGTGGAATGTAAGAGCCAGTAGAGAAGGAAGAGCTGTCCTATTCAGTGACAGGCTTATGATGACTCCAGACCCTTGGGTCATGTAGCAGCCTCTCATACCACAGAGGGCTCTGATTCTAACAATGGATCCTCAGAGCTTCCTGCCATGAAAGGACCAATCAGTCCCCTTCCCTTCCTACATCTAAGCTGCACTGTGGTTTGTCAGCACAATGTAAGCACTTGTTAACCACTCCAGGAAAAGAAAAGGCCACTCACTCTGATTAGCTGTCAGAACTAATTTTAAGCCGTGTTATTATATGGTAAAGAGAAGAACAGAAATCTATGGAAACTGTACTTAAGGCCAGCGCCTAATCAGATTTCTTTCCCCTTCATCTGTTCCACACAAAAGCTGCCTAGGAGTACTGGTGTGAGCCATTTCATTCCCCTCCTCAAGTGTTAATTAAATGTGATATTTTAAAATATACACCCCTCTCTCCAGGTAGAACAAACTGAGACCTTTGTAAATTGCTGAATGCCCATTGGCTCCCGTAACAGCTCTGCCCTATTTCCCTGTTGGGCCACATCTCCAGCAGCAATAAGTATATGGTAATTATTTCCACCACAAATATTCCCCCTAAAAGGGGTTTGCCTTGTTTTGGTGTATGTACATGTGCACTTGAATGAAGGGCATATTATATCAGCACTCTTTGTTTTCTGTTTAATACCCACGGGTTCTCCAAGATGTCATTGGCAAACATGATACTATTCCCTTTTGTTCCCTTTGGAAGTATTTTCTACTCAAGCCCTTTTTCTTACATAGAGTTACTGAGCATCTTGCTTTAGAAAGCAACTATTGTAAGGTAGCAGACTGAACACACTCAGCTAGTGTGTTTAATTTAGGACAGAATTACTAAGGGCTTGGTCATCATCCAGAGCAGCTTGGAGACTTTTGGAAGACAACTCAGATAGTAGAGACACATTGGTAAGGCAGGAGCAGAGGGACATAATTAGTCATTCAATAATAATTGCTGAGTGCCTATTATTTGTTCACTGGCAAGTTGGTGACCATTCAATCCAAGTATGGTCTTACTACAGTGAACTCCATCAGTTAAACAATTACACTTCCAAAACATGATCTGGAAATTTAATTCAACTTGAAAAACAATAATACAATTTGTCTGTTGGTGGAGCACAATCACTCCCTTAAATCCCAGATAATATGTCCTAAGACCCTGGCCCCACCAGTGAGTCTGTGAAACCAGAGCTTGTATCAGTTCTTATATAGATGATTTTGCCTATATATACATGTTTTTGCCTTTCTCTTGAAGGAAGCACTTCAAGACCAGATGTGGTAGTATATACCCATAGTTCCAACACAAGCTACACAGTAAAAGTTCAGTTCTAGCCTGTGCTACATTGTGAGAAGGCACCTATTAACTAAATTAAATAAATTAAAATACCTTGGAGTTTCTGAACTGCCAACAGCCCTACTCCTGTGCTTTCTGGAGCATCGCCAAGAAATATGAGCGTTTATTTGACACACACACTTCTATAGTTCAGCAGTTGATCTGACAACTGAGATGGCTACTAAGTAACTCACAGGTGGATAGCATATACAGCATGGCTCCGTGTCTCAGGTAGGATAGAACAGGACAACATAAGTTTTCATCATCATATTGTTGACCATGGCTAACTGGATGTGTGGAGAGTGAAACTCTGGGTTGATAAAAGGAAACTATGGCAATACTATTTTTATTCTTAAAAAAGAAATACTTATAGCAGAATATGGTAGTGTGCATGTGTACTCCCAGCACACAAGAGATTAAGACAGGAGAATCTTGAGTTCTAGGATAGCCAGGGTTACACAAAGAGTTCAAGGCCAGCCTTGGACACATTTACTTGGAATCTTCTCTTAAAGGAAAGAAAATGAGAATAAAGTCTTACATATGTGTCTTGTGGTAATGTTATTCTAAAACAGAGAAATGTTAAATGTCTCTAGCTTTTTGGATGAGGTTTATGTGTCACATGGACTTTTGACTATCTTCAGATTTGGTTCCTTCATAGGCATCTCTTACATGACCTTTCCAGTTAGGCTGAATGATCAGCTGGAGTGGTTTTAACTTGCCCAGGAATAACAAACAGAGCATTGGGATTTTGAGAGGTTTATGTCTATACTGACATGAAGATCTGGAGTAGAAGATATTTGTAGAATACCTAGAGGTCCATAATACACAAATGATGTGTTAAGGGTGAATTAAGAGTTTATGAGCTATGGAATGGAGTGCATTGAATTTGGGTTTATAAAATGGCCAAGTTGTGCTAGCACCAAGAAAGACCATAGTTAGAGACACAGAACATAAAAGGTTGAATAATACACCTGGGGTCCAAACTTGGGGCAAGTGTCCTGAATAACTACCAGGAGTATGAGGAGACACTATTAAAACTGATCTGGTTGAGATGGCTCAGCTGGAAGGGTGCTTGCTAGGTAAACCAGATGATCTGAGTTTAACCCAGGATTCCAAGTAGGAGGGAACCAACTCGTGAGAGCTTGTCCTCTGACCTCCATATGTGGGTCACAGCACACATGTGCCCTCACTCACATGTACACAACAATAAGAATGTTACTATTATTTCTTAAAATTACCACTCAAGCTGAGTTCACTTAGTATCTAGAGGCCTGCCTATGAGTCATTGATGTGGGAACCTACATGAAAGAGAAGAATCTGACCTTTGCCCCAGATCACATTTTATGTAGATCCTGGGCACTCACAATGGGAGGTAGACACAAGCTCCCTTGGGGGCTACTTTGTCATGTAGAGTCTGAATTTTTGAGTTCTAGGGCCCAGACTAAATAAGTTAAATTTGAGGACTGACTATATTTTTTTTTTCCAAAGATGTCACCCATGTCCAGGAGCATCTGTGCCTCTTAACCAAGTTATCAGAGATTCCTCAACATCCCAGAGTATTCCTGGACCCAGTGGAATGCTTGCTACCAGAAGGCAGATGATGGCAGGTTTGTGGGTAACTGGACTTCTTCATTCTCTGAAATCTCACCATCTGGTTTCATAAGGAATCCTCTGTGAAATCTGTAAGGCAGAAAGAGGAGAAGATCCCAGACCCAGTTTTATAGAAATAATGATACGTTAAAACGAACAACGGGAGGGGCTAAGCATCATTCACTTGTGAAGGCAGGCAAGGGGTGAAGCAGAGTCCTATTCCCCTGGGGGCTTTCACCTTTCTCTCTCCTCCCCCTCCTGGTCCCTTATAACTACCAATTATCAAAAGCAGATTTTGCCCAACAACAACAAGTTCTTATCCATGAGTATCTGCAATAGTGGTCCAGTTAAATGAACTCTCTCCAAACTGTCAGCTAGGATTCCCATGTTAACCGAAATAATGGTCTGTTTTATTTTCATTAGAAACCTTCAAAATAGTCACACGAACCCTCTCCCTTGAGATATACTGGGCACAGATTGAGATTTTCTTTCACTAGATTTGGAAAAGTTGGGGAAATTTGAATCTTGGGACCAAGTGAAGATGAATAATACAAAATTAAATTGAGGCTGCCTGGTGTTCCCATCAGGGGACACATCCATCTACTGGATCACTCTGTGTTCGAGGCCTCAGCTGAACTTCCCCTTGGCTGGAGGTAGTTGTGTGGAGGAGCAAGAGTTGGCACCACACACTTTAATATACACACAGGTCACTTGGGATCTGGTTCTGACCTATGCCCTGGTTCTAAATAATTAACCAACCCCCACGTGATGGCCACATTCACAGACATTGCTTAGAGTAGCAAAGGTATGGTAGGTTTACCCCTTTCCAAATGAGCCAACAAATATGGGTCCTAATCCAAGATCTAGACTTTTTTTTTTTTTTTTTTTTTTTTTTTTTTTTTTTTTTTTGCAAGTTAACATCCTTGAAATGTTGTTATTTTCATCAATTAAACAGCAAGGGACTGCATTTTCTCCCAAAGTATTATTTTTCAGGTTCAGTGAGAAAATCAGTGTAACAATACATATCTCTGTACTAGCTGGTAATTTGGAGGCTTTCAAAGAGGCAAAGGTTGGGTTATAAAAGTCCTTGCTCTTCACAAAACACATATTGGGCGGCTGGTCTCCTGTGGACTTTTCTAAGCAGAACTGAGAAGGGGCAGATACAGGGGAAACCAGCTTTCTAGTGACAGACAGCCTTCACAGATGCTCTCTTGGGTCTAAGTGGAGAGGTTAACAAAGATTAAAGCCTCTTGTGGTTTTGCTATCAAGATCTCTATCCCTTCCCTGGAAAGTGGGACAGCGAGTTCATTCCTGAAGGGAGCCAAGGACACATTTTTCTCTTGTGACTCTGTTTCTTATTGGAGGAAAGATGTGCTTTAACTAAGATTGTATAATCAATGCCTTTACAACAGATGGAGACTTTCTCCCCTAAGATTAAAGGAAGTACTCATGGAAAAGGACTCAGCCATCTACAGACCAACACTATCAAGATGGCTGAGTTCCCACGGCAACTTCATTGTTGAAGAGGACCTTTCAGGTCACAGGCTGCTCATTCTCGACTGCTTAAAGTCTTGCAATCCATCCAGATGAACAAGGCCGGCCCAAGTCTCAGCTGGTTGGAGTTGGTTAGAGTAGCATCCAAGTGCCATGAGGACTTCTAAGGTAAAGTCAAAGAAAACCACGCTTCTTGGGATATCACCACGCTAGGAGTTCACATCCAGCCCTTTATACTGTTCTAGATGGTTTCTTTGAATCTTTTTTACTTTGGTTCCCTGCCAGGAATGGTTGCAGATGCATCAACTACCTCAGGAAAACCTGTTCTCACAAGTTTTATCGTACCACTTGGCAGACAAAAACGCTCGGGTAGAGGCTGAGAACTTTCACATACATCCAGAGAGCTTGGGAACTGAGCCATCTTGACTCAACGCCCACCAACCACGGGAAACTCAGCTACCTCTGCAAGCCAGGATCTAGGATTCCTGCACTAATCAGAGAAGGGAGGAAATTCTACAGAGTCCAGCTTTCTCTATGGAGGAAATGTCATGGGTTTTTAGAAAACTGGGTCATTTTAAAATTTTTTAGGCAGTGAGGGACATCAAAGGCCAGGTACTCTGGTTCCCTAACCTCCTGTCACCTTTGCTCAGCTCCTTCCAATATCGACAGGGCCAGGGTAAGTTCTCTGAGAAGCTAACACCCCTAGGGAAATGCCAAAACAGAACTAGGAAGGCTGGGGATTGGTAGAGAAGGGTGGTGGAGAGAGCAGCTGTTTTTGTTGGGCCATTCTGGGTGTTTGGGAGTCCATGGGAAATATGAGAAAGGCTCGTTCTAAAAAGTCAACAGTGGAGCCACTGACACGTGTAACGGGGATCCGCTGAGAAAGCCTTCACATTACTCACAAGTTAATAATTTCCCTAGGAGGGGGAGTTTCTTGAGGATGTCTGGGATTTATTTTTAAGCCCTTGGAGTGCCCACAGTTTCTCTTTTCCTATTTCCACAGTGTTCAGAGATTTCAAATCCAAGCATTTTAGAACCCACCTACCTTCAACAGATATAGACAAAGTAGTTGGAAATAATCAAGGACCTTGCACACTCATTAAGGAGTTCACTGGGAACATGTTAATTGCATGTGGGTTTTCTCATTATTTTAATAATATGTTCTATATGAATTCCCTTGTAGGACTGGAAGGAGTGCACACTCACCACATTTACATTTTCCCCACAGTGGCCCCACCCATCAACACTGCTATGTTAAGTCTCTGTTCACGATCAGGGCTTTGGAAAATGTTAGTAAGTAAGTGAATGGGAACTTGTAACCCTATCAGGTAACCATCATTACCCAGCGACCTGGAGAGAAATACATCACCAGAGGAGCTGACACTCCCCAACTGGTCAAACAGGCTCCTGAAAATTAAAGGGAAAGATAAACTAAGGTCCTATCTGTGTCTACATCAGACCCACCCATGTTCTTAGGTTACCCCAAAGGTAAACAAACCACTGAAGTTGTCCATTGCTGTTGACGTCACAGATAATGTTAGTCTTAGTGTTAGCGGGCCCAAATACAAACACAGATGCAAAGAAATGGGTCTAAATTAGTAAGGTCAAATAAAGCATTGTTCACAGTGGGAACAAAATAAATTGCCCTAGTTTGGATTTGAATGTCTCCCCAAAAGACTCCCATACTAAAGGTGTGGTGAGGAGCCTGAGGCTTGACTGAGGAGTGACAGAACCTTCAGGAGGTGGAGTCTGGAGGAAAGAAGTTAGATCATTGAGACATGCTGTTGAAAGGGATACTGGGACCCTGGCCATGTGCTCTTACCACAGGCACAGAGGAGCGAACCAAGACTGGAACCTCCCAAATTTTGAGCTAAATTAAATCCTTCCTCCTAGGTTGATGTCCCCATGAATTTTATCATGGCACCAGAAGGCTGGTCAACACATGAATATTGGCTTCTATCATCATTTTCATCATCCATATCATCATCCTCATTCTTATTTCTGAAAGGAAAGCCTTCTAAACATAATACAAATGGCTCTCTTGTTCTATTAGACATAAAGACATAGAAAATGGATAGTACATTATTAGTACAAAACCTTCTGTAGGTTATGATGTGTACATTGTGTGATTTCTAAATAATCTACACCCATAGGTTCCTGCCGCTACCAGCTTTGCTCAAAGGCGTGTCCTCTGGAAGGAATAGCAGTCAGTACAGAGGGTCACAACTGGTGACTGTGATGAGAATAAATGACATTCAAGTGCTCAGCTGTAAACTGACACCTACATCACATGCTGCCCACTGAGACTCAGGGGCTAGCATGGAGGAAGGGTCATAAAGAATTCAACAGTCAGAGGAACAGTGTGGAAGGCTGACCATAGGGAAACAAGCAGCAGCAGCAGTCCTGAACTCGTGACAGCTGTGATCACCTGCAAGAGCTTCAAGAGATTGGGCCAGACAGCAACCTGCCATGGAGTGCAAAAAGCTCTCAGGGCCCTACCCCCATGTTCTGAGGACTCAGACTCAGTTAATGGATGGTGTGAGTGTAGAAGGAGTACCCTGCAAACAGCCCTCACTCATGCTCCTATAGCAGCCCTAATGCAACTCCCCTGGTCATCCAAAAAACAAGAGGGACGAGTTGGAAAAAGGAAGGCGATAAGTGGGAGTGAGAAGGAATAAGAGAGGGCAATTGAGAGCAAATATGTTCAAAATACATTGCATACATATATGAAAATGTCATAATGAAACCCATTATATAAAATTAATATATGTTAATTAAAAAATAAGACAAAGTTAATAGCTGCATACTGTAGCTATAATGAAAACATTTTCCATAAGAGAAAGGAAGTGCAATTTCTGAGAAAAGAATTGAAGTCACATAATGATGGAAGAGCAGAATTCCTCAGCCCCTCATTACTGTGTGTCTGAGAAAGCCATTGAGTATGAGTTTTGCAGTCCTGGTGTTTGCTCTTTAATATAAGGACACAGGCAAAGTGAGATGGCTCAGTGGGTGTCTTAGTTTGCTTTCTATTGCTGTGATAAAACACCATGACCAAAACAGATAAAACCCCGCGACCAAAACAACGTAGGGAGGAAAGAGTTTATTTGGTTTACTCATCTCAATTACAGTCCATCATGAAGGAAAGGGCACAGAAACTCAGGAAAGAACCTGGAGGCAGGAACTGGAGCTGAGACCTGGAAGGAACACTGTTCACTTGCTTGGTTCCCATTGGCTTGTTCAACTTGCTTTCTTATATAACTCAGGACTACCTGCCTAAGAGTGGTATTGTCTGTTATGGGTCAGGCCCTCCCACACCAATCATTGATGGAGAAAATGTCCATCACTTCCATGCTAGAATTGTAGACTTATCTACATGCCAGTCTGATGGAGGCGTTTTCTCTATTGAGGTTCCCCCTTCCTAGATGACTCTAGTGTGTGTCAAGTTAACAGAAACTAACCACATCAGTGGGTGAAGGCAGCTGCCACCAAAACTGACAACCCGAGTTCAATCCCCAGAATCTGTATGACAGAATGAGCAGACTGATTTCCACAAATTGTCCTCTGACTTCCACATGTGCATGGTGGCACACAAGCCTGCCCATGGATGCATACCCACAAATAAAATGTAATAAAAATTCTTTTGAGAAAGAATACAACATGGTCCTGATTTCCTTTATAGTATGCTGATTATAACCATCTGTCCTGGGTTTTACTCATAGTTCATGATGCAGTCCATCATGATAAATCAAGGCAGCAAGAACTTGAAGCATCTGGTCCTATTATATTTGGAGGCAAAGGAAGAGAGCAATGAATCCATTCAGGTAGTGTTCAGTCCCTTCTGTCAACTTATACAGTCAGGTTCCTCTCTGGACAGAAGGTAAGATGGGTCTTTCCCACACCAATCAAGTTAATTGCCTACCACGCATGCCCAGGGGCCCGTCTCCCAGGAGATCCTAAATTCTGTCGAGTTGACAATTACCACTCACCAGCATTTTCAGACAGCATTTTAGATCTTAGTTAGATGATCAGTTGATAAGGAGTTCTCTAAACTGTTTTTCCCCAAGTATCAGGTTATTGATTCTCGGACTTGACAGATAATGCTGTGCCCACTTCATTATTTTTCATCTTCATGATTTTTGCAAGCTTTGTATCTCTTTCTTATAGCCAGAACATAGTTGGTTAGCACACATTAGGGACTAGCTGCAGGTTGCTAGAGAATTAGTGTGCCATTGGCTATAGAGAAGTGTCCATTATCTAGGTTACCCCAAAGAAATAGTGCTCAGTTGTCAATCAATGGCTGCTTTTTACAGTTGACTGAAAAGAAGCTAGTTTCATATAATTAATCTCCCTCATGCCTTTGCTCCTTGTGCTCAAAAGGATAGCAATTGCATTTATTGAGGAAGTTTATATACTGGGCTTTGTAGTAGACACTACAGGACCTGCCAACACACACACTGTAGGTCTTGTCCCTAAGAAATCTTGAATTAGCCGGGCGGCGGTGGCGCATGCCTTTAATCTCAGCCCTCACGAGGCAGAGCCAGGCAGATCTCTGTGAGTTCGAGGCCAGCCTGGTCTACAGAGTGAGATGTCTCAAAAAACTTTGGATTTACTGGAAACAACAAGAAACATAAGAGGAGGGCACACAGTCCCTATAATAGAAACAATGACTATCCGATAGTGAGCTATAAGCAAAAGAGCCTTTCAGATATCAGGGGCTAGAGATCTATCTCTGTTGAGCAGAGAAGCTAGGTTGAGGTTGCACTTGGGGGTTGGGGAGAGTTTTGCTAGTCTTCACTGTAGAGCACAAGCGGCCTTCTGCCATAGGACCAACTACCTGAAAGCCTTTAGAAAAAAAGAAAAAAAAATCCAACTCACCAGTGGCCTCCTTGTCTAAGGGAGAGCATCCTGTGGGTTCTCAAATGTTTTCAAAGGAGCCAGCTACAAAGGACATAGCTCTGTGAGAGCTTTCGTGCGCTCCCCGTCTTTCTTAAGCAGAAGCTAATGATCAATCGTCCTTCCCTGGGGAAAATGTCTGAGTTATCCTGTCAGAGAAGATGAAAGTTTGCTGTCATCCCCATCCTTGCCACAAAGGAGAGGGGGACAGCTCTGAGCCGAAAGGGAGCAGCTCTGGTCAGACTCTTGACATTACTGGGCTTTAAAAATTATCACAGCTGCTCCCTATTGAGAACATGCTTTGATAGACCAGCACTGAGCAGCTCACGGCACAAGCACCCGTTTCACATAATGATCGACTCTGGGCTCTGCTTTCACAAATTAGCTTCTACTATAAGGAGATCAGAGTAACCCAGGGTGAATGCAGACCAGGCTGATGCAAGCAGCACATCTTAGATGTAAGCCTATACCAGCCTCGCTCCTGGACAGTCTAGGAGGGTCTCCCTGGTCACAGACACCACCTTCATGTTACTGCTCCTTGTGGGAGATGTTTTGTGACTGCAAGACATGACCCGCACATCACACATCAATGGAAAAATCTTCATCTGCAGTGACAGAGGGTCAAACTAAGATCTGCAGCCTGTATGAAAACTCCATAAAAGGAAGCCTGGCTTAAAGCCTTATGGCCGAGCAGCAGCCTTGTTATTCCTTATTGACAGGTTGCCCTTGTCCAACCGCTGTGTGCTGAACACCTACGATCTGCATGGTACCACTCTAGGAACCACCCGTGCGAAGATGAGGAGCCATTATCTCCAAGCTCAGCATCTGGGGAGACAGAGACAGGGAAACTGACAGTGACAAGGAGCAGGATGACAACCAAAGTGGCATTTATCTCAGAAGAAGGGGTGACAAACTCAGCCTGAGGTGTGATGGCCAAGACATTTCAGCTGTGTTATGAGGGATAATTTGGAGTTCAGGGGGAGAAAGGAGGAGGTCCTGAGGTATATGAGGACTCGCAAATGGTCCCCTATGGATAGAGTATGTGGTCTAGGTCATCTGGTTGCCAGCTTGGCTTTTAAGTGACAGATATAAAGCCGTAAGTTTGGGCTGTGGGCACAAGGAGGTCTCAGACGTACCATTAAACTCTGAGGTAGATGGAGGGACTTTGGGGAGTTGTCATTGGAAGACTAGAATGATGAATGAAGTCTTTATTTCAGATACTGTACCCTTCAGTAAGTGATTAGGGAGAATTACCGGGAGAGGGTCAGGGGGTATTAGGCTACTACTAGCAGATCTGGCTAGTGAATGGAGAGAAAGTCTTCTGGTTTAAAGGGCCAGTACCATGGCAGAGGAAAGCTTAGAAGTTAATTCTCACTTAAATGTGATTCTTAGTCATTCAGTCACACCAGGGTTTGCTCATTAGATCTTTATTGAGAAATTACCAGAGAACAGACAATGGAAAAGCCAAAGCAGACTCAGCGCTGTCCTCTGGACATTTGGGTTTCATGGGGGTAGATGGCAATTAAATCAATAATTATTACTAGATTTAATTTACCTGGATCCAAGTTAAATATAATTCTTAAAATTCCACACGTGAAGGCAGGCTAAAATGGTACTCTTTAAATTTCCTGTGAGTCATGTGATCTTAATCCTTCTCCTGTTTTTACGTGAGAGCACCCCTTTCAGGGGTTAGCACATTTCTGGGTATTAAGAAAGTTCCTTGTTGCACAGAAGAACTCCTAAAGACACTAGTACAAAAAGGACATGCCATCTCCTCTGAGTTGCGTGCCTCTTGGATCTCCAGTGGGTATAGGGCTCCATCTCTGTGTCTTAGCTCCTAAATGGCCTAAAGTAATGGGAAGTGTTTGGATTCTGTTAGCAGCAGAGAGGCTGAGCCAGTTCACTAGCCTCTCAGGGTCTCAGTTTCCTTATCTTAAACATAAGGATGATGAAACACATCTGGCCAGGATAAAATATGGGTTTAAAGGATTTATGAGTGAGGATTAAATACACTATATTTTCCATCCCAGGCTTTAAGGAACACAGAATGCGAAGCGTTATGGTTCTGTTGGGTCCATGTCACTTTGTTGCCTACAAAGAATGAGAAACGGCGCAAAGCCAATCCATGACCCATTTTTCTATGTATTAATTTTTTTAAATATTTATTTACTTTTAATATCTATTTGCCTGCATGTGCCTCTATGCATCAGACCCTCTTCTGGTTTGCTTACCTCCTTGGAGGCTCTGGGAAATGAACTCAGGTCCTCTGCCAGGGCCATAAGTGCTTTTAACCACAGAGTCCATCCCTCAAAGCCTCATATTTAAGGTTTTAAAGTTTCCTGCCCATTGTCTTTGAACACTAGCACGTAGGACCTCTGCTAAAGTGGGACTCATACATTAAAGTGTTGGCTTCTAGCCAATATGCTTGAGAAACTGTAGAACCTTTGAAGGTTGGGACCTAACGGACTGTCCTTGGGTCCTGGGACCACAGCCACACTCCTTCCTTTTCTTCTTTTGATTGTTGGCCATGGGAAGAGTGGTTTTCCTTGGTCACATACTCCTGCTATGTAGTGTACCACCTCCCCACAGGCCCAAACAATGCAAGAAGCGACCAGAGACTGAACCTTCCAACCTGATATCCATATAAGTCTTTTGTATTCGGGTATTTTTTATAGTCACAGAAATCTGACAAACACAGAAGGAAGAAATTCTGTCCTGGTCTCTCTCTATAATCTTGGGCCCTTTCTTTATTTGTCCCGGTGGTTGCCTTGACAACTTGGCCTCCCCACCATCTCTCCCAGAACCCCCTCTACTTTGACTGACAGCAAAGATTACATTGTTTTGATCTAGGTTAGAATTTGCTAATGTGAGCCATCATTCAGGCCTTGGAATAGAAAAGGAAAGGCCAGGATTGTATGGAGACAGCTGTGCTCTGACCTCTGGTAATTGGTTCTCATGATCACACATTTAGTCTCTATCCATAGCAAGCCAACAACCGTGTGTCACAAACAGAGGAGGTAATTGCAGTAGAGGACCATAGTTCTGCATTTAAACACCAATGGTCTACATCATGATCAGAATGGAGGCCCCATTCACAGTCCCAGGCACTTGAACCACCACAGTGTTTGGGAAATCAAAGCACCAACGCTGTGAATCAGTATTTAGTGTATGGCAGCTGTTGGATTCTTCTACACTGCGTGTGTTGCAAAACTTCCTGGTTCAAAGATGAGATGACTTGGTGCCTAGAAGTATGGCTGACAACGGCACACCTGGTTATGACATCTGCTGCCTCCAGGACCCAAACATGCCCTCAGGTGCTGGGCTTGTGTCTCAGTGCTATGATGGTGCAATCTGGCTGGATTTTAAATGGAACACCTCAATATTCTCTAGTCCACTGGGCGCCTAGAAACCTCAAAGACTTGATTTCTATTCTCTGCCATCAAAAAAAAAAAAAATATGTCCTGGGTATGGAGTTAGTCCTTCAGCCTGTGTCCAGAAATAAGGAGACTTATACAGAGCTGACCTGAACTGTAGAACACCTGGGAGCAAGACATGATAAGTGTGGGTCTGAGCTTTTCATTCTTGCAGAAGCAAACAAGCCCGACATACTTCTTACACCTTTATCTCAGACAAATAATGAAACCTCTAATCTCAACTATGTCTCGTTCCCTTCCACTGTTACTGCCTCATTGGCAAATTAAAGTTTCTTTTCCTCCTTTCTACCCTCAAGACCAGTCACCAGGTCAGAAGTTAGCACTTTCTTAAAAACTACGTTTACCACCCAAATCACACCAGTTGTGTCTGCTTTCTGGTTCGTCCCCCTTGGATTTTATGACCATGGTAGTCATGTGGTTATTTCCCCAACATCTACTCTATCAGAAATGGTTAGTCTAGGTCAAACATTGTAATAAGAACATTTATTAGTGATTGTGTAGCTACTCCTAGTAAAAAAAAAAGGAGGGCAGGGTGTGGAGTGGGGAAAGGGAAGTTCTGGAAGATGTTAGAAAATGTTTCCTTGCTCTCGTCTTCCCCCAAAGAAAAGAGCAAGGTAGACATGGCCTGACTCCTGTTCATTCTCTATGATGTCAACAAAATGTGGGCATTAAACAAACTCAGGGGACCAGGGCTGAGCTCAAACAATGGCTGAATGGCCTGCATTGCCTGGGGATCTATGTCAACAGCAAGCATTCCCAACAGCACCCAGCGCCAGCTTTGTCCAAGAGAAACACTTAGATAACTCGGTCCGTCAATAAATAAAAAGAAAGCCTTTCAGACTGTTGTTGAAGTTGAGGCTATAAAATCCCCGAGTAAAATGTTAAGACAATAGCAGTTACTGGAGCATGGAAAGTAAGCGGGAAAATTGGGGGAGGGGGGAGGACCTGGGGGGAGTCAGGTAGGGGAATGGCTATGTTCAAAATAAACTGTACGGGGGCGGGGGGGCTTCTAATAATTTTTTATTAAAGAAAAAAAATCCTCATGAACATTTTTCAAATAGAAAACAAAACTTTTAAGGAACTAAGCTTTCTCTAAAAGGGGAAAGGAAAAGACTTGCTAGAACTAAGATTGCATAATCTTGTGCTTTGAAGTCTTTGCAAACTGGGTTAAAGATTGCATAGACTCTCATCTGTCTGGGAAGCCTAGGCTTAATTCTTCCATAAGATTCCACTGAGGGTGGCCAAACCAAATAAGGATGGAAAACCAGAATTACTGACCAAAGACCACATGTTACAAAACCCAACCAGGAGATGTGCCGCAGGAAAGAGACTGATAGCTGTTTCTGGATTCCAGACAGCAATCACATGCTCCAGCCTTCCTCCCAAGCACAGCATTGCATTTCACCACCACAGCAAGGGGAGTCTGTCCCTCTCACTTCTGATTCTAATCTCCAAGCCATGCTTTGACCATGTCTGATTTGAACAAAATAGTAAGTGACATTGCTTTGGGACTGTGGGTTTATGATACTGAAGCTCCAAACTATGAAATGATCTGTGGGTCTAAATCCTCTGAACTGTTCAACTTTCTGACATGGGCTAGTCACAACTTCCAGTAAATGAGTCCTTTACAGTAAATGAGGCTCTGCAGAGTTTTAGTTTTGTATCAGAGATGGTGAGAGATGCTAGGCGGTGCTCCACGTACAGAGGCGGCTGAGCTCTGAAGCTTCAGCAGGCAAACAGAATTATTATCGAGTCCATTGTTGTCTATTAATCCCTGGCCTCTTTATTCTGGAAAAGAAGAGTAACCCAGATTTGCCTTGATCTGCCATCCACTTTCCTCCCTTACCTCAAAACCCAAATGCATGGGTGTTACTGAGGAGCGAGAGAAGGTCAGGAATAGTACAATTAATTACTGCTAGGTTCAAACTAGAAGGCATCATGTAAAGGAACTGATTTGTTAGGAGCCAGGTAAGTCTGTCCTGCAGTCATCTTTCCCCCTGAAATACTGAAAAACTTACTGCGTTCAAATGAAACAACGTGTCCAGTATGATTGAAGAAGTAGTACCCAACTGTAAACATCCAGTTGTCTTCTCGAGGACACAGGTCCTGATAAACTCAGCTTGTCAAAGTAGTGCAATTTCAAGGTTCAGAAACTTTATATAACACTGTGTGTGTACATTCTATGTGTATACATGTTCACGTTGTGTACACGTGTGGGCACGTGTGTTTGGAAGCCAGAAGTCAATGTTGAATGTCTTCCTCAGCTGCTATCCACCTTATTTTGGGAGACAGGGTCTCTCTGAGCTTTGAGCTCACTAATCCAGTTGGGCTGGTCAGTGAGCTCCCGGGATCCATCTGACTCTGCCTGCCCAGTGCTGGGACTGTAGGCATTTTATGTGGGTGCTAGAGAGTGGAATTCAAGTCCTCATGCCTACACCCTACTGACTGAGCCGTCTCAGCCGTTCTGTTTCATTTCTGACTGGGACATCAACTCTTGAGGAAGTATAAAAGTAAAATCACGCTTTATTCTGTGACTCAGTTTACTGCTTTAGGAAGGAAACACATGGAGTTACACTGTTTATCCACGAGAATGGGCAGAAACCTGACTTTCGTCACTG
Source organism: Peromyscus californicus insignis (assembly GCF_007827085.1). Lineage (NCBI taxonomy): Eukaryota > Metazoa > Chordata > Mammalia > Rodentia > Cricetidae > Peromyscus > Peromyscus californicus. The sequence goes on along the minus strand of NW_026294606.1, from coordinate 22,705,027 downwards.
CATGCATGGATCTGAAGGTCATTGTGGTGGGTGATTGGATTCAAACACGGAAGGGTAGGAAGTATGTCCTTACTCATTCGTGGGAGCTACATAGCCGATCTCATGGAGGAACACAATAGTATGGTGGTCACTGGAGGCTGAAATACAGATGGGGAGAGGAGTTACTGGGATTTTCTGTAACACAGCAGGGTAAGCAGAGGAAATGGGAAGGCCCAGATGTTGGCATGGAGGCAATTTGTGCTGGGAGCAGGTGGAGGAGCTTATTGCCTCTGTCTGATCACTATACATTGTGTGTCTGTGTGGAGTCATTCTACTACACGCCATAATGATGTGTAAGTATTGTGTCTCTAGAAGGAGAAAATACAGAGCAGGCTACAGCTGAAGCTCAGTACAGTGTAGAGGAAGGTAGGATGGCCAGTCTCTGCTTAGTTCTTTTCGTAGAAAATCACTAACTGTCAACCCTGTGAAGCTTATGGGCACTTATGGGTAGAAGGTTCTTTTAGCAAACACATTGGCAGCAATGGCTTTAGTTTGACTTCTGGGATAGACATTAAAAAAATCAACCCACATGGCAGTTTTTAGGTGGGAAGAGGACAAGGCTAGAGAGGAGAAGGTAAGCTGGGGGCTGGGCTGGTGAATGCTGGTAAGACAGTTGGAAGGCAGACAAGAATGAGTTCTTTCTTCTCCTTCCTGTTGTCTTGTCTATTAAAAGATGCTGAATCACCAGGCGGAGTGGCACACGCCTTTAACCCCAGCACTCAGGAGGCAGAGGCAGGCGGATCTCTGTGAGTTCGAGGTCAGCCTGGTCTACAAAACTAGTTCCAGAAAAGGTGCAAAACTACACAGAGAAACCCTGTCTCGAAAAATTAAAAAAAAAAAAAAAGATGCTGAATCAACAGGAAGACCAGAGGTTCAAGATCAGCTTGGGCTGCATAGTGATACCTTGTCTCAAAAACAATGACACACCACCACTTTACAAGAGAATGAAAACATTTAACCATTTATGAAAAAATGAATAACCAGCAAATTCCAAGCTGCTTGAATTTCAGTGTGGTGCTGTCAGGTGACTTATTTCACTGAGTACTGGGATGGGCATTCAGTAGTTGACTAAACAGTTTTCCAATTCCCTCTTATTCCCATTCACTCATTTGCGTCAAAGAAATGCATTGAGTAAGAAGCTACAAATAGACTTGGGCCATGAGGTGGCCGTGATAATATGACTTGAAATCGTGGCTATAGGTGGTATCAAAGCTGTGGTACAGAAGACACCCCACACCCCAAAGCACAGGGCCTTGCTGCTAGGTTGCTCCTACCAGAGACCAAGGATGCTAGAGGCTGGCAGGAAGCCCTTTCCTAGAAGACAGGGACCCCAATGAGGAACACACGGAGCTGCTGGTGCTCATAGGCACCCCAGTAGCTTTACCAACGTTCTCTTAGAGATGCCTGCAGCCTAACAAGCTTCCCACCCAAGCATCTTTCCTTCTGACCCTCTCCACCAATGCCTGATGGCTCTTCTAGTCTCTTTGGTCTCCATCTATTTTTTCTCCAAAAGACATTTCCGTTAGTAATATCTGGCATGGTTCCTCTCATCTTTATGTCTTCTTAAATGGTCCAGACTAATGCAGTCAAGAAAAACGGCCACTGAAGGACTGGCAAGATGGTGTAGCAGGTAAAGCTTCTTGCCATGCAAGCTTAACAACATGAGTTCAATCCCTGGAATCCAGGTAACTGTGGGAGGAGAGAACTGACTCTACAAAGTCATCCTGGGACCTCTTCTGGCACACTGTAATACTCACTCACACCTGTACACACACAAACACACACACAAAATAAAATTAAAACTAGCCATGTACAATTTTCCACATAACTGTTAAATGGATTTCCAAACTCCATGTTCTGGACTCCAGGTATGGGGTGATGAAGGTATGGTGTTGGCATGACCTTGGTCACAGAAGCTTAAAGCCCCCTGCATTTTCCCCCAAGAGGTGGCTTTATTGGTCTGACACCTTTTGTGCTGAATGGCAACATCAGAGTGAAATTAGTTTTTGCATGTTGATCTCATTAATTTTTATATTTTATTTAGGGCACTTTTCTTTGGTTGACATGTCCTTTTTCTTTGTGTTTCTGCACTACTAATTGGTTTTTACTGTAGCATAATCCTGGGGAAGTTATTTAACATGTTTTAATCTTCTTACATGTGCATTAGAAATGCTAATGTCTACTTCATGGATATCATTCATCATTCATTCTGTAACTCTGGGTTGAACACATGGTAGGCTCCAGGCATTAAGCTATGAGGACAAATTTTAGTAAAATATATAAACCAGGTAGTTGCTCAATTTGTTGCATTATTATTGATTTGTTATAAGTTTTGTCATTATTTTTGACAAAAATAAAATTATAATACTGCTCTTTAATCTGAGAGACATTTTGTATTTTTAAGATATTTTCCTGCACCAGGCATGATGATGCATATCTTTAATTATATTAGCTAATCTCCATGAAATCAAGGCCAGCCTGGTCTACATAGTGAGTTCCAGGTGAGCCAGAGCTACATAATGAGACTCTTGCCTCAAAGGGAAAAACGGTGTTTTTGTCATTTTGTTTTGTTTTTTCGTAAATGGTCTTACACTAGTTTAATATTCATGATGTGGATACTCTCCATTTCTTTATCAGTCTCTTTTCATTCAAACTTCTTCCAATGATTACCAGGACCCTACCTCACTGAGTTTCTTACCTCTACTCACTCCTCAAACACCCCAGTGTCCACCCTCCTGAGATCACCAGTTCATACATCACCTCTGACTCTGGGTTGTTCGTTTTGTCTGCAAGGGCTGCCATAACAAAGTTCCTGGGACTGGGCAGCTTGGACCTTAGGAATTAATTTCCTTACACATCTGGAGGATGGAAGTCTAGCATCCAGGTGTGGGCAGGATGGGTTTCTCCTGAGGCCTCAATCCTTGGCTTGTACATGGCACCATCTTTCTTGATCTTCCCTCTGTGTCTCCTCCATAATCCCTTTCCCCATTTTTTAAGGACATCAGTCACAGTGGGTTTGGGTTCACCCTCATGACTTCATTTGATCTTTATTACTTTCTTAAAAGCCCCGATTTCCAAGCACACAGTGGGAGTTAATAATTCCTTCTGTGAATTTTAGAGGAAATCATCAGCCTATCAGGCTCCAAAACTGTTTGCTTTGCTCCTCTTACTCAGCTTTCCAGGATAATTCAGGAATATCGTTTACACTTACCTTTTCAGAATGTTCTCCCATCTGGGTGCAGCAAACAGCCTCTTGGTTTGTCTCCTGTTCCTCTGGTCACTTTTTGAAGTTCCCCTTTCAAGCCTATCTTTCATTTTCTAAAATTAAATATTCATATTTCTCAAGACTGACCCCCCCTCCTCCCTACTGCCTCCCCCCGCCCTCGTAATTTTGCCCTCTTGCCCATACACACAGCTTGGATCCACTGTAACAAAGAAAACTCAGCTGTTTGCTTCTTCGTTTGCTTTTTGATTTTGTTTTTCCAGGCGCTCAGAGCTATATACTTCATCTCTAGAGGTTTGCCACTGCTGACTATTTTTGTCTTGTTCAGAATTTTGTTTTGTTTTGTTTTAAGATATACCTGTCTTAGGAAAATCACCTCACACCCCATTGCGCCAACACATTCATGCTGGGGGATTTCCAGGGAAATCTTCGATGAACTTGGGGGCCCTGAGAGCTGACACGTGTGTGGCTCCCCTTGACACCAAGGTGGTGGGGAAGTGGGGAAATTCCAAGGTGCACACTGCATGAACATAGTTTTGAAATGCTGACGGATAAGCATCTATGTTGCACCCATTCAGCAACCCTCATGTTGTGACAAGGACTTGGCTGTTACTGCCTCATTCTGTCAAAGGGGAAGACATGGACTTTTCATCTGAGTTGAGCTCATTCATTAGCTCAGCTATGGTGGACGGTCTGGGGACATTTGCGCTTCAAGAGACTTCAAATGTAATTATAGAGTTCCTGAGATAATATACTGCTAGTTATTACTAATTAGAAATGGATGTGTCCAGTCATGCACAGGGAATGCACACCTTGAGTGTTAAGTGTCCATACTTGGTATCAGACACTGGGCTCCGCAAAGGAGAATGACAGGGATGATAGATGACAGCCAGGCCCCAGGACAAGCTTCTTTACCTCATTAATGTTTGCCTGTAGGGATGTCAATGCTGTTCATTACACTCAGCTCTCTTCGTGTACATTGATCAAGCCCAGCTTGCCAGCTCCAGAACAGACCCTACCCAAGCTTGCCACCGCTTCACCCCCTTTCTTACTCTGGCTGTAACACTCTGGTCATTCCAGCTCCTCTCACCAGAAACTATTTAATACATGCATTCCATGTTTGTCCTGAGGTCAATGAGCCCAGGTGAAAAGTGCATCAAAGCTTCCAATTCAACTTTGCTCATGGGCTTCTGACGTCCCTAATATCTTGTGTATGAGCACATGCAATTGTATGTATTTCACACCCTAACATAAAATAATTCCAGTTTGGTTTACTTTACTATTCCTTGGATCTTGTCAGTCATTTCTTTCCCTCAGAACAATTTAAAAGTTTTACAAATGTATCCACTCATTTGTACATTGAAGCAGGTCTCCTTGTCCAGCCCATGCTGGCCTCCAAGTTATGATTCCCCTGCCTCAGCTGGGATTACAGGCATGTGTCACCAGCCTTGCTTTCTTTCCAGCAACCTCAGTTTTATTTAAAAACAAAACAAAGCTAGAAAAATCCACAGATGTTAAAAATCTTCTTTGCCCTGGGTGCAGCTGAGTCAGCTCTGGCTATAAACCACGACACAAACCCCACCACAATCTAAAGCCAGAGGATAGAGATGAATGGAATTTACACACACACACACACACACACACACACACACACACACACACACACACACACACGGTAACCCAAGGGGGGAACTGGGAGGCATGAAGGATGCTGCAGATGCAGGTTTCTTAGTATCCGTTTTGTTGACAAAAATAACGAAGAATAGTAAATGCACCCAATTTCTAGTGAGTTGGGTTCCAGGACGATGGCTGTTAACTGCTGGAAAATTCTCTCCCTCATAGTCCTGGGACTGCCTGCGCATGCGCTGTGTGTGGTGCTGTCCCTATGTTCAAGAGCACTTAGGAAGTGGCAACTTCCAAGGAAGAGGAAATCAGAATGAGGTGAAAGCTGATCTCCCCTCATTTCAGCAGAATTAACTCAGATGGCGAGCAGAGCCTGGGTGTAACCGTCTCGACTCCAGAATTAGCAACGTCACATTTGAAAAGTCATCTTCTGACTTTTCTCAGCCTGTTTCCTCTCCGATGGCCACATACCTGTTAAGTGACTTTGTAAATATTTCTAAATGACAGATTTGGAGTGGGCGCGGTGCAAAAAAAAAGGGGACAGAGGTTAACGACCACACATAAAACAAGCAGCCGTGGAGCCGCGGGCCAATTTTTACAGCTGGATTTTTATAAACTCCTTGAAGAGTTGGGTGAGGGACTGGTTTACGATGTTACCATGGCAATACTGCGGGTCTTTTGACAAAATCCTGGGATGCTAAAGCGGCTGGACTGTGGCGGAACAAGCGCAGCGGATGGGACACGTAGGAAGGAATTTAAGACCCTCACTAAATATTTCACAGCAGAATGCTTCACTGAACTGTCACTGGATTTAATTAGCTGTGGAGTGATGGGGGGAGGGTTAATCCAAGGTCACTGTGGGGGAAAGGGAAGCCTGTGACACATGCTGCTATTTTGATATCTGCTGAATGCCACGTTCTAGTCAATGAGGACAGTGGATGAGTCCAGCCGCGAGATAATAGGCGTCGTGGATTCTTTAAATCAATTTGATATGACAGGGTTCAGTGCCTGAATTTCCATAGATATTTCTCTCAGATTCTTCCTGCCAACCCAGGATTTTCTGGTAAAGTGTTGGAAGTGACTGCCAAGTAAGAAGAATTTGCTAGTTTCAAGTTGAGAAACAATTTGATTAAACTCAATTAAAAACAATTGTTTCATTTAATTGTGTTTTGTACTTGAATTTGCCTGTTTACACTAGCTCAAGTCTGTGGTTTCCCCTCTCATTCACACGGAGGGTGACAACATTTCTTCTCAGAAAAAGCTTGCTTGCTTGGGTGAAAAAAAACTGCAATTCTGTGCAGGATGAAGAGAGAAGTCTAGCCATATTGAGCTCTCCTACTATTCACTCGCCCATTCAACACATTGAGCTAACCGTCCATTCACTCATCCAATCAACAGATAGACAGCCTCTGCTGTGGGTCTGAAATCTCCCAGGTGCCTTGTTCCCAGTGACACTGGGACAAAGGGTCCCTGTCACAGAACCTGAGAACCAGAATATCCCCTCAGAGAAAACCACCCAGGGCCACAGAGGGTATGATTTAATTGTTAGTCACCAAGCCACCGTCACAGACACACAAAGTGATCTGTTAAAGACAGCAGGCTTTATATATATATATATATATATATATATATATATATATATATATATATATATATATAAAACAGCAGTAATATAGTCATGCCGAAGAAGTGTCTGTTCTCTAAAATCTCTTACAATCACCAGATAGGATCCTTGTGGTATTTCACACGTGAATTATGTTTTATATAATATTTTAGTCATAGTTTAATGCCCTCCTCCCCCATTTCTAGTCTTTTTATTAAAACTTCACACTAGCCAGGCAGTGGTGGCGCGTGCCTTTAATCCCAGCACTCGGGAGGCAGAGGCAGGTGGACCTCTGTGAGTTTGAGGCCAGCCTGGGCTACAGAGTGAGTTACAGGAAAGACTGCAAAGCTACACAAAGAAACCCTGTCTCAAAAGACCAAAAAAAAAAAAAAATCTTCGCACTCATATCCCATATCCCAAACTGAATGTTTAGTCTGCCTTGAGTTGTGCAAATGAGGAAACATCTATTTACCACTAAGTAGTAAGAAGGGGTGATCAACTAATTTTAGCAAAGTCAGGGAATAGTTAACTGAGAAGATGATCTTCTGTTATGTTAAAATAAAAGACTTACACAGATGTGGTTGATGGTGTGATGTTTATCTTTCTCTACTAAGCTGACTGCACTGGAAATAATGTCCTGGTTAATGCATCTGGCACAAATTGTAAGATTTCCTGTCTTTTAATACTGAATAATATGAGAGAGAGAGAGAGAGAGAGAGAGAGAGAGAGAGAGAGAGAGTGAGAGAGAGAGAGAGATCCCCTTGAGCCGTTCATCCACCAGTGCACACTTACATGGATTATATTACAATTTTTTTATTTTATTTTATGTGCATTGGTGTTTTGCCATGGGTGCTGGGTCCCCTGGAACTGGAATTACAGACAGTGGTGAACTGCTATGTGGGTGGTGGGAATTGAACCTGGGTCCTTTGGAAGAGCAGTCAGTGCTCTTAACCACTGAGCCATCTCTCCAGCCCCCACATGGATCATATTATGAGTAGCACTGCAATAACTTTAGAAGCAAGGGGCAATGAGAAGACATTATTCAATAGGTACAAAGCTGCAGTTCGATCAAGGAATACATTTTCTGGTGCTCTGTTGCATAGTAGGGTGAACTTTAATTATTTCAAAACAGTTAAAGGATTTTTAAATGTTCTTACCACAAAGAAATGAGAAATGTGTATGCTAATTACCCTTATTTGATCATTACATAGTGTGTGTATGCATTGATGCTTGATAGTATACATAAAAATATATGTAGTTATTTTTCCAAATAAAGCTTTTTAAACAGAGACAAAGGGAAACTGTGAACCATTAAGAAACAATGTTTTCACATTGGATGCAGAGTACCATTCCAAGCCAAAGCACACCGGTGTCAGTCAAAGAGCACTGTGCTAGAAGTCTCTGGGCAGTTCTAACCACATCGACATCTGCAGAAGACCTTAGAGGAGTTCCCCTGAGCAGCAGGGTTAGAGGGAATGGTTTCAGACTGAGCACAAGGGTGAAAACTACCATCTTCACCAGCTGCCTTGGGGTTGACCTTGGGGCTTAAGAGCCAAACAGCTGACAAGGAACGGCAGCAGTTGTGGGAACAAGATACTATAGAATCTCCAACACCTCATTTAACTCACCCAGTGAATTAAAATCTGACTATCACTTGAATTTCTGTAGTAGGCATTAACTGGGTGCCAATGGTCCTGGATGGGTTCCTGTATATGTCAGCAGAATTTGGGGTGTAGGAATAGGAGTTGGTTGTTCTACTTACATAAGTTCTGTGAGTGTTTCCCTGGGCTCAATGAAAATTTCTGTCACCTTGGAAGCCACAAAGACAAGAACATGCAACTCCAGAGAGGTGCAGTATGGCTTACATACAAATGACACGTTAAAAAAAAAATAGTGCCAGGGCAGGGCTGAATACTCAGTCAGTAAAGTGCTTGTTAGGAAAACGTGAGGCGCTGAGTTTAGATCCTCAATACTTACATCTAAAAAGCACAGTACAGCGGTAGGCATCTGTAACCCCAGCACTGAGGGGGCAAACAGAGCTTTGCTGAGAAGCTCACTGGTCAGGTAGCCTAGACAAATCAGTGAGCTCCAAGTTTAGTGAGGGAAGAGCTTGTCTCACAAACTAAAGTGGAGTGTGATTGAGAAGATACCAGACATAAACCTCTGGCCTCTGCATGCATGGGCACACACATGGACACACATCTGTGCATATACCCACAGGAACACATATACATATACAAGAGATATACAAGAGAGGAAAAGGGAGATGGAGGGAAGGAGGGAGGGAGGGAGGGAGGGAGAGAGAGAGAGAGAGAGAGAGAGAGAGAGAGAGAGAGAGAGAGAGAGAGAACTTACTTTAGAAACTGCCAATCCAGCAGCTCAGGTGTGGCAGAGGGTCACAGGGCTGCAAGTGGAGCCTACCAAAATTTCTTTGTCCTTGTGGGTCTGCACTACGTGGGTCTGCACCACTCACAGAAGATGTTCAGATCAGCTTATAGAAAGCTGCTGTCTTAGTTTCTTTTCTGTCACTGTGAAGAGACACCATGATCAAGGCAACTTATAGAAGAATGCATTTCTTTGGACTTTATAGTTTCAGAGGGTCAGAATTCCATGACCTTCCTGGTAGGGAATATGGCAGCAGGCAGGCAGGCGTGACTATGGAGCAGGAGGTGAGAACTTACATTTTGATCCACAAGCATGAGGAAAAGAGAGATAACTGGAAATGGCATGGTCTTTGGAAACCTCAAATCTTACCCCCAGTGACACACCTCCTCCAATAAGGCCATACCCCTTAGTCCTTCCCAAACAGTTCCACCAACTGGGGATCAAATATCCAAACACATAAGCCTAAGGAGGGGGGGGCATTCTCATTTAAACCACCACAACCACTAAGCTGGGACTAGGCCTTGTATTGAATCTCCTTTAATCGATCAAAGCCAAACATTTCCTAGAAACTCCGCCATTTTACAGAATCCACGGATACATGCATCTGCGTTTGGAAGAGGTTGATTTTGTATCTCCTGTTGGGAAATCAAATGAATCAGAGCGCCCACTAAGGTCTATTGTTCTGGCCACTTGTATTTCTTGTTCACAAAAGCCTTGCTGGTTCTTTCATAATGACCTACTGCGTACTTTCTAAATACAAGACCCCATACAATGACATCTTACAAGGTGACCTAACTCTTACAAAAGCTTGGATAAGCGGTAAGCTAACCGTGTTCTTCAGTAGGGCAGAGCGAGTGCTGGCGCTCCAGTATAAAGGCATTTTAGTATGAGCTTTGGTCCTTGTATCTACAAATGCCCATATTTGGGAGAGCTTGCTTGGCTCAAATGACATCAAATCATTTCACAAGCCACACAGGTGGGAGCTCTAGCAAGAGACAGGCTCTACTCCTAACCAAGAAATGGACAGAAGATACTTGAGCCTACTTTTGTTAGCCTTTGTTGCCATTTTCTTCTTGTACTAGGATTGAACCCAAGGTTTTTGCACACTTTCACACTGAGCTGCATCGTCAGCCCTTCAGCCTCCTTCTGGAAGTATTTTGTTTTTCTGACTTTTGTAAGACCTATTTAAACAAAGGCTCAAGCTCTCACATGGACACAGGTGTTGGCTGTTATTCTCTTAATGCCAACACTGAAGTGGAATTTGTTTATGGCATTGATTTGAATGATTTGAAATTTCTTAGGTGAGCCCACCCACAACTGGCCATAGCATAGAAAATACGATGTGCAGATACATACCACATAATGCACAGAGCGTTTCCCAGAGCAAGAGTTTTCCAGTTTGCATGACAGAGAAGCCTTGGGGGGCGGTGTGAATACTGAGTTCATCTTGGGCCTGAGAGTAGGAAGTGGTGAATGAGAGAAAAGAATCAGATCTGTCAAGGAGGCAAGTGCAGCTGCCAGGAGTAAGAATTCGGAGGCCATTGATGGATTTTCAAATGCCAAGGCTAGGTTTTGACGTTAGAAAGAATGACCACCCAAACAATTGGAATACTTTAAAATGTGGTTGTGCTTCTGTTTAACTGAGTTGTCGTCAATGGTCTGAGGTAACATGCTTACTTTTGTGCTCTTGGCATTCTCCAACCCTTCCAACCACAGAGAGGCCTCTGAGACCAGCAGCCAGCTTGTAAGAGAAGAGAATTTATGGGTAGGAAAGGATCAGGAACACGGGGAAGGTCTCTGCCAATTTCTACGGCTCTGGAGAGAATAGTCACCTCAGACACCTCCCACATCAAGATCACTTAGAAAGATGTGACAAGAGGGCTTGATATTAGAATGCTGATGAGTAAGTTATTTATGGCAGTGTCCCAACTGTTGCCAGAAACCCCCTTCTTAAAATAACCAACAGGTGGAAGGACTGATCTTGGCTTCACAGTGTCAGCACATGTATAAAGATATATTACCACGTTATTTTTTCCACTTCTTGATTTTCTGCATGCAATGACCCTTGTCTTTGGGAATTCAGATATCTTAGAAAACTATGAGTACATGACTTTTTATATGGGTCTTTATTGTGTCTGCCTATTGATTGCCTCAAAATTCCTGAGATAAGAGTGGGTGCATGCACACATTTGTGCCTGTGCATATGTGCATGCACGCATGTGTGTTTATGGTTTGAAACCATCTTTGTTTAATTTAGATCAGAATAGTCATCCATTATGCTCTCTCCTCCTTGCTCTTTGACCCTCTGTAGTTTTACAGTCAAAGTCCTTGCCGGCATCCCTTAAGAGAATGCAAAGAACAGCTACATCTCCTCTGTCGCAAAGAATGATTTTCCAGAAAATATTTTCATTAAAATCCATGTGTCTTATACATGTCTTTGTAAAAGTAGATGGATCTCTCTCATGATTCAATTGTTGATTGGCAAGAGGACAAACCTGGGGCTCAGGGGTACCGGACATGCCAGCTTGCACTCCTATTTGTCACTTGTGTCCCCTTCAGAGCAGGGAAGCATTAAAAGGGTTTGGCACTAAACCCTGTTGCACTAAAGGCTATCATCTTGGCACAGAAGCCTGTCTCCCGCTTTGATGTCCCCACCAGTAGCTCTAGCATGTTCATTGACATTGAAGTCTCAGGAGAGGCGTGAAAGCACAGAGATAGGAGGAAACCAGTCCCACGACTGGTTTTCAGAAACTTCGCTCTGTGTCAAACCCAGATGCAATGGGTTTAAAACAGAGAAAATGCAGACCGTGAAGAAAAAGACAAAAAAAAAAAAAACACATTTTCCCCTAGCAGAGAGGCCTGCCACTGAGAGAAGAAACTTCTAGAGTGCTGAGAGGTGGGAAGTGAGGTAGTCAGTGGAAGGATGGGAAAGGGAATCTTCCCTCCTTTCCAGAGAGACAGCAGGAAGGTCAAAGACTCTTTGAAATATGTGCAAACCAAAGACATGGGGTAAAAGCAGGCTAGATAGGGAAGTGAAGGAAAAGGACCGTGGAGCCTGCAAATCAGGATTCTGATCCTGCTGTTTCCCACCAGCTGATGGTTCTTGGCTAAGTATTTTATCCAATTCAAATCTCAGTTTCCTTTTCTGTGAGGAAGTAGAGGGCTTGGGTCCCATGACCTAGACTGTCTATTCTTTTTATAATTATATGTCTGAGAGAAGCCATTGTATGAGACCCTTCTCCAAAGCTTGTTAGGAAAGAACTCTGAATGACTCGGAGCTCCTCTGATTAGACCTGCTATTGAATGCCTTCCCGTCATCCCTTTAGGGTAACCAAGCTCAATGATAAGACTGACAGGTATTTTTTTCTCTTATAATAGGCTTGTATCATAACCCCTCCTCCAACTGTAACATTCAGAAAACCAGACAGAGAACATTCTTCTTTTCCCCTGTCAGGTTGAGCAGTCTCCTCCCCCATTACTATGGCTATCATTGTGCATCTTGCTATCTCTCCAAAGGAGGATTGGCAAGCTGGGTTCGTGGAGCTACCAGTTCACCCCTGTACTCCTTCTGTGCCCTTCCCCCTCATGCAGTTCAAAATCCTGTTTGCTGGGGAAGAAAAATCATAGCTCACTGCTCTCCATCTTGGTGGGCATGTTCTCTGTGAGGTGTTCTGCCACTCCAAGCACCATTGTTCAGTGGTTGGTTGCTGTGCAGCTTACAGATCTGATTTGGGTTTGAGTAACATTAGTTAGGTTGATCAAATTTGCCCTATGCAGGCTGAGTATCATCCCTAGAACCCACATAAAAGTGGGAGAAGAGAACCAACTCCACAGGGTTGTCTTCTGCCCTCCATGTTTGCCCCTCCATGCATGTATATACATGTGTGCACACATAAATATGCAATAATAAAATTATTACATCTGTCATATACAGTGAATTTAGAGATTCTGACCCTGGTATAGAAACATCGATAAAGATGGCTAGGTTTGCTAAGTCTCTCTGATGGTTACTAGACCGTTCTTCATCATCTATTGTCTAGCAATGTAGAACGAGTGTTCATTCATCTAACCAGGACCCCCACAGCAGAGATTCCCAGAAAGTTAAGGTATAGCCATGATTAGTGCAAAGACACAGTTCAGTTGACAAACTGGGAGACAATGAAATATACTCTGGAAATATCGAAGAACTGCCGTTTGGGAACATTAGGTCTATAAAATTATTCCTCAGTTTGAAAGGGAAATTTGGGCATTAGAAAAAAACATTTTGACATACAAGTTGAAAATTGATAAAGACCAACAATATTATTACATGCTTCTCCAAAGAAGAAGCTTAGCAATGTAGAGAGGAGTCCCTGAGAAACACAGGTGGCTAGAAGCAGAACTGAGGCTCAGTCTGGGGCACGTGACTCCCAGTCAGTTCCTTCTTCTCCTTTCCGGGTCAGTGTCTTGTAAACAGAATGGGCCCTATCTGCAGATGGCAGACATGACAGTGTCAAGTGGTGACACCAAGCCCTTCAGCTGCCTCCAGTATCTCCCAGCAGCCTCTCTGGTCCAAGACCTCTTTTGTCTCTGGAAGTTTTCTCCGGGATCCCAGACTGCATAGCGCTGCTTGCCTGCCTCTGTGTTCATGTGCACTGGTTGCATTTCTTGTTTGGATATATTACCTGGCAGAGTCAAGGCTCAATAAATATTGGTTGAATCAATGATTTAAAAAATTGAAGATGGGCTGGGCGGTGGTGGCACATGCCTTTAATCCCAGCACTCGGGAGGCAGAGCCAGGCAGATCTCTGTGAGTTCGAGGCCAGCCTGGGCTACAGAGTGAGTTCCAGGAAAGGTGCAAAGCTCCACAGAGAAACCCTGTCTCAAAAAAAAAAAAAAAATTTGAAGATGGCACTAATGGCTGAATCACAGGAGTGGGGGTGGGGGTGGGGCTCTGCCATACATGTCACAAGGCTGGGTTAAAGCATTCCTCCTTGTGAAAATGTAGGAAGACTGGGGAAAGAATGGCAAATGAAACTATCCTCACAGGAAGGACAGTCAGAATGGGGACAGAGGTGGAGGGGCTGCTATATTCACGTGTGATGGAGAAAAGTGCAAAACTGTAGTTCCTGTAGGAAGTGGGACCCACATGATACCCATTACTTCTTGCTTAGCCCAAGGCTGGGCACTACTCATCACCATCTTTTTACCCAGAATCCCTCTCTTAAGATCAAAACCCAGATGCAAAAGTATTGTGACCACACAATCTCTCTGTGTGTTTATTAAAAATCCCAGAGAAGCACCATGTTCTCTACCTTATTTAATTCCTGTGGCAACTAGAAGGTGGCAGATGATATTGTTTTCATTACTATTGAGAAAGCTGATGGAGGAGACTGATTTTCAGCTTTCTAAACTTATATTCTGGCCATTAGGCAAACATTTCTTCCCTGTTCACTTAGACCAATGCTAAAATTTATACAGGGTGAATATTTTTATGCTGTTTCCTTAGGGCAATCTAAGATTTCCTTCTGTTTGTTAAAACTAATGCTAACACACACACACACACACACACACACACACACATGATTTTATCTGAGCTAGTATTTTAATGCAGTCCCCATTTACTAATAAGAGCATGCATTCTAGCAATCCTGCAAACCTATCCTGCAATCTAAAATGTTCCTGCATTATCTACAACTGTAACTTTTGAAAAGTTCCCATAGAGGAAGACAGAAGAAGAAAAAAAAAAAGATGGGGTGGGGGAGTCACACAAGCAGTCTTAAAAGAACTCCGTAATGCTATCAGTGCCCTCTCTAGTGTGGGCACAGTTTATATTTTCTACCTGCAATGAAACTGTATGTCTCTACCAAAGAGATGAACCGAAGGGGAGGGTGAGAAGCCGAATGCTGTTTGTGGCCGACGTTTCCCTGTACTTCAGGGGGTTCTTCTCTTGATCCCGTGTTGAACTACATTATTTGTGAGCCGTGTATACTACCGCCATCGTTCCACATAAATAAGCTATTACTTCCAAATGGTACGTCCTGTGGTGACTTTATCACCACCAACTCCCTTCTTCCCTCACACCATCCCGTAGATGAAAGATGCTATAAAAAGGTTAGAGGATGGCCAGAGCTGGAAACAGCTTTTTCCTGGAGACTTTTTTTTTTTCAAGATCAAAATCAGAAGTCAACCTTTTAAGGAGCAGCTCTGAATTTAATTTCCTTCCCTTTGTTCTTGGTTTTCATTCCCCTCAACTGCACTTAAGTCTCCAGTGTTCTTCTCGACCGGCGAAAGCCAATGATTAGCGCTTCTGTTGTCCCTTTCATCTGGGAACGGCAAGGCCGTCTGATGCTTCGCTGATGAGCTTCAGAGGAGTGGTCCATCAGGTAAGTCCTCTGATGCGCTTCTTTGCCGATTGCATGGCCAGTGGAGACTCCTCCCTAAGAGCAATGCCTTCCAGACCATAGGCTTAGGCTCTTTCAAAGGGCAGCTGGACTGGGGTGGATGGTCACGTTCTCACGGGGTAAGGGGTACACCGATGGAGGAGTGAACCCGCATTGGCACCCTGGCTGTCCTTCAACAGCTCTGACTTGCACAGGATGCCTCGTTTGGGGAGTTCCATCAGCTATGTTTCTCAGGACACAGGTGCTTGGGATTGGATATGAACTGGTCAGCCAGGCTGGCTGGTGTGTCTAGAGGTCTGCTGCTTTATGGTCAGGTGGTTGACATCCAGAACTAATAAACTAATAGACTGACTCTAAGATAATCTCATTTGATTACCTCCTTAGCAAACCTTGAGAACAGGGTGAGCAAACGAAAACCAAGAGAGTCTGTTCAAGTTCAAGTTCACAGACTCTCTGGGACAAGAAGGTCTAAGATCCATGTTGCAAATGAGAAAGAGAATTATCTTGAATACCTGAAGCCAATTTTCATTTGACAGGTGTGTGATCAATGGCTCATTGTCCCACAACCTCAGCTACCTTGACAAGTAGGACCAGTTCCATTGAAAAAGCACCCAGGGTGCAATTTATCACAGGTTCAAGTTGCATGGGTGTAGACCTGGGGCATCCTACTGGCAAATTTACAGTGGCTCAGAGCTTAAACAGTAGAGCAGGTTTGAGGAAGTAGCAGATATGAGTGCTATCATATTTCCTAAAAACGAACAAAACAAACCAGAACCCAATGTAGATGTAACCAACCGTCTTATTAAATAAGAAACACAGAGCCAATTCAGAGAAGAAAGCCAAGAGGTCAGAGCTAAGAGCCTCACCCTTCCTGCTTCAGCGATCCTCTTCAGTCAAGAGAGCTCTCCGAAAGGGACCTACTTCCTGTGTGTATGTCTTTATATAGTCTAGCTGTTCTGTCTTCTCATTGGTTGTAAACCCAAACACGTGACTGCCTCATCACTGCCTGTATGTACCGCCCTCCAGGTCCTCTATGGTATTGAGATTAAAGGCGTGCACCACCACTGCCACGCACTTGCTATGGCTCTAATAGCTCTGACCCCCGGGCAACTTTATTTATTAACATACAATTAAAATCACATTTCAGTACAAGTAAAATACCACCACAGAACCCCATGCACGGGGGAGAATGAGTAATAGAAAAACTTATCCCCATTTTTTTTTTTTCACCATGAAAGACTATACAGATTCTCTTTAAAAAGAAAACATGTTTGTCGCAACACTTTATGAAGGAAGTCAGTGATTTCTGGTATCTCTCCCCAGATCTGAGCCCATCCTTGCCAAAGAATTTCTGGTGAGGATGAGCCAGTAGCTGAATAGAGGAGAACATTTGAGGACCCCAACTTCCATCGTCCACTCTGGCTTTCAGATTATTGCCCCAATGCCAAATCACATTTAGCAAGAACATTCTGGGTTAGTGGGGTTGTAAGAGCACAGAGGCAGTCTCGGGATCTCATATCCCTTCCTCTACCCAACCTGAGATCTCTCTCTATCAAGAACTAATCTTGTATTTCAGTTGTCATAATGAAGTCAGAGTAAAAGGAAGTCCGTCATGTTTCCTGGTCTCACAAGAATATGTCAAGAACCCAGAGAGAAAACATTTCAAAACATAGGGTCATCTGTGCAATAGTAAGCTTCACATTACTGTAATGAAATGCCTGAGTCAATTAACCTACAAACAAAAAGCTTCTAGATGACCATTTGATGGTGAAAACCTAGTATCAGGCAGCCCCGCTGGTTTGGCCTCTGGTGAGGGTGGAAACTGGCAATGGCTAGATCACATGTTGGAGTGAGTGGTCACATCTTGAGCCAGGAAGAGGGAATGAATGAGATGCTGGGTTGCATAGTTCTCTTTACTAGTACCTTTCATTAGCCTAAGGACTACCTACTAGGCTCCCCTGTTAGAGGTCCACAGCACTTCCCAGTTCTGCCATCCTGGGGACCACACCTTTACATATGGACCTTTCAGGGATGTGATAATACCAAGCCACAGCCATGTGAAAGGCCCATGGCACCAGCAATGTTCATCAGCGATGATCCTTTAGCCACAACAATGCCAACTTTCCCTCAGGCACATTGAACACCCTGACTTCCTTTATTCACCTCCATATTGTTCTTCAACATTGCTGACCTCAGGGTTTCCACTCTGGCCACCTCTCCATAGTATCATTTCTGCTTTTATTGCAAATACAGACTGAATATGTTTGTCTCTTTAACTTGAACAGAAATACTATGACTGAACTATCAAAGTCAGGTAATATTTAAGGAAGCCAAGCACAGAAAAACAAGTGCTGTATGATCTACCATACAGCATGTGTAGGATCTAAAGCAATTGTTTTCTTTGGACTGTGGAGATGATTTAGTGGGTCAGAGGGACTGATACACAAACACGAAGATCTGAGTTCAAATCCCCAGCAACGACATAACCAGAGCGTTGTTACCTGCTTCTGTGACCTCAGTCATGTAGGAGGATGGACGCAGAAGAGTTGTTGGGACTTTCTGTTCACCAGCCTAGCTCCAGTTTTGTTGAGCAATCCTGTTTCAAAGGAATAAGGCAAAGAGAAATAGAGCAGAACAGTAGACACCTTCCTCTGACCTCCAGGACACGTGGGCACATGTACCCATGCATACTTCACATACACACCCCACATATAAATAAATAAGTACATGGATAAATGAAAATTTAAATTAAAAAAATTTAAGTTGTACTCAAAGAAGTAGAAGGTAGTACAGACTAGTAGTCAGGATGTTTGAGCAGATGTTTGGGCACAGATTATAGATTGTTAGGAGGGAAGTCTGTTAATTAAAGGAAACTTTAATAACCATGTATCACATTCCTGATACTTACTAAGAGATTAGACTTAAAGGTTCTCATTACAAAAAAGAGAATGATATATGAGGCACTGCACATGTTAATGAACTCAGTTCTGATATTAAATAGTATATGCCTGTTTCAAATAATCATGCTTTACATGATAAAGTTTCATATTTACATATAAAAATTTTAATTAAAAACTTTAGAAAGTTAGACAATCTTCAACATATCAAAGTTGGCATTGTGAGTCTACCCTCCACATTCTGTATCCCACAATCACCACTATTCACACCCTTGAAATACTCCCACAGTGCCACACTCATTCCACACAATGGCTTACCCACAGACATGGATGACATCAACATCACATATGGACTTTTAAGCCTTATCCAAACTTAACCTCCAGTCTCTAGGGTTGCATAAGACATAGCAGATGTTTTTTTTTAAAACAAATATTGGGTGGTGGACTAAATACGTGTGAAGATTTTCATGTCTGAGCTAAGGACAGGGCAAATACAGTTGAGTAGTAAGCAATACCAAGATCTGCTGGTGGAAGGAACATCCCAGAAGGTGGAGAAAGAGCTTCCTGCAGAGCCATCTGAATCCACTCTGAGTGTTCTTCAGGACTCAACTGTGGACTACCAAAGGAACACCAGGCATTTACAGGTGATTGGTATCATCGTTTTCCATGTGGGCTGAAGAAATGAATGTCAATCTCAAAACTCATTACAGTGAAGAGATATTTTGGAAATATTTAGTAAAAGGCAATTGTTCTTACTGGGATTTGCATGGGCCTCATTTCTTGTAGGTCACTAAGCCGGTGAATGAAGAGAATGAGATAGAAACCACTGAGTTGACTTGACAATAGTCCACTCTGAAGTAAAGGGCTCACAGAAAAGCAAAAGCAAGAGGAGAGTGCCCTTGGACCAGTCAGTGTGGTACAAACTGGGGAGAATGTAAGTGGAGTCCCAGTGGCCTGCCTCACTTCTCAGCAGCCCTGTCCTACTCGATAGTTTACCCAACACTTGAATAGAGACTCAGAAAGCACACTGACTGGAGCCACAGAGGACTTCTGTGTTGTCCAGAACGAAATGTGAATTGAGAGAAGTCCTCTGGGCACACTCAACAATGGGGGAACCGGCAACAATACTGTGAGAAGACACTTGGCCATAATGAAATATTAGGATATGTTTCTTCCCCCAAAATTGCGTCTGTGTACAGGTTGGAGGAACTTGTAGCTCCCCATACACTATGAGTTGACAGTGTGACCTAAGGCATTCTCCAAAGAAACGAAGAATAGATAAATGAAGGCAAGAATGGTTCTCTTTTCTGCATGTTGGTAGATAGATCACATTTGGGAGCTCTGCTTTGGGGCTCATGTTAGAACTGGCCTTTGAATTGGGAAAGAGGTAAAGCATATAAAATAGTTCAAAGCATTGCAACCATATCAGATGAGAAACAGTGGAAAGATCTGAGGTGAACAACTTGGCAAGGGGATGGCTCAGGGGCCAAGGCAATTACCTTCCATTATCAGAAGGCCTGTCACAAGAAGACATCTTGATGGGTCTGTGAGACTCGTCCCACAGGTGGTAACAGCAGCTGTCAGTTCTGTGGGTGCAATAACATTTCAATACAAACAAGAGATTAAAATAATCACAGCTATGATCGAAAGGACACTTACTGCTGTGTGTTGATGGGAGTCTTTTGATGGGAGCTTTACCCGAATACACGTCTAATGGACATTCTAAGTTCTCCTTTAGAAATATGCTGTTGCCATAATGGCAGAGTATAAAAATGTTCTAAGGTGTGCCCCCGATTCTCTCTTCCTCCATGTATATAAAATCAATATGAGAATTATAACATCATTTTCTGAATGTTAGACTCCAGGGCTTCTCTTTGAGGTCAGCTCCTTCTGTCAACAAAACAGCATCCTAAGCAAAACCCAGCAAGCATCTAAGAAAATGGTCCAGGCAGTGGACACACGGGCAGGAAAATGGAAAGGCAGTTCATTTCTTCCTGTCATTGGTAAGATGCACTCCATAAAGCATGGGACTCATTTTGATGCAAATGTTTTCATTCTAGAAAAGCTGTTAATTCTCCCTGCCCCATTCCCTCAAAAAAAAAAAAAAAAAAAAAAGCTAGGCCTTGATCTAAAAAGGATTCCAAATAAGGTGGCACCAATTTCACAGTTTTCTCATCTCTCTGGCGAGCCTGTGCACAGCACCTTCTTTTCTCTCAAACAGCTTTACCGTCTAGGAGTTGAGAGTGGAGCTCGGAGGAAGAACCCATGTCTGGCATGAGCAAAGCCCCACATTCCATCTCCTGTACTGCAAACCAAACCCACCAAACAAGCAAACGTGTGGGGCCCATTTATCAATGCACTTTAAGACGTTTTCAACCAAATGGCGAGTTAAGCTAGTTTTACTTTCAAGATAGAGAGAGGCTATGCAAGACTAGAGTTTTTCTCAGACATATAAAGAGAAGCAACCTCCAACTGAAGAGGTCCGGGAGGCAGCAAGAGGTAGGAGGAGCTGGCTGCAGGACAAAGTGGTCCAGGCTGACCAAAAGGCAAGCAACCTCTGGCTTCACTTAGAGAAAGTCGATTCTGCTAAGTCCGGCTCTTGGCTATCCCCAGCACTCAAACAGGCCTTAGTCCCCCTAATTGACAAGGTAGAGCATGTCAGGAAGACCAGGGCTGTCCAGATTAGCTGGTGGTCATCTCAAGGCCATGCTTAATCAATGCTCATGTTAATCACAGTAAAAGAATTCAGAACCCTCAGCTCCGGACATTCATAGATGTTGCTTACCTAGTAATCAAGGATCAAAGTTCTCCTTCGGGGTAAGTGATGTAAAAATGGGTTCTCTCCATTGCCCACCCCTCATCCCCAGTTTACTGGGGATCTTTACATGGAGATCTCATTTATTTCTCCTTCCCAGCGTGATCCATGTGTCCCTCTTTGGGTCTTCCTTGTTAGCTAGCTTCTCTGGAGCTGTGGGTTGTAGTCTGGTTATCCTTTGCTTTACATCTAGTATCCACTTATGAGTGAGTACATACCATGTTTGTCCTTCTGAGTCTGGGTTGCCTCACTCAGGATGATATTTTCTAGTTCCATCCATTTGCCTGCAAATTTCATGGTGGGCAATGGAGGGGAGGGGATAGGGGATGAGAAAATAAGGAAATGGGATGGTTGAGCTGGAACAGGGATGGAGGGGGGAAACAATGAAGAAATACCATGGTAGAGGGAGATATCATGGGGATATAGAGAAACCCAGTGCTAGGAAAGTTGGCAGGGATCCCCAAGGATGACCCCAGCTTGGACTACTAGCAATAGTGGAGAGGGTGCCTGAACTGAACTGGCTTGTCCCAGTGATCAGATCGGTGAATACCCTAACTGTCATCACAGAGCTTTTCTCTAACGACTGATGGAAGCAGATGCAGAGATCCACAGCCAAACAGGCAGAGCCCCAGGAGTCCAGTCGAGAAGAGAGAAGAGGGACTCTATGAGCAAATGCATCAGGATCATGATGGGGAAACCTGCAGAGACGACCAAACCAAACTAGTGGGAACTCATGAAAGTTGGATCAATGGCTGTGGAGCCTGCATGGGACTGGACTAGATACTCTGCATGGCGAGACAGTTGTTTAACTTGATCTGCTTGGGGCGAGGGGGCCCTGGTGGTAGGATCAGAATCCATCTCTGGTGCATAAGCAGGATTTTTGGAGCCCACTAGCTATGATGAGACAACTCCTGCAGCTTTGAGGCAGGGGGAAGGGCTTGGACTTGCCTCTACTGGATGTGCCTCCCCATGGGAGGCCTTGCCTTCTTGTGGGAGGGGAGTGGGGGGGTGGGTTGAGAGGGAGAGGCTGGTGGGGACAGGAGGAGGGAAGAGGGGGATCTTTGATTGGTGTGTTAAATGAATGAAAAAAATTCTTAACTAAAAAAAATGGGTTCTAAGGTCCCCCAAATATCACAACTGATGTTACTTCTCACTGAGCTTCAACACAATACAAAATAGTCTATTTGATACCAGTGCAAGCTTCTCGTTACGGCTTCTCAAAACTCAACTGTGTCCCCAGTTCTCACTCCCATGTAAGGGTTTTTATTTTGTTGTAGATATAGCATTCCTGTGTCAGAGGCAAGGTGGCTTTTGTTTGATTGTGCTTTGTTTGTTTTTTAAGGCAAGTCCCTGGGATAGAATCAGTCTAGAGGCCAGTGGAGTGAGCTCACTGTGCCATGTTATAGATCATGTTATAAGGGTAGATGTTTCTGCTCTTCTGCCACTGGAATGTCCAACTTGTAGGTCTTGAAGGTGACAGGATCTTCAGCCATATGCATGGCTGCTGCACACGTGAGCTTAGTGAAAAAGGACTTCTGGGCTCCTTTGTAGGTGTGGATGCTACAACCTTTGGAATTAAACTTCTGGAAGGTGGTTGGGCCCAAAGAGAGTCATTGTGTCTTATGAGTTCTTTTCCTTTTTTCTACTTTCAGGATCCAAGGCACCAGGATTTGGGCCAGGTAAGGCTTTGGATGAGCCAGAGCTGACCTACCTCTGGTTTCTGCTTAGAGGATAATGGAGAGGTCCTTCTTGGGTGACATGTGCCGATGCAGGTGCTGTTCTGTGTCCACTCCAGAGCTCTAGTTCATGGAGGTTTCTGCCACTTGGAAGTACTTCATCTCCTCCATAGTGAGTCCCTTGTGGGATGAGCAGCAAGCATCTTTTAGTCCTGCCTGGTGCTAGGAACACTGGATGCTCTCGTGGGCTTACTTCATAACCAGAGAATTCACAGTGGCATGTAGCTTCACCCTTCACCATCAGGATCTTGTCTAAACTGCCACCAGCCATTGTTGAGGTCATGACAAGGGAGTGTTACCTAAGAATTCCCTCCAAATTGAGACGTTTCCTCCAAGAGGGAGGAGGGAAGCTCATGAGCCTTAGGAAGTAAATGACCTCAAATCCAAGAAAGCTGAAACTCACAAGATTCACAAGGCCACTTTCTAGCCTTCTAAGAACAAAAAAGTAGTTGCTGGGGAGAGGAGACTCTCTGACCTGTTAAACAGCCTTCAAGTTTAGAGGGTGCAGAGGCTGCAGCTTTCCTGAGCTATCACTCAGGCCCACCTGGACCTTTCAGTGATACAGCTGCCTTTGAATCATCCATACTCCTGTAACTAACCCCAATATGTTCATTGGTTCACCAACTTGGACATAGGCGGTTGTTGGTTGGTCTGTCGTTGGCTCTCTATCTGGGGTAAATGGACATCTGTTAGCATCTCCCCAGGAAAAGTCTCACACAGTTGGTGGAGAGGACACACTAGCCTCCCTTTCCTCCGTATTTGGTGAGGTGTTGATAGTTGGTTCTAGAGTCACTAGCTTCTAGGTGATACTGCCCACATTTGACATAGGAGGAGTCCTGGGCACAGGATCCTTGCCAACATTCCACGAACAGGGATGTATGTCCTACGTACCTACTAGGCCCCAGAATGGTCAGTTCTGGTTGTCTTGAAGCCATCGAGAAAACAAAACCTGGTCTGTCTATCATTCTCTGTCTGGGAAGGGCAACTATGATTAACAACAATTATACATTTTAAAACGATTATAGAGAGAGTTTTGAATGCTCTCAACCCAAAGAAAGGGTAAATGTTTAGGTGATGGATACACCTATTTCTCTGGTCATTATTCAATATGTAAGTATACTGAATATCATATAGCATTCCCAAATATTATTGTGGACCAATGAAACATTGTTTTA
Source organism: Peromyscus californicus insignis (assembly GCF_007827085.1). Classification (NCBI taxonomy): domain Eukaryota; kingdom Metazoa; phylum Chordata; class Mammalia; order Rodentia; family Cricetidae; genus Peromyscus; species Peromyscus californicus. The sequence goes on along the minus strand of NW_026294606.1, from coordinate 22,681,148 downwards.
AAGATTTATTTATTTATTTATTTATTTATTTATTTATTTATTTATTTATTTATTTATTTATTTATTATGTATACAGCATGTATGACTGCAGACCAGAAGAGGCCATCTCATTACAGATGGTTGTGAGCCACCATGTGGTTGCTGGGAATTGAACTCAGGACCTCTGGAAGAGCAATCAGTGCTCTTATCCTCTGAGCCATCTCTCCAGCCCCACAATGAAACATCTTAAAAAATTTTCAAAACTACCTCTCTTTGCTGCCAGACCTCCACCATCATGAGTCGCATACACGCTACAGGGAAGGGCATGTCCCAGTCATCATTGTCCTACCACCATAGCATCCCCATCTGGCTGAAGTTGACAGTTGATGACATAAAGGAACATGTTGACAAATTGGCCAAGGAAGGCCTGACTCCCTCCCAAATAGGTGTGATCCTGACTGACTCACGTGGTGTGGCACAGGTCTGTGTTGTGACTGACAATAAAATCTTGAGAATCCTTCAGTCCAAAGGCCTTGCCCCAATCTCCCTGAGGATCTCTACCATCTGATTAAGAAAGTGGTTTCTGTCCACAGGCATCTTGAGGGGAACAGAAAGGAGAAGGATGCTAAATTCTGCCTGATTCTGATAGAGAGCAGAATTCACTGGTTGGCTCATTACTATAATACTAAGGAGGTCCTCCCACTCAGTTGGAAATATAAGTTGTCCACAGCCTCTGCTCTAGTGGCAGAAATTCTCTTGTGTACACAAGCAATAAAATCACTTCAAATAAAAACATTCAAAACTATCTAAATGAAATGTTTCCTAATTCATTAGAAAGCAGACTTTCCTTTATAACGAGAAATAAATACAACAAAACAAAACCTAATATGTCTTAGATAATAAGATATCATGCTGCCCCCAAATATCCCTATTTGTTTTGGGGGTAGGTGGGTAGGGAGGAGGGTACATATATATTTGGTTTTGGTTTTGTTTTGAAAGCTTTGTGAAGGTGAATGCTCTGCATTTTTATTTTCCCACTTAAGATGAACTCTTCATTTATTTTAGCAGTATAGGGAGTTGATATGGTTGGTTGAGACAGATGAAAGTGTAGGAAACATGGCAGAACCAAAGAGAATTCTATTGGTAAAGACTTTTTAAAAGATGTAAGACATAGGTCCCCCCGCCCCCCAAAAAAAAAAACAGGGTTTCTCTGTGTAGCTTTGCACCTTTCCTGGATCGCGCTCTGTAGACCAGGCTGGCCTCGAACTCACAAAGATCCGCCTGCCTCTGCCTCCCGAGTGCTGGGATTAAAGGCGTGTGCCACCACTGCCTGGAAAGATATAGATTCTGATAACATGGTTGATTACCCAAATGACTGAGTGAGGATACAAGCAAAGGAAACACAGGAAACACGGTGTTGTACCTCTAGGTACCCTCCTGAAATGTTTCCCCCTCACAGCAGAGGCAGACTGAAACTTTTGATTCCCAAGTCTCCGAGTATGTTCTTTTCTCTTGATATTAATAACTCCACTTTGCATCACATGCCTTGGTTTAAAATTGTTTTAGCATCCGTTCATTTAGGTATTTATAGTTAGGATTTCACACTCGGCAGAGGTATGTACCGCAGATTCCTTTTGACTCAATGTGCAGGCAGGGGAGTGTTTTCCTTTACTTGCTGCATCAGGAAAGAATGGGGGTAAAGGAGACAAGGGAGATGAATAAAAGATCCTGCAACACTTTCTCCTGCTGGGGACATCAGGTTCTGTCCTGCTTCAGTGACAAGGCCTGGTTCCCAGAGTCCCTTCTAAGTTCAAAGACTAACAGTGATTTTTAAAGATTTTACTTCAATTATGGGTGGATGCCTGTGTGCCTGTGCAGAAGTATGTGCATGGGAATGCAGGCACCTGCAGAGGTCAGACTGGATGACCCAGAGTTACAGTTACAGGTAGCTGTGAGTCACCATAGTGGGTGCTGGGAACCAACTCTGATCCTCTGGAAGAATAGCATATGCTCTTACTGCTAAGCCATCTCTCTAGCCCCAAAGACCAATATCTAACAATTCAGATCCTTCATTTGCTTTCAAGTTGGGATAGTGTTTCAACAAAAGTTTATTTAATTATTTGTTTGGGCGAGCACATCTGACCTGGCCTAACAATTAAGCATCAATGAAGGAAGAAGCAGTACGACCCAGGGAACTTCTTTATTTCAAAAATATCTCTGAATGTCCCATTTTCTGAGCTGGAAGAAAGGGTAAGCAGTCCTTTCTCTTTCTAACAGGTTGGGGCAGAGGCCTGAACATAGCTGCCTTAGTTTAGACTTTTGGCAGGCCCCTCCAATCCTTTATATTTCAGGCTGGCTTTCCTCCTAGTCTTCTTTGACCTTCTATTACAAAATAAGATTTTGCATCATTCCAAGTCTATTGGGAGATATGTATGCCTGGATTATCCCTCTCCTACTCTACACAGGGGGCTGCAGAGATGGCTCAACAGCTAAGACCACTGGCTGCTCTTGCAGAGGGCCCAGGTTTGAATCCCAGCACCCACCTGGCAGCTCACAATCAAATGTAACTTCAGTTCCAGAGGATCAAACAGCATCTTCTGACCTCCTCGGGGATGCACAGATGTGGCACACTTATACAGGCAAAATATTGTCACATAAAAAAGAACAGGGGACGAGAGAGAGAGAGAGAGAGAGAGAGAGAGAGAGAGAGAGAGAGAGAGAGAGAGAGAGATCCACAAATGCTGAATACACCTATGGTGGAGTTCGCAAATACAGTGTGTAACTAGTATGTTTACAGTCACAGGGTCCATACCCAAGCCCAGACAACAACAAATCTACTCAAAGAAGAAACTTGACTCATATTTCCTGAGTTGATCTGATTTTCTTTCTCCAACTTGAGCTTTGGACCCTTGTTCCTTTGGAAGAATTATAGTTTCACCCTCTTTCCAGCACACAGACCATTTGATACTAACCAGCTGATTAATTAAGGCCTTGGCTAGCTGATTTAGCGGCCGTATTATGGAAGCCCTGTTGAAATATTTATGAAGCAGTGAAACAATCACCCCAATCAAGCAGCTTCACACATTTCCACAGGCAATGTGACAGTCGCTTTTCAGGACTTGACATGGTTTTTAAAAACACCAAATACAAGCAGAGCATGATGATGCACATCTGTAAATCCAGTGATAGGGAGGCTGAGACAGGGGAATCACATGCTGTTCAAGGACTGTCTCAGAGACATAGTAAGTTTCCCATGGGCTTAGACTACATAGCAAGACTCTGTCTCAGGGAGAGAAAGAGAAAGACAGAGGGAGGGGGGAGGGGGAGAGGGAGAGAGAGAGAGCGAGAGAAAGATACATATGTGTGCGTATATACAAAATCTGTATATATGTGTATTTATGCGCACATACAGTCATCCCTCTGTATCCATATAATCTGAATTTATAAATTCAACCAAACATAGACAGAGAAGATTTGAAGAAAAATATTCTACCTACATAATGATGGTTTTATTTAGTTATTTTCCCAGACAAATCTGCATAACAGCTGCTTGCATGGGCTGAGTCACCTAGAGATGACCTGATATTTGATTTAGGGCTGTGCACAGGTTACACCGAAATATTATACCGTTTTAGATGAAGGTATGCATCTGGGCATGTGTAGCTTTGGGTGTCTTCTATGGTCCCGGAACCAGTTCCTTTCTAGATAGCATGAAATGACTAGACAACGAACTTATCTATGTGTGTCTGAGCGGCTAACATTCTTCAAATGCTTAGCACAGAATAACACTCTGAACTTAGAAACAACCCATTGTCTTTGAAAGATTTCCTATCTTTGACTAGAAAAGTTGGATGTTCTGTCACACTCTCCTCCTCACTCCTCACTCACCTTCACCCCTACACAGGGGAGATAGATGGGGTCAGTGTCAAGGTGATGGGGAATTCCCTTTATAAGCCACTGAGGCAGCCTTCCATTGCCAATCCAGTACCGGCACTCAGAAATACCAGTATGAGGCAACAGTCAAAAATTCAAAAGCCTTTGTGGAAATTGCTGTATTTCCACCTTAAGGTACCTTTGGAACATTCAGTCCAAGATTAGCTTTCAGGGCACTAGTTTGGCCATTAAGCAAATTTATCTTAGTTCAATGTGCAGCGGGAGCCGTTTAACAGAGCTCAAGACTCAGTGTCTCTTTTAAAAGCAGTCCATCCTCTCAACAAAAATAGAACCCAGGGAGTGACAGCAGAGCCTCCTGCCGACTGAACCATCTTTACAAACAGTTATTCTATTTTCAAAAGAAGAATATATTTTTTCAATCGTGTTTAGACATTGTGTAGCTTAAAGGCAAGCATACCAAGATTAATTGTGTTGTGACCATTAGCAAAGCAGGCAGGCCTGAGATAAATGGTCTGCTCAGAACATCTTTCCCATACTACATGCAGAATTTTATTTTCTGTATTGCTCTCTGATGGTCTCAAGGGTTCATTGTATTTATATAAAGATTCTTTGCTTCTCCAAAGCCCAGAATGTTGATATTTTAACACGTCATCTTCAAAGACTCCAGTGTGAAAAGAATTCATTTTTAAAAACCTGTTATCTATATCCCAGAGTTATTTACAAAGGAAAGGGGACTTTTTATAGCAAATCTATGTAAATCAGTGGTTCTCCAGAGGGGGTAGTTTCATTCCCCTGAGGTCATTAGTCAAAGTCTGAAGATATAAGTGGTCACAGCCAGTATCTAGAAGGCAGAGCCCAAGGACTCTTTGAAGTGTCCAGGACAGACCTACAGCAAGGAATTATGCAGCCTAGGTGTCAGTCAGACTATGGCTGATCCTGCTGTAGATATTTTGGCTGCATATCACAGTGCAGCTTTGTTTCATCCAATGGAGAATTAGCTCAGAACAGAACAGAACAGGCACCTGTGTCCGCAGGAACTGCCATAGATGATGTGTTAACGCGAGTGCACACATCCTTTTTTTCCTCTACATGTCTGGTCAGAGAGACTACCATGCTGGAAGTAAGACTCAGTCCGTAGCAGTTAGGACTTACATAGCTCAATATGTTAGAGGGAGGTAGTGCTTTCCTTGTTAGTCATGGCAACCGTCCCAATTGTCTATGGAGAAGCTACACAGAGCTACACCTTCTGCTGATATTCGGGGGCGGGGAGGGGAACCCTTACTATCTGGATATTTACTCTACCAGTGATATGCAGCACAACCTTGGGGAACTCCTTGGCTCAACAACATTATGACTCATAGTTTCGGATGGCCTGTCACATGCTAAGAACACATGGTCCTAACTCTGTCCATCTATGAGTCTAGATTGTTTTTAAAAACCACATCTGTATTTTTCAATCCTATATTTTTCATACATCAACAGGGAGGGTTTAATCAAGGTTTGGGGAACCCTCAAATTCTGTTGCTGCTTGTACACACAGATCCAATTTTCACAGCTTGTATAACCCTCTCAACTTTTGGGCACCGGGAAAGACATTCTTTGCTGTGGTAGAGCCTAGGAAGGAGCCCATAGGGATAAAATTAACCAAACACCTCTTCATTGTTTCTTCTAGAAGACATGGAACTTGCCAAGACAAATGTATCAATTTATTCTTCCTAACTGCCAGGAGCACCTGAATTTCAAGGCAGCAACCATCCAACTTTCAAAGTAAAATCAAAGTGGTTGGTATTCAGTACCAAGCCTTCAGGTATGTTTTCACCACTACAAGCCTATGCCAACAGAGAGGCTGGACAGGGGCCTGCAGCAGATTGTTCAATCTCTTTGAACTTTATTTATAAGCTGTTAACTGTAATTATAGTAACAGGGGTAATATGAGTTAAGAAAAATGCCTTCATCTTAAAAACATCTTTTCAGGGTTAAGCATGTCCATGGAGACCCCAGGACCCAAACAGATTAAATGTCAGAATCCCAGAGAATAACTAGAAAACCCTAAAACCTTACCAAGGCCAGCATCAAACTCACTATGCAGACAGAAGGACTAAGCAGTGAAGTGCCAAAGGATGGGCACACATGGGTATCAGACATTCTGCTAACAGCAGTAGATATCAGAAGGCAAGATGCCAACGTTTACAGGGTTCAGAAGGAAAATGCAGCTAGCCCTTGAATTACATATCCAGTCAAATAATCTGTGATGAACAAAGGAGAGATAGACATGTTCCCTGAGCCAGGCAGTGGTGGCGCATACCTTTAATCTCTGCACTTGGGAGGCAGAGACAGTCAGATCTCTGAGTTTGAGGCTAGCCTGTTCTATAGATTGAGTTCCAGGACTGTTACACAGGGAAGCCTTGTCTTGAAAAAAAAAAAAGTTCCCGGATATGCAATAGCACAAAGAATACAGCACTCTCGAATCCCAAGTGCAAATGTTAGCTGAAGGGCTTGCTCTAGAGATATAGAAATAAAGGAAGCTTTGTTTCTTTGGTTTTTTGTTTTTGTTTGTTTGAAATAGGGTCTCATGTAGCCTAGGCTAGTCTAACACTCAGTATGCAGTTGAGGATGAGCTAGAACTCCTGATAATCTTGCCTTCATCTCTCAAGTGTTGGGATGACAGGTGCACACGACTATGGCCAGTTTTATGATGAACAGGCTTAAGAGAGCAGTAAAGGCAAGAGAACATGTAATAATGAAGTGTGATCAGAAAGGGACAAGCAAGTCAGGGGACAAACTGTAGACTCACAGACACTTAACCAGATGCCCTGTTTGGAGCAGCAGCAGTAGTTAGCACAGGATCATATAACTCTCCAATAGAGTCCTTTACGAGTAAGATTCATCGAATCATAATAGTTACATAGTATTTTAGAATAATATCTGAGGACAAAGCTTGTAAGGCTCAATTAAAGCTTGCTCATTGAATTTAAGCATTATAAACCTTAGCAATAAAAGATAATGAGACTAATTCAAACTGGGAAGTAGAGAGGATCAGAGAGTGAAGATAAATATGTAAGTACATGTCTTAATTTTCCCCAATAGAAAGTGAAGGTGCTGTCTAAAACAGATAATGTAAGAATATAGAATTATGGGACTTAGGACAGCTGCTCTTTGTAACTCTTACTTTTGACGTTTCCCCAGAGGCCTCAGGTTATGAGGCTGGATAAGATCAAAAAGTTATAAGCACAAAATTGGAAAGGAGGCAGAGAAAGGATTACTACTGGTAGATAACACATCCCCCATAATTGCAGTACCACAGAGAATCTTCTCAGAAACTGTTGCAGATTGTAAATGAACCCTGTATGTGAGTAGAACATGTCAGAAATTGATAGTCTTAATAAATTATAAGGAATGATAACATTTGCAGAAACAGCAGAAGGTAAATTACCAAGAAGAAACTTACACTGGAAATGCAGAAAACCTTCCCGAAGAAAACATGACATCCATCCTCCCTGATAGAACCAAAGTGAAAGCCAGTGAGTGGAAAGAGCATGGAGATGTCTGTGTGGCCCAAGCTGCCCTACAAGAGGTTTTGGTTTGTGTGTGAAATGTCCCCCGACACATCATGTGCTTGAACACATTGTTGCCAGCTAGTGGCATTCATGGGGTGAACCTTCAAGAGGTGGGGCCCAGCTGTCAGGAGTGCTGGGGGACACATCTTGAACAGTCTCTCTGCCCATAGCTGGCCCAGAAGAAACTGCTGCTTGGTCAGTCGCCACAATGCGACCAAAAAACTCACTGCTCGATCTCAGCAACACATCCCGAGTCACTCCTACCACTATGTCTTCCTCATAAGGAGACTGACACCTCTTGAAACTATGAGCCCGAATACATCTTTCCTCTACTAAGCTGCTTCTTTCATTGCCCCAGCATCTGGAAGAGGAAACAGCACACAAATGTAACATGTTCCAAATCTAAATATTAGCTAGCGAGATAAAGAAGAACAGTCATTCATATTGCAAATTAAGATGCAGTATGCAGTCTCGATGGTTAGCAGGATGGGTTACCATGTTATAAGCACAGACAGTGGAAAGGTGAGTGACAGAGGCCCGCAAACAGTCCAACCTGGATCCAATGGGCAGCTCGCAGAGATGACGCCAATGTGACGTTTCCCTTTGTAAATATTGTGTAATGATAAGATGATTCACTAGTGTAGCCATCCACCTATATTTTCATCTTTCTTTCTCATGAATATACTTGGAGTCGTCTCTTCTAGCTCTTTTGAGATGCACAATGAAAGCATTGGGAAGATTTTTAAACAAACATTTTGGAGATAATCAAGTCTCCAGTTGAAGTGAGATGAAGGAAGGCCTTCTGTCCCTTAACGTGTCTCAAATAGACTCCAAAAAAAAAAAAAAAAAAAAAAAAAAACCCAAGAAGGAAGTGCATGTAGATTTTTTTTATTAAGTCAGGAAAACATTGGCAGAAAACAGCATTGTCCTTTGGACCCTGGAATCTAGGAACCTTTGCTAACTGTGACCCCAAATCCAGATCCCAAAGAGAAAAGGTGGAGCCTTCTAACTCTGTAAAATCATTATTGTTTTTCAGGGCAGGTACCATAAGTAAAGTCTCAAGATGGACACCACACTGGGAAAACTATTTCTAGCTCATTTCACAGAGAATCAGCTAATCTTCCAAGTGCACAGGCCATTTCTTGTCCAAATGGCCAGTCATTTGTAGAAAAATGGAGAAAGGACATTAACAGAAAGTTCCCAAGGAGTAAACTAGCTTTTAAACATGAAAAGTTGCTGAGCCTTACTTATAAAAGAATAAAAACCAAATCAAAATTGCCCTGTAGTGCCAGTTTTCATTTGGCAGTTTAGCCAAACCTAAAAGCCCACAGTAAATCCGTAATAGGACAGAGCTGACTCGTTGCCAGAGAAGACTATTAATTCCAAGTCTCCTAGGGAAAACAATTCACCGATATTTGCCAAAATTAAAAGCATGTTACCCATGTTCACTTCAGCAGCTCATCTACCAAAAGCAGAATAACACAGAAAATATTAGCATGGCCCCTGTGCAAGGACACCATACAAACTGGTGCAGGGTTCAGTATTTGGGAAAAATGAATTTACTTGCTGACCTAGTCTTTCATTTTTAGGATTCTATGCTACATGCATCTCATACTTACACAATTATGTGTTAGCCGATTTTTATTATGACTTTCCTACTATAGTAAAAGATTACACTATCATCCAACAATGCTAATTCACTTAAATAAATTATAACACAGCCACTCAGTGGAATATTATACAGTTACAATAAAAGAAAGAGAAAAGAAAGAAGTTTTTTCTATACTAATGTGGAACTATCCAGAAATACTTTTAATACATATTAAATACATATTAAATATTAAATACTTTAATACATATTAATCCATTATGGTATTCTGGTATAAGAGGAAGAAATATCTTCACAGTTTAGTTTTGCTCTATCTGCACAAAGAATCACTACAACCACAAAAATACTCACAAAATGGCTACCCATCCATAAAAGTCTATGTAACGAAGAAACTAATAAAATTGGCTACTGATATTCCTCTAAAATGAAAGAAATTCTATCTAGGTATATACATGAAAGACTAGAAAGCAAGAACTCAAATAAATACTTCTACATTGATGTTCATAGCATTATGAACAACAACCCAAAGGTAGAAACATCACAAATTCTCACCAGTAGTTGGAAAGATAAATATGACTATATATTTATGTATAACACAGACATACACACACACACACACACACACACACACACACACACACACACACACATATATATATATATATATATATATATATATATGCATGACTATCATTCAGCCTTGAAAAGTAAGGAAATTCTGATATATATCAACATCTTCAATGAATTTTTAAAGGCATTGTGCTAAGTGAAATAAACAACACACAAAAGACAAACGCTGCAGGATTCCACTTATATATAATGCATTAGACAAGTCTCCAGAAGAACAGAAGTGATATATAATGAATACATACAAAGGGGTTTAGTCAATTGTTTTACACAATGGCTGGGTAATCCAACAGTGGCTGGCTGCTCACTGCAAAAACTGAAAGAAAACTCAGTAGCTCTTTGGTCCCCAAGGCCGGACAACTTATCAGTCCCAAACTGGCACAAAAGATCTGGAGGAGTCTTGGAGATCTGTTGGTCCTTAGTCCATTTTTGAAGCTGGGTTCTGATGGCTTAAAGGACAACAGCACAGTTGCTTTGGTAGATGATGTGCATTCACCAGCGAGGAGTAAAAGCTGGCATGCAAGTCATCCCTGTTTGTCTCTCAAATCCCATTATGACTGAGCCACCCTCAGAAGATGCACCAAGAGGTAGCTTCACAAACCCACCCAGAGGTGTGTATCTTAGTTGATTCCAGACCCAGGTTTATCTATTACATGCAAGGAATCGAGAATAGCCAAATTCATAGAGAGAGAAGATAAGACAGAAAGTCCTGGAGGCTGAGCAGGAGATGGAAGCTCTGACTAACAGTCTCACCTTGGGAAGATGGGGTGATTCTGCAGATAGATTATAGTGCTGACTGTACATCCTCAGATGGTGTGCTTTAAATGGTTCAAATGATTCCGGTTGTGCTCTGCATGTTTCTGTTGCTTTGTTTACAAACAAGGTGTTGTTGGGTAGTCCACGTTGGCCTTGAACTCAGGATTCTCCTGTTTAAGCCTCCTGAGCACTGAGGTTGCCACCATTATGCCCAGCTGCTATATTTATTGTAATACCAAAAGAAATTGTCTGGTAATGAAGGCAGGAGTGTACATTGAAGATGCAGAACTGGGAGAGACACCACTCAACATATGTCTCTTGAACTATGTAAATATATTATGTAATTACCCAACAAGTCATTTCTGAAGAGCCATCTGGACTTCTTCTCGGATCACTTCTGCAATGTGATTTTTTTTTCTCTATGCAAATATTACTTTTCTTTTTTGTCTCAGTGTCTTAAAAGCACCTACATCATTATAAGATTGGGAAGATTAAACTTCCACACGCCAGAATATTAAGTAGCCATGGCTAAGTGAACCATAAATCTGTGGTTCCCTCCTGGCAATCTAAAGAGGTGCAGGTTAGGGCATCCGAGAGACTGTCTCCACCTAGGTCTCTGCGGAACTGGTTAGTCTCATGGACTGCACTTGCCTGCAGACTCTGCCTCCTATGCAGGAAAGGTGAGATAGGCTAGTTCTGACTACTTCCCTCTACTCTACCCACTTGCCAAAGCAGCCCTTTGCTCACGACTGGTCTTCACCTCACCCTTTTTTTGCTGCTTGGTTTGGTCTTTAGAGACAGGGTCTTGCTGTGTCCTCTGGGCTGGTCTTAAACTTACAGCAGTCCTTGTGCTTCAGCCTCTAGAGTTCTGGAGTTACAAATGTGTTGTTATCACATCCTGCTTTCTTCCTTCAGCCCTTGACACATCACCCCCTCTTTCGTCTGGCTTCCTTTTGCCTGCAGGAGTCCTCCCTTGCAGGGGAGCTGCAGGAGGAAGAGCTTCAGCTGGGTCCCACGCAGTCCCTGTCTGCAGCTGACCAGCCTCCACTTAAATGATTCCATTACAAGAGAGACAACCACCACTGAAGTACCTGGTACCGCACCACTGTCACTCTTCCTTACGTGGCCAGAGGCGTCTACACATCAGTTCTGTTTTGTTTTCTAGAAACAGGAAAAGCAAATATAATTCTCTTCAGTATGAGGTGCCTTCATATAGAGTGTCTACTTAGTTTGTGGGAGGCTCTGGGTTCCATCTCCAATACCACAAAGAACCAAAGCAAAACACAAATTCTCGTTTCCGTCTTGCAGGGATTCTCTTTCAGGCTTTCCCCTCTTTGTAGCCAGAAGTTTCTCCAGTCCTCCTGGCCCTGCAGTCCCTCAGCAACCTATAAAAATAATCACTCAGAGACTTATATTAATTATGAACTGGATGGCCTATGGCTCAAGCTTCTTGCTAGCTAGCTCTTATAACTTAATTCATTTCTATTAATCTATAAGTTGCCACATGGCCATGGTGTTACTGGTCTGTTGGCATCTTGCTGCTCCTTGAGAAGCAGCTGGCATCTCTCCTTACTCTCCTTTTTCCTCTCACTATCTCTCCTGGATTTTCCCGCCTGGCTCCATCCTGCCCTGACATAGGCCAATGCAGCTTTATTTATCAACCAATCAGAGCAACACATATTCACAGCATACAGAAAGACATCCCACAGCACCTCATCCCCTGATGAACCCAACTCTCAAATAAGTTTGACAATCCTCACCCCCAGCACTTCTCTGGGCCCACAGCCTTCCACCATATGAACAACCTAAGGAGTAAGTCTCTCCCTTCCCAGTTGAACTTAGTCTATCACACATATTAATTATTGCATTTAACTTGGTTTGTTTGTGGGTTTGCTTGTTTGTTTGAGACAGAGTCTCTTTGTACATATTTGGCTGGCCTGGAATTCACCATGTAGGAAATACTGCCTCCAGATTTGCAGCAATCCTCTTGTCTCAGCCTTAGGTTGTCAGTACTGGGATGACATGTGTGTATCAACATGCCTGGCTCAGCCTACATCTGGACTATAGCTTTAGAAGAGGCCCAGAGCAGTAGAATCAAAAGTTGTAGGTGGAGACTTCCTGATCTAGAGACTCAAATAAAAAGTCTGGGCATTACATTTGAGGCAATTACATATGGAATAATAACAAATGTGTGCCGGAGGAAGGACAAATTGTAGAAGAGAATTTAGTCGTCACCTACACAGCTCACATGATTCATAAGCTCAGCCCGTGGGGTTGTACAATTCTGTGCTCTACCTTGCTCTTCCTCCCCCTTGGATAGAGTGACATCTTCCGGGTTCTTTCATTAGCATTGTGTTCTCCTGCCACATAGAAAGAAGTGTCATGAAATGAGTTCTAGGTATAATATCAATGGCCCAATGTCACCATTTTAAACAACAAAATTATCGTTTTTAGCTTTCATGCTGCTTTCAATTTTTATACCATATAAAATATATATTTGTGTTAAGATCGCAAAGTGTTTTTCTGAAGAGCATAGCCTTGTGTTGGTATCTAAGACGTGAAGAATGACATTTGTATAAAAGATAGATTGGCATTGCTTTTGTGTCATTGTGAACAATAAGTTAGTATTAAGATAATTTTTAAAACAATACAGGAGAAGCAAAGTAAACAGCTAAGAGAAGTGGTAGTTCTGTACAGATGATGACGGGTTGATTCTGAACATTGTGTATATATCAGCCACTCACCCATCCACGTCCTTCAGTCATTTGTCCTCCTGTCTTCACTCCCCTTTCCTTGCCTTGTCTTCCTCTCCTTTCTTCCTCTTCCTTTCCTCTCTTCGCATTGTTGTTTCTGAGACAAGATCTCACCAGATAACCTGGTCTGGACTCAAACACACAATTTTTCTGCCTCAGCCTCCTATGTGCTAGGATCTGAGGTGTACACTGCCGTGCTTAACACAATTATAACCCCGCTTGCCTATTTCCCATAGATTGCTCTTTCAACCTGTTTTTAATTATCTCCACCAAGTAACCCTGCTCTTCATTGGATTCCATTAATCCCTCCTACTTTTTAATATTCAAAGTATTTTAAGAGTCAAAGAGATGCCATGGGATATAATTCATCATATGAGCAGGCCAATGCTACTTCATCTCTTGCAAGTGGGTTTTTTTTTCTTTAAAAGCAATTTAAATTTTTTAAATGTGGTTAGAACACATAATATAATATTTACAACCTGAACCATTTGTACATGCATTGTTCACAAGTGTCAAGGGTGTTTACATTGCCACACATGCAGTCTCCAGAATGTTCTAGGTTTGTAAAATAGTTACTTTTTTTCACATTAAACAATAATCTCAATTATTCTGTCTCTCAGTCTTTGTCAGCCACTATTCTATTACAATGAAGTTGGCAACTTTAGATGCCTCACAAAAATAGAATCACCTAGTGTTTGCATTTTTTACAACTGGGCTCCTCAGTTTAGCAAGTATCTGTTGCTGGCATTTTCTACAGTCTCGCCCAGGGCCCACAGCCGCTCAGACCCAAATAAACACACAGTTACTTATATTAATGATGGACTGTATGATCTAATGGCTCAGGCTTCTTGCTAGCTAGATCTTACATCTTAAATTAACCCATTTCTACAAATCTATACCTTGCCACATGGCTCATGGCTTACTGGTATCTTTACATCTTGCTTCTCATGGCAAGTCTCTGGACTCAGCCTTCTTGTTCCCAGAATTCTCCTCTCTGCTTGTCCTGCCTATACTTCCTGCCTGGTTACTGGCCAGTCAGCATTTTATTTATTAACCAATCAGAGCAACACATTCACAGCATACAGAGCGATATCCACAGCAAGTATCCTTGAGGCTTATCCATGTTTTAACATGCATCAGGATTTCCTTCTTTAGGAACAAGTAATAGTCTATTTCATGTGCATAATGCATTTTGTTTACCTGCTCATCTGACAGTGGGTATTTACATGGCTTCTGCTTCTTGGTTATTGAATATAATGCTGTTGTATTAATAGTGTGCAAATGTGTTCTGTATTTATGTATTTTGCATTTATGATTAACTAGACACTGGGATTGTGAGTGCTTGTCTGTTTTTCTCGAAGGAATCTCCACAGAATATTTTACAGTGAGTGCATTATTTTATATTCCTGCTGGCTGGGCACAAGGTTCCAGTTTCCCCAGCCTCCACACCAAGACTTGCTATTTTCTGTTTCTTTGAGAGTGGCACTTCTGGTGATGTCTTAGTTACTGTTCTATTGCTGTGAAGAGACACCATGACCACAGCAACTCTTATAAAGGAAAACATTTCATTGGCACTTGCTTACAGGTTCAGAAGTTTAGTCCATTATCATCATGGTGGGAAGCATGGCAGCATGCAGGCAGACATAGTACTGGGGAGGTAGCTGAGTGTTCTACACCTGGATCCTCAGGCAACAGGAAGTCACTGGGCCTGGTTTGAGCATTTAAAATCTCCAAGCCCACCCCCAGTGTTATATTTCCTCTAATAAAGCCACACATACCCCAACAAGGCCACACCTCCTAATGTTGCCACTCCCTGGTGACCAAATATTCAAATCTATGAGCCTATGGGGGGTGCATTCTTATTCAAACTACCATGGGAGGGTATGAAGACTTAGCTCACTGTGGTTTTGATTTGCATTTCTCTAGCTATTAGTGGCAATTAACATTTTTACAGGCTCATTATTCATGTACATACCTTCTTTAGAGAAGCATCTATTGAAATCCTTTGTCCATTTTCTTTCTTTTCTTTTTATTTGGGTGCTGAGGACTGAACCCAGCACCTAGTGCATGCTGGGTAAGCGCTGTGTCATTGGACTCTGCCCTGCTCTGATTTTTACTTTGCATTAAGTTTTCCAGAATGGATTTGAGCTAAGCCTGTAACCCAAACATTCTTGGAACTTGTGATCCAGCTACCTCAGCTCCTCCAGTCACTAGGATGATGGACACAGCCCTTTGCCCAGTTTCTAATCCAGTTATTTTGGGTGTGACTGTTATTGCCGAGTTGTAGCATATCAGATATATGACCTCCAGGTATTTTTTTTTTTCTGTTTTCATTCTTTCAATTATTTCCCTCAATGTCTAGAACACTCCTTGGATATAACACCAAAATACAGATAACAAAAGAAAATTAGACCAGAGGTGTCTTTTTTCCCCTAAAACATCTGTCTGGTCATCAATCTGTGCATAACATCTATCAGTCTCTCAATTCCTGTTCTCTCCAGCTCTCTGTTTCCATCACACATACACACACACACACACACACACACACACACACACACACACACACACACACAAGCTCATAATGCATATACACCTTGTGTCACAATAGCTATAAATCTGACAGTCTCTGAACAACTACTTGACTTAAACGTCCTTTCCTTACTGCTATTTGTTGAGAAGTTGGCATTCTCTCACAGCAGCTTTGGAGAACCTGGTCAGAGGTATCTTCTAATCCCTTGTGTCCATCCAAGCATCCCAAGTCATCTCTCACCCACCCAGAGGCACAAAACTGCTTACATTGTCTGAAATGCAACAGCTGTGTGTGTGTCTCCTTGCTCTGAGTACTAAACACGCTCTTCTGTTACTGGTATCAAAAGACACATTCATTTAATATTGAGATTTATGATGCAGTTAGAAAAACAACCCAATGAATTTTTGGATCATTTTAAACTTTTTCTCTTAGAGCATTGGCTGCAGGAGGCTTTCATTAGCATTTGAATCAGTGTGTGTTAAAAGTCTATTCTGAAATGAATTATGTCTCTTATGACATTTACTTAAATTTATGAAACATACCAAAATATGTAACTTCAGCAACAACTGTTATATTCCAGTTACAAATTATGATAGACATTTGTTGCTGCATTAGTGAGGGTTCTCTAGAGGAGCAGGACTGACAGAATGAATATGGATATTAAAGCAGGATTTATTAGACTGACTTACGGGCTATGGTCCAACAATGGCTGTCTCACATGGAGATGCCTAGAATCCTGTAGTTGTTTAGTCCGTGAGGCTGGATGTCTCAGCAGTCCTAAGATGGTGCTGAAGGCCTGAAGGATTCCTGGAGAGCTGTTAGTCTTCAGCCTCTGTTGGGATCCTGAAGGAGTTAGTCTTAATATCAGTGAGTGAATACCATGGCAGCAGGATAAAGGAACTCCAGAGAGAGCGATGCAAGCAGGCAAAAAAGCAGTTTCCTTCTTCCGTGTCCTTTTATATGGACTGCCCCAGAAGATACAGACCACAGTTAGAATGGGTCTCCCTGCTTCAATCATCTAATCAATAAATCCCTCAAAAGAGCGTCCAGTATCTTGGGGTTTAGTTGATTCCAGATGTAATCAGTTGACAAGCAAGACTGGCCATCACTGCTGCCATCATTGAAACAGATGTGATAGTAGGAGGTCTTCACCAGCGCCTTCTCAGGACACAGCCCCATCTGCCATTCACTGCCCCCATAGGGGACCCTTCTACTCCATCAAGGAACTTCCTAGAGATAGCAATCCTCATGGTCACATTTGCATAACCCAACCATACAAGTGGAAGTGGGAAAAACTCTACTTACTTATAGATTCTGTATTTGTCAACGTGTATACTGCCGTAGCTGAAATTTATTTGTAATCCTACATCAACTCTTGAAGCAATTCATGGACACTAGACATGCACAGAGAGGTAAAATTTTGGCTCTCCAACACACAGCTTCTCAGCTGAAGTAGAAAAAGGTGATGTTCTACTTTATGTCAACCCTTGTCCTGTAAATAGTGCCTCTTTCAGGCATTTTTTTCACCATTTTCCTATCATCTATGTATCTATCTATCATCTCTCATCTAACCATAAATCTAGATTTGTGTGTGGTTTTTCTGTTGGTGAGTTCATTGTTTGGCCCCAAGGAAAGTGCTGAAGTACCGTGCAGACAGACTATGTCCTGTCCTCCGGGGAACACATACATGCACATTAGCTGCTTTTCTCACTTCTGTGACCCAACCCCTGAGAGGAAGCAGCCGAAGGAAGGAAGGCTTTGTTCTGACTCGCAGTTTAAGAAGGAACACCGCTCCTCACAGTGGGGCGGACATGGCAGCAACTACCCGCGACCAATGTAAGAAAGCAAGAAGTGGACAGAAGTGAGGCTGGGCTATAAAACCCGAAGGCCCGCCTCCAGGAACCCGTTGCCTTCGCTGAAAGTCTAGCTCCTAAAATCTTTCAAAACAGTCTGCCAGAAAGCCCAGCGGGAAGTTTCTTTCAGGATGATATGGTGCAGTTAGAACCAGCTCTGTTAACATACCAACCTTGTGCACGATAGTCCTCCCTTATCCATAGAGCGAATGCCACCCAGTGGATGTAAAACCTGCAGATAGAGCTGAAAACAAAAACAACAACAACAAAACCCCCAAATAAGAAGAATAGGACAGTTATAGTAAATGTAGGTCCCGAGAAAGGTGATGGGTTCAGGTAGTTCCAGGGACCCAGGGGGCAAAAAACTACTAGGGAAAATAAGAATTAGCTCTACTGGCCTCTAATCCTAATAAATATACATCCACAAGACTAAGAGGTATCTTCTGAAGTATCAAAAGAAGCATCAAAGAGAGTAAATTGCTACCATAAGTGTCTTGGAGGCTTATACACAGGTAGACATTATTTGGAAGAGCAATAAAGACATAAATAATTCATTTATTATCAAGTATTCTATAGATTTCTTTTACTTGCTTATTTTTGTTAAAGTAAAACTTTCATACAATTGGTCTGTGGTTTAGATTAAACCAAAAGATTAAAAACATAACTGTATAATACAAACAAAATATCCATATTTTAAAATTTTGTTGTTACATGTCTGTTTATTTTGTGTTTCTATGTTTGTGTGTATTTGTGTGTATGTGTGTTTTTATAAACAGTGAATATGTGGCGGTCCATGGACTAGTTCTCAGACATCAATTCTCTTCTTTCACCTGGTTCAGAGGCAGGGTCTCTCAGTATTTCTGTTGTTTTATTGTGCACTCCAGACTGGTTGACCTACAAGCTTCAACACAGACTCTTCTGTCCCCACCTCCAATCTCACTGGAGAAGTGCTGGGATCATAGGTACATGCTGTCTCATCCTTTTTTATGTGAATTCCAAGATGAAACCCAAGTTGTCAAGCATGTATGCCAAACGCTTTTGCTCGTTAGGTCATTTCTTAAGTCTGTATTTCCATATATTGTTTAAAGTTATTTTTTTCTCCTAAACATTTCAGGTTATCTATTCAATAAAAAAATCTAAAGTACAAGGATAAAAATGAATAGTAATTATTGAAATGGAAAAAGAGAGGGAGACACCTGGGGCCAGCCAGGCAGCTGCCAGCCAGCAAGACACAGAGTAGGACATACAGAATGAAAGAAAGGTAAAAAAAATCCTGAAGCAGAACGTAGATAAAGAGAAACAGGTTAAATTAAGTTATAAAGGCTAGTAAGAAATGAGCCTAAGCCAAGGCCGAGCATTCATAACTAATAATAAGTTTCAGTGTCATGATTTGGGAGCTGGTTGGTGGCCTAAAAGAAAGCCTACTCCATATACAGGGATTACAAATTGAACTGGAATAGAGCAGGAAATGGATGTGAGATTGCAGTGGAGAACACTTCATGGTGCAAAGATAAGATTGACAGATCAATGAGTCTGTCTTTCTCCTGAATGATTCCTCCAGTCAAACCCCGCCCTGCCCTGAAAAGCAGGGTTTGTATCTGTCGATCGCAGGGATACAGCCCCCACCCAATTCCCACAACATCCAAATGAAGTTGTCTTTTGTCTAAGGATGTAGGGCAAAGACATCAAGAAGTATTTGCCTGAGGAAGAAATGAAGTGTCCTGAAAAGGGAAGTCTAAGGTGATGAGAGGCATTGTAGCAGACCTGAGCACTGAATTCATCCCACGTCTAATGCCCCAATGGTGAGTCCCTAAGGAGGATAAGGGCCAAGTGTGAGAAAGAGGATTACTACACCCACCCCTTATCTAACTATGGCAGAGTACACACCTACCTGGCCATTGGCTGGACCCAGCCTCCCGGAAGAAGTCTGGTGCCTGTGAGCGAGCACTCTGCATCGAAGGCCCCTGACTTGCTTGACTGTAGCCCTGATCTAAGTGAAATCCTACCTCCTAGTCAGAGCTGCATTCCTGCTTTTTACCATCCAGGATCCACTTTCTAAATCATTTCATGCTGCTTGTATGATCCATACAGGGCTTCTACCTGTGGAGTTCTGCTCCATTGACTGTCTAGACAAATAGTCTGTTCCAACCTTGCTCTGAATTAAAGCCACACTTCTTCGTTTTGTGACCAACGTGTTTATTAGCACTAAAGACTGAGTCCAAAGTCTCATATATGCTGCACAAGCTCTACCACTGAGCTTCAATACACCTCTTGTTTTTTTTTTTTTTTTAACCTTATTTTGAGAGATCATGCTGTACAGCTCAGGGTGGCCTCAAACACATAATCTCTCGGCCCCAGCCTCCTCAGTCATGGGATCTCAGATGTGAGCCACAACGCCTAGCTTAACCCACTTTGTAACTCTGTTTATCTTGGACACACAACTCCTCTCTGCAGCTGAGATAGATGACAGCAGAGAGAGCAAGCATACGTCAAAGGCTTGCTGAGTATAAGGTTACACGACCAGTTTCCCTGTAGTCCAGACGCTCAGGCAACCCACTCATCTTCTTAGACGTCTTAAGCAAGACTCACTAATTTTATAGGAAAGACGGATTTTCTAATCAATTCATTAAAAAGGATTCATATAAGAAAAAGTATTACATATATTTGAGCCTTGATCTTTCTTCTAGGGGATGACGTTGTCATGGTTTCATTAATACCTGAACTGCACTTTATTTTACGAAGGGACTCAGGTACTCACATAGAAAAGCAGAGACAAAGAAATGAAAAGAATCACCATTATTGGTCCAAAATCTACTATAACCCTACAAACCTTAAGTGTATATTTTTAATGCCCCAAGTGTCCCAAACCATAGGGCATGGAAGAGTTAAATCATTTTCCCAAAGGTCTCCCTGAATGTCAGTCAAAGATCTGGGCATGGAGCCTGAGTTTCAGGAAGCAACCTGCATCCTGATACTTAATCAATGAGGTAGTTTGTTTATTTTATCATTCTCTCTCAATATTTGTATCCCAAACCCTACAGCATGGAACCAACAATGTCTGAGAAATTAGGAAGGAAACCTGATCCAAAGCCAGGTGAGTGCCAGTTTCTGACACAGGAAGAATAAAGTGAAATCCATCTGGGCACAGCAAACCATGACGTAAAGTATCTTCTTTTAAGGTTTCCTCTGCCCGACTGCTGGATGAACTTGTAGCCGATAGTATTGTAGTAGATGCCCTCCCATGAAGAAGATTGCTCACTTTCAACCCAGATTCGCTCATACTCAATGCAGCCACACTGTAGGATCGTCTCTGAGAATCTGCTATCATGGATTGGACTTGGACATTCATGAGATACCATCACTCATCTTAAAGGGTGGAAGGAGGGCCGTGAATGGTGGCCTGCACAGGGGAGGGAAATTGCTTTCCTCTAGAGGCAAGGCCAAGTGCAAAGTGAGAGCAGTGTGTTTCCCAGTCTAATAGACCTCTGGTTCACCTGGATGCAGCCAGAGTCTACATAACGTTTCTTTTTTCCTTTCTTCTTCTTTTTTTAATGATCATCTGAGCCTTTATTGATTGTAATCTTGGTGGCAGATGGCTTGTCTCCCCTGAAATTGATGGCTGCAGAGTGATCAGTGTTGATTGCTGAAGGTTGAGATGACTTGAAAACATACTTTTTTTTTTCATGCATTAAACCCTTTTATCTACACATTTTTACATGCAAGCATTCATCACAAAGAATCATTGATCTGGTTCGAGGCCCCTGGACTCTGCTACATCATCGATGCTGGGCCCTCACCGGGACTATTCCTGGACATTCTGTGTCATGGAGATCCTGCAGCCCTGGGTCCACAGGACTGACACCCCACCCACTTACCACCCACCCCTGTGCTCCAGCAGATCACCAATGGGGTGTATGTTGGGGTGGGCCAACACATAACCCTGGTTCTGGGCCTGGGTAGTTGCAGGGTTGGTCAAGTCGCCAGCTCTCCCTTGTCTTCACCACAAGGGTGAACTCTCCAGCATTGCCCCAGCTAGTTCACCCCTTGCAGCAATGAGCAAGGGGTGGGGCCAGTTCTTGTCCTCAGGGTTGGTTCTCTTACACCTACACCTTCAGGGCTAGCTCTACTGAGGTGTAGGGGCCTCTCTGGAGTGCTGCAGTTGATGAGGGGCAGGAAGGACTATCCTGCTCTCATGACCTCAGGACCTGCCTCAGGCATTGATGGTCAGGGGGTCATCTCTTCCCTCTCCATGCCACCACATGACAGATGAGTAATGGAGACATCTCCCCCATACTCACAACATCCAGGCTGGCTCACCCACACCTCTGCCAACAGGGTCAGCTCTATTGTGCTGCCCAGGCAAGGTGCAGGGTCCACTTTCCCAAGTGCTGCAGCTGGTAAGGGAGAGGGTCGGCTCACTGCCCACACAGATGGCAGAGTCAAGGGAGGGAGGGCATTTTCCACTTGCCCTTACCACCACATGGCAGATGAGGGGATACGGCCAGCTATCCCACTCTCATAAACTTCCAAGAGACCAACAAAAATGAACTTGTCAGCAATCAGAAATTTGAGGTGACTATCTTGAGGTGTTTTGTGACACACCAAGGCATTTTATTGATAATATAATTTGAATCTTGTTTTCTGTACATCAGCTAAGAAAAGAACCATGTGTATACAATTATTATAAATTATGCTGATAAGTTATGTGTATATTTGATGACTTGTTTTTTTATTATTGCTATCATTTGTTTTATTTTAATGTTCACTCACAAGTTACATGGCTGTAACTAAAATGAGTTATTGACTCACATAAATGACATTGTAAGTTCTAGTCAAAGACAGTCCTTGCATTTTCTGACCCCATTTGTTTGTCTGTCTCCAGGGTGTGCTCATTTTCTTGATGTTAACAATAACAAATTGAAAAGGTTTTTCCCCAAACACATCATTTAAAGTCTCAACATATAGCCAGAATTGGAAATATACAGGCATGCTCTGTAAATCATATTTATGGCAATTTAATAACTTTAATAACCTACTAAATTTAATATTTTATGATATATAATTTTTTTCATAGAATAAATGGTGAGTATTTGAAGGCATTCTTCGAGGAAATAAATTAAACATAATTTGACAGAAAAACAACTTTCTCAAAAAGCTTCTTAATGGGAAGTGTATCTTTAACAAGATTTTTAGATTTGCAATTGCCATCAAGCTAATGTACATGGTGAAACAATAATATATTTCATAATGAAAACCAGTTCTTAGTTCCATTTCAGAAAACACCCCCCCCCACACACACACACACACTATTTCTCATGGTGTCTCCTGGCATCTAAATTCATACCCTTTTTCATTTTTTGTAGAGCTAAGGATTGACCCCAGAGCCTTGAGAATATTAAGCAAGTAATTCTGTCACTGAGTGACATACCAGACCTCGAAGTCAAATTTTTAAATAACATATTTTCTATGTGGTTTCTCAATTTATCAATCTGTGTCATCACCTGCTAATGCCCAGATACAGTGGATCAGGCAAGCAGTGGCCTTTAGGTCAGGATGACCTTTGCCTTCTGACTCCTCATTTCCCTAGAAACATGATTTATGTTATTTTGTTATGTAACTATCAATCACTTCTGAGTCAGGATTATATTTACTTTCTCAGACAACATGTTGGTTCTTTTGTAAGGTGATAATAATTGCTTTATGTTTTTGCAATTTAATTTTTTTCTGAGAATGTCAGACATGAGAACTGTATCAACATTACTTCCTCTCTTTGTTCTCACATCCAACTCCTATGTCCCACCTCTCTCTTCCAAACTCATGACTTTTTCTTTAATTATGATTGCTATTTGTGTGCATGGGGGGCACACTTCTGCTAAGCTCACTCAGCACTGCCAGAAAGGTGTATGGATGGAACGTTGTGTAGATTTCTGTTGAGTGTATTTCATCTCTGGTGCAGATTAACTCTGAAGTTTATTTGTTGGGTTTTATTCTGGATAACCCATCTGTTGACAAGAGTAGGATATTGAAGTCATCCACATTATTGTATAAGGACCTGTCTCTCTTTTTATGTCTATTTTTGTTTGTTTTATGAAACTGAGAGCCACAACATCCAGTGTGTCCACTGTCACAATTGTTTTATCTTCCTGATGGATCGTTTCCCTTTTTAGTATGTAGTTGCCCTCTTGATCTCTTCTGCTTCCCTCCTATAGTCTACTTTGTCAGATATAAGAATGTCTACACTACCTAGTTTTCATCTTCCACTTGCTTTGTGCATCAACTTTCACCCCTTCGTGAAATCTGTGAGTACCTTTGTCAGTGAGATGTGTTTCTTGAAGTCAGAAGGTAGTTATATTTTTTATTTGAAATCAACCAGCTTGTCTGTATTATTTTTAAAAATCTGTGTGTGCGTATGAATGTGTGTGTGTATGAGTGTGTCCTCACATGTGCCTGTATGCACATGTATTTGTGTGTGAGTGCATGCAATCAGGTGCTACAATGCAGGTGCAGAAGTCAGAGGAAATCCTTAGGTGTCAATCTTCAGTTTACACCTTTTTCAGACAGGGCCTCTTGTTTGCACTGATATGCCAGGCTCTCAGACCTACAAGTTTCTGGAGATTTTGCTGTCCTTGTTTCCCATTTTACCTCCTGTTTTCCTTTGTGTTTATTTCAATTTGACACAAACCTAGAGCCACCTGGGAAGAGAGAACTTCAACTGAAGAATTGCATCAATCATGGCCTATGGCCATGTCTATGGGGAATTGTCTTGGTTATTGATTAGTGTAGGGGAATTATTGTTCGAACAGATAGCCTTCAGCTGTATAAAAATACTAGCTTATATTTCAAGTGAACAAAGACCCAAAGTTCCTGTTAATGCCATAAATTTGAAATCATTAACTCAGACTTATGGGAGTAGATGAAATGTCCAATCAAATGTGTCTCTACACTTAAACTGTTGGCTCAAGATACCATCTTCCTTAGGCACCAAGTCTCCACTTTGATGTCATTATCATATACATCATTTCTCTCTTTTCTTTCTATAGCAAGAAGTCTCAGATATACACAGTCATGCCACCCTTAGCATAGACCCTGAGGTTTCTCTTCTTCCTTCTTCTCTTTTCTCTCTGGGGGAATGGATGTTGAGACGCCGTCTTCCTCTATAGCTTTTACTGACCTCATGTTTATAATCTTCTTGTCTTCCTGCCTCAGACAACCATGCCCAGCAAATTTTTTCTTTCTGATGGAAGCTACAAGTGTTAAGATACAACACTGGTAAGTAGCAGACTGTCATCTAATGCAAATGAAAAAGATGCTTCTCTTAGAAAGGTCAAGCTTGCCAGGCGGTGGTGGTGCACGCCTTTGACCCCAGCATTTGGGAGGCAGAGGCAGGCGGATTTCTGTGAGTTCAAGGCCATCCTGGTCTACAGGGTGAGTTCTAGAACAGTCAGGGCTACACAGAGAAACCCTGTCTCAAGGGGGAAAAAAGGGAAAAAAAAGAAAGAAAGAAAGAAAGAAAGAAAGAAAGAAAGAAAGAAAGAAAGAAAGAAAGAAAGAAAGAAAGAAAGACAAAGCTTTCTCTAGCTCCTTTGCTTTAATTACTGTTACTTAGTGTACTATCTGTGTTAAAGACGATCTGTGCAGAACATGTCCTGTACCTTCCAGTAAAGTAACACCAATAGGCCAGCATGGAGGCAGAGAAGCAAAGGATTATGCCCCATGGCCTTTCAAAGATCCTGTGTTCTACCTTCTAAAATCATTGTTAGAAAAATGCCATCACTTCAAAGGCTGGTGCAAAGAAATCCATTTTTCTAATCTTGCCACTTCTGTGATCCTGTAGTTGCTTGGGGTTTGTAGACCATTTAGGACACTTTTCAGCTCAGTGTGGACTGATTTCTAGAAATAACTGCATGCCATGGTGGAGTCTGAGCTGGTGGGGTCTCTGGCAAAGAACCAGATGTCTTGTGGCCCAGCACTTGCTTTGTTAAGAAATAGAGAACTGCCGGGCGGTGGTGGCGCACGCCTTTAATCCCAGCACTCGGGAGGCAGAGCCAGGCGGATCTCTGTGAGTTCGAGGCCAGCCTGGGCTACCAAGTGAGTTCCAGGAGAGGCGCAAAGCTACACAGAGAAACCCTGTCTCGAAAAACCAAAAAAAAAAAAAAAAAAAAAAAAAAAAAAAGAAATAGAGAACTGTTGTCCCTTGGAATGAACTGGGGATGTTTTTCAGAAACCCCTCTCCCATGGAGTCCCATAGATATCCATATCCAGATACACTCACATTTTCTTTATAATACATGGCATGGTATTTTTATATAACCTATGCACAATATACTGAATACCCTGTTTTCTTGATATTGTAATACTTAATATATAAAAGCTGCTAAGTAGCTTGTATACTCTACCATTTAAGAACAATAAGAAGAAGCTGGGCATGTTAGTGCACACCTTTAATGAATCCCAGTGCTCGGAGTTAGAGGCAGGTGGATCTCTGAGTCCGAGGCCAGCCTGGTCTACAGAGGAAGTTTTTGGAGAGCCTGGTCTATGCCAAGAACCCCTGTCTTGAAAAACAACAAAGAAACAAGCAGCAAAAAAAAAAAAGAACAACACAAAAATTCATCTGCATGCATTCACCACTAAAAGACTAAGAAAGAAAGGTGAAGTGGATACCTTCAGCCAGCCCTGCCAAGGCACTCCACTCATCAAACACACCATGAGCAACAGTGTTGGTGCAAGAGGCTTATGGAGGGAAGGGGAAGAGGGGAGAGGCAAGAGTGAAAGGCCATGTCGGAGTGAGGCCATGAGAAAGGCAGGCAGACAGAGAGACAGGGAAGAAACAGAAGGAAGAAAAGAGGCAAGAGAGGGAAGGAGAGGCGACGGGAACGAGCTGTGCCTGGCAGGCACTTTTACGGGAGCACATGTCACATAGCTGATGTGGAAAGGCTCCTGGCAACAGGGGATGACGTAACTGCTTTGGTGGCAGAGGCAGGCTGCTGCAGCAGCACAGCAGGAACTAACAGATAGTCACAGTCACATTTCCCCTATAGTTCACTGAAGCTGTTGATGTAAAATCCTGGAATACAGAATCAACCGTACTTCTTTTACTCTGAAGAGATATGGTGGGCACCCTTTCCAAACTCTGATAAAAATGGTCCCTCATTTACCTGGGATGCCCTGAGCACCTACTTCCAGGCTTTCCAAGGTGAGCTTAAGATTTGTATCTTCTGGGTATTCATGCAGGGGAGGAGGCGGGGGGGGGGGGGGGGGAGGCTATTTGAGAGGACTCTCAGAAATAGAGATTTTAAAACTAGAGCATACTAACAGTGACTATCCAAGAGGCTGTCTCCAGCCCTCTGGGCGACACAGAAGTCAACATACAGCAGGTTTATCTTGACCAGGAGGGCGACCTGCCAGTCCTGGGAAAGATCTCATTATAAAAAAAATTGATCACACAACAGAGACCCTTCTCTGCAGGGCAAATCCAAAGTTCCTTTTACAAAAGAGAAGGGTGTAGAGAAATTTGCAAACCCTGAAATGTCTCAGAAAGGAGTGTACCCTGCAAAAGATTTTGCAGTACTTGCATTCTAGAAATAATGGGATTCTCAAAGGCAGCCCATAATAGAAACCATTGAACAATGGGGTTGTCCAGCTCCCCAGGGCTTAGCCTGATGGGGCTGAACAATTTAACTCAGAAATCCCTCTTTGCAACTCAGCAAAAACCAGAGGCATTTGTCTTGAGAACTGCAGGAAGGACGGGAGGAGGCAGTCTGGGTGTCTCTGTCCTTCCCAGAGAGTTCAGATAGATGGAGTTTCAGGCCAGCCTAATTTCACAAATGGCAGCCTAGGAAATGTCCTAAGCCATGGAAGCCAGCTGTTTGCTTCCTCTATCTCCCTCTGATGACAGCAGGCTGACGTGAAATGGTTGA
This sequence comes from Peromyscus californicus insignis, assembly GCF_007827085.1. NCBI lineage: Eukaryota > Metazoa > Chordata > Mammalia > Rodentia > Cricetidae > Peromyscus > Peromyscus californicus. The sequence continues at coordinate 22,653,673 of NW_026294606.1, read as the reverse complement.
AGGGATTATTCACTTGAAAGCTTTCCACTTGAGAATCCCCCAAAGCCTTCATTTCCTATCTCGAGCCCCCAAACACCCCATGAGTAACTCTGAACTGAGGCTGCTGGCTGCCTCAGAAGAATTTCAGGATGCTCTCTCTGAGCACAGGAGGCTCCGAAAGCACAGTACCTGTGAACAGGTTAATGAGCCTCTGGGGTTGTCAAGACCAACTGCTGAGAATTCCCGTAGAGTTTAGTAGGACTAATCGGGCCTGAGTAAATATTACTACCCATGCTTTCTGACCGCCTGCTCTAGGGTTTTGAGGTGCACTGAGGGTTTTGTTGTTGTTGTCATTTTTATATATGTTTTAACCTTTATCTAGACTGTTGCATGATAGTTGGGTTGTGGAGGTGGCTGACAGTATCATTTTAAAAGGCTCTCTTTGTGGGCAGAGTCCTTGGTGTTTGTCTGGTGCTGACATAGAGGTAGCGTGAGTTTTGGAAAAGCCGTCATATTCAATTCATGTTCAAGTTCCAGGAAAGCAAGCAATTAGCTTATAGTCTCAGAAAAAGACCCTACTGGCCACTTGAAGTGTCCCGCTTTGGCGTTAAGCAGCCATGAAACATAGTAAAGGTGGAAAATAAAACAATAGCAATGCTCCATTCACTAACTGCAGACTGAAGGTCTTTGAGCACTGATTGTGATGACCTGTTAAGAGCAAAGACAGTGTATTTTAGTATGAATGTCACCCGCTGACAAAGTGTGAGATACAGAAAGAAAGAGCATTGTGTCGTGAGGACCCTGCTTCTCCACTGTCAAAGAATGTATCTACATAACCAAGATCAGGAAAGGGGCCCCACCAGTCCCCAGGAGTCCTCTTGCTCCTTCTTCCAGTCTAGACCCTCAGGAGTCATCACTTCCCACATTTGAGATTCTAATGTTCATTTCGAACTCCACACAAATGGACTAGTGCACTATATACTCTTTTGCATCTGCCTTTTTTTCCCAACTTGACAGAGAAGGTTTTTTGTTTTTAACAAATATGTCCTTCTTATAAGTCTTTATGTCACCATCATGTAAATGAAGAAACCGATGATCTGCTGTTCACTTTGGAAAAAAATGTAGAGCCAGCTGCGTTATACGCCTCAGGTGTTACGTAGGCATGCCCAGCTTCTGACACAGGAAGCAGGAAGCGTTCTCTACTAAGCCTTCTCTAAAGGAGGGAGATAAAGTCTGCTTGGTAGCCATGACAGAAAGTTAAATGGCAGTTGGGAAATTTTTCTCTCTGAGTTGAAGCATGAAAATGATGACTTGCATCCAAAGAAGGGAGACTTCCTAGTGGGGTGCCACCATCTCTGGGTGGAAACTAGAGTTTGGTGTGTAGCTGCTAGTGTTGCCCTTTCTTTCTAACTTCCACTACTCTATTCCCAATAAACAGTCCACTATAGATGGTATCTTACTTCCTGCAGTTGGTAGCTGGCTTTATCTGACAGGTGACTTCCTTAGCCTCTGGTCAAGGAAAGGTCAAAAAGATCATGATGATGATGATGATGATGACGACGACGACGACAAAGACAATAATAACAGCAACAGCTCCCACGTGAACTCAATTAAAACTGTACAATTTCATCGCTAAACTATAAAGCAAGACAAATGATTTACAATACTCAGAGTCATAACTGCAAGTTGCAGAATAATGGGATGCTGTTGTTATGTGCAGAAGTGTTTAGGAGACCACTTTGTTTGTCCAGTCACAGGCACCCGACCAGCATATGCAATTGCAGGTTCCTTTGGCCATGCATCAAGCCAAGCGAATCAAACACCTGTTTAGGAAAAGATTCATAATCAAATGCAGATGATTTCAGTGACCCCCAGAGGTTTCTTCTTGAGTTTTCTTCCAGAGTTTCCTGCCAGCAAAGAAAAGGGGATTTTTGCCATTCGTTTTCTGAGCAAACCACATTTCTCTACTATGGCTGAACCCTCCTAGTCTAAACATTTTTTTCTTTGAAAATGCAAAACCCTGCAATTAATTCTTCCTGCTTGGAAAAAGGAGTGCTCACTGAGCTGAAAAGCCAAGTGTATTCCCTGCTGAGAAGACTGTGATGGGAGAGCAGATGTGTTGTCTGATGGGAAGACCCACTGATGGGATGAGGATAGGAGGGATTTGAAGAGGAAGAGGAGAAAGGCAAGCGTGTGCACATCTGAGGATTTCTGAGACCCAAGCACACACTCAAGAGCACATGTGTGCACCCACAACCATGTGTAAAAATAAGGAATACTGCTCCTACATGGAATGTTGGCTTCGTGGCAAAGATCAAATTTATTTATCTTGGCTATTGACCAGCCTCTTTTCAGTCATGGTTTGTCTTACAAAGGAAAGGGAAACGATAGCTTTACTAATGAAATAATGAAGTGGTCCTCTGGATTGAGAAATGGTGTCTAGTGTTTTGTAAATGGACCTTTTTCTCCTTTGAAAAGCTAATGTCTTTAGTCCTTAACTGCTGTGGTTTCCTAGAGGTCAGTTTGGGAGAGACACAGGAATATGTTTTCTCCTTTTGAGCACTTTTTTGGTAACAATGGAAGGATGTTTAGAGATGAGATCAGCTCATCATAGTGCAACAAACCATCTGCCAAGAATGCTCTCTCATTATCTTTTGTTAAGTTCCCAACTTAAGCCACTGTGGTGAAATATTGTGTCCCCCAATGTATTGTGCACTCTAATAAAGCTTATCTGAGGATCAGAGGAAAAAGCCAGCCACTATATAGAAGTCAGGCAATGGTAGCACATGCCTTTAATCCTAGCATTTGGGAGGCAGAGATCCATTCTGATCTCTGTGAGTTCAAGGCCACAACGGGAACAGAGGCAGGCATGGTGGCACATGCCTTTAATCCCAGCACTAACCATAGAGGTCTGGAGGTTTGTACAGACAGACAGGAAGTGATGTAGCTGGGCAGAGAGAGGAAGTGAGATGCAGAACAGAAAGGCATATAGGCATGGTATACAGGAAGTAGGTCTCTTTGGAGACTGAGGTGTCAGTAAGGTGAGGTTGTCTGTGGCTTCTCCTATTCCTCTGATCTCTCAGTTTTAAGCCCAATATCTGGCTCTGTGTTTTTTATGAATAAGACCATTTAGCAATCCATCTTACAAGCCATCTTTTGAATACCTTTCAGTTAGAGTATGTTCCTTGTTGTCCAATAGATACTTGCTATGTGTTTTAGAAAAATCAACTTAGTGACAAGTTAGATTCCAAATGGGAATTAGGAGAAAGGAAACATAGAAATGAGTTAGGAAGTTATTGTAACAGTCTAGGCATGGTAGGATGATGAGCTAATGGGATAAAAGCTAAGGAAAATTTGTAGCATACTATCACCTGTACTCTGCAGTATGTCAGCTGCTAGGTGGCTGCTTAAATCCAAACCTTTGTGAATTAAAATGAAATGGCATTAAACACGGAAATAGCAAACATGTCAGAGTTATAATAGCCCCAACTGGCAGATTTCATAGTCATGCTTTGCTAGTGACTGGTTAGCTTATCCAATCATACAGAGATAATATGTTTTCTGATTTTCAGAATGTTCTGTCTGCAAAGGCTATAAAGACCTTTATTCTTAGTTGGTAATATTGATGATTTGTAATGGTGAAGGAACACGAATTTGAACCATACCATTCACATAGATATGTAGGTGATGGTTACTTAGGTGTTAGCAAATGGGTGAACCACATTATCCATACCCCCATCAGAACTGCCATGACATCTTATGGCTGTCAAACTACCACACAATGTACTTGTTTGTGAACATAGTGTTATGTGTTGAATAGTATCACACCTTAGTTACCAGCAGATACATCTGTATGTATATGTCTGCTAAGATCAACCCATAAAATAAAAATTATACGATTGTGTTGATTTGGGTCATCTGAGAAGAAAATGCCAAGAAGAAAACAGGTATGTCTGGGTGAAATCCTGTGAAAAAGTTGGAATGGAGTGGTGGCTGGAGAGATAGCTGAGCTGGTAAGTACTGGCTGTGTAAGCATGAGGACCTAAGTTTAATGCCCAGAACTCACATTTAAAAAAATGAGAACAGGGTGATCACTGGAGCCATATGACCACCCTGCACCCATTGGGAACAGCCAACCATCCCCTATGGCACCAGTGACTACTGGAGCCATACACCCACCCTGCACCAACTGGGAACAGGTAAGCTCCTCCCCCTAGTTCTATGACCCTCCCCCCCAGCCAGTGCAGCCCCAGAGACTAGGCAGTAACCTCCTCCCACCTCCACCCCCTCGCCAACAATCCCCTGCTGCGCCAGCGACCATCAGAACCATACATGCCCTCCTGGACTAATTGGGAAGAAGAACAACCACAGGAACCAGAGGCCCCACCTGCACCAGTTTGGAAGAAGAGAGACCCAGAGCTTTACCTGTTCAAATTAAAAGAAGAAATGAGTAGATGGCTATGTAAGAACACATTAAACAACATAAAGAGCAATACAGTCCAACCAGAACCTAGTGATTCTACAACACCAAGACCTAAACATCCCAAAGCAGATGATCTAGAAGAAAATGACCTTAAAAACAACTTTATGAAGATGATAGAGGCCCTAAAAGAGGAAATGAAAAACTGGAGGAAAAGACAAGCAAAAAATCAGAGGAAATCAAGAAATTTCTTAAAGGAAGTCAAGAAACCCAAGGGAAAAAAACAAAATAAAACAAAACAATCAAACAGGTGAAGGAAACAGTTCAAAACTTGAAAATTGAAGTAGAAGCAATAAAGAAAACATAAACGGAGGGAATTCAGGAAAAGAAAAATCTGAGTAAACAAACGGAAACTACAGAGGCAAGCATAACCAACAGAACACAAGAGATGGAAGAGAATCTCAGGCATTGAGAATACAATAGAGGAAATAGATTCATCGATCAAAGAAAATGATAAATCCAGCAATGTTTTAATACAAAACATCCAGGAAATCTGGGACAAAGAAAAGACCAAACCTAAGAATAATAGGGATAGAAGAAGAATTCCAGCTCAAAGGCACAGAAAATATAGTCAAAAAAATTATAAAAGAAAACTTTCCCAACCTAAAGAAAGACATGCCTATGAAGGTACAAGAGGCATACAGAACACCAAATAGACTGGACCACAAAAAGTCCCCTCATCATATAATAGTCAAAAACTAAACATACAGAATAAAGAAAGAATATTAAGAGCAGCAAAGGAAAAAAGTCAAGTAACATATAAAGACAGATCTATCAGAATTACACCCGACTTCTCAATGGAAACTCTGAAAGCCAGAAGGTCCTGGACAGATGTTCTGCAGATACTAAGAGACCACAGATGCCAGCTCATATTACTATACCCAGTAAAGCTTTCAATCACTGTAGATGGAGAAAACAAGATATTTTACAACAAAATCAGATTTAAACATTACATATCCACAAATCCAACCCTACAGAAAGTACTAAAAGGAAAACTCCAACCCAAGGAAGCTAGCTACAACCATCAAAACACAGGCAATAGATAACCTCACACCAGCAAATCCCAAATAAGGAAAACACACACACACACACACACACACACACACACACACACACACACACACACTACCACCAAAAAATAACAGGAATTAACAGTCACTGGTCATTAATATCCCTTAGTATCAATGGACTCGATTCACCTATAAAAAGACACAGGCTAACAGAATGGATACAAAAACAGGATCCATCCCTCTGCTGCATACAAGAAACACACCTCAACCTCAAAGACAGACATTACCTCAGTGTAAAGGATTGGGACTAAAGTTTCCAATCAAATGGACCTAAGAAGCAAACTGGGATAGCTACCTTAATATCTAACAAAATAGACTTCAAACTAAAATCAATCAAAACAGATGAAGAAGGGCATTTCATATTCATCACAGGAAAATCCATCAAGAAGTCTCAATTCTGAACATGTATGCCCCAAATACAAGGGCACCTACATTTGTAAAAGAAACACTACTAAAACTCAAATCACACATCAAACCCCACACACTAATAGTGGGAGACTTCAACACCCCTCTTTCACCACTGGACAGGTCTGCCAGACAGAAACTTAACAGAGAAATAAGGGAACTAGCAGATGTTATGACTCAAATGGCCCTAACAGATATCTATAGAACATTTCATCCAAACACAAAAGAATATACACTCTTTTCAGCACCCCATGGAACCTTCTTCAAAATTGACCACATACTTAGTAACAAAACAAATCTCAACAGATACAAAAAAAAAAAATTGGAATAACTCCCTGTGTCTTATTGGACCACCATGGCTTAAAGTTAGAATTCAACAACAATACAAAATGCAGAAAGCATACAAACTCATGGAAACTGAATAATGCTCAAGTGAATCACCACTGGGTCAAGGAAAGAAGGAAGGAAGGAAGGAAGGAAGGAAGAAAGGAAAGAAAGAAATTAAAGACTTCCTAGAATGCAATGAAAATGAATGCACAACATACCTAAACTTATGGGACACTATGAAAGCAGTGCTAAGAGGAAAGTTGGTGGCACTAAGTGCCTACATAAAGAAATTGGAGAACTCTCACACTAGCGACCTGAAAGCTCTACAACAAAAAGAAACATACTCACCCCGGAGGAGTAGATGACAGGAAATAAACTGAGGGCTGAAATCAATAAAATAGAAACAAAGGGAACAATACAAAGAATCAATGAAACAAAGCATTGGTTCTTTAAGAAAATCAACCAGATAGACAAATTTTTATCCAAACTAACCAAAAAGCAAAGAGAGATCATCCAAATTAACAAAATCAGAAATGAAAAGGGAGATATAATTACAGACACTGAGGAAATTGAGAGAATCATTAGGTCATACTTAGAAAACCTGTACTCCACACAATTGGAAAATGGAAAAGAAATGGACAATTTTTTGGATAAGTACCACCTACCAACATTAAATCAAGATCAGATAAACAATTTAAATAGACCTATAACCCCTGAGGAAATAGAAGCAGTCATCAAAATCTCCCAATTAAAAAAAAAACCCAAGGCCAGATGGTTTCAGCACAGAATTCTACCAGATTTTCAAAGAAGAGCTAATACCAATATTTCTGAAATTGTTCTGAACAATAGAAACAGAAGGAACATTGCCAAACTCTTTTTATGAGGCTACAGTTACCCTGATATCCAAACCACATAAAGATGCAACTAGGAAAGAGAATTACAGACCAATCTCCCTCATGAACATTGATGCAAAAATTCTCAATAAATTACTAGCAAACTGAATCTGGGAACACATTAAAAAATCATCCACCATGGTCAACTAGGCTTCATCCAGAGATGCAAGGATGGTTCAATATACAAAAATCTGTCAGTGTAATCCACCATATAAACAAATTGAAAGAAAAAAATAACATAATCATCATCTCATTAGATGCTGAAAAAGCCTTTGACAAAACCCAACACCCCTTCATCATAAAGTTCTTGGAGAGATCAGGGATACATGGAACATACCTAAACATAATAAAGGAAATATACAGCAAGCCAACAGCCAACATCAAACTAAATGGAGAGAAACTCAAAGAGATTCCACTAAAATCAGAACAAGACAAGGCTGTCCACTCTCTCCATACCTATTCACACTCTCTCCATACCTATTCAACATAGTACTCGAAGTTCTAGCTAGAGAAATAAGACAACAAAAGGAGATACAAATTTGATACAAATTGGAAAGAAAGAAGTCAAACTTTCACTATTTGCAGATGATATGATAGTATATATAAGTGAGCCCAAAAATGCTACCAAGGAACTCCTACAGTTGATAAATACTTTCAGTAATATGGCAGGATACAAGATTGACAAAAAAAAATCAGTAGCCCTTCTAATACAAGTGATAAATGGGCTGAGAAAGAAATCAGAGAAACATCACCATTTACAATAGCTACAAATAACAAAAATATCTTGGCTATTATGAAAAATGCTGCTATGAACATAGTTGAGCAAATGTTCAACTTTGGTAACTCTAACCAAAAAGTGAAAGACCTGTATGACAAGAAATTTAAGTCTTTGAAGAAAGAAATTGAAGAAGATATCAGAAAATGGAAACATCTCTGCTGTGGGATGTTCTGTATGGCAAATGTGTTGCTAATTAGTCAATAAATAAAACACTGATTGGCCGTTGGCTAGGCAGGAAGTGTAGGTGGGGCAAGGAGGAGAATAAAGCTGGGAAGTGGAAGGCTGAGTCAGAGAGACACTGCCAGCTGCCACGATGAGAAACAGCATGTGAAGATACCGGTAAGCCACGAGCCACGTGGCAAGGTATAGATTAATAGAAATGGGTTAATTTAAGCTGTAAGAACAGTTAGTAAGAAGCCTGCCACGGCCATACAGTTTGTAAGCAAAATAAGCCTCTGTGTTTACTTGGTTGGGTTTGAAAGGCTGTGGGACTGGCAGGTGAGAGAGATTTGTCCTGACTGTGGGCCAGGCAGGAAAACTCTAGCTACACATCTCCATATTCTTGAATAGGTAGGATCAACATAGTAAAAATGGCAATCTTATCAAAAGCAATCTACAGATTCAATGCAATCCCCATCAAAATCCCAATGCAATTCTTCACAGACCTTGAAAGAACAATACTCACCTTCATATGGAAAAACAGAAAACCCAGGATGGCCAAAACAATCTTATACAATAAAGGAACTTATAGAGGCATTGCGATTCCTGACTTCAAGCTCTACTATAGAGCTATAATAATAAAAACAGCTTGGTGTTGGCATAAAAATAGACACAATGATCAATGGGATTAAATTGAAGACCTTGACATTCACCCACACACCTACAAACAACTGATTTTTGACAAAGAAGTCAAAATTATACCATGGATAAAAAAAGAAAGCATCTTCAACAAATGGTGCTGGCATAACTGGATACATACATGTGGAAGAATGTAGATAGATCCATATCTATTGCCATGCACAAAACTCAAGTCCAAATGGATCTAAGACCTCAACATAAATCCAGTTACACTGAACCTCATAGAAGAAAAAGTGGAAAGTAGTCTTGAATGCTACTTGGCACAAGAGACCATTTCCTAAATATAACACCAGTAGCATAATCACTGAGAGCAACAATTAAGAAATGGGACCTCCTGAAACTGAGAAGCTTCTGTAAGGCAAAGGACGCTGTCAATAAGACAAAAAGGCAGCCCACAGAATTGGAAAAGATCTTTACCAACCCACATCTGATATAGGGCTGATCTCCAAAATATATAAAGAACTCAAGAAAATAGACAGCAAAATATCAAATGATCCAATTTAAAAATGGGCTACAGAGCTAAACAGAGAATTCTCAACAAAAGAATCTCAAATTGCCAAAAGGCATTTAATGAATTGTTCAACATCCTTAGCCATCAGGGAAATGCAAATCAAAACGACTCTGAGATACCATCTTATGCCTGTCAGAATGGCTAAGATAAAAAACACTGATGACAACTTATGTTGGAGAGGATGTGGAGAAAGGGGAACACTCCTCCACTGCTGGTAGGAATGCAATCTTGTACAGCCACTCTGGAAATCAGTATGGTGGTATCTCAGAAAATTGAGAATCAACATACATCAAAACCCAACAATACCACTCTTGGGCATATACCCAAAAGATGCTCAACCATACCACAAGAACATTTGCTCAACTATGTTCATAGCAGCATTTTTCATAATAGCCAGAACCTGGAAACAATCTAGATGCCCTTCAACAGAAGAATGGATAAAGAAAATGTGGTACATTTACACAATGGAGTATTATGCAGTGGTAAAAAATAATGTCATCATGAAATTTGTAGGCAAATGGATGGATCTAGAAAAAAATCATCCTGAATGAGGTAACTCAAACCTAGAAAGACAGACACGGTATGTACTTACTCATAAGCAAATATTAGATGCAAAGCAAAAGATAACCAGGCTATAATCCACAAACCCAGAGAAGCTAGGTAAAGAGGAGGACACTAAGAGGGACACAACATGGATTGCCCCAGGAAGGGGAAAGGGTTAAGATCTCCTGGGTAAACTGGGAGGGAGGAATAGAGGGGAGGGGTTGGGAGGGGATAGGAGAGATGGGAGGGGATGGGAACATGGGGGAGAGATGAGAAGGGAGAGCAATGAAAGAGATATCTTGACAGAGTACCATTAAAGGGATGGGGAGAAATCTGCAGCTAGGGAAAACCCCAGGAACTCACAAGATTGTCCTCAGCTAAGACTCATAGCAATGGAGGAGAGGGTGCTTGAACTAGCCTTCCCCTGCACTCAGATTGGTGTTTACCCTAATTGTCATCATAGAACCTTCATCCAGTGACTGATGGAAGCAGATACAGAGACCCACAGCCAAGCACTTAGCCAAGATCTTGGAGTTCAGTTGAAGAGAGGGAGGAAGGATTATAGGAGCAAGGAGAGGGGGTCAGAATCATGAGAAAAAACAACAGAGACAGCTGACCCAAGCTAGTAGGAGCTCATGGACTCTGGACTGACAGCTGGGGAGCCTGCATAGGACCAAACTAGGCCCTCTGAATGTGGGTGACAGTTGTGTGGCTTGATGTGTTTGTGGGTCCCCTGGCAATGGGACCAGGACTTATCCCGGGTACAAGAACTGGCTTCTTAGAGCCCATTCCCTATGGTACAGTGCCTTACTCAGCCTTGATGCAGCGGAGAGAGATGCCCGGCCCCAACTTGGTATGCCAGCCTGTGTTGACTACCCAAGGGAGGCCTTGCCCTCTATGAGGAGGGGATGGGGGTGGGATGGGGGGAGGTGGGGGGAGCGGGAGAACAGGAGGGAGGGGAAAAAGGGGTTGGTATGTAAAAGGAAAGAAAAAATTTTTAAATAAAAAATTTATTAAAAAAAGAAAAGAACAGCAATGAGTGCTTGTAACCTGGTGCTGAGGAAACAGAGACAGGGGGTCTCTAGGCTCACTAGCCAGCCAGTTCAGCATAACCAGTACAGCATTGGAAGAGTAACAGCTGAGTCTGACCTCCAAGTACACAAATGCACACTATCATACACCCCCGACACACACACACATCCCCACATGCATATGTACACACATACACACACAAACACACACACAAACACAAAGTAAACTAGACTTGAAGTTTTAGAAGGTTAAAAACCAAGAAGGTCACTGTCCAGTGATGGAGGGATATGATCAACAGGAAGAAACAACAATTATAAACATACACAGTCAGAGCTGGACACGATTACATAAAGTAAACATTATTGTATCTGAAAAGAGAGATGAACTCTAACACACCTATAGTTGAGGACTAAACAACTCTCATTCATCAATAGACAGATCATTCAGACAAAAACAATTATCACAGAAACATCAAAGTTAACAAAAGGGCCTGACAGACATTCATAGACCATCATCTCTGGAAGTGGCAGGCCATGATATTCTCTTTCCAGAACACCAAGTACTCTCCAGGGTAGTGTAGGCTATGTATTATGCTGAAGAACACAGCTAAATAATAAAAAATTGAAATAGCATAGCCTTCTATAACACAATAGCATAAAAATGGAAAACAGTAAGAACGTAAGAAACTGCAAAAGGATGTGAAAAGGGAGCAATATTTTCCTGAAGAAGATGCTGAGAGGAATAAAAATGAAAACCACAATGTATCAAAAAGCCATGAGCTATTAGCAAAGCAGTAATAAAAGGAACTTCATAGCACTGTCAACCTATATAAAAAATATTTGAACTAATTACCCGATAATGAGATTCAGGGAACCAGAAAAGCAACATCAGGAGGATAAAAAAATGAATAAATTTCAGACACATTTAACCTGCTGAAGTTTAACAAGGAGAACATAGAAAACCAGGCCAGATGAATAACAGAACAGAGTAAATCAGTAATAAAAATCAAAAACAGATAATGAAGTAAATCAGTAATGAATATCAATAATGGAATAGAGTGACTCAGTAAACATCTCCCAACATTTCTAGGACAAAATCCTTGAAAAATATAGATGAAAACATTTTCAGTAAATCCAACAGCATGCTATAATTATATATATATATATATATATATATATATATATATATATATATATACATATACTGTGATCTGTATGGGTATCAGTAGATGTAAGACATCATATTATCAGAATGATGAACATAAAATATGATCTCAATAGACACAAAAAAGTATTTGATAAAAGTCAACAATATTTTATGATAAAATGCCTAAAAATTATTATGGAAGGAATGCACTTCAATACAATAAAGGCTACATAAGGAAAATGCACAGCCAATACCAAAAAACTAAAAGCTAAAATAACTTCCATTTAAACCAAGGACAAGACAAATATGTCAACTATCATAACTCTTATTCAAAAAAAAAATCAACAATGTCCAAATAGGCAAGTTAGAGGCCAATTTTCCCTGTTTTGAGACGACATGGTTTTATAGATTTAAAACCCAAGGGATCCATCACCAAGCAGCCAGGACTGATAAATAAATTCAGCAAGATTGCAATATACAAAATCAACATATAAAAATCAGTGCTTTTTAAATATATCAATAACAAAACTGATCAGAAAGAGATTATAAATGCAATCCCATCAGAGGAACAACAATATTTTGTTTGTTTATTTATTTATTTGTTTTTGTTGTTTTTCAAGACAGGGTTTCTCTGTGAAACAGTTCTGGCTGTCCTGGAACTCACTCTGGCCTCAAACTCACAGAGACCGACCTGCCTCTGCCTCCCGAGTGCTGGGACTAAAGGCACGTGCCACCACTGCTCAGTACAATATTTTTACAAACTATGAAATATTTAAATCAGTAAAGGAATGATTTCTTTCTACATTGAAAATTGCAAAAGATTGATTAATCTCGAGAGATACATGGAAAGTGGAAAGACACCTCATGTTTGCAGATTAGTGTTCTTAAACTACTAGTGCTACATAACACAATCTTCAGATTCAATCTGATTCCTGTCAAACTATCAACCACATTCCTAAACCTTGAATGAAAACACAAAGCATCCCAAATAACCAAATAACTCCAAACAAAAAGAATAAATTTGGAAGCATTCAAGATATGCTCCAAAACATAATTGGTTTCACAACATAGTAAGGATTGACAGTATAACGTTGAAATAAAAGCAGTCACAAATACATAAACCAATAGAAACAGACTGGAGAACTTAGAAAACACCTAGGTATTTATAGTCAACTGATTCTCAACAAAGGCAGAAAGAACATACATCAAATCTGCTCTTGATAAATAACGCCAGGAAAAATGAATATCCATACGCACAGAAAGAACTTGTCAAGATCCCCATCTCTCATGTATGCTAAAAGCATCTCAAAATGAATCAAGACTTAAATATAAGACCCCAAACTATACAACAACTAGGATATATAGGGTATTTGTATATAGGGGTTTTGAGGGTATTGGTCTGGGCAAAAATCAGGCACTTTTGGACATTGCCCAGGAGCAGCAGGAAAGTGAAACTTGACAAATGAAATGACATGAAACCAAAAAGCTTTTTGACTGCAAATCAAAGCAATCATCAAAGGATCAAAGAAGCAAATTACAGATTGAGTCAATTATTTGTGAGCCCTTCATCACACAAGGGATTTGTTATGAAGATGGACGAGGAGCTCCAATAACTCCACAGAAAAGGAGAAAAAAAAGGAGAGACATCAATTGCCAAAGGAGCAAGATACCCAAATACGAAGAGATCATCTCAAAAGAAGATATAAGAATGGACAAAGAGCATGTGAAAAAACGTTCAACATCACTATCCGGGAAATGCATGTGGGAATCTTATGATCTTACTCCAGTTTGAATGGTGAAAACTGAAAGACAGTGCGTACTTGTGTTCCCAGCTCTCAGGAGGCTGAAATAGGAGCATCACAAGTTTGAGCCACATTTGTTGAGAGCTACATGGTGAGACCATGTCTCAAATAAACACTTGAGAGGGACAGGTGAACAGCTACAGCTGAGACCCCTGCATCTCTCTCAGCAGTCAGTGGTGTCCAGACAGAACTCAGCATAGACTGAAAATTTCATCAACATCAATGATCAGAATCTAAGTGAGCCTGCAGAAAACTTGCCCTGGCAGGAGCAGGATATGTTCCTAGACAGATTCGTACAACATGTCCCTAGACAGATCACATCTGATTCATAAAACAACCTGACAAATTTCAAATGAGAATGGACACCCAGGAGTGTTTGCCATGACAACGGGTGGACCTGATAGGTCTTGTGCAGCCCAACCTCAGGTTCCACTGCCCTGTCTGCTACGGTACATATAGTTCCCTTGCCAAACTATCTTGTTTAATTTGGAAAGACAGTACAATCCCTGCATATCCCTAACAAGTTTCCCTGCTGGCTGTAGAATTATTCAAACAACTTTTTCACACCCACCAGAGGGAACAGGAAGAGCGCACCCTCCCTTCTCTGCCACCGCCCCCCCACCACTTGGATAGCAGCAAAGGAGAAACAAGATTTCATTAAGCAACTCATGATCCCACTGCCCCAGCCTCTCCATTGCGGGACATGCAGGTGAGTGACGTCATGCCTGGCTACACCCTACCCTCTTGCCACTGAAACTCTTGCCTTCCATAACCCATCATTATTCATTTTGTTCCCAAGTGCAATTCCTTCAGATCCCATACATTATGCAGTGTCTTTCTCACCTCACACCATGAGTGTAATATGTAACTAGTAAACCTCCATCACTCTTATCTGCCCATCATCATATTTGGCCATCCCTATAACTATAGTCACCAATGAGGTGAGTGAGAGAGAATTATGTGATAAAATCAAACAGGTTGTCGACAGCAGAACGTTCTCCTAACGTGTTCTTCTCAGTAAGCACTAGGCAATGGGCATCTCTTGGGACAACTGGCATAAACATTTCAAGAGAAGTGACAAGGGAGAGCCTGTCACAAGAAGCAGAAGTGTGAGCTGGGATGACCCAGTGTGACACCAAGATTGTCCCCTCACTACACACACCCAGTCCACCAGGTGATAAGACTGAATGTGAGAAACTTCTAGGCTTTGAGTTCTGTCCTCACACGATAAGGAGCATTGATGATGTCCACCATGCATCCAATGATGAACCAATTGTCATCAAAATCCTAATGAAGAGGGAAGTGATACCCACTAACACTATATCCTATGGCCAGAATCAGAGTCTCAATCCGTACTGCCTTGGCCTGCAAAAGTGGGCAAAGTGAGTCCCAAGGATGAAAAGGTTTTAAGCAATAGGGGAAAAAAAATCAAAGAAAATTCCAAAGAAATGAGATGAAAAGAAAATAATTTCCAAAGATCGGCGGTCTTCCCTGTGAGCCAGGTGAGCAGGGCAATCTTCCTGTGTCCAGTGTGCATGGTGGGCCCAGTGTGGTCAAACTACACCTTTATGCTGGACCACAAGGAGCTAGAGGACCCCCTGAAGGAAATCAAGGACACATGACCTGTCTCAGCTCATGTAACAGAGGTATGTATAGCTCTCTGTACGCCCTGATTAAAAAGAAAGAAAGAAAAAGAAAAAGAAAAAAGATCTTTCAGCACCCAGAAACCAAACAGCATGCCTCTAAACAATGTGTAGACAAAAAAAAAGTCCCAAAGTCACAAAGAAAATATGAACCACACTAACATAAGCCAAGATGAGAAGTGAGAGGGTGGGAGGGGTAGAAGATGACATGGTAGCTGGATGGTGACGGATGAGACAAGCTGGGCATCAGAAACAACCTGGAGGAGCAAATGCAGACATGAGTTCCATCATACAGTTGGTCGCCATGGGAGGCCAGCGAGGGAAGCAGAGGCAGGCTGAGTTCTGGGAGGAAGTCAGTAGGTGGAAGACAGAAATAGAGAATTGAGAAAAACTATAGGGGATACTAACCAGAAAGGCACTAGCTGAATATCCAGAGGACCCAGCAAGATCCTGATGGAGGTGGAGGAGGTCTCAGGAAGCTGTGTGATGCTGAGCTGTGTCCTGTCCCTACGCCCCAGTCTCCCCAGCTTTATCGCTGGTTAGTGGGCATTTCAAGTTTAGTAATGCAAGGGAAGTTCTATGCAAAACTGGCCCACTCCAGGCAAGCACAGAACACTAGAATTTCTTTTTCTTTCTCTTTGTGGGAACCTAGGTTCTCTTTTCAAAACTTGCAGGTGCTTGAAGATTATTTTACAAGTATTATTACAAAGATATGAGAGGCAAACAAATTTAAGTGGCTTAATTAGAACTCATCATTTGTGTGTGCTCTATGTGGTGTTTAACTGTATTTCTATGGGTGTGTACATGCTGGTGCAGTTACATGTGCACATGTGTGTGGAGTCATGCATCTTCTTTAATCACTTCTTTTTTTTTTTTTTTTTTTTTTTTTTGGCTTTTCAAGACAGGGTTTCTCTGTGTAGCTTTGCGCCTTTCTTGGAACTCACTCTGTAGCCCAGGTTGTCCTCGAACTCACAGAGATTTGCCTGTCTCTGCCTCCCAAGTGCTGGGATTAAAGGCATGTGCCACCACCGCCCGACTTTAATCACTTCTTGTTAGGTGAGACATGGTTTTCTCACTGAGCCTAGAGATCATTGAATCAGCAAGGCTGGCTGCTCAGTGAGCTCCAGGCATGTTCACTTTCCTGGTACTGGGCTTACAGACTCCCTCTGCCCGTGTAGTCTTTGTTTGATTGTTTGGTAGGTTGGTTGGTAGGTTGGTTTTTTTGAGACAGGTTTCCTTGTGTAGGCTTGGCTGCTTGGACCTCATTCTGTAGACCAGGCCGTCCTGAAACTCACAGAGATCCACCTGCCTTTGCCTCCCTAGTGCTGGGATTAAAGGCGTGCGCCACCATGCCTGGCTGCCTCTGATTCATTTGGTACCAGGGACCTCAACTCAAGACCTCACACTTGCATGACAAGCATTTAACTGACTGAGCCATTTCCCCAGAGACAATTTTTTACTTTATAATTTATTCTGCACCCAATTTCTTCTGCATGACTTTTTACAACTCCTTTCAAGTACCTGGTGCTCAAACCAGACTAAACGCTTCCCTGTCTGTGAGTAAGCCAAGGTCCTCTCTATGCCCAGATGAATGAAAATTAATTAGTTTCTCTCTCTGACAGAGTAGCAACGACTGAGTTTTAAGTCAGTGTGGTGAGGTTGAAATATCATGTATTGTATACAGCAAATACTATAAGTATGTGCATAATTATATGACTCCTCTTCTGTATTTAAATACATGTATATCTAGATATATGCAGAGGTTTGTGTGGTTATAACATCTGTGTTATTCTCACTGAAGCAAGGATGGCAGCAGCTATTAGCCTGCCTCACCAGGTGATGGCCTACAGATGAATAGCAAGGTAAAGAAGGAACTTAGTCACCAATTGCTACACACAACATCCAAATCAGTGAGTTCAAGCAATTCCATGGCCATATAGGCTCACAAGAGACAGAGCTACACACATACACACACACACACACACACACACACACACACACACACACCACAGTGTCCATTTTCAATTCATCTGCAAAACTTTCTAAAAATGTCTCAATACTCATGGCACAGCTATTAGGAAATCATGACAGTTTTCTTTGGAAATAGGACTTTACCATGTAGTCCAGTCTAGCTTCAAATCTGTGATCTTCCTGACTCTGTTTCATGGGTGCTGGGCTTACAAGTGTGTGCCTCTGTGCCAGACTTTTAATGTTCTTCTTTTTTTTAACACCTATGCCATGACTCAGTGATGATGGAAGTACTCTTGGGTCCTGCAGAAATTGCCATATTCTCCAGAATAGTCTCTGGGTCTAACCTTTCTACCAACCTTCCTATATCACCACACAGGAACAGGAAGAAGGGTCATCTCCCCACCTTTCTACAATTGTTCTGGTGTGTGTAACAAGAGCATCAAGCTATTGCAGAAAAATTTTCAATTCCTCCTATTTCAGTTTACTTCCTGTTTGCACTTTCTTTTTGACAGCAGTCTCCCCACTACTAACGTACACAGAGAAGGGTGTCCCAAACACAACTTAAAACATCTTTGCTGGGGCTGGAGAGAGGGCTCAGTGGCCGAGAGCACCTGCTGCTATGGTAGAGGACTGGAGTTCAGTTCCCAGCACCCACATGAGAACTCATGAAGAGTTGTGACTTTAGTTCTAGGGAATCTGACACCCTCTGGCCCAAACGGTATCAGAATGAATGTGGTACACAAACATACATACAGGCAAACACCCACACACATAGAATAAAAATAAATCGTTTTTTACAAATTCATGCTGCCAAAAGAAAGAGATCAGATATAGAATTTGAGTAAACATCACATTTATTATTATACCCACACTGATAATTATTAGTATATGCTAATAATTAGCATTGTTCTTACTTAATAAGCCTTTTAAAGACCACTAGGTATTCACAAATAGAAGAGTGGATCAGCAGCTTTAAAGTAGGAAGTGGAAGACTGTATAGCTCATCAAAACAACGGGATATGCTGAGACTGTAACAGCTTAAGCAGAACCCCAAAGTGTTACAAAGGTCAAGGAATGAAAGGTGAGTTACATGATGTGAACATTTCACAGAAGAAAGAAGAAAATCATCAAACTGCTAGATGGAAATTAGCATTTTTTTTTGTTCTGCTCTTTTGTGGCTTCAAGACTTTTGGGGAATGATTTGCCTTCCTTTGGCCTAATAAAAGGTTATCTTTGTATAAAGTAAAATGCAATTGCCTTGAATTTTTTTTTAAGTTAAAAAGGTTACATTTTCTGTTTAAATTTTAAGTGGAGAGAGATTTCTCTAAGAGGGATTTTGAACCTTGGGGGAAAATTCTGATGTAAAACCAATATTTTTATACTTTAAAATCTGTAACTAAACCAATTTTATATTTAATCCTGGGATGGAATGGGTTGCTAAGGCACTGAGTTATGAGTTTATATAAGCCCAGCTAAGGAATTGATTAGAAATGAAGCAGAAATTCCAGTAGCGTTCTCCAAAAAAAGAAAGGAAAAACTCCAATAGAAAAAAAAAACCTCCAAAATATTGAATTGTAAACATGGTAGTGGTGAGACATTTTGTATATACAAGACAAAGCCATGCAATACACAAAGGAAAAGTGCAAGAGTATAAATAGCAAGGGCATCAGAGGCAGAAAAGGCAACACTGAAATCCCTCTGCTCTTACTCTAAGCGTTAGCAAGTTATTCATCTTCATTGAGACATGAATTTCCCGTCCATAGATGACAGACAACCATCACTGCTTCGTGGTGTTGTGAGGATTAAATAAATGAAAATCTTCGGTATTAACGCAAAGCAGCTGCGGAGGAGAAGTCAGTGTTCTTACATGATGTCCAGTGAGCAGTCCCCCAGTTCTGGTCTGACCCACGTCCTTACACACACCCTTGACATTTTCCTTCTCTTATCTGTTAGGACTGCTGTCTTCAGCCACCAGAAAAACGATCCTAGCAAATTTTCTCACCTAACAGGATATAAGTTGGAGCCATTTGAATCTGAAAACCAAGTCCTTCCAGATCAGTTTCTACTTGCCTCTTATGGACCATTGTCTGATCAAGGGACTGGGCCAAGGGAATGAGCATTTTAAGAATGTTTCTTGAGCCCTCACGATGGCCCAGCAGGTAAAGGTGCTCGGCATGAAGCCTGACCACCTGAGTTCAATACCTGAGCCCCACATGGTGAGAGCAAATTCCCACAGTTGTCCTCTGATCTCCCCCCCCCGCCCCCCCCCGCGCCCCCGTGGGCCAGAGAATGGGCAGCTATTTATATTTAAAGAAGAAAATGTCTGTGCATAGGGATTTCAACACTGGTTTTCCTGCTGCTGCAGAGGTCTGTGCTGTTCGTAGTCCTTTGGTTGTGTATGGGGTCGGGGGGATGTATTGTGTGGTCGTGTGTGAGGTGTGTGTGTATGCATGTGTTACCATATGGGTTTGCCTTGAGTGTACAAAAGTTTCATCACTACCTTGTTTTACTCTCAATATTTAGGAGCTTTTTCTTCACAGTTTTATTTCACTATAAGTCGTACAGTGTGTAATCCACCTATTTTGAGTGTATAATTTACTGGATTTGCATTCACTGACAGAGTTATGCAATCACTGCCACAGTCACCACGAAAGACAGGTTTCACAAGTTAACAGTTTCCTCGTTTCCATTTTACCGTTCAGAGGACACGCAGCGGCCAACTGCCTGTCCCCAGACTTGTCTGCTCTTGGGCTTTCGTGAATATGGAGCTGATGGCATGGGACATTCGGTGACTGGCTTCTTTCATGTATAATGCTCCAAGATTCATCCATGTTGTTACAAATGTTTACTAAAATTTTGTCAATTAATATTCCAATGTAGTTTCTCATATTTTATTTATCTGTTTACCAAGTGATAGACATTTAGGTGACTTCTGCTTTTGAGCAGTTAGTTTCCATGAGCATTTATGTGTAAGTTTTATATAGACATGTACTGGGTCATATAGTAAGTTGGCGATCGTGTGTCCAAACTTCAGGGACTTCCGTAACGTGGTACAATTATTACTAGATGTTTCTCACCATCATTATATTATCACTTGCTTAAAAATTACATTTAGTGCCAGGCAGTGGTGGTGCATGCCTTTAATCCCAGTACTCAGGAGGCAGAGACAGGCAGATCTCTGTGAGTTCGAGGCCAGCCTGGGCTACAGAGTTCCAGGAAAGGTGCTAACGCTACACAGAGAAACCCTGTCTTGAAAAATCAAAAAAAAAATTACATTTAGTCTGATGAGATGATAGTACATCCACTCTCTCCTGTGGTTGCTGTTTGTGTGATGTGCCTTTTTCAATTCTTTCATATTCAATCTGCTTGTATTTTTAACTTTAATGCAGTAGTTCTCAACCTGTGGGTCATGACCCCCACAGGGGTCACATATTCGTTATCCTGCATATCAGATTTTTACATTACAACTCATAACATTAGCAAAATTACAGTTATGAAGTAGCAATGAAGTCATTTTATGGTTGGAGTCACAACAAGATGAAGAACTGTATTAACGGGTTGCAGTGTTAAGAAGGTTGTGAACCACTGCTCTAATGTGTGTTTCTTGCAGATAGCATACAGTTAGATCTTGCCTATGTCTGACTTTGAATTATTTAACCCATTCACATTTAATGTAATGATTCATATTTACATTGAATTACATGTCTACCTTCTTATTGCTATGAGTTAAGCATGATTTTCTTTATTTCTTCAAACATATTTCTGTTTGCTTTGAAATCTGACATAAGGGTCCTCCTTTCAAAAGCAGTTTTTGTTTCTTATATTTTTCCTAGCTGATTAACAATCATACTTTTCCTTCTCTCTTAGCCTGTGTGGTCATTTTATTTAAAACAAACATTTTACCTAACATCTTGTAGGGACTCTGTATACCATCCCTTCCCCTGAATTCTTATTCTTTGATTTAGTTGGGTTTTGTTTGTCTAGTAATTTAACTGAACTCTTCAGTGAGCCCTACTCCCCTGCCGTGTGCAGCTGTGATACTTCTCTCCAAAGGGCCCAAGCAGGCATGCAGACCCACCCTAGACTGACGTTGATTTCATGGCCTCTCTGCTAAGTTTCTGGCTTGCTTGCTTCTATCGGTATCACAACCCCATTTCTAGCCCATGTCTCTTCTCCACACACCTTAGATCATCTGTACTTGGATTCAGACCCACTGGTAGAAACGGTCTTTAGGGCCGCAGGGAGCGACATGTGTTTTGATATACAGAAACTGTCTTCTTGGCAAGTTCTTCCCTGTCTCTCTCTCAAACTTCTAGCTGGTCTATAGTTTAGCTTGTTGTTGGCCATCATAGGATGCCCATTACGGAACGGACGGCTATCCCCTTAATTGCTTATATACCCTCGATTTCAACTGTCCTCTTAGGCTTACACACCTCCATATTCTACCCCAGATAAACTGGGGCCTCTGCAGAGAGCTTCTGCTCTTGTGGGCTGCCTCTCAGCAGAGCTACACAGTGGAAAATGCATTTCTCCAGAGGCAGATGGTGGCACCCTCCCCTGGAATGGCACAACTGCCTTACAAGAAACAGGCTGGATGCAAGAAATGCGTGCTTGCTTTTTATTGTCTATAAATTTCGAATGTAATAGGTTTTTGTTCTTTTTAAATATTTCTAGAATGAGTCAGAGGTAACGGATGAATTTAGGAGGCAGTGCTTTCCACGCGCAATAGAACCGATTCACATGTAAACTCACAGAGACTGTGGCAGTGAGAGGCCCTTTCTCAAAAACAAGGCAGAGTACAAGAGAGCAAAATACCTGATGTCAATCTCTGGCTTCCACAGATGCACATGAGAGGTATTCAAACACACACACACACACACACACACACACACACACACACACACACACACGGAGAGGGGGGGAATTGTCAAAATAGATGCAGCCAATAGACACATGGAAAATGTATCAAATCAAAGCTATATTGAGATTCCATCTTAGCCGTGTCAAAATGGCTACCATTAAAAACTCCAGCTGGCAACAATGTAGGGGAAAGGACCACTTAGACACTGCTGGTAAGAGTGTGATTATTGGAACCACTGAGAAAATCAGAATGCAGGTTCTCCAAGGGTCCAAAAAGAAAAGTGCCATATAATCCAACTATATGCCACATCATGTCATATTATATATTTATAATGCATTTGTAAAAGCATAGTCAAAGGATTGCAAGCCTGGACACAACAAAGGCTCCCGCTCAATCATGATTCTTCTGGTGGCTCTGCTCAAATGGCCAAACCACAGAATCAGCTTAGATGTCTCTCAGTAGATGAAGAGAAATGTGGAACCTAGAGAAAAAAAATACACACGCACACACAGAATCTATGGTGTATATACTTATGCATATACACACATGCACATGTGTGTGCATGTGTGCTCACACAGAATCTATGGTGCATATACATACGCACATATACACACATAACTGTGACATAAAAGTAAAGGGGGGATTGACTACTGGAGAAGAGGAAAGAGGTTGACAGGAGGAAGGTGACTGACAGGAACACATGGGCAATGAACATGCTAAAGAACTTGACATAATTGACCAGAAAATCTTACTATGAAGACCATCATTTAGTATGACAATTACACAATAAAAATGTTAAAAATAGCCGGGCGGTGGTGGTGCACGCCTTTAATCCCAGCACTTGGGAGGCAGAGGCAGGCGGATCTCTGTGAGTTCGAGGCCAGCCTGGTCTCCAAAAAACCAGGTTTCTCACAGAGAAACCCTGTCTCGAAAAAACCAAAAAAAAAAAAAAAAAAAAAAAAAAAAAAAAAAAGTTAAAAATAAAAGCAAGAATGGAGGGCCAGTTGTATTGGCACACATCTGTAATCCTAGGTCCCCAAGGTTGAAACAGGACAATCTCATGTTCTCAGCCTGGGCTACAGAGTTAGCTCAAGGCCAGCCTGGACAACTTGGTGAGATTCTGACTGAAAGTGAAGTTTTTCTTTTAAGGTCTCAGGCTAGAACTGAGAGGTATAACACTTGCCTAGCATATTCAAGTCCTTAGGTTTAAACACAGGTACCAGAAGTTAACAAAAAAGAAAGGGAAAAAAAGCAAGCAAGTCAAAGTTCATAGCAATTACTGCCACAGATTGCACAAAACCTTATTCACGAGAAAAACAGTTGACTACTAGACTTTTCAAAGTCTTTGGAACCTTTCTTTCTTCAGAATTTTCTATGTCCAAAATAATCTATTGATTATATACATAACCTTTGGCTCTATAGATAATGTCTAAATGTCTATGGATTCCACCATTATTGCCTAAGAATGTGAAAGAATCCAATAGCCCACTTGGTCAAGCACAAATCACATTTTATTTGCATTGATATTCCATCATCTAAAGCCTTTTGTGTTAAAAGTAAATCGCATACATATATTGTAAGACCCCAGGAGACAAACAGCAGTCAGCTAGGATTGGAGTCGACAGTGTCTGTGGGCACCCAGTTAGGTGATGTGTACTGAGGAGACTGAAATCCTTCTGAGCTGTGCAAGCCATGACACAACCCATCATGTGAGGTACTCAGTACACGCCATTCTGACTTGTAGATCTTCTTCGCAACAGCTGTTCTTCTAGCCCAACCTGGAGGTGGTCCAGGGTGTACCCAGCTGTGAAAGGTGGGCTGCGAGGCAGGCAAACCATCCTTTGTGCTTCCGTGGCAATAAAAAGAAGAAAACTGCTGATGAGGCAAGCTTCACGCCAGGTGTGTGATGCCTTGAACAAAACAGTACATGTAGGAACTCCATTAATGAGAGATTATAGAAAAAGGTAAAAATTTATAGTAGAAAAAGGACCAGACTGTGGTTGTCTCTGTGAGGGAGGCAGCGACCAACTGGAACAGGCATTAAGGGAATGTCAGGAAAGAGGGTCGTGATCTGTCCCAGTGATAGTTGTGGTTGGGGATGTGTAGATAGCTCAGCAGATAAGCCTACTTGCTGTACAAGCAAAAGGACCCGAGTTCAACTCTCCAGCGATAGGAGGCAGAGTCTAGAGGATCCTGGGAGCTTGCTAGTCAGCCAGCCTAGCCAAAACAGCAAACTTCAGATTCAGTAACAAACCTTCTCTAGGCATCAAGCAATAGAGGAAGACATCTGAAGTTCTCCTCTGGCCACCACATTAACACACACACACAGAGACACACAGACACACAGACACACAGTTGTGGCTGTGGCTATGTGAGCATGACCACTGGTCAAAACTTAGAATATATGCAACTGATTGTCACTTTCATAGCAAAAGAAGATATTGTGTGCTACAATGAGCCCCAATTCTACTTGGTGCACTTGGGAGGAAGTTCACTACTACCTACAATTTCATATTAAATCTATAAAAGAATGGATTGATTGGTGAACAAAAATAAATACATGATAACAAAATCAAGTCCAGTACTGTGCTAATGGTGGGATCCTGGAGGCATGTACATGAATGTTGACCACACAGGTCTTTTAATTTCATAATGTGTTTTAAGTGTTTAATAACTCATCTGCGGACAAAGGCATTGGAAGCACAGCTTTCAGAAGGATATCCAGATAGCTGGACAGCGGGGTACATACGCTTTGTCCCGGGGAATGGCATAAAACATTTCAAACAAGCAAAAGTATCACGTCATGTTTTCTAACGGAGAAGGTTGTGTGGGTATGTCACAGTGCAAGTGGACATCATGTTTGAGAGAATTTGACTGAGTAGAAGGACAGCTTTGCAGCTTCAACTAGAACTTTGTAAATAAGTAACTGAGACACTTATCTAATATTAAGCTAAGATCACACACATTAGGAAATGACAACATGAGTCAGTGCTCGTAAAGTGTTACTGCGGGTCAAATTTTACATATGTGCATTTAACATATACCTTGAAAGACAAAATTAAGCATCAGACTCATGAAAGAAATTGAAAATCTTTGAAGCATTAAACATTTTAACTGAATCTAAATATATAACCAAACTGAACTCAAAAAATTTTTCTTAAAATAACTGATAAAACTTGGTAGATTTAACAAGGGAATTTCTAAGCTGAGCATAAAGCTTCAAATCACACTTAAAAACCTACCTTCAAAATGTTTTTTTTTTTTCCCAAAAGCTCTTATCTGTGGGAAGAAACCTGACTCCCAAAATATTTTTCAAGGAATATTTGATTCATAAGATGGGATGATGGTAGCTTGCTTTTCAACAGATTTCTCCAAGTTCATTGAAGATAGCCATCTAATCCTCAACCAGAGTATCTTTTAAAGTAGTAGATCTGCATTTCATAACTAAGATATCCCAGGACTTTTATGTGGCATTTAACTCTGCATGTGATAACCAAACCTAACAATGACCCAGAATGCACCTATAAATGAATGGATAAAACAGCGGCGTGTGTATGCATTGTTATGTGCACACTCAAAATGAAAAACAAAATGATCTACAGACAAGGGCAACATTGAGAGCTAATCTCAGAAGCACAGTCGTGGATGGAAGGCTCTTCATACAGAACAGGATGCACTAGACTACTAGTAGAAAGGCCTGGGAGGGGCAGCCTGAGACCCCTGCTGTGCAGTGTGGTCAGACCAGAGGACAGCATGGTCTGCTGAGTAGTTCACGCTGTCTAGCCACACCTCAACCAGCCTACGCTTTCCCCAGGAAGAAGCTGAGGAAGCAAGGCTGAGTCCCACTCCTCTTTCCATTTAACTTCTTTCCACGTACTTGGTTTGTTGTTGCTGGTGTCGTTTTAAGATTGCAGCATCAGTCTGCATAGATGCACACCGTGGGGCACACGCCCATGAGATTTGTTGTTAAACAGTCTTTTTGCTCTGAGGACCCCTACTTCTGCTTCCAAAGTATTTTTGCAGAGAATCCAGAAGAAGGAATACTATTTTTTTTAAAAAAAAATATGTTTTAAGTAAGCAAAAAATGTAATAGATTCTATGTTGAAGTTTCTGGATGCCTGTCATGTTCTGATCTAATCCATCCCCCTCCCCTGCTGCCTTCACCTTTGCCCTGCTCTAGCTGCCTCCTTTCTTTATCCCAGCTGTCGCTGACTTATGCTTTCATGCCATACGCACTCCATGGCCTCCCTTACGGTCTCTTCCCTCTCATGGTCACCTCTCATGACCTGTATACACATCCGTATGCATATATACTATATGCAATTTTAAATCTAGGTTCTGCATGTGAGGAAAGACACATATGGTGTTTGTCTTTTTTAGTCTTGCTTATTTTGCATAGCATAATGATTTCCAGTTCCAACCATTTTTCCTCAAGTGTCATGATTTCATTTTTCTTTATTGCTGAATAAAATTCCATTGTGTATATTTTCGTTAGCCGTTCTTCTGTTGATGTATGCCTGAGCTGACTTCATCAACTCACTGTTGTGAATAGTGAAGCAATAAGCCTGTGTGCAAGTAGTATGGGGGGGAAATTCTTTGAGACACAGTGAAGGTTGAGTACCCTTTGTCTTAAAGCTTGGAACACAAAGGATTTCATACTTACAATTTTTTTTTAAATTTGGGGATTCTTGCATAAACATAATGAGTATGTCAAAAATGTGATCCAAACATAAACAAACTCTAATTACAGTACAAATATACTATATATATGTGTGTGTATATATATATATATATATATACACACACACATATATATATATGGCTTGGAGGAAATGTTCAATAGTAATTTCAGTTCACCCATATTTGTCTATTACCCATTATGTAAGATAGGGTTTTGAATTTTCCACTGTGGCATCATAATGATCTCAAAATATGTCATATTTTGCAGCATTTTGGATTTTGGAGTTTGGATTAATCCTTAATGAATGCTGGGTCTCCACTGGGAAGAGTTGTGTGTTGAATTATATTATGAAACACGTGATTAAGCATTACCTTAGGGTTGGATGTTAGGGAGTTCAAAGCTGCAAGGGTAAGTCACCATGAGGTTTACGGCCCAGGAATCACAGACTGGGCTCCCCTTTGCCTTTATTTTCCCAACACTTAGCCTTATTCACGCAGACCACTTTCACTTCTTCTTACCTTGTCTTAACAGGCAAAGGCAATTAGACCTCCAAACCATTCTTGTAATGAATAGAGACGAGGGAGAGGTCCCTGCCTGTGGGAGTCACCAGCAAAAGCCAACTGTCAAAGCCAAGTAAGAGAATGTAGACAGAGAGAGAGCCGAAAGAGAAAACAGAAACCTGCTTTTAAAACAATCTAAGACAGCATCATTTTGAATTGTCTTCCGGAAACAGTTTGGGAGCAGGAAGGTTGAGGGAGTAGGGCATGTGGGAACTCTAGAAACATCTCTCCTTCAGTACAGTAGACATGGCTCTTTATTCTGAGCACATTTCACATTTTAAAATGCCCACAGAAATGCCAATTTAGATTTTTTTCGAGCATTTTAGGTACAGGAAATCTTTAGTTATTGTAACACCTATCTCTTGTTAAATTTAAATTAATCCCGCATCTTCTCAGGGAGGTCAAAACCAAGTTACAGTATTGACCCACAATGCTTTGCTTCTTTCTTCATCAGTTTTGTGCAAGAAAAAAAAAAAACTCTTATGGTAGCTGATGCTTTTAATTCAGTGTGTTCCAAAGCATATTTTGTGCTACAGGGGAAATGATTTTAACAAGCATTAGTTCTAATAGATAGTTTTACAAGAATGGCTGAGTAGCCCACATATGCACCTTGATCCTTAGTCAGTGGTCCTGCCCCCACTCCAAATCACTGCCTTCCCTACCGGCCCACGTGCTTTAAGATGGATAAAGATGGATGAACTTCCTGTCCCAGTTTCCCAATGGGATTACACCGGCTTTCAGTAAATTAGCAGACCTCATGGACCTGGTCATAGTGGCAGGTTTATATTCCATGGTCAATAATACCTTTGCAAGTCCAGAATGCCAAATATCTTTCCTTCCACAAGGTTTGAAAGTCTGAGGAATTAACATGTGTGCCTGTTTAAAGCATTGGGATCAAAACAGAACCAATTGGTGCCTCACACACAGTCCAGCTTAGAGCTAACTGTGGGAAGAGTGACAGGAGTCGTGGCTGTGCTAAAGCCCGATGTGGATTGTGGCTAAAGATGCCTTTGTCCATAAGCTTGACATAATTAAGTCATTACATTAATTTTTGAGCACACACACACACACACACACACACACACACACACACACACACACCTTTTCTGGGCACGAACCCCAGGACTTACGCATGCCAGGCAAGTCCTCATCACTGGGCTGCATTACTAGCTCCCAGAGTTACACTGAGTTTTTCCTTGCTATCATTGTCTTTAGTTTCTCTGCATCTCTTCTAATTGAATATAATCACATCATACTCAAAATGTTTCCTTTGGACTCATATCTCCACCCTTTCAAATGAACATTTAAAACGTTTCAGATCTCTCCTCTCTCTCTCTCTCTCTCTCTCTCTCTCTCTCTCTCTCTCTCTCTCTCTCTCTGTCTCTCTCTGTGTGTGTGTGTGTGTGTGTGTGTGTGTGTGTGTGTGTGTGTGTGTGTGTATGTATACATCATGAAATCCCTGAAGTTGTCTTGGGAGAGCAGGATCTAGTCTGCAGTAGCACTGGCCTCTACAGTTCAGTGTTGGCAAAGTGTGATTCAGGGTCCCTTCATAACAGAACTGCCCATGGTTCACAACAAAAAAGCTCCCTCCCAGCTGAAACCCTCAACTATGGAAAGGTGGTGAGTTTTATGGAACTCCTCAGGAGACTGATGTGCAGCAAAGTTTCAGAGCCCTTTACCCCAGATTTACCCCACCAGTAATAGCAACCAGGAAATTACCTACATAATGCTTTCTGGCCCTGAAAACGCTATTACCCTAATGTATGGGTCACATGGCTGCTTGTAAATGTAAAAGACACATAGGTAATTGCATTTTCCCTTGTTGGCATTGAACAAAATGTGGGGGAAAGTGAGGGAATTTCAAAAAACACTCTGTACTTTGCTATTCATTTTGAATGTTTTTCTTTAAATTGGGTTTTCTTAATCTTGGCCTCATGTTAGCTTCTCAAAAATGCCACCATCTAGGCCACATTCCACAAGGATGAGTTTGGTGTCTCCCAGGAAGCAATACAGACATTGGTATAGAACCATTGGTATAAGTGGGCTCAATAGAAGCCACCAAGAGTATTTTTAAGATTATTGAAGCAAAGTTCATTATCAAGAGCTGAAAATAACACAAAAGAAGACAAAAATTCATTGAACTGGGATTCTGGTTCATCTCCTTTGCTCAAATTAATGTCATCATTGTCATACCTTTTTACTTTGACACTCCTTCTCAAATCCAATTTCCATAATATAGTAATATGTGTGTATTTAATTTGCCATACCCATTAGAGCAGAGAAAAGTCATAGGAAAAGAGCTACCCTTTTCTCTATGCATTGTGGAATGCCAAGGGAGTTAGATGGGTAAGAATCCTGCCAAGCACCTAATGACTTTAATGAGATCAGCAATGTAAGACTTCTCAGGTAACAATGTCGCACAGAATACGCAAGCAGTGCCTTTCCCTTGGTGGCAGAGTGTCACTGCATCAAAGCCAAGCTGTGGCTGGGTTAATCGATTCAGAAGGATTCTTGTTGAGAAACTGTCATCTCTAAGGGAATATTGATGCGATTTCCTCGCATCTGTCACTTTACATCAGGTATGAATTATGCTGTATAATGGGTTCAGGTGCTCATCTAAATTGACTGTCATAAAACCCTCATGTGTGAGATTTCAGTGAACTCATCTCATTCCAGGGATGAAAATAAAGGAAGAGTATGAAAGGGCCACTCCACCCACTATCTACAACAAAAAATAATGTCTGAAAATCGTTATTAATTTATTGATGACTCAGTTTGTCAACTTGCAGCCCTATGTTCCTCCGACAAACATCTCAGGCACAGTGATGAACTAATGAGACAGACCGAGAAAGTGAGAGTGTCCTGGTAGGGTGAACTAACTACATCAGTTGCCAGTGTGGAGCCAAATGTATATCAAGGTGTAGCACTATATGTGCCTTGACTCGGGAATTTCTACTTCTGGAAATTCAACCCAGAAGAGATAATACTGGCTATAAAAAGATTACAAGTACATGTAAAAAAGGAAAAGAATATATGGACATCTTCATTGTAGCACTGATTCCATTCATAAAACCTGAGAGACAACATAAATACAGCAAAGTATGTCTAGGACACAGATTATGAAAACATCAAAAACGCTGATGAATATCT
This sequence comes from Peromyscus californicus insignis, assembly GCF_007827085.1. Lineage (NCBI taxonomy): Eukaryota > Metazoa > Chordata > Mammalia > Rodentia > Cricetidae > Peromyscus > Peromyscus californicus. Next base: position 22,622,983 of record NW_026294606.1, on the reverse strand, counting down.
AGTATTGAGAAGAAGCTATCTAATACATCTAACTGAATACAAATAAATCTTATAGAACCATGTATATAATTATGTTACATTCATGTAAGATTATATACATACCTATATGTATGTACTTATGTAGAACAGAGAAATACCTCAAAATGGTTTATTCAAAAGAATTTTTCAAAAAGGATCTTGCTGTCCCTCCACGATGAGACTCAGACTCCAGGTTACAGATGTGTACCAGCATGCCTAGCTTATTGTACTTTCACGTGTTGCTTGAGTTTTTTTTTAAAGCCAGGTACATTCAGCAATTTCACAAAACTAATAAAGCTACTTTTTAAAAAAATGAATATGATAAGAAACTTTGCATGAGTGAAAATGAGAGATTTGAAAGGGTTCTTAGGATTGTGCCACCACTCAGAGATGATGATGATGATGATGATGATGATGATGATGATGATGATCGAATGGCATAATAATCACGCATGACCAGAAAACACTAATTTACAATTTGGGAGGAGAGGCAGCAGCCACGCTCGGGGCCATGGAGACAATAGTAATAAATGGAACCGAAATTAAATAAACAAGCACAGGCGAATTCGCAAGCAGATCACATTGGGAGCCTGGGAAAATACTACATGACATTTGAGAAATGTAACACTAAGACTAATGCACAGGATTTAACACCATTATTCAGGGGAGTTTATGTTGGCCTGCGAAGAGCTTTCCAGAGGAAATGAACGTGAGAGGTGATTTTAAATGTGTGAGGCAGACAGCTTGTTGGAGAGGAAGTCAAATAGAATATTTCACAGAGTCCAAAGGAAGGAAGAAGAATATTTTGCCTTGGGAGCTCCAAAGAGGAAATGTGAAGTGAGTCTCCATTATCCTGTCGTTACTGTCAGGGCCTACAGATAGGCTCTGTGAGTAATCACAGGCACCTTCAAATGCTTTGGCAGGTACACGGCACAGAAACGGCGGTGGAAAAAAGATCACCTCTAGAAAAATCACACTAGGGAATGCCCGGGGAAGCCTGTGTTATCTTTCTCCAACCGCAGAGATATTGCTGTGTCCACAGCCGAAGCTGACAGGCGTGTTCTCAGTCACAGTGGGGCTGTCTTACAGGAAGCAGACGCTGCTGTACCTGCTAAGGTGGTGTCAGCTTACGGGTGTCAATCAACTCTTTCCTTCTTCAGCAGTCTGCTCCCAGACCGTGAGATTTGTTGTTGTTGTTGTTGTTGTTTTCTTAAATATGCCTCTTTGCATTGTGTGACAAAATTGCAACTCTAGACAGGACATAGGAAGCTAGTTCCTGGGGCTGAGGACGCAGCTCAGCCAGGAAACCCAAGTTAAACAACCAAACACCCGGCCAGGCATGTTGACTAGCTTGGTTTTGAGCAGGTCTTATACGGGTAACCATAGCTGTGAATGGAAGAGTCGGAGCTCAGAAGGTCCCACTCCTAGCTGAACAGCTATGGCAGTTGATGGCTACAGGGTGAAGGAGAGTCATTTTTCTTCAGGGGTTTGGCTCCTGGTAAGCAGGCTTTTGCTCTGGTGGATAGCCCCACACCTGTGCACTAGTAGGGGCCACCAGATTCAGTGGGTTGAAAAAAAAAAGCCCAAAGTTAAAAGGACATGGAAGACAGGAAGTTGGAAAGGAGATGACTGGGGGGGGGGGGTGTCCCAGAGGAATTGGGTCAGAGGAGTGGGCTTGAATATGTTCAAAATGCATATACATCTATGAAATTCTCAAAGAAAACATTTTAAAGCTGAGCATGCTGAGGGGATAATGGCAGGAGGAACCCTGGGATTATTGGCCAGCCAGTCCAGCCTAGCCTAACTGGGAAGCTCCCGGTCAGTGAGAGACTCTGCCTCGAAAAATCCGTGTGGATGGATCCTGAGGAGCAACATGCTGTCCTCTGGCCTCCATCACCACATTCACACATGTATACATATGCACTTGCATTTCATTCTGACTAATAAACTCCTACACAAGGGTTGAATTACACTCTTTTTACTTTGGGAAACAAGAGTACACATGAAGAGTACACACAGTAAACTCAGTAGATAACAATAGAATGGATGAGACCCTTGGCAAAGAAAGAGGAAAAATCCAAGAAGTGGAAGGAGGAGTCTGGGGACTGAACTTACACACACACACACACACACACACACACACACACACACACACACACACACACACGGGGGTGAGTTCTGCCATTCATGCCATGAATTTAATTAATGAATGATTAGAAATACTGAGAAAAATACCACACTAGCTATGCTCAGAATACTTTAAAAATAGTTTTGTAAAGAGTATCATTATCCTTTAAAAGTGCAATGTAACCAAGAGTTACAGGCATTTCTGCTGTACTAACTATTCTAAGTCATTTTGGCATACTTTACAATTTTTTTTGTTTGATATTTTGAAACAGGGTTTCTCTGTGTAGCTTTATGCCTTTCCTGGAACTCACTCTGTAGCCCAGACTGGCCTTGAACTCACAGAGATCTGCCTGGCTCTGCCTCCCGAGTGCTGGGATTAAAGGCGTGCGCCACCACCACCCGGCATGCTTTACAATTTATGAAAGGCTGGATGTTCTGGTGCACACCTGTAAAACCACCACTCAGCATGCTGAGATAGGAGGATAGTCATGAGTCAGAACCCAGCCTGGACTACATAATGAGTTCCAGGCCAGCTAGAGCCACATAGTAAGATGGTATATTGCTATCAATGAATGGATGGATGAATTAAAGTATATTAGAGGAGGTGTCAAAACTCTAGGCAAATATTACATCATTTTCTAGAAGAAATTGAGCAGCAACATGGATTTCAGTATCCTACAAGGGCCCCAGGTCAACCCTCCATGCCCCTGAGGGATAGCACAGTGACATCGTTTTCCTGCAACACAACTTTGAGATGATAATTGCCACCAAGTTGCTCAAAGGTTATAGAGCTGGGTAAGGAGTATATTGTCCCAAATTTCTCTCAACAGCACTCTATTTTCATGGTTAATTTACAGCTGTCTATAAATGAGAACAATCCGCCTTCAGAGTCCCTGGAGAAACTGCTCTCAAGACCTTCCGGCCAGGTCCAACCTAAACCTCCAGACTCTTAAATCCCTTCTCTAAAACAGAGTAGTAGTTGCACACATGTTCCATTTCCCCATATTAAGCCATCTTAGATTACCTACAATACCTAACATAATGCACATGTGTTTTCAGAAGTTGATACAACTTTGTATTTTTAGACAATAATGGCATGGAAACGCCCTGCAGATGTTCAGTACTGACAGTTATTTTCCCAAATACTTTCAGTCCATAATTGGTGGGATCTGCTAATATCAACCTATAGCTGTGACACTCCAACCGTGTCAGGTTTAGTCCCCATGTCGTTCAGTGTAGTTCACCCCAAGGCAGGCCCTATGGTGAGGCACTGAGTTCAAACAGGTCGTTTGTGAAAAGGGCTCGAGCCACGGTGGCCACCGTTCCTCCAGGGCCCATACGGTAGGGACCATTCCTCATTACGCGAAGTGAGGTCTCCTCCGTCATTCAGACCAAGGCTGGCTGTGAGCTGCTCGCACAAAGAGAAGGCTGCTGAAGTAATATCTGGCCAACTTGCTTTGAAGTGATTTGAAGTGAAATGTCACCCATGTATGTCAGTGTTTAGACCCCAGCTGTCACTGCTTTTTGAGGTTTTGAAAACATTAGAATATGGGGCCTTACTAGAGGAAGTGGGTCACCTGGAGTTTATTCTTGAGGACTGTGTCTTATTTCAGGCTCCTCCCTGCCCCTCCTTCTGTCTCCTGCTTATCACAAGGTGTACAACTTCTGACATGTCTGTCCCCTCCCCAGTGACATACATAACTCACCAGAGGCCCAGAAACAGCCGAGTGACCAAGGACTGAGAACTCTGAGACCATGCGCCAAAGCAGACCTTTCCTCTGGGTCTAATCACAGCTCTGAGATGGTGGTTGCTACGGTCAGACCCCAGATGCCAACAACCACTTTGTAAAGAATCTAGACTCGTACACAAAAAATAAAAAAAAAATTTAAAAAGAAAGAAAAATGAGGTGTTTTGTAAAAAGAAAGAGATAGAACATCTAAGTGTCAGACAGTCAAAGCAAGCATCCTGGGGTCTTCCAGTCCCCCAGCTCTCAGTTGAACGGAACTGAGCAAGGGACCTAATGTCACACAGCACTAAAGACTTCCTAGGCCAATGCTGTTGGGATTTCTGACCTACAAAACTAGGAGAGATGATAAACCATCATTGTCTGACCAAGTCATCACACATGCGTCAGGGAAGCAGAGACATCCAGTCTATAAACCAATAGTCAGTTATTGGGCAGCTTGCCCACAATGGTGTGATTTCCTGGGGTAGCAGGGCCTGCTTCACTGCAAAGAGAAACCACGTGCAAAGAAATGCAGGCTCTCTGACAGTTGGAGGGCAGGTTAGTGTGCAGTAAGGAGACAAAGTCGCAGGCAGGGGTACAGGTGGGATCAGAGTGCCAGAGCTTACACAGCGCCTGCTGCCTGAGTCCTTTTAATTGGCCTACTGTGGTTTGTGTTCCAAGGCAAATCCTTGCGTCCCTAGAGATTAAAATGTGTTTTCTCTGCAAGCCTGATCCCTTGAAGCCTCTAAGCCACACATTTATTTCCTAAAACATTGAATCTGCTCATACCTTTGGCCAAAGAGGAGAAACAAATCCTAACAGCATAACACTGGTGTGTGTGTGTGTGTGTGTGTGTGTGTGTGTGTGTGTGTGTGTGTGTGTGTTGGGAGAGAACAGAATTCTAAAGAAAAGCATAATCCTTTCTCCCAAGCCCTTCAGAGTCTGTAAAGAGGCAACAGCCAACATGGCAGCAGCCAGCACCCAGCAACACTAAGAAATCCTCCTGTGAATGCGCCTTGTGCAGTAAAAGCACTGCTGTCTGAGAAGAATGCCTGGGATTTTCTTTGTTTTTCTGTTGGTGGTGATGAGGTCACCCAGAGGACCCAGTCTCTCCTCTTGTTGCCCTGGTAATCAAAAGCACGTAATTAGAAGCTGGCTGGTGACAGCATCACATGTGATTCTGTGACCCAAGAACAGTTTTTTGGGTTGGGTTTTTTTTTTTTTTCCTTGAGCAAAGCTCATTAGGCCATATTAAATTCAGAATAGCTTTGATTCACACAGTGGGCACTGGAATGATCCTAAGTGGGGGTTTTAACCTAAGAATTCCCTAAACACAGAAGAGGTTTGAAAACTGATTTTTTTTTTTCAAAGTAAAGAACTCACTCAAATAAAGTTTTGGCTTCTAACAATCACAGAAAGCAGGCAGTGGGTGTCTGGTAGGGAAGCCTAAGATCTGGGATGAGGTTGGTGCCTGGAGAGAGGTGAAAATATAGGAGAGGGAGGGGGAAGAGAGAAGGAGGATAAAAGGAGGGGGTAGGCAGAAGGAGGATGGAGAAGACAAGGGGGGACAGGAGAGAGGAGGGCTAGTGTTGTGGGATATTGGTACACTGTATGAAGGTGTACTGCTGTGATTGGTGTAATAAAAAGTTGAATGGCCAATAGCTAGGCAGGAGGTATTAGGCGGGACTTCCGGGCACAGAGAGAGGAAGTAGGAGGAGGTCATTGAGGCACAGGGAGACCTAGAAGGAGTTGCACATACAGAATGAAAGAAAGGTAAAAAGCCATGAGACAAAATGTAGATTAATATAAATGGGTTAATTTAAGTTATAAGAGCTAGTGGAACAAGCCTAAGCTAAGGACCAGCTTTCATAATTAATAAGAAGTCTCTGTGTCGTTATTTGTGAGCTGGTGGCCCAAAGAAAAGTCTGACTACAGGCTAGGGAACAGACAAAAGGGAAGGGGAGAGGGAGGAAAGGTAGGAGGGGAGGGAAGGGAAGAGCACTCTGGCCAAGGCTGTGGTAAATCTGGATCAGTGCTATTGGATGAGCAGAGCCACATTATAGCCGATGGGCTGTCGCCTGAATGATTGTCTCTGAACACTCCACCAGCCATAAGCTGGGGTTTTTCTTTTCTTTAGGTTCTGCAATTCTAAGACCTAGTTATTTACTTCTGTGACCGTCTTTTCTTGTATAAGAAAATTCTGAAAAAAATAAAAAATAAATTTAAAAAATCAATCAATCAGTCAATCAATCAATCAATAGATAAAAAAAATAAAATTCTGAGGAGGCTGGTGGCACACACCTTTTATCCCAGCATTTGGGAGGCAGAGGCAGGTGGATCTCTGTGAGTTCAAGGACAACCTGTACTACAAAGTGAGTTCATGGACAGCCAGGGCTACAAAGAGAAACTCTGTCTCGAAAAACCAAAAAAAAAAAAAAGAGAGAGAGAGAAAAGAAAGAAGAGATAGTTCTGAGAGTAAGTTGAGTTTAAGCTGAGCTAATCCTATGCGCTTTCTTAGGAGAAGAGGGGATTGACTGCATGGATCTGGGTTTTGTTTTTAGGTTTTCTTTGATTGTTTTGATACAAGGCCTTACTGTGCAGCCCAGTCTGGTCTTGAAATCATGATCCTCCTGCTTCGGGCTCCTTAGTGCACACTGGGCTCGCACATGGCTTTTGAGACATGGATCCAAACTCCTGTCCTGGCCAGGCTTTGGGCTATCCTTTACTCACACTCCTCTGAGGTGAGAATAAAGGTCCTCAGCGGGGCCCAGCAGGACAGACCTGTCATCCCTGTTACTCGACAGACTAAGGCAATAGACTGCAAGTTTAAGGCTACTCTGGGCTACAGTGTCAACCTGGGCAGCTTAATGAGACACTGTCTCAAAATAAAAAGTCTATGTTAGTCAATAAAATAAGCACAGTGGTTTCAAAAATAAACATAATTGATGAATTAGTTACTTTTTAAAAAGTGAAAAGTGGGCTCTGGTACAGGTCAGTGGTAGAGACAGGGAGAAGGCCCTGGTTTCAATCCTTTGAACCCCATTGCCCCCCCCCCCCCCAAGAACAAAGTCTCTCAAATCAGCACAGAAAGGTTACCTACTGCATAGACACAGGGGGCAGCTGTGCATAGAGAAGATACTGCAGATGCTCCATGCAGCCTCATCCTAAGTCTGCAAAAGAAGGGTGGTGGGCACCTCGGGGAGTCAGCAAAGGAGAAGGTGGCTTTCTGCTTCCAGTGTTTGAGATTGCAGGACCTCCTGCTGGTTTATCTCGACTCAGCCTGTACCATAGTCTATGGTTTCATACACATTGTCCCTTGTTTCAAATGCAACTTGGAACCTGCAGGAGTACCCTGACATCTCCCTCATCTCTATAAATGAGTATGTTATACTCAAAGATATATCTCTGGGGTTTCTCCCTTCAAAGTTACAGCAATGTGTGGACATGATGTTTGCTAGTATCTCAATCTTTTTAACTCGTGGGCCCAAATGGGGCATCAAGAGTTCTGTGATCCCCATTTTGTGAAATTAAATTCAAATCTGTCTTGATGCATTTGAAGGTTTTAGGGGGCAGAAATTCATAGATTGTATGTTGGAGTCCCAAGTGGTAAAAGAGCCAAAGAGACTCTCATGGAGACAGCTTCTAGACAGCTTCTTTGAAGGCAGCGGGTCTGCTGGAAGCTTGTATTTCTGCTGAGGAGGAGAGGAGGGAAGGGCATGCTCTGACACTGGCAATCAGATGACCCCAGTGGGCCCAGGTGTGAGAGTGAGAGCAGAAAGCAGGGCCAGATAGCCTGCTGACTCGGCTTCCCTGCTGGCCTGGAGGGGGCATGCACTTAGAGGTTCCAGCAGCAAGAGTGGGGAATAAGGATGGCCCAGGTGAAAGGAGAGCCACTGGGTTCTCAGCCTGGCTGGGATCCTGGGCCTGGGCAAACTGAGTTCTAGATTCAGCTGTCATTTAAGTATATGCCTGTCTCTCTGTCCATGATGCAAATTATATTAGTATGCTTAGAGTTTCCTCCCAGTTTTAGAATAACAGTTCTCTTGATTCCCTGAGTTTATCAGAGTCGTTCTTGCACAAAGAAACAACTTGGAAGAGCTGGGCTTTCTAGAAACTACAGATTTTACAATTTGTCAGTAGTTATTGGGGAAAGTTACTGATTTCTAATTGGAATTTCAGATGATAAACAATAAATAAATTTTAACATGAGTTCCAAATATTATTCTGGAAATACTTATCTAGACAGTCCTTATTTTGCTATGATTTTACTTAACTTCTTCTTTTTTCTTTAGGATTATTGGAAGGTACTACCTTCAATCTTCAGTTCAGATGGTACTTAAAGTCCGATTTGGATCTTATCTTGGGGGAATGATACATAGTTTGCATAAAACTCACAGTAAACTGAGTCTTCCAAAAATGTATTAGCATATATTCATTGTTTAAAGTGATGAGCACAGTGTTGCATGGCTATAATGGCAACATTTGGTAGGCTGAGGCAGGAGGATTATCATGAATTTAAGACCAGCAAAGCCTACATAGAAAAACCCTGTTTGGAAAATTGATACACACAAAAACCAAAAAGCAAAACAAAAAAAAGAAAACAAAGCCAGAAACAGGGATGGGTTGCTTTTTGACATTCTAATTCAGACCTACCATGAGCTTCGCCCACGTCCACCCCATGAGCCTCGTCTACCCCTCTTCCCTGCCGCGAGTCTCTTTATTCTTCACAGATAGTGCTAATGTCTAGAACATATAAAGAACTCAAGATACTAAACAGACAAACGATCCAGTAAGTAAATGGGCCAATAAAGTGAGCAGGCAGTCCCCAAAAGGTGAGCGCCAACAATAAATGGCCAGGAAATACACGAAAAGCTGTTCGACATCCTCAGCCATCAGTGACACACAAATTAAAAGACGTTGAGACACTGTGCATGCCAAACATTAAGAAAATAACAAAAATGCTGGCCAGGATATTTCAGGGGGAAAAAAAACTGTGATAATTTTACTTACTAAATCTGGTGACCACGTTTGCATATTGTAAATAAAAGAGGAGAATTGGAGGTACTAAACTCTGTATACATTTGAAGTTTCAATGTAGTGGCAGACTCGGGTTTACAGAGGCCATCTGAACTCTGCAGCTTCAGAAACCCCAGCACACGACATGTCTCCAGCCTGTTCCTTTTAGGCATCGCTGCCACCTCGGGTCTGCTGGGATTTTGACATCATCTGAAGATTTTTCTGCTTATTTCCTGGGTTCTGTACGGTCTGGATTGCTTATTTCCTGGGTTCTGTATGGTCTGGATGGCAGTCTTTCAAATGACATTACTGGGGAATTTTGTAAACGCATCTCTTCAGCTCTCACTTTTCAGGCCCTTTTCTTTCTTTGTAGAATTTTTAGGTCTCTACTTTCATATAACAATAGATGTTTATAAGAATGTATAAACTTCTCGGATCAGACTGTTTTAGAGCCCCCATGATACTGTGTTCATTACATAGGTTACTTTGCTTGTTTTCTGCATGTTATGATGTAGTTCTGAAAAGAGAATCAATTAATAACAAATGTTTCTTTCATATAAGAATCTCTTTTAATATTTCTATTTGTTCTTTGAGAATTCGCAGATGTACACAGTGCATTATAATCATATCCATCCTCATTTTCCTCCTCCAATACCCCCCAGATACCCTCAAAACATCCCCCTCCCAACTTCACATACATGCATACTCAGAACAGCTGTGAGTCCATAAGTGGCCACGACCTCAAAGGAAAATGATTCTCCCTTCCCCAGCCACTACCAAATGGTTAATGTCTCCTCAGCTGGGGGGGGGGGGGGCTTTTGACCCTCCCCCCCTCTACCCCACCCTCATCCATACTAGAATTCTAACTGACTTGATCTTGTGCACATCTTATGCAGGTAACCATAGTTGATGTGAGTTCATGGTTGCACCAGTCATGTCTTGTTCAAAAGATAGCGTTTCACATAGCTCCCCGTCATGGTTCAGCTCTTAGAATCTTTCTACCTTCTCTCCCACAATGTTCACTGAGCTTCGGTGAGAGGTTGATAAAGATGTCTCTTTAGGGCCGAGCACTCATTCACTTATTCCCAGCGTTGTTTCTAATTATGAGTCTCTGTAGTACCCTCTGGCCCCTGCAAAAGGAAACCTCTCTGACCAACATTGAGAGCAGCTCAGGTCTAGGGAATAAAAAAAAGTATTTAGAAGGCAATGTAACATGATCATTTGTCAAAATAGCAGCAGTATGTCTCCTCCCTCCCAGGGCCTATGATATCCCAACACATAGACTTTTGATCAGGTTTATAGTACCAGGCCCTTTCTGTGGAGCAGCCTCAAATTAAATCAGAAATTAATTGGTTACTTCATAACATTTACGCCACTACTGCACTAGTGGGTATATCTTGACTGGCCGGTTGGTATTGCCGTATCCAGGGTCTAGCATTTAGTAAGACCACTGTTGTCCTTTCTCCCTCGTGGTCTGCATAGAACCTTCTAGAACTAAGAAAGCTAGCCAGCAGTAAGAAGAAAGTTTTCTGGTAAGTTTGAGATTGAATTTTTTTATGTTCTGCAACTAACACGTTTGTAGTGTGTTTGGCAATAGGGTCCCATCATCTAGTTATGGTGTACAACCAAAAGCAACAGTAATAGTCTATGCTGTTTTGTAGACCTCTGGGCCTTCCTGACCAGTAACTGGCAGAGAGTTATCCCATGGACAGCACCATGATTTTCACCAGTAACTGTTGTTTTCTTGAAGAAGCATCCACACAGGAACCCTTAGGGAGCCATTTAATTTTGACTCTAGCCTTAGGGTATACAAAGTAATATATATGTACATATATATTTAGTATATTCTTGAATGTTATGCGTAATTATCCTAAAAACACAGCCAATTTCATTAAACTTGGTGACTAGTAGAAAATCAGAACAATTAGCCTTGCCATAGTGACATGTGCTTATAACAAGGTCAGCCTCAGTTACATGAACTCCCATCTTACAAGAAAGTATGTGAGAAAGAGTGAGCATAAAATCAGATAAATTAGTCAAAATTATTCTGTCTTAGCCATATATAAAATTTTGTAGATAAAATATGGGCATGATTTAAATATCTCATGAAGGATCTACTGAAAGCATTTGTTATTTCTGATTTGGAATTTAAAGCTGTAGTTTCATTTTCTTTTACTAAGCATTATCACATAGATTTTACATTATTATGGTGTATAGTGTTTTAGGCTTTGTGAATCTCTTCCTAATAGTGCTAGAAATTCACTTAAAATGTACTATGATAGAAAATAAAAATGATTATAAAAGTAATCTAAGATGGATAATGCCAGTAATAGAGGATGAGGAAAAATGTTGAACAGAATAAGCAGAAAGAAACAGAAATAATTGAATGCTATTTAGTAATTTTTGAGAAATGAATGGAAATAAGTTATACAATACCTACTCATGTAAGGGATTTTTGTTCAGACTCATTTTCTTTATTAAATTAATTTTCAGAGTGAGATCTTGTCATTACTTTAAATATACATTGATTGATTGATGATTGTAACTGAATAAACTAGTTCACCATTCTGGTTATACTGGTTTCTTAAAAACATGAAGTGTGCAGCAACTTGCTTGGCTTTTTCCCTCTAAAATATTTGAGATGTCATATTGCACCATATGTGTGTACAAACAAGCTCTCAGATGCGTTTAGAGGTAGTGTATCTATGTCCCGGAATATATATCTATTCAGGTGTATGTTAAGCAAGAATGGTAATTACTCTGTGTGTGTGTGTGTGTGTGTGTGTGTGTGTGTGTGTGTGTGTGTGTGTGTGTGTGTGTTAATAGTGGTGAGGCTGATAGTGAATACTATCACCATATTCATCATGGGTTGTATTTTATAAATTAATAACTATAGTTAAGGAATACAAAGAAAAAACTAGCTTGGTGTATACAGGGGCAAATAACAACAACAAAAGAGACCCTGTCTGAAACAGGTTGGAGGTAAGGACCAGCACTAGCGTCTGTCCTCTTAAAACACACACATACACACACACACACACACACACACACACACACACACACACACACACACACACACACACACCAAACAGACATATCATGTAAAAGAATATTTTTAAATTTCAAATTTTGAAAATAATACTTCTCTGTTAGTATATGAGCTTGTGATTTGATTTTATCATTGCTTTTCAGACCCTTGTGTGAAGATGCCAGCTGCCTGCTCCTAAGGGTGTTATTTCACCACAAACATAGGCAAATAAATACAAGGAGATGAAGACTCTCACTGCCCTTATCCTCCAACATCTCCTTCTCTGATGCCCCATCCCGCCACATGAACACTCTACAGTGCTCCTAATCTAGAATTCCCAGACCCTGGCCCACCCTGACACCTCCCCTGGGTGGCACACTTCAACCTTCTGTTTTTGCCTAGGTACCCTTCATTCCTCCTTCCTCTGCCACCCCCTCATCCATCATCTGCACTAAGTCACCTGTAGTCAAAGACCCCTTGGGTTTCCACACCATGTGACTCTATATCTGCAGCCCAGCAGTCCAGCCTCCTCCCTCCACTCCCACTCAAGGTGCATATTAATTACTTTTATCATTGCTGCAACAAAATACCTCTCAAATACCAATCAAAGACTGAAGGGTTTATTTTTGGCTTACAGCCTGACAGGATACATTCCATCACGATGGAGAAGGCATGGCATCAGGAGCTTGATGACTTTCTACCCAATGGCCTGCTGACACCCTCCAGCACTGTGAAAGCTAGACAGCAAGGAGGAAGCTCTCAGATCCATTTCTGCTTGATTTCTTGGTGCTCTGCAATGAAAGTGTCTGGTGTGTTCATCTAGTTCTGGAAGATAGCCAAGTATAGTGGTGGTAGGTAGCCTACACTGTTTGGGGGACCCCTGAAGCCTTCATGATAACAACTCATAAGGTGCTATCCTGTACCTGCACTGGTATTTTCACTTAATTGCCTATGATTTCTGGGGGCATCAATATCTACCCATGTAAGGTATTTTTGTTCAGACTCATTTTCTTTATTAAATTGATTTTTAGAATGAGATCTTGTCATTACTTTAAATATACATTGATTGATTGATGATTGATTGATTGATTGATGAGTTGATTGATTTCTGTGGTGTTGTGTGGATGTGGGCCATAGCATGAGTATGGAGGGTGAAGGAAAGCCTGAAGGAGCCTACTTTCTCCTTCCACCATATGGGTCCCAGGGAAAACTAGGGTGATAGGCTTGACAAGTGACCTTATCCATTGAGTCATTTCACCAGCCCTTAAGTTATAATTTTATATTAGCCTACTAGGTAGTAGGCTTCTGTAGCATGTTTTATTCATCCTTAATATTGGCTAATCATCCCATGCTTTAGTGGGAAACATACTATTGATGTTTTGCTAAATGGACACATTGTTAAACTCTCAAATGTTTATATGTATGTCCATAGGTCAGTGCCCTTCTCAGTCTTGGTCAGAGAAGTTTTTTTGCAATAAATAAGATTAATGCAAAGACCCAACAACTGGTCAAGAGTGCTGAGGATGGGTGACTATAAAGTTCTTAGTCCCAAATGGAACATCTCTGTCACCCCCCCCCCCAAGGGTTGGGGGAACATTATAAAGGAGGTGGTAGAAAGAGTGTAAGAGTTGGAGGATGGGGAGGAGAGCTGTGAAGTGCTACCTGCTTGACATGGCATGGCCACTGTATCCCAAACTCTCAGAACTGGTGTTTAACTACACGAAACCCATTCAATATTGAGCCCATCAAAATTCATTCTATCGTAAATGGGAGAGGGACTCACAAGGCCCCACCCCTACCTGAAGAGCAAGTAATGGTTACTTTGGGATAGAGAGTTATATTATCAGTGTTGTAGCCATAGGAAACTGACTGTTACTTGGATAAATACCCACCCCTCAGGATCATGAAAGCAACTCTAATTAAACATAGTGGGGACACACACACATAAGTAAGACATGAAAGTTGAGGGGGACTTGTTGATGGTTATTTTTTTTTACTCTTGGGGGGCTTTTTGGGGGGCCCATCACCCAGCTCCCAAATAAATCACACACAGAGACTTAATTCTTACTTATAAATGCCCGGCCTTAGCTTGACTTGTTTCTAGTCAGCTTTTCTTAAATTAGCCCATCTACCTTTTGCCTCTGGGCTTTTACCTTACTCTAATTCTGTATATCTTTTCTTTCCATCTTATTCCATGTCTGGCTGTGTGGTTGTGTGGCTGGCCCTTTCTTTTATAGCTCCTTCCTTTTCTTGTTCCTTGATCTCCTTTCTCCCAGATTTTTCCTTCTATTTATTTTCTCTGCCTGCCAGCCCTGCCTATCCTTTCTCCTGCCTAGCTATTGGCCATTCAGCTCTTTATTAAACTATCAGGTATTTTAGATAGGCAAAGTGTCACAGCTTCACAGAGTTAAACAAATGCACTATAAAAGAATGCAATGCATCTTTGCATCATTAAACAAATGTTCCACAGCATAAACAAATGGAACTCATCTTAAAATAATATTCTACAACAGGGAGTTGGAAAGAAGGGTTCAGCAGAAATGTAAGAAGGATGAGGGGATATTGGTGAAAGTATACTATACTATACTATATAGATATAGACACATACGCATACACACACACACTGGGAAAAATAATTTAACAAACTAGGATTAGGCTTTGGCTAGTGGTAAAATCAACAAAGGAATAAGTAGGATCTGTTGCATGTGTGAGCAGATATTGGACAGTGTGAGGATGAGGGAGCACACAGGTTTTCCAGAACAAACTGGCACAGTCACTGAAGACACACTGTACAGTCCAAGGCCATGACTCATTGTTTTCAACAGAGAAGAACTGGCTGGGTGTGGTCAGGCACTGACTGAGGCTGGTGAGAACCTGATTCTGTCTCTTTCAGAAAAGGAGCTTCTTAGCTGAGGCAGTCCTTTGAACATTTTCCAAGGTCAGTATTCTTTTTAGAGAGTGTTGGCATTCCATATTTTTATAGAAATGATCATTGTGAAATTTAGAACTGCTGTTAAAATAATGTGTGTGGTGGTTTGAATAAAAATGGCCCCTATAGACTCATAGGGAGTGGCACTATTAGGAGGTGTCACCTTGTTGGAAGAAGTGTGCCATTGGGGGAGGGCTTTGAGGTTTCAGATACTCAAGTCAGGACCAGTGTCTTTCTCTCTTCCTGCTGTCTGAGGATCTGTATGTAGAGCTCTAAGCTCCTTCTCCAGCACTATATCTTCCTTCCTGCCATAATGATAATGAACTGTAAGCCAGCCCCAATTAAATGTTTTCCTTTATAAGAGTTGCTGTGGTCATGTGTCTCTTCACAACAATAGAAACCCTAACTAAGACAATGTGATAAAAATATTTGAAAAGGTTTTATGTCTAGAAATAAAATTGCTTAGATCCAAGGAGTTTATTTCCTACCTTAAGCTTTAAAATCAAAATGGAGAAATATGATCATTATCTATAAAGAGATGAATGGCCAGAGTTACAAAAGCTAAAGAAAATATCTGCATGTTCACTTGATCACATATACACATTTTCACTGTTTTTCCTCACAAGAAAATAAATTTATTTTCAATTTTGTTATTACTTTTAATTTTATGTGTATAAGTGTTTTGTCTGCACATATGTCTGTGTACCATGTGAGTGTCTGGTGCCTTCAAGGCCAGAAAAAAACAATGGATGCCCTGAGATTAGAGTTACAGATGATTGTGAGTTGCCATGTGAATGGTGGGAACCAAATCTGGGTCCTCCACAAGAGCAATCAGTGCTTCTAACTCCTAAGTCATCTTTCCAGTCCCATGAATTCATTTTCAGTGTTAACCCAGACACAACAAAAACACCATGAGTACTACTAGAGCATAGTCATCGATTTGGTGCCTAGTTACTTTCACGTGTGCATTCATGACCAAGGTACATTTGTTCTCCACCCTCTGTGCTGACCACAGCATGAACAAGCACAATACCAAGTTCCGAGCCCTCAGAGCCCTTCACAAGAGGACACACTGACATGTTTTCGCATTGCAAATCCTATTAATCCAGATGACAGAGCATAAGCCAACCTGACGCAAAGAACTGGAAAGATCATTACAATAGAGAGGTGTATACCTGAGAACCAGCCAGCTACCTCTTTAGAGAAAGCAGAATAAATGTTTGCCATGCGCATCTCGGCAATGTTGTGATTTTATAAAATAAGCAATATTTTCCTTAGAGTCAATGTGTTTACAGCATAAAAACATAAAGCCATTTATTTTCATACAGTCTTCCCATTACTCACATAATCAGTGACAGAAGTATTAGATCTCAAGCAGATCCCAAACGTGCAGTCCTCCCGATTCAGCTTTCTGGTGTCTGAGGTTTCAGGTGTGGTTACAGGTTGTAACTACCACCATTTTATGTATATGACTGTGTGAGTGTGGACTATGTGTATGGTGTAGGCCCGAGCAGGACATCGAGTGTCCTGGACTACCGCTCTGTGCCTTAGTCTCTTGAGACGGTCTTTCACTGAACCTGGAACCAGGCTTATGGCCAGCAAGCCTGCAATCCTCATGTCTCTGTCCCTCCCACAGTGCACAGGAGGTTGCCAATTTTTCTAACATAGGTTCGGGGATTTGTCATTCTCCTGCAGCATACATTCTAACCCACTGAGCCATCTCTCCAGCCCCATCATTTGATTAATTCTTATCAGACCCTATGTAAGGAATATTCATCTTCATCTGACATTTATTTCACAAGAAAGGCCTAGCTGCTCTCCCACAGCCCCCAAACTCCAGCAGTTCATGAGTACTGTGTATTCTAGCAGTGATCAGTGTCCTTCGATAGTGTACCTACCATTTTTCTAATCTATACTAATCCCTAAATTCCTTATTGTTTTCCTAGGCAGTGAGCTTGTTTTTTGGTTTGTTTATTTAACTAAAAGGTTGCCCTTTTAAGAATAACTATGAGATTAGATTCAGTTAGTGAGCACTATTTAACACGTGAATACTTGCAAAAGAAGACTATTCTTATACAGCTTTAACATATGTCTTCTAAAACTCTCATAAAAATAGTATTGAGAAATAGTTGGCCAGACAGTGGTAGTGCACACCTTTAATCCCAGCACTCTGGAGGCAGAGCCAGGGGGATCTCTGTGAGTTCAAGGCCAGCCTGGTCTACAGCGCGAGATCCAGAACAGGCACTAAAACTACACGGAGAAACCCTGTCTCGAAAAAAAAAAAAAAGAAAGAAATTGTTGACAAGGTATGTTTATAAGAATAAATATTCCTCTCTATAATTCCCTGTCCTTATGAGACCCATAAATAAAGGAAGTGACAGTTTAGGGCCTAGTACTTCCTCAAGCTTGGCATGTTTAGGACCATGACCTTTTCATGGTCAAAGCTGTTCAATAATAATGTCAAGCTTTTATGTACTTTTGTAAATTTCATTGTTTCATGGTGTCTAATGCTATTGTCCAAAGCATATTTGACCAACTGAACTACTGAATATAGAAACACAAGAGAATCGAGCTCTCTTCTCTCCAGCAAGACACGAAAGGGATTTGTAGAATGTGAAATAATACTTTTCTTCTCCCTCACTGTTTTGGTTTTGGACATTAATTATCTTTCATGAAAACACATTGCTGATATCAATCCAATGGTTTATTATTGCTATAGATGAATTCAATAGCTATTGAAAACATGTCTCTAGTTTAATTTCTAGCATAGTAAATATTGATAGATGCAACCTACATTGTCTTTGGGCTGTTCGTCTTTTTTAAGACCACAGATTTCCTAGGAGCAAAACCGTGGAAGATTGTTTAATGACACAAAGGGCTGAGAATGTTCTTGTCAATTTGGAGATATTTTCAAATTCAGATACTTTTTTCTAAACAGTGTTGCAAAAAGATGTCCTAGATGACTCAGAGGGAGAATATTCCCTGTAGAGGCTTGTAGGTTGGTTATCAGTTCGCTGCACCTGGCCTTGCTTCCCCTGAGGTCATCTTCAGCTTCCCCTCTAGCTGCCTTGGAGGCAGGAGATGCTGCAGAGGGGACAGCTCTGGGGGGCTCTTGGAAAAGGCTTACCTAAGGTCCTAAGCCTCTCAAAGCTTCATCAGTTTTAGCAAGCCTTCTGAAGAAGCTCCACAATCATCGTCAACCTATCTAAAACTGATCGCATTTGATGAATGGAGTAAAAGCAGTCATTTCAACAGACATATCTGATTTCTGATTGCATAAGAATTATCTGGGATGCATTCTAAATGTAGAGAGATTCCCAGACCCCACCTTTGACCTAAAGAATTCATGACACAGAGATTAAAGCAAACAGGCTCTTCCAGGATTCTTGATGAGCAGTGTCTCCAGGAGACCACAGTCAGTACACAGAATTACAGGGAAGGCTGTGGCCAAGACAGCATCTCATACCTGCTTTGACCCCAGGTCTGGGGTGGGGGGAGCCCGCCTAAGCAAAACCCAGAACAAAGGGACATAGTCTGGGAGCTAGAGAGCCTTGGGACAGTCTTTCACAGGAATGATGACAGATGGAAGGAAAGAACATGAAAAGGAGGTAAAGAAATGAAAGAAATCCCAAGCCAATAGGAAGGTTCCAGAAGTGAGGGGCCTAGAGTGCTAGACTACCAATACTTCTGACCCAAGAATTTACTGAGAGCCATTGTTAAGCTCACTCTAGACTGGGTAAATATGCCAAAGTCCAGCATTACTGAAGATTCCAGGGAATCTTCAGATAACAGAGGGAAAACTTGAAAGCCAGAGGAGAAACTAAATAAACACAACCTAAAATGATATGTGAGTAAGCACAGATGGGGCCACGGGAGAACTCGGATCTAAGATGGGAAGCGAAGAACATCCTTACCTCAGACAGTGCTCAGAGGTGGAACTCCTGTGTGGGTGTATTCTCCTCCCCTGACCTGGCAGTTTGGGAGGCAGAGAGCTGGAGGGAGCCGTCTCTGGGTCTGACCCATCACCAAGGACCACCCATCACTGAGCAACTTACAAATCTAAACAACAACAAAACCCAACTCAGCCAGGAGCAATCTGAGGGCATTTGTGCTCTTTCTAACTCTCCTCTTTGTTTGAGGCCACAGATTAGTCAGTGGTGTTGGATGGAAAAGAGGAAGGCATAGCCAGGGGCCAAATGCAAAACCTCCCCTCCTCTCTAGTTTACCTAACAGTAAGTTGCTTTCAAAGAAGAGTTTGAGGTGGTAGCTCTATTCCTCGGTTCCAGAGCGCACTGTGAGTTACAGAGCATTCACATACCGGAAATTTAAAGCTAACACTAACACATTTCAGCAAAGGACTAATGAGTTTGAGCCAGGTGGTAAACAGGGTAAAATTTAATTTACTGAGCTGATTTTTGGTCACCAAAATATTTTCAACTTTCACTTATTTTTATTGCACAAGCAAGATTAGGGTGCTCAAGCGAGTCTTAGGCAGGTTTTGCAACACATTTACAAGTACAGATCTGTGTGGCAAAGAGCACTTTCGGCACCTAGGCAGTTTGATCAAGCAGAGGAAGGAGGGACTCTGCCAAGCCCTTATCGCGCCCCCACCCCCACCCCACCCCACCCCACCCCCAACCCCCAGATCTGAAGGTGAGAAGGAAAAGAAAGAAATACACCATGCAGTTTTCAGAAGCTAGACTCTGGTATCGAGCTTCAAGTCCTTCTTCACTGGTCCGCTGCATTAAAAGAGCTGCAGTTCATTTTTGGAAGCTTGTGAGACGCTTTCCACTAGGTCGGATCTGTTTAAGAAATGACCTTCCCGATGCTTTCAACGGTAGCTCTTCTGCAAGTGTGATGGCACATCTTCTACACACTTTTTCTCTCTCCAAATCAATACTTCCTGAACTTTATGTATTTGTAAAGGCATCTGCTATTTCATAAAATAATGCAGCATCAGCTAACTGGTTGGTTGGAACCATTAGCGTCTTACTTTATCCTTTGTATCTGTTACCTCAAAGGTCCATCACCGGTGGACACTGAGCACCAGAGGAAGGAATGTGTGCCGGGGGCTCTCCACGGGAGCCTGCTTGAATTTGAAGGTGACTTTTGTGAATGAAGCCCTCTCCAGATCATGTGCTGCAGGTGAGGCCTGTAGTATAATGGGACCTCAACCCCTGTAAGATGCGTGGGAGAGAGCACGGGTACCTGGAACACCCCCGCCACTGCTCTGCCCTGTGATCTGAGGATGAGGGAGAAATGGACTCTGTGGCCTGTCACCAAGAATTAATCCTTGTTCGCTCTCAACTGAATTGTCTTTACTGTGTATTTGCGTTTGATATATATTTTTATATAAGGCATTTGTAAGACAGGGAAATATTCCCTCAACCCACCTGTCCCTCTTAGTTCCAATGTGGAATCTAGGAAATGAGTCACTAGGAGGCTGGTTATCAAGAGAAAGCACACAAGCTTTATTAAATTTGCATGCACATGAATATCTTCTCAGGAGAATGAAAGTTGAAAAGACAAAGACTTGTCCCTTTTATACTTTGAAACAAAGATTGATAAATTTATGAAGGTTTGACAGGATAAATGGGTCTGTGGGTAGAGTTGTAAATTCTAGGGACTTCACTGAAGCTGGTGGGAGACAGGGGTTACTTCATCTGGCTGATTTATTAAGCTTCATTACTGTTCCAAGCTGTAGTCATTGGGAATAAAGGCCACTTTCCCATTTTGATACAGGGGGACATGCCTCCTAAAAGAATCTTGCTTGCTCCATGGAAATGGCCCTTTTAGAAGTTATAGTTGAAGTGACTCCACTCTAATTTAGTCACTTAAATATCTATGGAATACCTACCCTGCTATGCGATCTGTTAATTTTCTAACATGCATATTTGATTCATAGAGTGGTCTAGACCCATGGTTACAGCTACATCTACACTGCCTGTATGCATTTAATTTACTTATTTGCCTATTTGTAATTTCATAATTGGCTAGAGGGTAAAACTGTCATGCCAATTAACTTACCTTTGAATTCCTAGACCTCATAGGCAGAAGGAGATCAATATATGTTGAAAGAGCGTTAAATTGTAATGACTTCCACATGGAATTGGAGAAAATTTTAAGTAAAGCACATATGCCATTAAAATAAAATTCAAAATATCAGGGAAAACCTTTCAGAAGAAATGGAGAAGTTAAGACACAGCTGGCATAAACTGGTCTGTAAATTAATTAGACATTGAATTCCTTGCAAGGCAGGGTAAGGAAAATCTGCCCTCATATCCTGGGCTAGATCTGGTGATAATCGTTCTAGATTTTAATATATTTGGGTTACTAATAAATAGTTTATGACTGTGTAATTTCACTATATAACTTTTCTATCTACAACTTTGTATCCTGGAATAACTAATACTGGCACCACAGACAAAATACTTTTTGTTTTTATATACACCAAGTACATAAGATAAACATATCAAAGACTCAAGAAAATAAAAGTTTGTCTTATTTTAAAGTGAAAATTTCACTTATATACAAAATCGATTGGTTATTTATTTCCTTGTTTGAGATTTTAAACTTTACATCCCAAATGGACCTGAAGCAAAGCAAAAGCCTACCTCCACCTTCTACCAATGAAATCAACTTAAAAACAAAATTGCAGTACCTGGTGTGGTTGAGTAGGCTGATACCTTTAGGAAAGCGTGGGTCCTCTGCACAATCTCCCTCAAGCGGTGATGTAGAATCAGAACTGAGTGAATAGAACACAAACTGAGCATTTCAGTGAACTAAAAGTTCCAGTTGCTGATTAAGAACTGGTGGTAGGTTCTGTTGTGGTTTCTTTTGGGGTTTGGTGGTGCTGCTGGGGATTAACCCCAGGGCTCAGGCATGCCAGACAAGGATATCACTCTATCACTGAGCTACATCTCCTACTCTGACACTCCACTTTTTAATCATCTGTCCTGGAGCCTCTGAATGTGTCTTGGTGGACTCCAACCTCATTTAATGTCAAAGGTGATCCCACAGAAGAACCAACCATATGAAACCTGTTTCTTAGCCAGCCCAAAACGAAGACCATTATACCTCTCCCATAAGAATGTATGCAAACAAGAGAGATTCTCTATGTGGGTTACACAATAAGAGTACAAAGTTTTAATCCTGGTCCTATAGATTCCAGTGTGAACATCACTGAAATCTGGGTTGGAAAGAACGTTTTCTTATAATCACACCCACGTGATTAGTCAAATCCATGCAGGTGTGACGAATGACATTGGCTGCTGAGATCCACTTAATTTTTTGCTTTTGCTCTGTAAATGTTTATAATTTTAAAAATCTACTGAAATAAATCTGTATTGCAAGACTTATTAAGCAACTTGGTATCATTTTTTAAAAGCTTTCCTTCAATAAGGAGCACGAACTCATGGGGACTATCTATGGATTCAATATCCAGATATATGTTATCATCACAGAAGATAGGTCTATGTGTTCTACTTCATTTTCCAGAATATTCTTTCATTGCCTTTACTTGCATTTTGTCTGAGTTGGTTAACGGTTTACATGATTATGCCATGCTTTTGAGGTTTTCTGAAAATAATAATGTATGTACAGTTATACTTTTAAGCCGTCTGGTGGGACCATTCTCAAAACCAAACCAAAGACTTACTTCTCACTAACTTTTTTAGTGATTGCTTAAAAGCAATCAATCAGCAGCAACCATGTTTCAGATTAGGCATGAAGCTAAGACAAGTCAGTGAAGCAACTGGAAGAGAACATTGGCTTCAGACGACATGAACAAAACAAACTTTCTAAGTCAGTGCTTTTCAGCCTTCCCAATGCTGAGACCCTTTAATACAGTTCCTCATACTGTGATGACCCCCAACCAGAAAATTATTTCATTGCTACTTCATAACTGTAATTGTGCTACTGTTATGAATCATAATGTAAATATCTGATGTGCAGGATATCTGGTATGAGATCCCCATGGGGGTTGTGACCCACAGGTTGAGAACTGCTTTTTTAAGTGAAGGCAAAGGCCATGAGTCATGCACCCATTCTGTCTATAATTCACAGTTAAAGCAGTCCAGCGGCAGCTTGAGGAAGGCTCTAATAGGAGCAAGTTCTCCATTCCTGGGGTGCCCGGCTGACATGCTCAGAGCGGAGGAGGTGCTGGAGAGATGATGGAGCCATCAATGAGGAAGAAGGCTTCAAGGACTTGAGAGTTTGTAATACCAAGAGGGTGAAGGAATAAAAACTTACCCTGCTGTGATGAAATCTAAATGGACCTGGTTTCTGTTGGAAGAGTAAGTCATGAGACCTGTGCACCTTGAGCTATGCATCCTGACCAGGGCTCTTTCCTTCCAGGGCTCCCACTGCCTCTTTCTTACTCATTCCTTCTCCAAGACATGGAGAAATGGGCCAATATTCCACTGAGCCGGCAGTTTCTTCCAACTAGGGGTAACAACTAGGGTTGCCAAGGTTTCTATTTCGTTTTTTAAACATTTGATATTTTATTTTCCTTCATCTGTTTGCTGATGTCCGACAACGAACCTACTTTCTTTCATAAAAAAAGAAAATAAAATCTTACCCCAAATGTATTTCTTTCTGCATGTTTAAATAAAGTGAGTGCCCTTGGGAGTTGGTTCCCTTCACGTGTGTGTAAAGGAGAGATTAATACCAGTGCTTAAGCATGCTTACAGCCTATTGCCAGAGTGTGTGATGCAGATTTATATTTCTTAATTGGAGTTATTAATCTTGATACTCTAAGTCACAAAGGGTATTTCTTTGGCAATAGCAAAGGGAAAAAAAATCATTTACAGTGTTTACAAGTCTCAGCCTCATTCATAAAGATCACAAGCTTATGGATGGCTAATAGCCCTAAAAAGCCGTCTCATTACAAGTGGTACTCATCAGTTATCAACATATCAACTATGAGAATGTGTGTATGTGTGTGTGTCCGTGTGTGTTTCTAGAAGTCACTGAAATGCAAATCTTAAAGGATGAATACATTATCAAAGTATTAAAGTATTAGTATGGTAGATTCAGAAATATTCAAATCTTTCTGCTCTTTTTTCAGCCTCTATAAAAAAATCATAAACATGGCTTGTGGCCAATGGATGTGAGAACAAATTAAACATGCCACTTGTCGTCAAAGGCAGGAAAGACTTTGAATGATTCTCTAGACATTCTGAATGTACAAAGTTGACCAAAGTGTTCCAGGGTGCTGAGATGGATGCTGCCTCCATGGCAACCACATCGTCAAGCAGTATCTCCAAAGCATATAATGAACAACACGAGTAAGAAACTAACCTTAAGTATATGAAAAGCTTGAGATGTGGGAGATGTTTGTTATCACAGCAAAGTCTAGCCTGTGCTGACTAATATAGCCACAGGTTAACAGTGGCTTTCAAGTGTTGAAAGCTAACCAAACATCTATAGTTAAAGTCTTCCACCATCCCAGTCTTTAAAAACTCTTAACAGCATATATTCAGGATCAGCAAACTTATTTTATAAAGGACAGATAATGGCACTTTAGGGCCTGTGGGTCTGATACTTTGCCACAACTTCTCATCTCTGCCTTAAGAGATTACAAAGAGCCTTGATAATTTGTAATTAGCTAATAGCATCTGATATTCTCATAGTATTATGTCTGAATAATATTGTATTTATAAATTGGGAAATGGGCAGAATTTGTGCATGGATCATGGATCCCTGACCTCTGTCATATAGCACTGACTATTAAATGTGGTAACACAGTAGATTTGTTTCTCGGGGCTCTGTTATCGAAGTACTACTGGATAGTTTGCTATAGCATTTTTTTTTATTAATTCCCTCATCTGGAGGCCAGAAACCCACTTTCAAGTCCTTGGCAGAGGTGATTTCTTCCAAAGGCTCCAGAGGTCAGTCTGATCCATGCCCTGCTAAGCATCTCTTGGCATCCCTTGGCTGATGCAGTATCACTCCAATCTCTCCTTCTCACCACACTGTAGACAGAAGCTCTATTGCCAGCCCACTGATTGCCACTTACTTTCAGTCTCCAAAGTTATACAGACTGGTCTTACACTCACTCTGTATCCCAGGCAGGCCTTGAATTTGCCATTCTCCTGCCTCAACATCTGAGTATGTTGGATTCAGACTTGTACCATGTTATCCGGCTTCCCTCCTCTTTTTAAAGAATCCAGACTACTGCATGAAAAGTCTACCTCACTTGCTTCTGGCCTCAACTAACTACATCAGCAATGACCTTATTTCCAAATGAGGTCCCATTTTGAGACACTGAAGGCTAGAATTTCTACAAGTCCTTTGGGGCATAGAATTTAATCTGTAGCCATTGGCATCTTTCTTTCTTTCATGTTGGGAATGGGAGCCATGGATTCACACACACTAAGCAAGCATACTGCCCCTCTAAGCCCACTCCCAACACTTAGCTTCTTAAACAGTAGATTTCACTTAGTAAATCTCCGATAGTATAAGTGATTTTCATATAAGTCCATAGGCCTTGTCTTTTCAAGACAGGACAATTCATCAGTTTTCTTGATAAGATTAAAACTTCAGTGTCTAAAAGATCAGTTAAATGAAAAACCATGCTCATAATTAAAATAAATAAACATCACTTTGCAAGGCACATTTACGATTCCATATTATTGTTCAGGATCATACTTCCTCCAAATCATTGATTGATGCTTTAGATGAGAAAATGAGATTTGATTTACATATGTTATTTCTTGAGACTGTTATTAAAGCACAGCATTGATGAAATGATTATTCCCTAGCGTCTGAATGTAGACATCTATAAGAATTTGTTGAAGGGAAAAACCCACAATTTCCTTGACAGATTTTGCAACCTTAAATTCTGAAAAGGCAGGCAAGTAATAGAACTAACTACCTAGTTTAGCCAAGGCCTATGGGGCGGTCAGAAGACAGGAACACCAAACCTCAGTGAGAAGGGGGAGGCACCTGAGCTGGGCCCAAAAGGTGGCTGAGGATTGGAGGGAACACAGGGGACAACTGACATAAGCTGAGGCAGGAAACCATGTAGATGCATGAGGGGAAGCTGTAGCTACTTCATTTGAACTAAAACCATTTCCCCGGAGGGAGGAGGTAGGCTCCTAAAACTCAAGAAGCTAGAAGAACATAAGGCTCTGGCAGCTCCCATAGTTACATGATTCTCAAGGCTGACCCTCAAGATTAAAGGCAGGTCCTCAAGGTTATAGAATCAGTAAATAATTGCTAGGCAGGAGGAGACTCTTCTGTCGAGCTGCCTACAAGGTGCTCAGGGAGCTCCTGGAATGCTTTTATGAATCAGCTGCCTTAGAGCTAAAGAAACCTATGAGTAACCTCTCCTCCTGTGAGTAATTCCATCACTGGTTTACAAAGCTAGACTTGGGCTTGTTTCTTTCATCTGTTATCAGTGCTTTATCTGAATGAATAGACATTTGTTCCCATCTCCCCAGGAAAAGTCTGACAGAGGATCAGCATGACGCCAGGCATCAGGAAACACATGGGGCAAAACAGGAGCCTAACTGCAGAATGGTTGAAACAGCTAGAAAGGACTTTGAATGTCAGCCTGAGAAGAGTTTAGGCGTCAGTCGTGAGCTTCCTAGCAAACGACAAAATCCAAATATGTGGCCTGATATAGAAGATAAATAAGGCAGTGAACTGGTGAGAGGCATTACAGGAAAGGTGGTGGGAAGTGTGGCCAGGTGGTGGGTTCAAATGAGATCATCACAAAACAATAAAAAGGATGTCAGGAGGTCTCGGCAATGGCATCCTAAGATACCTCAGTGCACTTCTGTTGCTATAATAACACACTTGATGCTCAGGTTCTGTGCAGAGAAGAGGCTCATAATTCGGAGGCTGTCCATCCAACACCAGGCAGCTCCATCTGTTTGGCCTCCAGGGAGGTTCATGCAGCAGGAGCCTGTGTCCGAACTGCGAATAGAAAATGTGGAAGAGGCCAAAGGCATGGTGGCCTAGCTTTCTAAGACCCTGCTTTCAGGAACCAATCCCCTACTCTAAGAAAGGCATGGGTCACTTGGGGTGGGGCAGTATTCTCATCACCCAATTACTTCTTTTTAAAGGCCTCCCCGGCTTCAGTTCCCTTACAATAGGGACAAAGATGCCAGAACACGAACCTTCAGAAAACAGAGACAGAGAATCCCGAGAAAGAGAAACGCAATCCGGGAGCAGACACAAGTCACAAGGAAACAATTACGTATCCAGTTCTGTAGCTAAAGTTTTCCTGCCTGGCCCACAGTCAGGATAAACCTCTCTCACCTGCCAGTCCCACAGCCGTCAGACCCAACCAAGTAAACACAGAGACTTATATTGGTTACAAACTGTATGGCCGTGGCAGGCTTCTTGCTAACTGTTCTTAAATCTTAAATTAATCCATTTCCATTAATCTATACCTTGCCACATGGCTCGTGGCTTACCAGCATCTTCACATGCTGTTGTTTCTCATCATGGCGGTTGGCAGTGTCTCTCTGACTCAGCCTTCCACTTCCCAGCTTTATTCTCCTCCTTGTCCCGCCTACACTTCCTGCCTAGCCAATGTCCAATCAGTGTTTTATTTATTGACTAATTAGCAACACACTTGACAAAAAGACCATCCCACAGCACAGTTCTAGTTCGTTACAGTGACAGGGGATGCTGATTCCTCATGTGTCCCTGGATCTGTTGTGCTAGTGAGATTTCTGCTGCTCTCACACACGCCTGAGAAAAATCAACTTACAGAGAGAAAGCACTTATTTTAGCTCTTAGCTTCAGAGGGCTCCACCCACAGTAGTTTGGGCTGCTGCTTTAGAGTCTGTGGTGAGGCAGGAGAGGGAGGCAGAGCAATGACTCTGTTCCCCTGGTGGCTGGGAGGTGAAGAGGTAAGTAGGAGGAAACCACAGTTGCAATACCCCTTTCAGAATGACCTTCGACCTCCAGTTTGTCCTGCTTGTGGGATGTTCTAGGGTAAGGGTGGCATAGAGATTGAGGGAGTAGCCAACCAATGACTGGTTCAGCATGAGACCCAGGCCACAACAGTAAACCCATTCCCGACACTTCCTGAAGCACCAGGACACAGAGGCTGCATGACCCAGAGACCTAGGATAGAACCAAACACAACAGAAGAAGGAAGAGAAAGTCAATGTAATGATGCCTAATGACATTCTGCTATACTCAGAGACTGGTGTCTAGCCCAATTGTCATCAGAGAGGCTTCATCCAGCAACTGATGGAAGCAGATGCAGAGACTCAGAGCCAAACATCAGGTGGAGCTTGGAGAATCCTGTTGAAGAGAGGGAGGAAGGATTGTAGGAGTCAGAGGGGTCAAGGACATCACAAGAAAATCCACAGAATCAACAAACCTGGGCTCATAGGGGTTCACAGAGACTGAACCAAGAACTAGGGAGGCTCCATGGGACTGACCTAGGCCCTCTGCATATATGTGACAGTTGTATAGCTTAGTCATCTTGTGGGACTCCTAACAATGGGAACAGGGGCTGTCTCTGACTCTTTTACTGGCCTGTGGGACCCTAACCCTCATACTGGGTCACCTTCCCCAGCCTTAATACAAGGGGAGGTGCTTAGTCTTACTGCAAATTTATATGCTGTGATTTGTTGATGTCCATGGGAGACCTGCCCCTTTCTGAACAGAAATGGAGGCGGGGTGGATGGGAGGTTAGAGGGGAGTTGGGGGAAAGACAGAGAGGAGAGGAAGGAGGGGGAAATTGTGGTCAAAATGTAAAATAAATTAATTAATTAAAAACAAAAGAATAGCCTAACTTCTTGCCACAAGTTCCTACTTATTAAGTATCTCACCACTTTCTGGTAATTCCAAAGGCAGGTGGCCCTGCTTTTAAAGCATGTGAGCCATGGAAGGCCATTTAAGAACCAGACCAAAATATTAATCAGAATCGAAATAAATGCCCATGTGTACATATATATCAGGCATCCAACACAAAGCAAGGATCCATTTCATATTCAGCTTGCATCTCTAGTGCCCACCAGAAGAAAGCTCTAGTCCCCAGATTTGCCCAGGGATCCAGCATAATAGCCATTTCACTGCCTGTGACATCACCATCTCATTGAAGAAGGAGAAGAAAGACTAGTAAGACCTCTGATACATCCCCTCCAGCTCATTTGCCAAGACTAATCACACAGCTCTAAATATCCCCACACTAGAGAGAAGAAAGGTAAGGTAAGGAAGCCTTCAGAATATTCTCAATTCAACCTGATCACAGGGAGAAAGAGAAGTTACACCCTGGCTGAGTAATCAGACCTCAGCTGGGAAAAGAGGAACGTTTTCCCGCAGATTGACAACCTGCCATTTTGATCTGGCTGGAATGTCTTCCACCTGAAAGACCCTCAGGCCGCTTTTCTGAGTCATGTAAGTATTAGTGAAAGAAATACGGAGTATTCGATGATTAAGAGAAGGCAAGTGGCAATATTGGAGACAGCAACATGGTGTCTTACTTCTTTGGAAAGATCTAGATAGTTTCTCCAGAAGGTGTTTAATCTGATGTTTGACCTGATAATTTAACTAGAACAAGCTGGAAATGAGCGGAGCTCATTCTTGGAAACAGAACAATTTAATGCAAAAGCATGCAGCAGGACTCACTGTGCACATACGAAAATTCGTTTTTAGTTACCTACAATTTCACTATCCAGAGAGAATCGTTGACTATATTCTAGAGTACACACACTTTCTTTTATTATTTGCATATTTACCATTTTTTAAACTTACTTCAATTTTGCTTTTTTAAGTTTTTTGGTATTTGACTTTGAGATAGGGTCTCATTACATAGCTCAGGCTGGCCTTGAACTCACTGTGTATCTCAGGCTGGCCTTAAATTCAGTGTTTAGCCCAAACCGGCCTTGAACTCACTGTGTAACCCATGCTGACCTTGAACTCCCAATTTCCCTGCCTCTGCTTCTTGAGTGTTGGGATTACAGGCATGTCCCACACCATGCTGCTGTAGTCTACACTGTTTTCTTTGTCTTATTCTGCATCTTATGGGGCCACCGAGGAATTTTGGATAATATAATTTCTAAATGGTGAGAAATATTAGAACAAATGCCTCTGCCTATCTTAACTATGCTTTTAGTGCCAACAGAGAGAGAGTGTGGGGTGTGTGTGTGTGTGTGTGTGTGTGTGTGTGTGTGTGTGTGTGTGTAGAAAGGGGATTATGTGGGGGAAGGAGGGGAATAGAGGAAGAGGGGGGACAAGAGAAGACAGTGAAGGGGAAAAGGAATGATAAATCTCATATCTCACATATGGACACATACACGACACTTTAGCCTAGGTGGGGACTATTAGGGTAGAAGAGACCCAGTGGTGGCAGGATGACAGGGACAAATGTGAGCAGAGCACAGTGATGTTTATATATAGAAATGTCACAGAGAAACTGAGCATTTTGTACACTTACTAAAAATTTAATAAAAGCATAAAACACCCCGTTCATGGAAGAGAATACATTCAGCTCTTATAAGTCACATCTTGAAGATCAATCAACTATCTCATGCAGCTTGCTTTGCAATATTGTATAAAAAAGACAGAACACGCTGCCACACACACAGCAAATTCTCAACTTTAGTGTGTGTGTGTGCGTGTGTGTGTGTGTGTGTGTGTGTGTGTGTGTGTGTGTGTGTAGTGGGGGGGGAGACAATTCAAAGCAAACACTGGAAGGTTGACTACCAAGACATTACCAGTCCTTAGTCATGGGGAACGGATTGAAATGATCTAACTCCTTTACAGTTTTCTGTATTCGTCACGGTTATCTTCAGCAAACTGTGATTTTGAAATATTTGTATCAAAAAATTCAGAGCTTGTTTAACAAATGTTATTTATAAAGATACCAAAACTTATTTATAGTATCCAGCAAAGTAACTTAAAAAAATAATTTGCTGCTAAGTCTATAATGAAGCAGAATATTTTATAGTTATACTAAGGCAAAAAAATGTATGAAAATAAATTTAGAAAGGCATACAATAGCTTTATAGTAAATTATTATTTTAACCTAGTAATTCAATATATTAGAGTTTACTTTTAAAACATTTAAAAATGCATAAATGTGCTTATGAACATAGATACTATCTACTAAACTAATATTCATATGTTTCATCTATATCATATATGAATCTGGATGTTCAAATGAGAGGAAATGTGGTATATGTCTTTCTGAGTCTAGCTAGTTTTTCTTAACATGATTTTCATTAATTTCTATCCATTTCCTGCAAGGATGTATGTTCAATTCACCCCCTTTATAGCTGAATAAATTCCATTGTGTGTGGTGTGTGGTATGTGATGTGATGTGGTGTGTGTGTGTGTGTGTATGTGTGTGTTGTATATATAAGTGGGGGTGGTATTTGTAGGGTGTATGTGTGTTAGGTTGTATACATGTGAATGGTGTGTGTGTGTGTGTTGTGTATATGTAAGTGGGGGTATTTGTAGGGTGTATGTGTGTTAGGTTGTATACATGTGAATGGTGTGTGTGTGTGTGTGTGTGTGTGTGTGTTGTGTATATGTAAGTGGGGGTATTTGTAGGGTGTATGTTTGTGGTAGTTGTATACATGTAAATGGTGTGTGTGTGTGTGTGTATGTTGTGTATATGTGAGTGGTGTGGGTTAGTGTGGTGTGTGTACTACATTACTTCATCCATTCATCTGTTGATGTGCATCAGGGTAGTTCTGTTTCCTGTGAACAGGACTGCCCTGCACATGGATGCCAATTCTGTGTTTCATTTTTTGGAATCTCCATGCTGATTTTCTTAGTGTGGTATGCAGGTTCCTTCTCCTTCTCCCCCTCCAGAATTTTCTCTTTTGTTCTTGGTAATAGCCATTCTGACTGAAGCAAGGTGGATTCTCAATGTGATTTTAATTTGCTTTTCCCCGACCAATGATGTCGAGCACCTTTTCCTATACTTATTGGCTGCTTGTATCTCTCTCTTTTTCTTAGAACTGTTCAGTTCCTTTGCTCATTCATTAATTTTATGCCTTTTTGATACTTTTTTCTAGTTCTTTCTAAATTCCAGATCTTAATCCTCTGCTAAGTATAAGGCTGGCAACGTCCGTCTCCCATTCTGCGGTTGTCTCGCCGCTCTGGTGACTGTTTCTTTGTTGTGCAGTACTTTTTTAATTTCATACAACCCCTGAATGGCCATTTTCAGTAACTTCTCACATTTGATACCTGAGTTTGGTTTTAATTATTCACCTTTGCATTAACATCCTTGTGCGTGTCTCTGCTTAATTCCTTCAGCTAGTTCCTATAATGGACAGTCGTATATAAAGATCTGAGGTTTTTTTACTTTGAATTATTTGCATTCAGTATTCTGTAAGTAGATTGGGAGAGAGGACTTCACTTTCTCTTTGACAGATAACACTATTTTTAATTCTAATTTGCCTTGCTTTGATTATTTACCATTGTGTCATTGTGCATATCATTGTATGTCAAAAAGGCAATACTTTTGACAATTTGTTTCCATTCTTGTTGTTGTTCAAAATCTTAGGTAAAACTATTTAATAATATAATTATTATTAATAATAACTGTAAGGATTCTGTAGATGCGCAGCTCGGCACCTTATTACATCATCAGCTTGCGACTGCGCCCCAGCCTAAAAGCGGATGTGCACCCCCGACGCTCTCTCTCAGTTTCTCTCTGCACTCTCCCTCTACGCGGTCTCTCTGTCTCTGTCTCTGTCTCTGTCTCTCTCTCCTCCTAATAAAGCTCTAAAAGGTATCACTGAGTTCTGTCGTGACTGTGACCTTTCCACCAGCACCGCCATACACCCTTACAGTAACTATTAATCATTATTTGCTAATATATTTAATTAATATACTGTTATATTTTCTTGTAATTTTACATAATAATTATTCATTATTATTATTATTAGATTGAACTCAGGGCCTCTTGTATGCTAGGCAAGTCCACTGGCTGGGCTTCCCCACCAGTCCACTGAAATGATTAAACCTTTGTTTGAACTACTTATTCACATAGTACCATTTCATGTTTTCTCTCTGTGTGTTCCTGGATCTACCGCTGTCTTCCTTGGCTATCATGCATATGTGAGCCAACTTTTGGAAAGTATAGAGACACTTTATGAGCCTGTCCATATGTAAAGTATCCTATCACTTGTCACTATTACTTCTGAGTGCTATTTTATGGTTCACAGACTTCTCGGACGATAACCTCATCCCAACAGATCTGCCGCTCCTGTTTCCTGGTGAGCGCAGTATTGATGAGACAGTCTGAGGCTGGCCTTTTTATGTGTGGTGATTAACTTTATGTGTCAACTTGACTGAGCCGCAGGGCACCCGCATATTTGGTCAGCTGTTATTCTGAGTGTTGCTGGGAGAGTGTTAGGGGATGAGATTAACATTTTAATTGGTAGGCCAATTAAAGCAAATTCATCTTAACTAATGTAGATTGGCTCCAGTTAATCAGCTCAAAGGAGGAATGGGAACAAACCATCCTGAGGAGGGAAAACTCCTCCTGCCTGGCAGCGCCTGAACTCTGGCTGGGGCTTTCTCCTCCTCTGGACTTACTGAATCATTGGCTCTTCCTGGAGCTCAACTTTGCCTGCTTTAGGACTGGGATCCATAGCTTTGGCTAGCCTAGGCCTCTGCCTACCTGACTCTACTTATAATAAAGCAAAAATGCACACACACACACACACAAAAATTGGTCCTCATACTCTGGGCCCTAGAGTCTAGAAAAAAAAAAAAAACTGGTCAATACATCACCAATACTTTTTCCTCCTTTCATGCTCATAGAATTTATTTTCTGTCTCTGTGAATTTCAGTTTATTCCTCTTATATATTTGGGGTTAAATCCAAACGGAGCCGAGGGTATAAGTCAGTGGTAAAGTACTCACTTTGAATAGTGAAGGCCTGGGCTTCCATCCCCAATACTCACACTGAAAATGAGCAGGGCATTGAAGCACCTGCCACATGAGGGTTACTCCCTCTGCGGAGTAAGGGATGGTCATTTATGAGGAGAAAGGAGAAAAGTAGTTGAGATTTTGAATTGTGTAATTCAATGCTTCGCCTTCAGAGTTTAAAGCCAGGGCCAGCGAGATGGCTCAGCACTTACCACCAAACCTAACAACATGGTAGAAAGAGAAAACCAAAAAATGCCCTCTGATGCTGACACACATGTGTATGGATAACACAATCAATAAATACTCTAACTTACAATAAGTTTTGAGTTCAAGCCCAAACTCTGGGCTTATCTCTTCACTATGGTGGCTGCAGCTTTCCGATTCGATGCATTTAGCACAGACCATGGCTGCAATGTTTTGTGGGAATTCTATCCGTTTCGCCAATGGTATTGGGGTGACTAGCCCTATGGGCATGGTCTTCTCTGGGTACTGTGACTGGATAAGAACTGAGGGGGGGGGTCGTGCGCTCTCTTAGGTAGTTGCAATGGCTTTGATTCAGATGCAACCTAGGTCTAAGTTTCTAATATGAACATGCTGCCCCTTGAATTTAGAAACTATATATTGTAGGGAGTGGAGAAAGCCTGTGTGAGAAGTCCTGAGTGTGTGTTGCTGACTTGAGCACTGCCATGTGAAGGACCACAGAGCCTTAGACCCATGGAGGAATGACACTCCCCATCCGCACTTCCAAGGGGGTGAGGCTAAAAGAGAAATGGCAAAGCCTTCCTCTGGTCCATGTGTGGGTGTTGATGGTGTTCACAAAGAGTGTCCATCATACCTTTCTCCTCCAAACAAGATTAGCTAAACTTGTCTCCTTAACACAGCTGTATACTGGTGTTTGACCTTATGCAATAACTCTGCCTCCTTGTTCAGCAGCATGCAATAACTCCGCCTCCTTGTTCAGCTGTATGCAATAACCCTGCCTCTTGTTCAACTCTATGCAATAACTCCACCTCCTTGTTCAGCAGCGTACAATAACTCTCTGCCTCCTTGTACAGTGGCATGCAATAACCCTGCCCCTTTGTTCAACTCTATGCAATAACTTCGTCTCCTTGTTCAACCCTGCCTCCCCATTCAATTCTATATGATAAACACACTTTGTTTCCAGGGTGCGGAGGTTTCTGGAGCTGAGAGACTACCAGATCCCAGCTTTCTGTCCATGTGCCTGACTGCCTGTCTTTTCTTCATTCCCTCACCACCTCAGTCAGGTATGTCTCTAGAGCCATGCTGGACATGGCAATGTTCAAATGGCTTCTAAGTTGTGATGGCCTGACTCACACACATTCACCAGAAACCATAATTTGAATTCTGAATTTGTATCTCTTCTGAGGCTGGTGATAGACTTTGCATTTCTTTCTCATGACATGGTGCAACAATGGGTTCCACCCCTCCCAATCAGCCATATGACCACAGGGGATGTAACCAGCAACCAGAAATCTACAGTATTCTGTGTTGCTAAGTGATGATATTCTTTTTGTTTTGTTTTGTTTTTCAAGACAGGGTTTCCCTCTGTGTATTCTTGGCTGTCCTGGAACTCACTCTGTAGACCAGGCTGGTCTCGAACTCACAGAGACCTGCCTGCCTCTGCCTCCCAAGTGAAAGGATTAAAGGCATGTGCCACCACATCTGTAAGTGAAGATATTCTTTAATTGGATGTATTAAATGTGTTTTAAGTTGGGATATTTTCAACCTATGAATTTATTGATATATAAATCTATTAAAAGGTGACATGCATCTGCACTCAGATCCTTTACATCCAGAAACGTGAGCATAAGAATTATATTTAGTGTATATGTTTGTATGTGTGTATGTGCCTGTGACTTCTTGAGTGTATTTATATGCACCATGTATGTACATGCAGGTACCCATGGAGGCCTTAAAGGGCCTCTGGAACTAGAGTTCCAAGCAGTTATGAGCTGCCCGATGTGAGTCTTCTGCAAGAGCAGTGTTTTGATTTGCTTTTCTGTTGCTGTGATAAAACAAAGACATATTGGAGGGGAACAGATTTATTTGGCTTACACTTTCAGGCCACAATCCATCATTGAGGGATGTCAGGGCAGGATGCCAAATGGGAATGAGAGCAGAAACCTTGGAGAAAGCTGCCTACTGGCTTGCTCATTGGCCCACACTCAGCTAACTTTCTTATACAGCCCAGGCCCACCTGACGATGCCACCCACAATTGGCTGAGGCCTGCCAAATCAATCATCAATCAAGACAGTATCTCACAGACCCGCCAGCATAAGCAATAAGTGCTCTTACCTGCTGAGCCAGCTTTCCATCCCAAGATATGTACTTATAAATTGCACAAGGTAATTGCACATGCATGTTGGGTGCACTGAGGCATTTCAATACATTTGTGCGTTATGTGGTGGTTAGATCCGCGTGTCCGGCATACTGCAGACATGGACCATTTCTCTGTATTGTACTGATGTCTTCCGTGTGAGTTAGCTTTCCATACTGCAGACATGCACCATTTCTCTGTATTGTACTGATGCCTTCCGTGTGAGTCAGCTTTCCATTGCTATAACAGCATTCCTCATACAGTCACCTTAAAGTGGGGAAGGGTTTTTGACTCACAGTTTTGGGCGTGTCAATTCACATTGCCTTTGGACTTGGGGTACAGCACCACATCTTAGGGACACACATGGAAAAGAAAGCTGTTCTCCTCGTAGCCAGGATCCCACCTCAGTCCTCACCACTTCCCAATAGCACCAAGAGAGAGGATAAGCTTTTAACACACAGGATTTTAGAGCTAACCTAAAGCACTCTTTACTCTCTGTTGTGAAATATTCAAATAATTGTGGTCAACTGTAGCTATCCTACCATGGTAAAGAATAGTTGAAGTTACCCTTCCTATCCATGCATCCTATAGCCACCCTCTCTCCTTCCTGCTGAAGTAATTTCATATACACTTTCACTTAGTCAGTTTTGTAATGATTTCCTCCAATGGAAGTTCACAGAAAATGTGATGTGGGCTGGTGATTTAACTCAGTGCAGAATGCTTACCTAACATGTACCAGGTACTAGGTTTGATCCCTATTACTAAAAAATGTGGTGTGTATGTATAGCTATATACACATACACTATACACACACACATATACTCGTGTATGCAAAATATACGTGTATACATGAGAAGAATATTCAGCCTTTTAGAAAAAGGAAAGCCTGTCATTTAGAATAACATGAGTGAACACAGGGGGTATTACGCTAAGTGAAGAATTCATAAAGAGAAACACAAAAACTGAACAAGTATACTTATGTGTGGAACCCAAAACCATCTAGCTCATTAAAAGTAGATGGTAGAGGAGGTGGAGAGGTGGTATAGTGGTTAAGAGAGGGTATGGCCTTTGCAGATGACCCAAGTTTGGTTCTCAGCACAGACATTGGGTGACTCATAACTACCTGTAACTCCAGTTATGTCTCTGGCCTCCATGACTTCCTGCCCTTACAGGCACATACTCATACCCCCCACCCACACACATATACACATAATTTAAAATAAGAAAAATGAACTAATTAATTAAAAAGTAGACAATCAGGTGGTGGTTGTTGGGAGTAGGGAACTAGGGAATATGAGGTTGGTCAGTCTTGTAGGATAATCAAGTTCTGGAAATCCAATGTGCAGAATGATGACTGTGATTTTTAACATTTTATATATAGCAATGCACACACACACATACAAAGCTGAGAGACTTCTTGTGCTTTCAGTACACAGAATAAAATCCTAACAATCAGAAGTGATGAATGGGTTAATTAGCTTGCTCTAGTTAACCATTTACAGTATATAGCTCACAATGTATCCTGAAGACATACGTAATTTTGATTTATTAAGCATGTCTTCACCATGGAGCTGCGGAGATGGCTCAGCGGGTAAGAACATTTGCCGCACAAACAGAATGACCTGAGTTCAAATCACCAGCACCCATGCAGAAGATGTCCTCTCATCTCCACACACATATTTAAACTTTCTCTTCCCACCTGCGACTCAAGTGCTGTAGGGGAAGAGATGGGGAGGGTTGCTGGATCTTGTGGCTACCGCTCTTGCTCCAAGTTTGGTGAGAGACCCTATTTCAAGGGAATGGGGCCAAAGAATGGTAGAGTTGGACACCCAGTGTCTTCCTCTGGTCTCCAGGCACATGGGCATGTTCACCCAAAGACACATATGAGCACATAATTCACATGCACACACACACATGCACACATACACCTTCATCATCAAAACAGAAAAACTTAAAAAATGAACAAATACTCTTCACAGAAATATTTAGATGGCATATTTTAACTCTCTTTGGGTTATTGTTGACAATAACCAAATTCCTGCTTCAGGCTGACCATCAAGCATTTGATGGTAGTGTATGCTGACAAACCTCTGTATGATTTATTATATACAAGAAGGCCACAAAAGTAAAACTCATTGAATAATGTAACTCTTTACCAAATGACTTAGCTAGGGTTACGAAAGAGCATACATTTGGTTAATTCTAACTAAAATCCCATTATTGAAGGCTTCAGCATGATAACCTATGACTTCACTCAGCAATAAATATTTAATAAGATCCACTTGCATCAGGCACTATGGTGTCCAAAATATATCAATATTCATATCCATATAGCTTTTCTGATTTATGGTATAAACCACACTACCTGCATAATATATACTAAAACCCACACATTTAATCTCCTATCAGTCTCAGTAAAACACATTATGGAAATATTATGCTTCATATTGGATGTCTGCTGCAGAATAGTATTTGCTAGACATGACAGGGCCACTGTACACATGAACTCATGGTGGCTGGGAATACATGTACAAGATCAAGCCAATCAACATCCCAGCATTGATGGGGAGGGACTCACGAAGTCCCACCCTTGGATGAGAAGCTATTGACAACTGATGGCTGCTAGAAGAGGGAGAACGTTTTCTTCTGAGACGTGGCCCCTGAGACGATGCTCGTGTTCCAGTGCGTGGTCCTACACCCGCACACATATGGGCAGTACTAAGTGTACTCGGTGGGTTTAAGAACAAAGACTACATGACGTTGGGAAGGAAAAGTGGTAGTGGGAGATGGAGAGAAGTTAGAGGGTAGGGAAAGGAAGGGTAGATTTGATGAACATGCATAATATGCATAATGAAAATCTCAATAAAAATATATTATGCTTCTTGATGACTAGCTATTTAACTGGCTGAAATGAATCCTGCTCTTGTGTGTCCCTCCCCCCCTCACTGCGCACTCAATAGCATCCCATCTTGTTAGGGTTGGCTTTATGTAGACTTAGCTAAATAAATACAGTAAAAGAGTACAAAAGAAAGGTAGCTCTGTGGATGATTTTGCCCAATTTTTCTGTAAAATAACTGAAGGCCCTGTACAGTTTTGTGAAGAATTCTGGGCACTTCGGCTCAGCCACAATGCCCTGGGTGGCAGAGATACATTTCTCTTTGTTTCCTAAGTGTTCAGTTTAGCTCGGTCCATCTTATCTCCAATTCACTCCTGAGGGCTCTTAGGCAGCATCCAGTTCCCACTGGCTTACTTTCATTCTGCCCCTGGTTGTTTGATAAATCAGAAAAGAAATGTTTCATATAAACCATGTCCCACAAAAGTGAACCTCGAGAGACTAACAAAGCAAAATCTTCCTGTCGGCATCATAGTTTGCTGCTGTGTGAAGGGGCTGACTCGGGGTCCTGGATGCTATGGACTGAATGCCTGCAACCCTCACAGCTCCTCTATGGAGACCTAACTCCAGCAACCTTAGGGATGTGGTGAAGTCATGAGACCTCTGTCCTCAGGGACGGGATTCATGACCTTCTAAAAGAAGCTTGAGGGTCAAGGCATGGCAGCTGAGGCAGGAGCTTCGCCAATTTGATTACATCTGTATCAGACAGCAAGACCCTGCCTCAAAAACTAAAGCAAACAGAAGTTGGGGAGATGGCTCAGTTGGTAAAGTGTTTACTACACCATCATGAAGACCTAAGTTCATATCCTCAGCACCTGTGCAAACAACTGGGTGTGGCCATGCATGCCAGTAATGTCAGCAGTGGGAAACTGAGACAGGAGGGGCCCTGAAACGCATTGACTAGCTAATCTAGCCAAAATGACAAGCTCCAGGTTTAATGAGACCCTTTGAAAAAATAAGGTGGACAGAGTAGAAGATACCCAATAGAGATGACTGCCCCCCACACCATGTGCATTTGCATGTACATATGCACATATGAATATATACAAATAAAAATACATAAAGAGAAGAACATTTTTATAAAGTGATTTGAGTTAGTCCATTTCCTCCTTTAGCCATTTGAGGATATGTATAGTGAGCTATTTGGGGAGTATAGCCTCACTGAACATGGAATCTGACACCGCCTGGATTTTAGACTATCCTTCCAGAACAGTAGATAGTATGTACCCTTCTGTTATTTATAAATGACCCAGGCCAGGCAATTTGTTACAGCCTCTCTCATGGATTAAGACACTAGATATGCATGGGCTTGAGGCAATGGATGAAGGGTCGCGCAGGGGGTGGGGTGGGGGATGCATATGACATCTATAGTAACAATTCCAGCAAAAATGAGCTCTTAACTGCTGAGTCTTAGGTGGGAGAGGGAGAGGAAGTGTTAAAGGAGGTGGCTGGGCCAGTGCTTGGGAGGAGGGAGGAAAAATCTGGCAAAGCAGGAAGGCTTCCACAAGGCAAGGCAGTCTCCCAATCCTGGGGCTGGAACGAGAAAATAAACAAACAGACTAAATATTGAGCAATATCTCTAGACTGTCGTCATTCCTGCTAGCAGGCTTACAATAAATCCAGCTGGGCTAGCCCCAGGGAGAGCGAGGGAGGGCAGAGTGACACATGGGAAGAAGCCCATTTCTTCTGACATTCTTCTCCACGTCACTCTACAGCAACTCATGGAGAAAGCTTGAAGCCTTTCCTGTAAATAGGAGTCATATGATTTCCCAGATAACAGATGAAAAGCAAACCAACTTTGTAAAAACAAAACAAAACAAAAAATATACATGCAAACAGTATTGTATTAACCTAATATTTTATTAAGACAAGTCATTCGCTGTAAATTTGAAAAGACCTAAAACAAGCAGAGTATTTTGGGACACACCATGATCCTAGGCCTGGGGAGGCTGAGACAGAAGGACTGTGAGTTTGAGGCCAGCCTGGGCTACCTGGGCTACACAGGAAGACCCTGTCTCAAGGGAGGAGGCAGAGAGCTAAGGCGAGAAGAACTGGAAACTAATGGTAACAGAACCTCCTTAAGTTCGTGGAATTGGGACATAACAAAAGCCAGAAATTCAATGAAATTGGAACTTGACGTGTATCAGAGAATGTATGTGTTCTATACCATGAACTCCAGATTGCTTATAGGCATAGAAAAGCTGAATCAGAAATATTCTTACATCATCGCCAGGGCTGGATGCCAACTGAAGATAATTGCTAAATAATGTGTATTGATCTGTTCAGTCTGCCACAACCAAGAGCCATAGACGGGGTGGCTTAACAGAGGTCCACAATGGAGATTCTGGTTGTGTGGTTTTCATAAGGATTTCTTCTTAACATTCTCACCAAATCTCCCCATGGCAGAGAAGAGTTCCTTTCTCCCTTCCTTTTCTTATAAGACTACAGTCCTACCAGATCTGGGCCCCACCCTAAAATCCTCATTTAATCAGAACTGCCTGCTAAAAATCCTATCTCCAAATACAGTCATCTTGGGAATTACTGCTTCAGCATACATACACATTGGAGAGAGCCACACCACAGTTCAATCTCTAAACAAGCTAGATAACTGTTCACCATTTTGATAGCTAAAATCCCCCAGAGTTTTTAAAAAGCAGTTTCAAATTTTCAGTAAAAACAACATAAAGCTGTTTAAATAGTACCAAGATGTGGTGATATTTTATTTGTGCTCTAACAAATAAATTTATCGGGGGATCAGAGGACAGAGCCAGCCACTAAATTAGACATAGAAGTCAGGCAGTGGTGGCACACGCCTTTAATCCCAGCACTTGAGATCTCATGTCTTTGCTTAGGAAGGACACATGCCTTTAATCCCAGGAAGTGATATGACAGGACACAGAAAGATATATAAGGCATGAGGAAACAGGAACTCACACTCTGCAGGCTGAGGAGTTGGCAAGGTGAGGTTTGCTGTGGCTCATTCTGTTTATCTGATCTTTCAGCATTTACCCCAATATCTGCCTCTGGGATTTTTATTAATAAGACCATTTAGCAATTCATTTTACATCAAGAAGTCAAAATAACTGGATGTACCTTAAACTCCCACAGACATAGGTAAATTTTTGGAGTGATGCCCTACTTCAGTAAAAACCTGAAACTAAAAATATATGTGATATCCTGAGACTAAGATACAACTTCTTGAGTAGGCTTTCATAAATCAGTTTTTAAAAATCTGTTCTTTGTTGAATATTCCATTGCCACAGTTGATGGAATAAAATAATGCCATGGCTATGGACAGTGCTTGTTCCATACCCTGCACAGTCTTGCATATCCACTGAACATCTTAGGGCCAGGTAAGATTTTGGATGGTGCTAGGGATGTGGTGCAATGATAGAGCATTTGCCTAGCATATAAGGGGCTCTGTTTTAATTCTTATCAGGGGAAAAATAGACAAGAAACCCCTACAATACAAGACTGCTCCTTCTCCATTAATCTTCCACAAATACTTAGGACAAAATGTAGCTCAGTTTGAGCTGTCTGGTTTCCTAGTCTATTCAGGAACTCTAGGAAGCTATTCTTAAAACTGAGCCCACACTTGCCATCTCCTGTTCAGAGTTAAACAGTTTCTTTGAGCCAGCATATCCCATGGGACGTCAGTGCTCCTGAGCTGTCAAGCAGACTCAGATCACCTAGGTGTGTGGCTGTCTCTGGAGTACCTCTCTGACTGATGGACTCACATCCTATAACAGAAACCAAGAAC
Source organism: Peromyscus californicus insignis (assembly GCF_007827085.1). Taxonomy (NCBI): domain Eukaryota; kingdom Metazoa; phylum Chordata; class Mammalia; order Rodentia; family Cricetidae; genus Peromyscus; species Peromyscus californicus. The sequence continues at coordinate 22,580,289 of NW_026294606.1, read as the reverse complement.
CGTTGAAGGTAACTTACTTCGTAGGGAGGGAAATAGACTACGGCCCGTCCACTTAGCTATTGGTAAGTCCACTTGAGGATAGCAAATGTGCTGTGGGTACTGACATCCAGCTTACTATGGGCCAAAAAGGCTGGGAGACGTAATGAAATAAAATTCGGTGGACTCAAGTCATCAGGCCAACCAAAGAATGGATAAATAATAAATATATTAATGAAAATAAACAGATGTATGAGCCTTCAAAAACTTCTCATACACTTCATTGTTTGCTGAAATTCTTTTCATTATCTCATTTACTTAAATATTTAGACATATGAGTGCATATACATACCTAACATTTCTATCTCAGCTCTATCACTATAAAAATAGCAACTGAATGTAAATAAAAATACACTGTCAATAAACTGAAAATTAAAACAGACCTGTCACATAGCTTGCTGTATGTTAACATGATTATACAAGGTAATACAGGCTTGCTTTTATTCTTCAATTATGAAAACCTTAATTCTTTCATGTTTCAGAATTACATAAAGCACTCAATTATATTTGATATAATAAAAGTAGATGTTATGTAACATTTTAGATAAGATTATATGCCTTAAAATATACTTTGTCATATAAACTAAACTATAATGTTACAACTACCTTTTATGATTACTGGTTTCTTTAAAAAACCATGAAATACAAAAAAATATAAATGCCGAAAGATAAATCTCAGAGATGAGTTTAGTATATTTTTTCCTGTCTTATTTTTTTAAGGGTCTTTCTATGAAGTCTAGGCTGGCCTGGCACTCACTGTGTAAGTCAGGCTGGAACTGAGTTCTGAATTCTCCTGTCTCAGCCTCCAAGAGAAAACAGGTGCACACACCACCACATGAGGCTTTCTCTGTCTTTTATTTTCTTGGTTTTTAAAATTAATATTGTTACTTGACAATTTCATAAGGTATATAATGTATTCTGATTACTTCCCTCCTTCCTATCCTTATAAACCCCTCTTCCTCTCCCCGGCCCCTCCCTTTCCCAGCCTCATTCGGTGTCCTTTTGTTTTATTTTTAACCAGGTTTCTAGTACTTGGCATGTATTTCCTCCTACAGAGTGGGTCTCAAACCAATTAGAGAGCAATTGGCTACCCCACAGCAATAGAGCCACTATTGTACAAGTGGGCTCATAGTGTTTAAAGATTCTGCTCAAACATTGAAGGATCCACAGAAGGGTACTTTTGTTCTTCTTTACCATCTGTTGCTCTGGTAAACTCCATGAACAAAAGCAAGCTGGGGAAGAATGGGTGTATTTGGCTTACAGTTCCAGGTTGCAATACATCATTGAGAGAAGTCGGGGCAAGAGCTTAAGTCGCAACTGAAGCAGAAACCATGTAGGAATGCAGCTTACTGGCTTGCTCCCAGGCTCCCAGTCAGCTAGCTACTACCTTCGTTATACAGCCCAAACCCACCTGCCCAGAGACAGCACCGCCCACAGTGGGCTGGGCTTTTGTGCATCAATTAGGCATCAAGAAAATGCTGAACAGACATGCCCACAGGCCAGTCTGATTGAGGCTATCCCCCAATTGAGACTCCCTTAGATGACACGGGGCTGTGTCAGGTTGACAGCTGGAGCTAATTAGGAGACTCCCCTAGCAGCCTGCAGAGCACCTTCTGGGACTCTTTCTTTTCAAATGCATAATTCTGAAGGGATAAAATGAGAGCGGCAGGTTTGAGAGCTTATACTTGATACCCTAAGGTTTTCAATTGTCTACACTTGCCTGGGGGTATGTGACTTTCGGTACTAAAACAAGGAAGGTTCCAAGCAAGCGAGGGAGTTCACTCACTTGCAGTTTTCTTCTACTCAAACATGCGTACATTTTAGGCAGAAGCTTCTCTTGTGTTCTTCACCCAGTTTTTCAAACGGTGGTGACACTACAATGCACGCCCTCTTGTCCTCTGTAATGCTCTGGACGGAGAACTATGTCTTACTGGAATTCCACAGTCATTTCCAGGGCTCTCAAGACAGAGGTTACAAGGAGGTGCGGTCTGTTCATAGTCTTCAGCCAGAAGCTCCTCAGAGTTTTCCGTGTTAGTACTCCTGTGGACAATGAGGACTCTGTCCTGGTTCTTGTAAGAAGCTTGGATCCCACACACCCTTGATACCTTACATAGCATCTGCTCAGCTTTCATGAGCTTTACCGGTCACACTAACACTTGTTGGGATCAAAGAGATCTTGAATCATACAAAAACACTGGACTCAGTATTTAGTTATTAAAAATAAGTCATCTAAATGATACCAAATAGTTACATTAGAATATCATTAAAATAAGCACATAAAATTTAATGCTCATTTAAAAAAAATCTTCTTGAGTCCTTAAGTATATATATCTGCCAAGTTAAGAGTAATTTCTCATAGGTCACTTTAGGCCTACATAGTTATTATTTGCAAAGAATTGTTTTAATATATGGAAAAAGTAATGATCTTGAGTTAGATTTGACTTGAAATATGCTGGAATCTTAGTCGCTCCATTAAAAACATTAATGGTGTAGGAACTAGCCACTTAGGACAGTTTTGGAGATCAGCTTTCTAAGAAATGTCCTAAGCAAGATCATATCATAACAAAGAATGATCACCTGCCCTCTCACACCCAGGAAGTCAACACCTGTTTTCATTTTACAACTTGAAATACGCTCCATGTTCCCCTGAATATTTTCAATTAATTATCCTCCCAGGAGATAGTCAGATGTTCTTGCCATAACATATTTTTTTGTTTCACATATGAAATTTATCCGAAAGAGAGCCGATTGGTAATGCAGGGAAGTTTCCAGGACCCATTTCAGGGTGTTATTTAGATAGATACACTGAGACTGCAGGGTTCCCATTCCCTGTGAAGGTAAAGAGAAACTTTCTCATCTTAATTAAAAGATATGAAAAGAGAAAAATATGAATGACACAAATCTATTTGGAGGATAATTTTTCTCACTCTATTATTATTACAAATTTTGTGTTACAATCAATTCTTTCCAATTCTTCACAGTCTTTTTGGTTGATTTTTCAAAAATAATAGGATCTGGGTTTATTTTTGTCTTAAGTTAGTTCATTTCTTTTATTAAAAACACTTTTACTTTCTTGGATTGAAGCAAAGAAAAACTATTTTTTTTTTGTCTTTGATAAATAGAAAAGATGATTCAGTAACACAGCAACCATGGAGACTTAGTACTTCTCCTGGAAAAAATTATTATTAATGTCTTCTGCAATCTGAATACCCGCTTCAAGAGGTGAATATTCAACAGTAAGAACTCATTTCTATATTATTTAAGCAATGACTTTTTCATGCTGTTAGAGATGGCACTGTAATGGGTCTTTTTTTTTCTTTCATTTTTTTCTTTTTTTTTCCTTGGTTTTTCGAGACAGGGTTTCTCTGTGTAGCTTTGCGCCTCTCCTGGAACTCACTTGGTAGCCCAGGCTGGCCTCGAACTCACAGAGATCCGCCTGGCTCTGCCTCCCGAGTGCTGGGATTAAAGGCGTGCGCCACCACCGCCCGGCCTTTTTCTTTCATTTTTTAAGACAGAGTCTCACTATGTAACTGTCCTAGCACTCACTATGTAGACCAGGCTGGCCTCAAACTCACAGAGATCCATCTGCCTCTGCCTCCTGAGTGCTGGGATTAAAGAATGGGGTGTGCCACCATACTTGGCATAGGTCTTCTTAATCAAGACACTCATGTATAATTTCAAGTCCCTTAAATCACACAATGCAGGAACAGAGTTCCTCCATCTCTAATTTTAATGCCTATAAATATCTCAAGTCAGGATAAAGATTTGGAACTAACTCATATCCCCAGAGAATAGTCTTGGTTATAATCACCCTTTATATTCATCTCCACTTAAATATTTTATTATAGCTGACAGGAAGTGAAAAAATATAGTAAATACAAATGGAAGTGATGAAAAACAGAGGGTAGCTATGAAATCAGAAACTGAGAAGCAGTAATCTGTGTGAAGAGCATGCAGATAATCCTTTACACTTGCTCTAGTGTACAAAGCCTTTGGAACTTCCTGTGGGTGTACAAAGCTCCTGTCTCCTGCAGAAAAATCAGGCTCTATCTGCCAGCTTTGAAGTGCTCCTCAAAATCTAAGGCAATGGCCCAGGTCATCTTTTGCTAGGTCTTTATCCTGCCAGGGTGAAGAATACACAAATTTCAGGGAGCATCCAGGTTAAAACTTAGGAATTAAACATATTATTATACGCAGTGGGATAACTATCATATGATAGTTATTGAAATTCTATAGACAAATGAACTCAATGGGTTTTCAGGAACCAATGAGTTCAGTTCCAAGTGATGGCCTGAAAATATTTTCCCACACAATTAGCAATACCTGTGAGATTTAGACTTTAGTTTACAGCATAGATGCACGATGTTAGCAACAGCTATTCATCTCTGAAGATCACATTTAGTATCATTTTACAGAAAATCAAGGCCCATGTTTCAATTTCCAGAGACTTGTAGCTATCTCCCTCCATAGCCACAGTGACAATGGGGACAAACAAGCTCCTCCTCTTCATCCCAGCTCTGGTCCTCTGAAAGAAAAGTGTACACTAAACAGTCATTAAGATAAGACCCCAAACCTCTCTGTAGCGAGGGGAGACAAGTCACAGAAGTGGGGTAGAAATCAGTGTTCGAGTGTGCTGCACAATTTCACTTTTCAGACTTAAAGATAAATTGCCTTACAGGAGGCTGACTCTTCTGTTTGCTGTAACTGGAAGGTTCAGGTTCTGTGGCTGCATCAGAGTCATGAAAGACGCCAGTGACATTTATGGGAGAAGGTGGGGATGGGAACCACCTGTGGTGTCTCTAGCCTACAATCCTAGCACTTGGAAGAGTGAGCAGGAGGGCTGCCAGGAGTCGAAACAGCCTGAACTGTGAGTCTGTGGCCGGCTTCAGTTACAGAGCAAGATCATGCCATGAAGAAGGTTTGGAAGAAGAAAAGATAGAGGGAAAAGGAGGTGGAGGGAAAGAGGGGAGGAGCGAGGAGAGAGAAGGGAGAAAGGGAGAGGAGAAGGAGGAGATAAAATTTTTCCTTTATATATATTTCTTGTAACAAGCTTATAAATGCTAGTGATGGGTGGAGACGTGACTGTATCTATAATTGTAGAAATGAAGCATGGTAAGGGAACACAGTGTTCTTCCATCTTCCAGAACTGTCCTGTTATCACATGCATACTGTGTGTCTTTGACTGGCATTGGGCCCTATTGTATACATGAATCATGGTGACTGGATGCTTGACTTTTTTTAAGCACAAATGACTTCATTTATATTGAAATAGGGCAGAACAATGAGTGGGTGCCTCTTCTCAGCAAGGACCTGACCACATTCCCTGTCCTTGTTAATTAATCACACCTGTGAAATGCACAATATTAAAATTTTAATCCTGACAGCTGTAGTTTTGCTTTTCCATCTAATCATTTGCTTCTTCCCTTTGTAAACTTAATCACATGGTCCTGGATTTTCTCATTTATAGAACATAAGAATTACAGAAAATAATATCTGAAGGTTTTTCTAACTGCATTAACCCCACAGAATTATGTATCACTCTATTGGGGTTGAAATATGTAAACGCATGTGGTTGGTGAGACTTGAGTTGTTCATCTTTGAGGAAAAGGAAGGCACAAATAAAAGGGAAAGAAAACTAGAATGATCTCTGTGGTACTGAGTGGTTGCCAAAGGTAAATAAATTAATAAGGATTAAGATTGTATTGTAAGACTCTCTCCCTGTTAGTTGATTAAGTATGGAATTGTGGATGTTTAGTTTGTTTATAAAATCCATACAGTGTGATGAACAAAGCCTGCAGCATGTACATGTGCATAAACTAGCATCCAAGCCTCCAGTTCTAGCTATGGAGAAGTTCTAGAAATAGTGACAATCCAGTAACAACAAGCAAGCCAAGAGTAAGGTTGTTGGTTCTAAGTATCAGTTCCTGATAATAAGACAGTCAGGCTGTGGCAGAACACAGAAGGGGAGCCCAGAAATCCTGTGATGCCAAAAAAGAGCAAAGATAATGACAGAAAAAGAAAACCCCTTGGAGGTGTGCCCATATTTGACGTTTATGAGTGCTGAGACATGTGATGACTGTCAGATGACAAGCCATCGAATCAAACAAGTACCCACTAGTCCATGTTTAATCAACCAACAGGGAGTGGGAAATACTCTTCCTCATGATAGAATCTCAGTTAGTAATGTGAAAGAAATGGAAATTGGAAATGTCCTGAAGGCATACAGAAGAAAAATTTAAAGATGCTGAAATTAGTGGGCAAAACCATAGGAGAGATAAAGATCTACACTTAACTAATTAAGAAGGAAAATCCCATATTTATAGCGGAAAAACAGTACACACCATTTTAGCTAAGTCATTGACATTCACATCAACAAGAAGACACCCCAACACATAGCATCCCTGACATGATGCCTGAAGAGGACCTAGTGTTGCTTCTGCTCTGACTCCAAAAGTGAATAACGCCAACTGATTACTGAGAAAATAGCAGATGGATATACACTGAGGGGCATTATACAAAATGACCAGCCCATGCTTTTAATGAGAAGTCTCAAGCTTGGCCTGGGGATATAGATCAGGGGGTAGAATGCTCATAGAATATACATAAGGACTGAGCATCACATTCCCAGAGCCATACCAAGAACGTGTCAAGAATTTCAGTTGTCACAGATTAAGTAGAATTAAGACTGGACGGTTTGATGTCAGATGGCTCTATGACTGGGTCTCAAAAGGAAATCAGACAGTGGTGGAGGAAACTGGAAACTAGAGAAACAGGAATAAGGTTTGGTGGCAATTCTTTCTATTGTACCATTATTACCGTGTTCCTTTCAATCATTATACTGTAGATACGTGGGATGTTTATAGAAGAGGAGGTTGGTAAATGTGGACAGGAGTTCTCAGAAGTTTCTTACAATTTTTTTGCTAAGTATAAAATCATTCCAGTTTTTAAATTAGCGAAAATTACATAATTATAAAAATATACAGATTTTGAAATGATGATGACATTCATTTAATAAATAGTTATTGAATGAATTCCTTGTGCTGGGCAGCTTGCTGAGAGACATCTAATGCTTCCACACACATATTTATTTGCAGTAGTTTTTATCAATGATGTTAAGATGGAAGCGCTAATATTAAAAAAACAAAGAACAGATAGTTTTATTTGTAATGGTGACATGATCACAATAACAACATAGTAAAATACTCTTCATATTGATCTAGTAATACTACATACCACAGAATCATATGGGGCATCGTAAATTAACTCTAAAATTTATATAGATATTGACATATCTAAGACTGTACAAAGATTAATAACAGGTATTAATAAAGATATACTTTCAATGTATAGTATTTAAAATGGTGTGATAGAGAATAAAAAGAGATTAATGGGAAGTGAGAGAGGACCAGACCATACTTCTCTATCTCTGTGAGACTTTAGCATTGCATTCTGATGGCTAGCTATATAATAATTGGTATTGGGATAATTGAAATATTTTGGGAAATGGTAGTTTCATTTACTAACTAAGCAAATATTTAAATATCCACATATTTTAAGAACCAGAATTGAATGTATAGCCAATACCACCTGCATAAAATCGACTTCTAATGAAATAAAGACGTAAAAAAGCTTTAGGTTTATGATAAGTATTAGGATAATACAAGAGAGAATTGCCTTTACAATTTTGGGTGAGGAAAGACCTTTCTTCCTAGCACAGAGGACCTATATAAGAATGGCCCCCATAGGCTCAGTGATTTGAATGCTTGGTCACCAGGGAATGGTGACTATTAGGAGGTGTATTTATTGGAGGAAGTATGTCACTGGGAGTGGACTTGGGAGTTTCAGAAGCTAAAACCATGGCCAGTGTCTCTCTCTCTCTCTCTTCTTGCTGCCTGTAGAGCTAGATGCCGAACTCACAACTTCTCTAGCACCATATCTGCCTGCATGCTGCCACAATCCCCACCATGACTAATGAACTAAACCTCTGAGCCTGTAAGCAAGCCCCAGTTAAATATTTTCCTTTATAAGAGTTGCCATGGTCATGGTATGTCTTCACAGCAATAGAACACTGACTAAGACAGGACCTATAATGTATTAGAAGAAAAATAAAGATTTAACAACACAACATTCTGAATTTTTACAGGATGAAAGATACCAAAAGTAAATTTAAAATGTGGAGAAACAGTCGTAGATGGGACTTCTATGCGAACCTCCTTTCCCATACCCCTTCCTCAAGACACAGGGAGTATCATGGAACAGGGATCAGAAAAAACACAAGAGCCAGAGCTGTGAAATTCAGTCTTTACACAGGAACTCACAGCAGCAGTGGTCAAATGCACACAATCCACACAGGATCAAGCCAGTCGAAATTCCAGCATGGATGGAGGAGGGTTCCAGAGATTCCGCAGCTAGCTGAGGAGCTGTTGATATCTGCTTTGAGATGGAAAGTCACTTTTTGGGGCATGGTTTGACCAGTAGCAAACTGCCTGTCCTCCGTAGGTTGCCACACACCAACGAGCATGTGGACAGCACTAAAAGGACTTGGTGGGTTATGTAAAAATTTGTGTAAATTGAAAATTTATTTTAAAAGAACAATAATAAAATGTATAGTGAATAAATAAATAAAAATTAAATCAACATGGAGGTACTTTCACCAGATTGGCAAAAATAATCTGATTATTAACATCTGATGTTGATGGTTGGTTGTATATAAAGCCAAGAATTCACATAGTTTGTGTAATACTGTTGATGATATAAATTAATTTCAGTGACTCTATCAAAAATATTCAAATGTATACAAAGAAAGTGTGATCTGAAAGATTATTTGAGTTGTTTGCAGTAATAAAACATTAGAAGCAACCTCAATATTCCTTGAAATAGAAATGCTTAAATATCACAGGATATCCAGGTGTGATTAAAATACTTACCAATAAATATAGCAATCTAATGGGAGATAGGGGAATAATGGGACAGGAAGGGTTAAATGGGGTGGGGATCAGAGGGCAGAGTAGAAGAGGGAATATGGGGAGGGCAAACTAACTCTAAAGTCATATGGAAAGCTACTACTATAGAAGCATCCTAAAATATATATGTAGTTTTTCTGTTTGTTTGGTTGGTTGGTTGGTTTTTCTTACTCTTTGGGGGCCTGCCACACAGTTTCCAAATAAATACACAGAGACTTTTTCTTACTTATGAACGCCTGGCCTTAGCTTGACTTGTTTCTAGCCAGTTTTTCTAACTTAAATTATCCCATTTCTCTTTAACTACATTTTGCCTCTGGGCTTTTTACCTTTCTTTATTCTGTATATCTTTCTTTCCTTCTTACTCCTTGGCTGGCTGGCTGGCTGGGTGGCTGGGTGGCCTCTCCTTTTCTCTCTCTTTCCTCTTCTCTTCTCTAGATTTCTCCTCCTGTTTATTCTCTCTCATGCCAGCCCCACCTATTTCTTTCTCCTGCCTAGTTATTGGCCATTCAGCTCTCTTTATTGGACCAATCCTGTGTTTTGGGCAGGCAAAAATAACACAGCTTTACAGAGTTAAACAAATGCAACATAAAACAATGCAACATATCTTCGCATCATTAAACAAATATTCCACAACATAAACAAATGTTAACATATCTTTTTTTTTAATTTTAATTTATTTTGCAATACAATTCAGTTCTACATATCAGCCACGGATTCCCTTGTTCTCCCCCCTCCCGTCCCCCTCACCTTCCCCCCAACCCCCCCCCCCCCCCCATTCCCATCTCCTCCAGGGCAAAGCCTTCCCCACAGACTGAGGTCAACCTGGTAGACTCAGTCCAGGTAGGTCTAGTCCCCTCCTCCCAGGCCGAGCCAAACAATCCTGCATAGGCCCCAGGTTTCAAACAGCCAACTCATGCAATGAGCACAAGATCTGGTCCCACTGCCTGGATGCCTCCCAAATAGATCAAGCCAATCAACTGTCTCACCCATTCGGAGGGCCTGATCCAGTGGGGACCCCTCAGCCATTGGTTCATAGTTCATGTGTTTCCATTCATTTGGCTATTTGTCCCTGTGCTTTATCCAACCTTGGTCTCAACAATTCTCGCTCATATAAACCCTCCTCATTCTCGCTAATTGGACTCCCAGAGATCCACCCGGGGCCTAGTCATGGATCTCTGCATCCAGATCCCTCAGTAGTTGGATGAGGTTTCTAGCACAACAATTAGGGTGTTTGGCCATCCCATCACCAGAGTAGGTCAGTTCGGGCTGTCTCTCGACCATTGCCAGCAGTCTGTTGTGTGGGTATCTTTGTGGATTTCTGTGGGCCTCTCTAGCACTTTGCTTCTTCCTATTCTCATGTGGTCTTCATTTACCATGGTCTCCTATTCCTTGTTCTCCCTCTCTGTTGTTGATCCAGCTGGGATCTCCCGCTCCCCCAAGCTCTCTTTCCCTCAACCCTCGCCTTTCATTACCCCCACTCATGTCCAGGCTGTTCATGTAGATCTCATTCCATTTCTCTGTCATTGGGCAATCCCTGTGTCTTTCTTGGGGTCCTGTTTTCCAGGTAGCCTCCCTGGTGATGTGAGTAGCAGACAAGTCATCCTTGTTTCATGTCTAGTAACATATCTTAAACTAATATTCTACAACATATATACATATATAGAAAGTTTAAATGGGGTTATCTTATAGCAATACAACAAAACCCCTACTAGCCACCACAGACTAACAAATGAAAAGCCCAGTACCAAGAATGGATTACCTCTTTTAGAGTTGCTAGCCAAAGAAGTCCCATAGACCCCTCAATAGTGCATCCTATTACCATTGCTCTTGGTTACCCTCCAGAATTTGACGGTAAAACCCTACTGCTGAAGACACTTCAACTGAGTTATAAAACATAGAGAAATCAAGCTGCTACTGACCTCAAACTTTTATCCCTGCTGGCTAGCTTTCATAGTGCTAGAAGGTACCATGCAGGCTACCAGGGGAGACAAGGCATCATCAGTCTTAAAACAGCTATGACCCCTGCAGCTATAAAACAGCAAGCCTAGCAAGATATGCCTTCTGTGCAATAGTGGTACAAATGTTATATGAGTAACCAAACACTTTCTGATTGGATTTACGGTCCATTCCACAAGACACAGCCCACACCTAGCACTATTATTGAAGCCAAGATCCAGTGATAGCATGCACAAGACCTGCTCAAACTCAAGCCAGGCAAAACCTCAACATGGAGGAGGTAGGTGGGTATGAAGTCTCCCTAGCTCAGCAGCTATTGGATATCAATAGATGCTGGAGAAGAAGAGTTAGTTTTCTTTAAGGATGTGAACCCCAGAAGGTCAACCACACACTAGGTGTTGGCCTTACACCCAAGAGTATTTGGGCAACATCAATTAGGCTTGATGGGCCTTAAAAAAAAACAGGAAAAGAAAAAGCCAGAACGTGTGTGGGTAGAGAGGTGGGGGTAGATCTTAAAGGAGTTGGGGGGTGGATATGATCAAAATACATTGTATGAAATTCTCAAAGAGTTAGTAAACATTTTTAAGAGGAAGAATGAAATAGTGTTACAAGTGTAAACATGAAATTTTCATCAAGGTATTTCATATGTAAAATAAGTTGCATGCCAATCAACAGAGTATAACTGTATACACATATATTTTCATTTTATACACACTTGTAGGAAAGGAGGGATGTACATTGTGATTGTATTTCTTAAACAATAATCATATAATCATTGGTTTGAATTTTTATTTTTATTTATTTGTGTGTGTGTGTGTGTGTGTGTATGCCACATATGTACAAGGACCCACATAGTCCAGAAGAGAATGTCAGATCATCTAGAGACTAGGATGTTGGAGATACATGTAGTTGTAAGCCACCTGAAATGGATGCTGGGAACTGAATTTGGGTCCTCTGAACCAACAGGGAGGGGCACTTTTAACCACTGAGCCATCTCTCCAGCCTCCTTGGTCTGCATGGCTACATTAAGCACACATGTGTGCGTGCTCTACGTAAATGAAAACATAAAGTGAAATAAATCAAAGCTTCCACACGGTCTAGGCAGTTCTATGTCACTGTCACTCTTCTCTCCAACTTTTAAGGTCAAACTTAGAAGGGGAAAAATTAGCTTAAATTAGAATATGCAACCCAAAGTACCTATTCGTTAGGTTAAATGAAACATCTGTGTCCTTTGTAAAGCTCTGAAATGTGAATGACCTCCTTTGAACACTCATCAAGTACATATCAGGTGAAATGCTGAAAGGGACATCTGTACAATAATTATCTGGGAGGATAAAACTGGGTGCGAGGAGCCAAAGACCATCCAGCTTCTACTGAAATCATGGCTGTTCGTGTAGTACACGTCCAGGATCCCTAAACCTGACTCCCGGACTTCACTAGGTGGCAATAGAGTGGATTTCAAAATTTCAGTGCATTCCTTGCACATTATAGAAATAAACTTTAGACAAGATGAAGGGGAAACAAGTGGAGGTTCTACCAAACAAGTTATAAAGAAACCCTTGAGCAAAACAAAAATTAAGAGGTTGGACTAGACATAAAAAACCAGAGGAGTGGTCGAAGAGATGGCCCAGCAGCCAAAGGATATGTTCTCTTGCAGAGGACCAACTGCCTACAATTCTAGTTCCATGAAATCCAACGCCTTTCCCTGGCCTTTGCTGGCAGCTGTACTTATGTGCACGTACACACACACACACACACACACACACACACACACACACACACAGAGAGAGAGAGAGAGAGAGATAAATAAATAAATAAATAAATAAATAAATAAATAAATAAATGACAATAAAAATACCTCTTTAAAAAAAATCTGGAGGAAATATTTGACAACCAGTGGTCAAATAATGGAGCCACTGGACACACTTTTTAAACACGCATTTGAATTCTTTAAGACCTCTGGGGGGAACTGGGCAGTGATGGCAGGCACTTTTAACCCCAGCACTCAGGAGGCAGAGGCAGGTGGATATCTGTGAGTTCAAGGCCAGCCTGGTCTACAGAGCACACTCCAGGGCAGTTACAGAGAAACCCTGTCTCAAAACAAACAACAAAAAAGGACTTATGGGGGGCGTCTAGAAACATGCAGTTTTCCACCTATCTGCCAGTTGCTCAACTTAGAAAGCCAGGAGCCATTTTTGCTATTTCTCTTCTTTTCGTCACTTTGAGAAAAATTATGTCATCAATTCAACTTTCAAAGTATCTCTCAAGTCTTCTCCCTGCTTTGACTGTCAGTGCCAATACCGACGTTCTGCAATGCACACATCTCACAGCGATGTGACAGTGATCTGACTTCTCAGTGTCATACCTGCTCTGAACACCCTACCACAGGGCAGCTCTGCAGTCTTCAAAGCTGCTCATTCTGTATTCTGTGTGTGCATTCTTTCCCATGCGGTGTAAGGGTACTTACACCATGTCTGCCATGACCTTCAGGACGGAAGTTCTTGCCATGAAACACCTTCGCTTCTCCAGCTTTCACATAAGCCTCTTCTGCTTGCGAGGCTAGCTTTTCTTCCTTTCTCTCCATGCATCTGAACTCAATATTCATGTCTCACCTCCAATGTTGTCCTCATTGATTCTTCTCATCAGCCAGAGCTCAACTTAAGGAACAGTTGCCAATCAATGCTTCCTTGACCACATTGTCAGCATCTTGATCTCAGGTAGCAATTACAGAACTGTGTAATTAGCTACTCCTTTGAAGATATGCCTATTTAATGTACATTCCCCCTATTATATAGATTCCAAGAAAGTAGAGAACATGTCTGCCTCATTCACCACTGCACTCCGAGTGCCCAGCCTTGACATATAGTGGTTATTCAGTAAATGAATTGATAAACATGCTTGTATAATTGGGTCCACAAATACTTCAAAAGGATGTAAATGCCTACTAAAGTGAATATTAATAGGAATAACTATTGTTTGTGCTATTTAAAGACAGAAACAGTGTTATGTGGTTAGATATAAAGCCCTTTAGGGAGATAGAATGGCTCCCCAAACCATACAGGATTGCAATGCATCTTTCCACCATGTCTGCTTTACTATTAATGGATATAACAACTTGTAAATGCAGCCACTAGAAGAGCAACTGATCAATACTGAATAAACTCATGACAGATTTATGTGTTCATTATCAAATACAACAATTAAGTCACTTTGATCTTTTGTTCTTTTTTTTTTTTCAGATGTACGTGACTTTGAATCTAGAGCTTCATGAATGTTGGGCAAATTCTCCAAGTTTTATCCATGGTCTCCCTTTGATCTTTTAGTTAAATATAGTCTCCCTAAGTTTCTTGGGATGATTTGAACTTACTCTCTAATCCAAGCAGATCTTGAATTTATGATCTTCCTGCCTCAACCTCCCACATAGATGAGAACTGTGGTATAGACACCAGACCCAGCTTAATGTGACCTTTGATTTTTCATCAGTTCAGTTGCTGCCTATGTGAGAAAGATAGATAACTAAATTCTATGATTAAATAATGAAATGAGCTCACAAAGGTCTCTGGTCACACATTACTTATGCAGCTGAGGTACCACCATCTTAGACTAAGTATCAGTAACATGGTGGATCACTCCATCCTCACAGATTTCCCTCATTTCCTCTTCAGCACTCGACACTCTTGGTTCTTCCCTCCAGCCTGTGGACCACATCACCACCACCTCTCTGACTGGCTCCTGTTCTTCTTCCCTCTTAGAGTCCCTCCCCTCCATCCACAACTCACTCCCTTGTTGATCTCATCCCATCTTACAACCTCCCTTTCCATGATGGTGGTTCCTGCCTACCTGTTTCCAGAAACTGATGATAGAAAATGTCTACCTGGCTTCAGTATCTAGATGCTGAAATCATCTTATCCCAAACTAAACTCTTGATGTCACCACAAAGCTAGCTCTCTAGTTTCCTGTCTTAGTCGATAATCCCAATTAGGGGCAGGGCCCTCTATGTGACTGGCCAGAGCATATGTTTGATCTCCCTGGTATTTCCTGAAGCTGCTGTGCTAAGACACTAAGTGAAGTGAGTCCCGAGAAGTCACAAGTGTAATTAGCAATGTGGAGGCCCCTGTTGACCTCAGTAAGTTTGGGGTTATGAGTAGAAGCCTGATTGGACAGATGGAAGAAAAAGCAGGAGGAGAGGAACGGAAGAAGTGAATACTCTATGGAACTTGTCCCCTCAAATGATCTATTGTTATGCAGTCAGCCATCTGGTCTGCACATGTCTTTGTCATGACTTTCTGAACAAGAGAAGGGCACACACATTTCTGCTTCAACTTCCCAGACAGATGCCTCAGTGACATTTCAGCACTCCCCTGAACCCTCTCCTCCTATTGTTCTAACCTACTTTGCCCCATCCTGCCCTCTGCCTTCATCTCAAACACCCATCATCCTCTCCACTTAGAACTGGCCCTCAGATTGTTTTCAGGTTGGATATCCGTTGTCCCTACTAACTTGTACTAATATGGCCTCCCTTCGCTCCTGGAAGACCTGAGCCGCACAAAGTTCTTCACACTAGCCCTTTGGCATCCAAGTCTGACTCTGGCTAGTTTGACGAATGCCATAGCCTGGATTCTCCATGACATTACACACAAAAATGTTGATGTGCTCAGCTAAGATCTTGTGAGAAACATGAATTCAACACATTAATGAGAATTATCACAAATGATATTTATTCTTCTCAGTTTACAATAGCATCAGGTCTTCTTAAACTCCCCATACACTAAAAATATTTTAATCTGATAGATATGGAGATAGGAATTTAGGTGATAGATAACAGGGAGGTGGTTAGATGTTCAGTGATGAGCTAGAGCTGGATAAATAGGTAGTAATGATAGAGATATGGGGATATAGGAAATATATAGATATAGATATAGATATAGATATAGATATAGATATAGTATCCTAGTTAGGGTTACTATTGCTGTGATGAAACACCATGACCAAAGCAACTCAAGGAGGAAAGGGTTTATTCAGCTTACACTTCCACATCACAGTTCATCATCAAAGGAAGTCAAGACAGGAACTCAAGCAGGGCAGGAACCTGGAGGCAGGAACTGATGCAGAGGTCAGGGACGGACACTGCTTACTGGTTTACTCCTAATGGCTTGCTCAATGGAGCCCAGGGATGGCCCCACCCACAATGGGCTGGGCCCTCCCCCCATCAATCACTAATTAAGAAAATGCCCTACAGCCGGATCTTATAGAGGGTCCTGAGGTGATGGATACAGCAATGCATGGTGTTGACCTATGGTGATGGTGCAGCAAGGTGCTTGTCAGTCCTGGACTCACTAAGGAACTGAGAAGAGCATGGGCAGGAAACATCACAGAGTCCCGACGTAGGAAGTCTATAGATTTTTTTTTTTTTTGGTTTTTCGAGACAGGGTTTCTCTGTGTAGCTTTGCGCCTTTCCTGGAACTCACTTGGTAGCCCAGGCTGGCCTCGAACTCACAGAGATCCGCCTGGCTCTGCCTCCCGAATGCTGGGATTAAAGGCGTGCACCACCACCGCCCGGCGAGTCTATAGATTTTTAAAGCCTTCCAGATCCGACATTCTAAGGGTAAGTAAGAGAAGTCAGAGTTGAATTAAGGCTGAAAAGGGTGAATGAGAGCAGCATGCCAAACCGGGTCCAGAGCTAAGTGCTGGTAAGTTAGGGTCTATAATCAAGTCAGCAGAAGAGCTGAGAAGATTGGAGGAGTTGGGGCCGTTGAGAAAAACCACAAGAAATTACAGTGGAGAGCTCATATGTACCGAGTACTTACATTGTACCAAATGTCATCACATGGGTTTTCTTCTCCCAAATTAGGTGCAAATGTCTTCATCTTAAAAAATGAAGTAACCAAGACAGCTGAGAGTGGATAAACATCTCTTTGCTTTGCATACCTCATAAAGTGAAAATTAGGGTTAGACATTAAGCAACTTCAGTTCACATACTGTTTGCTGGTGTCTCCCTTCACTTAACTGGACTCCATTAACAATTCTTTTGAGGAAAATGTCTTGAGGACCTATTCCATATCATGTGCTGTTTATGTATAGTGCTAGAGCTCCCAGCCTCTGTCTGCTGTGTAGCCACAATCCAGTGGGAACTCATTATGGAGTGGCAATCTTGGAGCAGGGATTTCTGCAAGAATTAGGAGCATGGCAGTAGCATTTATGAAGTGCCAGGCTTCTGAATACCTACTGAGCTTCATGCAGCATACTAAATGTTCACAAATGTCATAGATGACAAAACGGGACATTGATTTTATGCATGCTAACTTCTCAGCAGTTGTCAGCCCAGGAAAAAAAAAAACTGAAAACTTCAGGAGTAGCCCTAAGCAGTCTAACAATGCAATGGAGGTGTCCTAAAGCCTTGTTTGCATCTAAAGTGAAAGTAGACCAGTTGGCCCAGATGGGATCGGCAGAAAGAAGCCAAGAGATTTCCAGTAAGTATATGGCTTGAGAGTTTGGATGAAATCCAAGCCCCAAATGCTTACATCAGAGTCATCTAAAGAAAGCAGGGAAAGAATGAGATTGTAACTAAGAAAGGTCAAGCCTAATCAATGTAACCCCATCGGGACAAATATGTTAAAAGAAAGAATGGTTTGAATAGAACTTTAAAAGGGGTTTAGTAGAGTAGAGCTCTAGATTTTACCAGTGCTAAACCAATTTTGCCTGACAGATCACCAGAGAGGACTTAGCTCCCTGTTTGTGGGAATCTCTCTTAATATTATCTCAGGATCTTTGCTTCAAATTCCATGTATATGTGTATTCTTCCAACTACTAATAAGACTTTGGCATCAGAAATTAGTATCTAGATTCCAGACAAATGATTAAATTGGAAGTCTTAACAAAGGCATCAATCTTGTATAAATATGAATAACATTTATCTCTGAGAAGCTGAACTATCACTGAGGGGAAAATCCTGCAAGATGGTAATATCCAGGCTTAGTCATTTTCTGGGACCCAATACATAGACTTAGAAGGACAGAAAGCCAGGAACTGGGTTATGAGGAAATGGATACCATGCTCTTAGGGGACACTCTGAGGAAACTGTTCTGTGATGTCTTTGTAACTGTGCTAATTGTCAATCTTAAGACAGGAAAGGTGAAAGAGATGAGGGAAGGAAGAGTTAAGGGACAGCAGGACAGGGCACAGGAAGGATGGACAAAGTGAAAAAATGGCATGTCTGTGTGGAGAAATGTCACAGTGAAAGCCACGCATACGTACAATTACTCTGCACCTGTAACTAGTTTAAAATCCATAAGAGACACTGCTTAGAAAGTGGATTAGCAGTCAATAATGAGTCGCAACTGGATTTGTCCCCCTGTTGGCCACTGGAGGAAGATGGAAGACTCTTTTTCCTCCTGGAATACCCAAGTGAGAAACAACTCCTGGGACTTTGCTGCCCAGCTCAGCTTTGGTACAAAGCCAACTCTACTGGACTTTGCTCTGGTTGATTTTATATATTATCTTTTCTTAAATTTTTTACAATTTTTGTCTTTATTACTAAAGAACCATTTTGTTTGTTTGTTTGTTTGTTTTTGCATCCTTGAATTTGCATTGAGAAAAATGAACTCTACTTCCATGGAGTTGGCGGTTGAGGCACCTGTGTGGATCTGTGATGCCTCTGAGATGTGCTTTTCTTGTGTTAGAGGCTTGATGCTGAAGATCATCTACATCAGGTACAGCTGCATTGGTTTTTGTGGCAGGGAGTGTCTCTCTCTCTCTCTCTCTCTCTCTCTCTCTCTCTCTCTCTCTCTCTCTCACACACACACACACACACACACACACACACACACACACACACTGGTTGGAGGCTTGCCTTTGGTACCCAAAACAAATCATTCAAGTGTCACATAGGCTTCCACAATCCGGTGTTTAGTAGATACCCATGAACCTAATGTGTAAATGATGGCCAATGGAACTTGGGAAACAACACAGTTTTCAAGAAAAATTGGACTTTTTTAGTTACTTGGTTTTAATTTCAAGTAAGTTTCTTTGTAGTCAGGCTACCTTCAAATTTACAATCTTCTTTCTTTTTAAATTTTTTAAAATAAATTTATTTATTTATTTTACATCCCAGCTATAGTTTGCCTCCCTCCTGTCCTCCCAGTCCCTCTCCCTAACCCCTCTGCTCCCACCCCCCCAATCCACTCCTTCTCCATTTCTGTTTAGGAAAGGGCAGGTCTCCCATAAGTACCAAAAGAGCATGGCATATCAAGTTGCAGTAAGACTAAGCACCTCCCCCATGTATTAAGGCTGGGCAAGGTGACCCAGTATGAGGAGTAGGGTCCCAAAAGCCAGTAAAAGAGTCAGAGACAGGCACTGTTCCCACTGTTAGGAGTCCCACAAGAGGACCAAGCTGCACAACTGTCACATATATGCACAGGGCCTAGGTCAGTCCCATGTAGGCTCTCTGGTTGTTTAGTCTCTGTGAGCTCCATTGAGCCCAGGTTAGTTGATTCTGTGAGTTTTCTTGTGTCCTTGACCCTCTGGCTCCTCTCCATCTTCTGCAGGATTCCCTAAACTCCACCTAATGTTTGACTGTGGGTCTCTGCAACTGTTCTATCAATTGATGGATGAAGCCTCTCTGATGACAATTGGGCTGGACACCAATCTGATCACAGGAGATGACCAGTTCAGGCTACATATCCACTATTGTTAGGAGTCTTAGCTGGGGTCAATCTTCCTGCCTTTACCTCCTGTTAGGAGTGCTGGGATTACAAGTATGTGTCACCCTGTTCCATTTTGGTGTGTGTGTGTGTGTGTGTGTGTGTGTGTGTGTGTGTATGTGTGTGTGTGTGTGTGTGTGTTACCACAATTAAAAGCAAAATGTTTTAGTCTAGTGTGGTGACACATGTAATGTCATCCAAGTACTTGGGAGACTGAAGCAAGAGGATTGTGAGTTTGAGGCCAGCCTGGGCTACATCAGGAGTCTCTATCTCAAGACAAAACCAAAAATTATTTTCACATAACATAACCTTCTTACTCATTTTATACAGTTAGTAGGGTTAAGTATACTCACACTGTTGTACAAGAGATTGCTAATCTATCTCTTCCATCTTGCAAGATAGAATTATGGACCCATTCATTAAACAATAGCTCCCTATCCCCTATCTCCAGACCCTCAGCAAGCACCCATTTCCCATTTCTTTCCATTTGACTCCTTACGTACTTCATATATTATTGGAATCATAGTGTTGGCCTTCTACTAACTGGCTTACACCGTGCTTTTCATGATAACCTCCTTCTCAACTGTACCTTCCTGTGGGTGAGAAGGAGAAGCAACATCATGACGGCAGAGATAAGCCAGTCACCATGCTGAGTCTCCTTCCTGGGATCTCAGTATTCACAATGGCCTTATTCTTCCTGCTTTCCAAGTGAGGACCCAGGACTCGATAGGCCAAGCAACTATCCCAGTGCCACACCAGGAGTGTTAACGATTTGTTCACACTTAGGTAATCAGACCTCTTCACCACTGGAGCACACTGCCTTTTGCCTACATTTGTAATTTGCCTGCAGTGTAAAGGCATTTTCTCCCAAGGTGGCCAGACATTCCTCAGCTGAGAAGGCTGGTTAAGTAACTTTGCATTTCACAATATCTCCCAAGCATTCATCCTCAGAATGTACACAGGCTGGCACGCGTTTCTACAAGGAAATTCGATGTGGTTAGCAAAGTAGATGCCCTTGGACCTTCCCTCAATCTGAGCCCACCGACATCTTCCAGGGATACTTTCTAGGTGCCTGATGGCTTTTTTCTCAGGGGCCCTGAGTCGTCAAGTACAAAATTGTGTCAACTTACCTAGCCAGCATGCCAGGCATCTAAGGATCCATTCGGGGGATGTTATTATGTCTGGGATGGGGGTGAGAGGTAAATATCCCACCCGCCCAGGGCCTTGCTCCTCCTTTGTATTCTTCCACCCTTCCCTGTCCTGGTGTCCCCATCTGTACTTCCCAGGATGACTCAATAAGCTTCTTTCTCAAGAAGTTTTCCCTTTGTCTCAAGTCCACCAGGGATCCCAAACTAAGTGGGTCAACAAACACGAAAATGGAATTGCAATGCCCGTCGCTCCTCACTTTATTATTTCGAGCAGAAGTGTATCCTCAGAACAGATGTGTGTTTGGAACATCCAGGGAGACACCATCTTGACAGGGGGGGCTCGGGTAAACACGACTCTGAGTTAAACACCTCATCTGCCATAGCATGGAAACACTCAATTCCAAAGGAACTTTGCCAGCCTTGTTCAACAGCTCCCTAGTAAATGCTGCAGACACTGAGTCATTTTAAACAACAAACAGCATAAATTAAATTTGAACTGCAGTGTACATGTCATTGTTGGCTCTTTACAGAATAAATGCAATACAAGCTGAGCAGACCTAAAAGGCAAGTCATTTCCTCTGTTTCTGAGGAAGCCACCTGTGGGTCGCTGTTTACCGGTCCTAAGCGTCACCCTTGGAGCACCGTCAGGGGGTGCACAATGGGTCTGCATGCCTTTCCCATTTATACCACTATTGAGATAAATGAGGCATTCATGAGAAATAAAACAGTAAATGCATGTTACACATCGGTTTATAAAAGGCGCAGAGCTATTCATCCAAAAGAGAAATACCCACATTGAACTCATTAGAAAATGATGAAAACACCATTTTGTCACAGTCCTCAGCAGCTGGTTCTAGTCGAGGTGAATGGAAGTTAATCAATCATAAACAATCAAGCAAATGCCCTGTTGGACATTTCCTCTCAGCAAGCAGCAGTCTACAGAGCACCTACGGAAACACGGCAGACACACCTCACGAACGCTAGAGCGGGAAAGGAGGGGCTTCGGTGGCCTAGGAGTCCTCGAGTACAAAGGATGCCCCCGTGTCCGTAAAGACTCAGACAGGAAACTCGAGAGAGAAGCAGAGACAAGCCTAGTCCAGAACAAAGGATTCCACAGCAAATATTTGCACTTTCAGTTCCTTAAGGAAGTGCTTTTCTGGAGGAGTTGTGCACAGCATGAAGGAAGGAAAACAGAATTCGACTAGAGGACGCTTCTAGGTGGTAAAGAAGTTGCTTTTAAGTCAAAATTGCTTGGGAAATTACCACGCTATCATCTACACTGGTACCAACCCCTCAGTGCATCCTTCCACGGCAACTATGGAAGAATAAGTAATAGGGAAAAGGGGACGATGAGATCACAGTGAATGATCACTTTCCATTTCACAGAAGGAAGGAAGCTTGAGAGAAGGCAAGTAGAGACTTTTCCTCCTTTACTCTGGACTGTTTCCATCTTCAGAATGCCATCCCAACAATCCATTCTGCTTGTCTGCCTTATCTATCACTAGGTGTGTCCGTGGGTGCCTATTTTTAGAATGGAAGATTCTGGAGGATGAGAGTATGATTTATTCATGGATAATGCAGTGGTATTTGTGGGACAAAACTGGAAACAAGCGTCTTTGTGCTGCTATGAGAAGGGAGGCAGCCTGCCTCGTTGTGCATGGTGCTGTTACCACCATCGCAAGGATCCTGCTAGAGAATGAGATGCTGAGTAGTCACAGGTAGACACAACGCCCTGTGCAAGTATGGATGATATCTTGAGATATTTACCTGTTCGTGAATGTCGAATTTGGCCTGTCAGTGAAGTCCAGCAGAACTTTACAATCATTGCAGTGAAGTCCAGAGCTATCATTAGAAGACATGAATATAAATAAATATAAAAACATATGCCAGGTCTGTCCTCTTTCAATACCAACATCTTAAAATTTTGGCTTTCAAAAAAATCAATTTGAAAATGGTCAAATATTATGTAGATTATATGGCATATGACTGAACCTTTTAGGATAAAAAAGTATTGTTTCAACTTAGTGCTTTGTGTTTGGGTAGCATATGAAGCTTGGATGAACAAATACGGCAATAATGTTTTCTCAATGAGCTCATACTCTGTATAGGGATATCAATTACTTTTACAGAAAGTGGTAACTAAACATATAAAATGCACCAATGATTCAGTATATCTTTATATACAGTTATGTCTAATACAAAAAATGTGTGCTCCTCTTTTCTTTGAAATAGCCCTAAACTTGTCTTTTTCAATAACAGCAGTATGTGTAGTTATGTAAGAGGTACACAACTCCTCTGACTTGTGGAAGAATAATATATATGTATACATGTTCAACAGTTAGTTACTTTTCTTGATGCTCTGACCAAAAACTTGACAAATTGGCTCTCAGTTTGAGAGCACAATCCTCATGGCAGCAGGAGCAGGAGCTGCTGGGCATGTTGGTACTGTAGTCAGGAAGCAGGGAGAGGGATGGATGATGCCCTGCACTCCACTTGCTTTGTTTCTTTTTATTTGTCTGGGACTCCAGGCCATGGAAGGGCGCCCATACTCAGAGTGGGTGTTCCATCGTTCACTAGAGTGAGACCCTCCACTGGAAATGTCCTCACAGATTCACCCAGATGGTTGTCTCCTAGGAAATTCTAAATCCCATCAGGATTAACCATTGCAACCTGTGTCTTTTTATTTCTTACTTCCTGCAAAATTTATCAACACATCTACTCTATCAGAGTATAAGTTTACTGGGTGAGAAGGAAGGGCCTTGTTCTCATTTGGGGAGATCATGCATATGAATATTGGTGTGTATTCAGCTTTTGGTACCTGCAATAAATACTTGGCATAATCATTTTGTTTAAGAAGAGTTTATTTTCGCTCTTGGTTTTGAAGGTTTCAGCCCATGGCTGGTGAAATCTGTTGCTTCTGTGCCTGATGCGAGGCAGTACATCATGATGTGAGCTCTTGGAGGTGAGTTTCTGGTTCAAGTGACTGTATGATTTGCTGAGACACTTGCTGAAGTGAGAACAGAAATGCCCTGCAGAAGTAAGGATTGAAATATGGTAACGAGTTCATTTCTCATAGATAATAATAAAGATAATGCTGTATAAGCTGCTCCAAGAGTAGCCCGAAAGCTGGATTAACCCAAGTCAGCACAGTGAGAATGTATCTTTAGCAACTGGCTTACTGTTTTAAATACAGAATGAAAGCTCACACACATACACACACCCCACACACACCACAACACAGTCTTGCACCGCTCTTGTCCACAGAACACGATTCACTGTGGTTCAGTACAGGTAGCTGCAGACACTGTCAGAGTAGGAAACAGCTGTGCTGAGCTCTGTGTCTTTGTCAAAGGTTATCACCTCTTCTGTGGTTAGAACACTACTGTGCCTGTGACCTTAGTCAGCTTGCCGAAGTAATTGCCTATCATTTCAGCTCTCTACAGAGCTCTATTTCCTTGACTTGCTTCGTGATGAATATTTAATGTTCCTTGGCCTTAAAGTTAGAAAGGCAATAAAAGTTGGATCTTTCTTAACATGAGCCTCCACTAAATGTGCCTCCTCTGATAGGCCAAGAGGCTGGTCCCAGCACAGGTTCAGCTCTGCTCAGTGGGTTAAGGGTTCGGAGTCCTGAAGACCCAGTTGCTACTTTCTTGCCTCAAGAGAGGGTTGGGCTGTGTGGTTAGCGCTCTGGTCCTTTCTAACTTAGCCATTTGCCAAGACTGAAGTGTTCAAAGATGTCAACTTCTGAAAACCATATTTTAATTACATATTGATACTGAGGATGGTGTTTTTAGCAAAGACAAGTACATTCAAATATAAGTTATTTTGCAGCCCTAGTTTCTGCCAAGAAGTTCATGAAAATGATTACTTTCATGCCAAAATAACTCTAGCAAATGGCAAGTGGATAGTACACTGGGTTTATATCACAAAGGAACTTGTATGTGATATTTGGGATGCTGGACAGCATTTGGATAGCACACAAGCCCCAGAAAGACTTTCAAAAAAGATCAATGGACATCTTCCCCTTTTCCTTGTTCCCTTCTGCCCCCCAACCCCAAGACAAAAGAAGCCAGTTAAGGGGATCACACTCAAAAAGGAGGCCTGGTGCTCTCACAGCTCTACTTTTTTGAACATGGTCTGAGTGTGCCTGTGGTTTCTGAGGAAGTCAAGAGGTGACTGCTCAAGACAACAGTAACATTAGCCCTTTCATCTGGTCCCATCTGCACCATCTCTGACTGAATACACTAAGAAGCCCCACTACTTTGTTTTTTCTGTCATGACTAACTGTCATTTGCCCATCACCTCTTCTTGATGGCTACATCACATCCTGTTCTTTCCACTGAGCTCATCCACGGCCCTTGCTTTCCCTCAACCTCATTGTCATGTAACTGACTAGCCATATCCTGCATAGTTCTCATCATACACTATTGTGACTATTCCATGTGATTATTTCCCGACCAGCTCTATGAATCCCAAGAAACCAGCAACAGACCAAACTCATGTTAGATTTTCAATAAACATCCATTGATTGGAATGGAATGAACTGAACTGAAGATATATCAGTTACTTTTCTCATTGCTGTTATCAAGTTCATGACAGACACCACCTAAGGGGGGAGATGTTTATTTCAACTCATGATTTCAAAGGGTTCTAGTCATCTACTGGGAAAGGCCTGGTGAAGCAACTCACATCATGGAAGACAGAAATCAAAGGGAAGTGGAATACATTTGGGACCAGAGTAAGATACAGTCTGAGGGACCCTGCCCCCAAGTGACCTACTTCATAGAGAGACCCCACCTCCTACATTTCAGCATAGTCAATAATATCATCATATTATGAATGCATCAAGGATTAATCTACTGATTAGGCCAGAGTCTTCATGATCAAATTGTTTCTGGAAATGCTCCCACAGACACATTCAGAGGCACGCTTCCCAAATCTCCATGGTAATAGATACTTGATACAGTCACGTTGCCATCAACATTAACCATCCCAGGAAGGTGACTTGAGTGCTACTTCTTTCTTCAGAGCATTTCAGCAACTTGTGGGGAGAGGTGACAGTTTCATCTTCAGACCAGAACAAAATGGTAACAGTGAACACACTCGTGCCTCTTCTGCATAGGGAAACACATAAGGCCAAATAGCACAACACCAGGTAGCATGTAGAAGAAAGAAAAAGCAAAACAAAAACGAAACAGAGTTCAGGAGGCTGAGGAAAGAGGATCTCAAGTTCAAGAACAGCCTGGACTACACAATGAGTTTGAGGAGAGCCTGGGCTACGCAGTAGGACCCTGTCCCAAAAAAAAAAAAAGGAAAAGAAAAAGAAAGAAAAACAAGAAAGAAAGAGAGAAAGAGAGAGAGAGAGAGAGAGAGAGAGAGAGAGAGAGAGAGAGAGAGAGAGAGAGAGAGAAAGAAAGAAAGAAAGAAAGAAAGAAAGAAAGAAAGAAAGAAAGAAAGAAAAGAAACAGGAAGGAATTGGGAAAAGCAATCATTTAAATATCAACAAAAGGCAAAAGATCATCCACTTACACCAGGTGAAGTCTGAGACCCGCCCCCATTTGCCTTTAGGTTTTGCAGGAGGCTCTTTCTCACAGGGATGGCGGGAAAACCCTTGGGGCAGCTGACCCCTTCCTCTCAGGGCAGAAACAACAACTAAGTCAGTCCAAGCTGGAACAGACCACAGATGAGACAGCTGTTCATGTCTCCTCTCTCAGCTCCATGTTCACAACAGTCTTATCCTGCATGTCCCTGAAGTATATTTTCTATCATGCATTTCCTGTGATTTGTCAACTTCCTGTTCTTTCCTGCTGCGCTGTTGTCCATGTGATTGGCTTTACTTCACATCGACCAATTAGAACACACAATATCCTGTTTTTTTTTTTTTGTTTTTTTGAGACAGGGTTTCTCTGTGTAGCTTTGCACCGTTCTTGGATCTCACTCTGTAGACCAGGCTGGCCTCGAACTCACAGAGATCCGCCTGCCTCTGCCTCCCAAGTGCTGGGATTAAAGGTGTGAGCCACCACCTGGCAATATCCTCTCTTTCTCAAAGATGTATTATATTATTTATGCATGTGTATTGTGTGCGTGTCTATGTGTGTTCATTTCTATGTGTGTGCATGTCTATGTGTGTTCATTTCTATGTGTGTGCATGTGTGTGTACATGTGTATGTGTGTGCATGTGTATGTGTGTGCATGTGTATGTGTGTGCATGTGTATGTGTGTGCACGTGTGTGTGTACATGTGTATGTGGGTGCATGTGTGTGCAGGTGTATGTGTGTGTGTGCACTTGCAGCATGTTCTCTCCTTTCACGTGGGTCCGAGGAGTTGAATTCAGGTCATCAAGCTTCACAGCAAGAGCCTTTACCTGCTGAGTCACCTCCGCAGCCCTCAATATTTTCTATACATTAGTGTGAACAGTGAGTTCAAACAAATGACAACAGGATTTATCAATCACTTTATACATGCTACTTGAAAAAAATTCAAATTAGTAGTAACTCAAGTAATTTTAGGCTTTAAACGGAACAGCACTTTTTGAAAATGAAAAATTGTAAGTAATTTTAAGCCTTTTTAGTACCAGAAGGCTTTACTCAAATGTTTGACACTGATAAGTATGCGTGCACATGCACGCACGCGCGCGTGCGCGCGCGCGCGCGCACACACACACACACACACACGCACGCATGCATGCACAACATCTATACAATGGCATCAATACTAAAACTAATCAGTCATCTCTCTTGCCATCACACCATAGACAGTGTGATATAACAACTATTTATACAACTCTGCCTTGTGTTGAATTTAAGATCATAAGTATCCCACAATTGACTTAAAGTTTAAAGCAGTGGTTCTCAACCTTCCTAATGCTGTGACCCTTTAATACAGTTCCTCATATTGACCCCCCAATCATAAAATTATTTTCATTGTTACTTCATAACTGCAATTCTGCTACTGTTATGAATCATAATGTAAATATCTGATGTGCAGGACATCTGATATGCGACCCCCGTGGGGATCATGACCCACAAGTTGAGAATTGCTGGTCTTGGAGTTTGGTATTGGCTGGTGTTCCTGAAACCAGTCCCTACAGATACTCGAAAACTATAATCAAACTGAAGAACAAAACCAAGAATGACTTTTAAAATCCTGTATGATGTAACTATTTTTCTTCATTAACGTTAGCATATTTTATTCAGAATTGATCAAACTCTTAAATAATTTACATTTTTTCATTTAAAATATAAAGGAGGCTCTTAAATTCTGTTCCTCTTTAAGTGTTTCATTTCAGATATTAAACTTACTAAAATTGTTCTGATTTTGCTATTTGACAATTTCACCCATGTATATAATGCACTCTGATTCTCAATACACACACTCTCATCACTACAAGTCCCTTTTCTGGGTTCATGGCTTTCAGTCCTTCTTGTAACCCATTTGTAACCAGGGCTATCTGTGTGTCCACTGGACTGGAATCCTCCTTTGGAGTATGGTGAGATCATCAGTGGGCATGTGACTGAAAGCAATGAATCCACCTCTATGAATTTGTCTGTAGCAAGTAGTTGAGCAGTGAGGGGTGGGCCCCCATGAAACCCTTCTCCATCTGCACATCTGATATGCTTTCTTGTGAGTACTTTACAATACTTCAATATTTTTTAAAGGTTTTAGGTAGCGAGTCTTTCTCTGCCCCACCAGCCAGCTCCCAAATAATGACATGGGGACTTCTTATTAATTATGAAAGCTCAGCCTTTAGCTTAGGCTTGTCCCACTAGCTCTTACAACTTAAATTAACCTGCTTTTATTCATCTACATTTTACCATGTGACTTTTTACCCTTTTTTTTCATTCTGTATTTCCAACTCCCTCCATGTCTCCTTGGTGTCTCCTCTGTGCCTCGATTATCTCCTTCTACTTCCTCTCTCTGCCTGGAAGTCCCACCTATACCTCCTACCCACCTATTGGTCGTTCAGCTCTTTATTAAACCAATCACAGCAATGTATCTTCACACAGTGTACAAATATCCCATAACTGTTTTATTTATTTAATTTACATGTATGGTGTTTTGCTTGCATGTATGTCCTTGCACTAGTATGCAGTGCCCACAGAAGCCAGGAGAGATCATCAGATTCCCTGGAACTAGAGATATAGATGGTTGTGAGTTATAGTGTGGGAGCTGGCAATCCAACCTTAGTCTTCCTACATGCCTCCTCCAGAAGAGGAACCAGTGCTCTTAACCAATGAGCCATCTCTCCAGCCCCAGTACTGTTATGAACTTTTTGCTATTTAGGTAGCAAAAATTTTCTTACATGTCACATGCCTTTTAAAACCTTGAATGCACACTTGAATTACAGTTGTTGATGACGTTCATGCTATTTAACTGGACAATGTTGTTCTTTATTACCTTGCTTGCACATCTAAGGAAAGAATTTACTGATGTTCTGAGCCCCAGGGATCCTCACTTACCTGGTCCCTTCTTAGAGTTCTGAAAGGATACTAGTCATGTGCTACCCAGGCCATAACACTTGCTGAAGTTTAATAGTTCAGCCACCCTCAGTCTTCTTTCATTCTACACCCTTGCCCTTATGCCAGACTTCATGCTCAATGGTGTCAGAGGGCATCTAAGGTTCTAACTAAAGTTGAAATCTAGATACATTGGGTTTGTTGGATAGATTTCTGTGATTTGCTCTCATTTCTGACTATAGATTAGGCCCTGCTAACTGTGTCTCTGCAGGAATGCTTCCCAGGAGTAAGCACTCTACTTGAAATATATTGTTTATAAATACACTATGCTTGAAGTGTGATGAAACTGACTGCAACATTATAAGTGCACAGTGTGGTTCTCATCGATGCCTGGTCATGAGAAAAAGCTCCTGATACTGAGTGTGTTAATCAGCTTTCTAAACCATAAACAAACAACGGAAACGATACTAAAAAAGGGAAGGTTGCTGGGATACCATTCAGTGGTTAGGGTGGTCCAGTGTTTAGTGTGGTCCAGGCCATGGGTTCAACCCCCAGCACTGCACTAGGAAGGGGAGGAGGAGGAGGAGAAAGGAAACAGAAGGAAGAAGAGTTTATGATAGCAAGAGAGATCAGAGTCCCAGAAAGCCAATCATTTTGGAAGGTAATTCCTCAGTGACTTAAATCTCCTACTGGGCCCTACCTCATCAAGGCCTGTACACCCATCTTTAATAGCACCACACTGAGGACCAAACTTCTATCACAGGGTCTGTGGCAACATTCCAGATCTAAACACAGCATTAAAAACAATAATAATAACAACCTTTGCTAGGTACACCATTACATGCTATTTTAAAACATCCATATCATAAAACCATTTGTTGTAAATTTTTATAGAATATAAAATATTTAGACATTAAGAAGCAAAATCTGGCCTGGTGGCGGTGGCACACGCCTTTAATCCCAGCACTCTGGAGGCAGAGGCAGGTGATCTCCATGAGTTCAATGATAGCCTGGTCTATAGAGTGAATTCCAGAACAGCCAGAGCTACACACAGAGAAACCCTGTCTCAAAAAGCAAACAAAAGACAAAAAAAAGAATCAAAATCTAATAAAAAATACTCACCTAACACTGAAACATAATTTATCAAAAGAAAGAGATAAATAAATGGCTGATAAGACACAGGATTGTTGGATTTTTCCAGCTAATAAAAGGAGTGATCATATTACCAAAGTGAAAAAAATTTTTAAACTTTTTCTTGCTGCTTTGTCGGGAACTACAAACATCGGGGCAGATATAGTATGTTCCAGGACCATCCAGGATGATTTATTGAAATAATGCAGCTGATTCAGAGTCTCCTAAGGCTAGGCTACAGAAGACAGCCTGAGATGCCCAGGTCTTCTAAGTCACGAGGGAAAGAAACGTGAAAATTTTTCTCAGTTCAGGCACAGTACTAAAAAGTCACGAGACACTGTCCACAAGGAGTTGTGAAGTGGTGGGGAACTCTTGTCACTCAGCTCAAAGAACCCACTTTGGGCAAACAGGAAGTCCAAAGCTGCTTTGTCTTTTTATGAAAATAACCTAAAAATTCGTTGTCATATAAGACAGCAGTCTCATGACAAATAACATAGAATAAAGCACTGGAGTGTGTTTGCATAAAAGTTTCATTTGGGGGAATTTCATGATGGCCATGCTATTTACCAGCTGTGTGTTCTCATTCCAAATAGGTATCCACTATGTCTCTCATCCTGCATTACTTTGTTAAATGCTAGCTCTAAAATTCATTGCACTTGGTTCCCAGAAAAATCTAAATAGAAACGTCCTCCTCCTGTTTAGGGAGTTTTTCTTCAATATAAAGGTAATCGACTTTCATATTTGAAGTATTTTTGTTTGTGTGGTGTGTGCCTGTGTGTATCATGTGTGTGTGCACATGCAGAGGCCAGAGGAGGACGTGGGAAGGCCGGATACATTTATGTTGAATGTCTTCCTCGATTGCCCTGCCTTGACACAGGGTCTCTCACTGACCCTTTAGCCTACCACTTCTGGGCTAGGCTGGCAGCATCAAGTCCCAGTGGTCCTTGCATCTCTTCCATGACCCACTTCTCACCAGCACTGGGATGACAGGTGTGCTAGGCCTTTAAAGTGGGTGCTGGGATTCGAACTCTGGTCCTGATGCTTGTGTAGCACCTGGTCTTACTCACTGACCCATCTCCCCAGTCTTCTCATACTTGAAATTTTTATGTTTGTATTATAGGGTTGGGAAATTGTTCTTCTTTTGAAAAAAAAGTATACCAATAGTTTCAACATCATTATTAAACAGTATAAATATCTCCTGTTGCTAATAAAGTTACTGTAGCATGTATGAAACTCTTGAGAATGGCTGATATCCTTCTAGGGCCTTGCCTCCACTGCCATACTTGTTTTAGTCATCGTATTTTGAAAGCTATTAAATTTTTTTTTTTTTTTTTTGGTTTTTCGAGACAGGGTTTCTCTGTGTAGCTTTGCGCCTTTCCTGGAACTCGCTTTGGAGACCAGGCTGGCCTCGAACTCACAGAGATCCGCCTGGCTCTGCCTCCCGAGTGCTGGGATTAAAGGCGTGCGCCACCACCGCCCAGCTTTGAAAGCTATTAAAAAAATCCCTTTTCACTCTTAGGTTTTTTGTGGGGTTTTTTTCTGGATTATTTGAGTCTATTTTCCTAGGTCAGCTTTGAAATCACCTGTTCTCCATAACATAACTAAATACTATATTATATTATATTATATTATATTACATTACATTATATTATTATATTATATTATATTACATTATATTATATTGTATTATTATATTATATTATATTATTATAGCAGGCTGGAGAGATGGCTCACTGGTTGAGAGACCCAGGTTTGATGCCTAGCACCCTCGGGTCAGTTCACAACCATCTATAACTCTATCTATAACTTCCTCTTCTGGCCTCCTTGGGTACTGCATGCAGGTGGTACACTGTCAGACATGCAGGTAAAACACTGATACACATAAAATTTAAAAAAAAAATCTAGAAATTTCTACTATATGCCCGTGAATTTGTAATGAGTTAGCAAGAACTGTTACTTTAATAATGCTGGATCTTGTTACCGATGGAATCACTCTGTAGTTGTTAGCATTGCTTGGAGATGTTCCAAAAGTCTTCTCATGAAGTCTGGGCATTTATGATTAAAAGGCTATTTATGTCATCTATTTCTGTTTTGAAGAAACTGTTTTAGAAGGAATGCGTCTATGTGTGTTTCATAAATGGCCATTTATTCAACACTCATACTTAAAGAATTTTCAGATACAAATATCGATACATTCTTTGACTACTTTTTAACTTATTTCTTATTATATTGACTAATATTTACCAGGCTATAGTAACTGTTTATATTAAGTATTTGGGAATTTGATAGTATTATCCTTTAAGAAGGGAGGAAGAGAGAGGAAGGAATGTGGAGAGGAGGAAGGAAGGGGGAGGGATGGATTTTTGTCTTGACTATGTATTTATCTGTGCATACATGTATATATTCAATATGAAAGTACTTTCTCAAGCTTCCCTAATACTTAACCAACCCTGGATAATGAATAATGTGTGTTTGGGAGGGCACTTATTGAATGATGATATTTTTAAAATAATATGTATCTATTTCAGTAACAGACTTCTTACTAAATCATCGTTGGTTCTGAGAATAAACCTTACTATGGTAGTGACTCGTTGTTCTCTTAATATATCTGGGTTGATGATTTTCTTTAGGGTTTTTCCTCCTCTATAATCACCAGTGAGATTTAGCTGAAGTTTTCTCCCATTGTGATAATTTTATCAGGTTTTGGTATGAGGTTAAAATAAACTGGGAAGGTTTCCATCTTTCTTTCTACTTGCATATTTTAAATTGCAAAAGAAATCTGTAATTTCAGAGTCGAAAATAACATCCATAAAATCATCTGGGTTTGGCAAATTTGGAGGGATAATTATCATCTTTTTCAATTTTATTCAGGGTGGATCATCTACATATTGAGCCAGTTAGGGTTATTTATATATTCCACACAGACCATCCACTTCATCAAGAGTGTCAGAGGGAAGAGGCTCCTATTGTTCGCCCTTGCAGCACCACCAGCTAAAAAACGTTTGAGTAAGAACATCCATTGCTTATTCTAACAGCATGACCACAAAATTGGCTGGCCTGCACTGTAGCCTGTGATACCCAGACTGCTCTTATTTTATTTTAAAAATTACATTCTTGTGTGTGTGTGTGTGTGTGTGTGTGTGTGTGTGTGTGTGTGTGTGTGTGTGACAGCATGTATGTGGTAGGCAGAAAAACATCCTGCAGGAGTTGTTTCTCTTTCTCTAACATATGGGTTCTGGGGACCAAAGTCAGTTCATAAAGCTTGGCAGCAAGAGCCTTTACCTCCTGAGCCAGCTCACTGGCTCCCAGTCTCATTTATTTGTAGTTTTATTTATTAAAAAGATAAAAACCTCAATATATTCTGATGATTTGAAAAGACCAGCTAGTTAGCATCAAGGAGGGTGAACATTCCTTGACATCCCCCAGCTTAACAATGGTACATGTGTGTGAGACATAGTGTGGTGGAATTCTAATACGCACAGATTGTGTGAGGATTAGGGTCATGGGGGCAATTAACACATGTATCATCTAAAACATCAGTCATTTCTCTGAGGAGAAATACTCAAATTCCTCCTTTCTAGTAATTTTGAAATGTACAATGCACTGTTAACTACAGTGGGGTATTATAGCTTTGTGGTCTCCAAGCCATTTCTCATCTTCCAACTTTCATTTACTCTCCTCTGATGGTTAGTGTCAATTGCCAACTTGACAGACTCTAGAATCATCTGATCAAGGTGGCTTCTGCATGCCTGGAAGAGATTAATTGGATAGCCTGGAGGTGGGAAGACCCATGTACCACTCCCTGGCTGAGATCCTGCCTTGTATAGATGGAGAGAGAGGGCTGGGCAGCAGCTGGCATACATCTCTCTGTTTTCTGATTGTGGATGGGTTGTGACCGGCTGCTTCACATACATGCTGCCTTGATTTCCCTACTATGATGGACTGTACCCAGGAACAATGAGCCAAAATCAACCCTTTCTTCCTAAGCTGCTCTTGTCAGAATATTTAAAACAGCCACAGGAAAAGAAACTAAGACAGCATTCCAAAACCAAGTAATCTTTATTCTGTTCCCTACATCAATGGTATCAGCTTTTTGAGATTCTATTAAGTAAGTTCATGCAGTATTGGTCATTCTGTGCCTACCTCATTTTGTTTAACATGGAACCTTTCAGGTCCATCTAAATTGCCTCAAATGACAAGATAGTGTCCTTTCTAATGGCTGAATAATATTCTCTCTCTCTCTCTCTCTCTCTCTCTCTCTCTCTCTCTCTCTCTCTCTCTTCTCTTCCTGTGTGTGTATGTGTGTGTGTGTGTGTGTGTGTGTGTATGTCTTTTTATCACATTCTACTTACATATTCATCTATGAGCATAGGTTGATTCCACATGTTGGCTGTTTTGAATGGTGATACAATGAATACAGGAGGGCAGACACCTCTGATGTGCTGACTTCATTACCTTCTGGTAATTACTTAGTAGCAGAATTGCTGAAGTTATGTGGTAGTTAATCTTTGGAGGAATTTCCATACCAGCTACATTACTTTATGTCCCTACCTACCATTAAGAGTCCCCATTTCTTCATCTGTATTTGCAGCTCATCATTTCCATCAAAGCTTCTAGGTGCAGTGGCATATATGGGTAATCCCACACTGGAGGTAGGGGGTAGAAACAGGAGGCTCCCTGAGGCTCCCTGGCCAGTCAGTCTAGCCAAATGCATGAACTCCAGGTTTAGTGAAGGATCCTAACTCACAAATTAAGGTGGACAGAAGGTGAGAAAGACACTTAGCATCAATGTATATGTATGTCTCTGCATATGTATACAAGTGCACAAGTGTAAGAATACAAATACAGTGCTGCTATGAACATCACTGAGCATGTGCCCTTGTGGTATGATTGAGCATTCCTTGGGAATATGCCCAAGAGTGGTATAGCTGTGTCTTGGGGGAGATTGATTCCCAATTTTCTAAGAAAGCACCATATTGATTTCCAAAGTGGCTGTACAAGCTTGCATTCCCACCAACAGTAGAGGAGAGTTCCCCTTGCTCCACATCCTCTCCAGCATAAGCTGTCTTCAGTGTTTTTGATCTTAGCCATTCTGATGGGTATAAGGTGGTATCTCAGGGTTGTTTTGATTTGCATTTCCCTGATGATTAGGGATGTTGAGCAATTCCTTAAATGTCTTTCAGCCATTTGAGCTTCCTCTGTTGAGAATTCCCTGTTTAGCTTTATAGCCCATTTCTTAATTGGACTGTTGAGCAATTTGATGTCTAGTTTCTTGAGTTCTTTATATATTCAGCATTGTTTGTAATAGCCAGAACCTGGAAACAACCTAGATGCCCTTCAACTGAAGAATGGATAAATAAAATATGGTACATATACACAATGGAGTACTACTCAGCAGAGAAAAACAAAGACATCATGAGGTTTGCAGGCAAATGGATGGATCTAGAAAAAAATCATCCTGAGTGAGGTAACCCAGACTCAGAAAGACAAACATGGTACATACTCTCTCACAGGTGGATACTAGATGTAAAACAAAGGATGACTATACTGCTACTCACAACTCCAGGGAGGCTACATAGTAAAGAGGACCCTAAGAAAGACACAGGGATCACTCAACGACAGAGAAATGGATGAGATCTCCATGAGCAAACTGGACGTGAGGGGGGAGGTAATGAAGAGCAAGGGTCAGGGGAAAGAGAGTGTAGGGGAGCGGGAGATCCAAGCTGGATCAAGAACAGAGAGGGAGAACAAGGAAAGAAAGACCATGATAAATGAAGACCCCATGGGAATAGGAAGAAGCAAAGTGCTAGAGAGGTCCCCAGAAATCAACAACGATACCTCCATAATAGACTACTGGCAATGGTCAAGAGAAAGCCCTAACTGACCTACTCTGGTGATCGGATGGCCGAACACCCTA
Organism: Peromyscus californicus insignis; assembly: GCF_007827085.1. Classification (NCBI taxonomy): domain Eukaryota; kingdom Metazoa; phylum Chordata; class Mammalia; order Rodentia; family Cricetidae; genus Peromyscus; species Peromyscus californicus. The sequence goes on along the minus strand of NW_026294606.1, from coordinate 22,543,983 downwards.
ACTGTCTTGATAGAACTCTCATCCAAGGACTGATGGAAGCAGATGCAGAGATCCATGGCCAGGCCCCAGGTGGAGCTCCGGGAGTCCAATCAGTAAGAAAGAGGAAGGATTGTATGAGCGAGAGATGTTGAGACCATGATTGGAAAAAGCACAGGGACAAATAGCTAAACTAGTGGAAACACATGAACTATGAACCAATAGCTGAGGAGCCCCTATGGAACTGGATCAGGCCCTCTGGATAAGTGAGACAGTCGATTAGTTTGAACTGTTTGGGAGGCCCCCAGGCAGTGGGACCGGGACCTGTCCTTAGTGCATGAGCTGGCTGTTTGGAACCTGGGGCTTATGCAGGGACACTTGGCTCAGCCTGGGAGGAGGGGAATGGACCTGCCTTGACTGAATGTACCAGGCTGAGCTGAATCCCCAGGGGAGTCCTTGCCCTGGAGGAGATGGAAATGGGAGGTGGATTGGGGGAAGGGTGGGAGGGTGGGAGGAGGGAGGACAGGGGAATCCGTGGCTGATATGTAAAATTAAATTAAATTATAAAATTAGAAAAAAAAGTGCTCAAAGTAATAAAAATTTCAAGATGCTTCTAAAAAAAAAGAACACAAATACAAACCAATAAGTTTATAAAGATTGTATATTCAGTAATATACTAGAGATATTAAAAGTTATCTTTAGGTTTCATCAATGACATCACAATACCATAGTAATTTAATATCAGCCTCCAACTACTCTTTAAACTATGAATCACTTTTTAAATAGTCAAAAATTATATTTTATCCCATTTTGTTCCTCAGCATCTACCCCCATTCTACTTCAAACAATCTTCCCTAATATTCTTTTTGATATTTATTATTTTTTTATAAAACTATGGAAATAATTTTTTATAACAAGATAAGCATATGAATTGAAAGCTATTTTTTTAGTTATCAGTGAACATAAGGCTTTATGTGTTAATTGCCTCTTGGATAGCGCTATTATTGCTATTGCTAGTACATAATTAGTCAAAACAACATAACCATGTCACAAAATTTTATAAATAATTACTACACAAAACTCAGTGATTAGAAATGAAGCATGATGAGATGAATGGGGTCACGTTACTTTGATGTGTGTATGACCAATCACCATTTGAATAAGACAGAACTTGTACCTATTGCTCTCATCTACTCCATATTGATAAATGTAAGCCCTGAGAAGCCTTCTTCTTCTACAAAATGATGGAAGTTCTGTAGCAGCAATGTTGCTGATCAGATTAGCCACTTCTAGATCATAAACTGAGGAGGTACCCAGGGAGGAAAGCAGTTTGAGCCCATCTTGATAATGCTAATTCATTTTTCAACTTTGTTAATGGCAAAGTATTGATGTGTTACCTGGTCATTAGAACTCACTCGCTCTAAATACTCACTGGTACCTATGAACCGATTACTGTATCAGTCAGGTTTTGCTGTGTAACAACAAAATATCAGTAGCATATGACAAAAGCTCTTTTATCACAAAGACATAATTTGCAAATATTAAGTATGGATCTTCTTGGTCTTCAGTGTTTGGGACATACTTGGTCTATATTATATTTAGCTAAATGTTATTCAGACTCAACTACTTAAAATCATGATTCTTTGAAAGGAGACGAGGTTGGGGAATTATCATGAATAGCTTTCATTTTTAATAAAGATTTAAAAGTTCTTTTCTTTTAGAAATGTATTTAAGAGTTTTCTAAACAAATACCCTTTAAATGGAGCTAAATGAAATGTTCTTTAAGCTATATAAAGTATAAACTTTTTGTTTTTTTAAATTACACGCTATGGATAAAGTACTTGCTGTACACAACATCAGTCTGTGACATACGTGACAATGGGGGAACACCCTGATAGACCCAGTTAGATATTTTTTTCTCCCTAGCAAATGCACAGATAATCTGAGGCATACTTGGTTTAGATGTCAGGACAATCCTGGGGTCCAAGGTAAAGCTGCTGTGGTTCCCTGGTGGCATGGTATCATGATAGAGATAGCAAGCCATCCATTTCAAGCCACACCCATTTATGCCCCCATTTATCTAGCCAAAGAAAGTCAGAACACCAAGCCCAGTGTCCACAGGACAGGATGAATGAATGAATATTTGTATCACAAATAAGTGTGGCGGGGGTCAGAGTTGGGGTGCTTCTTCAATAGTAGAATGCACTATACCTGTGGATTATTCTAACAAAGGGTAATTTAACATGAAGATACATATCCCAGCCAGGCTTCAACAAAGCCCTCCTTTCCAGAGTTTCCTTTCTTCCTGCCATGGAGACCAGTGACCTTCCATTGAGAAACAACCTGAGTCACAGACTGAGGGCAACATGATGTCAAGATTCAAACCTCCCTGGCATTCCATGAGAAAAACATCCATATTTCAGAGCACTGAGATGTTGTTGGAGCACCCTGATCAATTCACTGCCTTTTGTTTGGTTCAGCTTTACTAATGCAGGGTAAGGCTTTGGGGTATTTTTAAAGGTGGAGCCTAAGGTGGATCTCTGAGTTCTAGGCCAGCCTGGTCTACAGAGTGAGTTCCTGAACAGCCAGCCAGGAATACACAGAGAAACCCTGTCTTGAAAAACCAAAAAAAAAAAAAAAAAAAAAAAAAAAAAAGAGTCTAGACATTAGGGAGCAGCGGGCAGATAGCCTCCATCATGCAATGGTTTGACAATGGTGAGTTCAGTCCACTCTGAGTAGTAATTACACTTCCATTTTTGATGTGTTCCCGATTAGCAGTGTGAGCTCTGGCCTGCTGTAATGCCTGTGCGATGCGCTTTTCCCACTTCCACTCAGCCTTGGTGTACACACAGAGCTGTGTGGCTAACACAATCCAATTTCATGACAGTTCCACCATCTTAATCCCATACCATCCCCTCTCCAAGCTCACCTCAGCCTTTGGCAAACAGTATTGTTTTCTTTTCCAGTTCCTGCCTTTGGCTTTTTGAAATTCCTGCAAATATGTTTCTTCCACATGTGTGGCTCTTCCATCGAATGAGTTTGAAAACTTCTGTCTCATCACCTTTTATAGACAAACAATATTTCCAAAATTAAATTAATCTTTATCTTATTTTTATTTTTCCTTGAGATGTCTTGCAGCCAGAAAACAAAGACTTAGGTTTAATCCAGTTTGGGAGTCATTTTTCTTTGGTTTTAGCATTGGATATAAAACACCCATGTTTGATTTTTTTATTATTTATTCATTTGATTTACTGGGATCATTATATAGCCCAGGGTGGCACTCAACTCATATTCCTCCTGCCTTAGCCCCATGTGCTAGGGTTATAATCATATACTGCATGCCTAGCTGTGTGTACTGGAATTCTGATATAACAAGATTTCACTTGTTGCTGTCATCCAGTGTAGCTGAAAGTTTTCCTGTGTCCCACTTGGCCCACGGTCAAGACAAATCTCTCTCACCTGACAGTCGGGCAGCTGCTCGAACCCAAATAAACACACACAGGCTAATATTATTTTTAAACTATGGCCATGGCAGGCTTCTTGTTATCTAGTTCTTATATCTTAAATTAACCCATTTCTATAAATCAATACTTTGCTATGTGGCTCATGGCTTACTGGTACCTTTATATCTTGCTTCTTCTAGGGGCGGCTAGCAGCATCTCCCCTGCTCTCTCTTCTTCCCTCTGTCTCTCTTTAGAATGTCCCACCTAACCTTATTCTGCCTCACCATTGGCCGAACAGCTTTATTAATCAACCAATCAGAGCAACACATTTTCACAGCCTACAGAATAACATCATCCATTGATCCAGTTCTCTTCCTTCTTCATATATGATATTTACCACTTTTTTCTAGATGTTTCTTATGCTGAACAGCTTTTCTTCCACCTCTCTCTAGAACTTCCCAATATGAACAGCTTTTAATAATTTTTTTTGCTAAATATTTGGAATATACATATTCCACACACACTTCAATTTCATGAAGGGTGAATATATATTCATAAGTGTGGATTAGGCTGGCTTATAATTTTATTCTCCTATTCTTTTTATTGTTCTTTCTCATGGTGGAAGGGATTGAGGTTCTTAGGGCCTCATTAAGTGAAACAGTACCCTTTTTTGCTCTTTTTTAAAGTTTGTAAGACTAGTGTTATCTCTTTAAATAACTTGGGGTTTTATTTATGCAACAGATTTTAAACTATGGGTTCTGTTTCCTTAAGACACAAGACTGTACATGTCTATGTCTTCTTAAATTTATTTATTTTTCTCTAGAAATTAGGACATTCTGCCAACACTTTCAAAAGCATTAATTGTTTCCATTAATGTTATTCCAATTGTCATTTTCAAGATAAGCTATGGTACCCTGTATGATTCTTGCCTTACTGATATTATTTCCACCTTTGATTTATTTTTAAAGGAATTATTTTTGGCTTTGTTGATATTCTTTATGCTAAGTTTCTAGCTATAATCTACCTTTTATTTCACTTCCACTTTAAAAGATGTTTCTATTTAATTGATTGATATCTGTCTCTCTCATTTAATTAGAGTATTTGAAGACACACTGCACTATGTGCCAGGTTAACCATATTTATAAGTTGATATGTATCCTGGCTAGTTTTATGTCAATTTGACTAAAGTATAGTCATCTGAGAGAGAACTTTGATTGCAAAACTGCATAAGAACAGACTTTAGGCAAACCTGTAGAGCATTTTCTCAATTAGTGATTGATGGATGAGGGCCCTGCCCATTGTGGATAATGCTATCCCTGGGCTGGTGGTCCTGGGTTCTGTAATAAAGCAGGCTGAATAAGCAATTGGGAGCAAGCCAGTGAGCAGTACCCCTCCATGGACTCCGTATCAGCTCCTGCTCCCAATTCCTGTCCTGTCTGAATTTCTGTCCTGACTTCCTTCAGTGATAGACTCTGGATGCGAAAGTGTAAGTCAAATAACCCTTTCCTCCCCAACTTGCTTTGATCTTGGAGTTTCATCACAGCAATACTAACCCTACCTAAGACAACATGTAACGCCTTATTTTTATTTTCTAACTAACTTTCTTTCTGGTGTTATCAGGATCAGTGTTCTATTTTGAACTAATCCAGTAGATTTGTTTCTTAATTTCCTAGTTTGCAAACATACAAGGCTTTCTGTTTTTGTTTTTATATTTTGAGGGGTTTGATATCATTTTTACATGGAGTCAGAGAAGATTCCATCCAAATGTGTCAAGTCTGACCTTGTGACCACTGCCATGTCCCGTGAGTGTTCCAGTGTGTTTGAAGGAGTCTTGCACTTACGTCATCGGTGTTTGCACATCCAATCCTGCTCTCTCATTACTGTTCAGCTTCCTACATGCTGCCTGGCTTTTAGTTGGCTGGTTCTATTATTAAGAGACAGGCTAAAAACAAAACAAAACAAACAAGCAAACAAACCCTTGTAGTGTGGTTTAGTACGGCGGGAGATGAGTTTGTTTTTCAGAGGTCTGCTTAACTTTGCTTTACATATTGTGAGGCAATGTTGAATGGTGAGCTTAAATTTTAGTTTCTTCCTACTTAATTACAAGTTTATCATTGAAGTGTACCATTTCACATCTGGTAAATAGAATAAATCTTTTCTTTAAAGACTAATTTGGCAGATAAGGGCCTAGGACTCCGGTTTGGGGGAGCTGACAATTGTGTGGCATATTTCTCTATTGCTTCATTTCATATGTCTGATTTAAGCTGCCCCACTTTATTCAGACTGCCATCTTTATCTTTTAATTGGGCTATTCAGCCCATCCCTACTTCATGTAGCTATTAATATTTTGCTTCAAAACCTCCATCTCATCGAGTGATGTATTAACTGCTTGATCGGCTTCGGGTCCCTTTTTCCTGTCTTTGCCCTTCCTCTGGACTGAGTTGAAGAGTCACCTGGATTCCTCTCCATTAGCTTGATGGTGATGCTCTCATTTGATTACTTTTATGGTGGTTAGTCTCCAGAAAGAAACAAGTATTCCTAACTTATCAAAGTCTTTATTCTCTTCAAGGGGAATGTAAGAAATCCAAATACTCTCATTCCACTTGTCTTATTTTAAGTCTTTGCTTGTGATTACTACATGTTTCTGTAATAGGTACAATGTGCTCGGAAATTACACTGGAGGTGTAGGCTAGAGTTTTTTTTTGGGGGGGGGGCAGCATATTGTTTCAGTAAACAGAGAAGTGGGTGAGAAAAGGAGATTTCCTTTATTGCTTGCTCCACCTTAGTTGCCTTTTTCTGAACCAACAACTCATTTCAGGAATTTGTTATTGTTTCAATTGCCTCAGCCCTGTCATTGATAGTCAGGATGGGTTGCTTAAAAACTAGACGATCTAAAGCTGAAAACCGGTATTTCTCTCATTGAATGCATAGCCTTTTGCTTGTACTATTTTTCAATTCCTCCCATCAAGTTCTAGATCCTGTTTTTCCACTTAGCTGGTCTTGTGACTGGCTTTGACAAACAATATTATAATCAGGCTCACTTTCTATTGGGGAGCCACCTTATGCCAGCCAGGCCCAGCCAGGCCCAGCCGGGCCCACAGCCAACCAGATACACAAATGAACCCAGTAGAAAGACCAGAAGGCTCCAGAGTAGTCCACTTACAGTATTAGCCTGTCTTGTTGTAGGCTAAGCAAACAATTATTATTTTAGGCTACTGCATTTTGATATTATTTGTTACACAGCAAAGGCTGACTGATAAGTCTTCCTTACTCAAAAGTTTTACTCTCAGGAGAAAGGAGAAAGGAAAAATTTACATGGTTTTCAGATTTGGCTGATTAGAAATCTAGCAATCTGGGAGTGGGGGATGAGGGATGGGTGTGTAGGGAGGCAGTGACAAGTGTGGAGAATGTCACCTAATGCTAAAGCTGCCCTGTGTTAGTGGGCATTTTTTTTTCTCAACCAGTAATTCTTGGAACAAAGTGCTACAGCATTTTAAATCATCAGTGAGTCACCATGGTGGTTTCATTTTGTGAGATATTGCTGGTCATTGTCTTGTTTTACTTAATGTCAAGTTCTTGTTTGGTGATGAAGTAGCCAATTTTAACACTAAAATTGCAGAAAAGTATGATTTATTTACAGCTCTCAGGGGGCTCTGTAAAAAAAAAAAAGCAGAAGCTTTATGTATTAGTAACCTGTATAGTAGAAATCTGGACTGTGTGCTGGGAGGATCTAGGTTGTTATAATTATCAAGAGGGAGGAAAAGGCTCCAGGCAGCCGTGTTTAACAACTTCAGGGGTGGAAAGGATAGGAGGAGTGGGGGGATGAGGATTGTAACAATGAAAGCTGATAACAAGTATAAAACTGAGATTCTAGAAAGAGGAATGAGAGAGAGATGAAAAAAACAGTCATATGTGTGATGTTTTGGTTATGCTGAAGACAGGAAGTTTCAGAGCTTGTTAGTCATCTTTAGTTTTGCCTGGATAGAATAAAATCAGAAGGAAGCAACCCTTTGAAGGCACACTAAGTCAGGACTGAGGTCTGCCTGCATTCAAAATCAGCATAATTTGGTCTCATTGCATTCATCTACAAAATCATAAAATACATTCCATTAGCATTATCCAGTACAGTAACGATAACTCTACCCATATTTTAATGGTATTGCTGATATTTCCAAAGGTGTAATTTAAATCAACATTTACATTAAAAACACTTATGATTTAGCTAAAGGAAGACGCACTTAGCTAAAATAATGATCAACATATCAGTTTTCCCCAGAGACCGTATCTAGGTATATAAAGTACCACTAAGTCTGCATAAATATTAGCAATAAAGTTTGATATAATTTTACATGTGACTCTGTCCTCAGCCTTGACCTATTTTTTCTTTTGAATGGCAGGTCTATTATTAAAGAATGCCAAGTTAAAATGTTGTCATTTCACATTAAAATGTAGATCACTGACCTTCCTTATTTCTCTTCTCACTACTACTGTTGCACAGCCTAAGAAAAGAAAGGAGTCTATTACCAGGCAGAAGAAAAAGGCCAGACAAAGACTGCATTTGCCAATTCTATGGTGAGGGGGGAAAAAATGGCTTAACTAACACATAATTGGGCAAAGGCAAATTCTTAGACTGGATAACCTAGACACAGGCAAAATATTACACAAAGCAAATTTACCCCTACCCCTTTTAAAATTCATACAGACAGTTTCCCCATCCACATTGTATGTGTGTCTGCTGGCAGGCAAGTACAGGTAATTGCCTCCAGGTGTTTGCCTGCAGGAAGTCATTGAAATTCAGTGCCAGCAACAGCAGCTTTCTCAGCAGCAAAATCTAACCTGCAGGAACCTCCCAGGCACAGGTACACTTCAGAATAGCAATGGCAACTGGCTGGAAGGCCCTAGACCCACAATGCCAGACTCAAGAGAGAGCAGACAAAAAGGAGGAAGTACTCATTAACCAAAATTTAAGGTTAAAAACAGATGTTCCCTGGCCTTTAGAGAAGTTTTTAAAATGTTACTCCTCTCCCAGAGAAGATATAAATTATGAACATAATTACACTTCTCTTGAAGTTCTGCTTTCACATAAATCGCACTTTAAAATAATTTCTTGCTGAACAATGAACCACATCCTTTGGGCACTGTGACTAGATACTGCCGGACATTCAATTAAAGGTGGCAGACCAAGTAGCTTTTAGCTTAATTCTCCCACTCAGATGACAATACACGTTTTGAAAGGCACAAAGCTACAAATGCAAACTAAACATGAGTATATAATGTGATAAAGATTTAGTAGTGAGAACCAGATCTGAGACAGAATCTTCAACTGACCGTAGGGAAAGTTAAGCCGCTTCCTTCTCTTGTCTTTTAAAAAAGAATTTCAAAATGGAGATTCAGGAATGGGCATCAGGCATCAGGGTTACCTCCGGAAATTGCATTGCAGGTGAGATTAAAAGCCAACTGGACCTCGGGATTCTACACACACACACACACACACACACACACACACACACACACACACACCAAGCAGAAGTCTGAAATACTGACCATAAAGACTTCAAAAGAAGTGTAAACCAGGCCAGCTGGCAGGGAGTTTCCAGTGCAGACCAGCTACACATCGTAAAGGCTCTGACTTAGCTTTTGGGGTGCCATTCCTAGTGAGGTGGAGTTGACCAGGACCTCTCTCAGATAAGAGGAAAAAGAATTGGAGAAACAGCAACAGGAGAAAGCAGACAGCATGAGGAAGAATAAAAAGAAAAAACCGCCATTAACATTCCAGAGTAATATGTTTCCGGGTAGAATAAAAAGGTTTTTAGAAAAATATAAGCGGGGTGTCCTTAGGTATTAAAACTTGAATTGTGAAAATGAGAAAAATCAAGGAAAATGTTAGAACATAATGTAGGGAGATTTTTCAAATGAGAAGTGAAAGTAGAAAAGTAGGCGATAAAAGATAAGAGAAACAGTGGAGATGCCCGGGCAGTATAATGTCTGAATTGTTTCCTGAAAGGACTCAGAAAAGGTAGATAAGAAAATGATGGAGGTAGAACTTGAAAATATTTTCCCCAAATGAAATGACACCATATTTCAAGCCAAAATTTGACCAAGAGAGCCCAAAACACAATAATAAAAATTAGATATGTCATTATGAAATTTAGACTATAAGGATGAAGGGAACTAACTCTGAGCACTGAGAAAAAAGACATCTCACACAAAGAATGGCAATACAGAGTGTCAGGACGTCAGGAAACTCCTCAACAAGCTGGAAGCTAGAGACCATGGGTTTAGCGCCTTCAAAATTCTGGGCAAAAAGTCTTTCTATTCTAGAATTCTCCCTCCAACTGAAGCTTAAGTTAAACCTGAGTGTCAGGTGACCTCAAGTGTAAAGTCTCCAAGAGTTTTGCTTTCCATGAACCCTTTTCCTGGGAAGCCACTGGAAGGTGGACACACCCAAAATGCAGGGGTAAACTCAGAAAGAGGAAGGCATAGGATCCAGGAAATGGCTGTCCGGCAGGGGAAAAGAGAAGGCATCTGTCAGGATGGCTGTGAAAAACCAGCAAGTCAAACCTCAAAAGCTTGGACAGAAAACTAGGCATGTTGGCTCACACATGTAACCCTGGAGAGATGAGGTACGAGGAGGCAACCTCAAGACCAGCTTGGACCACATAGTGCAATCTCATCACAAACAAAACCAGAGATGTTCCATGAGGCAAGTTTAATATTATATGCAGTGAGTGTAAATGTATTGATATGCTTAGCTAACAGGATGAATTAATAAATGCATACATATCCAAGGAAATATATAAATCAAGGATTTTCTTTAGAGAGCTAAAATAAGAGAAAAAATAATCACAGTATGGTGTGCAGACTGGCTTTGAACCGTATCCACAGTGACATTCATGGTCATGGGGATAACACTAAATACTGATTGATGACTCAATCAGATGATGCTCCACAGGGGCACCTGGGATTGAGAGTGTGGATGAAAGCAAGATCAAAGCTATCTGTTTGGGAGTGAGACATCACTGACAATATCTAATATTCCAAAGTCAAAATTCAGAAGGATACTTGTGTTATTCAGACACATGCAAATATATGGCTTTAAAGAACTGAAGCCATTTGCTCCTCAGAACGAGTGAGCAGATGCTAGGAGACAGCATCTCATATCACACCGTACTACCATCTAAGCCTCTAGCCCAGTGTCCCTGACGCTGCAACCCTTTAATACAGTTCCTCATGGTGTGCTGACCCCCAACTGTAACATTACCTTGTTGCTACTTCCTAATTGTAATTTTGTTACTGTTATGAATCATAGTGTAAATATCGGATATGCAGGGTATCTGATATGTGACCCCTGTGAAAGGGTCATTTGAACCCCAATTCAACCAACAGGTTGAGAACCACTGCTCTAAACCTTCAATCATATGAGGACAGGGACATGGAAGGCGCAGGTGTAAAATGTTAACCTAATCATCTCTGACACGTCTGAGTTAAACTTGTTGAATAAAGGAATATATATTTACTGCAAAATGCTTAAGGATAGAAAGAGTTACAACAGAACAAAAACTCTCTGGGATAGCAGGAAGCCTTTCTGGGATAAAAAGTACAAAAAAAAAAATCAGCCGGGCGGTGGTGACCCACGCCTTTAATCCCAGCACTGGGAGGCAGAGCCAGGCGGATCTCTGTGAGTTCAAGGCCAGCCTGGTCTACAGAGTGAGATCTGGGACAGGCACCAAAACTACACAGAGAAACCCTGTCTCAAAAAAAACGAAAAAAAAAAAAATTGAACAAGATAGAGAAAAGTCTTGTATTTGAAGACTTTACTGGGTCAAACTGCATTGAGAGGCAGCGGTTTTATAAATATCTTTTTAAATGGGGATGGGGTTGGCAGTGGCTCATTCAGTAATGTGCTTGGGTGTAAAAAGCTTGAAGACCTGAGTTCAAATTCCCAGTACCCATGTAAAAATCCAAGCACAGTGGCACACATCTATAACCCCAGTGCTGGGTGAGCAGAGACTGGCAGAGTCCAGCAGCTCATTGGCCAGGCAGCCGAGCCACAAAAATGGACTTCAAGTTCAGTGAGAGTCTGTCTCAGCACAGAGGGTAGAGAGCAATTGAGGAACATACTCTATGTGACCCTGACACACATGCACATGGGTATATGTGCATTTGAAGGCACACACACACACACACACACACAAGAAAAGAAAATAAATGAGGCTTCATTGTCTCGAGCAGTTGAGTTATAAAAACCCGAGAATCCATGCGTACTCCTTCCTTCTAGCTCTCATTTCACCCCGTTGCTAACAGTTTTGAACTGATATAATTGATGGAACAGTATTATTCAATCATTACTGCTAGTCCGTGGTTTAGTTTAGAGTTGATCTCTTGTGTTACACAGCTCTACCTAGCGCAGCCAATGTATCATGCCCCTGTTTCATCTAGAAAATGGTTGTGATTCATTGGTTGGGTGGTTGAGCAGCACATTAGGAAGATTGAACCAACAGGTGGGTTTCTGGATTTGTGATACTGTTTCTATCCAAGATTCAAAGCAATCATTGAAAGGACAGAGCATGCGTGCATGCATGCGTACGTGCATGTGTGCATGCGTGTGTGGGTGCGTGCTTGTGCACATGCACATGTGTATACTACTTTTTGAAAAGTTTCCAATCTGTAGGTGCTAATCATCTCTCAATGTTTTCTCAAAAAAGCAATTCAAAATATTTTTTTTTCCTATTTTTTACTAAGATGTAATGCTCTGGAAATCATCAGACAATTCTTGAACAGATAAAGTAGAAAGGGACCAAAGGCACATATTGATTTTGTTCTCAAACTGATGGCTTACAGTGAGAGCCAGTACATCCAGCCTGTGCTCTAGGATGGAGGGGGTCTAGAACAGAAAATCTAAATGCGGTGACTGAAGGCTATTGAAGCTTTCTCTAGATCGGAAATGCTATGTGGTTTTCACCATACCACCTTAAGTGGGCAAACTGTGAAATGATGAAGGAGTCCATAAGAAAATGGATTGAAGACTGCCTAAAAGGTTGAGTTCTAGAATTAACTTTTTATTTTCACAAAGTGCATGATTAGAAAACTTGTCTACAAATCATATATTCTTGAGCCTGGATTGTACTCTACTGATCTGGTCCCAAATTGTCTCTTTAGTAGGAGGTACTAAAGAGCAAAAGGGTTACAGGGTCAGGGTAGGAGGTATAACTTACACATATTTCTCACTTGAACAGACAAAATTAGATAGTCAATAGAATATGACCCATTTCCTTGGATGGAGAGTTCATAGTTGATATATAGAATTAGCTGTTAATTAGGAAGGAAGACATAATGGGAGGGTACCTATCTATAATAGAGGCATGGATTTTCTATACCAGAAAGTAGAAGCAGAAAATGCTAGTCATAGCAACGCTGAAGTGACAGGTATGGCTAGTTACTGCTACAGTCTGGACCAGCAATGTCTACTAAAGACCCCTGTGCTAAAGTGTGGTTTCCAGGGTGGCACTCCTGGCAATGGGGAGAACCATTATAGAGTGGGGCTTACTGTAACAGAGTTAGGTCACAGGGGGTACTGCCTTGAAGGAAAGGTATTATGGGATCTAGCTCTCTCTCTCCTCACCTTTTTCTTGGTCGCTATGAGGTGAGCAGCTTTGATCTGCCACACACAATCCACCATGGTGCCCTGTCTCACCACAGGCCCTAAAGCAACAGGCCAACCTACCAGAGAACACAGCCTCCAAAGCTTTGAGCTAGATTGAACCTTCTCTCTTTTTAAGTTAGTAGTTGAATGTCATGTTAATCATGAACCATTCTTCCAGGGGGGGAAAACAGATTCATGATCTGTTGGTTGTTTTCTTGAGGGGTGTGTGTGTGTGTGTGTGTGTATGTGTGTGTGTGTGTGTGTGTGTGTGTGTGTGTGTGTAAAGTAGCAATAAGTGCTACTTTATACCATTAACATCCATATGTCACATGCCTTAGATGCTTTGCATAAAGTGACTGCAGGCTACTGCAGTCCATTTGAAGTGAAAGAATATGTGGTTTGGTGGTCTGCTTCAAAGATCAGCAAGAAGAATCACAAAGTGGATGAATGCAACTTCCTATCTGAGAGGAGGCCAGCTTTCTGCATCGCCATATAGAGCATGGAGGAAAGGCAAAAGGTGAAGGCAGGCATGGGCACGGGGGGGGGGGGGGGGGGGGGCCGGCGGGGGGCAAGGGGGAGGGTTGAGGGGAGGGGTTGGGGGGGAGGGGGAGTAGAGGTGCAGTGAGTGGGTGAGAAGTAAGGGAAACACAACTGCAGGCAAGATGACTGGAGCAAGCCTTGCAGGGGAACAAGGGCCTCATTAGGGAAGCAGCTAAAGAGAAGGCTGGCCATGATCTGTGGATCACTCTGAGGTTTGAAATCTAGCTACAGAGTATGGGCTTTGCAGGGAGAGGGAAGCCACTGGCTTTCTTCGGGAAGGGAGTTACAGGATCAAAGCATTATTGTAGGCGATAATTAGGGTGGTGTGCCTGGTTAAAAGAAGCTAGGCATGTTTGGACTCTGGCCTTCTTTGCCAAGTTGATGTCATGGTGGACAACTGCGTTCTCCCCCCCCCAGACACCCTTAGATGTTAATACTGGCAGCACCAGAGGGCCTTGGGAGCAACCTGCTACTGAGTCTTTTATGAAACGTAATAGAGATAGATGTGTTTGCTTTTCATCTTTAGCTATCTTTTGAAGAAGACTGAGAAAAAAAAAATTTACAATGTGTCACATTAGGTCTGTACAAATTTTCTAAATGCCAGAACAAAGCCTGGCGAGAAGAGAGGGAGAGGAGGGCTGGTTCTGAGAAAACACAGGCTGGGGAGGCACTGTTGGAGCTGAGGTCAGAACTGCAGGATGTAGGCGGCTGTAAAGAGATAATTCTGATTGCAATTAGTCAAGAAATCTAAATTCAAGAAGCCAGGTGTTGGGGCAATAAGGTAAAAGAAAGTAGTATTTCTCATCTAAAGATGAGAGCACTCGTAAATATTAATAGAAATAATTAAAAGTGTTGAGGGCAGATGTCTCATCACGTTCATATAAACTAATGTATGTAATCATTCTTGGGGTTAGGAATAAGCCACTTACTTCAGATGAAGAATCTGAAAGAAAAAGGAAAGGGCTCAGAGGAATGGCAAGTAGTTACATGTGAGGAAATAAAGGCTTGCTTAGAAGAGGATCTGGGGGCAGAGAGATGATGTCGCAGCCAAGCAGTTCATGCTTACAGAGTACGTGAGTTCAGTGCCCAGTTCCCATGTCAGGGGGATTGTGATTACAGCTCTAAGGGATCCAACACACACACACACACACACACACACACACACACACACACACACACACTCACACTCTCACACACATGTGCACACATACACACATGCTCACACATACACACATGCTCACACACACACACACACACGCACGCACACACACACTCTCACACACATGCTCACACATACACACATGCACACACACACACACACGTCACAAAGGCTAAAGGGAAAGGTCTTTAATTAGATACTTATGGAATCCAGATCACTTAATGAGCACACATTGCTCTCCTGTAGAATGTCTCTGGGAAGCAGGTCATTATTACAACCTATTTTACCCATGAGGATGGTGTAAAATGTTTCTTAACATATTTAAACTTAGGTTGCAATCAGCAATGTATCGGGGTTGAAATTTGCCATGGAAGTGACATTAAGGTATCTTTCTCTTTTCTATAACCTCTAGATTAACGTAGCAGAATGCCCTTTTTTACTCAATAGCTGTAGTCAGGATTCTCTTCGGTCCCACCTGGCCCAACGGTAGGGACAGATCTCTCCCACTCGCGGGTCCCACAGCTGCTTATAAAATAATCACTCAGAGGCTTAATATTATTTATAACTGCTTGGCCACAATTCTTATTTATATTTAGCCACATGGCTTGGTACCTTTTCTCAGTTCTGCCTTGTCATCTTGCTTCCTCTGTGTCTCTGGCTGGTGACTCCTGACTAATTGCTACCCAACTGGTCAATAGTGCATGCCAGAGTCTCAACATTGCCATATAGGCTGTCCCCCGAAAAAGCAGGGAAGCTTCAAGAAGCTGTCAATAGCAAAAAGTCCAACATTCAATTCCATCCAGTATTTCTACAGCACCTCAGAATTGCTCAATCATTTTATAATTTTATTTTTAGTATTTATTCATATGTATGTATTTGTAGTATTGTGGGTCAAACCCCTGGGTGTGTACACATTAGGCAAGTACTGTACCCACTGAGCTACATCCCCAGCCTATAATGTCTCAGTTAAACACTTTCCATTCTCACTCAGGCTCACCAAGAGTTAGAGGAGATGCAATTAAACTCTGAGTCAATGTACTGTGGATTGGCCTTTGAGAGTCATGAATCATGAACCACTTTCATAACATTTCTTATGGATAATTTTCCACATATGTGTTTGGTTGAGAAATGTTGTGTTTTAAAAATTAAGACAATCAGATTTCCTAAGAAGAAATCTTAGAGGTTTTAATGAAAAAAAACTTGTGTGAATTTTTTTTCTTTGTATCCAAGTGGATATAGGATTATCAGTTGCTCAGACTAGATATCCTTAAAGAATGCATGGTTATTGAGATAGTAGAAGAAATATTTTTGGAAGAACCATTCTTCTCCTGTACATAAAGCCTTGCTAAAAGAGAAGTATGCTTTTAGAAGTGTAAAAAATCGGGTGAGATATTGGGAGACAACTTTTGCCTTACTTTTCTGGAAGTCACTTTATTTTGTTCTGTGTGGTAGACTATGGGACTTTCTGAGAGAACACTGTTACGAAACTGCTGTACTATCCCAGCCCAGGAAGGGAGGGGGACTGTTGTGATTCTCCTGTTACTATGTGAGGGATGGAATTTTACAACCAGAAGGTTCCACAGCAGTTGGGAACCACAGTTGTATGAGTAGCAAGTAGAACACAAATGTGTGTGACTTGTTACTTCCGGCTCTGAGCATTCCATCCTGAGACTGTGCCAAGATTGGCTGCTTGCATCAATATTTTTTATAATTACCAACCCTTGTGTATGCAATCCATTAATAGCCAAAAAAAAAAAAAACCTCTTTTAAATAAGATCTATACTGTCTTTAGGTTAGACAGCTATCTGGCTAGCTGACCCCACCCCCTGCCCCAATCTTATTTAGATGTCTTATTTTAACTCTTGTTCCATTTATTTTTATCATCTCCCAAGAATAAAGTTCCACCTCCTCTTACAGAAATTAAAATAGCTGAACAATTTGAAAAGCATTAGAAACAGATAAAAACTGTCTACAAGCTATTACTGTCTTGTCCTGAGTGGCTAGCCTATGTCTTTCTCCTTCAGCTCATCTTTTCAATGGTGAGTTACTTTTATTTTGTTAGTTCTTTCCATAAAACTCCAGCTTTTCCCCAAGTTGGACTTTGATTTTCTTGGCTTTCTTTATACCAATATCCAAAGACATTTCAGCATAACAGGAATTACCACGGTGGAGGGATGGGGGAGGCATCATCAACTCAAAGATGCCAGTGAACTCAAATTCACAAATTCATGACCGTGGGCCTCTATAAACAGAACACTGACAACCTAGTAAAGAATAATACAGTGGAGAATTAGGCAAAGGGAAAAACTGATGGCTGAATGGTTGGTTTGCCAGAAGCAATTCAATCTGATTCAATGAGCAGGCATGTGGGGAAGGTTGTAGAAGCCAGGATTGAGAGTTGAAGCTGCTGGCCTGGGAGGTTTGGGAAAGAGCAATCTCAAAGAGGTCCAAAGACACCGGGAGTCTCACCTATGGATGTACACTCCAGTGGCAGTGCCAACTTTTCAGCGACCTGAGCAGATCTTGTCTGCTGGACCTGGAATCTAAGGATCTGAAAGAATGGGCAGACTACAGTCTAATGCTATAGACAACCCTACTTCAGTTTTAGAGAAAGCATGATCTAAGGAAGGTTGTTTGAGTTCAGAAAGACATGATGAGAGATACATGATCAGAAAAACATGTAAAACATGAAAAAACACTGACCAGATTGGGTTCTACAGCTATGTTCTGACATCCAGCAAGAATAAACATGTCTTATAAATTAAATGAAAATGTAAATGTCTGTCACAGGAGGCGTGAAATCACATCCAAGAACAATCCAGGGATGAAAATGCACCTGAGGTGAAAGGCCCTCTGCCTTTTTCCCTGGAGCCTCTCATACAGTTCTCCAAGGCGGTGTTCACCATGGCTCATTCTTTTGACCCTGTTCCAACACGGCAGTACAAGCATTACTAAGTACTTGTGTTCTTTCCACTCCTCACTAAGAATGTGTTTGCTTTTTAAACCTCTTTAGTTCAACAATTATAGCAACCCAGAGAGAAAAGGTGAGGCATGTGGGTTGAATTAGGTGGGATTACTTGAACACATTTTTTTTTTAATAAATCACCTTTAAACTTTTACTCCACTGTATTTTTTCTTACTTTTGAATGGACAAATACTTCCTTCATTCCCTCTTTTGTCTTTCCTCCATTTCTCTTCCATTCACACAAAATGCCAAGCTACTAAAACTCTATCAAATCATAGGGGATGAGAACTTTGGTTTCTAACATGATGAATGAAGATTAGGAGCAAGCAACAGGCCGTGGAGTGGCAGGTGGGAACAGGGAAAGAGTAGGAAGGAAGGCATTTGGGACTAGGGGGGCAGTCTGAGAGCTCTCCAAATCATGCTCTTTCAGTGGTTTGCTCGTGACACTGAACAATCTTTGGGACCATTCTGAATTCCAGTGGCCTCCTCTGTAACCCGAGCCGATCTCTTTAAGCTCTGTTATAGAACTTGGAATCCAGAGAGGGAAGTTTGGAAAGATGTTTATAAAAAATGATGACGTAAGAAAAGCTCATTTGTATTGACTGGAAGATGAGCAGGATCCAGATTTCATTCCGCAAACATTTGTTCCCACAATGTTCTAGGTGGGAACAATAACAGTGGGAAACAAACCAGTCCACTCATTCCAAGACAGGTATTCTATTTTTGTTTGTTTGTTTGAGGCAGGTTCTCTGTGTAGCCCCACCTTACCTGGAACTAGCTCTGTAGGCCAGGCTGGCTTCCAACTCACAAAGATATGTCTGCTTCTGCCTCCTGAGTGATGGGATTAAAGTCGTACCCTACCACGCCCCACTTAGGCCCCTGTATTCAAGGATTGAGAAACAATATACATGGAAACCAATTAGATAATTCTAGTATGTTAGATGTTATAAAAGAAATTAATAGAGTGACAAGACAGAGTTTGCATATGGGAGGAGATAGCCAGACATTAGATAGGATGTTTAATTTACATGTGTTCAGGAAAATGAGACCCTCTGATCATTCAGCAACCCATAGAACAGACTTATTTACCACTGTACCTGTGAACACAGGTGGAGTTCCATGGGAAGTTTGGTAACTCTTCCTAAAAATGTTAAGGTGTAGAGTACATAGCACTATTTTAAGAGGAAACAGAGTGGTGGCATATGTCTTCAATCCCAGCACTCAGGAGGCAGAAACAGGAGGATCTCTCTGAGTTTGAGACCACCCTGGTCTACCTGTGGAGTTCCAGGGCAGCCAAAACTACATAGGGAGACCCTATCTCAAAGCAAATAACAAACAAACAAGAGTTATTTAGTAGTAATTTTTCCTAGTAGTAAAAGTAGAAAAAGAGTCCTGATCCCTTCTAAAGCAGGCAACACCCCCTCCTAGGTTAGCACAAACTCTACTGTTCAGGATCTTTAAAAATAAAAAAAAACTCACTGTGGGCTGGGGTTGAAACTATCTTTAATCACAGCACTGGGACAGAGGCAAGTGGATCTCTGTGAATTCTAGGCCAGCCTGGGCTACATAGTGAGACACTGTCTCAAACAAAACAAAAGAACCCCCAAACAAAACTCTTGCAAGCCACAGGGCTGATTGTGTCCCCCACCTCAGTCATGAAGGCTGCTGCCCAGGGAGACTATCTATGGAATTAGGGACTTTAATAGCAATTGGAGTTAAAATGATGTCACAAATTTGAGCACTGATCCCCATGGGATTGGTGTTATTTTAGCTCATAGTTTGAGGGTATGGTGGCCCATCTCAGAGGGAAAGACACTGAGGCTGTGGTAGTGGTGATGTGTAGCTCCGACACCTCGCCATCTTACTGCTCCCAGGGAAGAAGCTAAGAGAAGTCAGGTAGCAGAGTCTGCTATGAAACCTTCAGGCCTGTCTTCAGTCACTTCTGCCAGTAAGGCTTTACCTTCTAAGGGCTCCACAAGCTCCTCAAACAGAGCCACCAGCTGGAGACCAAGTATTTAAACTCCTGAGCCTACGGGGGACATTTCATCTGCCATCCACAGCAGTGTCGTCATACGGAGAGTAACCAGAGCATCACTTTTCTTCTTTTCTCTTCTATGCATACAAACCACACCCAGAGAGGCCACATGAAGACTCACCAAGCAGGCAGCCATCTGCAGACCAGGAAGACAGACCTCAGGAGAAAGGAATCTGCTACAAACTTCATTTTGAACTTCCACCCTCCAGAACTTCGAGGGGATAAATGCATACTGCCTAAGATCTCTGGTCCATGGTAGTTTGCTACATCAACCGCAGCAGACTGATAACCATGTCTTAGATTGTGGTGCTTATTTCTATATAATTAGATCACGGGTCAGTAGGGATTGGTTTTGTAGAATGCTGTTCAGCCTTTCCTCGTGTTTCTCAGTGTGCCACCTAGGACATGGTTTACAAGGAATTCTGAGAACCGCGTGTAGTACATCTGTCAATCACCACTACCCCTCTTCTAGACTGTTTAACAGGTTGTACATCAAATAATATTCATGAACCAGTCATACTTAACGTTGAACTAGACACTAGATAATGCAGGGGACATTATCCTTCTCAAAATTAGATATGTTCAAACCCAAACACATTTTCCCTTCACTCTTCCAGCCTCAAATATCCCAACAAATACACTTTTATGACATCATGCACCAATTTCTCAAAACTTGAATAGATGTAGATTTCTAAACAATGACTTCTTTCCTTTTCTGCTCCACAGATGCAGAATATTATAAAGGTATTATAGTCTATTTTCCATAAAATACAACCTTTATGCTTTAACCATCCGAATGTTCTCTGGATCCCAGTCACGAATGTATTGTGCACTAACTCCATGGCTCCTGGCAGATTATTTAACATTTTAGAAATGGGATGAAGGAGAAACGGGAGACAAAAGCTGGCTACCATCACTCCCTCGGCCATTCTACAGCTAGTGTGGCTTGCTGTAGTCTTTGTACCCAGCTCCCGTATCTATCCTAAATCCATCAGCCACAACAACTTTACTTAAAAAGACCATTCTCTGTCCAGATGTCTCCAAACGACTACCAACTGCTTGCAGTATCATGTCTTAATTCCTTCCAATCGATGAATGAGTTGGCTCTTCTCTAACTGCCTGGTGCCAGTTCGTTCTGACTGCCTCTCAGCCTCTATTAGAGAAACCTATCAGGACGGCCCAGGTGCGTGGCTCCTGTCTGGGTCTGGATAGGAAGAGCTTCCCTCCCACTCTCCAAAGTGCGTGGCTCCTGTCTGGGTCCGGATAGGAAGAGCTTCCCTCCCACTCTCCAAAGCCTCCTAATTTGGGTGTCTGTCATTTCTCACTTGCCTGGACGGACTTCCTACTCCAGGCAGGAAATAACCCCTCACTTAGCAGCTGCTTCTCTCTCTGGGCTCGAGAACTGGGCTTATCTTACTGGCAAATCCTGAGCTTTCCCTCAAACTCTGCTGAGGACTCACCCTCTTTTGGAACTTTCTTTTGGATAGACCTTTCCCTCCACCCAAAGATCGCTCAGCAGTAATATAAATAACTCGTGCACTTTAATTGGCTCTGTTTATAAGCTGTGGCTTGTATCTTTTCTCCCTCCAGGTATTTTTCCATGTGTTTGTGTTGCCTCCATTAATTTGTAAACTCCCAGAGGGCAAGGCCTAAACACAGCCTGGTGTTGTCATAAAGGGCATGTGCCAGGGAGGATGAATGAGAGACGGTGCCTTTCCTTTATTACTAACCTGTTCTGTTTCTGATTTCCAAAGCAGCTCTCCTTAGTGATGATTCTGAGACGGGAAACAATACAAAATATATATCCAGGTTGAGCTAGTGTGCAGATAAATAAAATAAAATCAAGACTTACAAGCTTTTCATAACAGATGCAGGAGGGTGTGCAGGTATTTTGACCCTTAGGGGAATCTGTAGTGTATTATTATAGTTTATCATCTTGGGAGTTGTATTCTTGCCTCTTCAAGGCTGCAGGAATATCTCAGAGAGAAAATAATATCTGCTTCCAAAGCTGAGGTCTAAAAACTGCACAGAGCCTGGAGAAACACCCAAACGATCTCATTACAAGTTTGTACTGTGAGGGGAAGGAAAAAGAATGTCATCTGGAGACCTCCTTCTCCGATTCCAGCAGAGAAAGCAGTGCGGCTCCAAGACCAAGATCACTACTAGCTGGGAGAGCTCAGGTGAAGGAGGGAGTCCACAAAGGTCCTTTTCCAGCTTGGGTTAGAGCTGGGGATTCCGTCCTCTGGCCACCTGCTGCGCTGGCTGCTAGCAGCACCCACAGAGGAGAGTATCCCACTGTCACCAGGCGCTAAGCTCAAGGTAGAACCCACGTAGGCGGTTCACCAGATAACATCAAAGCTACGAGCAGGGGCCAGAAAGGGGTGGGGTGGGGGGGAGCAGCGCAGCGAGGGAACCAAGCGCCTCCCCCAGCGTTTCCTCTCACGCCCACTTCCAACCTAGGAGGCTTTTGGTTTCTGCTTTTGTTGTTTTTAAAATGAAAAGTTGAACCCAGGAAGCTTGGGAGCAGACTTTTTGCCTTGCAGTTCGGTAAGTTTTCTTCACTCGGCTCTTTTGTCTGCTTGGCTTGGGAAGAGCCTGGTCGTAGGGGGACAGTGGCTGCGGAGCTAAGCGGGGAAGGGTTTGTGGTCCGGTCGCCCCGAGTGGGAGGTGGGGGGGGGCGGGGAGGGGACTCGCTGGTGGACGGGAAAGCCCAGCGTGCAGGGTGGAGGGGAGGGACTGGCGGCGTGACCCAGGGCCAGCGGGAGGAACCTCCGGGATCTCCGCGTGGCGGTGGCGCTGCTGGCCGCACGGGGCGGAGGGCTGGAGCCGCGGGGCCGCGCCAAGGGGGAGCCCGAGCCAGGCAGAGCCCGGCGGCCGCGTGGGAACCCGGGTTGGGGAAGGAGCCGGCGCGGCCCCGGGTTGGACCTGTGCTCTCCCCAAACTGCTCAGCTGGAGAAATGCGGTCAGTCCCCACAGGACCCCACTTCTCCCAAGGGGCGCAGCATAGATGTTTACATGGCCCGCTGGATAGGCAGAGAGGGGCCCCTTGGAACCCCTCTGCTTCTCCTAATCTAGAACCCGGATCCCAGTTGTTCCAGGATTTTTGACAGTTCAAGCTGAAGTTTACCACTCACAGGCTAGTCCAGTTCAGTCATCCAATTCCGTTTATTTGCTATATTCTGAGGACTTATTATTTACTGTGTCACAAAACAAGCCGAAACAAGCTATTTATATATAACATAGCTGCATTTTCCCTGCATTCTGGCACAAAATAAATCATATTTAGAAAATTCAGAAAACTTAACCAGGAAAGTGTTCTGTATTATGTGTCTCAGAGATACGGTTTAATACCTGTTTGCTGCTCAAGAAAATGACAATTCAAAATCAAATAGGCAGTTGGTTCAAAGGTTCATAGCATTGCTATATCCTAAAGACACACTGGGTTAGTGGAGATATTTCTGTTGTGTTCAGCAACTATTGAATCAAAGAATGCGTCCTGGCACTTAGCTTTTTTTCTTCCGTTCCAAGTAACACAAACTCGACATACGAAGAATGTGTCTTTATCCTAACACATTAGCTGTGTATGTTCACGTGTGTCTGCATGTTTAGCTTTGGAGTCAAATAGCCCGACTGGGGGAGGGGCGCTACATTATATGTTTTGTCAGTGCGACCCACTGGGTGTTTCATTTAATAAAGTAGATGCTATCCCACTGAAAAATTAAAATGGCACTATTTCATTGCAGGGCTAACATAGCTTGTTGCCCACCATCTGAACTTTCTAGTTGCATGATCTTTGCCCCTATGACCAAATTTACTTTTTAGTAGGCATATTTTTCCCCTTTGCAAAACATTATTTTTGGCTCTAAGCTTGCCATTACTGAGTATTCCATTTTTAATCATTTCCATTCTGGGGCTTTGAGCTTTTCTTAGCTCGAATGAGCTAGAGGTAGGACTTCCTCAGGGGATTTTAGGGGTCAACCGTTAGCAGGAACGGCCCGGACATCTTTATGAAAGCCTTAGGGGACAAAACAAGTTTGCACAGATGGTCAGCTGTTGGTAGGCGTATGGTCGTTTAGCAAAGAATATTTTTGTTTTGCGTCTTTTTTTTTTTACACGTTTTTCTTTCCAACTTTGAGGTGGCCCGTTAAATCAGTCACTTCTGCCGGCTTTTATGTGGATGTGTGGAACTTTTAAAATTCAAACTGCTAGCATTCTTTATGTCTAACCTTGAAAACCTGCTTCCTTCCCCAGATTCAGCTCTCCTGATAGTTCTAGAAGTTTCCAGGCCCCTTTCTCTAACGCTTTCTAGCAGCCAGGGTCAAACTCTGGTTTGTAATAAATTAGTCTGCCTTCCCATTTCACTCCCGTAGAGTTGCAGAAGCCCGCCGGGTGGCTCCGCCCCGCACCCCCTCCTCGGCTCCCAAAGTTCCCTGGCGGGTTAGTCCCCAGCTGTCAGGCGGGCAAGGAGGGGTTAACTGCGCTCGCTGCTTGGGCTCTGGGAAGCACCGGCTCTCTCCGGAATAACCTTGGCTTTCCTCGGTCTTTTAATAGAACATCCGCCACCAAAAAAGTGGTTTCAGTTCAGAGCTTAATAGCGCGTCCCCTCCGACCCTCTAAACCAACACCCCGCCCCCTTTCTTTCTCTTTTTTTAAAAGTTATTTTTCAAAGTTAATGAGTTTCAAGTTTCACAATGATTTCCCCTTCCCTCTCGGTGGAGCCGAGGAAACCCCCTTGGGGTCCCCCCCCCTCCCTCCCGGGTCCTCCTCCTCCCCACTAGGGCCAGGGCGAGGGGCGGGGCTGGGAGACACCATGACGTCACCGGCCCGGCCCACATCCTGCTCTAGAAAGTCAAAAGACGGTAAAGAGAATCGGGCGCCGCCCGGCCCCGCCCCTCCTCCCGGGCCAACCGCCCCCGACTGCGGCCCGGCCGGGCTTCCCCGGGCCGCGGAGCCCCGCCTCCTCCCCCGCCCCGCCCCGCCCCGCCCCTCGGGCCGCGCCTCCTCCCGCGTCCTGGGTCCCCGCGGCGGGGCCTGCGGCGGCGGGCGGGCGGGCGGGCGGGGCGGCAGGGGGCCCCCGGGCCGGCTTCACGCGAGCCCGCCCTCCCGCCGCAAGCCCCCGCCCCGCCGCCCCCGGGGATCCCCTGCCGCCCCGCCCACGCGCGGGGGAAGCCGCCGACCTTCGCCCTGGTCGCCCTCGCGCTGCCAGCCGTCCTCACGGACACCCGGGAGAGGTAAAGGCCCCTCTCCCGCGGGGTCTCACCCGGTCCCTCCCGCGCCCCGCTCGCGCCTCGGTGCCCGTCGGCAGCTGGACCGGGCGCGGCGGGGCCGGGGCCGCGGGAGGAGGTTTTTGCTTGTGTCCCGGTTGTCAAGTGCAGCGCGGCTCCCGACGGGTGCGGGCGGGGTGCGGGCCGAGCGCGGCGGTAGGGGCGCTGCACCCGGGAGAGCGCCGCGCGGGGGGCGGGGGCCGGGACCACCTCCCCCTGGCGGGCGGGCGCGCGGGTGTGCGTGTGAGTGTGTGCGCGTGTGCCGGCGCCGACCTTGCGGAGGGGATGCTGCGTGCGGGAGCCGCTTGCCACTTCGGCGGGTCCTGGCCGCACGGGCGGCGGGAGCTGCGGTCCTGCGAGTCCAGCAGGTACGGAGGGCCGGCCTCCCGGTCGCCACCGCCGCTTCTCGCAGGAGGGCTCGGCGGGGCTGCGGGAGACCAGGCCGCGGCTTCCGCACCTCCCGGCTTTGTGGCTCGCTTTCCCTTTCGTTCCTTGCCCGGAGTGCCTGTTTACTCCGGGCCACCTGGGTAGTTTCTCGCCGAGTAGGGCGCGCGCCCGCCGCCGGTGGATCGGGGGAGGTGGGCAGGGGCGCGGGGCGGCTCGGGCTCCCCGCGGGGTCGGGCTCCAGCAGGAGTTGCGGCTAGAGAGGGGAGGGGGCGGTGGCGAGGCTGGCGCGAGGAGGAGTCTCAAGGCTGCCGCGCTTGCCTGCTCTGTCCTCCTCCTCTGGCTCTCCGCATCCACTCCAGGCTCCTTCCGGAGCTGGCACTTCCATTCCCCCCTCCTCCTGGCATGCGAAGCGCTTTGTTCAGTGCAGCGTTGCAGAGGGGTTTTCCCAGGCTCCGCCCTCCACATTCATTCATGTTTTTTCTCCTTGCGACTGTCTTTACGCTTTTTGATCGTGTCCTGTTTTTGCACCTTGTAGTATGTATTTCTTTCCTGAGAAAGAATGGTTGATCACTCCTCCTAGTCGCTACGGTGCTGTCGTCTTTGAAAAGAACCCACTTCTCCACCTTGGATTTAAACGTGGGCTGGACAGCTAGGGACAGGGGGTGGAGGCTGCAAAACCGGGTCGCCCAAAGCTGTTACAGGTTGGGAATTTGCATATTCTACATTTATGCTTGGGAGCTGATGGGGGTCACGTGATCGGCTTACAATCAGAGTTTACGCTTTAAAAACTTCGTAATATTGTGACCGCTTAGAAGCTTTAGTTTTAATAAGGAACGGAGCATTGATACGCTTTATCTTTAAATTCTCTGTGCAGTCGGAACCTTCTTGAATTCGATAGCTGATGCCTCTGTGGTAAAGGGAGGTGAAGAGCACTATCTTTTGTAGGTCATTAGCTGGTGCTGCAAGAGACATCATCCATCGTTGACCATCGTGTTTCATATTCTTCCTCCTGCATTAGGTTGTGAACAGTTTGCGCTATGCTTGTGCCGACTAACAACCGTGTTAAAAATACAGCCGCAAGCAAGTTAATTGTAGCCGCCTTTTCCTTATGCGTTTTAGCTAAAGTGAAAGCATACATTTCTAAAACCTTATTCTGGGATCTTAGACACATTCTTTCCCTTAGAGGCGATCTTCCCGGGAATTAATATTTAAGCATTTTCGTGTGGCAGGCAAAGCTTCTACATTGTTTAGCTTGGTCCGTATAACAACCCTTCTGAGGTGGATAATGTTTCCTGGTTTTACAGCTTGGGAAATCTGATCTTTTCAGAAAGGTTAAGTACCTTGAACAAGGCCACACAGTATGGGGTAAAGCCTGGCCTTGAACCCAGTCTGGTTTGATTCCAAAGTATGTCCTCACAATTTGCTGTGTCATTCATCATTGGGAGGGGGTGTCTAGGGTAGGTAAGTGTTATCTTCTCTGAGGAAATGCCCATGGAGTCATGTGGGGCCACATTCCATAGTTACTGATCTGAGGCAGGTTTCATAACCTCTCCCCAAACTTGTTTTTTTTTTTTCTCCCCTCTCCTCTGTAAAATGAATGAATTAGAGCTGTTCTCTCAGTTGTTAGGATTAAGTTAGGTGATAAGTAGAAACTACAGTAAAACAGGCACCCACTAAGTGTTCTCTTGTGCTGTGTGCAGTAATAGATATGAGAGGTTTTAAACAAAGCATTCTTATTCTATTCTTTATGTTTGCTTAGTGATTAAACCTTGTTTCACCTTTCGTGCCAACATAATGGGCTTTGCTTATCAGCGTTGTTGGAGGAAGTTACGGCTAAAATTTTAACTGATTATTGAGAAAGAATCTAATGGAAGAGAGGAGACTAGGGTTGCTGATTTGGGCATTTGGGTGGTTAGGTTTCAGGCATATAACCTTTTTGTGCCTGACATTGCAACATAATGTCATGGCTCAAAAACCTTGCAACAGAGTTACCCGCCCCCCCCCCCCCAAAAAAAAGGTAAAAGAAAACTTGTAATGTTTTAAATAAGTTTACCTTTTTGTGTTGGGTGGCATTCATAGAGATACCTAGTTAAACTTGGCTACTGCCCATGGACTGTGGGGTGGACCTGCCTGTTGGATAATTACATATTGGCATAATGCATTTCAGATTGCTTTTGACAAGGCACAGTCAGGACAGACTAGGTTATGCTGCAGTAACAAGTGATTTCCAGGCCTCAGAGACAAAACAACAAAAGGCTGCTTTTTGTTTAGGCAGCATAATCATATTGTGTTACTAGCATTGCAACCCTTTAGTAACATACACAGACTAGAACAGTGCCGGGCCTGTGCCAGAGGGGACAGAATGATCTGGAAGATCTTTCTTTGATAACTAAGTGAGCCAGCATGGTTGTGAGGCTTGTCTGTGTCTACTCAAAGGTCAACATGCAGCTGCTGATCACAGGCATGTGCAATCCTGCTTTGAGCCTGGAATGGAGGTGTGCCCTCACTGGGGAACAGCCACCATAGCAACTGTGCATGTTAACTGGGCCAACTGAAATGACATGACCAGGACATTGGGCTTCCCTTAGGAATGGGCACATGGACTGTATACAGCGTGTGTCTTTACCTCACACTAACTTTAACTGTAATTCCAGTAATGCTACTCTAAAGCGAATATTTTCACTCTAGTCTAATCTATGGCTAATGACTTTTTTCTCTTGTTTTCTCAACAAGAGGGCCTAGGCAGTGACGAGATGACCT
Source organism: Peromyscus californicus insignis (assembly GCF_007827085.1). Classification (NCBI taxonomy): domain Eukaryota; kingdom Metazoa; phylum Chordata; class Mammalia; order Rodentia; family Cricetidae; genus Peromyscus; species Peromyscus californicus. The sequence goes on along the minus strand of NW_026294606.1, from coordinate 22,515,811 downwards.
GTCCTAGGCTTAGTTCAAAGCGAATGATGTTTGCAAAGGTTACTTTGTCTTGTGGTTAGGTCAGCACTGTTCTATGCTCTAACATTTGAAGTATCCTTTTCTTTTGAAGGAATGAGATTTACTGCTTTTATCTTCCTTTCCAGCATGTGGATTAACTGATGTCGGACAAATACATGGAGCCAGCCTTTTGTAACCTGCTCTTCCAGCAATTTCTAAGAAGAAAAAGGAGCTCTTAAATCTAAGAAAATGCCTCGAACGAAGCAGATTCATCCCAGAAATCTCCGAGGTAAGGCTCTGTTCAGTGAAGAAAGGCTTCCAGGGACCTCGTCATCAAGTGTGTCGCTGGGTGTGGGTCCCTTAGACACAGCCTGCTTCATGGCCAGCTCCATTTTGTGTCTCTCCTTGTCTTATGTAGTAGCTGTCCCTTATGTGTTGAATGAATTAATTCCACAGAGTTAGTTTTCCTGTTCAAGGCTGAGATTTGTCATTTCTTAGCAGGAACTATGGAATCTGAACTGGATGGTTGATATTTTCTGATTATTGAATCACTGTGATTTTCTCTTCATTTAAAAAAAGAAAATCCCTCCTCTATCCTTTTTGTGTCTATGGGAGATTGAACCCTGCACTTCAAGCATGCTAGGCAGGTGCTATCCAGTGAGCTTTCCCACTGCGTTCCCATACCTGTCGGAGATTGACTTCTGTAAGTTGTGTGAAGATGAAGAAGTGAAAAAGGTTGGAATTGACATTTACACAGTACGTTATTTGCAGAAGTCAGAGCAAACTGACTCATTTTCAACAAAGAAGTATCTCATCAGTATTTGTGTATAAGGCTGGAGGTCTAGCCTGGGGTAGGATGTGGGCTTAACATGCTTGAGGCTCTAGGTTCTATTCCCAGCACCAAAAGAAAATTTGCGCACTAAAGTGATATGCTTGTTTATTTCTACACAAAAGAATTAGGTCTCAGATGACCATTAAATGCTGTGGGACGTGGAGCATCTGTTGGGTTTTCAGTTGATCCGTGCTTTGAGGTGATGCTGAGAACATTCTTCAACATAGTACATGGTACCAAATCGCAGAAGTATGGTTAAGGGCATTTCAGAAATTGTTGAAAATTCTGCCCTAACCCCAAGCCTTTTATTTATTTATTTTACCAAAACTCAAGTCAGAAACTGTAACAGTAATTTTTAAAATCAAATATTTTAACACTAGCAATGCAACACAATGACCAAGACTGATTTGATACATTCATGCAATGGTTGGAAACTTTTAAGTTGTTACATGTTTCTAGAGGAGCAGAACACTTTGGAAAGTTTAACAGGGCACTTTACAACATGTAATTGTTTGGAATCTGAGCCCAGGTATTTCAGGCAGGGTTCCTTGAGTGTGTGATGGCCGGTTTGGTACAAGTACACTTGTTCTGTGTCCAGAGCTAAGACCGTAGTACAGTCTATGCTGTAACATCAGTGAGCACTGCCCCCCCCCCCCATTTTGCATTCATCATGCATTTGGTTTTCAATTAATTTTTGGTCTGTGCTTGTTTAGAAATCTTTTACTGTTGCCAAAGTTTTCTTTTTCAAGCCCCACATTCAGTTTTTAAGAACCAAGCAAGTGACCCAGAGTTTAAGAATCTGAGCTGAGGGAGTTGTAACACAGGGGTATTTGTATATCTAAAAAGAGTAAAAAGTAGTACAGTGTAAGAGGTAAAAGTGCTACCTTCGCCTAAGCTCCTCGCTGTATGTGGAGGCTGCAGCCCTTGAAGCTGCCTTGGCTGGTAAGAGTGTGATGAGTGACCTTGGTGTCCTGGAGCATGGGCACCATGGTAGACTTCATGAATACTGGGTTGTCAGGCTGTGCTTATAAAAGTTGTTTTTCATTCAATAGTAAATGAACATTAGCATACCAAGGTTATCATTTAATCTTACAAATGAAAAGAAAACTTGACTTTTTGGCTCTTGTAATAACAATTAGCATGAAATAGAAATACATTTTACAACTGTCAAAATATTTTGTCTTTATACTCTATCAGTTTTCTGTGTTTCTTTGCTCTTTATTTTATTTTATTATTTATTTATTTGTGTTTGTTAAAAACTGAACGCACAACAAGCCTGATAGTGGTGCACGCCTTTAATCCCAGCACTCGGGAGGCAGAGGCAGGTGGATCTCTGTGAGTTTGAGGCCAGCCTGGTTTACAAAGTGAGTTCCAGGACAGCCAGAGCTGTTACACAGAGAAACCCTGTCTTGAAAAACAAAAACAAAAACAACAAAAAAAAAAAATCCTCGACTCATTAAACTGGAACTCACTCTGTAGCCCAGGCTGGCCTCGAACTCACAGAGATCCACCTGCCTCTGCCTCCCGAGTGATGAGGTGAGGATTTAGCTGGAGCATGTTAAATGTAACCTTTGGAAGTCATAGAGAAACCATGGAACTTGAATATGTGTGCTTCTCTCTCTCAGAGTCTGAGCTATTTGAAGAGTGGACTTTATCTTGTTTACAGCTGCAGGCAAGGCACTCGGGGTAGGGATACTTGTCGAGCTGGGCATTTGGAGGCCTGCCTTTATGATTTATCTGCCTAGAGGGAACCATATTCCAGTTTGTATGAGGGTCTTAGCTAGAGCCCAGAAATTTGTTAATGAATCCTAGACTTAGGGATTAATTTATGATTTCTTAGCTTTACAATTGTGTAAAGTGATACATAATCAGTAGACACCCTCTGTAGCTGGGATTGGTGGCTGTGGCCTGTACCTGTATTTGCAGCTAACTCAGGAAGCTGAGGCCCAAGGATTCCTGAGGCCAAGAATTCAAAGTCAGCTTGGGCCACTTAGTGAGACACTGTCTCAACCGATGAACAAGAAAACGTTTATTGTTCGTAGAGACTGTTGTCGGTAGTTGGCCATTTTCTTAGGATGTGCTCCTGTGATCTCTGGCTGCTGGGCAGTGGTGGTGAGTCTCAGCAGCTAGTCAGTTTGCCATTAGCAAGGAACAGTGGACCCTGGAGTGCACTGTGGCGTGCTAGGGGAGAGTGGTCATTAGTCAAGTGTAGTCAATGCACTTTCTCAGTCTTTTCTTTCTTTTTTGTAAGGATTGAATGTAGAGCCTTGTACATGTTAGGTAGTGCTCTATATCACGAGCTATATCCCTACCCTTTAAACTCATTTTTAAGTTAAATTTGTTCCTTGGTGGTTTCACATTTCTATAATGTAATCTAATCACACACCTCCTGCCCATCTTACCCCCCTTCCACCATGTCAACCCTCCCTCCTCCTAACAAAATCCCTCCCACTCTTTTGTTTTTTGTGTTTGTCAAACACATTTTCAGCTTAGGCTGTTTCAGTCAAGGTATATCTGTATATGATCAATCTGAAGTATTCTTGGCTCATAAATATTAAAAGCATGCCCTCTGTACTATTCAAATATAGAATAAATAAGAATAAGAAACTTGCATCTTTTCTGAAATTAGGATATTTTTCACCTTTTGAAGAGGACTTGAAGTGTTAAATCCTGGCCCATCACAGTAGACGATTGCTTAATTAGAGCTGTTTAGTAAAGGACAGACTGGAATTAGCATCGCATAGGACTTCAGGGACGAGGGCCTTCTGCAGGGCCCGCTTCCTCTTGGGCGGAGTGTGAGCCCCTCTGCTCACCGGGCAGGGCCTGCAGGGGTGTGAAGCTTGCGGTTCTGCTGGAAAAGCTGAGTACAGAGAGGCAGGTAGTAGAGAGTGTGGAGTTCTCACAGGTCTCTGCTGTAGGGGTGGTGTGTGTGTGTGTGTGTGTGTGTGTGTGTGTGTGTGTGTGTGTGTGTGTTTTCTACCCCTGGGAAGTTTGAGATTGGAAATAAGCTGATGAAAAAAGCTACCAAAATTAATTTTTAGGCACGCATATGAGTCTTATAAGTACCATATTGTCCTGAAACAGTGTGTATGCATTGTGTGGATCTTACTATTAGGCCTGTGTGGGCTCTGTTTCCCAAAGGGGCAGGTTTTTGTTTTCAGAAATGCCTTCATAGACAGATCTGAGAAGACTTGATTTGGGCAAAGGCAGAAAATAGGTTTGAAACACACGAAACTGAGTTATACAGGTCTGGCGCTCTGTCCACTTTGTAGGAATTAGATTTCCACATCCTTGTCTTATAATCCAGGCAGACTCTGTCTGTGCCCTTTCCCGCTCGCACAGTCCAGGCGGTCGTAGAGTTCCGACACTGTGCTCTGTGGAGTGGATGGAGACCTGTGGAAGAGCATAGGAAAGTACCATTGAGAGGAGCCCTTCAGAGTGCCGCCCTCACCTCCCTGGAGAGGGTCTCTTCCAGCCTTGTGCTCTGCCGACCTTGCTAGGCAGACCGTGGTGTGGCAGATGTCAAGGCCCAAGATCCCACATGTGGTCCTAGTGAGATGACGGGGAAGCAGGGCCATTTGGCCCACAGTCCATACTCTGAGGATGGAGGGCCATGCTCATCACCTTCCTGGGGTTTTCCTTGACTTCTGAGGCATCGAGGCTTGAGGAACTGATAACTCACACGATGATGATGCCAGCCATTTCAGATGCAGGGCTGTCTTGTGCTGTACTAGTTATTCTGTGTTTCGAAGCTGTGGAAAAGTGAAGTGCTGCTACCTGTTTTTGTTGTATTTGAATGTAAGGTTTCAGAGCCTCACCTTCTTTAAGATTAAAAGTCAATGTGGGAAATACAAGATATTAGTCTTTTTTGTTTTAGAAATCTTATTTTGAGAATTTGGTATGACTGGTTTTCACTTTTATTGGTTGCATGCAACTGACTGTGAACACCTCAGAGAATGACCCCTTTTCACCCTCTGCAAGTTAACTTTATTAGAATATGCCAGGCAGCGTTTGGGGCTCATGCGACCATGGCCATCCTTGACTCATATTGGCCATCTACTGCTGGGCATGTGGGGCCTGCCCTTAAGTGGGTTGTATGCCCAGTGAGACTCCGCTGGAAGAAACTTGTGGGTTAGGGATGGGGGCTTGTGTCTGCTTCCCCTCTCAGGATCCCATCCGGCTTAGACCTGTACAGGCCCTGTGCATGCTACCAAAGTCTCTGAGTTCGTATGTGCACCAATCCTGTTGAATCTGGAAGACACTGTTTCTTGGTGTCCTCTAGCCCCACTATCTCTTACAATCTCTCTGCCTCCTCTTCTGAATACTTCCCTGAGCCCTGAGGGGAGGGGTTTTGATGGAGACATCCCATTTAGGACTGAGTGAGTGTTCAAGGTCTTTCACCCTTTCCACGTTGTCCAGTTGTGGGTCTCTGTGTGTGGCTTCCCATATACTGGAGGAGGAAGTTTCTGTGATGATGGTTGTGCTCTGTGCTTTTGATCAGTGCTGAAGGCCAAGAGTTGGACTTCTTGTTATGACCCCGAGCTGTGTGGTCTTGTGCAAGTTGTTTTCCTTGTTTGTAAAGTGCACATAGTGGGTAAAGGCTAGACCTCAGGGCTACAGCAGTGTTTGTCACATGCCTGGTACAGGGTAAGCACTTGAAACGCAAGTCACATCCCAGAACTGGCTTACGTCAAACCTCTGGGTTGCATGTGTTTCACAAGCAGAGGACAGGAGTGCCCACAGAGAACCCTTTCTTTATTGATTGCACTTGGTGCTACACAGGCCACTTGTCTGCACTCATGGAAGGTCATTCTTGTCTTGACTACTGGAGACTGGGGATCCCGGAGAGGGCAGCCAGGGCAGAAAGCCACCTGGGAAAGCAGGTCCATGCTCTCCACTACCCCTTCCGTTCTTCCACCTGAAATCATTTAGTCCTTGCCTGTTTGTTTGTTTGTTTGTTTTGTTTTGTTTTTAACATGTTAAAAGAGGTTAAACAATGTTAGTCTCTCTCCAATATTAGGAAACAGAAAGCTTATGAAATATTTCAGTGTGATTCATCACATGGGTTTGGAGTATTGTATTTAAAAGGTTGGGAGATAAGTGCCATTTCAGTCCCCTGCTCCACTCCAGTGTAGGAAGAGAAACTCAAGCTGCTTTTCAGGGTTCTCTCACTAGTGAGAATATTTTCACTTGCTATCAGTTCATGAGCCTGCTCTAGTGGTGGTTTTCATCAAAGCTTCTACCACGAATGCAAGCTTGCCTTGTTAATGTAAGCATTATCTTATTGCGTTCATGAGTAGACTCTGTCTAAATCTAATGATTGCCATGGGGGAATTCTGTTTACACATTGCTTTTACACATTGTTTTACACATTTGAATGTTAGGTCAGCCATTCCATGCTGACAGCGAATGATTTGAGAGGTCAGGAATCCTGTAGGGAAAACAACCCCTTGGCTTATTTGAAATACTTTTCTGTATGTGACTGAAGCTAGAAAGGAAGTAGGTAATAATTTAAAAACCAGTTTTAGATGATATATATGAGAAAACCACTGGCATTTCTAGGAGCTGTCACATAAATGGCTGGTGTTATTTAATTTGACTGGAATAGTATGGGAATAGACTTAATATAGAAAACCTCTCATTTCGTTTTGAAGCTAATTATTTTTCAGTTCATGTTGAGAATACATTTGATGCTTTCTGAATGCTTTTCAACATTAGCCAATTTTTTTTCTTTTTGGAAGAAAATATAAAATGTAATAATATAATTAACCACAATAATGATTTTATTTTAGAGCATCTTTGCACACAGTGTGTTCTGATGAGGTATAATTTTTTTTCTTACTGTAGAATAGAAGAGTAAGTAATGGGAATAAAAACTCCTCTTGTACACCTCTTCCTAAGCCCCACAACTAGAACGCAGTGATTTGAGCGAGGCTGGGTAACGTTTGTTCTTGTGTTCAATATTTCATGAATAGATGAAGTGCTTTACTTTTCAATTTGTATTTAGAACATTTGGCAGTGTTTTTCTGCATATTAATTACGGGTGCTCTTCTGAAATGTTTTAATATGCCAATTGCAGTACATCACCTTGTTAGAGCGAGTACTAGAGATTCCTCACTGAGCATGAGAACGTATATCCACACAGGGTCATTTCACAAGACTGTTCAGTTCTTCAAGAAGGTCCTTTGACTGTTGGGTTTCTAGACTCATATATTATACAGTTGTAGAGGATTATGTTATTATTATTATTGAGACATAGTCTTAGTATGTAGCCCTGGCTGGCCTGGAACTCAATATGAAGACCAGGTGGATTTTGACTCATGAAGATCCCTCTGCTTCTTCCTCCCAAGTGTTGGGATTAAAGGCAAGAACCACCATGCCTAGCATATTACATTAGTTTTTGCTCTTTCCATTGTAAAAATTTAACCAAGTTTTGAGTTGGGTCTATGGTATTTTCCATTCTAGAGAGTACTGTAAGACTGCTGCTGTGCATAGTATTTAAACATAGAAAGCACTCACAGTGTGATTGGTTACAATTAGAGTTACAGTGTAATTAATGTAGGAGTTTCTAAGTATGAAAGGAACCGTGGTGGTCTTGACATGTGCATACCTATTGGATCAATATAAAGCCTGATTTGTTGAATTGGGAGGTGGTGGCGCACACCTTTAATCCCAGCACTTGGGAGGCAGAGGCAGGTGAATCTCTGTGAGTTCGAGGCCAGCCTGGGCTACAGTGAATTCCAGGAAAGGCACCAAAGCTACACAGAGAAACCCTGTCTAGAAAAAAAAAAAAAGCCTGATTTGTTACTGATACTAAATGATGAGTATGAATTTAATGGCTGTGCTGTTTGGAAGTGTACTTCCACCTTCTTGTCTTACAACTTTGAGATTCGTCACTGAAGAAAACCATAAGACCAGCACATAACTGTCTAATACCACAGTATTCAAATAAAAGTGGTCTAGACATGCAGTTAGGGGAGTATGTTATATTGCAGAAGTAAGTGAAAAAGCATCCATACCCTGGAGCCTGGGTAGTTTCCCAGGCTCAGTGTTCCTCTGCTAGCACAAGTTGGAGTGAGGAGGACCTGGCTCATATTTGGTTCATTCAGCCTTCTGTACAGATGAACAGAGTGATAAATGAGTCCACTTTGTGCCGCCTACTGCTTTCCTGTAGATGATATTTGTGGAGTGTTCTTTCCAATATTTTGGTTTATTTTTGTTTGTGTTGAGATGGGATGCTTCCATGCCGCCCAGGATAGCCTCACGCCGTAGATTCAAGTGATGACTCTTGAATGGATAAGATAAACCAGGTGCCTTGTGTCCAACTGTTTTTAAATTATATGGCTTCCCATAGTTATGACGGTCCTGGGCTGGTGGCGAGGAAGAGGCTGTACAGATGGTTTTCTGGTGTTCAACGTAGCTACCCTTTCCACAGGTCTATTACAGGGCTGTATGCGAAGTGCTTTTTTCATGTGTACTTGTTTCAACTACATGAAGTAGGTGAAGTATAACCATGTTTTATAGCTGAGGAAGGGAGGGATGGAGAAACTGTCACTTGCCCAGTGTCCCAGCTGGGATCTACATAGCCACCCCCTTGGCTTCCAGCATGCACAGTCACGCTCACACTGGCTGCTGGTGACAGCAGGCGGCTCTTTCCTGATGGGCGAGTTTGTCAATGCTCTCCATCTATGGAGTGGAGTGTCAAGAATAGCGTACAGAACCAGCAGTAGGGAGACCAGGGTTAGAAGGATTATAAACTTTTTTCCTTTTAAGTCTTTGCTTTTTGAGAGTCCATTTCAGAGTTGTTTGTATATATGACTTCAAGTTGCATTTGCCATCACAGACAATCCTGGCAATTTCCAAACTCTGCCTAAGAATAATTAGTCCTTAAAGATGTTTGTGTATGTGGTTTGCTTAGTTGTGCATGGTTGGAAGTAGAGCTGTCTTGCCTAAAAGTAAGCAGGGCAATGTTTATATGAAGGTTTCAGAAGAATATCTTAAATTTCAGAAGTGAACCTGTTAAATATTTAAGCAAAATGTAACTGACATTCTAAGCTATTCCTTGTATGCTATGCATCGCAGAAATTAGAACAAGCAGATTTTTTTCATTGTTGAGGGTCTCCCACATTGCAGGTGTAGGTAAGGTGCCATGAAGCACTGGTTATAGTGGATCAGAGTGTGTATGTGGGTTATATTCCTTTTCTGTTTTACTTCTTGTTATAGTGAAATAAAACCTAGTTTCTGCCTTAGTGTCAAGTATAGATATCTCCCAAGTCCGGGAAAAGGTTAGGAGTACTACCACACACAGCTGCTCTAGTGGACTATGTACATGCCGCCATAGGGACTCCAGAGGAAAAAGCCAGAAATGACGTCAGTGCTGGAGCAGTGGGGCATCCTACTCAAAAGCATCCATTTCAGGTTCTTATGGTGAGAACTTGACTGAGGAAACAATGTTGACATAGATTTTTAAAGAAAGGAAACACAGACTGGCAGAGAAAATAATTCCATCAAGCTTTGGTAGAAGAAAGAACAGGGTGGCGGGACCAGTCTGGGATCCTGGGATTGTTGGTTTTTTAGTTAGAGTGTATTTCTTAGTGAAGTTGAATTTTAAAGACTTCTTAGATTTGATGTGTGTAGTTTCTACTTTTTGGTAATGATAAAATTATTAAGTTAGTATTTTTATGCTACTAGGGAAGGTGTATTCGACTTTCTGTAAGAAGTTAGAGACCAGGTGTTGTTATTCTACATTATGACATTGAAACAAGAACAAAGAGACTCGAACTTCTGTGTAGGGCCAAATGTTTGTTGACATCTAGGGAAGAAGATGGAAGGTTAAAAGAATGAGGCAGTCTTTTAAAAACTGTTAAACACCCTCAGATGAACCTGACAGCAGAAGTCTTTTGCTTTGGTCTCCTGTTGATGAGCAAGGAAAGAGATGGCCACGGTTGAGTGCATAGATAGTGGGTCTCTGGTTCACTCTTGAGTAGCTGTCATTTTGGAACAAGGGTCAGAAAACTACTGGCCAAATCCAGACTCTGTCTGTTTCTGAAATTGTTTCTTTAAAACATACTTGTGTCTGTTGCCTCATGTTCCATCTAGGGCTGTTTTCATGGGGTGACGGCGGCGATGAGTAGCTCCATGTGGCTGACTAAGCTGAAGTATCTGCTTCTACATAGAGCCAGGGTCAACACACAGCTCAAAACCTGTGTGCGAATCAGTAACTGCTCGAGTGGCATTTTCTTCTCTGACAGCAGGAACCTTTGGTCACCTCAAGTACGGTGACTGCAAATGGCCGTGTTGACTTCCATCACACAGAAGGCTCTGTGTGGGCTTCTGTGGCCCTGCTCTGCCCTGTGTTAGTCAGGACATACAGACTCTGGTGTTCAAACATGAAAACCCAAACATCGGTGCAACTATGTGACCAGCGGACATAGCAGACATTCAGCTTACAGCGAGGCAGTGTGTGCCTGCATAGCAAGGCGTTTGGGTGCCTTGCCTAACCTTCTAGATGCCACTGGCTTGAGCTGATCTTCTGTGCTTCCATAGGATAGTGTCCAGTGTGTGATGATCCACATTCCAGTCATACAGAGTCTTGGAGGAGCTTGATTTTTCCACTAAGGAGGGATTTGATGAGAAGTTATTGCACAGGAAAGTTGCCTCTTCCAATTTCCAGGCAGTAGAGTTATTGCCTCAGCCACACTACGATGCAGTGTGTATTTGAGCTTTGTAAAGTGTGATATCTAGTCAGTAAAATCCACTGTAAGTGCTCAGTTCAGAAATGCCTAGTAAGTTTAAAGAATGGGCAGCCTTTGGCACAAACTAGTTATGCATCACGTGTATGCCCACCCCCGAGGTGACTTTCAGCCATTGGGGGTCTGACCTCATCCCCAGCTCCAGCCTAGATAACGGCTGCCCTGCTTTCCTGTTCTACATGGCCCTCTCTGGAAATCAGGTAAAGGGGATCATAAGAGAAATTGTCTTCTCAATACATTTAAATCATATTTGGCATAATGTGTTTGAGATTCTTCCACACAGTAGCGCACACCAGGATTTTATTACCTTTTGTTGTGAAGTGGTATTTTTTTATACACAGCCTGCTTGTCTATTCATGAGCTGATGGACATGTGGGCTTGCCCAGTGTGGTTAATGTTGCTATCAGCAGTCTGGAATCCACAAGTCCAGTGGGATTTAACCTCCACTCTCCTTGATATTACTGTAGCTCATTCCTTGGGCTGCTGTTTGGTGTATGTTTTCTTATTCTTTAGCCTTTTGCTTATGAGAGTCTAAATTAAAGCCTTAGTAGACAGCCCATTTCTGCAGCTGCTTCGTCATACATCCTAATGGTGGCTCTTCAGCTTCCCATTCATGAATTGTTGTGTTTGTGCCTGCCACTTTTGCTGTTTCATTTCTCTTTACTTCATACATTTATTCCTTTGTACTTTATTGGTGTCTGTTAGTGCTTGTCTTGATTTCCGTTTTTATGATCTTAGTGGTTATTCTAGAGTGCGTCTTCATGCATCAATCTCTGGGAACGGTACAAACCAAACTCGAGTAAAATACATACATTTTGCCCAAATCTCCTTTCTTCCTTTCTGTTCTGCCATTGTCACCAGTGTTTGGCCGTGTGTTACAAAGCCAGCTAGACAGGGTGAAGTGACAGCTTTCTGCAACCTGATTTTTAAAAACATTGGAAAAGAAGAAATGAAAAGAAATATGGAACAGCTTGTGTCTGTCCTCATAGTGGCCATTCTAGGTACTGTTCTGTGAACTCAGCCTGTTGTCTTGTGTCCCCTCAACTTAGAGGAGCAGGGCTTCCCAAAGCCAAGGCTCTTCCTGCGCAGTCTCTGAATCTTTTTATTCCCCTTCATCTCAGAAGAACTGGGTTCATGGGGTTCGGGGTTTCTTTCTGTGCTCCAGGCCTCCCATTGTCTGTGATGAGAAGGCAGCTGTTTGTGTTGTCATTTTTATTTTCCTTAATCTCTGTGAGCTGAGTTGGGCTTTCCACAAGATAGTTAGTTCGTTCCCATTGCCTTTCAGCAGTTGAGTGGCATGTGTTCAGATGCAGATCTCAGGATGCTGTCTTTAGATGTCTGGATTATTACTGCTATTTTAGTAAAGTTTGATCATTCTATTTATTTGTTTATTTGTTTGTTTGTTTATTGTGTGTGCATGCGTGTGTGTGTGTGCGTGTGTGTGTGCGCGCACGCGCGTGTGCATGAGCATGAGCATGAGCATGCACATGCCAGTCATACACAGATAGAGGTTGACTTTTGGGAGTCAGTTTTCATCTTCCATCATGTGGGTCCTAGGGATTGAACTCAGGCAGTCAGGCTTGGTGGCAGGTGCTTTTACCTGCCGAGTCATCTCACGGCCCCCACCTCTTTTATTTTGAAATAACTTTAAAATTACATACGAGATACTATATATTGTTGCGCTGTTTTCTTTTTCTTTTCTTTCTGGTTTATAGAGACAGGTTTCTCTGTGTCGCCCTGGTTGTCCTAGAACTCACTCTGTAGACCAGGTTGGTCTTGAACTCAAAGAGATCCGCCTGCCTCTACTTCCTGAGTGCTGTCATTAAAGGCTTGCACCCCCCCACCCCAGCATGTTGTTGCGGTATTTTCAAAGTGCTTTAGTAGATCTACCCCCCCAATCTGACTCACCCCCCCACCCCAATCCCTTCACCACTGTCTTTTATTCATTTGTGTCCTTTGTGACCTTCTGTCCGTCTCCATCCTTCCTCACCCATCCCACCTCAGGCCCCATTTTCTCTCATCACTCATACAGTTGTCCCTTGGTATATGAAGGCGACTGTTTACAGGACTCTGTCTGCAGATGGTCAAGCCCATTGGTGGGAGAGGCATTCCTGCACACGTCCTCCTGTTTCCTTAATTATCTCCAGATTGCTTGCAGTTCCTAACACAATCGAAGTACTCTGGAAATCATTGTTATACTGTACTATTTAGGGAGTAATGGTAAGAAAAAGGTCGTGTGTTCCCATATGGTATAGGTGCTGATCTCTTGTGTGTGTACTTGTACACACGCATGCCATGGTACCCGTGTGGGGGTGAGAGGACAACGTTAGTGTTGGCCCTTGCCTTCCACCTTGCTTGAGGCAGGGTCTCTTTGCTGTTCACTCTGCACTGTTTTCAGCAGGCTAGCTTGACTGAGGGGTTCCAGGGCTCCTGTCTCTGCCTCCATGTTGCCTTAGGACCACTGGGATTATGTATCTACCTGTGCGATTGCTGTTGGCTTTAGGGTGTTTGGGGATTGAAAGGCAGACTTGTTTTGGGATTGAGAGGCAGACTTGGGGAGCAAGTGCTGTAGCCTGCTGAGCCATCTCCCTAGCCCTGTGTTCAGTGTTTGTTCTTGTTTTGATTTCTAATTTATTTTCCCTTTAAAGCTGAGGTTTTGAGGGGTCACACTGTGTATTTTTGTGTTGGCCAGAGATTGGTTCAGAAAGCTTTCCCTCTCCTCAGATGAATCCACGTGAAGACCAGGCACACTTTTGAATTGCATGCAGTTCAGATACTTCCTTCCTTGGCTTTTACTTTTAACCCGACCCTCAGGCATCTTTGCATGTGATCACGGCAGCACCGTTATCCTGTCTGCTGTTGGTGCAGAGCTTCTGGGGGGCCTGGGGTTGGGGAGAGTTTATCCAGCGCACAGTGGTTGCCTCTCCTCCTGTGAATTCTTTGGAATCTTGTTCATGCTGGTCAGGAGCTCACCATCAGACACAGAGAGCCCCTGGCCTTCCAGGTTCACTTGTTTACGGGATTGCCATTCACCTGCTCCTGTGCCCTGTCTAGTGAGCTTGGCAGTAGCAGTGGACTTGCTGGTTTTGCAGCCTGCCCTGGGTTGAACTATGGCACTGACTGAGCTGATGTTAGGGGGTCCGGGAACAGCTTCAGGGAAGAAAGCTCCAGGCCCCTGCTGTGCTGATCTTACCCAAGAGGTCGGTACTTGCCATGAGGATGCGAGTCTGAGTTTACAGATGACTGTGGTAGATTTCCAAAGTGCAGGGAATGGTTGACTGTGACCACTTTGTCCCTCTGGTTGTGCTTCAGGGAGAGGATCTGTAACCTTCCTTATCTGTACTGGGTTAGCCATGTGTCTGGTCCAAACAGCCCTCTGCCAGACAGCATTCTGCACCTTAAGGGCATCGAGTTGTGTTCGGTGTGTGCTAATAAGCTTTGGTAAAGGCTCCTTGCAGAATCCCATTAAGTCAGCAGCGAATCTACATGCTGTTTGAAAGATGTAAATTATGAGGTGAATTGCTCTAAGATACTTGTAGGCATTACTGATACTTAAAATCCGAAATCACGATACCAGTGTTAGCCCACCAAGAACTTTAAATACCAGTTGTTGTCACTGAAAGAATCGTTGAATTGGAGTAAAAGAAAAAAGGAAGGACTTGGAGTTTGGGTTGTGGGTTTAGAAGCAAATGCTAGCTCTTTAATTTGTAAGCTTTGTGGGCAGCACAATGCTACTTTCTCTCACTGAGCCTTAAGCTGGGTAATTTGGAGATCACCACTCAGCATGCAGTCCACACAGTTTTGGGACTCCTCAGGGGATTGATTCTAGGACCACACAGATCAAAGTCTGAGTGCTCCAGTTCCTCACGTGAATGTGGTATTTATATGACCCACATCTAACCTCTGATAAACTTGAAGTCATCTGCAGCTGGACTGATGTTACACACAATATAGCTGTAACTAGCTGTTATGCTATATTGTTCAGGGAGTAGTGAGGGGCAAAAAGGACCATGAATGTCCAGTAGTTTCTGTTTTTTTCCCCAAGTATTTTCTGTCTGCTGATGCTTGCATCTGTGGATACAGGAGCTATGGACATGAGGGCCGACCATATATAGTGAAGACTAGCATAACCATGTGACCAGCTTATGGTAGGGTGGATAGTTTTGGTGAAGTTTTACTACCAGATTTTTACCTCCTTGTTTTTACCTGGCCTTGCTTCTCTCTCTTTATTTTTATTTTTAAACTTTTAAGTTTTTAGTTAATTATTTTATCATTGTGTGTGTCTGTTGTGTATGTGTGTGTCTGTTGGTCAGGAGTCATCACTTCCCTTCTACCCCAGGGATCAGGTGATCAGGACTGGCAGCAAGGGTCTTAACTTTCTGAGCCATCTTACTGCCCCACCCCCTCTCCCTCCCCTCAATGCAGTAATTCTCTCTTTCATACAGTACATGAGGCACACAATTATTGTTAGAGTATGTTTTGCTTTAGTGCCTTTTCTGCACATTGAGGTATTCCTAGTATTCCTAGGGAATTCTCCTGACATCTCTATGTCATGGTCATATAAGTGCCGACAAATTTTTATGTGAATGAAATCTTGGTGATGATGAGTCCCCTCATGGAACATGATTGCCCTGGGGAAGTGGAATTTGTAGTTGGACATTCTCAGGCCATCTGGGGAAGGAAGAACACAAAGGCTCTGCAAGGCTTGTCAGGAGTTCACCACAGGCTCTGTCCTGTGACACAGTGGTTACTGTGGAGGAACTATAACTCACTGGTGTTGGCTGTTACATCGTCTTTGCTGTTAGGAGGACAGGATGGGCCTTGGCACATCCCGGTCCTTCTCTTCACTATTTGATTCTTAGAACTGAGCAGAAAGTAGTTCCACTTAGTGTTGGGCAAACTCTGGCAGGACATACTATGTTCCAGGCTATTGTATAGTGCTTTGGAATACATTTTTGCCATCAAGTTTCTAGGCACTACCTCTTCCTTGGAAGCCTTTAATTTACTCCAGAGAATGTGTTTGTTGTGTAGTGTGTCTATCAATGTTGTTCTTGGAAATCTAGTACTTGGGCAGGTACATGTTTTACAGTGTAGACATTGAGAGGATGTCTAACTCTGAGAATCAGGCTTCAGAGCTCTTGCATCTTCAAGTGAAACCAGGAAGCCCTGGCTGCAGGAAGAGGATGGTACCGGCCACACTTGGACTTGTGTGCTGCCTAGACAGGGTCAGTTCAGCAGTACACATCTGCCCGTCAGATTCAGGCTATAGTGAGGTGCAGTAGTTAAGTATGAGTCTCATAGGTGCTTAACAGTCCTTTGGCACTGCATGTGGTGTAGCAGTGTAGACTTGTGTGTGTGTGTTGGTCTGGATCTCGTTAAACAGTAATGGTAGTGTGGCATTGAGATGCTTTATAGCAATGATTAACTTTTCCCCCTAAGGCTTTAAAAAACATTTTTCTGGTGATGTCATCTGTGAAGAAAATTAAGAGACTTTATTATATGAAGTGGAAGTTTCAACTTTGCATTCATAATGATTGGATATTTTTCTTGTTTGTTCAGAATGTTGGATAAATAGTCTCATAGGACTCTCCCTATGCTTGCCAAGAGCTATGGAGGGCACCAGAGTGTCTCTGACATGAGATGTGGCCTCCGTGACCCTGCAGTTCAGTAAGAGGGCTAGGACAAGCTCCCAGTTATACAACCTGAACTGATTGCTAATTGCTCTAGAAAGACAAGGCTGCTAGCAGAGCTGGTGACAGACCATGTGTTTACATGAGGAAGCTACTCTCCAATTCCAAGCACTCTTTAGTTTCTATGTCCATAGTAAACCAGTTCTCTGAGTCTCACTTTCAGGAAGCCCCAATCCCTGTATGTGGAATTTCCCTTCCTTTGTGGATGTTCCAAAAGCAGGAAAGCAGAGTTCAGGGAGTGAGATATTTGGCTAAGGAGAGTAGCTTGGTTCAAGTAGATGACTTCTCAACTTGAGACCAAGCTAGACCAGGCTACAGGATGCTTCATGAGACATTCTGACCTGACATGCTGCTAGAACAGTCTGGAAGAACAGAGCATGAGTAAAAATACAATGGAAAAGCTAACTTGGGTAGGCTGGAGCTGAGAACATACTACATATGAGAGAAGTACAATTTGTGGGGATCCCACACTTATACTGACAACCTCATGGATGTGAATATCATTATTCTTATTGTAGAAAATATGTATGTATATATGCCAGGGCTTGTACATGGTTAAGGGTCATTTGAGCTTAATCTATGAACATGAATGCTGTGGGATGGTCTTTCTGTATGCTGTGAATATATGTTGCTACCATTGGTTAATAAAGAAGCTGCTTTGACCAATGGTAAGGCAGGATAAGAGCCAGGCAGGAAATCCAAGCAGAGAGACAGGGAGAAGAAGGGTGGAGTCAGGGTGGACGCCATCCAGCTACCCAAGGAACAAGATGCCAGCAGACCAATAATGCCACGGCCATGTAACAAAATGTAGATTAATAGAAATGGGTTGATTTAAGATGTAATAGCTAGCTAGCAATAAGCCTGAGCCATAGATCAAACAGTTTGTAATTAATACAAGCCTCTGTGTATTTATTTGGGACCAAACGGCTGCGGGACACAGAAAAACTTCAGGCTACACATGAAAGTTGTTCATTATATTCTTTTTATTTTTATTTATTTATTTTTGGAGACAAGACCTCACTGCGTAGCCCTGGCTGATCTTGAACTCAGCAGAGGTCTCCCTGCTTCTGTTCTGCCTCCTTGGTACTGGTGTTAAAGGTAATTGGAGAATATCTTTTCAGTGAAATAACAGGCTAATTGATAAAAAATAGCCTAGTTTAATCTATAAAACCTTAACAGTAGCACTTCTGTGGGTAAAAACCAGGTAGCCTTTAATAGTGACTTGCTTTTCAGGTTTGTGGGGATGACTGGTACAAGAAGTATCTGCCACCATACTTTTCTGTTTTAATGAGACACAGAGAAGAGTTCAGAGAGGCCAGGTCTCATTAGCAGGTAAATCCAGGTACATCTCATTTCAGCAAACCATTGTCCATGGGCTCTTTTGCTTGGCATATGTTCCTCAGCTTGCACAATTCAGCTAGTTGGTAGTTTCCAGAATCTTCTAAAGTGACTCTTCCCTTCTAACATTTACAATTTTAGAATGAGTCTTTTTTTTTTCTTTTCTTTTTTGGTTTTTCTAGACAGATTTCTCTGTGTAGCTTTGCGCCTTTCCTGGAACTCACTTTGGAGACCAGGCTGGCCTCGAACTCACAGAGATCCGCCTGCCTCTGCCTCCCGAGTGCTGGGATTAAAGACGTGTGCCACCACCGCCCAGCCAGAATGAGTCTTAATCCTATATAAACACTCACACACAATGCAGGAGCTTTTGCAAGTCATGCTGAGCTTGAACTGAGTGAGTGTTTGGAACAAGGAAGCTCAGCTCATCCTGTAAGTCGAGGATACACAGAAAAGCAACACATAGAAAGTTGGGAAGTGTAGACCATCTTGGACCTCTGCAGAGAGCACATCCTCAGGCTTGGTGACTCGGAACTTGGCAGTAGAAAGCATGGCAGATACAAAAACAGAAGTTCTACATTTTCAATTGATAGATGAAGTTAATATTAAAATGTAGCTTATTTTATTACATCAGTTAATTGCAAACTAACCATAAAGTAACACAAATAATGAAAAATCATTCTCTGTAATAAAATGTAGAAATGAGAATAGTGTGAAGCTAATTTTTACTTTTCAAAATGTTTGCTATTTTCAAAGAGTATTTTTATTTTACGTGTGTGTTGTTTGCTTGAACGTGTGTGCACCATACAGTGGTCATGAAGGCAGAAGAGGGTGTGGAATCCCCTGGAACTGGAGTTTATGGATGGTTGAGAGACACCATATGAGTGCTGGAAACTGAATCTGGGTCCTCTGCCAGAACATCAAGTACTCTTAACCATTGAGCCATCTTTCCAGCCCTGGCTTTTGGTATTTTTAAAGAATTAGAGTCTGGGCTGCTGAGGTTGTATGGAGCAGGTGTGCTCCTTTGTGGAGGTGTGAGTTAAAGGGTCTATATACAGGTTCTATCTCTTGAAATTTATCCTAAACTGAAGCTAAAACATGACTGCCCTGCCTGAGATTTCCATTTCAGTGTTATCTGTAATGGCAAGTACTTGTGATGCTTTCGGCGCCCATTAATGTAGAAAAGCACATGCTCCTGTGTGCTAGCCGACATACACATGAGAACTTTTAAAAAACTACGGAGTCAGGAAAAATGTCTTCCAGGCTCCTACTAAGATGGCTCATTAAGCTCTGCTTACCACATTCAGCTGCTTTTCTAGTATCCAGAATCCCAAAGTCTTCCTCAGTCCACCCAAAAACAACACGGTCAGGTCTGTCACAGCAACAGTCCACTCCTTGCTACCAGCTTGTGCCTTCGTTACTTTTCTGTCCCTGCCATAAAACACCACGATCAAGGGAACTTCAAGATGGGAAGTTTATTGTGAACTTCTGGTTCCAGAGGGCTAAGAGTCTGTCACAGTCCTGGCAGGGAAGCATGGCAGCCAGTACCAAGCATGGCAACAGGAAGAGCTGAGAGCTCACATCTTGAAATGCAGACGGGAAATGGAGACAGTAAATGTGAAAATGATGCCAGTCTTTAAGCTTTAAAAACCTACCCCCAGTGACATACTTCCCCCAGCAAGGCCACACCTCCTAAGCTTCCCTAAATAGGGTCGCCAACTGGGGACCAAAGACTGTGGGATACATTCCATTCAAACCACCACATTTGCCATAGGTAAAAACAACTAGGTGATATAAATGGCACACTTGTATGATCTTCATGGACAACCTCCCGTTAGTGTGGCAAGAGTATGAAGCTTTTAGCTTATTTCAGAAACAAGTTGAACATTGGCCATCAACAAATGTGGGCTGGTCAGGCTGGGTCTCTACTCTGCCTCAGGCCACATTCAGAGCTCAGTAGGCAACCTCATGAGGGCATGAGGGTGAACATACGCACACAGCTGTACAGCTTGACGGGACATCTTTCTCCAGCAGACTGCCTGGGACCTGGGACTTGAAGGTTGACTCTGAGCATCTGGGTAGATGCAGCAGTGCAGACAGGGGGTGACGTGTGAGTCACGGAATGGCAAGTTACAGGAGTGGTGAGGTACAAGTTGTGGGCAGGGGGGATTGCAGAGAACTGGGGTGCATTTATCAGTCAGGAGCAGTAGGGGGCACACAGTGGGTGACCAGGGCTGGCTGGGTTATGCAGTATGATGGCAGGAAGCAACCTCTTTCATATGAAGCTCTTTCATCTTTCAGAGTGCTACCTGTACCATGTATCTTGTCAGAAATGCCCTGTTCTCCTGATTGTTGAGCATCCTCTGCTGCCTGGCCAGTTAACAACCAAGAGATGCAGAGTCAGCCAGTATTTGTTTACATCTGTTTCTTTGTGTTCTCACTATTGTCGCCCATATTGATCAATGAATGTTTTGCAAAGTGAATTAATGTCAAAAATTAAACTTTTCTAACTCTCAATCCATGAAACCATACTCCTTTGTACAGTTTATTGCTATGTGGAAGGTTATGGTCAATATAGACACATTTGAACCAAATGCTGGTTGGTCGTATTGGTTGGTAAACGAATTGGACTGTTAGAGAAGGTTAGGAGTCTGAGAGAGCTGCAAGAACTGCTGTTGCTCTTTTGTTTTTAAATATTCTTGATGTGAAGAATGAAATCTACATGATAAATTCTGTTTATTACTTTTCTTCTGAAAAGCATGCTGGGTAGGTGCTTAGGGGACATGACGGTGTTAGGGAACGTGATGGTGTCTGGTAGATAATGCCTGCCATGAACATGCAGTCATATTCCTCACTGTGACTGGAACATGCTGGTCTATTGCTAGCTTTCCTGGTGACGGTGGTAGTGCTGGCAGCTCGGTTAGGTCTTATTTAAGCTTTCATAAGGAAACACATGTAGGCCCATTTCTCAAATGTGCTTTTTAATATCTGAGAACTATATTTTGGCATAATTGCTC
Source organism: Peromyscus californicus insignis (assembly GCF_007827085.1). NCBI lineage: Eukaryota > Metazoa > Chordata > Mammalia > Rodentia > Cricetidae > Peromyscus > Peromyscus californicus. The sequence goes on along the minus strand of NW_026294606.1, from coordinate 22,495,188 downwards.
TCCTTTTTTATCCTGTCTGCTTTATGCATTTACAAACAGTCTGGAAAGGACCGGTGGATTTTACTCGATTGCAAAGACATACAGCATGCAGAAACGGTGTACCTTCTCCCTCATGGATTCTCAGCGCCAGCAAGGACAGAGATGAGCTGTGGGTGCTGACAAGTAACTTGACTGTCCCCTCTGCCTCAGTTGGGTTCTGTGGAAGTGACATTTCTGCTCTGAGAGTGATTGTCGATATTTCAAATAGTTGTTGATGCATTCACCTCAGACCCACGATGAAGAATGAACTAGACATCCTGTGAAGTACCCCCAACAGGGTATCTGTCAAGAGAAATCGCTACTGTCCCTCAGTTCTTACATACATCAGAAGCTGGCTGGAAGCTCTGGGAGAATTACGGACCATTTCTCATGCATTTATCTACACTAACAGCGCTTTCATTCCTCTGTTTTGATTTCAGCTAAAAAACAAATCAGCTATAATTTCACAGTGCAGGACTGCCCTTCTCTGGCTTGGCCAGCTAGGCTGCAGGAAGGAGCCTTGGGCTTTTGTCCATATTCATCTGGCACCCCTAGATGGTAGGAGGCACAGACCCCCATTGGTTAAAGGCATGTATGCACAGGTGGAGTAGCCTCATCCCAAATGCTTGGGACTAGCAGTGTTTCAGTTCTTTTCCCTGGACTCTGGAACATGTGCCTAACGTTTACCAATTATGCATCCCAGTGCCGGTCTGTACCTACACATTGCCTTTTGTTCTGGACCACCTGTCTTTTCTTCACCAGTTTCTGTCATTAAATATTTGCCAGTCGCCTTTGGTAGAAACTGAACCTTTTATAAACCAAAGGTCATGACCTAAAGTGAAAAAACAATGTCTTTAATTGTCTTGGATCCCTGCCAGAGCCATGTGGAAACTGTCTTTGTACGTAAGCCTCCCTTTGGGGTTGGGTTGTAGGGATCCTGCTTTAGTTTTGATAGAAGTGAAATTCTTTCGTTTTGCCAGTCATCCTCCCCTGACAGTCTTCATGTCCTATGGCTTCTTAGACTTCATGCCAAGTTGGCTGAACCACATAGGGTGGGCTGGTTTGTAGTGTGGACAGGGCTATGCTGGCAGAGGTTTATAATAAAGAAGCTGGGTGACTTGGGGTTCTTTTAAAATGTGTATGGGTTTCTTGTTTGCATGTGTTTGTGTGCCTGGTACCCACTTTCATAACTCCCCTAGGACTGGAGTTAGAGATGGTTGTGAGCTGCTGTGGATCTGGGAATTGAACCCAGGTCCTCTGGAAGAATAGCCTGCATTCTTAACCAGTGCTATTATCTACTGAGCCATATCTTCAATTCCTGACTCAGTGTTCTTGATTGCAAAATCTCTGATACTTCAAACTCAGGGAAAGAATTTGTGGAAAAATACCCACTTCTACCATAAGACCCCCCACAGGTGGGTCTCTGTGTTTAAAGACAGTGAATAACCACAAGAAGCTTTGCAGCCCACACATGCAAGATCATTGCTAGGAGTAGCTGGGATTCTGGGTGGTACATACATATGGAGCACCAGAGCACTGAGCCTGGCACATGCCTGGCCTGGCACTGCTGGGTAGAGATGAGGGGAGAGAGCGTGACTTGGCTGTCTGTGAGACTCATCCAGCAGTGGATTCCCTGGCTGTGAGGAGACAATCCTATTGCTGGGCAGCCACGGGGATCCAGCCTCAGGTCAGGTGAATGCTTTCTGTTGCTGGGCCTTGGGGATCTTGAGGCTATGCTGTGCATGTGCATGTGTGCCTGCCTTTGGAGGGGAAGAGGTCCTTTCATCAGAGTCCTTGGAGGGGAAGAGGTCCTTTCATCAGAGTCCTAAAGGACCTTTGATCAAAAGGAACTAGGCATCGCTATGTACGAAGAAACCTTGCTGTATTTGGGGTGTTGAATTTCTATCAGGAAGTACAGACCTGTCAGTGTTCACTGAAGCAAAACTTTCTTGAAGGATAAGAACAAAATTAATTTGTATTCTCTGTTTAAGACAATTTGGCCACAAAACTGTAAAGAATTGTTGATCTGATTCTTGGTTTTGTTCTGACTTTAATAAAGAAATGGGGATTATATGTATATTAAAATATATTTACCTAAATATACCTAAGTCATTCATTGTTTGGGGCTCTTGAGACGGTCTGCTTTCTTTGTAGGAATAAGCTGAGGAAAGCATAGTGGACAGGTTAAGGCTGCTGCTTTCCTACATGGCATAGTGACTTGACTCATAATGTATAGACTCTGAAAGCAACCCCCAGCATCCATCAGCAGGAGAATGGGTCAATACATTGATTTATGATTTATGTACTGTATGATCATACAGAGGGTACAGTTTAGGGTGAAAACGAGGCCAAGCTCTGCTGTACAGAACAGCTTGGAGGCATTGTGAGGGAATTCTGGTGTCCATAGGAAACTGGATGAACAGCAGGATGTGCTGAATCAAACTTGTTCATGATGCTGAGAACAGACAAAACTAAGCATTGCCGAGAATGTTTTGTCAGAATCTGCTAAAGCTGAGTATTCTCACAGGAGAGTGTGACTGAGCACTGCCAGGCCCAGGTCACACTCGAAGAAGACATAGCTAAGGAGGTTTGATTGTTGCCCCAAGTTGAGTACAACTCAATCCTATACCAGTAGGAAAATAAAAATACATTTGGTATAATAATACAGTCTATCCATACAGACTACTGGGGCACAAAATGAGTAAGCGATAGCTGTAGTCAACCAAATGGATCAGCTTCACCAACGGAACTGACACCCAGGACTGTGCACTTTGATTCCATGCATAGATAGATCAAAGAAGCTAGAACAATGATGATGATTGGGAATGAATGCTCGAGTAGCAAAATTGCCTAAGAGGCCAGGATGTGATTTCTGTAAAAGCAGGAAAGTGGTCAGCTGGGAGTACAGGTGTCAGCAGCTACAGCAGGCATAAGGTGGGCTTAGGGGCGTCAAGGCAAACCTGTGTCCATCAAGGCAGGGCTGCACGGACGACTTGGCTAAAATCTAAAGAGCTCTGTGTTTTCACATGTACATGCCTATGTGTAGTGTTGCACGTCAGAAGGCTTATAGAATACTGTAGTGCAGTTATTTTCCCTTGCCAAAAAATATGAAGTCTTCATAAACAAAAATCAGCTGGGAGACTGGCAGTCACGTCTGCAAATGAGCCTTGGACCCTTCAGCGGGAGTGGTTTGTAGGGTGGAAGGAAGTACATCCCTGCTTTGAAGGCTAAGGTTCTTAGGTTATTGCTTTTTCATACACTTTTAAAAAGTTTCACAGCTTCATACATGATACTCTGATTGCTGTTATCCTAATAATGCCTTAGTTAGTCTCTACCACACCTCCCTTTCCCAGATTCATGACTCATGCTTAATTTAAATTTTTTTTTCAGTTTTTGTATTAGTTTTTCTTATTCTTGAGAATTTGATACCTCCCAACACTGCCCCCTCCTAACTTGATCTCTTCTTTTTCTTTTGGGACAATCCACTAAGGGCTATTAGTGCTTTCCGTGTGTGTGTGTGTGTGTGTGTGTGTGTGTGTGTGTGTGTGTGTGTGTGTAGGGGGGGAGGGGGGGGTGGGAGCGGGGGCGGGGGTGGAGGTAGGGGGAGCAGGACCTTGAGAAATCTACCAGTGGTTTCCCCTTCCCCAGCAGCTACTAGCTGCCAGTAGCTCTGCAGTAAGAAATGGGGCCTGGAGAACACCTTCTCCATCTCTGCAGGAAGTTTGGCTGGCTTGACCCTGGTCTTCCTCAGGGCCTTACGGCCGGTGTGAGTTGTGACCCATTTAGTTTAAGTAGGGCCATATGTGTGGACATTGGATTGAGAAGTACCCACTGGAACCTGAGGCGGCCACTAGTGGGTGTGACTGAAAGTGGTGACTCCCCTGTCCCTGAATCTTTTCAGTACCAAAGAATTCATCAGTGAGGGATGGGCCCTGAGCCCTGGCCTGTGCATGGCTTCTTTGCATACTGGGGATCACCCTGGGCCTCACACATTCTAGGCATGTGCTGTGCCGTTGAGCTAACCCCAGTCCCCTTGCCTGGCTTTTGTGCCCCTCTTCCCCTGCAGGCACCTGCAGCTGTTATGACTTCATGATTTCAATCCTTGTGCTTACCCAGAATGCATTTCACAGCCCTTCTCCTTGTCTTCCAGCTCTTACATTTCTTCAGCCCCTCTTCCATGTGTTCTTTGAATCTTAGAGGAGATGGTATAAATGTCTTCTTAGGGATGAGTGAGCATTCATTTGTCATTTATTTTCAGGATTGTATCAGCCATGAGTCTCTGCATTCATGTCTCTTCACAGGAAACAAGTCCAAATCCTTTTCCTTTTTAATCATTTTTTGAATCTGTATTTTATTTTCTATGTGGGTCTTTTGCCTACATGCATGTCTGTTTGCGTACCATCTGCATGCCTGGTGCCCAAGGATACTGGAAGAGAGTGTCAGATCCCTTCGAACTAGAGTTACAGATGATTGTGACCTGCCATGTGGGTGCTGGGAATTGAACCTGGGTGCTATGGAAGAGCAATTGGTATTCTAAACCATTGTCCTGCCTCTCTTTCCTGAGTGCTGGAATTATAGGCATGAGCGACTAGCTCAGAGTGTGTTGTGCTCTTACTGGAGCTAAAAACACCTGGTTTTACAACTTTTAATGCAGAAAACCTAAGTGGTTTTAAACTTTGGAAAAGTCATGTTGTAACATTTTTACTGTCTTGGGATATGACCTCTGGAACAGGAGGATTGCTCTGATTAGCTAACAGGAGCGAATGCTGCTGAAGGAACAGGTTCCTGTTCAGCAGCGTTTTCAGTTGTATCCTAACCACGTAGTGTCAGGTCCTTGGGAGTGTAAAGTACATTTCATGGCCAAGATAAAGAGTGTTTTGAGTTCAGGCATCCTCAAGGATAGTCTTGGTAACTTGGACTTTTTTTTTTCAGTTTGGAAGTGCTTTGTAAGTATTGGAATGCAGTGGCCAAGTTTAGTTAACTATTAACCACTACCAGCAGGGTCACTTGGGGGATCTGTTACTTAATTCGTGTTTTGCCTGCATACTACACATGCCTGTGAAGACCACATGAGACCTTCAATCAGAACCCTCCCCCCCCCCCCGCCCCCCCGGAGTTATGGAGTTACTAGATGTTTGTGACGCTTTATGTGAGTGCTAGGAATCGAACCCAGGTCCTCTAGAAGAGCAGCTGGTGCCTTACCCATTGAGTTATCTCTCTATTCCCCGGTCTAGGGTTTTGAGGATGTACTGAGTAAGGTCTTTTGGGATTGTAGCTCTGTTCTTTAGTGGGTTCTAGGCCAATACTTTTGCCCCTTTTGTCATAATTGTGCTTTGTGGAGAAAAAGTAATTGTTTAAATTAAATTTCTGCTTTAATGAGAAAAATTAAATACTAAAGAAACCCCTTTTGTTGGGCAGGATTATCTTTGGAAGGGCACAGACCACAGAAATAGATAAAATGTGTTTCACCCTTGAAGAGGTCATTTTTTGTAGGATGCCATTTTCCCTGTGGGAGAATCATGATGGAAACTCTTGGATTTGGACCATTTCTCCACGTGCTGCTGGCCTGTAATAAAGTGAATGGCTGTGCCCTACTTCCAGATCATGGCAATCAGGCTGTCTAGGGAGATGGTGACAGGAGTGGATTTCCTGCCTTCCAGGCCCATGTGCTGCCCAAACAATTTCTTTTGGAGAGAAGTTTTCTTAGTTACCATTAGACAGGGTGAGTGACTTCTTGTATTTTCTTGTTTCAATTGTACATTCTGTGGACTTGTCTGGAAGAAGAAAATAAAGCAGAATTATGGTGGCATATATGTTGTCAATAAAGCTTGAATTGTGTTCAACAAAAGCATGCAAACAATAGCAAGGCTGCTTTTTCTTGCAGTTTTATGAAAACAGTGTAGAGGAGAATGTGATTAAAAGTAGTTTTTTAGTCAGTTTCTTCATTTTATATTTAAGCAACTTGAACTCAGACCTTGGCACTCTTATGGGGCAGGCTGAGGGGTAACCCCTTGAAGAGGCAGAAAAGGGATTCCCATTTCATTTACCTTGAAGAGGCATCCAATTGAGGGGCCATGGATCTGAGGTCAATTAGTCCCTGTGTGACAATTAGTCCCTCAAATGACATCTCCATCTTCTGTATCTTCGCTTTTAGAAAGCTAAGTATCTAGAGAGAATGCAGATTGCTAATTATTATTTTGTATTATTTGTATATAATGTATATGGCCTGCTATATACATTACCCTTTTCCTTGTCTCAGGCTAGACATTGGTATGGACTTGCTACAGACCTATACATACATACATGTATAGATGTAGGTATGGGAATTTGTATTGCAAATATACCTAGTTTGTTCATCTATTTCCTTAGTAGAACAAAATAATTTTTTTGTTTTCTTTAAAAATTGCCTGTGTAGTAATCATTTTGGTATATTATTCTGTTTATTTTTTTATGTGTGCATGCATATCTTGCGTGCATGCATGGGAAGGCCAGAGGGCAACCTTGGGTTCTTGGTGTCATTCCTCAGCATTGTCTGTTGAATTTTGTTTGTCTGTTTTATGAGGTAGATTCTCTTGCTGGTCTAGAACTTGGCAGATAGACTAGTTGGCTGGCCATTGAGCCCCAGCGGTTTGACAGCCCTTTCTCGGTGCTGGGGTTGCAAATGTGCGCTTCCGTGTCTGGCTTTTTTGTTATGCGGATTCTGGGAATAGAACTCAGGTCCTCATGCTTGCAAGCACTTCACTTGAGTTGTCTCTCCAACTCTTATGTATTAATATTTTTATGCCTTTTTTTAAAAGAATCAACAGAATACACTTTATTCAAGCTACCATTGTACAGTTGCCAAGATTATATCTTGAGCCATAAAATAAAGCACAACAAATTTAATAGTATTTGAAATAAATGTTTGGAGCATTTAATTTGACCAGAAAACTGTTTCTCAAACTAAAATTCAATGAAAGAAAGGCAAGATAAAAGTTTCCAAAATATGTATATTAGCTACATTCTACTATGTAATTCATTAAACATAGAATATTTCAAGTAAAATTTAAAAAGAAACAGAGTAAAAGTACAGCGTGTTTTAACATGATATGTGACACAGCAGAGCTGATGGGAAATACTTACGTTTGACAGGAAGGAAAGCCCTTCCTCCGTGATGCAAGAGAGTGTGCAAAATTATTATTGCTTTTTCATATTTGATAGACTTCTCGAAAGAAACTTTCAGGACTTGGAAATTACTCTCAAGAGCACTTAACTTATGAGTTTAATTTCTTTAATGGTAATAAGAGCATATAAATTAGTTGATTTTAAAAATCAACATATGTGGATTGTACATAATGCCATACTTTATAAAGACAAATGCAAGCCCATCATATACATGAACCATAGTCACACTGCATGCTTTCTTCTTTATCCTCCCACAGTCTCCCTAGTCGCAGGCCTTCCCCCTCACCTTCCTACCTGCCTTCCTATGTGGGTACACTTATGCCTTTATTTTTTTACAGGACAGGGTCTTCACATTTTACTTACTGAGGAGAACTTGCCCACACTGTTAGTTTTAGGAAACATAACTCCTTCCCTCCCTCCTTCCTTCCTTCCTTCCCATTTTCCTGTATGTATATTTATGTATGTGAGTGCAGGCATGCCATGACATGCATGTGGAGGTCATCGGACCTTGGGTGTCACCCCTTGCCTACCTTGCTTGGCAGAGAGCCTTTTGGATACTCAATGCTGCATATGCCAGGTCAGCTTGGCCTGCAAACTTCAGGGATTCTTCTGTGTCTACCTCCCATCTCAGTATAGGACCACTGGGATTGAAGTGCACATTAACACATCGGCTTTTACATCAGCCCAGGGATTTACACTCAGGTCTTCGCACATGCTTGGCAAGTACTTGACTGAGCCATCTCCCTAGTCCACAACTGGCTTTCTTTCTTTTCTCCTTCCCCATGTTTTATGTTCTTTGAGAACTTTGTACAATGTATTGATCATATTTCCACCCCCATCTCCTCCCAGATCTTCCGCTTCCCTCTGCCCACCCAAATTTGTGTCCTTTAGTCCAGGAGATGAGCCATTGCTAGTGGCACCTCTGTCTCCTTACCTGAGCCTCACAGTTTCATACTGGGTTAGGTAAAAGATGATGTCTTGCTTGTATTTGCCTTTAGCGGGAATGGTCTGCTCACCCTTGACTCTCTGAGTGTTGCCTGTGCATGGCTTGTCTTACTGGTGACTCTCACCAGTTTAGAGGGGTGCCTTCCCTTGGTGGTGCTTCAGTACCTTCTCAGTCATATTTGCCCAGTGGCTCTCCCAGTCTGCATTCTGGTTTTGTTTATGGTACTTTTTTTTTTGTTTTTGTTTTTTCAGACAGGGTTTCTCTCTGTAACTTTGTGCCTTCCCTGGATCTCGCTCTGTAGACCAGGCTGGCCTTGAACTCACAAAGATCCACCTGCCTCTGCCGCCTGAGTGCTGGGATTAAAGGTGTGTGCTACCACCGCCCGGCTATGGTACATTTTTATCACACAGAATATACATACATACATACATACATATATACAGTCTGTCAGTTTCTTATCCTGACAATGCAATTACCTACATACTCTTTTAAAGCTTGTAATTTGTTTGTTTCTTCTAGTACTTCTCTTATCATAGTTCTGAACAACTTCTTGTCTCTGAAGTAGTTTCCTATAATACTGTATCATATCTTACCTCTTAGTATTTTCTCCTTCCTTTCAGGGCTACCTCAAATTGTAGTTTGTATAGATGCCTTGAATTTAATGGTGAATTTTGTATTTCAAATTTCAAATATTTTATACTTAATTTGTCTATTGTCAAGTGGATAGATAACAATCTATTTGCCAGGAACAGTCAGTAAACAGGAGCCAGTTACTGACAGAGTTGCCATGTAGAAACCTCTAGTATATTCTTTCATTCCTAATTGATCTATTAATGTATTGCAGTACCAATATTACTAACAGTAGTTTCTTAGTGAGCATTAAATTCTAAAAGGGATAGATTTGGCTTCATTATCTACTTAAAAATTTCTTAATCTTTTTTTCCCCCTGCTTTTTGATTCTGAAGTTTCTAGTTTTATCAACTGTCTTTACCAGCTGATCAGCTGGGCAGCTGTGTGTAGCATGTTTGTATGCATAGGAGTGTCATGTGACAGTACTTCCCATTTCCTGGTAGATCTCAGCTCCACAGATGGCTTCTCGCCCAGCCATGCCCTTTGCTGGGTTGTGAATTGCACTTTGAATGTGTGTTGATTGTTTTAGGCTTACTGGAATACCTGGTGACTCTGGTGGCTTGTTCCCGAATGCCAGTGTCACTGCGGTGTTTATTTTAACCAGAAATTCCCAGAGCACTGCTTGTCACAGTAACCTGTGGCGCAGGTCTCAGAACTGCAGGGAGAGTATGCTTAACTTAGAAGGGGAGTGAGGATATGAATGCAGGATAGGGCAGGTGTATTGATGGACATTTGGAGTATCCAATAGTAAAACAGTTGTTTTCAGTGTTCCACACATGTCAATCAGCACTGTCTATGGGCCTGCCTCCTAGGCACCATGCTAAAGTGAGTGGTGGCCATGGCTTTATGAATGAAAATACTTTATAATGAGTATTATCTTGAGCAAATCTATAGGACTAATGAGCTGACCAGTTGTGTGTTTTTTCTAAGAAAATATTTCCAATTTGTAAATAATCAAAAAAATTAGTTGACTTTTACAGCAGTAGTGCTGTGCTTAGGGATGTGGTCCAGCATAGGAGGGTCCCCTGGGAAGCTTTGTCATTATCCCCCATTCCATTGTTCTGTTGGCTTCCCTGAAAGTCTGTAGTCAGGTACCCGAGGAAGTCCTTCCTCTGCCTGCCACTAAGTCCTCTGCCAGGGCTGGGTTGGCGCCTCCACTGCCTTCCTTGCCTCTGATCATCTGCGAAGCCGTGTTTACTTTACCATCTCATAGGTTTTGTGTGTATGTCCTGTTTCACAGGCTTCTGTGGCTACTTAGAGAAGCTGCTGAGAGCAGATGTTGAGATCAGCAGCCTGGTGAGGCTCTGGGTGCATCTTGGCTCTGCCCTGAACTCCAGTCTTAGGCAGTTTTATTCTCATACACTACTTGATCAGAAACATGCTTCCTCAGTGAATATGTGGATCCACATAGATCATGTTCACTGAAGCTCAGGTGGCACCTGGGTCTTGGAAGGACCAAGAGTTTGCTGTGAGAATGGAGAGAGGAATGCCATGTTCCACTCTAAGCGGTGACTTTTGAAATGTCAGATTAAGCTAAGAGAAAATGGAGATTTGAGTTTTATGTTGACATATCAGAGCAAATGTTTGTGTTTGTATGTTTCCTTTAATAATTCATGGACTGAGTTACAGCGCTCAAGAAAGCACGCCCCTTTCCTCTCCTAGGCAACACAATAGAGCTGACCCTGTTGGCAGAGGCGTGGGTGAGATAGCCCTGAGGGTGTGAGAATGGAATAGTTGGCCACCCCCCCACACATTCCCATCTGCCATGTGGTGGTGAGGGTGAGGGAAAGATGCCCTCCGCCCCTTACCCCTGCTACCTGTGATAAGTGAGGGAGCTACAGCACTCAGGAAAGTGGGCCCTGCACCACGCCTGGGCAGCACAGTAGAGCTGACCCTATTGGGGGACGGGGTGGGTGAACCACCCCGAGAACGACAACTTGGGAGATGTGGTCGCACCCCTTATCTGCCATATGGCAGCATGGGTGGGGGAGAGATGCCCCGCTCCTCAGCTTCCACCCATCAATGCCTGAGGCAGGTGGGAGAGCTGGCCCCGAGGTCATAAGAGTGGGAGAGCTGCCCCTGGTCGGTCCCTGGTTGCCCCTCACCCCCACTAGCTGCAACACTCTGGAGAGAGGCCCCTACACCACACCTGGGCAACACAGTGGAGATGGCCCTGAAGATGGATGTCCGTGTGGGAGAACTGACCCAGAAGACATGAGAGTGGAAGACCTAGCAGTGGTGAACTGGCCTGGTCAATGCAGCAGAGCTCACCCTGGTGGTGAGGACAAGGGAGAGATGACAGCTAACCCAACTCTGCAACTACCCAGGCCCAGAATCAGAGTAGTCATTGAACCAGACCAATGACTCTTTGCAATGAACACTTGCAAGTAAAGATACATGGATAAAAGGGTTTACTGTGTGACTCACTGTGTCACACTACAGCTTCCATGATGAAATTGATTTTTCTTTCTTTCTTTTCTCTTAGATTTTATTTTATTTGGGTGAGGGAAGTTTCAAGGGCAGAAGGTAGATATGAAGGGATGGGGAAGTGAATGGGATGGAGATGCATGATGTGAAAGTCACAAAGAATAAATAAAAAAGAAAGTTTAAAAATTCCCCAAAAACAAACAAAACAGAAAACCAAATAAACCCATGTAGCCTTCAAATCAAACAAACAAACAAAAAAGTTGCTGGACTGGATGTAGTCACACAGGTACTGCTGTCAGGATGGACCTCTGGCCCAGAACTACTGAGACACCAGTGGAGCACAGTGAGGATCGCAGTACCTGAAACTGAGCAGTAGGCTCCACCTGGAGCTGGTCCATTCATTTCTAGAGTAAATTTATGCCGTGTAAACTTCTGGTAATGAAGGGTACCCATCTGTGTTAAGGGAATCTTTGCTAGTAGTGATGATCCAGGAGGGATTGTTAGCGTGGTTTGTAGCATGTAAATACCTTTTTTATAACACATCTCAAACCTCATTTATTAACAATTAAAACGTTATAATTTCAACAGTGTATGCCTGTTAAAATGCTCTTCTACCACAACTGTGGTGGTGTCAGCATGCCTAATAAAAGTGTGGTCATATTTCCAAATACTGGGAGGCCTGACTTATAGTTGCCTTCTATATTTACCTCTTTGAAATCGAGCAAGTAATTTGTGTTTTTAGTCCTTGAAATTTCTTTTTATGAAGGAATGTGACTTTTGGATGAATGTTGAGTATCTTTTGTGAAGCATCCCTCCCCAGTGGTTAGCAGAGGGAACCTCTCACAGGGAGTCAGTTCTCATTTTGGAGGCTTATTTTTTCCCCCTCTCTTTTAATCCTTCAAAAAACATCCTGTGGCATGTCAGTCTGTCAGAACAGGGACAGAGTTAGCACCCTTGCTGTCTGGTCTCCATAGCCTACACTTCTTGCTGCTGCTGCACTAGGTAAGCAGTGGACATACCATGCAAAGACTTTTAGCCATAACTTATAAATCAGTTAAGAATGACACAATTCGGAATGCCTACAAAGTGTACCTTGTAAATTTTAATTTTAGGTGTTGAAGTGAGACCTGTACAGCTACAGGCTAGCATACAGAAGGGCTGCATGGTTTAAACAATGGCAGGCACTTTGCCAGGCCCTGGTTAGAGGACTCAGGGGGTTGCACCCTTTACCAGCAGGTACAATAGTGTTTCTTGAAAGGCATCCTTGGGGACATGGAAGAAACTGATGTAACTGAATGCTTTATGACAAGCTCCGTGATGGGTGCTGTCACAGGTGCTGATCTGGCAGTCCTCAGTGTGCTGGGAGATAGATTTAGAAGGGTCCTAGGTAGTCTGTTAACTTGTTCCAGTGCCCACAGCCACAAGGGTAGAACTGTTACTCAGCAAACACCATCAGTTTCCCCATCAGTCTGGAGTGGGGCTCATGGCATGTGTCCACTTCCAGCAGTGGCCTCTTCCTTTCACAGGTGAGCACTGAGCAGCATCTAGTTCTGGACCAACCCAGAGATCTTAAATAACCCTGTGCTTGATTCCGATCTCCCAGTGTTTAGCAGTTAGGCTGCATTTACACAGTTTGGAACAATTTCTCTAACAATGTTTTGCCCATAGACATTTCTAGACTTTCCCTTAGCTAGGCATCTCCACTTTATCCAGTTCTTCAGCCTTCTTTGAAGATCCTGAGTTTTAGGAACCAGGGGATTCCAGGATAGAGCAAATGGGCCATAGCAGAGTATGAGGCTGACTATGGGAGGGCCCCTTAGTGGTGTTCATGAACACAGCATATTCTGGAAGTCTTCCCCAGCTAACATTTTAGATAAAAAGAGGAAACTGTGCTTAAATAAAGGACCTTGTCTCTTAGGGGTCACAGGATCATTTAGGATTGAGAAGAGATGAATTTTGAGCGTTATGTAGTGAGCATGGTGGCTGCTCAATACATTTTGATATGTGTTAGTAATGTAAAATGTAGAAACTGTTCATTGTGTTGTGCGACTTTAGATTGTAGTCTTAACAGCTCCAGGTATCCAGAGGAGCAGGCTAGCCATGAGTGAAGGTGTAGGTGTGTGTGTGGGAGGTGATTTATTCTCTCAGCCTAGTTAATAATGGTCATCACGTCTATTTTAGTCTCAGGGTATTCAATAGCATGAGTACTACTGAATCAGGTGTTGAAATGTAGAGATCTTTTTAGAATGTAGAAATTTAATGAATTTATCATGGAGTCCTTGCTTCTCCTTAAGGTGAAAGGTCATGCTGGTCCACACCCTCACGTTGGCATCCAGCCTACTTCTCATTCTCTGAAATGGATCATCGTGTGCACCCCCATATCAGCTCTTTCTCTGTTTCAGCTTTGGCTGCTGGGTGTTTCAGAGCTCGGGGTAAGAGTGTGGGGTTTTGAGCTTTCTGCCATAGCTCATCCTGATGGTAATTCTGCCACAATCCTTCGCTTGTTTGAATGAATGATTTCATTTTTGAAATCTAATGTCCTGAATGCTTCTGTCTCCCATTATTTATAACAGGCATCACAAGTAGCAAAGAAGGTGTTTCTCAGTCTGCTGCCTCTGATGATGCATGCTTTTTATGGGTGGGTAGAAAAGGAAAGGTAAATGGATGACTTACAAGGAAGTTGAAGTTATTTACAGATTTTCAATTAGTGGATTCCTAACCAAGAAACTTATTTTTCCCTGGCAAAGTTGAGTTGTTTTAATAAATAAGCTTTATTTTTCTAGAGTGCATTATTTGGGACTATAGTAATTTTTATTTTGCTGAGGGATTGTTTCTTTTGTGACATTTTGCTTCTTTTAGATGTCTCTTATAGAGTTGGAATTTGATGAATTGGTTTGTAACATTAAATGAGGGAGGAAAGTCAGAAGGTTTGTTTTCACCACAAGAGTGCTTGAACTTGAGTTTGCTGGGCTTAGTAGATGCTATGTTGTAGGCTGGGTCAGTAGGCTCAGCCTGGGACTCAGCCTTTCCTTCCTTCCATGGACCACACTACCTGCTGAATGCTAAGGTGTTCTTCATCTACCACCCTAGAAAGAGCAAACCATGGTGAGGCTTCAGCTTTCCCCTTTGCATCCACTGTCTGCATGCTACATGCTAAGCACTGATGCTCTCGCTTGGGAATGAGGAGGGCTTTGAAGTCTGCCGCTTGTGGGCATCGGGAAGATTAAAGCTGTCTGTGGAGCTGGCAGGTGGAGCTGGCAGCCAGGCTGCTGGTGCATTGCTCCTGGTTGCCGTTGTTTCTAAGCTTGTTGGGGTCCTGTCTACCTCTGCCACCCCTCTCTTCCCCCAACTTCTGATCTTATAGCTGGATCTTTTTCTCCAGAGAACAGTTTGTTACTAGTGAGGCCTGGAATGATGCGTTGACTCACTTACTAATGTATTTTAATATTCTCCTGTTACCTGCCCCTCCTTCTGTTTATGTTACAATTTAACACATAATGATGTTTTTCTTTTCAAGAAATCATTTTAAATTCGTATTTTATAATTCTTTAAGATACTTATGTGGTTCCAAAATATAATCTAGAAAACAAAATACTGCTAAAGGAGCCAGCTTCTGTCTTTGGTTTCTCTCCTCCAGTAAGTGTCCACTTCAAATTTATAACTTCTTTTCTTTTTTTTTTTTTTTAGAAGTAAATAATAAATACATTTTGAGAAAGGTTGCACTCCGTAGCCTAGCCTACCCTCGAACTGACTCACATTTGTGATCCACCTGCCTCACTTTTAAAAGTGTTGGGATTACCCATGTTGTGAATCCACATCGGACTTATTTTTTTTTATTTTTGTCTTTACTTTGTGTGTGTATGGTATGTATATACAAACAGATATGCTATGTTTATAGGTAAAATATAACTGGGGTGCCTGTATGTCTTTCTCCATGAATGTGTCTTTCCTATTTCTCTAGCTATACACTTATGTACCAGTGTGCACACTCAAGCTGCTCTTTCTCTCTAGGCAGAGAGGAATTGTGGGAAAGGGTGGTACATGATTGGATATTGCTAAAGTCGTGAAGAGGGATGGAGACCTTTGTTGTTACCTTTTAACTTTTGTAAACCCTTGCTTAGCTGCTCCCCAGCCCCCTCCACCCACCCATACTTACACTTGCCTGCAACGGTACTGCGGCTGTCCTAGGAGAGACAGCTTTCTGTCCTGTGGCTTTCTGAAAAACTCCTCTTTCGTATATGCTGGCCCAGATGAATGATAGGAGGAAGTGCTGTCTCTGGTTTCAAAATGAGTTCAAGCCCTGTGTGGGGACTTTCCAGGCGAGAAGGTGCTTTGCTGGGCGGTCACCTTGTAGAGCGAGATCTCAGCAGCTGGGCCGCAGCCAGCCCAAGCAGGCCTCTAGGCTGAGAGCAGGGTTTGGAAATTGCTGACTCTGGTTTGTGCATAGCTTGGGATGAATAAGGAAATGTCTTTCAGGTGGAACCAGAACTGGGGTTTATCCATGGAGATAAAGAATGTGTTCTCTTAGTTTATGTTACTCCCTGCAGACACATACTTAAGAAATGATATGCAGCTTCTGCAAAGCCTGAGAAGTGTGTGAAGAAAGGACCTCAGGTGGCTTTGTGCAGTACATTGTCACCATTGAGGGTTTTAATCTTTAAAACATGAACATCTTTTTATAAGATGCCCATTGTATATGAAGTAAGTACAGTTATCTGATATCTGTGCGTGTGATATTATTTGGTCAGTTTTTAAAAGTTAACATTTCTGAAGACACTGGCAGGTGCTAATAGTCATTGTGTGTCTCCTGTGACACATCAGTTATCTCAGGAATCAAAACCACCTTTTGAAACATACCTAAGATATCTTTGTTTGTCAAGAACCGGAAATGATCCCCAGATTACCCTGGTGCACACCCTTGTCATGCCCGCTGAGCTGTGTCGCCTCAGCTTGCTCACTCCTCTTGTTCTGAAGCTCAGCACAAGGGGTTCCTCCCAGTAGAGTTACTCGGTGACCATTTCTGCCCGGGTAGCAGCCCGTGCTGGGGTGCAGCCTTTGGTGCTCAAATGGCTGGGAACATTGCCCCGAGAAGACCTGGGCTCCGAAAACTTGACCTTGTAGGGTGAAGTAAAGATCTCATCACCAAATTTTTGAAAAAAAAATTATGATTTTCCTTGTTAGAAAAGTTGTTCACTTCCTGTAGCTGGACTAAATGCCTTTGTATTTCACAGCTTTAGAGATTTACTTCATTTTTAACTCTCTGTGTGTGTGTGTGTGTGTGTGTGTGTGTGTGTGTGTGTGTGATGAGCATGACTGTCCACCCATGCCCAGGGAGACCAGAGGTATCAGATGTCCCTGGAACTGGAGTGACAGGTGTTTGTGAGCCACTTGACATGGGCACTAGGAACCAACCTTGGTCTTCTGTAAGAACAGTCCATGCTCCTAACTGCTGAGCCGTTCCTCCATCACCCACTCTGCAGTTACTTTCCCCGGATGAGAGACTTTCTGTGCAGCTGCTTTAACCCATTCTCCTCTGAGGTGGAGGAGGCAGGCAGTGTCGGCAGTGACCTAGTTCTCTAGTATCTGGTGTTTCAGAGCAAAGTGTGTGAGAGGCAAGGTAGATAGTTACTGCTCTCCTAATGTGCTGTATGCCGAGAGAGGTGTGTTTGTGCTCTGTCTTGCCAAACTGTACTCATTCTTTAAAAATTGAATTCTAAGTGCCAGTTTCTAGTTAGGTTTCCTATCATCGGGTTTGTGAAAGGTCAGAGCAGCAGCAGCAGACAGACAGATGCAAACAGTGAGGAAAAGAGGATCATGGGAAGGGAAGTCCAGCGAGTCCACCAAGTACTGAGTGCTGACCCAGCATAAAAAGTACCACCTGTCTCCCAAGACAGGAGACCGACAGAAGAGCAACAAGCCCGGAGCATGGGTTCATGGAGTGATGAGGTTCCGTGGAGCTTAGAAAGGGCAGAACCAGGTTGTGACTGAAGCCAGGTGGCAGTAAGGTGCTGTGGCTGAAGGTAATACTTTCTGCAGCTGGTGTATGTCTGGGCAGAAAAGGACAACAAGTTTCCTTTTCCGGCCCCATGAGTTCTCCTGCAGTGAGGAAGGCCATGGGAATGTAGGAGGGAAACCGTGCTGGTGGCTGTGGCTTTCAGCTTCACCACAAATGTGATTCAGATGAAAATCTTGATATCATAGTGAGCGGGACGTCCGTCTTCGGGTCGTAGCAATCGTGGTGTTGATCACCCGGGAGCAAAATAAAAATGGGTGATGTTGAGAAAGGCAAGATTTTTGTTCAGAAGTGTGCCCAGTGCCACACTGTGGAAAAGGGAGGCAAGCATAAGACTGGACCAAATCTCCATGGTCTGTTTGGTAGGAAGACTGGTCAGGCCGCTGGATTCTCATACACAGATACCAACAAGAACAAAGGCATCACCTGGGGAGAGGACACCCTGATGGAGTATTTGGAGAATCCCAAAAAGTACATCCCTGGAACAAAAATGATCTTTGCTGGAATTAAGAAGAAGGGAGAAAGGGCAGACCTAATAGCTTATCTTAAAAAGACTACTAGTGAGTAATTTCACTGCCTTATTTATTACAAAACAAATGTCTCATGGCTTTTAATGTGTACCATAATTTAATTCATATATCAAAATTCACATCATGAATGGCTAACAGTGTTTCTGTTGGGACGGTCCTGATTTAAGTGGATATGATCTTTTTTAAAAATAACAATTCCAGTCACTATCACAGCTCTCCCTTTCTCAAGATCGGATTGGACTTACTAAAGTTATACTTTCCACAAAGATGGGGTGTCACCTCAAACCTGTTGAATGGTTTTATATTTAAATTTATATAACTGGGAATATGGATATGTTTAAACACTGGGAAAATTCTGTCACTCTCTCAGATACAAGAAGACTCACCTGTGTTTCAGTTTGTATTCACTGGCCTGTTACAGGCAATGGAACGCCAGGAAGCAACTGTCTATTCTTGACTTGATGATGTCATTTTAATTAGAATTCCCTGTCAAAGGATGCTGCCTTTCACCATTGAAAGGCACTTATTGTGGTCTATGTATAATATCAAATAAAGAGTATTTAGCACTTCTTTAAAAAAAAGAAGGAAATCTTGATATTAGCACAATGCTCATTGCCTATTTAAAAGCAATGTTATTTTTTCCCCTGATCAAGAATCTCACTAGAACAATAAGGCAGTGTACATTTTCATTGACCTCCATGCTGAAATGTGAGCTCCCAATGGTTAGTACCAGAAAAATGGGTCATCTTGCCTTTCCCCGTTTCAAGTAGAGATAACTACACTTGAAAGTTAATGGCTTTCGTGCTTTCACAGCTCATAGCTCTCAGCAGTGTATAAAAAGTGCCTTCTCTGAATTCACTTACTTTAATCTATCAGTTTTGGTGACGATTTGAAGTATTGTCTGTAGTGTTACTCTTGGTTCAGTCATTTGCCTGATGACCCTGTAAATAACTAGCTTGATACGAGGGTCCATGCTTTAGGAAGAACAGTATGCTGTCCTTCCTTCCCCCCATGGGTGGACGTAGAAGTTCATCAGTCTGTGCTCATTGAAGAAGAATTGAAAGGTCATATACTGAGGGAATTATAGTCATTCATAACTGTATCATACGGAAGTAACTGCTAGTGCTTGTAGTTCATGTATGTGTGTTCATGTGGCTACATGTACACTAAACATAAACATTTCCACATACTTGTATGAGCGTAAATGTGTAAAGTGTAGAGCACAGCTGACACGGGGCAGCAAGTATCTTTCCAGTGCTCCCCCACCACATGACTGGTGACTAGTATTGTCAGTGCCACCACAATGACTGCACTGTGCTGTCCCCTGACTGTTGTAATTGGCTGTGTGACTAGATGGCTTCTGTTGTATCTACTTGGTACTGTGGAAGCATTGTCATTTTTTTTCTCTTTTCTAGTTAACTAGTATGACTTACTGAAGTGCATTTTTTGATTAAGAAAAATACCACACTTTTCTTCTTTATTAGAAGTTTGAGCATTTGGGCTGGGATGTGATTCCATGGTAGAGCATGCACATTTCCTTTGAGGACCTAATTCAAGATTATTTCATTTTATCTTGCAATAGTTACAAGAAAAATTTTTCATTTTAAATACCAAATTTAGGAACGTGTCTATTTTCCCTTTGCAGAGTTGGGGGTGGAACCCGGGACCTTATGTGTTCTAGGTGGGTGCTGTAGTGCTGGCTGCAGCTCCAGCTGAACACCATCCTTATCAGCCTCGATCTTCACGTTTCATTCACTTTTTCATGGTCTTGTCTCCATGTTAGGGCTGCTGTTAGGGGAGGATGGGAATTTCTTTAGTGCTTGCTACCTCCTAGGATGGTATAATATTTGATAATTATATAAATGATGATAGAATCATATGAAGAACACTGATAACCAATGTTAACAGTGTGCTATGGGATATCTATTTGATAAATCTGGAAAGAAAAGGGAAAAAAAAACTACAATTAGAGTAATTGCTTTTGGGCTAGGGAGATGGCTCAGTTGGTAACGTTCCTGTCTGTCAAGTATAAAGACCTAGCACCTATGCAAAAGAGCTGGGTATGGTGAGTAGGCAATCAGGCTGATCCTTGGAGCTCATTGGCTAGTCAGTCTGCCAATTGGTGAGCACCTGGTTCAGTGAGAGAAACCCTATCTCAGAAGATAAGATGGAGAGCTATAGAGGAAGATCCGTCGTTATCTCTGGCCTCCATGTGCGCATACAATGTATATATATGTATGTGTGTGTGTATATATACACACCTCCACACAAAAAATTAATTCTTTGATAGTAAAGTCTATCATTCCTTCATTTATGTATTTATAAATAGCACCATCTCTCTGTATAGCCCCAGGAGGTCTAGAACTCACTGCCCTACTGTCTCAGCCTTGAAGTGCTAGGATTGTTGTTTCTAATTAAAGTAGAAAATCTGAGTGTTGTATCCAAGGAGTTGCCTGAAATCAAAAGACACAGCATGGAACATATATAAAAAAAACAGGTAGTGTGGAGGGCTGGAGAGATGGCTCAGAGGTTAAAAATACTGGCTGCTCATCCAGAGGACCTGAGTTCTATTCCCAGCCCCCCCATGGTGGCTCACAACCACCTGTAACTCTAGTTCTAGGAAATCTCACCCTCTTCTGGCCTCCACAGGCACTGCATGCACCCATACACAAAATAAAAATAAAATGAAGAATAAATTAAACATGTAGTATGAAGAACACTAATTCTTTTGTTTGAATATTTGATTTCTGGACTGGAATATTTTATTTTAAAGCTATTAAATTTCAGAATATAAATTGAGTTATTTCTGTCAGCATCCTAGATTTGAGGCAGGAGATTTTACTGCGATGATTATAAGGCCTTTCTGTGCTTACAAAACAAGTTATCCAAAATAAGCCGAATGACCGAAATCAGTGTGTCTAGTTCATAGCCCAGGACAAGACAAGCATCCTCTAAGTCACTCCTGTTTGTAAGTGGGCACAGTGAAATATTGATGGGAACCATGCATCCTTGTACTGCACTGTGGAGCAGACGTGGGTAAATGAGCCCTTTCTTACACATCTGATTGCTGAAGCCATGTGTAAGGTTAAGAAGACTGGGGCCGTCGTTCTGGGAGATTAGATTAAACCTTGGAGCAGTTTCAGGGATGTGTTGCCCATGCTACAGTGGAAAGCTCTACACCTATGTTCCTGCAGACAACATTTATTTGACTTCATATATTTTACATGCACATACAAGCATGCGTGCGCGCTCGCGGACACACACACACACACACACACACACACACACACACACAGGAGCATGCATGCATGCACACACGTATGTTTTTTAAAGAGGAATGAAGGTAGGAGAGGAAGGATCCAGGACTTGGAGGATGGTAGTGAAGGGTGGATTTGATCAAAATAAAATGTATTCTTATTTGCAAGGGAAAAAATAAAGAAGAAATTTGAATGCATATTGCTGGGTAGAAGGTGCCAACTTGAAATGGTTACATACTGTGTGAATCCAGCTATGTGGCATTTTGGAACGGATTACCTGTGGAGACAGTAAACACATCAGGTTGTGGAGAGGGAGAGATACATGGGTGGGGCCCAGAGGATGTTAGGTGGTGAAACTGTTCTGTATGATGGGTGCCAGTGCTGCCTAAGTGCTGGTGTATAGAGCTTTTGTCATAATACGTGGAATGGACACCAGGAAATAATGGAGTGTTGATTCTGGCTTTGGTGATGTGACACTTCAGTTTAGGTTCTTTGGCAGGTGGTCCTCTGTGGTGTGGTGCTGGATGTCTAGATGCTGACAGTGGAGTAAGTTATGCTTGTACGATGGGGGTATATAAGAACTCTACTTTCCAAATGAATTTTGCTGTCAATCTGAGACTCCATGAATGTACATCCATGCCCATGAATGTAGCTGTTTTTATAATGAATGCAATACAAATAGATTTAAAATACTAATTTTATGTAATTTTTATTATTGATATGTTTCCCACACCAGCAGAGCTACTGTCACTTGGAAGACAGGTCCTTTGCTAAAGAGAGAGTCTTATGCTTGAGCCAATTGGCAGTCCACTGCATGAAAATCAAATCTCACCCTTGTCCTCCTCCATAGTCTGGTCAGAAGATGGCCTTGCTGCTCATCTGCATGTCCCACAATCCAATTGCTCATCTGCATGTCCCACCATCCAATGTGAAAGGTCTTGAGGGCATCTCAAGTTTCTTTCCCTTTCTGTGATCAAAGACTTGCAGGCAGGAGGTCCCCAGGACAGCTAGTATGCTGCCTCACTGTCAGCAGCGGGCCTCCTGTCCTGGAGACTCTGTACCATGTGACTAGTAGTGTAGCTAGAGTTTTTTCCTCCGGGTCCTGCCAATCCCCGGCAGTCCCATAGCCCACTTATAAAATAGACATACAGATGATTATATTATTTAAACTGCTTGGCCATTAGCTCAAGCCTACCATTGTCTATTTCTTACTCTTATACTCAACCCATTTCTGTTAATCTGTATGTTGCCACATGTTCTGTGGCTTTACCTGCTGCCTTTACATGATATGCTCCCTGGATGGCAGGCTGGTGTCTCCTCCTCTCCGCCTTCCTGTTCTCTCAATTCTCCTCTCTGTTAGTCCCACCTATACTTCCTGCCTGGCTACTGGCCAATCAGTGTTTTATTTGATCAATCATCCACAGCATAGTAGCATTTCCTGATATGCTCAAGGTTGTTTGGGATGCTTCTCTATTGAGTATTTGGTAATACAACTCTTTCTGAGTGGATTTGAATGATGGGTAGAAATGTTAGTTTGGGGGAAAGGAGGAACAGGAAGAGGATCTCTATTTCTTTAGGACCCTTCATGACAATCAGTAGTAAGATGTGATAAGTGCTGAATTTAAAGTTTATAAGTCCCTAAAGCCAGCATGTTGAATTGTCCTGTCTCTGTCATGTGTGCGAGTAGGAAGACATCTAGGAAGTCAGGCAACTTACATTTGTTTGAAACTTTGCCTTCGTGCTTGGAAAACCATATGCAGAAATTCAAAATAGGTCATTGTCAATTAAAAATGGCGCTGTAATGGCAGGGCTCTGACTTGAGAGCACAGGCCAGTGTCAGTACTGCTGGAGACTTGGAAAATGTGTACAATTTATCTGTATTAGCATTTGAATGCAATACTTAGTGGGAATACTAAAGATGTAGTTTTCTTAAAATAGTGTTCATCCAGCTAGTGAATTCACCCAGCTGGAGCTTAGAGAAATTGGTAAAGTTAAAAGCAGATGATGTATTGCAGGGCCACTTCTAAGTTACCTGTCTCTTTTGAAGTTGACTCATAAATGAAATCCTAGAATTATTTACCTTATAATTAAAAGAAAGGCCACAAAACATTCATTTAGAAAGGATTATTGTTGTTGTTGCATTTCTGATGGTAGGGTTATGAAAATGAATAAAACCTAGCTTTTGTCTTTCAAATCTAGCCTGTAAGATCATATATGAACAAATACCTTGTTTGGGGGTATTGAGTTCTAGAAATAGAGCCATTGGGTGGGAGCTGGATAGTCCATATACTCTAGGCCTATGCCTACAGGCTGGGCATGCAGGGCAGTTTCCTCCCGCTCCCTGAGGTGGCTGCTGCGGGGACTAGTGAGTAGCACAGGCCACATTGAGTGGCCTTGTTAGCTTGAAAAGGAAGAGCTTCCCAGTGTGCATGCAGGTGTGTGTGCATTTAATAGCTCACACTCACTGTGCAGCTAGCAGCTGTTTAAATTACACAAAGATTCTGAGTTTCAGTCTTACTTCTGTAGGGGCATGTGGTGGGAATGGGGATATTAGAAGCAAAGCAGGCAGTAATTTCCGTGGGTTTTGATCGGATTGTGTCCCTGTGTCATCTGAACTCATATACACTTGCTCTGAACTCAGGGTAAAGGTCTCGATCCTCTCATCATGCTGATCGATCCCTTTGCCACTTCCCTCGCGTGTCCTGCTTTGAACTTGAACTTTAGAAGCACTGGCCTCCTTCCCTTTGCTTTCCCTCGAATCCTGTTCCATTTCCAGGAGCCACACTGCTCTGGGGCTCTTGAGTCTGTTTGGTCTGACTCCTCTGGTCACTCCAGGTGTCCTCTGGAATGCTGGTAGGCCAGGCTGGGCTTAGCTGTTTGAGAGACAGCTTCCATGGCTCCAGGTGACCCTCCTGTCTGTTCCCAAGCATCAGAGTGCCTAGCACATTGATAGGACTTATTAAATGCTTGTGGAATAATTAAATGAAAGTTTTGCTTCCTATTTCATTTTTGTAATTTTTTTGTGCATACATATGTATGTAGGTGCATGTGTGCATGCTTTTGTGTGTGTGTGTGTGTGTGTGTGTATTTAATTAACTATTTATTCTGTTGTCTTTGAGACAACCCAGTATTTAATAACAGTGTACAGGAAATATATATTTTTGTTATAATATGTATATTAAAACATTCTTTTTATTATATATTTATTATTTGAAACAATTTTTAACTTAAATATATTTTGAACATATTCTTCTCTTCCCCCAAGTCCTCCCAGATCCTTCCCTAAGACCTCAATTTTTGCTGTATCTTTTGCTCTAAAGCAATTGTAAAACATATTCTGATGTGACCATTAATACCCGCCAGTTATTAATATGATGCTGTAGATGAAGACCCTGTCACTGTGATCTCTGTAGCCATTCAAAGTGGGCACCAGTGTTGTCTTTTTAACTATAAATTCAGGAAATAAACTTGAAACAGTTTAAATACAAAGTGTTAACAGCTAAGGGGTTTCTGACCAATCTGTGATTCCTGTGGGATTCTGACTAGATAATTGACTGGTTGTTTCAAAAAGCAATTAAAAATAACTTGATTTTTCTAAATAAATGTCAGTCTCCAAAGGAGGCAGTATGTATTGGATGTGGTTGGTTTGGGATCATTATAATGGATGGGCAAGGTCTCTTGTCTCCATCTCTGTAGCCAAATTGCAGGCTAGCTAAACTCTTAAAGGACTCTTATCTAGAAACCCAGATACAAAGGGTCTTGCTGAGACACTGGGTTGGGAATTGGGACTCAGCAAATTGCAGTTGTCTTTGGATCTTCTGTCAGGTTATGTAAGTGGTCAAACAAATGGATTTTTAACTCTGATTTTCCTAAGTTCAGAAGGATGTTCTGGAGCACAGGACGAGGAATGCACAGCTGTTACTTTAAGAAGGAAATTAAGTCTGGAGGGAAAGCAGGCTGTTAGGACTGCTGACATTTGTGGCCTCCTTTCATTTGCGTAAGAGGTGGACTGGCTTCTCTGTGGCTGCGGTTGCCATGGAGAGGTAGTGGGGGAGGACTCCCAGGACTGCAGCCTGCCAGCCAGTGAGCAACAGAGCTGCCTCTGAGTGTGACGTGAAGGGGCTGGGAGCTCAGGTGTGCCAGCACACAGATAATGAGGATGGCTGACCTGCCATGGCTGGTAATGTGACTGTGCACATACTCATGGGTGTGTGTGTGTGTGCATGTGTGACTGCCTGAGGTTTGCTATGTGAATGGAGAAGAAGCTTGTGTTGTTGTGTGTTTCCACCCTTTGATGTGATTTCCTCCACTTGATTTGAGTTGATGAAGAGTTTAAGCAGTTAAACCAAATGTGAACACTGTTTATACTAAGAAACTAGTTAACTTCACCTGGCTTGTTTGCATCTAGATATCATCTTTTAGCAAGGCATAAATAATACATGCACTCAGAAAAATCTAATATGGTAGGCTGAACGGTAACCAGAAAGGAGTGCGTTACTAGCTGCAAATATTAACACATGGCTGTCTAGAGCGGTGCAGCTCGCTAATGCAGGAGTGACAGTGAGGTGGAAGATGATCTGCAGAGCATGCAGAGGGAAAGAAGCAGGTGTTCTGAAGATGAATGTGCTGCATCTTAAGATGAATTTTGATCTTTGCTATTAATATTTTTTGAGGGAATCATTTAATGTCAAATAGAAAATCATTAATAGTATGAGTTTCTACTAGGTACTCATTATGGCTTCTGTTGCTCTGATGTAAGATGCCTGTTGGACAGGAAGCTGCATGAATTTTAATTTTTGTTTTCTTGTGGATTGGTAATTTCTTAATGACTTTATTTTATTTTTAACTATGTGTATATGTATGTCCCTGTGGAGGTATGTACATGGGATTGCAGGTGTCCAAGGAGGTTAGAAGTGTCAGATCTCCTGGAGCTGGAGTTCTGGGTAGTTGTCAGACGCCCAGTCTGAATGCTAGGGACTACGGAGGGTCCTCTGGAAGAGTGGTCTGTGCTCTGAACTGTGGGACCATCTCTCCAGTCCCGTGATTGGAAATTATAACTCAAACTCTGAAGTACTATTTAAGAAAATATTTCTAAGTAAAGATATGCTTCTTTTGAGGAAACACATCACGTATTAAGTTTATCAAAGACAGTGAAGTTCATTTGACTTTTAGTTATCTGAAGAAATCTCAATAAGGGCTGATTATTAATTCTGTTTTATAATAAAGAATTGAAAATGTTATAGGTGGGAAAATAAACTGAGTAGTTAACACACACTAGAGTTTAGTTTAAGAGCGATAACTTACTCTGCCCAAAATAGAAATCTTGGGGGAGGGCAAAAAGGAAAGGAGCTAGGGAAAGGTGTGTGCATCTCTGTAGCCCTCAGTAGAAGCAGGGCAGTCATGAGTTCAGGGATAGCCCGTGTTGTTTAGTCACAGTTGATTGCACACTCTGTCTTAAAACCCCAAAGCTGGAGATGTGACTTGGTGATGGAGTATTTGCCAAGCATGTGAAAGGCTCCTTGATGCCCATTCTCACCCAAAGAAATAGATTATAACAGAAGATTTGCAGAATGTAAATGTGTATTATATCATTTATTTGGAAAGTATCATTTCAACTTAAAGTATCTCAGACACTTTAGTAAATATTGAAGACTTTATATATGTAAAACCCTTCTTTAGATGACAGCCTTTCTTGACATCTTGGAAAGTTCTGTGATTTTTATGTGCTGAGATATTGTATCTTAAAGCATTTCCTTATGTTTAAATTATACTACCTAAAGTTGTAAGCATTTGTAAATTATATGCAGATGTTGATGGAGTCAGTTTTAATTTTCTTAATTTTAATCCCATGATACACCTTTGTAATTAAAATAGAAATAAAATTAATTTTCTCAATTGACAAGTATGAGAAATAACATTAGAATTTTTATGGAGGTCATCATTGATGGCACCCAACTACTTGCTAAGTACTATTCTGAATGTACTGATGCTTTTAGAGCCTCTTGCAACATTGTGAGGTAGATGCTGCCTTCTCTCCCGTTTTACCAAAGAGGAAACTGGAGTTTGTTCCAGTGTCGCAAAGACAAAGAAAGATGGATGAAAATTTACAGCTCGAAGTCCTTACTGGCAGCAGGGAAAGCGTTCTACTCAGGTGTCCCTTCTCCTTCGGTACCTCCATTGTCTGTGCTGAGTGAGGGAAGGAGTTTCTTCCTCATGGTTTAGTTTTCTCAAACTTGGGTCAGTGAACACACATGAGCACGTTAGTGTTGACCGGGAAACCTCCACGGGATTAGCTGTTGTTTGCACATACTGTTTCACATGATAAAACTTAAGAGACTAATCCCCACAATTTTTATTGCCTTATTTGAAAGCAGTTAAAAGTAGGAATACGGAGAGTATGGTAATGTCACACTGAACCTTTTCAGCTCCTTCACTTACTGATTTTCAACAAGCTTTCTGTCCTTTGCAGGCAGCCATTGGAGCTGAGCTGTCTGGAGACTGTCCTGTATCTGGTACGATACTGAGCAGACACACTGGCCTCTTCTAGTCAGATACCAGTTACAGCCTCTGTCCCTCAGTTGTAAAAAATACAAATGTCTCCAGATATTGCCAAATGCCTTTTAGGGGACAAACTTATTCCTGGCTACAACCACACGTTGAGTTATGTGGGCAGCATAGATCAGTAGCATCACAGGACAATGAGTTGGGACAAGGACATTAACAAAGATGAGAAAGATGAAGCTTTCACAAGAATGGCATGAGAGAGGAGGCTGGCTTGTACGGCTGCTGGGGCCACATGCAGTGTGGAAAGGAGGGTAGCTCAGGGCATGCCTGTGGCAGAGAGACCCAGAGAAGGTCTACTCAGGAGGTGGGGGCGGACTTGGATACATAAGATGCCTGGCTTGAAGAGGTATTTTAGAGGTAGAACAAGAAGACTTGGGGTTTTCCATATTGTTGCCCTCCTGACAAGGAATAGAGGACATTGAGCAATCTGCAGGACTGACTGGCCACTGAGGGAAGATCTGGCAAAGTCTGCCTGGAACTCACGAGTATTTTGTTGGAATATTAGAAACTGCTGAATATCTCAGACCTTCATGAGTCTTGTGGCCTTGGTCTTCAGTCACTGACTGCCATGTTTAAAATTAAGTATTGATTTGCCAGATGGCAGATTAACTGTGATCTTGGGAAATGAAATAGACGTGGCCTCTTCTTATATCTACTTACAGGAAATAACTTGTTGGACACCAAATAAATATATTGTTCTCAAGTCATCACTGTGAGGTTTATAGATTCATTTAAAAAAGTCCTTTCCCCCTGGGCTTCTGCATTCCTTCTTTCTTAACATACAGAGGCAGGGGGATAGGTGTTTGAGACACTACCTCAAAACAAAGAGAAAAACAACATTGAAAACATATCCAGACAAATAACATGAAAGATAGAAAGGATCCACCCCAAAACTTAAGGTTTGCCTAAGACCACAAGTCATAATGGACAAATGAGATAAAATTAAATATCACATCACATTATATGGAGTAGATGAAGTTCTGTGTGAGGTGTGGGAAGGGAAGGAATTGATACTTTTCTGGAATTGTCAACAGGCATTTCTGTGAGTTGGGATGCAAAACCAGGATATATCCCCACCATGGAGTTGAAAACTTCATTGAGTTGTAAAACACCCAAGGCAGGAGGAGATGGGTTGGTGCATATTACAGTGGCCCCAGTGAGGGTCAGGACAGGTCTCCACGGGCACAGAATATTGAACATCACATAGGGAAGATAAGAAATTGCCCGTTAGACAGGGTGCCTTTCTGGTGTACATGAAGAATCCAGACATTTGTGTGTATAGTACAGTGTCTGCAAGTTCACACTGAGAGTTACTGTGCCTGGATTAACCTGGCACTTCCCATGTTAATGCTGCAAGATCATTTCTGTAAGGCTGCAGTTTGTGCCTTTAGAAAGACCAAGGGCACGTAGCTATCCTCTGCCCTGTTGGCTCTCTCCTCCTCTACCCGCTACCCTCCCCATTTCCCCCATTGTACCCTCCCTTCCCTCTCCTCCACCACCTCCTTCTGCTCTTCCATCACCCCTATTCTCCTTTCTCATTCATTCCCTGGTGCTGTGATAGACAAGTGTTACCAATGAGTCATGGCTCCAGCCCCTAAGAAGAAATGCTCTCAGTGGCAGGAAAACAGCATGTGCTATCTCCATTCCTTTATTTAAAGCAGTGCATGTACATTGATTTTGTTTTGCTGGGTTATTTATAGCTCAGGGACTTAGGAAATAGTGAACCTTATCAGCTATACTATTATCAAAGTAATAATATCTCATCTCTCCTGCCTGTGCTGCCCAACACTAAGTTCCATGATTTCCCATGTCTGGGCATTTGCTAATGCATTTTCCTCATGCTTTGCTTCATATGGCTTCTGTGATGCACTTAGACTCCCAGGCCAGTGAGAATGGCTGATAAATGGCTGGCAAGCCATCTTGGGTTTGGTTAGATAAGATAGGCCCATGCATAAGAAGTTCCAAGTCTAATTACTGTCACTTGTGGCTCTGAGGTGGCCAAGTGTGGCCTTTTGTGAGCCACATGAAAGCTCCTTTTCTTGACTGCAATGCCTCTTGAAGCACATGAATCCTCGGAGTTCCTTGGCTTAGGGAGATTAGATTGAAATTTTCATGCATTGCAGATTTGATCATAAATATTTGTGTAGAGGCACTTAAATGCACTAAGAACTTTCAACACTCTCATAATTTTCCGTGAGCTGTTATGTCAAGGTAACTGTGAAGATATATAAAGATTGTACATATGACATTGGGATGGCGGCTTCATTTCAAACAAGGGTGTATTCATATTATGTATAGCACATATCTGTATATAATACATATACACATACAAAATATATGAACTGTTACTAATTATTTAGGCTAGTGGCTTGTAAAGATGATGTAAGTAGATGGTAAACAATTTTTTCCCTTAAAATGTGACTTCATGTATTTTAATAGGCAGATCTGGTGATAATGTTTCATAACTATTAGTTATTTGAAAACTAGTTTAGGGGCTTTGTCAGAGGCTGGCCAGTAATAAAGAGCTGGCCCTTTATTTAATGATTGGCCGTTAGTATTAAGAACACATGGTTGAAGCCTCCAAGTTTCTGAAGCTTTAAAAATAATTTTCTGTTTTTAGTAAAGCATATCACTCAGTAACTAATACTGTTTGCATTTGAAGTTACGGCAATTGTAGAAAATTGGTGATCCGAAATAAACATTTAATCTATTTATAGTCATCAAACAAAACAGTGAAACCCTGTGACCTTTTCCCTGTACCTCCCATGGAAGTCCAGCTGTTTGCTCACTTATCATACTGAAAGGGTGGCAAGGACCAGTTAGACACTGTAGTTCAGTTGAAACTTTTTCAGTTTGGATTTGTTGTTGTTTAGTGTGTGTGTGTGTGTGTGTGTGTGTGTGTTTTGTTGTTATAAAATGTAAATTCTTCCCTGCTTTTGCAGAGCTATATACTGTGTAGAACAATAAGGGATCACTGCATTTGTCTGAATCCAGTGTCTGGATTATTGGGCATGCCAAGGGCCATATGTCCAGTGGGGTGCTAGAGACAGTGGTGAGGATCACTGCCCGGCCTCTTCCCGTGGGAACTCCTGGTCTGGTGGGGGTCCTTGCAGTAAAATGAAATGACCACTGTGGAAAAGAGACACCAGATCTCAGGAGCTGTGGGACTGAGTACCTGAGCATGGCTGTCGGCTCTGTCTCAGAGAGCTCTGTAATGGTATTGTTTTGGCTGATTGTGATCACAGGTCCCCACATAAAAGTAACATCAGCAATTGATGACTGCAGCTGTTAGACCCAGTCTGTTGTTTTTGGGTTTTTCCCACTTGTACCACCTACACGCACTGTTTCACATCCTCTTTTGGTTCTCATGGTTGCGGGGGTTATCATTTGGAAAATATGCCAATTGGGTTATGTGAAGTCAATGAACATAGTTCTTAATTGACTTTGGAATGTTGACTGACATTTTGACTAAATTAAATGAATATCTTAGAATATTTATAATAGTATTATGATGGTTAATCTTGTTAACTTGGTGGGGGTTAGAATCACCATAGAAACAAACATGTGGGTGTTTCTATGTGGGATTTGCTAGATGAGGCTAATTGAGGTGGGCCTACCCACCATAATGTAGGTGGCATCAATCTGGGGTCTGGGGTCCGAGGATGGATAAAAAGGAAAAAGATAGCTGAACATCCTCATTTGTCTCTGTGTTTCCTCACTTCAGCTGCAAGGTGACCAGCTACCCCCACTTCTGCCACCAGGCCTCCCACCAGGCCCCCACCAGGCTCCCCCCTAGGATTCCCCCCAGGATCCCACCAACCTCCCACCAGGCTCCTACCAGTCATTTCCACCAGGTTCCCCTCCAGGCTCCCACCAGACTCCCCACCAGGCTCCGCCAGGCTCCCCACCAGGCTCCCACCAGGCTCCCCTCCAGGCTCCCACCAGGCTCCCCTCTAGGCTCCCACCAGGCTCCCCTCCAGGCTCCCCCCTAGGATTCCCCCCAGGCTCCCACCAACCTCCCACCAGGCTCCCCTCCAGGCTCCCACCAGGCTCCCACCAGGCTCCACCAGGCTCCCCCTCCAGGCTCCCACCAGGCTCCCCTCTAGGCTCCCACCAGACTCCCCTTTAGGCTCCCACCAGGCTCCACCAGGCTCCCACCAGGCTCCACCAGGCTCCCACCAGGCTCCCACCAGGCTCCACCAGGCTCCACCAGGCTCCCACCAGGCTCCACCAGGCTCCACCAGGCTCCACCAGGCTCCACCAGGCTCCCCACCAGGCTCCCACCAGGCTTCCCACCATGGTACACTGTACCCTTGAGCTGTGAGCCAAAATAAAGCCTTCTTCCCATCAGTTGCTTTTCTTCATGTGTTTGTCTTAGCGACAAGGAAAGTGACTAATGTAGGTGCCTTTGCTGTTGGAAATTAAAATACCACTAACTGGGAGGAGGAAACAGACATCAAATACACAGTGAAAAAAAACGTTGCTTCTCTGAGGTTAAAGTGAATGTAAAGGCCACACCCAGGAGTCACTCGACTACTTATGAAATTTGACTTTATGAAAATCTACTTGGTTTTAGATGATTGTTAAGTCACCATCTAGTCAGTACCTTTTGAGTTTCTTGATGATTTTTAAAATTTTCTTGTAAGAATATTAAAACATAAATAAATCAATAATAAATGCAAGCTTATACAATATATGTAATACTATTTCAAATAGAATACATGTTTGTTATAAAACTTTTAACTTCTTCAGTATCAAAATATGACAAAGTACAAACTAAAATCCATTAAAATAAAAGAGAAATCTAACTCTCAATTCCCAGTCAGAATCCAAATGCTCAACTGTGAGCTGTGCTTGGCCTTCTCTGTCAGTTTTCATTCTGACATCTTTCTCTGGAAGAAGACCCATCCCCTTGGCCTACATTCCAGGTTCATTATCATGTGTGAGCTTGACTTTACATACATAACAGATCCTTTCTGATTTTAAATTCATTTTCCAGTTAGTCATTGATCTGTTGATTCCAAATGCTTACAGTTGACCACCATCCTCTCTCCCCATTATCCATAGTGCATGGCATCCCCAGACCCTAATTGAGTGCCTAAAAGGTAGTTTCAAACCTTCTGTATCCTATGTTGGTTGGTTCCTTATACATACACTTACCTATAGAAAGTTTTAAATTGTAAATTAGGGACAGTGGGAAATTATAATTACTACTAAAGTAGAATAATCTTCACAATATACTGTAATAAAGTTATTTACAACTTAGGAATTAGTTCTAGAATATTCCATCTAGTATTGGGTAACTGGAACCAGACGAGAAAACAGAACCACAGTTATGGGAGGCTGCTGTTCTCTCCTGTGTGTAAATGGTGTGAGGTGCTGAGTGCAGTGCTGGGCACAGGCCACCTGCCTGCAGAGCTTGTAGATGGAGCATCCCTGGACCTCGGCCTCTGGCATGAATCCTCTATGCTGTAGTTCCTGTCTGCTTAGTTCCCAAGACCCTCTCCTCGTCCCTCGGCACCTGCTTGCAGCTTTATGCTTCTCAAATGCTGTTCCTGTCCCTGCTGCACACCTTCCCCTACTCTCTTGAAGGAGCCTCTGCACCGCTGAACTCTCCATCAGCCCTCACACGCTCCTGTGTCCAACAGGAAGACAGAAGAAACCAAGAAGTGCTTATAGCAAAGAAGATGATTTCGGGTTTTCTAGAGAGTTCCATGGCAGATAATTGTCTTGCTCTTTGTAATGTGTAGTAGAAATCAGAGGCAGTTGTTTCATAATCAGGTAGTATTGGTCAGTAAACAATTTTGAGACTTCTGTGAAGTAGCATGAAATAATTCAGTGTCACTAAGATTCAGGATTGTAAAGTTTGCTATTTAAAGGTTGGCCTTGGGCTTGAGGGCACTTTAGAAGAGTTAATGTTCTGTCTTGTATTTTATTTATAAATGCATTGTTAATTTTGCTTGAAGCTGTCAGTTAACCCTTGAATCGAAGAAAAGTATAAGGCTGGGGAGATAGTTGAGGCAACAGAGGACCTGAATTCGGTCCTCTGAATACAAACAAAATAAAGCTAGAGGGGATGATACGAGGTTGCAGTCCCAGCGCCAGGGAGGCAGAGATGTGTTCCTGGGAGTGCCAGGCCAGTGAAAGACCCTCTCAAAAAAGAGGGAAATAAAGGTGGACAGCACCCGAGGAATGACATTGCCCCATGGCCCTCCCTCCAGGCTTCCCTCCAGCCTACACACACATGCATGAATAGCACACGCACGCACACCCAAATAATTATACATGTTAGCAAGAAGCAGATGGTAAATACTTTAGTCTTTGTGAGGCTCATATAATTTATGATGTTCATGTTATTTTTTTCCCTTTGCCTGTTTGTATTTAAAACGTAAGAAGCAAACTGTAGGGAACAGCCATAGGCTATGTTCTATCTATGGACCATAGCTATTGTCCTCTGCCACAGGTCCGTCTGCCGGCCTTTGTTTTCTCTTCACCGTGGACCCCCTTTCAGCAAAGCTTTTAACATTGATAGGCAAATTTCTCAACTTGTGTTCATGTGAAGTTATCTTTCCTTTTCCTTTTTTTCTGGCTGAAAAGGTGTAGAATTCAACTTTTTAAAAGTACTTAGGCGGGACGGTGGTGACGCACGCCTTTAATCCCAGCACTTGGGAGGCAGAGCCAGGCAGATCTCTGTGAGTTCTAGGCCAGCCTGGTCTGCAGAGTGAGATCCAGGACAGGCACCAAAACTACAAAGAGAAACCCTGTCTCAAAAAAAAACACAAAAAAACAAAAACAAACAAACAAACAAAAAACCCTTTAGTCCATGGTTCTCAACCTGTGGGTCGAAACCCCTGGGGTGTTAAGTGACCCTTTCACAGGGATTGCCTAAGACCATCTAGAACACAAATATTTACATTATGATTGATAACAGTAGCAAAATTACAGATATGAAGTAGCAATGAAAATAATTTTATGGCTGGGGGTCACCATAACACGAGGAACTGTATTAAAGAGTCGCAGCATTAGCAAGGTTAAGAACCACTGCTTTAGTCATTGGACATTCTGTGG
This sequence comes from Peromyscus californicus insignis, assembly GCF_007827085.1. NCBI lineage: Eukaryota > Metazoa > Chordata > Mammalia > Rodentia > Cricetidae > Peromyscus > Peromyscus californicus. The sequence continues at coordinate 22,460,571 of NW_026294606.1, read as the reverse complement.
GACCCCTCCCCATGCACACCCATTTGTGTGTGCATGTGTGTCTTTGTCTGTTGGCTGGCCAGTAACCCTCTGGACCGGTCTGTCACTGACCCACAATGCAGAGGTTATAGGGAGCTGCAGCCAGTCAGTTTTCTGTGGCGATCAGGACCCAAATTCCTGCTAGAATAGCAGACACTTTACCCAGCTGCCGTCTTCCCACCCCTTCCCTTATAGTCTGTTTCATTTGATATGACCGTGTGTGGTGTTCTTTGCGGTCATTTTTGGGACTCACCAAAGATGTTTTCAATCAAAATTGGGGAGAATTTAGCCAGTATTTTCTTCTCCCCAGTTCTTCTTGGGCGTTTTGATCATCCCCAGGTCTCTTTGTGTTTTCTCCCTTCGTGTGCCACACTGTCACGGTTCTCATGACACGTTGTTTCTAGGGGTTAGAGAGCTGTGTGAACAGTATTTCAGTCTCTGGACTGTCACTCTGGCCTCAGATCACTCAGAGCAGTGGTTCTCAAGCATCTGTGTTTTCTGGTGGTCTTAGGTGACCCCCAAAGGTTGAGAACCACTGCTCTAGAGTCACCCGCTGTGGACCTGGCATGGGCTGCTCTGGGAGTTGTCTTGCAGTTTCCCTGGTTTGTGCTGTCAGCCCTGAGATGCACTGTTTGCCTGGCTCCTTGGAGTTAACCTAACCCCGTGAAAGTAAGTCAGCTGACAGCCAAGGATCCAAGGTGTGTTTATGGATCCTGGGTCTCCTTTGCCTTCTCACCTGTGGTCTCTCTCACCATGGTGACCAGGCTCCAGCTCTTGCTGAGCACATAAAGACTTGCTCTTTGTTTCAACTGTGTTCTCTGCAGCTGGTACTCACCCTTAGGAAAGAGGACATTGCCATGTGATCTTTCTTGCTTTTCCTCTCATCATTAAGTGTCAGCTCATCTGTTTCTTTCTTTTTTTTCCCCTGACCTTGGTAATTTCCACTTTAAAAAACTTTTGCCGCAAATTTTATCAATAATATAAGGGTTTGATCCATCCATTTGTGTCACTGTATCATTGTCCAAGTCCTAAACGAGTAGATACTGAGCTCTGCAGAGCCAGTGCCGTTCTGATTTTATGCCGGTGAGAACTAATCGCTGACACTGGCAAGGCCCCTGCACCAGCAGGTGGAGAACTCAGCCAGGGCTCTGGTCCTTTGGGTCATGGAGCTGATGGGGCTCTCCTGCACTGCTCTTGTGAACTGAAGGAGGGAGTTAGAAGTCGGCAGTGCACCCTGAGAGCTTCGCTTCATCAACATTTTCCTTGCCGTTCTAGAGACTGTCACTGAACATGGTATACTGCATGCTAGTTAACTCCAGGTCTCCAAACAAAATGACAAAAGCTACGTATAGAGCACAGACTTATTTTCACTCTTGGTTTTGGCAGCTGCAGTTCACAGTCCTTAGCTCCTTTCCTTCAGGTTCTGTGGGGAGACAGAGCGTCCTGGCCAGGGGCATGGATAGAGCGAATCAGCTCAGCATGGTCCTTCTGCTTCTGTGGTGAGATAGAGCGTCCTGGCCAGGGGCATGGATGGAGTGAATCAGCTCAGCATGGTCCTTCTGCTTCTGTGGTGAGATAGAGCGTCCTGGCCAGGGGCATGGATGGAGTGAATCAGCTCTGCATGATGGAAAGGAGGCAGAGTTGCCTGGGCTGACACACTTCCTCCTTTTTCCATTTTTATTCCACATGTGACTCCAGCCTAGTGAATGGCGCCATCTCATTCAGGGATAGTCTTCCCTCAGTTGTCCCACATTCCAGTCAACTCTGAAAACACCCTAACAGATGGACCTGGAATTATGAAGTATACCCAACTGACCGATCTGAGTGCCTCTTCCATGAAGATTACCCTCATGCTGTAGATTGTAAGTCTATTTTAGTTAGTGAATGTTGATTCTTTAGTATTGTGGTGTAGGTTCTGAAGGGAAGTCGCTGCCTTGCTCAAGCTTTGTGTACCATAGGCTCTGAGGGTGAGGTGAGACCTCTGCTAAGGGTAGCTGCGGTGTCCTGAGATGAGTGGTGCTTTTTGTTCTGTCTGTTCTCTCCCACGCTGTATGGGGCTACAGTAAAGGAACAGGTTATGTATTTCACTTTCTGCTTTTTACATATAGCAAAAAACAGTTTGTGTTAATAAGAGTTATACTCGGGGAGGAATTTTACAACCAAGAAAGGTGAAAACAAGCAAAAACCCTAATATTTTGAGAAGCTGGGGAAAATGTGTCTTTAAAACCTCACTCAAGCAGGGTATGGTGGTCCACATCTTTAATCCCAGCACTTGGGAGGCAGATGCAGGTGGATCTCTGAGTTCAAGGCTGACTTGGTCTACATATCAAGTTCTAAGATAGCCAGGGCTACATAGTGAGCCCCTGCCTTTAAAAAAAAAAAAAAAAAAAAAAAAAACCCAACCCATAACTAAATAAAATCTCACTGAAAGAATGATGAAGTGTAGCTTCGGTCTGTATTGGGAAATCTCAGCCTTGATTGGGTCTTCATAGGTTTCTGCTGCAGTTGTTGAAGTTGCATACAGTAATGCATGTTTGTGTCTTTGTATGTGATGCAACATGTGACTTTTTGGGAAAGGCTTTACACTGATTAGAATTTTTTTTATTAAGGGGTGTTCCTAATTCCATCTTGTTTTTTAAATTCGCACTTACTTTAGTTGGAATGGTAATAAATGGAGGTGTTCTTCTTTACAACTCAAAAGGAACAGTGTATCTGTGTGATTCCATTTTTTTTTTTTTTAGGTATTATACTGTAAATGTTTAAGTAAGAAAAATAAGTGGGAACGGATGACGGATGTGGTAACACTTGACAGTGGCTAACTTGGGTTGGCATATATTTTCATCTTGTAGCATATACTGTTCAAATTTAAGAAGCAAGTTAAATTTCATAGTTAAATAATTCAAACTCAGTGACAGTTAGAAAAAAAAAGTACAATAAAGAATGCGTCTTTTCTCTAGGTCCCTTTACCAGGCAAGATTGTAAATGCCACAGTAGTGGCCTGTATATCCTTTTGTGTACACATACAAACATACTCAGCACACACATCCATTTTGATATTCTTACACAAGGAGAAGTGTACTAACATACTGACCTACTCCTTGGATTTTTTTTCTTTAACTTGGTAGCTTGGAAAGTTTTCCAGTCTTCAGGTTCTTAAGTAGAGTCTGTGACCCTGCCACCATCTGTATTCATACCAGAGAAATTAAGAACATTGGCCAGTACATTTCTAGAAAATATTTTCTATTCTTTTTACTGCTGTTCTTGCCTTGGTGTGTGCAAACCTGCCTCCTAGTGGCAGTTCAGAGGTTATTTCTATGCCTGTTGACCCAGAGTGTTTGAGGTGGGGGCGGGGGGCGGGTGGAGGGGTTGTGTTAGATCCTGCCATATGCTGGCCTCTGGACACTGACTCCTCAATCTGTTTGTATGTCATTTCCTGCTTAATGTTTTTAACATAATGACTGTGAATAATACCTTGCTAAGAGTTTCTGAAATCTCAGAACAGGTCCTTCTGGTTCTTTTTTAAGTTTGGCATTATGGAAGTTTCTAAGTGGCCACAAAATGAACAGTTATAGTAAATCTGCCCTGACCTGTTGTCCAGCCATGGTGGCCCCTAGCCAGCCCGCTCCCACTCACTCACTCCCCTGGCTCCTTCTGCTCTTCATTGACTTAAAGCTGACCTCAGCTGTGGCATTTCCTTCTCGTTCTTACATAAGCACCAAACATTAAGACTTCACCAAGAACTCCACCAAAGGAGTTCCTTCCTCTGCTCAGACTTCCTGGCACGCTTTAGTTTCCATTTGTCTCCAAGTAGTTTTTAAACCCTTTGTGGGGATAATCAGGTTGCATATATTTGGTCATCCTTTTGAGCCACAAGCTCGTCTTCCAGTTTCTTTGCAGATTACTTGTCAGGGAATTGGGCTGTCTGTCCTGTCACTTCCACTGTTGGGGGTTTGAAAAGTCAGATACATCCCTGTGTGCCATTAAAGCTGTTGCAGCCAGCAGCTTACAAGCTGAAGCCATCTCTAGCTGTCTTCAGGCTGTGTTGGGCTCTGTCTCCAGGCTGTGGCTCAACATAGCTCTGCTTATGACTGTGACTTGCATGCGTCTCTGGTAAATGACCATAGGTTCAAAATAGAGAATGCCCTTTGAAGAAAACTTCACAAGAATAAAATAACTCAGCACCAGGCAGTGTTAATCAGATACAGAGAGCATCGATCGTCGTTTCTGCTCCTGTCATAGAGTACCAGGAAGTGCTTGAGTCATGAAGAAAAAGGGTGTGAGTTGGACAGCTCTGGAGTCTGGGAGGATGAGGCCCAGGTGTTGGCACCTGTGGAGGCCATCTTACTGCACTGTAGCCCACAGGGGCCCTGTCTGCATGTCTCAGAAGAGTGGGAAAGAGCAAATCTGCCCTTGTAAGCCATTTTGTGGTGGCTTACATGACATGAATAACTGACCATTAGCCCCCACCTCCCGCTGCTCTTCATTGAAGACTGTTTCAAACGTGAATTTCAAGAGGGGTAAAGATATTGGAGTCATAGCAGATAGCAGCCCTTAACCATGATCTAGGTCATGTGTGCACTGGCTCAGTCATTTGTAGAAGTGGTTTTTAATGAGAATGTAATCAGCTGCTCTGTGCCCTGTGGAGACAGGCCTATTGAGAGTCTCTGATGTGCACATGGAAAACTGGAACTGTAAATTCTCCATAGATATGGTTCTTGCTGAAGGGATCACAGGTATCAGTGAGGAGGCCAGAGCCTCGGAGGAGCCCAGCTGGCTCTCACTGACTGGCAGCTGCTTTTCTTCCCAGGTGAGTTGTCTGAAGCATTGGGAACCAGACTCGCATGTTCTAGGCCCCATTACAAACACATCATGAGATAAAACAACTTTCCCATCACTGGTTTACCTCTCTGATTACGTTTCCCCTTGATTGTAGTGCCTTCTGACAGATCAGGGGTCCAGGCTAGCCCACAGAGGTACCGTGGTTTACTGTAACTGGTAACATAGAGCCCATTCTGTTCATGTGCTGGCAACAGGCCATGCATGAGATTGGAAGAGAAAGCATGTTTATCATCATAGCTCATGATATACAGGAACCTGAGCAGATGCTTCAAGATACCTGCTCATGTCTTCTCTCCTAATATGTGATGGGGGCAGAGCTTCCTGAAAGAAAGTGTGCCCTCATCACTGTTCCAAAGTTGGAGGAAGGCGCCACCACAGGGAATAAACCCTGTGGCTGGGAGCTAAGAATGCTCATTGCTGAAAAAGAAAACAAATACAGTATTACTTGAGACCTACATTTCACTCAGCTAGTCCTCGAAGGAACATGGCTACCTTCTTCCCTACAGAGTCTTCCATGCATGGGATACTGCTGTTTAAAGCCCAGGGAATGAACACCTCCATTTTTCTTCTCACACACTCTACCTCTCCTTCCCCACTTAGAGATGTCGGCTTGCTTGTGTCTGTGGTGATCTGAGGTCCAGTTGTGATCAAAGGCTGCTTGCTGCTTGCTGATAGATCCCCTGATGCTGGGGAGGATTGACAGAGAGGAGGGTACTGTTTGGTGAGGAGATGAGGACGTGGCACACAGGTCACGTTTACAAGATTGTGGTAATTGCTAACTGAAGGCTCAGTACCTGACGAGTGGTGCTGTGTGTCTCTACCCTAGAGGATGGATGTGAGCAGATGTTGATGAAGCACTGACTCTGCTGAGGAGCAGTTGGCAAATTATGATACAAAGATTAAGAAATGTGAAAGAATTGCCATGTTTCCATGTTACTCTTCGACGTTATCAGACTCATTCTCCCCATTTTCCATTGTCTCCTCCTGTAAGAGCCTCTGCTCTCCACTCCACCCCAGCAGATCTGTCTTGTCTTAGACTGTCTTGTTCTAACAGAAAGAACCAAAACCCCGAGATACCCAAAGGTGGCTTACACAGCTTGTAGGACAGCTAATCAGCATAGCACAAGCGTCTGCTCCTGACGGGGAGTTTGTGGTGAAGGCCCTGGGCATGACAGAAGGCTGGGTCAGGGAGAGCAGGAGTGTTGTGTTACAAAATTTCCTGGGGAGATGCAACACACTTGTCTACTCATTCCAGATAGGTAGCCCACGACAGACCAAAGTATAGGCACCACCAAAGTCCAGCTTGGTGAACCAATGACTTTATTGGGGTTACTTACAGGAATGTGGGTGAGGGGTCACTTAGGGGAGCAGAAATGACTCAAAGACAGCTGCGTCACCAGAACCCACAGCAGTACGGGTGACAGTCACGAAGCTGGGAACCTGGAGCACACTGCACAGCCTGCAGGCAGCTCAGCAGGTTGGAGAAGGACCTTTTAGGTGCTTTGGTTGGTCTAAACCTCTTCCAGGCTGCTCAGCTGGTTTCTGCTGTCCAGGCAGCTGGTCTGGTCTGAGAGTCCTTTTTGCAGCTTGACTTGGTTGAAAGTTTCTTTGCAGCTCTGCTTTCCCTTTTCTGAGGGGGACTCACTTTTATTGCTTACTCTGACAGGGAGGGGCCTAGAGAATCTGGTCAGTTTCAGGGAGCGGTGTTTCCCTTCCTACTTCAGGAGCTTCCTCCTGGATGGAATGTTTTAATCTTGGAGGAAAATGTTACACAACAACCAGGAACTTTGATCACAGGCAGTCTGTTGGCCAGTCAACCAGGTACATAGTACTTGGTTTTCTCTATTTTCCCCTAAGCAAACAGAACTTTATCTTAGTCTTTTGTCTTTGATTCTGGGACATTTTCATATTTATCATAGGGGACACAGATGTATTATTTGCTGACAAGAAATGAAGCATACAACCAGCTATCCAGAAAAGCCAGAGCAGCATTTTAGCAGCTTTGTTTAGTGTTTGGGGTTCATACTTCTTGAGTCTCTGCATCCTTAGAGAGGTGTGTATGTGTGTGTGTGTATACATACATGTAGGCACATATGAGTGTGCAGGGACTCACATACATGGCCACACATTTGTTGGACTCCACCCCTGACTAGGTTAGTAACCCATGTGCAGTGGAGCCTAGTGGTCAGAGTAAGCATGGTCTGGCTTCATATTCCTTTGCTGTCCACTGTTACCATGACTACTCCCTTCATTTGCTGTGTCAGAGACCCTCACAGGTGAGAGCAGAATCGAGTGTTGTCATTCTCTAACCCTGTCCAGTGTGCAGAGGCAAAGTGCTCGTGACCATTGAGAGACCGGTGGAAGGACGAGGAAAACATGTCAGTTTTCAGCATCTTTATACAACAGTTGACTGAATAATTTGCATTTTTCAGACATTGTGTTTTCAGCTACAGAGTGACTGTAGTATAGGGCTGGCACTAGTGAGAATTTCTGAGTCTGTGCTTTGGTATACATTATTGAGAATGTATAGCTTTGTGTTTTAATTTAATTTGATGTCTGTTGTTCAAATCTTAGATGGTCTCTTAATAAAAAACCCAGAGCCAGATATCAGGGTGAAAGCTGAAAGATCAGAGAAGCAGAGCAAGCCAGCCACTAGTTCTTACCTGTACAGAATCCTCAGCCTAAAAAGAAAGAGTTCCTATTTCCTCATGCCTTATATACCTTTCTCTGCCCAGACATCACTTCTTGAGATTAAAGGCATATGTACTTCCCAGTACTGGGATTAAAGGTGTTTGTCACTGCTCTGTTTCCAGTGTGGCCTTGAACTCACAGAGATCCAGACGGATCTCTGCCTCCCCAGTGATAGGATTAAGGATGCGTGCCACCACTGCCTGACCTCTATGTCTAATCTAGTGGCTGGCTCTGTTCTCTGATCCGCAGGCAAGTTTATTAGGGTACATAATATATCATCACAGAGATCCTTAGCTTTTAGTTGCATGTGGCGCTTTCCTTCCTCCATCTCCCTGAGCATCCTCTGGCCTCAGTGTCAGCACTGATAAGGCAGATGGCTGATGCAGCAACCCCTGCACCTGATAAGGAGCTGCTCACGAGAGCCAGCTGATAAGACTTTTTCCTCCAATACCTGTAATTTAGAGACTGTTACTTTTCAAGATTGGCTGTGTGTTGGAATCACCCAAGAAACATTTTAAAAATGCTGATTTAATTGGTACAGGGTGCAGCCTTGGCATCAAGATATTTTATAGGACAGTAATATTAAGTGACTCGTATGTACAGTATTGGGATCATGTTTCAGGGGCTTTATAAAGAGTTATCAAACCAGGACCTGGAATAGTGGCAGGAGGGCTCAGCCTTGGGCTAAGTTGCTTTGACACGTCTTAAGAAATAGCCTGTTTTTTTAAAAAAAAATGAAAGAAAAAAGAAACAGCCTGTTAGCATAGTCCCTGCCTGGGCTCCTGTGAGCACCGAGACATCTGGGCCTGGGGGAAGCTGATGGACTTCTGTACGTTAGGAAATGCATGCTCAGTCCTAGAAAGCTTCTTGTCCTGTCGTCTTTGTATCCTCTGTGGGGTAAAAGGTCCTAGAATTCCTTGCCAGTGTGATGACACATGTCTGTTGGAGACCCCCGAACAGTGGGGGCTCCCTCCCAGACCTGGGATTAGGCACAAACCACATCCAGTCATCTGTGTTCACAGAGAGATCCTTTATTAAGCAGGGAAGAAAAGTTAAAGTGGCCGCTTTCCGACTCAGGCAGAAAACAGCAGCGAACGACCTTGCAGGTGTCATTGTTAAGAGGGGAAGAAGGGAGGTCTGTGTTATAGTGGGCTAGGATGCGGGTAAAGGAGATGGGAACAGGGAGAAGGAGAAGGGACAAGAGAAAGAGGGTATTTGTCCTGCAGGGACAAAGGACTCTTCTGGACAGAGGGGAGACAGATGTGACACACAGGCAAATGGTTTATAAAGGTAAAGGGGAAGCCCCATGTTATGATGAGGTGTTTAATGGACATGTTAATTAGGTGAACCAAAGGGGGCTTCTGATTACTGGACCTTGGTAGTCAGCCTCAAGAGGAGGAAGTGGCCAAATAAGGGAGTAGACCTTGGTGGCTGGCTTTAGGAATGGAATCTAACGGTTCTTAGCAAGGCAGAGGGAATGGGGGAAGGGCAAGGTCTGCCAGAGCCAAATGCTTGAGTGGACTATGTTCCTTCACCTGTAATCTCAATTCTTGAGGACCTGAGGCAGGACTGTGGAGAGCTTCAGGCCAGCCTGGTCTCCATAGTGAGATCTTGTCTCAAATAATAATGGCAATACTAATAAAATAAAGAAATAATGAAAAAAATTAAAGAATGTCTCTCCCCCCCCCCCCCCACCGTTAATAGGACAGTTTAAGCACAGTGGCCTCCACAGTTTCTGCTCTGCCGAGCAAGATCAAGGCCGCCAGGTGGAGAGAGTGACCGCAGTCTCCATAGGAATGGGCGTCTGTGGCAAAGCTTTGCTTGGTGGCTCAGCAGAGTGTGCTTTGGGTATCTGTGTGCATTTTTGCCTGTCCATGCCTGGATTTCATAGCAAGGTGGCCAGGCTCTGCTTTCGGCTTGTCCTGGGTTTGAAGCATGGTGGAGCCGCATCTGCTTTTCTCTTGGAGTTATTTCAGGATTTCCTCAGCCCTAGCTCCAAGGCTGACTTGGCAAAAGATGTGGTAGACAGAGTCTGAGGTGGGGTTTCTGATAAGATTTCAGTGCAATGTGTTTCACAAAGAATATTCTTTTCTGTTCTGTGGCTCTTTGTTTTTGATGTAGAAAAGCCTTTTTTGTGCCCACTCAGCCTGTCTACTTCATTCATTGTCATTGTCCCTGTTCATAAAGCCTTTGAGCCCTTTACTAGAAGTTAATAGCCCTTCCGTCCCCAGATCTCTGGGCTCCTCCTACAGCTGCTCCACCACCTCCTAAACTTCCTGCCCCAGAGGTCCTCATCTCCTTCTTCACTTCCTTCTCAGGTACTGCCCATCATGTGCAAGTGGTAGTCACGGGAACCCGGTAACTTCAGGTCACTGAATTCTTTGTCCTTCATGTTGGACAAGACACCCTCCTCATTTATTCTCCACTGCTCTTGGGGTACTAAGCTGTGTCAGACCTAAATGTCATTACCCCAGACCAGAGCCAGCAAACATTCCGGAACTTTCTAGTTGCAGAGCCCTGGGTCTGAGTGAGACCCAGTGCTTTTATGTCCTTAGAATCTCTCAGCTCTTCATTCTCATCACCAGTTGGCCTTGTATTCATTGCTCTAGGCCTTTGCACCACACACTAGGCTCTTTTCTCCTTGTAGACATGAGGCATTTGAATGCGAACTCCTTCCTGCAGTGGACTTTCCCCTCCAACACCTGCCTGCCCTCCATCCTTCAAGTGGCTTCCGAGAGTAGCAGGCGTTTTCTGTTGAAGCACACTGCCTGCTCTTACCGTCTCTTTCTCCAACTTCACCCTCCATTTCTCATGTCCTTTCTCACACCTTCACTCTGCCTGGCTCGTCCCTGTGAACAGAAGGAGTTAAGCGACCTCCGTTTGAGCCTGTGTTTCTTTCCACCCTCAGCCCCTCTCCTCCCTTCTGCTCTGTGCTTTAAAGACATTTCTGCCTTCCAGCTTTTGTTAGCTGTCTTGTGCCCCCCACCTCCCATATTGTCACCTTCCATGCTCCTCTGTATCCCGCGTGCGTGCTTTGGGAAGTACCCTTAGTGGCCTTCTCAACTATGGCCATCTGTTGGGAGCATCTCTACAAGTTTGACATTGAGCCGCTCTCCTGTTAACTTCTGTGGACAAAATCCCTTCAGATTCTCCTAATTTTCTGGCCATTTCCTTTTTGCCTCTATCTTGAGTTTTCCTTCTTTTATTTGTTTTTTGAAAGCCTGAGGCCACCTTTCTCTTGCCGGTGGTTCTTAGCTGAAGTGTAGGTTACCCATCAGAATCATTTTGCAAAGTTTTTAAAATGTGCGCCCCTGGAGTGTTTAATTCAATAGGTCTTCTAGAAGCCTTCTGCAGTATTGTGACATTGGGAGGTAACATTTAACCATTGATTAACTAGTTATGCATTCAGTAGATATACTTCTCTATCACAGCAGCACTATTAGTTATTCATTTTTTTTTCTGTCATAAAATGCTTTCTTTGAATGAATAGCCCTTGTTTCTCTCCTTCCCTAGTCTTGATCAGTTATTTTCTAAAGGGGTCATTAGATCTGATGGGGACAAAATTAAACCCTTCCTGCAGCAACCCTGAATGTGTCACTCTATGAGGTTTAAGTCCCAGGTCCCCTCGATGGTTGTGAGGTCAGGTGGGGGCTATCTCAGAATTGAATACCCCATCTTCTCAACCCTTCACTACTCTCTTTTCCCAGTGTAAGGACTACAGTAAGATGTTATTGCTGGGGCATTGTGTGTTTTGTTTTGTGTTTTCCCTCCGTGCTGTGACTCAAACCTGACAGTAGCAGCCAAAGGGGAGGAAAGTTTGTTTTGTCTCATGGTTGAGGAGGGCCATGGGCTGTCATGGCTGGGAGCGGCAGGACCATTGATGACGCTGTCTGTTATTGGTGAAATTATTAAGGCCACTCCACGTAGTTAAAAGGAGATTTATTTAATGGCGTAACTTACAAATTAAGGGATAGGTAGGTCGCGGGGTCTGGGGAAGGTGTATCATAGTCCAGCGGTGTTCTCTGGAGCTCTGCTCGGTCCACCTCCACTATCCAGGGTCCCAGAACAGAGAGAGCGCCCGCCGATCCAGATCTCGGGTACCCAGGTGCCTCCCTTGGCCCCGCCTTGTAGGCATGACAGTTGCCAAAGTCTCAATGGGGGTTGGAACTTCCAGATCAAAGCTGGAATGGCTACCCACTACATCTCCCCCTTTTTGTCTAAATAAGAAAGTTCTAACCTAATACAAGACTATATACAAAGGAATGGTTATCAAATATTGTCCAGGAATAATGAGGGATAATGACCTAGATAAGATGGAACTACAACCAATGCAAACAATATCAAGCAAGAAAGACATACTAAAATCCAGAGAAGAATAGAGCATAGGTAAATGGCATGTTACAAAGATCATTCCAAAAGGTGTCCTATCCTAAAGAACCTGAATCTAATACTTAATATGTTCTGTCTACTAAGTTGTAACTATAACTGCTAGTCTTCAATCCCATCAAAGACCTGAGAAGGAATATAATGGTACCTGAGAAATGGTAGATGGATGCAAGCAACTTTCGGGAATCTTGCGAGAGTAGACGGAGACAGCTGGCAGCCTGGACAGTCACCTAATGTTTCTCAGCATTGTTGGTGCATTCAAATTGGCTACAGGCCTAAAGTATCTGACAGACCATTTTCAGAAGCAGGAATTCTGAAAGACCATCTTACCCTGTCTTGGCAGAGTACAGTGATCGCTTTCCTTGTGTCCCGCTTGTCCAGAAAGGATAGCATTGCATTTGTACTGTCAGCCGTCGAGGCAAGGGCAGTTCTTTGCCCAGTAGGCCATTTTGTGCCAAGAAGACAAACTTCCAAATGGAAATGTCTTAGAAGCCCAACATTCTCTCGGGGTCAAATTGGTGTAGCCAGGAGCAATTATGTCTCACATCAACAGAATTCTAAGTTATTTAAATGCCATATTCTCTAGGTCTATGAAGTGTTTGAAGATTACCTGTCCATCTGACCTATGTATCTGTAAATCTGTATAACCTAACTAACGTAACTATAGAGATGACAAGCATAGGTGACTATAAATCTGTAAGTCTTATCTACCGAAATAACCTAAGGACTAAGGCTTCACGTAAACAAGGTAAACAGTCTATAAGCAAGTGTATGGTAAAGAACGATGACTTCAAAATTGTGACAATACACAAGATGTTATAACAGAGGTAGGAGTATATAGTGCGATATGCAATATGACAATAATCTTAAATATATATCAATATTTATAACAGAGGTAGGAGTATGTAGTGTGATATGCAATATGACAATAATCTTAAATATATATCAATATACCGAATATCCTAAACAGAAGTAGAATATACATAAAGTATGACAGATATAAATTTACATTTGTATCAAGCAAGAAAGACATACTAAAATCCAGAGAAGAATAGAGCATAGGTAAATGGCTTGTTACAAAGATCATTCCAAATAAGAGTAGAAATATATGTACATTTAACAAATATAGTTCTGTATTTGTATCAATATACAAATTATCTTAAACAGGAATATAAAAATAGTTTACATTTGTATCAACAGTCTGTGGTCAGGAAGCAGAGAGAGGGGATACTTTCTCCTTTTGTAAGATTAAATCTGTGACTCTAGGCCACGTGGTGATGCTGCCCACCTTCAGGCTGGGTCTTCCCATCCCAGGTAGGCCCATCACAGACTTGCACAGAGGTTTGTCTCCTTCATGGTTCTAAATTCCATCCAGTTGACTTAGTAAGAATATGATGAAGATGCATTGGCAGATGCTCCTTTTCATCGCGGCGTCAAGCTATAGCTTGACGTCCAGCAGTGAGTGAGTCCTGAAGTGAATGTCCTAGGAACATGGCTTTGTTTTCTGTTTGTTTGTTTGTTTTGTTTTGTTTTTCGAGATAGGGTTTCTCTGTGTAGTTTTGGAGCCTATCCTGGAACTCACTCTGTAGCCCAGTCTGGCCTCGAACTCACAGAGATCTGCCTGGCTCTGCCTCCCGAGTGCTGGGATTAAAGGCGTGCGCCACCACCGCCCAGCTCATGGCTTCGTTTTTGGTAGTAAAGGATGCAAAGGAGAGAGATGTGGCAGCATTTGTTGCTGAGTTGTTATTGCTCTCTCTCTCTCTCTCCCTCTCTCTCTCCCTCTCTCAATGGATAGAATTACAAAACTGTTTCTTAGTGAAAAGTACATATTTCATTAAATATTGGCAAATTATCTTTAATTTTATTTATTATACATGGCCACGATCTGAAATTTCAGAGGTTGTTTTGAGAATACATTGTGTTTATAAGGAGAACTGTAAAGCACAGGTTAAATATAAAGAGGATATTCTGTGAAAATGAACAGAAGCAGAAGCTTCCTAGGTCCCCAATTCAAGATTTTGTTCACCTGTTGAACTGGGGCTGCAGGTAGAAGCTTCCTGGACAGGATGCAGTTGTTCTAAGTCATGCCCCACATTTGTGTAGCATTATTATCAAGACAAAAGGCAACTGAAAATGGAATAATGAAGACTAGTATTTTATGATCAGATGCCAAGGTCATTTTTGTAAGGAATTGTTTGAAATGTACACAGAGGTGGCCAGCCTTGGTAGCCTAAATAACCACACAGAGGTGACCAGCTTTGGTAGCCTAAATAACCACATAGATGTGGCCAGCCTCAGTAGCCTAAATTACTATTCTTTAAGTATTTGTTAAATCTTAAATTTTTGCTGCTTTGAGCTACAGTTTAGTCTATTAATAAAAAGTTCCCTTTCTTAATAATGTCAAATTATGTGTGCATAAACTCTAGAAACCCCAGCCATTACTACAGTGAATACATATAATATACACATTATTATTTATTACTAAGGTTTAGATGAACTGCTGGCATAGTAATAATAGTTCTTTGGTTAAAAAACCAGGTTTTTGTGTTTCTCAAGGGCTGTGTATTTAAGTCACGTGATTTATTTATTTATCATTTGAATATCAACAATGTACTTAATGCTTTATTTTGTTAAAAATAGCCTATATTCTTTTGTCACTTGTATTTTATGCAGATTTCACCCTTGCATTCATTTTTTTGCTTGGTTTTTTTTTTTTTTTTTGTATTTTTAAGAAGAAACTAATACTTAATTCTAGGTCTACTTTTTCACACCATTTAATTTTATTTATTTTCAGTTTTCAAAACCATATACATTACATGTTTGTGGGGCAGCATGATATTTCTAGATGTGTGACCGTTGTGTAATGTTCAAAATCAGACTAAAAATACCCATTTTACCAAATATTTATCATTTGTGGAAACTTTCATCAACTTTTGTGGAAAGTTCTCAAAGTCCTTTCTTCTTCTGCTTGTGGTATGTGTAGGGTGTGCATGCATTAAATGGGTTCCATCCCCGGGCTCCCATGTTCTATATTTTGTGTGCGTGCATGCGTGCGTGCATGCGTGGCCTGCTTTCACTTGCAGGTCATTTCATGACAAATAGCTCTGGTCTGTAAATGTCAGTTTCCCGGGTTTCCAAAGCTCCCTTCAGTTACATTCTGGATCTGATAACTAGCAGGAAGCAAACAGAACAAGGCTTTAGGGGATGCATTTGTTCCTTAGTTCCTCAGGATGGAAAAAGGGTGTAACGCTAAAGCTCACACTGACCTTCCTCCTTCCTTCTGTGGCCCCCACTGTCCCTGGATGACCAGCAGTTGCAAAAAATTTGATCAGTGAACTGAAGATGATTTGAGTTCTGCCTTTCTGGTAGGAGAGGAGGAGGAGGAGAAGTTGCAATAGAGGTGAAGGGGCCCTGTTGGGGTGTGCTTCTTTGATTTATGTAGAGTATGGTCCTGTGCCAGAGGCCATGTATTCCCTGGCTAGTAGTGATAGGGTTAGTGTTGGGCGCAGTTCTGGGGCTAGTGGTGTGTGGCAGTGGGCAGAGGCTATCGTCCCCTTGGCACAACATTGTAGAACATTTATCTGAATTACACACTTTGATGAGATATCTAAAGTATTACATAGTTGTTGGCAGCATGCTCAATTGAGTATAGAGGAGTACCCTGGGAATTGTGTGCCTTTTATAGTAAGCACTGGAACTGACATTGTACTTGAAACAAATTACCACCACCATCAAATTTGTATAGCCTTAAAAATTCAAATTAATTGCTACCAAAGCTGAATATGGATGTATTCATAAAACCTAGTTTGCCTAGAGCCACAGACTGGTGAACAGCAGACCCTGGGGGACGCTCTTCACTTCCTTCCCTGTCTGAAACAACATCCAAGTCTGTTTGTTTTTGCAGTGCTGGAGATTGAACCCAGGAGCTTTGTGCATGCAAGGCAAGCACTCTGCCACTGAGCCCCTTCTCCAGTCCTACCTACCCCAGGTCTTTTTACTTCTGGGTCCCGTTCTGCCTGCCCAAGTGTTTTTGCTTCAGGGCTATCCCTGCCTTTCTGAGGTTTGTGCTTATTCAGTAGTTCCATGGTCTTTCTTCTATACCATCTCTTTGGCACATCCTCTTACTTCCTAGACATGCTGTGGTATTATCAAGGGACAGACAGTATTTATTTTTCAGTTCATCATTGCCTTCAGTTTTTCATTAGCGTTGTCTCTCCTGTTTGTCTTAAGCCTTGGTATTAGTTCATTTCCTGTTACTATAATGAAATACTTCTGGCTGATACTTCCTAAGTGAAAAAGGGGTATTCAGTTCACTATTTTGGAGATTAAAATGCTGAAGAGTATAATGCTGGCTCTGCAAGAGCCAGTTTGGCCTCAGCCAAATCAGCACATGGTAGAGCACCTCATGGAGGATCACATCTTGGTGGGAACACATACAAAAGGCAGAGATCCCATGCAAGACGAGTCAGAGAGGATAGGGAGTAGCCAGGCTTTTCTTTACAGCATCTCTTTCAAGAACTGACTCAGTTCTCATGAGAACTACCTCAGTCCCTCTGAGGGCAATTCCCTGTGTCCAAAAGACCACCACCACCACTAAGTAGTCCCACTTTTTAACTTTCTGGGATCTTTTAACACTGTCTCACTAAAGACCAACCTTATAACACATGAACCCTTGGGGAACACTCAGACCATATGTAATCCATGACGCCATCTGGCATATTCATACTGATCCTAATATAGTAAGCATTTGTTTTTAATAAATCCCAGGTGAGTATACCTCATATGTAAGGAAACTATTATTTTTAGATAAACTTTTTAGCCCACAAAAATACTTACTAGTTATATAGTTGATTATCTATAATCCTGTAAAAGGCTGGGTCGATCTCATTTGGTAGAGTACTTACCTGACATATATAAAATTCTAGGTTTAATCTCCACCAAGTAAAATGGGTGTGGAGGTGAGTGCTGAAAATCACAGCTCTTTGGAGGTAGAAGCAGGAAGATCGTAAGTTCAAGACTATCTTTAAATAGAAGCAGAGCTTTCTGTCCCATATGCCCAATTATACCCAGCAGTTGCTTCCCAAATTACCACTCAGAGGCTTATATTAATTATAAATGGTTGGCCGATGGCTCAGGCTTGTTATTAGCTAGCTCTTACATTTAAATTAACCCATATTTCTTATCTATGCTTTGCCACGTGGTTTGTGGCTTGTTACCTCATTTTCTACACATCTTGCTTCCTCGGTGGCTGGCAGACATCTGCCTCTCTCCACCCTTCTTCATCTCCATCCTCAGTTTGATTGTACTGCCTGCCTAACCTTACCTTGTCCCACCATTGGTCAGAACTGCTTTATTATCAACTGATAAGAGCAACACACATTTACAGCATATAGAAGGACATCCCACAGCAGTATCTTCCACTGTTTGAGGCCAGCCTGCGCTACGTGAGACCTTGTCTATTGAACGAATGAATGAATAAAAATGAAATTATTTATATTGTGGAGCCATTAATTAAAAGAAGCTCTTATAACTACAAATTGACTAAAGTTGCAGATTTGAAGGGAAGTATCCTTACTTTAAGAGTAAGTTTCTTCACAAATTGATTTGATGTATTTTCTATCTGTCAGTGCTTATAAGTAATGTGTTTGTTTTACCATATTCTTTATTTGTTATCATTGATGTATGCTTTTTCTTTTTTATTTCCTCCAGATAAAATTGAAGAAGCACAAAAAGAGCTTAATGGGGCAGAAGTTTCCAAAAAAGGTAAGTAAAACTCAGCCCTGTGTCGACTCCATCCTTTCAGAGATGCCCATCTGGACCTCTCAGACTCGAAGCCTTTCCTGCTGGAAGTTGGGCTGGTGTTCTGTGTACTTGGTGGTCAGTCTCAGCACCTCTCCCAGCACCGTCTCTCTCCTCCCAGTGTCCTGATGCTGGGAACATGAAAAGCAGATGCAGCTCCTCTGAGAGCTCTGCTGGACCCTGTCATGTAGTAGCATAGACCATGTGGGCATGACCCATGTGTGTTCTGGTGTTACGGCAGAAATCAACGACATTTCAAACAGTCTGAAGTTGAAGAGGAGTTGAACATTTGTAAGAGGTGTGTTTGATTAGAGAAGATCGTGCATCTTTTTAACAAAATGTTAATTATTTCAAAGGATAGTGATGACGTTGTTAAGAAAAAGAAACCTGTAATATAGCACCTAAACTCCTATTTTCTGTGAAAACAATCAAATCAGGACTATGGCCTTATATTTGTGGGTATGTATATGTATAAACACACTTATGGGATTGGAAAACATTTGGAAGGATTTATTTACGCACATGTGCTTATGAAGTGGGAGTAAGAGCGATCACTGTACTGTGTTTATGTTGCTCTGGGTTATACAGTGGCTATAATTTGTGTTAAAAATCAAAACAGTATGCAGATATTGGTCTCATGGCAGAAAGTATTTTGTCTTCCAAGTACTAGAACCTGCAAGAGATGAGAGCTGTGTGGGCCATGGTGAGATGTGTCCCAGCACTGTTAGTGAGATGGTGGTGAACCTGTAGGGCATGAGAGCTGCATGGATAATGGTGGGATGTGTCCATCCCAGCACTGTCTCCTGGAGAGATGGTGGTGTTAATCTAATGTTGGGGAGAGTGCAGTAAGGTTCTCTTAGTATTCATTTCCATGATTTAGTGTTTACATTCCCTTATTATATTTTCTAATTTGAGTAGACTAGTTGACAGAATAATTTAGCTAAATAGGACCCAGTGGAAGGCCTTTATCTTCCTTCCTTCCTTCGCTTTTCCTTTTTCCTTTCCTTTCTTCTTTCACCTCTAGGCTGATTACTGACTGGGCAATTTCAGAGAAAAGAGTTTCTTCATCTCCCAGTCTCCATTCCTTGGAGCAGCTTTGTGTGTCCCTGTGTGGCGCTGCAGCACTGTGGCACTACAGCACTGTTAGTGTCCTCCTTAACACACACACACACACACACACACACACACACACACACACACACACACACACACACACACACACCGTTCCTGTTCCGTGATCACTCCGACAGGAACCTGACCATTGGTGGTTCTTGCAGAAAAGCCAGACTCGAAAGGGTACACCTTGTCACAGCCATGCTGTCACCGTGCAAGGTACCTGTGCACCTTTGCCCACATGGCTACACTGTGGTATCCCGTGGGGTTAGGAGAGGCCCCCTTCAGACATTGTCACAGTCCGCTCTGCTCACAGCCAGGGGCGGGCGGGGAAGAGCAGCTCCAAGCAGAAGAACGAACGTCACGTGTGTTCCCTGCTTTTCTCCAGAGCAGAAAGTTCTCACAAACGTGAACTAAATGCCGAGAGGAGGGCAGAAGGACAACAAAGGCTGAGGGAAGAAGCTGGGTAATGAGCTCAGCGCGATTGTGCAGCTCTAGCTGGCAGGTGGCTCTGGGGCCAGACCCAGCGTAAGTAACAAGCGAAGGCAGCTCCTTCTCTTCGCTGCTGTCTTTCCCATTTTTTCACACACAAGTTCTGAGCAAGTGAAGGAAAACCGCTTCCCTTCCCCATGGAAGTAAGGACACCAGTTCCTCTCCTTCAGCATGAGGAGAAGCCTTGTGTAAGAGCAGTGCTGAGGTCTCATGTTTTTGGTGGCTTATCGACTTTTCATAAAGGAAGTCTACTTCTTCCATGAAAGGAGACTCTACGAGCGTGGACTTACTTGGTTTTAGATGATGGTGAGCCATCAGGATGTCACTTTGTCTGTGAGCTTCTGACATAAAAACTCGTTTTTGTTTTGTTGATAGTTTTGTTTGTTTTGCTCTACAGGGCAAATGGTCCTAAAATGCTTCGTGTCCACTGAAGAGCCTGTGGGCCTTATCTGATCATGGGTTCTCCCTGCTGCTCCCACTGACGCTCAGAGGGAGCCAGTGTAGCCGCAACTCTTTCAAAACGAAACCCAACAAAAACGTGCTCATTGATCAAATTACAATTTTTTTTCTATTTTTTTAATGTATTAAGCAAGGGCAAGTATGTTCAATATAGACCCAACTTTGTTAGTCATAAATCAATAGAATAAAGAAGTGATTTAAATTGGGCTGGAGGGATGGTTCAGGGGTTAAAGAGCACTGGCTGCTTTTCCAGAGGACCCGGGGCAATTCCCAGCACCCACATGGTAGCTTACAACTGTCTGTAACTCCAGTTCTAAGGGATCTGGCATCCTCACACAGACATACCTGTAGACAAAACACCAATACACATGAAATTAAATAAATCTTAAAAAAAGAAGGGTAAATATGTATGTTCAATGTAGACCCTGACTTTGTCACTCATAAACCAGTAAAATAAAGAAGTAACCTAAGTTATGCTAATGTATTTATTTTGTTCGTTGTATCTGCTTAATGGATAAAAAACTAAGCAACTTTTATTTATTTTGATTTTAATCAGTTTGGTGGTAGTAGGTGTGTGAGTGTGACAGTCACGCCATCCCCATGATGTCCTTGTGCCCCTCCCCAGGTGCTGTCTGCTCTTTCCTTTTTTAATCATTTGGAGGAGAACATAATTGGATCCTTATTTCCCACCTGACAGTGAAGCAGATTCCAGAGAGATTGTATTTTAATATGTGCCTACCACAGAACAACAGAGATATTCACGTGACCAAATGAGAAGGGAATTATTTCTAAGCATAACATCTAAATTAGCTATAAATTAAGTCTGCTTGTTCTTAACGTGCACTCTGCCTCTCAGTATCTGTCCGATAGGATGTGAATAAAATGCTCTCACCAACATGCTAATGGAACATAGGAAACAGATCAGTTCGGAGGGGGTGTGCCCTGTTTCTTCACTTAGATGTTTTGTGCTAGTGGTGGATCTTGTTCTGGAGATAGTTTTTGATGTGGCCAGTTTAACCTAGAAGTTGTGACCCTCCTGCTGGTCTCCTTGTGGGGCATTATAGACGAATTTCTAAATGGTCTTACTAAATAAAAAACACAGAGCCAAATATAGGGGTGAAAGCCTTAGAGAGTTCAGGGAAATAGGGAAAGCCAACAGCCAACCTTACCTCACCAACTCTGTAGTTTCCAAATGCCGTGACTTCCTGTCTACCTACGCTTATATGCCTTGCTGTTCTGCCATCTGATTTGCTCTCTCTGCCCAGCTACATCACTTCCTCTTCCTACCCAGCTCTGTCACTTTCTGTCTGTCTGTGTACAGACCTTCAGAACTCCATGGTTAACTAGTTTTGGAATTTAAGGCGTGTGCCACCACATCTGGCTCTGTTTCCAGTGTGGCCTTGAACACACAAAGATCCTACCTGCCAAGTGATAGGATTAAGGGTGTGTGCTACCATTGCCTGACTTCTTTATTTACTTATAATGGCTTGTTTGTTTCCTCTGATCTCCAGGCAAGCTTTATTCATTAAAGCACAAATGAAATAGAACCCAGAGTTTCAGGCATGGATCAGCACACCTTGTTTGGTTGTTTGTATGCTGTTTCTTCAATCAACTTTAAACCTTGTTTTAAAATAGTGTTCTATGGCATTTGTCCCACATATGTAAAACATGTAATCATTGGTTATAAAGGGTAAGGACAGTGTGGTAACCTCCAGCATTGACACCTGGCTGGAAGTTCTCTTCCCAGCTCTTCCCACTTTCTAATTTAAATGGAAGTAAAACACTGTTTCAGGTTTCTTCCTTCCTTCCTTCCTTCCTTCCTTCCTTCCTTCCTTCCTTCCTTCCTTCCTTCCTTCCTTCCTTCCTTCCTTTCTTTCTTTCTTTCTTTCTTTCTTTCTTTTCTTTCTTTCTTTCTTGCTGTGGGATGGTCTGTATGTCAAATCTGTTGCTCTGATTGGTCAATAAATAAAACACTGATTGGCCAGTGGCCAGACAGGAAGTATAGGCGAGACTAGCAGAGAGGAGAATTGAGGAAAACAGAAAGGTGGAGAGAGACACTGCCAGCCACCACCATGACAAGCCACATGTAAAGACGCTGGTAAGCCACGAGCCACATGACAAGATATAGATTTATAAAAATAAATTAATTTAAGCTATAAGAACAGTTAGCAAGAAGCCTTCCACAGCCATACAGTTTGTAAACAATGTAAGTCTCTGTGTTTACTTGGTTGGGTCTGAGTGGCTGTGGGACTGGCGGGTGACAGAGATTTTGTCCTGACTGTGGACAAGGCAAAAAAAACTCTAGCTACACTTTCTTTTTTTTTTTTTTTACTTCTTTGATGATTAAGCTTAAAAGAAAAAACCTGAACACATTCAGTTTATTTGAGAAAAGACCTATCTCTGCCCTGCACCCAGAACCCTGTGGTGTGAGCACGGAACCCCACACTGAGAACTGGTGGTCTGATCTGCCAGTGATGGGCTGAGGTTCAGGTACAACAGCAACAGAGTTCTGTTTGGGGTCTTTACTTACTAAACTAGGTTATAAAAGTTAGGTAGGAGCTCAAAGTCGGGAGGTAGTGCTGGCCACACTGGGTGTCCCAGGAAGTCTAATGCTGATATTAGGCATGCCTTCCTTCATGTGCGTTCTGCCTACTGAAATGCTGTCCTGTGCTGTCCGTACACTTTCAGAATCCCAAGCTCCTTCTCTTTATCAAAACGTATTGGGTGATAACTCCTTCACTGTTATTCCATTATGTGTGATTTTGTTTGGAGTTTGATTCCCCTCTCTGCCCCACCCCCCAGTCTCTCTCTCCCTCCATCTTTTCTATCTTACTCTGTAGCTAAATCTAGCTTCAAATTCACCAGGCAGTCCTGCTGTCTCAGCCTCTCAGGTGCCGGAATTATAGGCATGAGCTTTTGCCTTTGAATAATACATATAAGTTCTTGACTCGGTTCCCCTTCCTCAGCCCCCGCCCCCCAAACTCTGGGACAATAGGTCTGTACCCATGCCCAGGTTTGTCATTTGGGTGTTTTGTTTCTAGTCAGACACATTTTCCCTGCCACAATATCTTACCTACTCCCCTCCCCCGTATTTTCTTCTAAGAGACTTCCATATTTCAGATTAAAAATACTATCCAGAGTTGATTTTTAAAAATACATTTAAGCAACTCTGGTTTGGCT